>NC_079195.1:153928238-155244820 GCF_029499605.1 Hyla sarda | reverse complement strand
TCCTTCAAAATGACACCATCCTACAAAAATCCCTACCGAGGAATCCAGGAGTAACTTTCAGGAGAGCACCAAACATCAAAAATCTAATCGCCCCCAGCAGACTCAAGCGACATACCAATTGCCACACCAACCACTCCAGTACAAAAACCAAAGGTGCTTCCAGATGTGGAACCAAAAGGTGCCTCTGCTGTGCCACAATTGACCACAAGCAAACCACCTTCTTAAATCTAAGAACCAACGAAAAACATAACATCAAATATCCACTCACCTGCAAATCCAGTTTCGTTATCTACTTAATCACCTGCACTTGCAACAAACAGTATGTCGGTCGGACCACCCAAGAACTCCACATCAGACTAAACCAACACAGGAATAACATCAAACGGAACTTCGCTCTGCACAGTCTCTCCAAACACTGCTCCGAAATGCATAGAGAAGAAAAAAAACCAATTAAAATCTGCCCCATAGACCATATCCCACCACACCAAAATGATAGATTTTCCACTTTAAAAAAACGAGAGATGTTCTGGATCTACCGCCTTGAAACTTTGCAGCCATATGGGCTTAATGAGGCCACAGAACTGATCACATAAAAAGGAAACCTGAATCCATGCAAAAAAATCTTTTTTCTCTTGCCATCCAATTCCAGACCTTTTAGCACCGCCTAAAAGGGCTAACCTAGCCTCTGCAGCTCTTTGTTAACCAACAGCACTTACCACAATAGTTCAAACCAAAACTTTATTGACTATATCCCAGTCATGTCCATCATACTCATACATCTGTTGCAATGTTATAATGTCAACCATATCCATCCACTATCGATTACCATGTAACATTGTTTATGAATTACTTCCTCACTTGTCAATCATGCTCACCACAATGTTATAAATGTAACCATTACTACACAGGAGCCACATACCAATTAACCCTAAGTGTAATTTTCAATTAAAGAATATACCTCTATTTAGGTAGCTCTCAGACATCTCCCATACAGCCTCAAACCATCACAAGTACTGCTTAGCTTGTTTCCCAGCCCACAGCATCTACCATAGACCCACACTAGTCTATTGGTTCTAATGGAGAGATTTCAGTTATGTTAAAGGGACCTCAGTTCTAGTCTCCAGACACTCCCCCCAGAAGCCTGGAGGGACGGACGTCACAGCCCAGCCCCCTGTGACCACACCCCTCACACTGTGTATATAAGCACACTTGTTACATTAAGCCAGCAGACCTGAAGAAGAAAGGGATACCCTTTTGAAACGCGTTGTCCAATCCTGTTTGCTTTATGCTTTATATTTTTTTATTTTCTATTTTTTACTTTTTTACTTTTTGTGTTCTTTATTTCTGTAAACCCAACCGTCAATAAATCCCCCCTTCTTATCCAAGAAGTTTACAGCAACCAAATTTTTTGCAACGGAGAAGCGCTTTCACACGCCGAGGTTTTTTCTGGGATAAATCCCCGTGTGGGATCTCCCGCATCCTGCTCCTGTACTATTGCCACCGCCTGCCAGCGGTCTCGGCAGAAAGCTGCTCCCGATCACCAACCTAAGGCTCTTTTCCTCGCCACATCATCGGGACTTAAAGGATAGTGGCACCCGACTGCTCACCCCGATCTCCACCGCGCACTGGCCGCAAGGTACCAGCACACATCGAGGGGATCATCCAGCTGACCGCATCTGCCGACTCTGCCAAGCGGATCACATCTGAACATCTGGAGTACACCAGAGGACGGTGTCTACTCCACAAAATCAGCGCTCCACATCACCGGCACCAGGTGACACCCCGCAGCACCGGAGACAAGCAAGAACATCAGCCAGCAGATCCAGCAGTCAGCGGCCCCGGAACCTTGCCGCATACCAGCCTATATGCATCGCAGAGTTGTGCCTGTTATGCAGCACAACTCTGAAAGGTGAGCAGAAAATCTCCCTATCCTTCCCCGCTAAATCCCCCCCCCCTTACCTCCTATAACTAGAAAGGTAAAGGCACCATCAAGGCGCCACTTCTGTGTTTTTTCTCTTCACATATTTTACTTAATACCTCACATGTGTTTCATGACTTTTGCATATGTAAAAAAAAAATAATAATTTTCACAAAAATGTGTGTTTCCCCCAAAATTTCACATTTTTGCAAGGGTTAATAGCAGTAAATACCCCCCAAAATTTGTAACCCCATCTCCTCTGTAAGTTTGGGATACCCCATAAGTTGACCTGAAGTGCATTACGGGCGAACTACAATGCTCAGAAGAGAAGGAGTCATATTTGGCTTTTTGAGAGCAAATTTTGCTCGGGGGGCATGTCGCATTTAGGAAGCTCCTATGGTGCCAGGACAGCAAAAAAAATGACATGGCATACCATTTTGGAAACTAGACTCCTTGAGGAACGTAACAAGGGATAAAGTGAACCTTAATACCCCACAGGTGTTTCACGACTTTTGCATATGTAAAAAATTTTTTATTTTTTTACCAAAAATGCTTGGTTTAGCAAAAATTTAACATTTTTAAAAAAGGTAATAGCAGAAAATACCCCCCAAAATTTGAAGCTCAATTTCTCCCGATTCAGAAAACACCCAATATGGGGATGAAAAGTGCTCTGCTGGCGCACTACAGGTCTCAGAAGAGAAGGAGTCACATTTGGCTTTTTGGAAGCAAATTTTGCTCTGGGGACATGCCGCATTTAGGAAGCACCTATGGTGCCAGGACAGAAAAAAAAAACCACATGGCATACCATTTTGGAAACTAGACCCCTTGGGGAACGTAACAAGGGGTAAAGTGAACCTTAATACCCCACAGGTGTTTCACGACTTTTGCATATGTAAAAAAAAAATTATTTTTTTACACTAAAATGCTTGTTTTCCCCAAAATTTTACATTTTTATAAGGGATAATAGCAGAAAATACCCCCCAAAATTTGTAACCCCATCTCTTCTGAGTATGGAAATACCCAATAAGTGGACGTGAAGTGCACTGGGGGCGAACTACAATGCTCAGAAGAGAAGGAGCATCATTGAGCTTTTGGAGAGAGAATTTGGCCATGTGCATTTCCAAAGCCCCCCCGTGGTGCCAGAACAGTGGACCCCCCCCACATGTGACCCCATTTTTAAAACTACACCCCTCACGGAAGGTAATAAGGGGTGCAGGGAGAATTTACACCCCACTGGCATTTGACGGATCTTTGGAACAGTGGGCTGTGCAAATTAAAAATTTTATTTTTCATTTTCACAGACCCCTGTATCAAAGATCTGTCAGACACCTGTGGGGTGTAAATGCTCACTGTACCCCTTGTTACATTCCGTGAGGGGTGTAGTTTCAAAAATGGGGTCACATGTGGGTATTTATTGTTTTGCACTTATGTCAGAACCGCTGTAAAATCAGCCACCCCTGTGCAAATCACCAATTTAGACCTCAAATTTACATGGTGCACTCTCCCTTCTGAGCCTTGTTGTGCGTCCCCAGAACACTTTGCGCCCACATATGGGGTATCTCCGTCCTCAGGAGAAATTGCGTTACAAATTTTGGAGGCTTTTTTTCGTTTACCGCTTGTGAAATTTTAAAGTATGGGGCAACACCAGTATGTTAGTGTACAAAAATGTTTTTTTTTTACACTAACATGCTGGTGTAGACCCCAACTTTACCTTTTCATAAGGGGTAAAAGGAGAAAAAGCCCCCCAAAATTTGTTAGGCAATTTCTCCCGAGTACGGCGATACCCCATATGTGGCCCTAAACTGTTGCCTTGAAATACGACAGGGCTCCAAAGTGAGAGCGCCATGCGCATTTGAGGCCTAAATTAGGGATTTGCATAGGGGTGGACATAGGGGTATTCTACACCAGTGATTCTCAAACAGGGTGCCTCCAGCTGTTGCTAAACTCCCAGCATGCTTGGACAGTCAATGGTTGTCCGGAAATGCTGGGAGTTATTGTTTTGCAACTGCTGGAGACTCCGTTTTGGAAACACTGCTGTAGGATACGTTTTTCATTTTTATTGGGGGGGAAGGGGTGGTGGTGGGGGGGCAGTGTACGTGTGTATATGTAGTGTTTTACTCTTTATTTTATGTTAGTGTAGTGTTTTTAGGTTACATTCACACTGACGGCAGATTACACTGAGTCTCCCGCTAGGAGTTTGAGCTGCGGCTGCTGCAGCTCAAACTTGAAGCAGGGAACTCACTGTAATCCGCCGCCAGTGTGAATGTAACCTGTACATTCACATGGGAGGGGGGGGGGGGCAAAACTACAACTCCCATCATGCACTGACATAACGTGCATGCTGGGAGTTGTAGTTTTGCATTAGCTGGAGGCACACTGGTTGGAAAATACTGAGTTAGGTAATAGAACCTATTACCTAACTCGGTATTTCCCAACCAGTGTGCCTCCAGCTGTTGCAGAACTACAACTCTCAGCATGTACTGATTGCCAAAGGGAATGCTGGGAGATGTAGTTATGCAACAGCTGGAGGCACGCAAGTACAACTCCCAGCATGCCGAGACAGCCATTTGCTGTTCCTGAGTGCTGGGAGTTGTAGTTTTGCAAGATTTAGAGGGGTTCAGGCTGGAGATCACTGACAGTGGTCTCTAAACTGTGGCCCTCCAGATGTTGCAAAACTACAAATCTCAGCATGCTAAGACAGCAAACTGCTGTCTGGGCATGCTGGGAGTTGTAGTTTTGTAACATCTGGAGGGCTACAGTTTAGAGACCACTGTCAGTGATCTCTAGCCTGAACCCCTCTAAATCTTGCAAAACTACAACTCCCAGCATGCCAACACAGCAAACAGCTGTCAATGCATGGTGGGAGTTGTAGTTTTGCAACATCTGGAGGGCGACAGTTTAGAGACCACTCTCTAAACTGTCGCCCTGCAGATGTTGCTAGGCAACAGACTCCCGGACACGCGGCGTCATACTCACCTCCACCGCCACCGTGATCACAGCCGCCGCCGGGTAAGTGACCGCCGCTGCCGCCGCTGCCGCCGCCGCTACTACACGGTTCCCCCCGCTGTGCCCGGACACCGATGGGTGGGCATAGCGGAGGGGAACCGAACTTTAACCCCCCCGCCCCCAGTCTGCTATTGGTCGGTCGCTCGGCCGATCAATAGCAGGGATAGGAGGGGTGGCAACCCTGCCACCTCACTCCTATCTCTTCAAGGGGGATCGAGGGTGTCTTGGACACCCTCGATCCCCCTTATTTTATCGCGGAGCCGCCGTTGATGGGCAGGGGGAGAGCGCTCCCCCTGCAAACACCATAGATGCCGTGATCAGAACTGATCACGGCATCTATGGGGTTAATGCTGCCGGGACCGGCGCGATCGCGGCCCCGGCAGCTGCGGTGGGACTCCGGTTGTGATTGACAGCTGAGTCCCACCCGCGATCTCCTGAGCTGCCCGCGGCAGAGCAGGAGATCGCTTGGACATATGCATATGTCCATTTGCGCGAACGTGTAATTCGCCTGGACGTATGCATACGTCCAATAGCGGGAGGGGGTTAAATATTTAACCACCTATGCATACAGGTCCACTTTATTTTATTGTGTTATATTCTATTATACATTATGTCTATATATTTCAATAAACCACTTCCATACTTAAGTTCACGGTATCTATATGTGAACAAAAGGAACAGCAGAGCCTCTCATTGCGTAGTAGTCTTCAAACAAAGAAACAGGCTAGTGGATGATTTTAGACCCACTCACCTGTTATTGTTGTTGTTGTTGTGTGGGTAACACACAACAACTTATAGCGTTTTGTCAAGTAAATGTGCAGTGCAGCCACCGGGTGCCGGATGAAGATCCACTGATCCACCGTGGGAGTCCAGGATATGTAACAAACACACAACAAAAAAAAACAGGTCCAGGCGCAACCGCTTCGTTTCAAGGAGGAGATGGTGCACATATATTTTTGACACCCAAATTTTTTTTTCATGCAATTAAAAAGTAAGTACTGGCCACAACATAACGCGTTTCAGGGCATACAGCGCCCCTTCCTCAGATGTGTAAAAATGGCATGCCCTTTTTACACATCTGAGGAAGGGGCGCTGTATGCCCTGAAACGCGTTATGTTGTGGCCAGCACTTACTTTTTAATTGCATTAAAATACTTTTTTTTTTGTAGAATAGGTGTTGTGACCCGGAGACACAAGGTGATCGGGGGTGTAGAATCACCTATCACCTTCTGTATCTATGGGGAGGTGGCGATTTCACCCCCCCCCCCCCCCCCAGGAGAGCAGCTATTGGCTGGACGATCATCCAGCCAATAGCAGCCAGCAGGGGAGGGGTTAAACGGCATCCTCTGCAGCGCTGACCGTTAGCTGGGTTCATTCAGCGGTCAGAGCTGCAAGAGGAGCCAGGGACCCCTCTGTACCCATTGGATCACCTCAGGAGACCCGAAGATCACCAAGATCAGGGACAGAATCCACCAGAGGGAAAGGTAGGGAAATCAATATAATAAAGTTTAAAAAAATTTAAAAAGAAAAATTAATCGCCCACCACCCAGATTCTTTTTTGGCCAGGTCCAATGAATGGTACGCCGTCAGTGCAGCAGAAATGAGAACATTTTGGGGCCTCGTGTTGCATATGGGCCTGGTCAAAAAGCACAGTGTCAGGCAGTACTTTAGCGGGGACATCCTATACCAGACCCCGCTGTACAGTATGGCCATGACACGTAAGCGGTTCAAGGCTATTTGGAATTGCCTTCATTATGCAGATAATGAAGCATGTCAACCCCGAGGTGATCCCACCTATGACCGGCTTTACAAAGTGAGGCCGGTCATTGATCACTTTGGGGCCAAATTTTTGGAGGCCTACGTACCGCTTAGGGAGCTCTCGGGTGATGAGTCTCTTATCAGTTTTAAGGGGAGACTTATCTTCTGCCAGTACATTCCCTCGAAGCGGGCGCGGTATGGCGTGAAGCTCTATAAACTTTGTGAGAGTACCTCCGGGTACACTCTCAAGTTTAGAGTGTATGAGGGACGAGATTCCCGTATTGAACCCCCAGAGTGTCCCCCCACTCTGGGTGTTAGAGGGAAAATCGTTTGGGACCTTATGCACCCATTGCTGGATAAGGGTTAAGGGTACGTGGAAAACTTTTATACCAGCATCCCTCTCTTCACATCCCTTGCCGCCAGATCCACGTCCACTTGTGGGACCATGCGGAGAAACCAGAGAGGCCTCCCTCTAAATTTGATCCAGACACCTATTCCCAAGGGTGAGTCCCGTGCCCTTACCTATGAAAACCTGTTGCTGGGTCAAGTATAAGGATAAGAGGGATGTCCTTATGCTGACCACTATTCATGGTAGCAGCAGCTCACCTGTCCCTGTGCGAGGTACCACAACAACGGTCCTCAAGCCTGATTGTATTCTGGACTACAATCAGTATATGGGGGGAGTTGATCTTTCTGATCAAGTCCTCAAGCCATACATGGCCATGCGGAAAACACGTGTATGGTACAAAAAAGTTGCGGTCTACATGGTACAGGTTGCCATGTACAACTCTTTTGTACTGTACCGGAATGCTGGCAACACAGGGACATACCTCCAGTTCCAAGAAGAAGTCCTAAAGGTCCTGATTTTTGCTGACCGGGAAAGAGCAGGCCGGACTTCCCAAGAAACTGGAGTTATAGGTCCCAGAAAAAATGCAGAGTTTGTAACAGGAGGGGGATTCGGGAGGACACAACCTATCAATGTGACACTTGCCCCGATCATCCGGGCCTCTGCATTAAGGATTGCTTCAGGGAGTATCACACTTCCATGGAGTACTAAATTTTCCCTCTTCATTTTAATTTTCCATAATTTGACTGTACCAATGTACCAAGTCCAGAGTACATTCCAAATTTTAACCCCATAAAACCACTAAATTGCCCAAAAAAAAACTATTTCATAAAAAAACAAAAAAAAATTATAAGACCTCTGGGGGTATTAAAAAAAAATGGGTCATGGATCACTGAGAAACTATCATCAGGGACTTTTTATGTTGCCTCAAATGCGCAGCGCTCTCTCTCGGGGTGCGCATTTGAGGCAACAGGTTAGGGACGGCCACACACATCACATTCCCAGAATGATGGTTTAGAGCATAGGGTTTGGGGTGGGCATATTTTTTTGTTTTGGCTATGCTCTGGGTCATCATTCTGGGAACATAACCTGTTTTATCCTTTTATGTCCCACTGTACCCCTTGTTAGTTATTAGTGTACCCCATGTAATGCCCCTTGAGGGGGGTCCCACCGTTCTGGCTCCATAGGCAGCTGTCTAGAAGCTCCAGGCCCCTGACTGCCCTCCTGTTCCCCCGTGACCAGTGAGCAGAGCCGATCTACGCCCAGATACGAGGTATGTCCTTACTCCAAAGAAATGTATTAACAGATATTTTTTTTTTTTTGCTGTTCTGGCACTAAATGCGACATGTGCCCCCTATTTCAGCAAAATTTACAAATGTGACTCCTTCTCTTCTGAGCATTGTAGTGCGCCAGCAGAGCACTTGACATCCACATATGTGGTGTTTCCATACTCAGAAGAGATGGAGTTACAAATTTTGGGGGGCATTTTCTCCGATTACCCCTTGTAAAAATGTAAAATATGGGGGAAAACTAGCATTTTAGTGAAAAAAATATATAATTTACACATCCAACTTTAACGAAAAGTCGTGAAACACCTGTGGGGTGTTAAGGCTCACTGTACCCCTTGTTACGTTCCTTGAGGGGTGTAGTTTCCAAAATCGTATGCCATGTGGGATTTTTTTGCTGTCCTGGCACCATAGGGGCTTCCTAAATGGGACATGGCCCCGAAAAACCATTTCAGCAAAATTTGATTTGCAAAAGCCAAATATGACTCCTTCTCTTCTGAGCATTGTAGTGCGCCAGCAGTGCACTTGACCTCCACATATGTGGTGTTTCCATACTCAGAAGCGATGGGGTTACAAATTTTGGGGGGCATTTTCTCCTATTAACCCTTGTAAAAATTTAAAATTTGGGGGGGAACAAGCATTTTAGTGGAAAAAAATTATAATTTACACATCCAACTTTAACGAAAAGTCGTGAAACACCTGTGGGGTGTTAGGGCTCACTGTACCCCTTGTTACGTTCCTTGAGGGGTGTAGTTTCCAAAATAGTATGCCATGTGTTTTTTTTTTGCTGTTCTGGCACCATAGGGGCTTCCTAAATGCAACATGCCCCACAAAAACCATTTCAGAAAAACTCACTTTCCAAAATCCCTCTGTCGCTCCTTCCCTTCTGAGCCCTCTAGTGCACCCGCCGAACACTTGACATACACATATGAGGTATTTCCTTACTCGAGAGAAATTGGGTTACACATTTTAGGAAGATTTCTCTCCTTTTACCCCTTGTAAAAATTAAAAAACTGGGTCTACAAGAACATGCCAGTGTAAAAAATAAAGATTTTGAATTTTCTCCTTCAATTTGCTGCTATTCCTGTGAAACACCTAAAGGGTTAACAAACCTTTTGAATGTCATTTTGAATACTTTGAGGGGTGAAGTTTTTATAATAGGGTCATTTGTGGGGAATTTATAATATTAAGGTCCTTCAAATCTGGTCTCTGAAAAATTTCGATCTTGAAAATTTTGTAAAAAATTTGAAAATTGCTGCTATAGTTTGAAGCCCTCTGATGTCTTCCAAAAGTAAAAACATCTCAACTTTATGATGCAATCATAAAGTAGACATGTTGTATATGTGAATCAATATATAATTTATTTGGAATATTCATTTTCCTTATAAGCAGAGAGCTTCAAATTTAAAAAAAATTCAACATTTTCAATTTTTTCATCAAATTTTGGAATCTTTCACCAAGAAACGATGCAAGCATCGACAACATTTTACCACTAACATAAAGTAAAATATGTCATGAAAAAACAATCTCGGAATCAGAATGAAAAGTTAAAGCATCCCAGAGTTATTAATGCTTAAAGTGAAAGTGGTCAGATGTTCAAAAAATGGCCGGGTCCTACAGTGAAAATTCGCTGGGTCCTTAAGGGGTTAATAACAGCAGTATCCTCATCCATGTGGCCCTGTAGCACTGCAGGCACAGGGCAAATAGACTTCCAGCCTGAAGCCCATCCATATAAATAAGAGTGTAGTAAAGCTGCTGAGTTTTTAGCCATTTTTTCCTCATCAGTATGTGAATTTTAAAGGACAATACAATAAAAGTGAAGTTTTAAAGGGAGGGTGCACTACAGAAGGGTTTTGCAACCCCACCTGGAATTTTTTCTAGGTGTGGGCCTTGGATGTTTTTGTATATTATTACCCCAGCACTATCTCCTGAGCATTGTTGAGAAATGTTGTGGAGGCTTGTGACAATGACTGGGGGTGGCACTTATTAGTGCCTAGGGGGGTGAACACTGGGAGATCACCCAGTCATTATCAAGATAGACTCACGATGGGGGGCATTGCTTAGCGCGCTGGCGGCGGGACGTGACCTGTAAGAGCTCCGGCCAGGACCCCTGCAAAACGGGCGATTTTCTACAATATGAGTGGCAGACATAAGAACAAACAACAGGGGAAACTCCCTGCAGAACCCCCGGAACACCAGCAAATGATTGCCAGCTTCCTGAAGCCGTTGCTGCCCCTGCAAGTGGCACAGCCCCTGGATCAGTTGCGGCCATCTTCCCCCATGCTTCCGGAAGCACATGTCTCCGCACACCGATCGGACCGACTACATCTCCGGGCACTAAGGAGCATCTGTTACTGACTCCTGAACTCGCTCCACTATGCCATCAACCTCAGATAAGTGCCTCTGGGCTCCCACGTGGCTGTGCCCTTTCAGCCTCCATCACCTGCTGAGCCATCACCAGATAATGCTCTGCATCACTTACAGGGCCCCCCACTACAATGCTACAGGGGACTGCTGCTCCACCACATATATCTCTGGCCCTGGGCTCACCTGATCATCCCCTGATAAACTTCCAGGGTCCTGTACAGCACACTGCACAAACTATGACAGCGCAGCACCCACCAGCCTTCTCCACTACACCCCCTCAGATGAATACTGTGGCTGTGTCCCATATCCTCCAGCCATCCTCTTCACCCCCTCTGTCCTCCCCAATTGCAGATTGGGTGAGTCACTGTGATAATATGGTGAAGAAAAGGTTGGCACTTCTGAGTGGTGGTGGTGCACGAGGAAAAAGATAATGTAGTATAAAAAGGAGGTCCCAGCACTCACCGATGCAAGCAAAAAGAAGATTTATTGTATATCCAAATCACAGGACGCGTTTCGGCACTTAGCCTTCCTCTGCTGTCAACCGGATCGCTCTCGGGCGCCAGTTATATGCACGAGGAGGCGCCCATAAATGACGTCACTCCACTGACCGGCACGCCGGGAGTGAGGTCACGTAGTCATGGTAACATATAAACAATGTAAACAATGTAAACTATGTATAACAACACTATGTATAACAACAAGATGACAGTATAATACATTGTATAAGTGTACAACAAGGGCAAGGAAGAAGCGTGCGCATCATTTCGCTACTCACAGCAGCGGGGAAGCAGAACTATAATAGGTAAGATTGCACTTCACTGCAGATCATTCACGGTGTTGTACGCGCTCCCCCGGCAAGGGGGAGTTAGCGCAGCTCATCAATGTTCAAAGACGTAGTGAATCGCCTATGGCGATTAGGTACTTAGACACGGAAAACCGCTTGCGTCTAGCAGTGAAAAGCAGTGCATATCGTTTCTAGCTGTATCAATAGAAAAATAGAAGAATAGAGCACAGCTACACGTCCAGCTTGGTAAAGCTGGTCACTCACTGAGTAGGAGTCAGAGAGGATCCACTAAAGGACATATATATGGGATCTAGTCCCAATAGGGATGGTGGTAAAGTCATATTATCACATGTATATCCTGTCTGGAATCAAAAAATTGTAAAGCAGACGTAGTATCAGGCATGAGTATCAGGCATAAGCAGAACATAAGGGGTGACAGCATCGCGTCCATATGATCATCCTGAAACATGAAAAATCCGACAATCAACTGGTGGTCACAATGATGCAAAAAAGGAACATAGTAAAAGGTATTACAATATCCGGTACCAGAAAAAATTGCATGGCATGCAGATCATATATAGTATATCATATATAGTAACATACCCATCAGCCGAAGGGATAGACTAAGGAACCCCACCTACCCGGTTGCCAGAATCAGACCGAGCTTGTGATAGCTAAAATGAAAGAGCAAAGGTCAGAAAGGGATTCACAATAAACTAGTTATTTCATATTCCCTATTCAACCCTCTAGGTTCCAAGGTGTGCAGGGTGTGAATCCAAAAAGCTTCTCTTAGTAATAGACGTTTTTTTTATGCCCCCCCCCCCCCCCCTTTTAGGCAGAGTGACTTGCTCGATGACCTGGAATTTGAGTTGGGAGATGGAGTGACCTTTTTCTTTGAAATGAAATGGCACAGGTAACGGGTAATTGGCACAACGGATGGTAGATTTAAGTTTTCTAATTCTGTCCCTAATTGTTTGCATGGTTTCCCCTATATACAGTAGTCCGCACGGGCATTTTATTGCATAGATTACGTTTTTACTCAGACATGTGTGGTATGCCTTGATTCTATATGTTTTGCCCATGTGGGGGTGAGAAATCTTATCACCCTTCAACACATTGGAGCATTGGGAGCATTGAAGGCAGGGGAAGGTGCCATTGTGACTCAATGTGAGGAGTCTCTGTGTGGATATGGGTTCCTCCTGTTTGGGTAAGGCCCATATCAGGCTGTTGGATAAGTTTGGTGCTCTTTTATTGCAAATCAATGGTGGTGAGGCGAACTCAGGAATGTTAGGATATGCCTCTTGCAATATGTGCCAATGTTTGCGTACAATGTTGTCTATCTTAGGCGTGCATGGATGGAACTCTCGTACGAATGGTATACGTTGAGTGGTAGATTGTGTTCTTATACGTGGTGTGTCACTTCTAGCCTCTCTGAGGATATGCTCTGGGTACCCTCTATCTCTAAATCTGGACTCCAGATTGGTCAGTTGTGTGTCTGGGTCACTCACAATGCGCTGTATTCTTTTAAATTGGGATTTTGGAATCGCCTTTTTTTATGCTATGTGGGTGTGCACTACTAAAATGTAGGAGACTGTTCCTGTCTGTTGCTTTTTGGTACAGATCTGTGGTGATGTGGCCCTGTGTATCTTTCTGGACCAAAGTGTCCAAAAAAGGGATGGATTCATGGCTGAGTGTGAGGGTAAATTGTAGCTCCTCCCATATAGAATTTAGGTAAGATAAGAAGGACATGATGGTGTCACGTGGCCCGTCCCATATGCAAAAAATATCATCAATATATCTACGCCACACTTTGGCGTGAAGTTGAAAGGCCGGATGGTTGTATACCAAAAATTCTTCAAAAAAAGCCATATAGGCATTTGCATATGGGGAGGGCCACATTCGAGTCCATCGCCGAGCCACGTATCTGTCCTTGAACATGAAGTAGTTGTCATACAGTACAATTTTGAGTAGTGAAATAAGGAAGTCTTTTTGGGTATCATTGTATGTGCTTTTTTGTAATAACCATTCTACCGCTCTGATACCTTTTTCATGTGCTATTGATGTATAAAGACTGACTACGTCAACAGTAACTAACCAGGTGCTGTCAGAGGTGTCAGTGATGTTCCTAATAATGGAAAGAAATTCAGATGTGTCTAGCAGAAAGGATGTTGTTTGTCTAATCAAAGGTGTAAGTGCTTTTTCCAGGGTAACCGATAGAGGATTGAGAGGGGAATCTATAGATGCCACAATGGGACGTCCTGGGGGGTTGGATAATGTCTTATGGACTTTTGGTAAAATATATATCACAGGTGTGATGGGAAATTCCTTAATCAAAAAGGTCCCCAATTAGGCATCTATAGCTCCAATTTCTAGGTAGTGTGTTACAAGGTCATTGATTTCTTTTCGTATTTTGGGCAAGGGGTTGCCCGGAAGAGGCTTATACATGGAGCTGTCAGAGAGCTGGCATAAAATCTCTTTTTCATAGGCCGGGGTATCCATGATGACAATGGAGCCCCCTTTGTCGGCCGGTTTTATAGTAAGATCGCCGTCGCTCATCAGGTCCTGTAAAGCCTTCCTCTCTTCCCTGGATAAATTGTTCCTAACTTAAAGTGTATTAGACATGTGTCTAGTGGTCATATTGTCAACCTCTTGCTGAACCAGTTGAATGAATGTTTCAGTAGGATGGTATGTGTGTGGAGGGTTATATCTGCTCTTGTTTCTGAGGCCGAACTGCTGTAGTGTCAGTATATCATCATTCTGACTTGGTGGTGTGTCTGAAATAGGGTTATTGGAAAAATGGGTTTTTAACCTAACATTGCGATACAGTCTGTGTAAGGCCAGATCTAATTGAAATGTGTTAAGTTTGCCTGTCGGACAGAAGGATAAGCCCTTCTGGAGTACAATGAGCAGTGTGGTACTGAGGGGTTTGGATGAGATGTTGATGACAATGAATTTATCCCTACCTGAGATCGGGTCTGTACTTGGGGACCTCGTACGTCTGTGGTGGCGGCCTGCCCTCCTCATTTTTTGGGGGGTTTGAGCTCTCCCGGAGCCCTGGGAAAAGGGTAGCGTGCTTGTTGACCACCTGATTGGTCGCTGCTGGAGCCGGAGGAATGGTATCCACCACCTGTGTGTCTCCCCAATGGGCGGGCATTCCCTTGTGAATCTTGCCATCTGTAGACGGTTTTATTTAAATAGTCCTCTGTATCCCCGAGGAATTTCTGATGTTTAGTGGCTTCGATGTCTTTTCTGTAGGTCTCAAGTTGTTGATTCAAATTGTCTTTGAGGGTTTTGAAGTCCTCTTCACTCAGACAGTCCTGTAGTTGTAGTTCCACACTCTCAATTTTGCTGTTGGAGGCGTTGATAGCTGTATGCAGTTTATCCACCGTCAGGGTGAGATATCCAGTGAACACTTGTTAATTATTCTATCAAAGTCTTTACAATATGAGGAGTCATCCGCAAAAAAAGTAGGGCGTAGGTTAACACGTAGTCCTCTAGGGATCCTGCTCTGTCAGTGGTACTCAGTCAGTGGGGCAGCATGTAGTTCATAGGATGTCAATTTGCGTGATTCTTTTTCAAAGTCACGTTTAATGAATTCACTTGGAGGAATCTGTAGGAATTCTGTGCTTATGGTTGGTTGGGATAAGATTCGGGCCGTCTCCTCTGTGTTGAAGGATAAAGTAGTAGACATCTGGCTTGCAACTCAGGTGCACGTACAAGGTAAGTCAATAGTGAAAAAAAGGTTGGCACTTCTGAGTGGTGGTGGTGCACGAGGAAAAAGATAATGTAGTATAAAAAGGAGGTCACAGCACTCACCGATGCAAGCAAAAAGAAGATTTATTGTATATCTAAATCACAGGACGCGTTTCGGCACTTAGCCTTCCTCTGCTGTCAACCGGATCGCTTGCAGGCGCCAGTTATATGCACGAGGAGGCGCCCATAAATGACGTCACTCCACTCACCGGCACGCCAATTAATGATTCCACGGATGATAGTGATTAGAGATGAGCAAACTTTTCAAAAATTCGATTCGGCCGATTTGCCGAATTTTCCGAAAAAATGTGTTTAGTTTTGAATTTTTTCGTGGCGAATCGCTATTAAAAAAGGCTATTTCTAGCCTACATACAGCCTCTATAGGGGTATAGAACACTTTGCTGTGTTCTAAAACACATATGGAGTGTGCTGGGTTAGTGAAATAATACTGTTATTCAGAATAACATGCAGATTAACGGCCTCACTTTTAGAATCACTGCCGCACAGCAGCACAGTTACAGAGCCTGGTGGTGGCATCAGTGTCAGGAGACCATATAGTGACTGAATGACACAGCGTGGAGGTGTTGGCAGCATGAGGACACCATAAAGTGGCTGAATGACACAGCGTGGAGGTGTTGGCAGCATGAGGACACCATATAGTGGCTGAATGACACAGCTTGGATGAAGCTGAAGCATGAGGACACCATATAGTGGCTGAATGACACAGCATGGACAGCTTGTCAGCATGAGGAGATCATATAGTGGCTGAATGGCACAGCGTGGATGTGTTGGCAGCATGAGGACACCATATACTGGCTGAATGGCATAGCGTGGAGGTGTTGGCAGCATGAGGACACCATATAGTGGCTGAATGACACAGCGTGGATGTGTTGGCAGCATGATGAGACCATATAGTGGCTGAATGGCACAGTGTGGAGGAGTTGGCAGCATGAGGACACCATATAGTGGCTGAATGACACAGCGTGGAGGTGTTGGCAGCATGAGGACACCATATAGTGGCTGAATTATACAGCTTGGATGAAGCTGAAGCATGAGGACACCATATAGTGGCTGAACGACACAGCGTGGATGTGTTGGCAGCATGATGAGACCATATAGTGGCTGAATGGCACAGTGTGGAGGTGTTGGCAGCATGAGGACACCATATAGTGGCTGAATGACACAGCGTGGAGGTGTTGGCAGCATGAGGACACCATATAGTGGCTGAATGATACAGCTTGGATGAAGCTGAAGCATGAGGACACCATATAGTGGCTGAATGACACAGCGTGGATGTGTTGGCAGCATGTTGAGACCACATAGTGGCTGAATGGCACAGTGTGGCGGTGTTGGCAGCATGAGGACACCATATAGTGGCTGAATGACACAGCGTGGAGGTGTTGGCAGCATGAAGACACCATATAGTGGCTGAATGACACATCGTGGATGTGTTGGCAGCATGAGGAGACCATATAGTGGCTGAATGACACAGTGTGGAGGTGTTGGCAGCATGAGAAGACCATATAGTGGCTGAATGACACAGCTTGGATGAAGCTGAAGCATGAGGACACCATATGGTGGCTTAATGACACAGCATGGACTGTTTGTCAGCATGAGGAGACCATATAGTGGCTGAATAACACAGCATGGAGGTGTTAGCAGCATGAGGAGACCATATAGTGGATGAATGGCACAGTCCGGAGTTGCCAGCAGCATGAGTAGGCACTAGGCCTTCACAATCCCTAAGTTTAAAAGATGAATTAAGAAATTTAAATTGAAGATTTTGGATAGCGGGTGCTACCTATGAGAGAATTTGAAATTCCCAGACCCAGGCCCAACAGCGGCATCAGTAACCCATATATTGCCTGAATGACACAGTCTGGAGTTGGCTGATTAACGAGTACACAGCAGGGCTTCACAATCCCCCCCAAAAAAACACAAAATTGTTTGAAATTTTTGAAAAAGATTTTGTCTACCTATGAGAAAATTTGAAATTTCCAGACCCAGGCCCAGCAGCGGCATCAGTAAACCATATATAGGTTGAATGACAAAGCCTGGAGTTGGCTGATTCATGAGTACACAATAAGGCTTCACAATCCCCCCCAAAAAACACAAAATTTTTTGAAATTTTTCAAAAAGATTTTTTCTACCTATGAGAAAATTTGAAATTCCCAGGCCCAGCAGCGCCATCAGTAAACCATATAATGCCTGAATGACACAGCCTGGAGTTGGCTGATGCATGAGTACGCACCAAAGCTTCGCAATCCCTACAAAAAAAGACAAACTTTTTTGACGAAAATTTTTTAAGGAAATTTAGGTCAGCGTGTGCTACCTATATATTGCCTCAATGACACAGCCTGGAGTTGGCTGATGCATGAGTACGCACCAAAGCTTCACAATCCCTACGAAAAAAAGAAACATTGTTGACGAAAATTTAAGACAGCGGGTGCTACCTATATATTAACTGAATGACACAGCCTGGAGTGGGCTGAAGCATGAGGACACCATTGAAATGTCTAATTTTTTTTTAAATTTAGATAAAAATTTTTGTCCCGGACCCCGCTGTGTGGGTACAAAGGACGTAATGTCACAAGCACCCACTGGGCTCATGTGGCTGGGAGATGTAGGCGCAACGTCTCCATTGCCCTGACCGGCCATTTTTTGTACCTTTGTTTAAGAACAAGCGCATATCCAAGAGACCAGAAGACTGTATAATGCAGGACGGTGGACCACCAAAAGACATTCTTCTCTAAAGTAATTTTTTCTGAAATAAAGAAGCAGAGTTCATCCCTCTCCGTATTATTTTTGAAAATGTAAATTAAAAAAATCATACACAACAAGCGTTCCATGGTGTAATGGTTAGTACTCTGGAAAATTCAAGTTTATTACCAAAAATAGTATCAGAAACTTTTGAAAAAACAGTACCCAAGAGGGTTTAATAACCCAATACATTGCACCATAAATGTTGAAATTTAAATTAAGCATGTATGTATCTATTTCAAAAATCCTAAAATTGAAGGGCCAAGCCCAGAAGCATCATGCAGGCAAGTAGTTCCTGAAAGACACAGGAGCAGCCAGGAGTAGGCATCAGCAGTACCCAAGAGGCTTTCATAACCCCTTACATTGCACCATCAATCGTGAGATCGAGCAATAACAGGTGATTTATTCCCTCAGATGTCTGGGGCTGCACGCACGCTACACTGAAGGGACCAGCCTGTGTGTATCCTTCAAGCGACAGGTGCGGGTAACCTGCTGAACCATGTTCGTGATAGGGATTGGGGATTGCAATTATTTGCCATGAAAGAAGAATTCCAACTAAGTGCGGGTCATAAGCTCGGGTTCATTAAGTCCCTGACCTTTGTACACACCGCCTGTCTCTACTACTGATTGGATGGCTTAGTGAGTTCCTCGGATCGGCCCCGGCAGGGTAGACCACGGCCCTGACAGAAGGCCGATAATTTAAAGATCATTGTTGAAATTTGCATTAAGCATTGCATTTAGCTACTGCTAAACATCCAAAAATTAAAGGCCCAAGGCACCAAGCATCAGTGAGGCAAGAAGTTCCTGAAAGACACAGGATGAGTCAGGAGAAAGCATTCGCAGTACCCAAGAGGGTTTCATAACCCCTTCACTAAAGATCAATGTTGAAATTTGCATTAAGCATGTATTTAGCTACTGCTAAACATCCAAAAATTAAAGGCCCAAGGCCCCAAGCATCAGTGAGGCAAGTAGTTCCTGAAAGACACAGAATGAATATGGAGCAGGCATTCGCAGTACCCAAGAGGGTTTCATAACCAACCCCTTACATTTAAAGATGAATGTAGAAATTTGCATTAAGCATGTATTTAGCCACTGCTAAACATTCAAAAATTGAAGGCCCAAGGCCTGAGGGCAGGGAGGCAAGTACCGTATTTATCGGGTTATACCACGCACCGGCCTATAACACGCACCCTCATTTTACCAAGGATATTTGGGTAAAAAAAGTTTTTTACCCAAATATCCATGATAAAATGAGGGTGCGTGTGTGCGCGTGTATACCCCGATACACCCCCAGGAAAGGCAGGGGGAGAGAGGCCGTCGCTGTCCGCTTCTCTCCCCCTGCCTTTCCTGGGGTCTAGAGCGCTGCTGTCGGCCCTTTTCACCCCCTGGTTATCGGCGCCGCTGCACGTTCTGTCCCCCTGACTATCGGTGCCGGCGCCGATAGCCAGGGGGAGAGAAGCGGCGCCGACAGCCAGGGGGAGAGAAGGGGCAGCGGCACCCATTGCCGGCGCCGCTGCCCCGTTGCCTCCCCCATCCCCGGTGGCATAATTACCTGAGTCGGGTCCGCGCTGCTCCAGGCCTCCGTCGTGCGTCCCCAGCGTCGTTGCCATGCACGGCGCGGCGCTCTGACGTCATGCGCCGCGCCGTTCAGCGCATAGCAATGACGCCGGGGACGCACGACGGAGGCCTGGAGCAGCGCGGACCCGACTCAGGTAATTATGCCATCGGGGATGGGGGGAGGCAACGGGGCAGCGGCGCCGGCAATGGGTGCCGCTGCCCCTTCTCTCCCACTGGCTGTCGGCGCCGCTTCTCTCTCCCTGGCTATCGGCGCCGGCACCGATAGTCAGGGGGACAGAACGGGCAGCGGCGCCGATAACCAGGGGGTGAAAAGGGCCGACAGCAGCGCTCTAGACCCCAGGAAAGGCAGGGGGAGAGAAGCGGGCAGCGACGGCCTCTCTCCCCCTGCCTTTCCTGGGGGTGTATCGGCGTATAACACGCACACAGACTTTAGGCTAAAAATTTGTTTATACGCCGATAAATACGGTAGTTCCTGAAAGACACAGAATGAGTATGGAGCAGGCATTTGCAGTACCCAAGAGGGTTTCATAACCCCTTACATTTAAAGATCAATGTTGACATTTGCATTAAGCATGTATTTAGCTACTGCTGAACTTAAAAAAATGATAGGCCCAAGGCCAGAAGCATCAGTTTCCCTCATATTAGGAGCATAGTTGTCCCCCAGATTAGGAGCATACTTGTCCCCCAGATTAGGCAGCATAGATGTCCCCCAGATTAGGCAGCATAGATGTCCCCCAGATTAGGCAGCATAGATGTCCCCCAGATTTGGAGCATACTTGTCCCCCAGATTAGGCAGCGTAGATGTCCCCCAGATTAGGCAGCATAGATGTCCCCCAAATTAGGAGCATACTTGTCCCCCAGATTAGGCAGCATAGATGTCCCCCAGATTAGGCAGGATAGATGTCCCCCAGATTAGGAGCATAGTTGTCCCCCAGATTAGGCAGCATAGATGTCCCCCAAATTAGGCAGCATAGTTGTCCCGCAGTCAGCGTGGGCCGGTCAGAGCCAATCAAAGGACCGTATATGGCAAGCGGGCCATACAATGCCCAGGTCTGCCCCAGAGGGTTTCATAACCAACCATAATTGAGAAATTTTTGTTGTAGGAGCATGGTCAATCTACTCAGAGCCATCTGGCATTGGTGGCTGGAAATCCTGGTTGATCCATCCCTGATTCATCTTGACAAACGTCAGTCTCTCCACATTTTTAGTGGACAGACGAGTTCACCTTGGGGTGACTATGGCCCCGGCCGCACTAAACACCTGCTCTGAAGGCACACTACTGGCCGGGCAGGACAGCTTTTCCAGAGCAAACTCTGCTAGTTGTGGCCATAAATCAAGTTTGGCTGCCCAGAAGTCCAGCGGCTCTTCAATGGTTGTTGGCATGGCCATGTCAAGGTATGCCACCACCTGCTGGTTCAGGTTCTGCTCCATGTCTACCTGCTGCTGATGAGTTACTTCACTATGCGGGTGAAGAAAACTACTCATCAGCGACTGTAGACTCAGGCTGCTGCTGATTGAGCTGGTACTGCTCCTGCCACCCCTCCCCAGCACCCATGGCAGTGGAAGGTGAGCGCAGAGGGCCCCCCGAGTCAGACCTGCGAGTGGATGGACCATGTGGCTGATAGGCATCAGCCAACTGACTACGTAGAAACTCTCTGTAGTAGGTCAGTTTGTCCTCCCTCTCAGTGGGTGCAAAAAAGGCCCCCATTTTGGGACGGTAGCAAGGGTCTAATAAGGTGGATATCCAGAAGTCATCCCGCTGACGAATTTTGACAATTCGGGGGTCACTACGCAAGCAACTGAGCATGCATCCTGCCATTTGCGCCAGTGACTCGGAGGGACACCTGCCTCCATCTCCACTGTATACTGCCACGGTGTGTCTGGGTCCTCTGTCTCAACTTCCTCATAACCCTCCAGCTCCTCTGGCTGCTCCTGCTCCTCCTCTCCTGTCCGAAGACTAGAAACACAGGCCATCTCATCCAACCTAAACTGTGCTCCGCTCTGCCCCTCATCATCCTCCTCCTCCAGTTCAGCCCCCACAGGGCCCATGTAGCCTGGAGATGTAGGAGCAACGTCTCCATTGCCGTGACCAGCCATGGTTTCAATCATTTGTTGTAGGAAATGTAGGAGTGGAATTACGTCGTTCATGGCGTAATCCAGGCGACTCACAAATAATGTGGCTTCCTCAAAGGGCCTCAGCAAACGGCAGGTGTCACGTATGAGCTGCCTCTGGTTCACATTGAAGTTACACAGGGGAGTACTCCTATCTGCTTGGATCATCAAGAAATCTGTGATGGCTTTTCTTTGTTCGTATAGTCTGTCCAACATATGGAGGGTGGAATTCCATTGTGTGGCGACGTCACAAATAAGACTATGTTGTGGGATACCGTTCTGACGCTGCAGCTCAAGGAAGGTGTGCTTGGCTGTGTACGAGTGGCTGAAGTGCATGCACAGTTTCCTTGCCATTTTCAGGATGTTATAAATCACCAGCTGACCATTACCAGTGAAAGAGGTGCCTAAAAAATACCTTTTATTTCCATTCTTAAAATTAATAAAAGCAACACATATGTCAATATTGTGCTTGTATTATGTCAGAAAATACCAAAACAAGGAGAAGAGAGCTGTTAAGATATATCAAGGGAGTGCTATATTGCTAAGACATAAGCACCTCCCCTTCTTTTATTTGAGTATGATAGTTACAACTCAAATAATAGGAATTACTCCCTTAGTCATCCATTACTGTTGACTAGTTCACCCAACGCGTTTCTGTCGCCTTTTTAAACGACGTTCTCAGGGGAGTTTAACAGAACATCAAGAGTTACTTAAAAATAGTATATATGCCAGAGTCCAGTGACCCATCAGACAGTCAGAGATTATTTATAATTCTTCTCCACTACTGCCACACATGCTCTCAATCAAGGGGATATAATAAACCAAATGGGTATGCCCCTTTAAGAGTTGAAGTCCTCAGCCAGCGGGGGTTTAACTTATAACCCTCCAGCTGGTGTCCAGTTCTGAGTCTTCATATAGAATATGTCAGCAGCGCGCACTCTCGCAGTGGCGAAGAGACCGGCTGACTTCCAGTTCCTCCCCTGTGTGACTCCGTTCACCAAGGCAAACCATGTGAAGAACAGCTTGACACCGCCATGCCCTACACACATGGTACGATGAAGGGCCACCGAGATTTGGCCGTGCAGTGGAGGCCGAGGACAGGGTGCAGGATGAGGAGGCGGCATCGCACACTGTAACAGGACCAACTGCCTGGGAGCGAGAGCGTGGAGGAGGAAGCGGTGTGACCTGTCCAATTTGCTGTTGTGGCTGTGCAGGAACCACATTTACCCAGTGAGCCGTAAAAGACAAGTACTGTCCCTGCCCGTAGTTACAGCTCCACACGTCGGTGCTGCTTTGCACTTTTGAACACACCGACAGGCTCAAGGACTGGCCCACCTTCTCTTGTACAAACTTATGCAGGGCTGGTACTGCCTTCTTCGCAAAGAAATGACTGCTTGGGACTCTCCACCTCGGCTCGGCACAAGCCATCAATTCTCTGAAAGGTGCAGAGTCCACCACTTGAAAAGGGAGGGACTGCAACACCAGCAACTTGGACAGGAGCACATTCAACTTCTGCGCCGTTGGATGAGTGGCCCATACTGTTGTCTCTTAGACATGGCTTCGCCGATGGATTGTTGGCGGAATGGCTGACTAAAAGCGGGAGAAGCAGGAGCGACAGAAGGAGGGTTTGACACACAGCTCCCTTCGGCTGAGGTGGTAGAGCCTTGGCTGGATGAAGGAGGGAGCGGATGGCCACTGGGTGATGTAGCAGGCTGGACCACTACATCGGAGCCACGGTTCTCCCAGGCCGCTTCATGGTGGCGAAGCATGTGTTGACGCAGGGCCGTGGTGCCGACATTGGGACCCTGGCCACGCTTCACCTTCTGCCGACAGATCTTGCATGTGGCTACGTGAACATCCTCCGGATGCCTTATGAAAAACTTCCACACCGCCGAGTAGCTGATTTTCCGACCCGCAGTCCGCACTAATGGACTGCTACTGGCGCCGTCTCCAGGAACCCCTGCTCCACTACCTCCCGGAAAGGTAGGCTGCCGCGAATCAGGTGGTCTCCCCGGGCACGTTTGGCTCCTGAATTTACACTACTGCCACCATGCTGACTGCCAACTGTTCTACCGTCTTGCTGCCTCAAGGGCAACCTGCAACTCTCTTCTCCTGATGATGATGATGAAGCCCCTTGTGCACCCGGCTCCCAATTGCGATCGGCTTCATCATCATCAACAGTTGTGTGCACGTCACTGATGTCCTCCTCAGGTTCCCCATCAGTGTCTGCTTCAGGACCCTGAACACTTGCAACACCGCCTCCCAAGTCACTCTTCGCATCACTACTTGGCCGCCTAGAAGAAAGCAGCGCATGTCTCCTCCCCTTCTTGGCTGTCCAGTAGCTGCTGACCGTGCTCGATTAGATCGTCCTCAATAAATAGTGGAGCTGAATCCACAGCACAAGATACTTCTTTAGGAGAGGGAACAGCATAGGACAAAGGCAATGGGAGGACAGGGACTGCTCCCAGGCCATGCCAACTGAGGGTTGTGTCTGAGGAACCCACCGACTGTTGTCTGGGGGTGTCAGATATCACTTGTGATTATGTGGATGAGCGTGTTAACCAATCCACGACAGCAGATGGGTTGCTGGTGGAGACACGACCGCTGGCTGATAAAGGGAGCTCAGGCCTCTCGCTGCGACTCCTGCTGCCACTCACCCCAAGTCTGCTGCCAACTCTGCTTGAAGTATTTAGGCCTCTGCCACTCCTCTGTGCACGTCCTGGCACTTCTCTGCCTGACATACTTAGTGTGTTTATGAGGGTATTACAATATGCTACACTACTCTTTAAACAGTATTTATCTAGAACAGCAGCAGGTGATTACTTACGGCTGTCCTTGAACAGTATGTTGGCCCTTGACAGATTAACAGGTACTAGATGGTACAATACTTGGATGTACCTATGCGCTATGCACTGATGAGGGCAGTAATATGCCTAACTATTAGCAGAAAAAACTCTGTATTTTTTAAAAACACCAGCCGGTGGATACTATGGTTTGGACTTTGACGGTTGGAGCACCTGGACAGCTTTACAGGTGCTAAATGGTACAATACTTGGATGTACCTATGCGCTATGCACTGATGAGGGCAGTAATATGCCTAACTATTAGCAGAAAAAACTCTGTATTTTTGAAAAACACCAGCCGGTGGATACTATGGTTTGGACTTTGACGGTATGGAGCACCTTGACAGCTTAACAGGTGCTAAAAGGTACAATACTTGGATGTACCTATGCGGTATGCACTGATGAGGGTAGTTATATGCGTAACTATACGCAGAAAAAACTATTGAAAAAAAAGACAGTGAATAGTATTTTTTGGACTTGCACAGTATGTAGCCAGCCCCTTGACAGCTTAACAGGTACAAAATGGTACAAATGCACTACAGTCCACTGAACAATCACGTATTTCTGAACAGAAAAATCCAGGGATTAAACCCTAAATTGCACTCTGTCACACAATTCTGAGCAGCAGAAGATTTGTGGAGCAAATAAAAATAAACTCAATTGTGCTGAAAAATGAGGACATGATGAGATGCTTCAGAAAGTTCAGGCAGCTTGGAGATCTGTATGAGGCCACTGACAGCTATCTGCCCCGCTCTGCTGCAATGCTCAATAACGTGAATAGGAGGTTTAGCTATCAATGATCCTTCTTCTCAGTGTAACAGGAAAGCACTCCCTTTCCCTAATGCTGATGTGACCAGCACTGACTAGCAGTTGCAGTGTAACGCTGCGGTATGAGCTATTCACACACACGCAGTCCCGTCCTCTCTATCTGACTGCATAGATGAAATGAAGAGAGGTAAGATGGCCGCCGATTATATAGGGCCTATGACATCACAGGGGTCAGTGAACACTGATAAGCTGCATCTCACATGTGATTCAGGGTCAGTCCGCCTACCTTCATTCTCGCCGCTGTTTCCTGCCCTCCCATAATCCCCTGCCCCATGTACTCACATGTGGATCTGCCATCTTAGCTCTCCAATAACCTGGAACGCTGTAAAATGGAGTTTAATGAAGCGATTCGCGCAATAGAATCACGGCGATATTCGCATTCGTTGCGAATCGAATTTTTCATGAAATTCGTAATGAATTCGGGTTTGTCAACTTCGATTCGCTCATCTCTAATAGTGATCCTCCAGATCACCTGGGGGAGAGCCCCCCAGTCAAGAAGTTATTTAAGATGCCTCACAAGCGCTTTCCTAGAGCAGGCCCCAGCTCAGGCTGTTCTTCCTCTGACGACTCTCAGCATGCGGAATCTGCCACAAACCACCGCTCCCATCAGCCGACCGCCTCTGCACCTGTTGAGCGGGGCTCTACTCCTCCCCTGGCACCTGGGGCCCAGTCTCTGCCTTCTGCTGAAGTGGCTATCCATGCCCTGAAAGGGCACCCGGAATTGCAAGCCCTGCTCACCCTCCTCCCGACTAAGTTGGGCATGAGATCCTTAGCCTCTGATCTTAAGACAGCTGCGTCCCGTGATTAAAGAGGTTCACCACCTTCAGAAGAAAGTCTCTGACCTAGAACTTTTCAGTGACAATAGGACGGCTCAAATGCGGGGCATCCAGATCTTCACTGCTAACATCAAGGCCCAACAATTGTCCACCATCCAACACTTGGATGACTTTGACAAAAGAAATAGAAGGAACAAAATCCGTATCAAGGGGCTCCCTGAATCAGTTGTCCCGAACGACATTCCAAGCACTCTTCAGAAAATATTTAACGAGATCCTCCAACACCCACATGACACTCCCCTGGAACTTGACAGGGCTCTGAAAACGAAGAACCCAGACCCAAAAAAAAAACCAGGACGTGATATGTGGGGAGCATCATTACCTTCTAAAAGACGACATCATGCGCAGTGTCCGCACACTCCCTGCCCTCACCTACATTGAAGCGACTATGCAGCTGTACCCCAATCTCTCCCTTTGCACAATGAGGCTGTGTGCTGCCATGAAACCGCTCCTCCTGCTGTTGCAAAACGCCTGCATTGTATATCGCTGGGGCTACCCCTTCTCCCTGACGGCACAGTATGGGACTACAACTGCGACTCTTCGCCAACTGAAAGACATAATCAAACTAAAAAAAAGATCATAATCTGTTCCATCCCTATGTATGATATCATACTCATCATTACAATACCATCAGCAAACATTCCCCCAATATATAGTGTCATCTATATTAAAGGGGTATTCCAGGCCAAAACTTTTTTTTATATATCAACTGGCTCCGGAAAGTTAAACAGATTTGTAAATTAATAGTAAAAAATTGCCCGGACCTTCTAAGTGAGTAGGTAATAGTATAGATATTGGATAAAGAAATTTATATAAATAATTGTCTGGATCGTGCTTCAATAATAATAATATAAACACTTTATTAAAATAAGATAAATAGACTATGATTAGTTACTTCTCACAGGGCCCATGTGAGAAGAACATATACAATAAAAACAACCTTTAAATAATCTTGTGCATAAAAATGTGGATAACAAAAATTAAGACAGTATTATTGGCATAATGACAATATCACTGGCATAGATTTAGTTTCTAATGTGCAGATGGTGTTTAACCGCTGGTATATAGGCACCAACTGCACAAAACAAGCGAAATGTAGCTGAGGGTGCCTGAATAATCGTTTCCCTCTTTAGAATATAATGTATCCTTGTAATAGTTCAACAATCTGCAACAGTTTCAAATGAATGTTACCGATCCTTATAGTGGCAACCTGGGTAAGAGGCGTTGTTACCGCAGTGTCTAGATGGTGCCGGTACACTGGGTTCTCTGTGCAACGTTCCAGATGGTAACGGTGAAATCCAGCAAGGTCCTGGTAGAAGCGGTGGCGATTGGCGCTGGCAGGCGCCGATGGCCACAGATCGCCGGGAGGACGCTGGCGCTGGCAGGCGCTGGAGATGGTAAGTCCTCACCGCAGGCTAGATGGAAACGAGGACCGTTTCCATCTAGCCAGCAGTGAGGACCCAGTGTACCGGCACCATCTAGACACTGCGGTAACAACGCCTCTTACCCAGGTTGCCACTATAAGGATCGGTAACATTCATTTGAAACTGTTGCAGATTGTTGAACTATTACAAGGATACATTATATTCTAAAGAGGGAAACGATTATTCAGGCACCCTCAGCTACATTTCGCTTGTTTTGTGCAGTTGGTGCCTATATACCAGCGATTAAACACCATCTGCACATTAGAAACTAAATCTATGCCAGTGATATTGTCATTATGCCAATAATATTGTCTTAATTTTTGTTATCCACATTTTTATGCACAAAATTATTTAAAGGTTGTTTTTATTGTATATGTTCTTCTCACATGGGCCCTGTGAGAAGTAACTAATCATAGTCTATTTATCTTATTTTAATAAATTGTTTATATTATTATTATTGAAGCACGATCCAGACAATTATTTATATAAATTTCTTTATCCAATATCTATACTCTTACCTACTCACTTAGAAGGTCCGGGCAATTTTTTACTATTGGTTTTTCCTTTTTGTGCAATTAAGGTATAGTTGCATGCCCTAGTCTGACCTCGGTGTGTACTATTTATTGTGAGCTGCACATACACCCCTTTTTTTCCCAGATTTGTAAATTACTTCGATTAAAAAATCTTAATCCTTGCAATAGTTATTAGCTTCTGAAGTTGAGTTGTTTTTTTCTGTCTGTCTGCTTTCTGATGACTCACGTCTCGGGAGCTGTGCAGTTCCTATGGGGATATTCTCCCATCATGCACAGCTCCCGGGACGTGACATCATCATTGAGCAGTTAGACAGAAAACTTCAGAAGCTAATAATTATTGAAAGGATTAAGATTTTTTAATAGAAGTAATTTACAAATTTGTTTAACTTTCCGGAGCCAGTTGATATATGAAAATAAGTTTTTAACACCCAATCTTTCATAATCGATAGCTTGTTATTAGAGCTGAACGATTAATACTATAAGCCCCACATAACCTCTATCCTAGCTCTTACTGATATATAGGGTCCCTATAATATCTGGTTAAACACCCCGATCCCATAATTCCACCCCCTAGTGTAGAGTGAAGTGTAATGTGATAATAACAATATTAATCAATTGTACATAATAGTGTACGTGTTAAAAATATAAATAAAATTGGACCTGTAACATATTAATGGCACAATTCCATATGGTGTAATTAAGCGCTGTGGAATCTGTAGGCGCTATATAAATAAATAAATAAGTGTAATTACAAAGGGTGAAACCTCCCCCCCTCCCACACACACAGACCACATGTGTCTACCATAAACCCAACCCTCCCTCTACATAATGACCCCCCCAATAATACTCACATGCATACACACTAACCACAGTGTCCCCACTAACCCATCCTATACCACACATGGTACCCCATAACCAATAACCTCCCTATTGAAGCTGGGGTGGCCAATCGTATATCCTGGGTATATCCCTATAGGATGTTATGTGGTCCAATGACCATAGTTTTACACCCACAGCAATTCAACCGTATATATTATAATTATACATAAATTACAATTATTACATCCATGGTTTTATCTTTGGGTCCTCCTTTTATTTTTTTTCTTATTTCTTCTTCCACAGTGTCTATGTCCAAAGTCCATCCAATGAAAGCATGAACAGGTGAGTTACCTCTAGGGTATTATCTAGAAATACAAAATAGCAGTTAAAATAAAAAAATATATAATACATGTTATAAAAACGAACTGAAGCTCAGGTTTTCATTTAATCCCCTAGGGTTTACCGTATTTAATCTCACAATCCATTTTGTCTCCTTCCGTTGCAAAATTCTTGCAGTGTTTCTACCTCTATTACCACAATGCCCTTGAATTTTAATAACCTCCAATTGTTTTGGTGGTTATCGTGGAAATGTCTCGCAAGTGGTTTCCATTTCAATTTTTCTGAGTCATACTGTTCTTAATGTCCCTGACATACTTCAATATCCTTACCCTTAAAAGGGTATTCCAGGGAAAAACATTTTATATATCAACTGGCTCCAGAAAGTTAAACAGATTTGTAAATTATTTTTATTAAAAAATGTAATCCTTTGAATAATTATCAGCTGCTGAAGTTGATTTGTTATTTTCTGTCTTACAACAGTGCTCTCTGCTGACATTTCTGTCTGTCTCGGGAACTGCACAGAGCAGAATAGGTTTGCTAAGGGGATTTTCTTCTACTCTGGACAGTTCCCGAGACAGGTGTCATCAGAGAGCACTTAGACAGAAAAGAACAACTCAACTTCAGCAACTCATAAGTACTGAAAGGATTACGATTTTTGAATAGAAGAAATCATATATATATATATATATATATATATATATATATATATATATATATATATACAATGTTTTATATTTCTAGAGCCATATATATATATATATAAAAAAGAAAAAGTTTTTCCCTGGATAACCCCATTAATTCCCTTGTGGTCATACCAATATAAATTTTCCGGCAAGGACATTCAGCATTATAAACCACACTAGATGTCTTACAGTTTACAAAATGAACAATCTTGAACCTTTGTCCATTGGTTCCTTCAAATTCATTAGACCGTTCCATGAAGGTACTAGCCGTACAGTAACCACAACAGACATTCCCCCATTTTGGTCTCCTAGTATTAAGAAAACTTGGATTTCTGGCATTAATGTAGTGACTTGATACCAATAAATCAAGGAGGTTTGAGGATCTTTTCTGTGTCAGTGATGGAAGCTCTGGTAAGAGTTCACCCAGTTTCTTATCTGTCAATAGTACGGGCCAATATTTCTTAAAAATATTTGTCATTGCATTATAATTGCATTATTAATAAAGTTTAAATTTTTGGAATCTATATGGTGGTACATTTTTTGTGGTGACAATTATAGGGGTATATATTGTTAGAGTTTTTATTGCCAGGTGTTTAATCATATGAGATATTTTCCTTGGAGGATTGTAGGTGTTATATTGTGTATTTTTGTATCTTCCAATTGGAAATATGGAATATATGGATTATAAATCCTGGGATTTGACTTGGGTGAATTGTGCATCCAGGTTGTTTGAGGAGGATGGAACCCCAATTGATGGGGATTTTATTGATATTAAGGAATCTCAGGTTATGCTAAAGAGATTGTTAAAAAGGAGAACTGGGATCTGGTGGAACAAGGCCACCTTGGAGAACTATTTACAAAAATCTATTATACCTAGAGGATTACAGATACAATAAACTCCTTCATTTGTGTTTGATGATGCTACCTTTAAGACTCGATGGGAAGAGGCTAGCAATAAGTGCTCGGTAACTTATATTGAGCTACTGATTGGTAATGATAAGAAATTCATTAGTAATGATAAGAAATTGGAAGTGGAGATTGATAGCCTCAAGGAACGGATTAAGGTAGGAACTCACTCCTGAGAATTTGAGTAAATTTGAAAGTAAACTGGAGAGTGATTTCATTAAATGGGAATCTGAGATACAGAATCAGAAAGTGAAGAAATTTAGAAGGGACTAAACCGATTACTCAAGGGATACGTTGTATAGATTATGGGGGAATACCCCAGGTCTCGTTCTACTTCTTTTTCCCCTGTACGGAGTTCACAGGGGGATGGTTTTTTAGGTGGACGTACCCCGGAAGGGGCAATGGGAGGCCCAATGCAGGAGGGACCACCCTTAAAATCGAACCCAAACAGGAGAAGGGAGCAGCGCCCAAACCGTGTCCAGACCAGACGGGCCCGGAAAAACTAAAAGGTAATCAATTTATCTGAGAGAGTGTTTACCAATGAATAACTTGATGTTTTAGAAAAGGGTTTGACTTTTGCACCGTCCATGAATTTTGTTTATTTTGAAGCTACAAAAGATGTCCATTTATTTGCTTGTAAGGTTATGCTGAAAATATTTTTTTTTTCAGGGAAAGGGATACCATATCCCAGATGATACGGAGGTACTAAACGCTTTAGAGGAATTGTGGGAGGAGGCTCAAGGTGTGGGTCCCCAGCAATTTCCGAAAAATATTCCCCCCAAATCCAAAACGTTCCTACCCTTGTCGCTTCGTCCGCAGGTTGAAATGTTTGTAAGATTAGTTACGGACGAATTCTGGGGGATCAAAGATCACCAAGGAGATAATTTATCTAGAGGACAAAGACCAGCATTGAAACTACTAAGACAAATGAAAGATGTTATATTTAAACCTGCGTACAAGGGGGGCAATGTGGTGGTATGGCCATGTAAGATGCATGAGGAGGAGGCTCAGAAACATCTGAGAGATGAGACTACATACCGCCAGTTGCCGTACAACCCCACAGTAGCATTTAGTCGTGAGTTGGAGAGTATCCTGACAAGAGCACACAATGAAGGCATTATTACTAAACAAGTATGGGTGGGTTTAAGAGTTCAGTATCCAAGAATAGCCACCCTATATTTCTTGCCAGAGGTGCATAAGAACATTGAGTGCCCACCAGGATGTCCAATCATTTCCGGTGTGGGCAACTTATGCAGACCAGTATGCCTTTTTATAGAACATTATTTGAAACCATGAGTAGAGACTCTGCCATCCCGGTTACTTTGGAGGGTATGAGAATGGAGAAGGATATGACCTTAGTAACCAGTGATGTAGAATCTCTTTATACGTCGATCCATAATGTGCACGGTTTACAGGCGTGTAAGTTCTTTTTGGGAAATAAATATCTCAATCATGCGATGGTTGAGTTGGTTTTGGAACTATTGGAGTTTGTCCAGGAGCACAATTATTTTGTGTTTCGGGACAAATTCTACTTGCAAACTAAGGGTGTGGCTATGGGGGTGGCTTGTGCTCCATCATATGCCAACCTATTTATGGGCTACTGGGAAAGATCAGCGATACTCGAGGAAGATCAGATGGCAGGGGGATAGGTGTTCATGTGGAGACGATTCATCGATGATATCCTGTGTATCTGGCAGGGCACCGATGAATCTCTCCATTCTTTTTTTGGATCACTGCAGAATAATGACATGAATATCAGGCTGACAACCAAATTCAGCCATAATGAGATTTAATTTTTAGACTTAAAGATCATGATTGATGATGAAGGGATGGTCAGCACTGATATTCATCGAAAAGACAAATCCGTGAATTCGTACCATAAAGCGGAATCCTCTCATCCCCCCCCCCCCCCCCATGTAATTAGAGCCATTCCAAAGGGACAGTTCATACGGGCCAGGAGAGTGTGCTCTGGTCGGGATATCATTGAGAGACAGGCTAGGGACATCGAACAATGACTTTTGAGTAGAGGTTATGATCATGAGTTGATAGCACGCACCAGGAGGGATGTCAGTGAGATTGACCGACAAACATTATTGGTCAAAAGTAAGAGGGACCAGAATGAAAATGTTGTGGTGAGATTTATATCCCGATATAACAAACAATAGGGGACAATAAAAAACATTTTTAAGAAATATTGGCCCATACTATTAACAGATAAGAAACTGGGAGAACTCTTACCAGAGGTTCCATCACTGACATCGAAAAGATCCTCGAACCTCTGTGATTTATTGGTATCAAGTCACTATATCCCTTCCGGAAATACAAGTTTTCTTAATACTAGGGGACCAAAATGGGGGAATGTCTGTTGTGGTGACTGTGCAGCTTGTACCTTCATGGAACGGTCTAATGAATTTGAAGGAAACGATGGAAAAAGGTTCAAGATTGTTCATTTTGTAAACTGTAAGACATCTAATGTGGTTTATCATGCTCAATGTCCTTGCCGGAAAATGTATATTGGTATGACCACAAGAGAATTAAGGGTAAGGATATTGGAGCATATCAGGGACATTAAGAACAGTAACCGCTATGACTATGAAATGGAAACCACTTGTGAGACATTTCCACGATTACCACAAAAACAATTGGAGATTATTAAAATTCAAGGGCATTGACAGGGTGTATTGTGGTAATAGAGGTGGAAACACTGCGAGAATTTTGCAACAGAAGGAGACAAATTGGATTGTGAGATTGAATACGGTAAACCCTAGGGGATTAAATGAAAACCTGAACTTCAGTTCATTTTTATAAGATGTATTTTATTTTTTGATTTTAACTGCTATTTTGTATTTCTAGAGAATACCCTAGAGGTAACTCACCTCTTCATGCTTTCCTTGGATGGACTTTGGACATAGACTCCTGTGGAAGAAGAAATAAGAAAACAAATAAAAGGAGGACCCAAAGATAAAACCATGGATGTAATGATTGTAATTTATGTATAATTATGATATATGGTTGAATTGCTGTGGGTGTAAAACTATGGTCATTGGACCACATAACATACTATAGGGATATACCCAGGATATACGATTGGCCACCCCAGCTTCAATAGGGAAGTTATTGGTTATGGGGTACATGGTTGTGTGGGATGGATTAGTGGGGACACTGTGGTTAGTGTGTGCATGTGAGTATTATGGGGGGTGGGGGCATTATGTAAAGGGAGGGTTGGGTTATGGTAGACCAGATGGTGTGTGGTCTGTGTGTTGGGGAGGGGGGTTCACCCTTTATAATTACACCATATGGAATTGTGATATTAATACGTTACAGGTCCAATTTTGGAATATTTTTAACACATACCGTATATACTCGAGTATAAGCCGAGTTTTTCAGCACGATTTTTCGTGCTGAAAACACCCCCCTCGGCATATACTCGAGTGAACTCTCCACCCGCAGTGGTCTTCAACCTGCGGACCTCCAGAGGTTTCAAAACTACAACTCCCAGCAAGCTCGGGCAGCCATCGGCTGTCCGGGCTTGCTGGGAGTTGTAGTTTTGAAACCTCCGGAGGTCCGCAGGTTGAAGACCACTGCGGCCTTCGACATCATCCAGCCCCCTCTCACCCCCCTTTAGTTCTGTACAATACTCACCTCCGCTCGGCGCTGGTCCGGTGCTGCAGGACTGTCCGGTGAGGAGGTCGTCCGGTGGGATAGTGGTTCCGGGCTGCCATCTTCCCCGGGGAGGCCTCTTCTAAGCGCTTCGGGCCCGGCCCCAGAATAGTCACGTTGCCTTGACAACGACGCAGAGGTACGTTCATTGCCAACGTACTTCTGCGTCATTGTCAAGGCAACGCCTCTATTTCGGGCCAGAAGCGCGGAGAAGAGGCGCCCCCGGTGAAGATAGCAGCCCGGAACCACTATCCCACCGGACCACCTCCTCTCCGGACAGCCCTGCAGCACCGGACCAGCGCCGAGCGGAGGTGAGTACTGTACAGAACTAAAGGGGGGTGAGAGGGGGCTGGATGATGTCGAAGGCCGCAGTGGTCTTCAACCTGCGGACCTCCGGAGGTTTAAAAACTACAACTCCCAGCAAGCCCGGACAGCCGATGGCTGCCCGGGCTTGCTGAGAGTTGTAGTTTTGAAACCTCTGGAGGTCCGCAGGTTGAAGACCACTGAGGGCGGATGATGAGAAGAGGATGATGAAGGGGGGGTGTGGGATGATGACAAGAGGATGATGAAGGGGGGGTGTGGGATGATGAAGGGGGGTGGGGATGATGACAAGGGGATGATGAAGGGGGGTGTGTGGGATGATTACAAGGGGATGATGAAGGGGGGTGGGGATGATGACAAGGGGATGATGAAGGGGGGTGGGGGTGATGACAAGGGGATGATGAAGGGGGGTGGGGATGATGACAAGGGGATGATGAGAGGTGATGATGATGAGGGTCTGGATGATGACAAGGGGATGATGACAGGTGATGATGATGAGGGTCTGGATGATGACAGGCGGTGATGATGATGAGGATGTTAATGACGGGTCAGGATGATGACAGGGGGGGATGATGTATTTCCCACCCTAGGCTTATACTCGAGTAAATAACTTTTCCTGGGATTTTGGGTTGAAATTAGGGGTCTCGGCTTATACTCGGGTCAGCTTATACTCGAGTATATACGGTACACTATTAGTATAATGTATAATTGATTAATATTGTTATTATCAGACTACACTTCACTCTACACTAGGGGGGTGGAATTATGGGAGCGGGGTGTTTAACCAGATATTATAGGGACCCTATATATCAGTAAGAGCTAGGATAGAGGTTATGTGGGGCTGATTATTATTAGTATTAATTGTTCAGCTCTAATAACGCTATTGTAATTATGGGTATGATATAATACATAGGGATGGAACAGATTATGATCTATTTTTTTAGTTTGTTTATGTATAAAGTAGGTGGATTATTTGGTATTCACAAATATTAGAGATGTATTATTTATTATTTATTTATTATTATTTATATTAATATATTATTGGATTAATAATATTATTTGATTATTATTTATGGGGTTTGATCACTATAGGTGGATTGTATGAAATTGTATTTTTATTATATGCAGATTTTTCTATACATGCATACAATTGTTTGTAAGGGATCTATTTATATACTAGTGCTGGAATAGTTCTATTGCTCTTCTGAGTGTTGCTGTGTAAGAGGGGGCGTGAAAGAGGAGTTTCAAAAACTGTAATTATCTGTGGAGTGGGTGCGACTGCCTATAGTCCAGATTCATATTTTGGGTAAGTCTTTCTCTCTTGCACATAGTGGGATAACTGTTAGAGTTTAAACACCCTTTTTCATTTTTTTTTTCTGTTCCACCTCTAGGGGGAGGAGGAGTAAATTGGGCACAGGTGTATAAATCTTAGCTTGGGACTCTTATTGAGAGCTTGCTCTTCTGAGTGTTGCTGTGTAAGAGGGGGCGTGAAAGAGGAGTTTCAAAAACAGGAGGTTGAAAGCAGGAGGTTGAGATCGCTGTGAGTGTTAATTTCTGAACCCACAAGGTCTACAAAAAATGTTAAGTGTAATTTTGACTGTCTGTTTTTGCCTATACATTTGTGAAATCCCCATAACTAGATGGCCTCCATGTTGGAAAATGCAGTCCAATGTACATCCTGTTCAATGTATGCAATCCTTGAACAACAGTTTGAGGGTGCATATTGTTGTGCGAGATGTGTGCTAGTTGTCCGTTTGGAAGCCCAGATCCTGCATCTAGAGGGGCGACTGGCAACAATGAGAAGCATTAACAACATGGAGAGGAGTCTCCTGCTCACTGAGCAAGCACTCTCGGGAATAGAGGTGGGGGAGGACAGTGGGACGGAGTTGCAGGACAGTCAGGCAGTTACCTGGGTTAGAGTAAGAAAGAGGGATAGGGGAAAAAGTGTCAGGGAGGCTAGTCCTGAACTGGAACACCCCAACAAGTTTGCCCACTTGGCAGATGAGGGGGATGCCATTACAGAGCTAGCAGAACTGTAGCAGGATACCGCCTCTGACCGCAAGGGGGGTGTCTGCTCCAGTAAGGAGGGAGGGAGGAGTACAGGGCAGGCCAGACAGGTACTAGTGGTGGGGGACTCAATTATTAGGGGGACAGACAGGGCAATCTGTCACAAAGACCGGGATCGCCGAACAGTGTGTTGTCTGCCTGGCGCACATCGCGGATCGGGTTGACAGGTTGCTGGGCGGGTCTGGAGAGGACCCAGCAGTCATGGTACATATTGGCACCAATGACAAAGTAAGAGGTAGGTGGAGTGTCCTTAAAAATGATTTCAGGGACTTAGGCCGCAAGCTTAAGGCAAGGACCTCCAAGGTAGTATTTTCTGAAATACTACCAGTACCACGAGCCGCACCAGAGAGGCAGCAGGAGATCAGGGAGGTAAACAAGTGGCTCAGAAGCTGGTGTAGGAAGGAAGGGTTTAGGTTCATGGAGAACTGGGCTGACTTCGCTGTCGGTTACCGGCTCTACCGTAGGGACGGGCTGCACCTCAATGGGGAGGGTGCAGCTTTGCTTGGGGAGAAGATGGCTAGAAGGGTGGAGGAGTGTTTAAACTATGGACTTGGGGGGAGGGAACCTACAGCAAAGAGGGGGAAGATAGTGTAGATAGAGAGGTGGGAATTATAAATGTACCTGGGGGTGGAGCGGAGGGAGGGGTTAGAATAGTTAATAGGAATAGGCTTCATAGGAAAATAAAACTTACACCCTTGAATCCCATTAACCCCAATAACATAAAGGATGGAAATGTAAAGTGTATGTTCACAAATGCCAGAAGCCTAGCAAATAAAATTGGGGAGCTTGAGGCCTTGATACTGGAGGAACATATTGATATAGTTGGGGTCACTGAGACATGGCTGGACTCCTCGCATGACTGGGCTGTCAATCTGCAGGGGTTTACATTGTTTCGCAAGGATAGAATGAACAGAAAAGGTGGTGGCGTCTGTCTGTATGTAAGAAGTGGTATGAAAGTCAGTGTGAACGATGCCATAGTGTGTGATGATTCTGAGGAGGTGGAATCACTGTGGGTAGAATTACAAAAGGAGGGAAATACTGAAAAAATAATACTTGGTGTAATCTACAGACCCCCTAATATCACTGAAGAGATAGAAGTTCGGCTTCATAAACAAATAGAGAGGGCCGCCGGGCAGGTACAGTGGTAATAATGGGAGATTTTAACTATCCAGATATAGATTGGGGTCCGGGGTTGGCTAAAACTACAAAGGGGCGACAATTCCTAAATTTATTGCAGGATAATTTTATGGGCCAGTTTGTGGAGGACCCAACAAGAAGTGATGCCTTGTTGGATCTGATCATTTCCAACAACGCAGAGCTGGTTGGTAATGTAACTGTGCGGGAAAACCTTGGTAATAGCGACCACCATATAGTTACTTTTGACTTAAAATGTAGAAAACAAAGACAGGCGGGGAAGGCAAAAACATATAACTTTAAAAAGGCAAACTTCCCTGGGCTGAGGGCTGCACTACAGGACATAGACTGGGGGGAGGTGTTCTCAAATACTGATACAGAAGGTAAATGGGACATCTTTAAATCAACTCTAAATAACTATACAGCTAAATATATACCAAAGGGGAACAAATATAAACGACTAAAACTAAATCCTACATGGCTGACAAATGATGTTAAAAGAGCAATTAACAACAAAAAAATAGACTTCAAAAAATTCAAATCTGATGGGTCAGCTACAACATTTACACAGTACAAGGAGCTTAATAAAATCTGTAAAAATGTAATAACAACAGCAAAAATTCAAAACGAGAGACAGGTGGCCAAAGAAAGCAAAACTAATCCTAAATATTTTTTTTAGATATATAAATGCAAAAAAAACAAGGACAGAGCATGTAGGACCCCTTAATAATGATAATGGGGAGGTTGTCACGGGCGATCAAAAGAAGGCGGAGCTACTGAATGGGTTCTTTAGTTCTGTATATACTAAGGAAGAAGGAGCTGACATTGGACAGGTCAGTGCTGGTAACACATCATGTAATGTACTGAACTGGCTTAATGTAGAGATGGTACAAGGTAAGTTAAGTAATATAAATGTAAGCAAATCTCCAGGGCCAGATGGATTGCACCCAAGAGTTCTTAGAGAGGTAAGTTCAGTAATATCTGTACCCCTGTTCATGATATTTAGAGATTCTCTGGTGTCTGGTATTGTGCCAAGGGACTGGCGCAAGGCGAATGTGGTGCCAATCTTCAAAAAGGGCTCTAGGTCTTCCCCAGGAAACTATAGACCGGTAAGTTTAAAGTGCATTGTGGGTAAATTTTTGAAGGACTTATAAGGGATTACATACAGGAATACATAGGGGATAACTGTATTATAAGTGATAACCAGCATGGGTTTACTAAGGATAGAAGTTGTCAAACCAATCTAATTTGCTTTTATGAAGAGGTGAGTAGAAGCCTTGACAGAGGAATGGCTGTGGATATAGTGTTTCTGGATTTTGCTAAAGCGTTTGATACTGTCCCTCATAGACGTCTGACAGGTAAGTTAAGGTCTTTGGGTTTGGAAATTTTAGTTTGTAACTGGATTGAACACTGGCTCATGGATCGTACCCAGAGAGTGGTGGTCAATGATTCGTACTCTGATTGGTCCCCGGTTATTAGTGGTGTACCCCAAGGTTCAGTACTTGGACCGCTGTTGTTTAATTTATTTATCAATGATATAGAGGATGGTATTAACAGCTCTGTTTCTATCTTTGCAGATGACACCAAGCTTTGTAGCACAGTACAGTCTATAGAGGATGTGCATAAGTTACAAGATGACTTGGATAGACTAAGTGTCTGGGCATCCACTTGGCAAATGAGGTTCAATGTGGATAAATGTAAAGTTATGCATCTGGATACTAATAACCTGCATGCATCATATGTCTTAGGGGGGATTAAACTGGCATTGGTAGTCACTGGTAGAGAAGGATCTGGGTGTACTTGTAGATCACAGACTACAGAATAGCATGCAATGTCAGGCTTCTGCTTCCAAAGCCGGCAGGATATTGTCATGTATAAAAAGAGGCATGGACTCGAGGGACCGGGACATAATACTTCCCCTTTATAAAGCATTGGTACGGCCTCACCTGGAATATGCTGTTCAGTTTTGGTCGCCTGTACATAAAAGGGACACTGTGGAGCTGGAAAGGGTGCAGAGACGCGTGACTAAACTAATATGGGGCATGGAACATCTTAGCTATGAGGAGCGTTTAAAGGAGTTACAATTCTTTAGTCTTGAGAAGAGACGTTTAAGGGGGGATATGATAAACGTATATAAGTATATTAATGGCCCATACAAAAAATATGGAGAAAAACTGTTCCAGGTTAAACCCCCCTAAAGGACGAGGGGGCACTCCCTCCGCCTGGAGAAGAAAAAGTTTAGTCTCAAGGGGTGACACGCCTTCTTTACCATGAGAACTGTGAACTTATGGAACAGTCTACCTCAGGAACTGGTCACAGCAGGAAAAATAAACAGCTTTAAAACAGGATTAGATACATTCCTGGAACAAAATAACATTAATGCTCATGAAGAAATATACAATCACACCCCTACCCCTTAATTCCCTGGTTGAACTTGATGGACATATGTCTTTTTTCGACCGTACTAACTATGTAACTATGTAACTATGTAACTATTAGTGATATTTATGAATTTCAGAATATCCCCTGTAATATAATTTAACATTTTTTAATCATTGTTCCATCACCAATGTACTGTTGATTTGTTTGTATATTTAATATGATACATATTTATCTATTTAATGAAGCATGGGTTTTCTGTTTGGTTTATTTAAATTAATTAGTACCATTATGCAGTTTTCACAGTATACTATATTATATTAGTTGCATTGTAATTATCCTCTATGATTGACCCTCAGGCCTGTTTCATCTTTGCAAACTGCAAACTAGTGGGACACCCTCTGTCCATAGCAACTCTCTATGCTCCCAACCATGGCCAGGTGCCCTTTCTCCTCAGGACCCTAGATCTTCTTTCTTCATTTGCCAAGGGTCCTTCCTTCGTGGGGATTTTAACCTACCTCTCACTCCCTTTCTTGACACTCTGGTAGAACCTGCCTTTCATGCAACAAACATCGGGCTCTGTGGAGAAAGCTGCACCTGATGCAATTGGATGATGTCTGGCGCTCTCTCCATCCAGATCACCGGGACTATATCGTCTTCTCCCACCCATCAGATTTACTCCCGCATAGATTAAGTCTTTTGCCCACATCACCTCCTGCCCTCAATTAGACGAGCCGACATTGGTGTAGTAACCCTCTCGGGCCATGCCCCTATAAAAGTGAGCTTTAACATTCCCTCTTTTGTTAAGCCCCACTCCTCCTGGAAATTAAATGAATTCCTCCTTCTGGATATGCTCTGTCTCCAGGAAATTAAGACAGCAATTCCGATTTTAACCCCTTAAGGACTCGGTGTTTTTCCATTTTTGCATTTTAATTTTTTCCTCATCACCTTCTAAAAATCATAACGCTTTCAATTTTGCACCTAAAATTCCATATTATGGCTTATTTTTTGTGCCACCAATTCTGCTTTGCAGTGACATTAGTGATTTTACCAAAATATCCACGGTGAAACAGAAAAAAAAATTCATTGTGCGACAAAATTGATGAAAAAATGCCATTTTGTAACTTTTGGGGGCTTCTGTTTCTACGAAGTGCATTTTTCGTAAAAATGACACCTTATCTTTATTCTGTAGGTCCATACGGTTAAAATAACACCCTACTTATATAGGTTTGATTTTGTATTACTTATAAAAAAAAATCATAACTACATGCAGGAAAATGTATACATTTAAAATTGTCATTTCTGACCCCTATAACTTTTTTTATTTTTCCGCGTATGGGCCGGTATGAGGGCTTATTTTTTGTGCCGTGATCTGTAGTTTTTATTGGTACCATTTTTATATTGATCGGACTTTTATTAATTTTTTTATGATATAAAAAGTGATCAAAAATACGCTGGTGGTTATTTCACTGCACATACCGATCTCATTCACAGATCATTGCCGTGCATTGACACGGCAATGGATTTCAGGCTTGGAGCAATCAATCGCCGATTGGACATGACGGAGGCAGGTGAGGGGGCCTCCCCTCGTGTTCTAGCTGATTGGGACATCGTGATTTCCCCGCGATAGTCCCGATCAGCCCGACTGGGCTGCCGGGAAGTTTTTACTTTCATTTTAGATGGGGCGATCAACTTTGAATGCCACTTCTAAAGGTTTAAAAGTGCGCGGCACAACGATTGGTGCCGCACGCTATTAGCCCAGGGTCCCGGCTGTCATTAGACACCGGGACCGACCCGGTATGACGCGGGGTCACGTGTTTTATACCGGGACCGGGCACAGAGGTACGCCCTGCATCCTTAAGAGGTTAAGGACATCCACAGAATGACCCTTCGCAGCCCATGGTTAAATGGGAAGCCCTGAAGTGCATCCTTAGATGAGTCTTCATCAAACATGGGGCATGACTGAAGAGGGAATTGGCAGCAAAGTACACCTCCATTATTGATCGCCTACATTCTCTTGAATCTCTCCACAAACAGTCATGCCAACAGGCTGTTCTGTGCAAAATCATACAGGTTCACCATTAACTATTATCTCACATGAACACTAGCCACCGATATAAGCAGATCACTGGTAGGGTTTCCTATGAATGGGGCAACAGATCAGGTAAACTTCTCGCTCGTGCACTCCATCAGAAACAAGCTTCTCTCGCTTTGTCAACTCCATTAAAACCCCCTCCGGCCCACTTACTCATTTCACACCTGAAATCCTACAAGCCTTTCGATCCTACTACACAACCCTCTATAACCTCCCACTTCGTCGCCCCCTGGCCTCCCCTCTTTCTTCCCACCCATCACTACTGCACAACATATCGTCCATGGCCCTTCCCACACTCTCTCCGGAGGTGGTCCAAACCTTAGAAACCCCCTTTAGGAAGGAGGAATTAGAAACAGCAATCACGTCCATGCCTGGGGGCAAAAGCCCAGGCCCGGACAGGTATACCACAAAGGTCTTTAAAACCCTCCGCACAGATCTAGTTGACCCTCTCCTCTGCGCACTGAACTCTATCTCATCCTCTGCCCCCCCTCCCCCAGTCCTTCCTGCAAGCTTTCGTTGTGGTCATCCCTAAAGAGGGGAAAGACCCATCTCTGTGCCCCAGCTACCGACCTATCTCATTATTCAACTTGGACACTAAGTTGTTTGCCAAGTTGAAAGCAAACAGACTCTCTGATTTCACGAGATGCTCATCCACCCTGATCAGGTGGGCTTCATCCGCGGAAGGGAGGCCAGAGACAACACTCTACGTTCTCAGCAATATATCTCGCCCGCAAAAACGTAATACCCCGCTTTTCCTTCTCTCCCTCGAGACGGAGAAAGCCTTCGATCTGGTGGATTGGGGTTTCCTGGAAGCGACTCTTTTTGCAGATTGGTCTGGGGACCACAATGAAAGATTGCATTATGGCCCTTTACTACTGCCCAAAAGTTCAAATACGCCTGAATGGACAATTTTACCATCCTTTTGACATTTGTAATGGTACGAGGCTGAGAGGGTCATCCTCCAAACCGGTAAGAACCATATCCTTGTGTGGTATTGTCGACCCGGGGGGCACTGGCCAAGTCTCGATTCCAGTAAGTATAACAGTTACTTTCATATCGTGTCTGGGACACAGTATTACAGTATTTGACTTCTGTTCAGGGAACAGGGGAAATGAGGAAATAAGAGTAATTTGACAATCCAGGGTGGTTGTCCTGTTTCAATTTGGCTTAACGCTTACAAAAACTTCTTGTATTTCTGTTTGATGTTTTACTTGTAACTTTTTTTTCCTTACGCTTAAGAAGACACGTGAGTATTCTAACCATTGCTTTAATGTATAGAGTAAGGTGCATATAACTGTTATAATAATAATAATACTAATAATAATAGTAATAATCTGCTGGTTCTCAAAACATCTGTAAGATGCCCCACCCTCCTGGCTAGAGGAAACTTGTTGACCCGGGATGTGGTGAAAGCAAGTGACAGTTTGTTCAGAGATACCGTACATGCTCAGTGATTGGTGCAATTAAACTAGAGAATCCCTACTCTGTTGAAAGGAATTGTCGGAGCCTTAACGGTTCAGTACAGCCATTCCAGAAATTGAGGTTTTGCACTAATTACTGACCATGGGTTCCAAATCATCTAAGTCATATCCTCCTCCTCTTCCCGATGAAACATGTAAGGATTATGTGGCCCGAGTTAGCCAATGGGGCCAATGATAAGTACCACATGGACATGATAAAGGGATTATGTTTGGGCGATTGGGATGCCTTCTCACATTATACGGGAGACCCCGAATGGGATATGAAGTATATACAGGAGGGAGGAGTTCAATGATTAAAAATAGCACCTCACTGGACAAATAGTAACAACCCTGTGCCAGACAAAAGTCCCCTCCATGACAAACAATCTAGGCACTGACGTAAGATGACTAAGATCAAATCTAATACTAGAAAGCTACTTAAACATAGTCAGAATTCATCTCAAGAACCCCCCCTCCATACTCCGTACCCACCGCCCCTCCTGATAAACGCCTACCAACCAGAACCGTTATCATCCAGAATTATGATCCCAAGCCCCCCAAACTTACCCAGGGTCTTTATCCTTCCCTCAGCCCTTACACTACAGACCCTTTCACAGAGGAAGATGAGTTAGTGGTTTCTGCAGCAGTTATACCCGAACACAACCCTATACCTGAACACAACCCTATACCTGATTGTAGTTACCCTACATCTGCACACGATTCAAAATCCATGACCAAGCAGCAGAAATCAACCCGTTCACATCCTGTTAGTTCACGGGAGATGAGAAACCTTCTGCCACCAGAGAAAGAGGAAGTGAGAGATCAGGAGGAAGATGAGGAGAAGGAGGACAGTGAGGAATCAGAGAGTGAAAATAGTCCCCCTGCAAGGGCATTATATGCTGCAGGGCCCCCTGTCGACAGGGCATTCCCCGTCATGATGGTAGGGCAACTTGTAGTAAAGAAATCTCAATAAAAGATGTCAATGCCATTTTAAAACATTGCCCCAGGTCAAACACTGCCCCATCAGGTACAATACAATACCTGAAGAAAGCTTGTAATGGTAAACAGTTCACTCAGGAAGATTTACGTATAATACTAGATAGTCTTAAAGGCACACACATGAAATGGAATTGGGAAAATGTAAGCTCAATAAATGTACTCCAATCTGACCCCCAAGCTCACAACTACATCTGTAATCTTGAGACAGGTAGAGAGCGTATATGGAGAGAATTAGAAGAAGAACTTAACAGAGTTTTCAAACAAAAATCATCACTGCCCAATGCTGTGGCATGCAAACAAAAATTAGGTGAAACAGTTACTGAATTTTGGAAGAGGTTTACAGAATGTTGGCGTTATGATGCAGGGCTGCCCTACACTGAGGATAATAGTCCCCTAATTATCTCAACCTTTATAGCCAACCTCCAAGAAAAGGTAGTGCATTCAGTAAAACAAAATGTCTCCTCATGGACATCCGACAAAATCCTTGAATTCGAGCAACATTTGTTCGAAAAGGAGGCTGCCGGTTGCTTTGTGGAAACTAAAAAAACACCCCTTGCAACCACCACCACACACGCCTATACTCAGGGCATGGGCAACCAAAATAGGACTAGGGGCAGAGGACTGGGCAGGGGATTTAATAACCGTAACACATTCCAAGATCACCCTAATTTTAACTATTCATATGATCCCAACGCTAATCCCCAGCCACCCCCACAACAAAACTCCTGTTATAATTGAGGGAAAATTGGTCACTAGGCTAGAGACTGTACAGCACCCAGACGCCCCAGACAGCAGAACAATAATCAAAACCCATCACAGGATCAACCAAACCCCTTCCCAAATTCTTTCCCTCTCCCCTGCTGTCCACAACAACAACACCATCAACCACAACATCCACCCAGGTTCCCACTCAACTGGAACAACCAAAATAATTACTGACGAGGCCTGGAGGCATTTACCCCAACTTACACACAGGTCACAGAACATTGGAAAGACTCCCCTATCATCCTGCTCAATGTCAATGACAGGCAGATAGGTTTTCTTGTCGATACTGGAGCATCACCAGCATCCTCAATGGGGACAATTACAAAGGACCACTAGTGAAGTCTGAGCCTTCTAAGGGAATTAATGGGGTACTGACCAGAACATACCGCTACGAGTCTATACCATTGATAATCAGTACATCACACATTCAGGGTCATACCAGATTGCCCTGTAAGCCTGTTGGGGAGAGATCTGTTTGCCAAGTTAAACCTCACCATTTCTGCAGATCCATCAGGGATACACGTCCACTCTGACCTCATCCCTATACATGTTCCCCAATTGACCATGCTGTTCCTGGACCCTCACCCAGAGCTTCACCAAATTCCTTCGGGATTATGGTCCACCTCAGACTACGACACCGGTTTCATTAATTGTACCCTCTATGCGGCCACTCTAAAATCTGATGCTACCCCGGTGTTCCTTAAACAATACCCCCTTTCAAAAGAAAAAATTGATGGCCTGAGACCTATGATACATGAATTCTTGTCCAAAGGCATACTTGAAGAGGTAGTGTCTCCCTATTGTACTCCTATAAACCCTGTACCAAAGTCAGATGGTACTGTAAGATTTGTCCAAGACCTCAGGGCCATAAACAGTCTCATTGTCCCAATTGCCCCTTTAGTCCCGGACATTAATGGGCTACTTTCAGCTATACCCGCGGACGCTGTCATCTTCAGTGTTCTAGACCCGAAGAATGCTGTCAGGATTCGGCAGGCTGGAGGTGGATCCTCTGTGTCAGAGAGGGATGGGCGTGGACCGTGCAAGCGGACCGGTTCTAAGTTGCTACTGGTTTTCACCAGAACCCGCCGCAAAGCGGGATGGTCTTGCAGCGGCGGTAGCAACCAGGTCGTATCCACCGGCAACGGCTCAACCTTTCTGACTGCTGAGATAAGCGCGGTACAAGGGATTAGGCAAGAGCAAGGTCGGACGTAGCAGAAGGTCAGGGCAGGCAGCAAGGATCGTAGTCAGGGGCAACGGCAAGAGGTCTGGAACACTGGCTTAGGATACACAAGGAACGCTTTCACTGGCACAATGGCAACAAGATCCGGCAAGGAAGTGAAGGGGAAGTGAGGTAATATAGGGAAGTGCACAGGTGAACACACTAATTAAAACCATGCGCCAATCAGTGGCGCACTGGCCCTTTAAATCGCAGAGAGCCGGCGCGCGTGCGCCCTAGGGAGCGAGGCCGCGCGCGCCGGGACAGCACAGATGGGGAACGAGTCTGGTAAGCGGGCCGGGATGCACACCGCGAGCGGGCGCGTCCCGCATCGCGAATCGCATCCCGGCTAGGGACATTATCGCAGCGCTCCCGGTCAGCGGGTCTGACCGGGGCGCTGCGAACATGAGAACGCTGCGAGCTCTCCAGGGAGGAGCGGGGACCCGGAGCGCTCGGCGTAACAGTACCCCCCCCTTGGGTCTCCCCCTCTTTTTTGAACCTGAGAATTTGTGAATAAGGTCCTTGTCGAGAATGTTATTCTCGGGTTCCCATGACCTCTCCTCAGGACCGCAATTCTCCCAATCTACAAGAAAATTTTATCTACCTCTGACCGTCTTAGATGCGAGAATTTCTTTAACCGAGAAGACATCTGAGGACCCGGAGACAGGAGTAGGAGCAACAACCTTGGGAGAGAAGCTGTCACGATGCCGGCTGGCAGGAGGTGGATCCTCTGTGCCAGAGAGGGATTGGCGTGGACCGTGCTAGTGGACCGGTTCTAAGTCACTACTGGTTTTCACCAGAGCCCGCCGCAAAGCGGGATGGACTTGCTGCGGCGGTAGTGACCAGGTCGTATCCACTAGCAACGGCTCAACCTCTCTGGCTGCTGAAGATAGGCGCGGTACAAGGGAGTAGACAGAAGCAAGGTCGGACGTAGCAGAAGGTCGGGGGCAGGCGGCAAGGTTCGTAGTCAGGGTGGATAGCAGTAGTACTGGTACACAGGCTTTGGACACACAAAACGCTTTCACTGGCACAAGGCAACAAGATCCGGCAAGGAAGTGCATGGGAGGAGGTCAGATAAAGGCAGGGAGCAGATGGAAGCCAATTAAGCTAATTGGGCCAGGCACCAATCATTGGTGCACTGGCCCTTTAAGTCTCAGGGAGCTGGCGCGCGCGCGCCCTAGAGAGCGGAGCCGCGCGCGCCAGCACATGACAGCAGGGGACGGGAACGGGTAAGTGACCTGGGATGCGATTCGCGAGCGGGCGCGTCCCGCTGTGCGAATCGCATCCCCGACGGCCATGACAGTGCAGCGCTCCCGGTCAGCGGGACCGACCGGGGCGCTGCGGAGAGAGAGACGCCGTACGCGCTCCGGGGAGGAGCGGGGACCCGGAGCGCTAGGCGTAACAGTACCCCCCCCCTTAGGTCTCCCCTTCTCTTTGTCCGGTAACTGCCTCCCCTGGGATGAGGACACCGGGAAAGGATGGAGGGATTCCTCAACGGCAGGCAGTACAGCAGGAGTGGGAATGGGGAGGGAGGGCAGAGGGCGAGGCCTGGCACGGGGCAGTGTGACACCAGGACGAGGGCCATGAGGAGGCACCGAGGCTTGCCTGACTGGACTGGGAGGGGGGGAGAGGCACTTCTTAAGGCGGGCAGAGTCCATAACGACCTTAGGGAGACCGGATACAGGAGGAACCACAGGGTCACGGCAGGGAGTACTGGTAACCGGTTTAAGGCAGTCCTTGAAGCAAGAGGTACCCCAGCTCTTGATCTCCCCTGTGGACCAATCCAGGGTTGGGGAATGGTGTAGAAGCCAGGGTAGTCCAAGGAGAACTTCAGAAGTGCAATTGGGGAGGACCAAAAACTCAATTTTCTCATGATGAGGTCCGATGCACATTAGGAGGGGCTTCGTGCGGAAAAGCACGGTGCAATCCAACCTGGCTCCGTTGACCGCGGAAATGTGGAGTGGCTTGACAAGACGGGTCACCGGGATGCGGAATTTATTCACCAAGGACTCCCGAATAAAATTCCCAGAGGCACCAGAGTCCAGGCAGGCCACGGCTGAGAGGGAAGAGCTGGCTGAAGAAGAAATCCGTACAGGCACCGTGAGACGTGGAGAAGCAGACTTAGAGCCAAGAGACGCCACACCCACGTGAGCTGGGTGCGTGCGTACGTTTCCCAGGCGTGGAGGACGGATAGGGCAATCCACCAAGAAATGCTCGGTACTGGCACAGTACAGACAAAGATTCTCTTCCTTACGGCGATTCCTCTCTTCCAGGGTCAGGCGAGACCGATCCACTTGCATGGCTTCCTCGGCGGGAGGCCTAGGCGCAGATTGCAATGGAGACTGTGGGAGAGGTGTCCAGAGATCTAAGTCTTTTTCCTGGCGGAGCTCTTGATGCCTCTCAGAAAAACGCATGTCAATGCGAGTGGCTAGATGAATGAGTTCATGCAGGTTAGCAGGAGTATCTCGTGCGGCCAGAACATCTTTAATGTTGCTGGATAGGCCTTTTTTAAAGGTCGCGCAGAGGGCCTCATTATTCCAGGAAAGTTCAGAAGCAAGAGTACGGAATTGTATGGCGTACTCGCCAACGGAAGAATTACCCTGGACCAGGTTCAACAGGGCAGTCTCAGCAGAAGAGGCTCGGGCAGGTTCCTCAAAGACACTTCGAATTTCCGAGAAGAAGGAGTGTACAGAGGCAGTGACGGGGTCATTGCGGTCCCAGAGCGGTGTGGCTCATGACAGGGCTTTTCCAGACAGAAGGCTGACTACGAAAGCCACCTTAGACCTTTCAGTAGGAAACTGATCCGACATCATCTCCAAATGCAGGGAACATTGCGAAAGAAAGCCACGGCAAAACTTAGAGTCCCCATTAAATTTGTCCGGCAAGGACAGGCGGAGGCTAGGAGTGGCCACTCGCTGCGGAAGAGGTGCAGGAGCTGGCGGAGGAGATGGTTGCTGCTGCTGTAGCTGAGACTGAATCTGCTGTAGCTGCGACTGGAGTTGCTGAGTCATGGTGGTCAAGTACGACAGCTGGTGATCTTGTTGGGCAATCTGTCGGGCTTGCTGGGCGACCAGTGTGGGGAGGTCGGCGACAACAGGCAGAGGAACTTCAGCGGGATCCATGGCCGGATCTACTGTCACGATGCCGGCTGGCAGGAGGTGGATCCTCTGTGCCAGAGAGGGATTGGCGTGGACCGTGCTAGTGGACCGGTTCTAAGTCACTACTGGTTTTCACCAGAGCCCGCCGCAAAGCGGGATGGACTTGCTGCGGCGGTAGTGACCAGGTCGTATCCACTAGCAACGGCTCAACCTCTCTGGCTGCTGAAGATAGGCGCGGTACAAGGGAGTAGACAGAAGCAAGGTCGGACGTAGCAGAAGGTCGGGGGCAGGCGGCAAGGTTCGTAGTCAGGGTGGATAGCAGTAGTACTGGTACACAGGCTTTGGACACACAAAACGCTTTCACTGGCACAAGGCAACAAGATCCGGCAAGGAAGTGCATGGGAGGAGGTCAGATAAAGGCAGGGAGCAGATGGAAGCCAATTAAGCTAATTGGGCCAGGCACCAATCATTGGTGCACTGGCCCTTTAAGTCTCAGGGAGCTGGCGCGCGCGCGCCCTAGAGAGCGGAGCCGCGCGCGCCAGCACATGACAGCAGGGGACGGGAACGGGTAAGTGACCTGGGATGCGATTCGCGAGCGGGCGCGTCCCGCTGTGCGAATCGCATCCCCGACGGCCATGACAGTGCAGCGCTCCCGGTCAGCGGGACCGACCGGGGCGCTGCGGAGAGAGAGACGCCGTACGCGCTCCGGGGAGGAGCGGGGACCCGGAGCGCTAGGCGTAACAGAAGCGGTTAAGGATAAGCGGTTTAAGGAGAGAGACATGAAAAGCATTGGGAATACGGAGAGAAGGGGAAAGAAGGAGTTTGTAGGAGACAGGATTCATTTGGCACTTGATTTTAAAGGGTCCAAGATAACGTGGTCCCAGTTTATAACTGGGGACACGGAAGCGGATATACTTGGCGGAGAGCCACCCTTTGTCTCCAGGAACAAAGACAGGAGGAGCCCTACTTTTTTTGTCGGCATGCTTCTTCATCCGGGATGAGGCCTGTATGAGCGATTTTTGAGTCTCTTTCCAGATGGTGGAGAAGTCCCGGGTAACCTCATCAACAGCGGGCAAACCAGAAGGCGTGGGAGTGGGGAGGGGGGGGGGGAGAGGGTGACGGCCGTACACCACAAAGAACGGGGATTTAGCGGAGGACTCAGAGACTTTGAAATTGTACGAGAATTCGGCCCAGGGTAGCAGATCGGCCCAATCATCCTGGCGGGAGGAAACAAAATGTCGCAAATAGTCACCAAGAACCTGGTTAACTCTCTCCACTTGCCCATTGGATTGGGGATGATAGCAAGACGAGAAATTTAATTTGATTTTAAGCTGATTACAAAGGGCCCTCCAGAATTTCGACACAAATTGAACGCCTCTATCCGAGACGATATGCGCAGGAAGCCCGTGAAGGCGAAAAATGTGTACAAAAAATTGTTTCGCCAACTGTGGCGCAGAAGGAAGACCTGGAAGTGGAATAAAATGTGCCATCTTGGAGAAACGATCAACGACCACCCAAATGACTGTGTTGCCATGGGATAAAGGCAGGTCTGTTATAAAGTCCATAGCAATCTGAGACCATGGTAGCTCAGGAACAAGCAGAGGATGAAGGAGGCCGGCAGGCTTCTGACGAGGAGTTTTGTCCCGGGCACAGACTGTACAAGCCCGACCAAAATCAGCAACATCTGCTTCCAGGGTAGGCCACCAATAAAAACGAGAGATGAGCTGGATGGACTTTTTGACGCCAGCATGGTCGGCGAGGTGTGAGGAGTGTCCCCACCTGAGGATCCTGAGGCGCTGGTGTGGAGGGATGAAGGTCTTTCCAGGAGGAGTTTGTCTGATGGAAGCTGGGGAAGCGAAGATCAGACACTCAGGAGGAATAATGTGTTGCAGGGAGGCTTCCATTTCAGAGGCATCCAAGGCACGAGAGAGGGCGTCAGCCCTGATGTTCTTGTCAGCAGGGCGAAAATGAATCTCAAAGTTAAAATGGGCAAAAAACAACGACCACCTAGCCTGGCGTGGGTTTAGCCGTTGGGCGGACTGAAGATAAGAGAGATTCTTGTGCTCAGTGTATATAATAATTGGGTATTTGGACCCCTCCAGCAGGTGCCTCCATTCCTCGAGGGCTAGTTTTATGGCCAGCAGTTCTCGATCACCAATGGAGTAATTTTTTTCCGCCGGAGAGAAGGTCCTAGAAAACAAACCACAAGTAACGTTATGTCCAGAATAGTTTTTTTGTAGGAGTACAGCTCCCGCTCCCACCGAGGAGGCGTCTACCTCCAGTGAGAAGGGTTTAGATGGATCAGGTCAGAAGAGTACGGGAGCAGAAGAAAAGGCAGTTTTGAGACGGTTGAACGCCTCGTCCGCTTGAGGAGGCCAGGACTTAGGGTTGGCGTTTTTCTTGGTTAGGGCCACAATTGGGGCCACAATGGTGGAAAAATGTGGAATAAATTGTCTGTAGTAATTGGCAAACCCCAAGAAACGTTGGATAGGTCGGAGTCTGGAGGGGCGTGGCCAATCTAACACGGCTGACAGTTTGTCCGGGTCCATTTGAAGTCCCTGGCCAGAGACTAAATATCCTAGGAAGGGAAGAGATTGGCATTCAAAGAGACATTTCTCCATCTTGGCATATAATTGATTGTCCCAGAGTCTCTGAAGAACCAGGCGGACATGACAGCGGTGTTCTTCGAGGTTAGAAGAGAAAATCAAAATGTCGTCCAAGTAGACCACAACACAGGTATATAATAAATCACAAAAAATTTAATTTACAAAGTCCTGGAAGACAGCAGAGGAATTGCAAAGCCCAAAGGGCATAACCAGATGTTCAAAGTGTCCGTCTCTGGTGTTAAATGCGGTCTTCACTCGTCCCCTTCCCTGATGCGGATGAGATTATATGCACCTCTTAAATTGGAGATTTTCCTATGCTTGATGACGGAAAATATAGATTTTATAAAAGACAGGAGGCGAGCATTAATTGCATTTCCTTCTTTACTGCAAAACATAGCAGCCAACAAACAGTTAACTTATACAAGAAAAAACTTTGAACATGCAGGTGTGACCACCTAGTTTGCTAGATACAGGTAACCAATAAGAGTGAAGGAAGCCATATAAAGGACCAGGTGTGCAAGGTACTTCCTCTTTCTTTGTGCGAAACATAATAACATGTAATACTAAAGATCAAACATTAAAGTCCAAACAACAGATCAATTTCTTGAAGAACTGTCCATCAATGAGGATGAGCTGGATTCCACTTGAAGGTCATCAATGTTGTAGTTGTAAAAATACTTGAGATAGGAACGAAACCACCATCCAATAAAGTATAAATTGGAGCATATAGACCGACATCTCTGGATGTTTAGTAAGCTGAAATACATAAAAGAGATTATTAAGAGGGTGGAAGTGGGAGGGATAATGCTCGCCTCCTGTCTTTTATAAAATCTATATTTTCCGTCATCAAGCATAGGAAAATCTCCAATTTTATAACAAGACAGGAGGCTTACATTAATTGCATGTTTAAAGCTATGATGTCATAATAATATAACATTCTACTAATTATTATAATAGAGACATAGATACATGTTGTTCTGGTCTGAAGTAAAACGTTTTAAAAGTCGAGTCAGAAGACCAATTAGCTGCCTTAAGTAAGTCCGCCGAAGAACCACCAGATTGTATTATTTTAGTAGATACTGCTCCTCTGACAGATGGAGCCCCAAATTTTGAAACATCAATATTCGCCATGGACATAACATTTCTGACCCATCTAGCCAGAGTGGCCGAAGACACCGGTAAATGAGGTTTACAGTAAGAAATAAGGAGTTGAGAAGAAGAGGAATCCCGGATCTCTTTAGTTTTGGATTCATATACTTGTAAGCTTTTAACCACACATAGTTTGTCATTAAATGGAAAGGATGGGTAAAATACTTGGCGAATATCAGTTTTGGTCCTTTTATGGATAGAAAAAGAAACTCCCTGAGGAGAAAATTGTCTCTGAGATATGTCAAGAACTCTCACGTCAGAAATTCTTTTGATAGATATAAGACATAGTAAGGTTGTCAATCTGAAAGAGATGTTTCAGGGAGAAGTACTCATTATCTTGCCAAGAATTGAATAATTCTAAAACTAGATTAACATTCCAAGTAGATTGATATTTGGGTAATGGTGGACGTTTGAAACGTATACCTTTCAGGAGTTTACAAATAATAGGATGTTTGCCAATAGGAAGAGAATTGATAGGAGTATGATAAAAGGATATTGCTGACCGATAAAGATTTATTGTACGGTAAGCTTTACCTAGATCATAAGAGGTGGAAAGGTAATTTAAGATATGGGGAATAGGTGCAGATATGGGATCCAGACCCCGTTGAAGGCACCAATTAGACCATAGTTTCCAGGCTGATCTGTAAGCGATCCTGGTACCTGGGGCCCATGCTTCTGACAAGATATCTCTAATTGATTGAGAAAGTTCCCACTCCATAGAGATTGTCCCGAAATCAGCCACGCTACTAATTGAAGTTGTTGGGAGACAATCAGAGGGTGAGGATTCCCTGAGGGATCCGTCAGTAAGTTCTGAAAATTGGGAAGAATCCTTGGGTAATCTATTATCATTCCCAAGATTTGGGGAAACCAAGGTTGGGATGGCCACCACGGAGTTATTAGTACCAAAGTGGCTTTCTGGATCGATACTTGAAGAAGAAGTCTGGGGATGAGAATAAATGGGGGAAAAGCATATAGTGTTTTCTTTGGCCATACCTGGATAAGGGCATCCGTTCCTGCGGATTCTGGATCTGGGCGCCAACTGAAGAATCTTTGGATTTGGCGATTCAGTCTGGAAGCGAATAGGTCTAAATGAAGAGGACCCCATAAAAGGAGAATTTGTTGAAAAACATAAGGGTCCAGTCTCCAATCGCTATGATCCATGAGATAACGGGAGTACCAATCCGCTATTGTATTGTAAAGTCCCGGAATGTATTCTGCCTTGAGAATGATGTCTCTGACTAGACAAAAGTGCCATAGGTCCTTGACAATATTCGTCAGTATGGGGGAAGTTGTTCCTCCCAGTCTGTTGATATATTGGACAGCTGAAATATTGTCCATGCGTAATAGTATGCAGCAATTGGTTCTGTCCCTCGCGAAGCTCCTGAGGGCAAAGAATCCCGCCGTCAGTTCCAAACAGTTGATGTGTAATTGTGATTCTTGAACCGACCATTTGCCCCCTGTGGACTGGTGACCACAGCGTGCTCCCCAGCCCATGAGGCTCGCATCTGACTCCAGAATTAAATTTGGCATAGGATTGAAGATGGTTTTCCCATTCCAATCCTGAATGTGGAGTAGCCACCAAAGTAATTCTTCTTTCGCTTCTGGTGATAATTGGACTTCGTCCGAATATCCTAAGCCTTCTCTCAAGTGTTGTATCTTCAGGCGTTGAAGTGCTCGATAATGTAATGGAGCTGGGAAGATCACCTGAATCGAAGCTGAAAGAAGCCCTACAATCCGAGCTATAGCTCGAAGAGAAATCAAGTTCTTGTTCAGAAGAGAGCGAATTTCTTTGCGAATCATGCGTAATTTCTTCACTGGAAGGCTCAGAGTATTGATTAGAAACCCCAGGAATTCTAGTTCCTGAGTAGGAAAAAGGATGGATTTGTCCTGATTTATTAAGAAGCCTAAATTGGTTAATAATTCTAGAGTCCAGTTCATATGTAGAAAGGCTAGATTGAAAGATCTGGCCAGAATGAGGATGTCGTCCAGATAAATTATGAGACGAACACCCCTGGCTCGAAGTAAGGATACTACTGATTTCATCAATTTGGTGAAACACCAAGGGGCTGATGACAGCCTGAAAGGGAGGCACGTGAACTGCCATTTTTTGCCTTTCCAAACAAATTGAAGAAAAAATTGGGATGAAGGATGTATCGGGACTGTCAGGTAAGCATCCTTCAGATCGATCTTGACCATCCAATCGTTGATCAGAAGAAGATCTCTTAAAAGATGGATACCCTCCATCTTGAAGTGACGGTAAACTACTAAATTGTTTAAAAACTTTAAGTTTATAACCGGTCGATAACCCGCATCTTTCTTTTTCACTAGAAAAAGGTTGCTGATATACCCTGGTGATTCTAGGGGTACTTGAACAATAGCTTGTTTGGACAGCAGCTCCTTGATTTCCAGGAGTTGATCTTGGACAGAAAAATTTATCGGAGGTGGAGGGGACGACTGAGTCGGGACAGAAATGAACTCTATCATATAGCCTTTGGTTGTATTGATAATCCATTGGTCGGAAGATATCCTTTCCCAAAGGTGGGAAAAATGTAGGAGTCTTCCGCCCACTGGGGGAAGGGAAGAATTTGTTAGAGATAGACTTACTTGAAAATCTGGAACGGTTGTTAAATCTTTGTCTTCTGGTTCTCCAGGAGCGGCCTCGATACGGGAAGAAGGGTTGGGATTGTAGTTGGGGTTGAGGCTGGGGAGGGGGATGGCATAAGAGGCTCTATCTGTGTATGTGGGGCCTCTGTATTGTGCTCTGAATTGAGATTGTCGGCCGGGAAAACGACCCCTACTTCTCCCGGCCCTGCCAAAAACTCTAGTTGGGAAAACCTTCTTAAGTGACGATTGGGCTTTGTCCAGTGTAGAAAATAGACCAACGTACTTAGACATTTCCTTTATGAAATTGTCTCCGAAAAGACGATTTTCAACATCAGTAGATGTGGGAGTAGGTGCTAGGTACGTTAATTGTGGATCCAGTTTCAACAGGATTGAACGCCTTCTTTCAATACAGAAGGCTTCGTTGATACTACCAAAGAGGCACATAGCCCTTTGTATCCAGCCCCTAAGAGAATTGACATTAATCTGAGTTCCTGTTTTGAATGCTTCCTCTGACATATCCATAATTTTTGTTAACGGACCCAATAAATCTAAGAATTTATCCTGGCATAGTTTAAAACTTCGGTCAATACCTTTAATAGGGTTCTATCCCGACGTTTGAATATACCTAGTCAAGATAGGGTCAATATCTGGGGTTAAAGAGGAAGCCAAAGATAAGGTGGGGCTTGGACACTCCGCTCTTAATTTATTTCTAGCTTTATTGTCTAGATTTTTTCTTAGCCATAAACAAATAAATGTATCTACCTCCGGGCTAGGAGTCCACTCTCCAGATCTGGGGTGTACTATCTGGGAGGGGTCAAAAAATGGTACCCCCTGACTATCCAGAACGTTTGCATTAGATGTACTATTTTTGTCAAAATATGTTCCACCCTCAGACTCCATAGGGTAGTAAGAGGGGTCATTTCCATCCGTTATATCGGAGTCATCAACGTATTCACCATCATCATGTTCCCCATCATAAAATTCATAATGTTCCTCATAATCCTCCGTTATTGGTGTAATGGAGGTTTGATTAACCCGTGTTTCAATTATCTCCTCCTGGGTAGAGGGTCCTGGAAGCTGTACATTAGCTTCAGTATGGTTGCTGTTAAGCATATTATCATCAGTATTCTGACCTTTTTCTTTATATATAATTTTTCTTAGTTTTTTGGGGTTAAGGTCGTTATATGAAGAAATTCTCTTTTTTGCATGACTTTGATGAGCCAGCTGAGCAGAGGTCTGTGATATAGCTCTCGCTACAGAGTCAGCTATAGTCTCTTGTACTGCTGCCATGGCACTATTTACAGCAGTATGTACCGACCGAGAGACAGAATGGTCCACTAGTAGTTGTAATTGGTCATTTATAACAATATCTGCATTAGTGGTTTTTTGCTCAGCGGTCATTTTAAAAAAATGTAAACTGTAATTTAACAATGAAAATTAATAGGCAATATTTTGATAATAAAATATCTGAAATAATGGGTAGAAATAACTGGTCCGGGATTTACAATAAATTGTACTGGGACACAATTGTTACTGTCTTAATAAAGACAGAATAACTGTAAGCAGCTATCTGTGAGAAGATTAATTGAAATTTACTGAAGTGACAGCAAGCGGAGCGGTATAGGTGAGTAGAGGGGACGTTCCTGTCAGGCGAGCTGAGTGCGTCTGACAGGAACGAGCTCGAGCGCAGTGAGAACCACTACGCGAACTCTCGCGAGACTATGCGAAGTCTCACAGTGGGAGATGCGCGCGCAGATGTAATGTCGGCCGGAGGAGTAACGCCAGACACAGACAGTGCGTACAGGTAAAATAAGAGATAAATCTAGCGATTAATTCAGCGGAGAGAACAGTAAGAGTATGGAGGAGAAAGAAGTGTAGGTAGAAATAGAATGGAGACTTAGATATAGAGTAGAAGTGGTGACCATGGGGTGACACCGCCTGGAAATTAGTACTATTATAATACAGAATATACTATAATACAGACTATATCCAATAATACATTATAACCTAGAAATGCTTAACTCTGGCTGCAAGCAGAAAAGAAAAAGGAAGTACCTTGCACACCTGGTCCTTTATATGGCTTCCTTCACTCTTATTGGTTACCTGTATCTAGCAAACTAGGTGGTCACACCTGCATGTTCAAAGTTTTTTCTTGTATAAGTTAACTGTTTGTTGGCTGCTATGTTTTGCAGTAAAGAAGGAAATGCAATTAATGTAAGCCTCCTGTCTTGTTATAAAATCCAATTTGGTGAAGATGTTGGCGCCACGTAGGCGGTCAAAGAGTTCCGAGATAAGAGGCAGGGGATAGCAGTTTTTTATAGTGATTTTATTAAGACCGCGGTAATCAATGCATGGTCGTAAGGAACCGTCTTTTTTGGAGACAAAGAAGAACCCTGCTCCGGCAGGGGAGGAAAACTTGCGGATAAATCCCCTTTTTAAATTTTTTTGGATGTACTCCGTCATGGCTTGTGTTTCAGGAGCTGACAGGGGATAGATTCTGCCCCGGGGTGGAGTAGTACCAGGAAGGAGATCAATAGGACAGTCATAAGGCCTGTGAGGAGGCAAAGTCTCTGCTTGTTTTTTGCAAAAAACATCGGCATAGTCCAGATAGGCCTTGGGGAGACCTGGTATCGGAGGAGCCATAGGGTTTTGACTGGCAGGACTGGGAGCAGACGTAAGGCATTTTTTGTAGCAAGAAGTACCCCAGTTCTTGATTTCCCCGGTGGTCCAGTCAAGGGTAGGGGAATGGCGTTGAAGCCAAGGCAGTCCGAGAAGAATTTCAGAAGTGCAGTTAGAAAGGACCAGAAATTCAATCTTTTCGTGATGGGGTCCAATGCACATTAACAGGGGTTCTGTGCGGTAACGCACAGTACAGTCCAATCTTTCACCATTAACTGAGGCGATGTAGAGAGGACTGGCGAGACTGGTCACTGGGATGTTGAACCTGTTAACGAAAGAGGCCAAAATAAAATTTCCTGCAGATCCAGAATCCAAGAAGGCCACAGCTGAGAAGGAGGAGTTAGAAGAAGAAATCCGCACAGGCACAGTAAGACGTGGAGAAGCAGAGTTTACACCTAGAGCTGTCTCACCTTTGTGCGGAATCGGAGTGCGTCTTTCCTGACACGGATGATGGATAGGACAATCCTTCAAGAAGTGTTCGGTACTGGCACAGTACAGTAGGGGTGTGAATCGCCAATAATTTGGCTATTCGATTCGAATCGCGATACCAGTGTGGCGATTCGATATATCCCGATATATCGCGATACCGTCTAGGTGACGATACATCGCGATATATCCCGATTCTGTTTAAAAAACAATGTCTTTTACGCTTTTATTAAAACTTTTATTTTTTTTGTGCACTTTATTAGTCTTTTAGGAATCATTAGATTCCTCAGACAGATGAATAGAGTTCTATTGAACTCCATTTATCTGCTATCCATTGTTAGAGCCTGGTCCAGCCAGGCTCTATCAATGACAGAGCCACGGAGAGCCTACACATCTCCCTTTAGACGCCGCTGCTTTGACAGCGGCGATCTAAAGGGTTAATAGCCAGTCGCGGCGATCGCCGCATGCTGGCTATTAGCGGCGGCCCCCGGCTACTGAGAACAGCCGGGGGCTGCAGAGTATGGAGCGGGCACGAGTCGGGAGCCCGCTCCATACAGACTGCTGAGCACCGCATGCAGGATACTAGCGGCGGTCATGCATCAGCGGCCCCTGGATACTGAAATCAGCCGGGGGCCGCAGAGTATGGAGCTGGCACGAGTCGGAGCCATACATCCAGAGCGCCGCCACCGTGTCAGATCCGGCTGACAAAATGTGGAACTTGTATCTCCTGATGCCCGGGACATGCTTTCTGTGAATCAGGAGATACAAATTCCACATCACTAAAGCGATTTTTCACTTGCCGATACTGAATCGATTCAAAATATTTTTGAATCGATTCAGCATCGGCAAGTGAAAAATCGCGATAATCGCGGGAATCGATTTTTTCTTACATCCCTACAGTACAGGCATAGGTTCTCATTGCGGCGGCGTGTCACCTCTTGTGGTGTCAGGCTAGACCGGTCTACTTGCATAGCCTCCACGGCGGAAGGCACAGGAACAGATTGCAGCGGACCAGAGAAGAGAGGAGCCAGGGAGAGAAACCGCCTAGTGCAAACAAAGTCCATATCTTGGCGGTGCTCCTGGCGTCTTTCGGAAAAATGCATGTCGATGCGGGTGGCCAAATGAATAAGTTCATGCAGGTTGGCAGGGATTTCTCGTGCGGCCAGCACATCTTTGATGTTACTGGATAGGCTTTTTTTGAAGGTCACACAGAGGGCCTCGTTATTCCAAGATAATTCGGAGGCGAGAGTACGAAATTGCATGGCGTACTCGCCTACTGAAGAATTACCCTGGACCAGGTTCAGCAGGGCAGTCTCGGCAGAAGAAGCTCGGGCTGGTTCCTCAAAGACACTTCGAATCTCCGCAAAGAAAGAGAGTACGGAGGCAGTGACAGGATCATTGCGGTCCCAGAGTGGTGTGGCCCATGACAGGGCCTTCCCAGACAGGAGACTAACCACGAAAGCCACCTTTGACCGTTCAGTTGGAAATTGGTCCGACATAATCTCCAAATGCAGGGAACATTGCGAGAGAAAACCACGGCAAAGTCTAGAGTCCCCATCAAACTTGTCCGGCAACGATAAACGGAGGCTGGATGCGGCCACTCGCTGCGGAGGAGGTGCAGGAGCTGGCGGAGGAGATGGTTGCTGAAGCTGTGGTAGAAGCTGCTGTAGCATAACAGTCAGTTGAGACAGCTGATGGCCTTGTTGCGCTATCTGTTGCGACTGCTGGGCGACCACCGTGGTAAGGTCAGCGACAACTGGCAGCGGGATCCATGGCCGGATCTACTGTCAGGATTCGGCAGGCTGGAGGTGGATCCTCTGTGTCAGAGAGGGATTGGCGTGGACCGTGCCGGCGGACCGGTTCTAAGTTGCTACTGGTTTTCACCAGAGCCCGCCGCAAAGCGGGATGGTCTTGCAGCGGCGGTAGCAACCAGGTCGTATCCACCGGTAACGGCTCAACCTCTCTGACTGCTGAGATAAGCGCGGTACAAGGGATTAGGCAAGAGCAAGGTCGGACGTAGCAGAAGGTCAGGGCAGGCAGCAAGGATCGTAGTCAGGGGCAACGGCAAGAGGTCTGGAACACTGGCTTGGGATACACAAGGAACGCTTTCACTGGCACAATGGCAACAAGATCCGGCAAGGAAGTGAAGGGGAAGTGAGGTAATATAGGGAAGTGCACAGGTTAACACACTAATTAAAACCATGCGCCAATCAGTGACGCACTGGCCCTTTAAATCGCAGAGAGCCGGTGCGCGCACCTTAGGGAGCGGGGCCGCGCGCGCCGGGACAGCACAGACGGGGAACGAGTCTGGTTAACGGGCCGCGATGCGCACCGCGAGCGGGCGCGTCCCGCATCGCGAATCGCATCCCGGCTAGGGACATTATCGCAGCGCTCCCGGTCAGCGGGTCTGACCGGGGCGCTGCGAACATGAGAACGCTGCGAGCGCTCCGGGGAGGAGCGGGGACCCGGAGCGCTCGGCGTAACAAATGCCTTCTTCTCAATACCAGTAGGCAAGTACCAAACTCCTTTTTGCTTTTTCCTTTGACGGCCGCCAGTTAACTTGGGCAAGAATGCCCCAAGGATTTGCTGATTCACCTGTTGTGTTCAGCATTGTCCTCCAAACAACTTTAAAACCTTGGCACCCCCCCCCCCCCCCAGGGTTCAGTGCTGTTACAATATGTGGATGACCTATTACTGTGTAGTTATACTCATGGAGTGGTTTTTGATCATGGGGTCATCTGGCAAAGAAGGGGGTTTGTGGCGGCAGATGGCCACAAGATCTCTCATGCTTCCTTGGTCACAGATCTCCTACAAGCCCTACTACTTCCTTCACAAATCGCTATAATCCATTGTAGGGCCCACACCAATGGTACTGATCACATCTCAAAAGGAAACGCCATTGCAGACAAAATAGCTAAACAAACTGCAACTCAGACTCCACAATAGAAGACTACGCAAACCCACATGGCATGTCTAACACCACCATCCCTGGAAATCACACAAATGTTAGTTGATTTACAAAAACATGTTTCAGAACAAGAAGAAAAGGACTGGATCTACCCAGTTATGCAAAAGACTCCGAAAACCGGATTAATTTGCAAAGAGGGGAAACCATGTATACCACAACATAGTGCACCCCTGTTCATTGCTCAATTTCACGGAGTAGGCCACAATAGTATCTCTACCACATGTACCCTTTTGAAACAACACTTCTATATCACAGATATATTCAAGCTAGTCAAAGATTACATCTCCAGATGTATTACATGCCTGAGAAATAACCCCAACAACCCAAACAAGACTGAACATCAACACTTAAATTACCCCACCACTCCTTTCACTCATCTCCAGGTTGACTACACACATATTCCACACACTAAAGGTAAACAGGAATATGCATTAGTGATAGTGGATATGTTTTCTAGATGGCCAGAGGTATTCCCAACCAAAAGTGAAGATGCAAAAACAACTGCAAAAATTCTCACCCAACAGATCATCCGCAGATGGGGTGTCCCTGTATCCATAGAGTCAGATCAAGATCCTGCTTTCACCTCCAAACTAATTAGGGAAACCTCGAAGTTATTGAGAATAGACTGGAAGTTCCATGTCCCATATCATCCACAATCCTCAGGGATAGTAGAAAGAATGAATAGAACAGTCAAGGACAAAATAAGAAAGGCCACAGGGGGCACCTTTGAGAAGTGGAAACAAGTCCTTCCCATCATACTCGCAGAAATTAGAATGACCCCCCATAAGACTTTAAAACTCTCCCCCTTGGAGATTCTCATGGGTAGGCCTTTCCCAACTCCATGGGCCCAACGACCACTTATAACAGAAGAAGGGGACCTCGACCAGATAAGGGAACAATATGTCACAGACCTCATCCAAACCCTTGATAAAGTAGAAGAAAAAGTTGTCTGTAATTCTCCTTCTCTCCCACAGGAACCAACACACCAGTTCCAGGAAGGCGACACTGTCCTGGTTAAGACTCTGTCGAAAGGAAAGAAGCCCGGAGACCTCACCTTTGGACCCCCAACCACAGTTGTTGCCGTGACGAGGACGGTGGTTCTCACGGAAGACAGCCCTTCTTGGATCCACGCCTCTCGGATCAAACTCGTCCAACATCACCCAAAGGAGGTAATAACGGGGGCAGACAGCCCTGATCTTGAAAGCCTACCGAAAGATGTACCCGCTGATGCCCTGGCCTTGTTTTGGCAGATGGTCGAATAAACTAATTCTCATGATGTTTGCATTAATGACTTTATTAACTTTGATTCACCCCACGGTGGCTCTGCAGAATGAATTAGAGAGACACCCAAACAATAAGTTCCTGAAACACCATATAATGTTAGCACAAAACCTCACTGCGAAGGATTGTTGGATATGCACCCATGCCCCTGTGTCTGCCCAAAGCATGCCCTACTTTGCTATCCCTGTGCCCTTATATGAATTATTTCAGGGAGACTGTTTTGACATGCTTGCTGACAATGAGGCACGATATGCAAAGAACTGGAACACCTCAGTGGGAATTCCTATAGTAGGATGGGTGGGGCAGCCATAGTGGCAGGGAAACTTAAGCAGCCCAGGCCCAGGACCACACCAAATGTTGGTTTTCAAAGGGGGTTCCTGGGTAACTCGAGTAGTCACACATATACTAGACCTAGGAGAGATCCCCATGGAAGGGATAAAAGTTAGTTTTCACAGGACATCCGCAAGTACTGATCTTCTTAAACCCAGCTAGATAGAAAGGTACTTACATTACCCAAAGTGGCCAAATAACACCCTCTTTGCTCAGGCTACTCAAGACGAAGACTGCTATAAAAAAACAGGACACCAACCATGCAATGACACGTCAGAATACCAACTTACTGATCCAATATGTAATAACCCAGATGTTGGCTACTGCGGTAGATTAGGGCAGATACCTTCCTGGTGTTACTTAACAAATGCCTCTAGACTCATTGACATAGTTAATAAACTTATCAATCAACATTCCTCTTTCTGGGAGCTCCCACGAGACATCTATTGGGTATGTGGTAGGGAAGCCTACAAGTGGTTGCCGGTAGGGGTCAAAGGCACATGCACCCTAGCTAGACTTACCCCCTCGACCTTTGTCATATCCAACGACGACATTGACATGAGAGCAGCTCCTAAACACGTTATACCGAAGAGCAGCAGATAACAAAGAAAGGGAAAACGGTAGGCCACATGTTGTACAAATGGGAATAACCAACAAGCTTTTTAGCACCATTTTTATATATCCAATGGTGATGCAAATATGGGATAAGTTAGTCGAAGCCACTAACTACCTCAACGACCAAATATATGACATTTTAGAAATTACTAATACCTCTGTGTCCGTGCAAAACCAACTGATGATAGTGACTAACCAACATAGTCTTGGATTATCTCACAGCAGCCCAAGGAGGGATGTGTCAAATCATAGGTCCTACTTGCTGCCATTACATAGACACTTCAGGAACAATTCAGATGCACCACCAGCTTGAGAACATACAAAAATTGAGGGGCAAATATACCAAAGACAATGAAATCAACAGGGATAAGTGGTGGGGGGATACCTTTTCAATATTGAATCCCGCTACCTGGCTCAAGGGCATAGGAGGATGGATAGGGGGCGTTCTGCAGCTCATAATACACATTACTGTCATTGCCCTCATAGTATATGTGTCAATAAAACGTATTTTCTTATGTATGAAACGCTGCAAGCAGGGACCTGCTGCAGATACTAAAATCCTCCTCTCCACCTCATCAGACACCCAAGTCCCTCTACTTCACCGCCACTCGGCAGAATGCTATACTGCCTACATAAAGACCTTTCAAAAGAAAATAGAAAACAAGAAAAACCAAGTTTGTCTAAAGTGACAACTGGTATTAAGAGGTGATTGAAGGATACAAGGGTCTTGATAAAATAATACAGATCTGTAATCTTGTATGATATATATCTTAATTCTGCTTTTTGTAACCGCAAGGCAAGTACTGTACTTCCTGTTTTCTCAACTGCTGATTCGTAACTATTGTGCACGTACATCCTGTATTTGTGCTCTGCTGACTTGTAACTATTAAGCAACTATGGTATATATATATATATATATATGAATGTTGGTAAATAGTAAAACAGAGCGTACTTAGACAGTATCCTGTGTATGCATGTATTTTTTCCACACCCGACAAGACGCTCTCCTGGCCAGTACAAGCCTTAAGCCAAATTGGACCTAGTACCAGGGGTACTGAGTAGATAGAGGACCTTTCACCCCCTATCCTCAACGTTATATGTCTTGTGCATGGAACGCCTCCATAATGACATTCGTCAGAACCCAAACATAGAGGGCCTGGACGCCCCCTCCCCGCACCAGTACAAATGCTCTGCCTATGCTGATGATCTTCTCCTCTACCTCTCGTCCCCGCTTACATCCCTCCCCTCCCTGAAGGCTACCTTGCAACACTTCACGGCTCACAGTAATTACAAGCTAAATCCTACTAAATGTGAGGCACTCAGCATCACTCTCCCTCAACCCGTGATCCGCCAACTACATCATAATTACCCCTTTAAGTGGCAAACCAAATCTCTGAAATACCTGCGTATCCAAGTTCCTGCCCACGTCGCCGATGCGTACCGTCTTAATTACCCCCCACTGCTCCAAGTACTCATGTCGGACCTGGCCAGATGGGAGCGCAGGGACTTCTCGTGGGTTAATATAATTAAGATGAATGTCCTCCCCCGCCTCCTGTCCCTTTTTTCAGAAATACCGGTACACCTCCCTCGCCAACTCTTCAGGGACCTCACTGGGCTGAGTAGCGCGCCACGTCCTATTCCGTAGAAAGTCTGTGGGGGGTCTTGCCTTACCGCACTGCCTCTCCTACCACTTAGCAGCAGTATTCACCTGAGTACTGGATAGCTTCCACTACTACTCGTCAAAACAGTGGGTGCTATTGAAAGCATATTCCACGGGTATTGACCCGGGACCTCTGCTCTAGCTCCCAACTCAGGAGCTCCTCAGATCCACTCTCCTGACTCTCGCACCGGTCCTACATTCCATTGCTTGTGCCCGCAGTTCCTACCCGAGTACTGTCATTTTTACAACTCTTCTAAATCCACTCTGTACCTACACCATCCGCTTACTCCCTTTGAATCGCTCTGCGCTTCCGCTGCACCAGTCTACCGCCCGGTGAGTGTACTGTACAGCCTTCTGCTAGACCAACACTGCACCCCACCCTTGCCCTCTCGCGGCTTGGTTGGGAGTGCGAACTGGGTCGTATGTTTACTGCCCAGGAATGGGACATGACCATAGCTTTGTGCCACAAAACTTATATCTCCTGCACTGCGCAAGAGACCAATTACAAAATCCTGACCAGGTGGTACAGAGTCCCAACCCTCCTCTCTCACGTATACCCCTCTCTCCCGAACGTGTGCTGGTGCTGCAGTTCCACTGGCGGCACCATATCTCACATATGAGTGGCCTGTCCCATATTGGAGGCCTTCTGGATGCAGGTTCCTAACTTGATAGACAGACTGACCTCAGTGACGCTACCTCTTGACCCATGTCCTTACCGTCTTACCTGGCCCTATCTCCAAATGGTCTAAGTCGCTAGTGCGCTTTCTCCTACTAGCTGCTACATCGGTTATTTCCAGACTTTGGAAATCCACGCTCCCCCATCCCTTCCGTTTCATCTTGGCTTCAGGAAGTAGCCCACCTCCACAGGATGGAGGAGTTTATGGCGGACTCCTATGGAACCTCAGCCAAACATTATGCTCTTTGGCGCCCAAGACTGAATTTGTTTCCTTGCCTGAATTTAGGGACCTCCATTTATCCCCCCTGATTTATCCCCCCTGACTACGACCCACTAGATTTCCCCTCCACCTTCACCGCCCCCCTTTTCTCGATTTCCCTGCCCTGGTTTTGCCGGCTTAGAGACTGGACACGTCCTGCGAGGAAAGCCTCTTCATATCTGGTACATCCTGCCTTTCCTTCTCTTTTCTTCACCTCTCACCTCTCCCTCCCCCTCTTTCCTTATGTTTTCCCTTACTACCTTTCTTTTTCTCCCTCTCTCGTGAGGCCTCTTCGTTGTCAATTGCGCTTGTATTCTATACATGGTTATCGATGCTGCTCGTGATGCGAGTTATGGGCCATTCAGGCCTCACAGCCATTTTGTTTTGACAATCCTGATTGCCTGTTTATACGCTTGTATGTTCTTGAAGAAATATAAAATCCCATCCCTTCCCCAATATCGCGCCACACCCCTACCCTTCAATTCCCTGGTTGAACTTGATGGACATATGTCTTTTTTCGACCGTACTATGTAACTTAAACCTTTAATATAAAATTTTATTTTTTTAAAAAGATAGGTAGACTCACGATACTATAGCAGAACATCTGCAGGGCCTGGGTAATTCCTGACAATTACGTATATTAAAGCCTATTCGATTTTTTTCTTCATCCAATCAATATGCAAGCACCTTTTTACACAGAGGATGCAACATTCTGCAGCTTCCATATTGTTTCCCTTTCTTTACACAATTTTTGATGACCGAAAATACCAGACTATATAATTTTAGATAGGGGGGACCTGTACAACTCATGCACCCCGCTGCTGTTGTGTGGCTAAATCCATCATGCAGCTGACCCTAATACAGGCTGTAATAGACGTTTTTAACCCCTACAGGACCCATGACGTAACGGTACGTCCCGACACCCTGGGTCTTAAGGACCAGGGACGTACATTTACGTCATGGGCAGTTTTAGTCCCCGCCGTGCGCCGGGCGGGGATCGGAGCGGGATGCCTGCTGAAATCATTCAGCAGGCATCCCGTGCAAATGCCCAGGGGGGTCATCAGACCCCCCCATGTTGGCGATCGCGGCAAATCGCAAGTGAATTTACACTTGCGATTTGCGCGATTCCAGGTCATTACGGGTCTATAGTGACCCGGTGACCCGGAATGTAAGGGGGATCCCAAGACACCCACGATCCCCCTGAAGCGATAGGAGTGAGGTGGCACGGGTGCCATCCCTCCTATCCCTGCTATTGGTGGTCTAGACGTGAACACCAATAGCAGATCGGGGGCGGGGGGTTTACTTTCGTTTTCCCCGTCCTGCCCTCCCACAATAGGCGGGGAAGGACGGGGAAACGACGGAGACCGGCGCCGAAGATGCACTTACCGATCTGGGCGGGCGTTGGAGGCTGCAGGCGACGGAGATCGGCGGGCGGCGATGACGTGCGGCTGGATCCGACGGAAGCCGGTGAGTTGCCTAGCAACATTTGGAGGGTACAGTTTGAGACCATTATACAGTGATCTCTAACTGTAGCCCTCCAGATGTTGCAAAACTACAACTCCCAGCATGCCCAGACAGCTGTTTGGGCATGCTGGAATATGTAGTTTTGCAACAGCTGGAGGGCTACAGTTTGAGACCACTATATAGTGGTCCCTAAACTGTAGCCCTCCAGATCTTGCAAAACTACAACTCCTAGCATGCTCAAACAACTGTTTGCTGTCAGGGCATGCTGGGAATTGTAGTTTTGCAACAGCTGGAGGACCACAGTTTGGAGATCACTTTGCAGTGTTCTGTAAAACTGTAGCCCTCCAGATGCAAAACTGCAAATCCCAGCATGTCCAAACAGCAATCAGCTGTCTCGGCATGCTGGGAGTTGTAGTTGCGTACCTCCAGCTATTGCATAACTACATCTCCCAGCATGCCCTTCGGCGATCAGTACATGCTGGGAGTTGTAGTTTTGCAACAGCTGGAGGCACACTGGTTAGAAAATACTGAGTTAGGTAACAGAACCTAACTGAAGGTTTTCCAACCAGTGGCACACCGTGCATGCTGGGAGTTGTACTTTTGCAACAGCTGGAGGCACTCCAGCTGTTGCAAAAGTACAACTCCAAGCATGCACGGTCTGTCAGTACATGCTGGGAGTTGTAGTTTTGAAACAGCTGGAGGTTTGCCCCCCCCATGTGAACGTACAGGGTACATTCACACGGGCAGGCTTACAGTAAGTTTCCTGCTTCAAGTTTGGGCTGTGGCAAATTTTTCGCCGCAGCTCAAACTTCTAGCGAGAAACTCACCGTAACCCGCCAGTGCGAATGTACCCTAAAAACACTACACTACACTAACACATAATAAAGGGTAAAACACTACATATACACCCCTGTACACTGTCCCCCCAATAAAAATGAAAAACGTATTGTATGGCAGTGTTTCCAAAACGGAGCCTCCAGCTGTTGCAAAACAACAACTCCCAGCATTTCCGGACAGCCACTGACTGTCCAGGCATGCTGGGAATTTAGCAACAGCTGGAGGCACCCTGTTTGGGAATCACTGGCATAGAATACCCCTATGTCCACCCCTGTGCAATCCCTAATTTAGTCCTCAAATGCGCATGGCGCTCTCTCACTTCGGAGCCCTCTCGTATTTCAAGGAAACAGTTTAGGGCCACATATGGGGTATCTCCGTACTCGGGAGAAATTGCACTACAAATTTTGGGGGGCTTTTTCTCCTTTTACCCCTTAAGAAAAGGAAAAGTTGGGGCTACACCAGCTTGTTAGTGTAAAAAAATAAAAAAAATTACACTAACATGCCGGTGTTGCCCTTTACTTTTTATTTTCACAAGCGTTAAAAGGAAAAAAAGACCCCCAAAATTTGTAACACAATTTTTCCTGAGTACGGAAATACCACATACCGTATATACTCGAGTATAAGCCGACCCGAGTATAAGCCGAGACCCCTAATTTTAACCCAAAATCCCAGGAAAAGTTATTGACTCGAGTATAAGCCTAGGGTGGGAAATACCTCATCCCCCCCTGTCATCATCCAGACCCGTCATTAACATCCTCATCATCATCCCCTTGTCATCATCCCACACATCCCCCCTTCATCATCCCCTTATCATCCCACACATCCCCCCTTCATCATCCCCTTATCATCCCACACATCCCCCCTTCATCATCCCCTTATCATCCCACACATCCCCCCTTCATCATCCCCTTATCATCCCACACATCCCCCCTTCATCATCCCCTTATCATCCCACACCCCCCCCCTTCATCATCCCCACACCCCCCCCCCCTTCATCATCCTCTTCTCATCATTCGCCCTCAGTGGTCTTCAACCTGCGGACCTCCAGAGGTTTCAAAACTACAACTCCCAGCAAGCCCGGGCAGCCATCGGCTGTCCGGGCTTGCTGGGAGTTGTAGTTTTGAAACCTCCGGAGGTCCGCAGGTTGAAGACCACTGCGGCCTTCAACATCATCCAGCCCCCCTCTCACCCCCTTTAGTTCTGAGTACTCACCTCCGCTCGGCGCTGGTCCGGTCCTGCAGGGCTGTCCGGTGAGGAGGTGGTCCGGTGAGGAGGTGGTCCGGTGAGGAGGTGGTCCGGTGAGGAGGTGGTCCGGTGGGGAGGTGGTCCGGTGGGGAGGTGGTCCGGGCTGCTATCTTCACCGGGGGCGCCTCTTCTCCGCGCTTCCGGCCCGGAATAGAGCCGTTGCCTTGGCAATGACGCAGAATTACGTTGGCAATGAACGCACCTCTGCGTCGTTGTCACGGCAACGTGACTATTCTGAGGCCGGGCCCGAAGCGCTTAGAAGAGGCCTCCCCGGTGAAGATAGCAGCCCGGAACCAGTATCCCACCGGACCACCTCCTCACCGGACAGTCCTGCAGGACCGGACCAGCGCCGAGCGGAGGTGAGTACTCAGAACTAAAGGGGGTGAGAGGGGGCTGGATGATGTTGAAGGCCGCAGTGGTCTTCAACCTGCGGACCTCCGGAGGTTTCAAAACTACAACTCCCAGCAAGCCCGGACAGCCGATGGCTGCCCGGGCTTGCTGTGAGTTGTAGTTTTGAAACCTCTGGAGGTCCGCAGGTTGAAGACCACTGCGGGTGGGGGAGTTCACTCGAGTATAAGCCGAGGGGGGTGTTTTCAGCACGAAAAATCGTGCTGAAAAACTCGGCCTATACTCGAGTATATACGGTATGTGGGCGTAAAATGCTCTGCGGGCGCACAACAAGGCTCAGGAGTGAGAGCGCACCATGTACATTTGAGGACTAAATTGGTGATTTGCACAGGGGTGGCTGATTTTACAGCGGTTCTGACATAAACCCCCCCCCAAAAAAAATACCCACATGTGACCCCATTTTGGAAACGACACCCCTCACGGAATGTAATAAGGGGTACAGTGAGCATTTATGCCCCACAGGTGTCTGACAGATTTTTGGAACAGTGGTCCGTGAAAATGAAAAATTTTATTTTTCATTTGCACAGCCCACTGTTCCAAAGATCTGTCAAACGCCAGTAGGGTGTAAATACTCACTGCACCCTTTCTTAAATTCTGTGAGGGGTGTAGTTTCCAAAATAGGGTCACATGTGGGGGGTTCCACTGTTCTGGCACCACGGGGGGCTTTGTAAACGCACATGGCCCCTGACTTCCATTCCAAAAAATGTTTTCCCAAAAGCTCAATGGCGCTACTTCTCTTCTGAGCATTGTAGTGCGCCAGCAGAGCACTTGATGTCCACACATGGGGTATTTCCATACTCAGAAGAGATGTGGTTACAAATTTTGGGGGGTCTTTTCTGCTATTAACCCTTGCAAAAATGTGAAATTTGGGGGGAAACACACATTTTAGTGCAAATTATTATTATTTTTTTTACATATGCAAAAGTCGTGAAACCCCCGTGGGGTATTATGGCTCGCTTTATTCCTTGTTATGTTCCTCAAGGGGTCTAGTTTCCAAAATGGTATGCCATGTGTTTTTTTTTTGCTGTTCTGGCACCATAGGGGCTTCCTAAATGCGACATGCCCCCCGAGCAAAATTTGCTCTCAAAAAGCCAAATATGACTCCTTCTCTTCTGAGCATTGTAGTTCACCCATAGTGCACTTCAGGTCAACTTATGGGATACCTCCATACTCAGAAGAGATGGGGTTACAAATTTTGGGGGGGTCTTTTCTGCTATTAACCCTTGCAAAAATGTGAAATTTGGGGGGAAACACACATTTTAGTGAAAAAAAAAACATTTTTTTTACATAATCAAAAATCGTGAAACACCTGTGGGGTATTAAGGCTCACTTAATTCCTTGTTACGTTCCTCAAGGGGTCTAGTTTCCAAAATGGTATGGCATGTGTTTTTTTTTTTTTTTGCTGTTCTGGCACCATAGGGGCTTCCTAAATGCAACATGCCCCCCAAAAACCATTTCAGAAAAACGTACTCTCCAAAATCCCCTTGTCGCTCCTTCGCTTCTGAGCCCTCTACTGCGCCCACCGAACAATTTACATAGACATATGAGGTATGTGTTTACTCGAGAGAAATTGGGCTACAAATATAAGTATAAATTTTCTCCTTTTACCCCTTGTAAAAATTAAAAAATTGGGTCTACAAGAACATGCGAGTGTAAAAAATGAAGATTGTGAATTTTCTCCTTCACTTTGCTGCTATTCCTGTGAAACACCTAAAGGGTTAAAACGCTGATTGAATGTCATTTTGAATACTTTGGGGGGTGCAGTTTTTATAATGTGGTCATTTATGGGGTATTTCTAATATGAAGACCCTTCAAATCCACTTCAAACCTGAACTGGGCCCTGAAAAATAGTGAGTTTGAAAATTTTGTGAAAAATTGGAAAATTGCTGCTGAACTTTGAAGCCCTCTGGTGTCTTCCAAAAGTAAAAACACGTCAATTTTATGATGCAAACATAAAGTAGACATATTGTATATGTGAATCCAAATTTTTTTTATTTGGAATATCCATTTTCCTTACAAGCAGAGAGCTTCAAAGTTAGAAAACTGCAAATTTTTCAAATTTTAGGATTTTTCACCAAGAAAGGATGCAAGTTACCATAAAATTTTACCACTATGTTAAAGTAGAATATGTCACGAAAAAACAATCTCGGAATCAGAATGATAACTAAAAGCATTCCAGAGTTATTAATGTTTAAAGTGACAGTGGTCAGATGTGCAAAAAACGCTCTGGTCCTGAGGTGTAAAATGGCCTGGTCCTTAAGGGGTTAAAGTAGCAACGATACGTGGAGCAATAGAGTTTATACAGAAATACATGTATATGTAGAACATTTGACATCATTTCAATTACAATATTTAGTTGAAATATACATATATGTATATATTTATAACAGTGTGTCTGTCAACCCCATAAAGCTACATAAGTACAAAAAGCAGACAATAGTAATTACCTCCCTGAGAAGACAGCTCAGCCTCACAGCTCGGGAAAATAAGATCCCAGAGCAGGAAAAAGAAACGAGTGGGCAGATGGATTTTAGGTGTTGTAGTTTTATAATACAACAAAAATCAAAACCGTTAGACATGATAGACTACGGCAGAATGACTGCTGCTTTAGTTAACAAATAACGATTATAGATTGGCCATACATGTAATCCCCAGTGTCCGTGTGTGAAAACATCCACTCACGTGATGCATTCCAACCTTGTGACTTATTTCTGATGATGCATTCACTTGGTGCTGTGAGGTGCAGCCCTGTATTCATTCCCCCCTCAACTGTCCGAAAATTGGCGAAGATACAGCCGAGGAGTAGGCAGAGTGAAGTCAGAGCAGGCCAGAGAGGATGCACAGACTCCCTCAGCTCCCTTAGCTCCCCTGCCTCAGCTCCGCCCTCGTCGTACTGCCTCAGCTCCGCCTTCATCAAGCGAGGACGTAGAAATTCAGTGTTCAGCGTTACAGCCGAGGGGAAGGAAGAGCAGGGCAAAGAGGACGTACACACATCCCTCAGCTCCGAGCAGCTTCATTGTACAGTAGCCTTCATTGTACCCTCTGAGCGCTCCGAGGATGTAGAAATGCAGTGTTCAGCGTTCATTGTGTACAGCAGCCGTACTGAGGACGTAGAAATGTACAGTAAATGTATACAGCGTTCATTGTATGCATTATACAGGATGTAGAAATGCACATATTTTAGCGTTCATTGTATACAGGACATAGAAATGTACAGTAGATGTATACAGTGCTCATTGTATACAGTATACAGAACAGAAATGCACATATGTTAGCGTTCATTCATTGCATACTGTATACAGGACATAGAAATACACAGTACATGTCAGCATTCATTCATTGTATACAGGAAGTAGAAATGCACAGATGTTAGCTTTAATTCATTGTATATAGTATACAGGACATAGAAATGCACAGATGTTAGCGCAAACCAATAGCTCCCACTCTACCATTCTAGCGTACTGCCTCTGCAGTACGCTAGCATTTGTTCATTTCCACATCCTTTATACAATGAAAGTTGACATCTACTGGGCATTTCTAAGTCCTGTATTCTGTATACAGTGAATGAACACTGACATGTACTGTGTACTTTTATGTCCTGTATACAATGAATTAATGAATGCTGACTAGTGAGCGGCATAGGCCATATTCGAATTTGCGATATTTCGGAAATATATTTGTCCAATATTTGCGAAATTCGCATATTAGCTCTTCGTTTTTTTTCCTATGCGAAAATTCGTAATGAAATTTGCATAGTGTGCATGTGCGATTATATCTTTCACCTAAAAGAAGGGACGGATCAGTTTCCAGTGGCGATATTTGAACATATTTGCATATTTGCGTATATTTGCATAAATTCGAAAAAACGAATATCACTATATTCTAAATACCGCAAAGTGCCGATATTCGCAGTAAAATTTCACATTTCGAATATTCGCACTTAACACTAATACTCACATGTACTGTGCATTTCTACGCCCTGTATACCAGTGGCATTGCTATGGGGGTGTGGACTGTACCAGGTGACACCCCCCATGTTGGGTGACACTCTCAAGCGAGAAGTAATTCAACGATCGTGTCACCCCATCAATGCAAGGAAGTGGTCTGCAGAGGCAGTACACTAGAATGTTGGAGCAGGATCTGTCCGCTCTCGCTACACCATTCACTCTCACTCACACACTGCAGACACTTCTTGCTTGCAGCGTGTGAGCCGCAGGAACATGATCCCGGCATGATGATGTGACATTATCAGGCTTACCTGAAGATCCTGTCCTTGCGGCTCACGCTGCATGCAAGAAGCAAGGGAGAGACCTGCTCGTAAGAACTTGGATTAGGTGAGTATACTTGTTTTATAATTGTTTTTTTTTTTTTACTTTGTTTGGGGCACTATGGTACAGGAGGCATTATTAACCCCTTAAGGACTGAGCCCTTTTTCACCTTAAGGACTCGGCCATTTTATGCAATTCTGACCACTGTCAATTTAAACATTAATAACTCTGGGATGCTTTTAGTTATCATTCTGATTCCGAGATTTTGCTCTCGGGGCATGCCGCATTTAGGAAGCCCCTATGGTGCCAGGACAGCAAAAAAAAAACCACATGGCATACCATTTTGGAAACTAGACCCCTTGGGGAACGTAACAAGGGGTAAAGTGAACCTTAATACCCCACAGGGGTTTCACAACTTTTGCATATGTAAAAAAAAAAAAATAATTACCTATAATGCTTGGTTTCCCAAAAAATTTACATTTTTACAAAAGGTTAAAGCAGAAAAGACCCCCCGAAATTTGAAGCCCAATTTCTCCCGATTCAGAAAACACCCCATATGGGGGTGAAAAGTGCTCTGCTGGCGCACTACAGGTCTCAGAAGAGAAGGAGTCACATTTGGCTTTTTGAAAGCAAATTTTGCTCTGGGGGCATACCGCATTTAGGAAGCCCCTATGGTGCCAGAACAGCAAAAAAAAAAACCACATGGCATACTATTCTGGAAACTAGACCCCTCGGGGAACGTAACAAGGGGTAATGTGAACCTTTATACCCCACAGGTGTTTTACGACTTTTGCATATGTAAATAAAAATGCTTCTTTTCCCCAAAATTTTACATTTTTAAAAAGGGTAAAAGCAGAAAATATCCCCCAAAATTTGTAACACAATTTCTCCCAAGTACGGCGATACCCCATAAGTGACCCTAAACTGTTGCCTTGAAATACGACAGGGCTCCAAAGTGAGAGCGCCATGCGCATTTGAGGCCTGAATTAGGGACTGCATAGGGGTGGACATAGGGGTATTCTACGCCAGTGATTCCCAAACAGGGGGCCTCCAGCTGTTGTAAAACTCCCAGCATGCCTGGACAGTCAACGGCTGTCCGACAATACTGGGAGTTGTTGTTTTGCAACAGCTGGAGGCTCCGTTTTGGACCTTTATATACCTTCGGCAAATAATAGAATGCTGGTAATGAATATTGTTTCACTTGTAAAAAGGCTTTCTCTTTTTTGTTCAGAATATTATTTTTATCTGCTTCTTTTATTAAATTATTATATTCTTTAAAATATTCCACTGAAGGGTCTGATGGTAAAATAGCATAGTAATCTGAATCAGCTAAAATCCGCAGGGCTTCCTGAATATAATAATTGCTGTTTAAAATCACAGTTCCCCCCCCCCCCCCCCCCTCCCCTTGTCTGCAGGTCTAATTATAATTTCCTCATTTTTCTTTAATGTATTTAATCCTATTTTCTCATTTCTAGAAAGATTATTTTTAATGTGAAGAATCGGGGGTTTCATTAATCTTGCAAAAGTCTTCACTGACGATTGCATAAAAGGTCTCTATAAAATTCCCACGAGAGCTCAGGGGGTAGAAGAATGATTTGGGGATTACAGGAACATGTTTAAAACTCAGTTCCGGGATAATCTCATTTGAATTTGCTTGAATTTCCTCATTTTTATGAAATTTATTATTTTGGATAAAGAAGTGCTTTGCTAAAGTGAGTTTTCTAGTGTAGTCATATAGGTCCAAAAATAATTGAAAAGGATTTGGTGCTACTGTGGGACAAAAAGAAAGGCCCTTGGATAAAAGGGCTATTTCATTATCTTTTAATTTATAATCTGATAAATTGAACAATTTCACCAACATATTATTTTCTTTTGATGTGGTTACTGTTTGTGTAGTTTTTTTCTTCTTTCTCCCCCCTCTGCATCCTCGTTTCCGATTTTCTTTTTATTGTTAATGGGGTGAGTGATTGATTCGGGGTCAAGTACTGCGTGAATTTCGTGATTCTCGGACTGGAAATGGGGGTGACTAGTGTGACAGTGTCTACATTCACAGGACGGGAGGCTACAAAACTGGCCGATTCCAGGCAGTCAGATGTAACTGTATTGGGTGTGTGTGGTGCGATCGTGAGTGGAAGTGATGTGTCGTGAATAGTGCAAATGGACAAATCTAATGCTTGCGATTGAAAGGAGAGTGTTGGTGAGTATATCTGAGTAGGAACCAATTCCATGGTTGTGTTGTTTCGTGAATCCTTTTGGATCTACTCCCTTAACTCTTTATGGCCCATTTAATCATGAGACAATAGAAAAAACCTTTCAATGATAGCTTTCAGAGAGTCTTTTTTATAAGTGTGTTATTTTATGAGAAGTGATACCATATGTATTATGTTTTATGTATTGTATTGGATTTTATATAATATATACAAAAACGTCACTCTATGTAAATTAACTTGTGAGGTCATTTCCATTTGCTACGGTCATGCCCAAATGAGTATATATGTGCGATTTTTATGTATGTTGAGCATGTCTGAGGAAAAGGACGGAGCGGCCTTGAAACGCGTTATATGCTATAATAAAAAGATTACTCTTTTCCCGGCTTGTGGACAGCGCTGTGATATATCCCACCACCTCTTCACATCCATCTGTTGTGAATATTTGCCTTTGTTTGCATTTGAGGCCTATGGCATATCAGTAGCTGACGGTTACATACATTTAGAGGAAAATACAAAAATGAAACACCCACATGTGACACCATTACAGAAAGTACCCACCTTGAGGAATGGGTATAGGGGTAAAGAGGACATTTTGAATGCACGGGTGTTTCCTAAATTTATTTTCCAGGAACGGATGAAGGGTATCTTTTGAAAATTGCAGTTTCCAACCTATATTCTGCTTCATCTTTCTGGGAACAACTAACATGTGACTCCGAATTGTCGCCTGGAAATACGACAGAGCTCATGACCGAGAACTCTTTGCATTTGAGGTCGATCTTTCTTATGGACCTAACAGTTACATACATTCAGAGGAAAATACAAGAAAGGAACACCCACATGTGAGCCTATTACAAACAGTATACCCCCTAGGGAAGGTGTATAGGGGTGAAGTGGCGATTTGGAACAGATGGGTGCTCCCTAAATTTTTTTTCCAGGAAATGATGAAGTGTAATAATGGGGGGGGGACTGCTATTTTAACACTGATATGCCAATTCCCAGAATGATGGTAGAGCAATGGTCAGCACTATCTGAAAGGTGGTGGTGCACGAGGAAAAAAAGTAATGCAGTATAATGAAGGAGGTCCCAGCACTCACCGATGCAAGCAATTTGATGTTTTATTATATATCCAAGTCACAGGACGCGTTTCGGCACTTAGCCTTCCTCTGCTGTCAACTGGATCGCTCGCAGGCACCAGTTACCAGCTCTATTCAGCTGGATGCGCGGCTGCGCTCTATTTCCCCATTTGAAATGACAGGATTTTGATTGCGCCGCTGTTCACTGCCAGACGCGAGCGGTCTCTTGGGGTCTTAGCACCTTACCGCCACAGGCGCTTGCATCACGTCCTTGGACATTAACTAGCTGCGCCAACTCCCCCCTGCCGGGGGAGCACGTACAGCACCGCGTCCGTTCGGCAGTGAACAGATAGATGATTGTCATATTACCTGATGCATTTTTGTTTTCCCCGCTGCTGCTTTTGAGTGGGATGATGCGCACATTTCCCTTGTTACTATGTATGCTTAATATAACGAATTACACTTCTATATGACACTGTGTTTACATATGACGCCTTGTTGATATGTTACCATGACAACTTGACGTCACTCCCGGCATGCCGGCTAGTGGAGTGACGTCCCTTTAGGGTGCCTCCTCGTGCATATAACTGGCGCCTGCGAGCAATCCAGTTGACAGCAGAGGAAGGCTAAGTGCCGAAACGCGTCCTGTGACTTGGATATATAATAAAACATCAAATTGCTTGCATCGGTGAGTGCTGGGACCTCCTTCATTATACTGCATTACTTTTTTTCCTCGTGCACCACCACCTTTCAGATAGTGCTACCATTGACTTATTTTGTACGTGCTCCTGAATCGCAAGCCAGATGTCCACAACGTTATCCTTTAACAATGAGGAGATTGCCCGGATTTTTTCTCAACCAATTATAAGCACATAGGGGGGCATTTACTAAGGGGTTTAGTAATTTTTTTCTGACTATTTTTGGCGCAAAATTGTCGCAATTGCGCCTACCCTATAAATTGTGCGACTTTCCCTAGCAAGAGCTAGAAAGTCAAAAAAAAATTTCCCGCTTAATTTACGCAAGTTTTCAGTTTTTACTTGCAGTGGTCAGGAATTTATTAACTGAGACAGTCGCAGTTGCGCAATAAACTGTCGCAACGGCCATAAAAAATGACTAAATTTACTCCAGCTCCAACATGGAGCAGGAGAAGCTACTGCCACCCGGGCTCCGACATAATTTCTCCCCGCTACCCTCACTGCGCTACCGGGACACTACAGTGATTTATATCCCCCCCCCCCCCCTCTCACCTGCCAGCGCCACACAACTCCCATCTGTCTGATGTTGCAAGACTACAAGTCCCAGCATGGCCTTACAGTGAGGACACGCTGGGAGTTGTAGTCTTGGAGCAGCGGGAGCCGAGCGGCGCAGGCGGGAGACAAGGGGGGGGGGGGGGGCAGCGGGGAGGCCGTATGAGGAGCCCGGGCGGGAGACAAGGGGGGGGTAGCGGGGAGGCCGTATGAGGAGCCCGGGCGGGAGACAAGGGGGGTAGCGGGGAGACCGTATGAGGAGCCCGGGCGGCTGCACTGTAATGTCAGCCCGGGCTCCTGCCCTGAGAGCCATAGGCTTTGGCTGTCAGGGCATGCTGGGTGTTGTAGTTTTGCAACAGCTGGAGGGCCACAGTTTGCAGACCACTGGTGTGTGGTCTGTAAACTGTAGTCCTCCAGCTGTTGCAAAACTAAACAGCTGAAGGGGACCGGCGAAGAAGTTCACTTACCCTTCCGAGGCTCCAGCGACGATCGCTGTCGGAGATCGTCGCGCGGCACTGTCGCGCGGCAGTGTCGCGCGGCAGTGTCGTGCAGCGCTGGATCCTACGGAAGCCGGTAAGTTGCGCAAGCTTCCCAACCAGGGTGCCTCCAAATGTTGCAAGACTACAACTCCCAGCATGCCTGGACACCCTTTGGCTGTCCGGGCATGCTGGGAGTTGTAGTTTTGCAACAGCTGGAGGCACCCTTGTTGGGAAACACTGGCCTAAAACAGTGTTTCCCAACCAGGGTGCCTCCAGATGTTGCAAGACTACAACTCCCAGCATGCCTGGACAGCCATTGGCTGTCCGGGCATGCTGGGAGTTGTAGTTTTGCAACAGCTGGAGGCACCCTTGTTGGGAAACACTGGCCTAAAACAGTGTTTCCCAACCAGGGTGCCTCCAGATGTTGCAAGACTACAACTCCCAGCATGCCTGGACAGCCATTGGCTGTCCAGGCATGCTGGGAGTTGTAGTTTTGCAACAGCTGGAGGGCCACAGTTTGCAGACCACTGGTTTGTGGTCTGTAAACTGTAGTCCTCCAGCTGTTGCAAAACTAAACAGCTGAAGGGGACCGGCGAAGAAGTTCACTTACCCTTCCGAGGCTCCAGCGACGATCGCTGTCGGAGATCGTCGCGCGGCACTGTCGCGCGGCAGTGTCGTGCAGCGCTGGATCCTACGGAAGCCGGTAAGTTGCGCAGGCTTCCCAACCAGGGTGCCTCCAGTTGTTGCAAGACTACAACTCCCAGCATGCCTGGACAGCCTTTGACTGTCCAGGCATGCTGGGGCTTGTAGTTTTGCAACATCTGGAGGCACCCTGGTTGGGAAACACTGTTTTAGGCCAGTGTTTCCCAGCCAGGTTGCCTCCAGATGTTGCAAAACTACAACTCCCAGCATGCCTAGACAGCCTTTGACTGTCCAGGCATGCTGGGACTTGTAGTTTTGCAACATCTGGAGGCACCTTGGTTGGGAAACACTGTTTTAGGCCAGTGTTTCCCAGCCAGGTTGCCTCCAGATGTTGCAAAACTACAACTCCCAGCATGCCTAGACAGCCTTTGACTGTCCAGGCATGCTGGGGCTTGTAGTTTTGCAACATCTGGAGGCACACTGGTTGGGAAACACTGGCCTAAAACAGTGTTTCCCAACCAGGGTGCCTCCAGATGTTGGGAAACACTGGCCTAAAACAGTCACCCTGGTTGGGAAACACTGTTTTAGGCCAGTGTTTCCCAACCAGGGTGCCTCCAGATGTTGCAAGACTACAACTCCCAGCATGCCTGGACAGCCTTTGACTGTCCAGGCATGCTGGGGCTTGTAGTTTTGCAACATCTGGAGGCATCCTGGTTGGGAAACACTGTTTTAGGCCAGTGTTTCCCAGCCAGGTTGCCTCCAGATGTTGCAAAACTACAACTCCCAGCATGCCTAGACAGCCTTTGACTGTCCAGGCATGCTGGGGCTTGTAGTTTTGCAACATCTGGAGGCACCCTGGTTGGGAAACACTGGCCTAAAACAGTGTTTCCCAACCAGGGTGCCTCCAGATGTTGCAAAACTACAAGTCCCAGGTTGGGAAACACTGTGCCTGGCCTCCGCCCCACCTTACTGTAAGGGCATGCTGGGAGTTGTAGTCCTGCAGCTGGGGGCAGGGGACAAGCTTGTCACTTGGCCACACATCTCCTGCACCACACAACTACAACTCCCAGCATGTCCTTACTGTAAGGGCATGCTGGCAGTTGTAGTCGTGCGGGGCGGGAGATGTGTGAGCAGGTGATAATAAATGTACTAACCCATTTTTTTTGTTTTCTTCTCATTTCAGATCCGTTTATCCTGTGGACTCCTTCGGATTCGGTGGACTACTTCGATGACCAGCGTTTTTCTTTGTTTGATTTTAATAAAATGGTTAACGAGGGCTTGTGGGGGAGTGTTTTTTGTAATAAAAATTTTTTAAAACCTGTTGTGTTTTTTTCTTACTTTACTAGACAGGCTTAGTAGTGGAAGCTGTCTTATAGACAGAGTCCATTACTAACCTGGGCTTAGCGCTAGCCACAAAAACAGCTAGCGCTAACCCCCTATTATTACCCCGGTACCCAACGCCACAGGGGTGCCGGGAAGAGCCGGTACCAACAGGCCTGGAGCGTCCAAAATGGCGCTCCTGGGCCTAGGCGGTAACAGGCTGGCGTTATTTAGGCTGGGGAGGGCCAGTAACAATGGTCCTCGCCCACCCTGGGAACGTCAGGCTGTTACTGTTTGGTTGGTATTTGGCTGAGAATGAAAATAGGGGGGACCCTATGCGTTTTTTTTTTTTAAATAAATAATTAAATATATTAAAAAAACGCATAGGGTCCCCCTATTTTTATTCTCAACCAAATACCAACCAAACAGTAACAGCCTGATGTTACCAGGGTGGGCGAGGACCATTGTTACTGGCCCTCCCCAACCTAAATAACGCCAGCCTGTTACCGCCTAGGCTCAGGAGCGCCATTTTTGATGCTCCGGGCCTGTTGGTACCGGCTCTTCCCGGCACCCCTGTGGTGTTGGGTACCGGGGTAATAATTGGGGGTTAGCGCTAGCTGTTTTTGTGGCTAACGCTAAGCCCGGCTTAGTAATGGACTCAGTCTATAAGACAGCTTCCACTACTAAGCCTGTCTAGTAAAGTAAAATAAAAATAAAACACAACAGGTTTTTAAAAAATTTATTACAAAAAACACTCCCCCACAAGCCCTCGTTAACCATTTTATTAACATCAAGCAAAGAAAAACGCTGGTCATCGAAGTAGTCCACCGAATCCGAAGGAGTCCACAGGATACACAGATCTGTAGAAGAAGTAACCAAAAAAAAAAGTGTAAGTACATTTAGGGAGAAAAAAACTGTGTTAAAAAAATGTAATAAACACACACACACACACACTAAACGCCGTTTACCACTTCTGAGCCATGACTACAATTTACAGTGATCCCTCAACTTACAATGGCCTCAACATACAATAGTTTCAACATACAATGGTCTTTTCTGGACCATCGTAAGTTGAAACCAGACTCAACATACAATGTACAGACAGTCCAGATCTGTAAAATGTGTCAATGGCTGGAAGAACCAACCAATCAAAATGGTCATTCACTGGTAAAACCCCTGTATTACTGAAGTGTATGCACTGACTGGTGTCTGGTATTACATGTTCTGTACTCTTTACCTGTATCAGGGTTAGCTGCTCTTTTGGACACCAGGTGAGGGCGACTCCATTACTTGTTTGGGACATTGCCTGTACTGTACAGGACCCCTGAAGAAGCTCCTGTCCTCTACATAGACCAGTGTTTGCCAAGCAGGGTGGCCCCATTTTTTGCAAAACTACATCTCCCAGCATGCCCGGACAGCCTTTGGCTGTCCAGGCATGCTGGGAGTTATAGTTTTGCAACAGCTGGAGGCTCCCTGCTTGGGAAACACTGACATAGACAGTGATTTACAGCTCCCAGCAGATCTTTATTACTTTTATATGTAGGGATTTGCTTTATCTATATCAGTTATCTACTTATTTTTCTTTGTCACTTTTTCCTATTTTGGATGACATTTTGGTGCCTTTAGAACCAATTACCCTGTTTCCATAGAGTTATGGTCTCAACATACAATGGTTTCAACTTACAATGGTTTTCCTGGAACCAATTAATATTGTAACTTGAGGGACCACTGTAGTTATTGAATTATTTAGATGTGGTGAAAAAGCTAAAAAAAAACTCAAAAACAAAAGATCCAGAAGGAAATCTAGCAGCCAAACCTATTCAGACAGCAGGAAAAAGGAACAGACTATTTTTTCTACTACATGAAGTAAATTTCCCACTTTTGCCTATGTGTGCCAAATTTATTAATGCCGTGCAACAATTTAGTAAATTTGTCGCACATAGTCAAAAATGAAGTAGAAAAAAACAGGGTAAAAACCAGACTACATAGCAAAAGATTAGTAAATGCCCCCCATAATTTCTACAGATTCCTCCAAGTGAGTTCATTAAACGTGATTTTGAAAAATAATCACGTAAATTATTGTCTGATATTGATATTGATACTGACTGAGTATCACAGACAGAGCAGGATCCCTAGAGGACTACGGGTCAACCTACACCCTACTCTTTTCGTGGATGATGCCACATATTGTAAAGAATTTGAAAGAATAATCAACAAGTGTTCACTGGACATCATAACCCTGACTGTGGATAAATTGCATACAGCTATCAACGCCTCCAAGAAGAAGATCGAGAGTGTGGAACTACAATTACAGGACTGTCTGAGCGAGGAGTACTTCAAAACCCTAAAGGACAATTTGGACCAATAACTTGAGACCTATAGAAAAGACATTGAAGCTACCAAACGTCAGAAGTTCTTAAGAGACACAGAGGACTACTTAAATAAAACTGTTTACAGATGGCAAGATTCACAAGGGAATGCCTGCCCATTGGGGAGATACACAGGTGGTGGATACCATTCCTCCGGCTCCAGCAGCGACCAATCAGGCGGTCAACAAGCACGCTACCCTTTTCCTAAGACCCAGGGAGGGCGCAGACCCCCAAAAAACGAGGAGGGCAGGCCGCCACAACAGACATACGAGACTCCCAAGTACAGACCCGAGCTCAGGTAGGGATAAATCCATTGTCATTAACATTGCATCCAAACCTCTCAGTTCCACACAGCTCAACTTACTCCAGAAGGGCTTATCCTTCTGTCCGACAGGCAAACTCAACACATTCCAATTAGACCTGGCTGTTCACAGACTGTACCGCAATGTTAGACTAAAAACACACTTTTCCAATAATCCTATCCCAGACACACCACCAAGTCAGGGGGGTTAGACACTTACACTTCAGCACTTCGGCCTTAGAAATAAGAGCAGATACAATCCTCCACACACATATCATCCTACTGAAACATTTATCCAACTAGTCCAGCAAGAGGTAGATAATATGACTACCAGACATATGTCAAACACACTGGAGGTCAGGAATAATCTATCTAGGGAAGAGAGGAAAGCTTTACAGGACCTGATGAGCGATGGCGAGCTTACTATAAAAAAGGCCGACAAAGGGGGCTCCATCGTTATCATGGATACCCAGGCCTATGAAAAAGAGATTCTGCACCAGCTCTCTGACAGCTCCAATCCTTTGCCCAAAATACAAAAAGAAATCTATGATCTTATTACACACTTTTTGGAAGCCGGTACGATAGATGCCAAGCTGGGGTCCTTCCTGATTAAACAGTTTCCCATCACACCCGTGATATATATTCTACCAAAAGTCCACAAGACATTAACTAACTCTCCGGGGTGCCCCATCGTGGCATCTATAGACTCTGCTCTCAATCCTCTGTCTGTTACCCTGGAGAAAGCCCTCACACCTTTGGTTAGACAAACAACATCTTTCTTGCTGGACACATCTGAATTTCTTTCCATTCTTAATAATATCACTGACACCTCCGACGACACCTGGTTAGTCACAATTGACGTAGTCAGCCTCTACACATCAATAGCACATGAAAAAGGTATCAGAGCGGTAGAATGGTTATTGCAAAAAAGTACATACAATGACACCCAAAAGGACTTTTTTATCTCACTACTCAAAATTGTACTATATGACAACTACTTCATGTTTAAGGAAAAATTCTATCTACAGATACGTGGCTCGGCGATGGGTGCGAACATGGCCCCCCCCATATGCAAATGCCTACATGGCTTTTTTTTTGAAGAATTCTTTGTTTACAACCACCCCGCCTTTCAGCGTCACGCCAAAGTATGGCGTAGGTATATTGACAATATTTTTTGCATGTGAGAAGGGCCACATGACACCATCATGTCCTTCTTGGCTTATCTCAATTCAATATGGGAAGAGTTACAATTTACCCTCACACTCAGCCAGGAATCCATCCCCTTCTTGGACACTCTAGTCCAAAGAGACACACTGGGTAACATCACTACAGACCTGTATCAGGAAACAACAGACAGGAATAGTCTTTTACACTTTAGCAGTGCACACCCACATAGCATTAAAAAGGTGATTCCCAAATCCCAATTTAAAAGAGTACAGCGTATTGTTAGTGACCCTGACATACAATTGACCAGACTTGACGAGATGGAGTCCAGATTTAGAGATAGGGGATACCCCGAATATATCTTCAGAGAAGCCAGAAGTGACACTCCACGTACCAGAACACAACCTACTACCCAACGCATACCATTTGTACGTGAGTTTCACAACATTGTAACATTGTACATAAACATTGGCACATACTGCAGGAGGCATATCCCAACATCCCTGAGTTTACTCTACCACCACTGATTTGCAATAAAAGAGCACCGAACTTATCCAACAGCCTGGTACGGGCCCTACCCAAACAAGATTAACACATATCTCCACAGAGACTCTTCACATCTAGGCACAACGGTACCTTTCCCTGTCTTCAATGCTCCCAATGTAGCAATGTGTTGAAGGGTGACAAAATTTCTCACCCTCACACGGGCAAAACATATAAGATCAAGGGATACTACACATGTTTAAGCAAAAATGTGATATATATGCGATAAAATGCCCATGCGGACTACTGTACATAGGGGAAACCAAACAGACAATTAGGGACAGAATCAGTAAACACAAATCCACCATCCGCTGTGGTAATTACCTGTTACCTGTTCCATTTAATTTCAAAGAGAAAGGTCACTCCATCTCCCAACTCAAATTCCAGGTAATCGAGCAAGTCACTTTACCTTAAAGGGGGGGGGGGGGGTGATATAAAAAAAACTTTTATTATTTAGGGAAGCCTTTTGGATTCACACCCTGCAAACTTTAGAACCAAGAGGGTTAAATAGGGAATATGAAATAACCAGCCTACTGTGAATCTCTTCCTGACCTCTGTTTTTTCATTTTAGCTATCACAAGCTCGATCTGATCCTGGCAATCGGGCAGGTGGGTTGGCTTAGTCTGTCCCCTCGGCTGATGGGTATGTTTCTATGTCTGAGTTTGTATGCCTTCCTTATACCAGTACATAATTGGTCTCCTGGTAGACCATATGGTTCTGTTACTATGTGGCTATTACTGCTATGTTACTTGTTACAATGTTGCCTCTTCTACATTACTTAGTTCTCCTCGTGACCACCAGTTGATTGTCGGATTTTTATTCTAGGATGATATATGGATGCAATATGGACGCTATGCTGCTACTACTAGCCATCTGCCTTTGCCTGACACCATATCTGCCTCGCATTGTTACATTTTCAGATATTTGATCACACTACCATTATATTTCTGTGACCAGATCCCATTATTACATATGTTTTGGTGGATACTCTCTGACTGTCATTCAGTGGGTGAACAGCTCTATTCAGCTGGATGTGCGGCTGCGCTCTATTTCCCCATTTGAAATGATAGGATTTTGATTGCGCCGCTGTTCACTGCCAGACGCGAGCGGTCTCTTGGGGTCTTAGCACCTTACCGCCACAGGCGCTTGCATCACGTCCTTGGACATTGACTAGCTGTGCCAACTCCCCCCTGCCGGGGGAGCATATACAGCACCGTGTCCATTCGGCAGTGAACCGCTAGATGATTGTCACATTACCTGATGCATTTTTGTTTTCCCCACTGCTGCTTTTGAGTGGGATGATGCGCACATTTCCCTCGTTACTATGTATGCTTAATATAACGAATTACACTGCTATATGAAACTGTGTTTACATATGACGCCTTGTTGATATGTTACCATGACAACGCGATGTCACTCCCGGCGTGCCGGCTAGTGGAGTGACGTCACTTTAGGGCGCCTCCTCGTGCATATAACTGGTGCCTGCGAGCGATCCAGTTGACAGCAGAGGAAGGCTAAGTGCCGAAACGTGTCCTGTGACTTGAATATATAATAAAACATCAAAATTGCTTGCATCGGTGAGTGCTGGGACCTCCTTCATTATACTGCAATTCCCAGAATGATGACCCAGAGTATAGCCCAAGGTTAAAATGATGCCCACCCCAAACCCTATACTCTGAGTTATCATTCTGGGAATGTGATGTGTGTGGCCGTCCCTAACCTGTTACCTCAAATGCGCACCCCGCTCAGGTGGGGAGAGAGCGCTGCGCATTTGAGGCAACTGCAAACCCCCAATTCTGTTGACTCTGTGTCCCATGACCCATTTTTTTTTTGGAAGGGGGGGGGGAAGATATCAGGGGTATTGGGAAAGAGGTTTTGGGATTTTTTTTGGGGGGAGGTGTTTTGTTTGTGTTTTGTTTTTTAAAATTTGGAAGACAATGTACTCTGGACTGGTACATTGGAGTCGAATTCTGGGGAATGAATATCAGGTGAAAGAATAAAAAATGTAGTACTCCATGGAAGTGTGATACTCCCTCAAGCAGTTTTTAATGCAGAGGCCTGGATGATCGGGGCAGGTGTCACATTGAGTGGTGGTGTCCTTCCGAATCCCCCTCTTGCGACACACTCTGCATTTTTTCTGGGATCGTCCTTTCTTTCCAGTGTGGGGGACCTCACCTGGAAAGTGTTGGCCGGGGACGATCTGGTGGCCCACAGTTCCAGAGGTGCTCTGACCCACTCTTTGGCGGTCACTAAAGATGAGGGCCTTTAGAACTTCCTCTTGAAACTGCAGGTATGTCCCTGTTTTGCCAGCATACTGGGACAGTACAAAAGAGTTGTACATGGCAACCTGAACCATGTAGACAGCAACTTTTTTGTACCATACCTTTGTTTTCCGCATGGCATTATATGGCTTGAGGACTTGATCAGAAAGATCAACTCCCCCATATACCGATTGTAGTCCAGAATTCAATCGGGCTTGAGGACCGGTCCCACGGTACCTCGCACAGGGACAGGGGTGTTGACGTTCCAATGAATTGTGGTGAGCATAAGAACATCCCTCTTGTCCTTATACCTGACCAGCAACAGGTTTTCATGGGTAAGGGCACGGGACTCACCCCGGGGGATAGGAGTCTGCAGGGGATAGGAAGGAATGCTTCTTTGATTCTTCCAGGCTTTCCCACAAGCAAGCATGGATCTGGCGGCGAGGGATGTGAAGAGAAGGATACTAGTATAAAAGTTATCCACGTAAAGGTGGTAACCTTTATCTAGCAATGGATGCAAAGGCCCCAAACGATTTTTCCGCTAACACCCAGAGTGGGGGCGGGGCCATTCTGGGGGTTCAATACGGGAATCTCATCCCTCATACACCATAAACTTGCAAGTGTACCCTGAGGTACCCTCGCAAAGTTTATACATCTTCACGCCATACCGCGCTCGCTTGTTAGGGATGTATTGCCGGAAGCTGAGTCTCCCCTTAAAGCTGATGAGAGACTCATCAATAGCGACGTCCTTCCAGGGACATAGGCCTCCCAAAATTTTGCCCCATAGTGATTGATGACCGGCCTGATTTTATACAGGCGGTCAAGTGCGGGATCAGTTCGGGAGGGGACATGCCGCATTATCAGCATACTGCAAACATTTCCGAATGGCCTCGAACTGGGTACGTGCCATGACCATATTGTAGAGCGGGGTCTGGTAAAGGACGTCCCCACTCCAACATTGGCTGACATCCGGTTTCTTGACCAGGCCCATATGCAGCACAAGGCCCCAAAATGTCCTCATTCCGGCTGCATCGACTGGGAACCGACCATTGGGTCTAACCAAGAGTGAGCCCGGGTGTGCGGCGACGAACTGTTGGGCGTACAGATTTGTCGGCTAAACCATCAGATTTACAAAGTCGTCACTGAAAAAAAAACGCAAATAGTCCATTTCAGTGAACCCGACAATGTCAATCTTGATTCCTGGGTCACCAACAAACACAGGTTCATGGTCCGCCGGCTCAGTCCAGACAAGTCCTCCGGTACGGGGCACCAGTGATCTTTGCCCGGGGTGCTTGACTCATACTAGCATGGGGCACAGGGTCAGTAGCAGAGGATTTGCGGACTCACTTGGCGGCGACTCCGCCACCTTGGTGGCTCATCATCAGAACTAGATGATGAGGAGGACGCGGAAATAAGAAAGGTGGGGCCATTTCCCTACTCTGTGTATATATGTGGGGGGAAAAACTTTATTTGTGTATGTGCTGCGTGTGGTGTCGTGCGCTAATACCTCCCTAACCCGCCCTAACCTAACTAACTAAACGCACCCTAACAGAAAAAATATAAAATAAAAAGGGAAACAAAATGTATCTTTTAAAAAGGACTTCTACCGCAAAAAAAGACTTGCGCCCCCAAAAAAGCGTGTACCAAATCAGTGGTGTGCTCACTGATTAGCGCTTGGTGGCGGCAGGGAGTGCAGAAGTCAGTGGGGGTCCGGCCACTCAGCCCAGAACAGTGGCTGGTGGCACGTACACAGACCCCCACACAAAATACCGGAAAAATAAAATAATAAAACGCTTAACCCCGAAAAAATGCACCCACCTGAACCCCAAAAAAAAAAACGCTGATTAGTGATAATTCACTGACAGCAGTGGGGCAGGCTGCACACAGAGGTATGGTCCATTCACACAGCACAGGCCTGCTACTGGTGACACGGACCGACTATAGGTGCAAAAAAAATAATAAAAAAGCCGCTATAACCCAAAAAAGTGCCTGCACCTAAAAAAAAACACTGATCAGTACTACGGGACTGATCAGCGGCGCGTGGGCTTTAGCTAACGGTGGCGGACCGCTCTTTTATAGCTAAGAGGGTCCAGCCACACGTTAAGCAAAAAAAAATAAAGGTCTGCACCAAAAAGAAAACGCTGGCGGCAGACAGCAGCGACCCAGTAGGGCTGGGTCACGCAGCTAAAGGTGCTATGGACCCGTGGACACCTACGGATAGTACGCTGCAAAAAAAAATTTACTTTTAACTCCTAACTGTCCCTACCTAATCTAAAGCATTCCCTGACTGCTTTCTGTGCCAAGGGGCCACAGAAAGGGGGCACTTTTTTCACTATGAAGGGGGAGATGGAGACACGAGGCTTCCGTCCTGCATACCAGCTCTCACAGTAATGGTGGGCAGAACTGCTTTTAAACTCACTGCTTTTGTGCACATTATGGCACATTGTGCATTTGCTGCAGGGAAAAGTCCCTTTTGGTTTTTCTGTAAGCCATCCTTTTTTCTGTTCAGGTTCAAAGTTGCTCCTTATCAATTTATCCTTTAGGTTTTGTCCACGTTTATATGTTATTTGTGGGGTTCGTGGGATTATACTTTCCAGGGTATTGTCCATCCTTAATATTCCCCAGTATTTATTTAAGATCTCCCGTACTTCTATTGCTTTTTCATCAAAAACTCTGATTATTCTTGTTGCATCATTGGAGTCCTGCTTCACTTTTGGAGTCAGTAAGTGGGATCTGCTTGATGTTAGTGCTCTATGATATGCTTTTTTCAGAACTTTGTTCGGGTATCCCCTACTCCTTAATCTTACCCGTAGCTCCCTAGCTTTGAGTTCAAAGTCTTCTAGTGAAGAACAGTTCCTACGTATCCGGAGGTATTGTCCCGTTGGTATTCCCTGCTTCAGTGGGCGTGGATGGCAGCTGTCCCAGTGGAGCAGGGCATTTGTGGCTGTCTCTTTTCTATACACTGTAGTTTGTATGTGATTATCGGGTGTAATCCATATTTTTAGATCCAAAAATACAATATGATCCTCACTTATACAGCTTGTAAATTTTAGCCCCAAGTTGTTTCTATTTAGTGTTTCTACGAACCTTAGAAATTTCTCTTTTGTGGACGACCAGATTATGAGAATGTCGTCTATGAACCTTAGCCATAAATTATATGGCTGGTCCATGACACCATCTCCTCACTGAATACCTGTTGGTCCTCCCACCAGCCGAGGTACAGATTTGCTAAACTGGGGGCACAGGGGCTCCCCATCGCTGTACCTCGGCTTTGATGGAAGGACTCCCCCCCAAATTGGAAATAATTCCTAGTGAGGACAAATCTCAATAATTTCACTACCAGTGTGTTATGTGGTGTGTATTGGGTGCCTCTAGTACCTAGAAAATATTGTACTGCCTCCAACCCCTACTCATGGGGGATGGAGGAGTACAACGCCATTACATCAAGGGAGGCTAGTATTGATCCCTCCTCCAGTCTTAGATCTTCCAATTTTTGCAATACATCTGTCGTGTCGCGAATGAATGATGGTAGGGCGTATACGAAAGGGCGCAGTATGCAGTCCACATACTGACTCACCCCTTCCGTTAGATTGCCCATACCCGACACAATGGGCCTCCCCCTTAAAGGGGGATGGTCCTTGTGTATTTTTGGTACTGAGTAAAAGCATGCCATTCTGGGGTTTTTTGGCTTCATGAACTCATATTCTGTGTTACTTAACAAATTACAACTTCTTCCCTCATCCAGGATGGCCACTAGTTCTTCTGCAAACTCCCGTGTGGGGTCCTTTTTAAGTTTACTATAGCACTCCCTGTCTGATAGGATGTCCAAACACATCCTTTTGTATTTCTTTTGCTAGTGCAGTCATAGCCTGTCTCTCTCCTCTCGTGAGGTCCTGTTCCCTCATTCTTTCTTGATCCAGCCTTTTTAGGTCATTAGTCACCATTTCCACGAATATATCTATATTAGAGTAGTCACCAATTGGGGGGTGGTTTTTTACTTTTTTTTACTTAGTTGACTAAAAGGGCCTTCTCCCTCTGTTCTTTCACTGTTTTCTCGGGAAAGGGTTTCTAAGTCCCTAAATGATGTCATATCTTCTTGATCTACTCCTAAGATTTGCCCATCTTTTATATTTTTTAAGTGGAAATATTTTCGCCATTTTATCTTTCTGGCAAAGAGGTTGACATCTCTTGTCCATGAAAAGGAACTGAACTTTACAGTCGGGACATATGTCAAACCCCTTGCCAAAAGGTTCATTTCTGCTTGATTTAAAGATTTTTGTGAGAGATTTATTATTTGCAATTGTTTATCTTTTTGTTGTATCTGGTACTTGTGATATTACAACCTGTGTATGTTCTAATTGGTACTCCTGAGTACATAATCGTTCATAGTCGGTGTTCTCTCTAAAAAATGCCCCCGACCTTTATGTCCTCTAGAGCCTCTCGGTCTCCCTCTTCCTGATCCTCTTCCACCTCCTCTCTTTCCCCTATAATTTTGGTATGCTCCTCCTCTTTCTGTTTCACTTTCCTCGCATTCTGGTGATGGTATTCATATGTCTGTTTCCTGAACAGTATTTGTTTTTATGATTTCATATTCTTGTTTATTTTTGAAGTCTTGCAAATCCCTTTTGAACTGTAAATGCTTCCTTTCTTTTAAATATGCTACAAATTTCGAAATACTTTCCTCCAGAAATTGTTCCTTCTTGACAAAAGTTGGATCACTTTTGAATGTATTTATTTGTTCTATTGCCTTGTTTTAATTTGCTGTTATTGTTTCGAATGTTTTTCTTCCTCCAGTAAAATTTGCATTAGTTTGAGGGAGCTCTGTGTTGCTTCCCTCTCCCAGCGTTCTTTTATATGTGGAGTCTGAATACGGGGTGACGGTGTGAGGGGGATCCGGAGTCCACTTGGTACTATTTTATTTTTAAGATAGTTCTCCAGGCTGTATATCTCCCAGTTCCATCTTCCTTGATCCTTATATAATTTAGTTTCATTTTTGAAGGCTTATTTAATAGAAATCGTTTGACTGCAGAAGCTTATTTCCTTTTCTGAAAAGACATCTTGTATATCCTCAAGCCATCTACTGTTGTCGACTTTGCCGTATAGTAATTTGGCCATACCCTATGCAGGGGAAAAATTTAATAATCCACTAGAAGTACTGTATCCGTACTGTATTTTATTTTTTTTAGGTCTCCCAGTATTTTGTAGAACAATTGATAGCACAAAGGGAACCTTTTAAATACATTTTATTGTATTCACATAACACTCGTGGTAATAATTAAAATCCGTAAATGCCACCATTCACTACTTTTATTGCCGCATCCAATATTGCACCTATAAAGATGTATCACACATTGTAGTCCATATATTACTCTAGGCCAAAGTGCTCATCAGTGCGTTTTTAGTGCATATACGAGTGTGCGTTTTCTTGTGCATACTTTGTCATCAGAGGTTGTGCTTGTACACTTGTAACATAAGTCTTCTATATGTGCCTCCTTAACAACTTGAATATCCATGTATATTGACAGTATGCTTTTTATGTGCATTTATTTGCAAACAGAGGTATTTAATGTGCATTTATATTTTCAGCAGAGGTATTTCATATGTGTGCCTCCTTAGCAGCCAAAATGTCCATCTGTTAGTAGCAACATGCAGTAATTCCCTGTTTATGGTATATCACAGTCTATAGGGTATTGCACATTGTACATATTGCACATTCGGAATATTTCCATTCATTAGGTTATTGCATGTATTCCATATTGCACATTACACTCATTGCACTTATCTTTTATTCCGGCTTTTCAAGTAGTTGTTTCTTTCGGATGGGAGTTTCTTTTTCTTTCTTTATAGATAGTTGCCGGTCCGACGCGTTTCCTCTTGCGATTCTTCCGATTCTCCCGGAAGAAGCCTACTGGTGGCGAAACGTCGGGCAGTGGCGCTCCTCATTTGCACTTTTATACCACTAGGTAATATGAATATGCTTAATCTATGCCTTATTTATGGTTGGTTCTAACTCACCTGAGTGATCCCTATATCTGTCATTTCTGCCCTACTTGCTTGGGGTTCTTTCCTTGAGGTAGTGCCCTTTTTGTGCAGTTTCTTTTCTTTGTGTGTCTAGTTTCAATTTTATTTATGTCATTGTATCTATAGGTTTGCATAGGCCCCTTGGCCTTCATTGTTGTAGTTTTTAATGTTTATACCTCAATAAAGTAATTGATCCGCATCCAAGTTTTTGGTTCTTTTGGATTCAAGTGTTTACTTGCGTGGGATTTTCATGATATTACGGGAATCTCTGTGATATTTAAATCTTTTTGTGGGTTTCTTTGAGGAAACCTTTGTCTATCCACACCACCTCTTCTCTAACTGTATCATATATAGATGCTTCATAGACGATATTTTCATTGTATGGAAAGGAGACAGAACCAGTTTGAACGACTTCCTCACACATCTTAACTCCAATGACTGGTCCCTCCATTTCACACAAACCATATACACCAATAATGCAGAATTCCTCGATGTCCTGGTATCACATGATGACCACTCTCTTTTCACCAAAACATACTTTAAACCTGTTGATAGCAACAGCTATCTTAACTTTGATAGTGGCCATTTCAAAAAATGGCTTTGTAACGTGCCTTAAGGTAAATTTAACCTCTTCAGGATGCCCGGCATCCCGAGTCCTTAAGGCCATGGGGCGTATGGATACACCCGTGGGAATTCCAGTCCCCGCCGCTAGCCGGTTGGGGACCGGACCGGGATGATTGCTGATATGTATCAGCAGGCATCCCGTGCATATGCCCATCGTCATACCGACGATTTTCAGCGGTTCCGGGTCATACCGGTGTCCGGTGACCTGGAAAATCAGGGGGATCGGGGGTGTCCAAGACATCCCTGTCCCCCTGAAGGGATAGGAGTTAGGTGGCTGGGGTGCCACCCCTCCTATCCCTGCTATTAGTCATCAAGACGCGACGACCAATAGCAGATCGGGGGCGGGGGGTTAAAGTTTGGTTCTCTCGTCCTGCCCACGGGGGTACTGTAGCGTGACCGGCGGCGGCAGCGGTGGAGGTCCCTTACCTGATAGGCGGGCGGCGATGACGTGCGGCTCCCTCGTGGCTCCCTGATGAAGACTACGGAAGCCGGTGAGTAGTTGCCTAGGGGGGGGGGGCTAAACTTTGGAGACCACATACAGTGCTCTCTAAACTGTAGCGCCCCCTCCCCAGATGTTGCAAAACTACAACTCCCAGCATGCCCAGACAGCCATTTGGGCATGCTGGGATTTGTAGTTTTGCAAGATTTAGAGGGCTGCAGTTTGGAGATGACTTTGCAGTGATCTATAAACTGTAGTCCTCCATATCTTGCAAAACTACAACTCCCAGCATGCCCACACAGCAGTTTGCTGTCTGGGCATGCTGTGATTTGTAGTTTTGCAACATCTGGAGGGGCACAGTTTGGAGACCACCCTGCAGTGGTCTCTGAACTGTGGCCCTGCAGATGTTGCAAAACTGCAAATCCCAGCATGCCCAAACAGCTGTCTCAGTTCGATGTGTGCAACTACATCTCCCAGCATGCACTTCGGTGATCAGTACATGCTGGGAGTTGTAGTTTTGCAACAGCTGTATCAAAAGAGGCATGGACTCAAGGGACAGGGACATAATACTCCCCCTTTATAAATCATTGGTACGGCCTTACCTGGAATATGCTGTTCAGTTTTGGGCACCTGTCCATAAAAGGGACACTGCGGAGTTGGAAAGGGTGCAGAGACGCATGACTAAACTAATATGGGGCATGGAACATCTTAGCTATGAGGAGCGATTAAAGGAGTTATAATTGTTTAGTCTTGAGAAGAGACGTTTAAGGGGGGATATGATAAAGTATATAAGTATATATATATATTAATAAGTATATTAATGGCCCATACAAAAAATATGGAGAAAAACTGTTCCAGGTTAAACCCCCCCAAAGGACGAGGGGGCACTCCCTCCGTCTGGAGAAGAAAAAGTTTAGTCTCAAGGGGCGACACGCCTTCTTTACCGTGAGGACTGTGAATTTATGGAATGGTCTACCTCAGGAACTGGTCACAGCAGGAACAATTAACAGCTTTAAAACAGGATTAGATACATTCCTGGAACAAAATAAGATTAATGCTTATGAAGAAATATAAAATCTCATCCCTTCCCCAATATCGCGCCACACCCCTACCCCTTAATTCCCTGGTTGAACTTGATGGACATATGTCTTTTTTCGACCGTACTAACTATGTAACTATGTAACTATGTAGCTGGAGGCACCCTGGTTGGAAAATACTGAGTTAGGTAACAGAACCTAACTGATGGTTTTCCAACCAGTGTGCCCCCAGCTGTTGCAAAAGTACAACTCCCAGCATGCACGGTCTGTCAGTACATGTTTACAGTAAGTTTCCTGCTTCAAGTTTGGGCTGCAGCAAATTTTCTGCCGCAGCGCAAATTCCTAGCTGTAAACTCACTGTAAACCTGCGCCAGTGTGAATGTACCCTAAAAACACTACACTACACTACACTAACACAAAATGAAGGGTAAATCACTACATAAACACCCCCTTGCACTGTCCCCCCCCCCCCCCCAATAAAAATAAAAAAACATTGTACCGCAGTTTTTCCAAAAAGGAGCCTCCAGCTGTTGCAAAACAACAACTCACAGCATTTCTGGACAGCCACTGACTGTCCAGGCATGCTGGGAGTTTAGCAACAGCTGGAGGCATCCTGTTTGGGAATCACTGGCGTAGAATACCCCTATGTCCACCCCTACGCAATCCCTATTTTAGTCCTCAAATGCGCATGGCACTCTCACTTCGGAGCCCTGTCGTATTTCAAGGAAACAGTTTAGGGCATCTCCGTACTCGGGAGAAATTGCAGTACAAATTTTGGGGGGCTTTTTCTCCTTTTAACCCTTATGAAAAGGAAAAGTTGGGGTCTACATCAGCCGGTTAGTGTAAAAAATTTTTTTTTTGCCCCATACTTTTTATTTTCACAAGAGGTAAAAGGAAAAAAAGACCCCCAAAATTTGTAACGCAATTTCTCCTGAGTATGGAAATATCCCATATGTGGGTGTAAAATGCTCTGCGGGCACACAACAAGGTTCAGGAGTGAGAGCGCACTATGTACATTTGAGGCCTAAATTGGTGATTTGCACAGGGGTGGCTGATTTTACAGCGGTTCTGACATAAACGCAAAAAAATAAATACCCGCATTTTGGAAACTACACCCCTCACGGAATGTAATAAGGGGTGCAGTGAGCATTTACCCCCCACAGGTGTCTGACAGATTTTTGGAACAGTGGTCTGTGAAAATGAAAAATGTGATTTTTCATTTGCACAGCCCACTGTTCCAACGATTTGTCAAATGCCAGTGGGGTGTAAATACTCACTGCACCCCTTATAAAATTCCGTGAGGGGTGTGGTTTGTAGACTTCTATTCCAACCAAATTCTCTCTCCATAATCTCGATGGAGCTCCTTCTCTACTGAGCATTGTAGTTCACCAGCAGAGCACTTGACGTCCACACATGGGGTATTTCAGAAGAAATGGGGTTTGGGGGGCATTTTCTCCTATTACCCCTTGTAGAAATGTAACATTTTGGGGAAAATCAGCATTTTAGTGAAAAAAAAATGTATTTACACATCCAACTTTACGAAAAGTCGTCAAACACCTGTGGAGTGTTAAGGCTCACTGTACCCCTTGTTACGTTCCCTGAGGGGTGTAGTTTCCAAAATAGTATGCCATGTGGGGATTTTCTTGCTGTTCTGGCACCATAGGGGCTTCCTAAATGTGACATGCCCCCCAAAAGCCATTTCAGAAAAACTCACTCTCCAAAATCCCATTGCCGCTCCTTCCCTTCTGAGCCCTCTAGTGCACCCACAGAACACTTGACATACACATATGAGGTATTTCCTTACTCAAGAGAAATTGGGTTACAATTTTTAGTAAGATTTTTCTCCTTTTACACCTTGTAAAAATTCAAAAACTGGGAAGAACATGCGAGTGTAAAAAATGAAGATTTTGAATTTTCTCCTTCACTTTGCTGCTATTCCTGTGAACCTAAAGGGTTAACACACTTACTGAATGTCATTTTGAATACTTTGAGGGGTGCAGTTTTTATAATGGGGTTATTTGTGGGGTATTTCTAATATGAAGGCCCCTCAAAATCCTCTTCAAAACTGAACTGGTCCCTGAAAAATTCAGATTTTTAAAATTTTGTGAAAAATTGGAAAATTGCTGCTATACTTTGAAGCCCTCTGATGTCTTCCAAAAGTAAAAACATGTCAACTCTATGATGCAATCATAAAGTAGACATATTGTACATGTGAATCAATATAAAATTTATTTGGGATGTCCATTTTCCTTATAAACAGAGAGTTTCAAATTTAAAAAAATGCAACATTTTCACATTTTTCATCAAATTTGGGAATTTTTCACCAAGAAATGATGCAAGTATCGACAAAATTTTACCACTATCATAAAGTAGAATAGGTCACGAAAAAACAGTCTCGGAATCAGAATGAAAAGTAAAAGCATCCCAGAGTAATTAATGCTTAAAGTGACAGTGGTCAGATTTGCAAAAAAGGCCTGCGTTCTTAAGGTGAAAATGAGCTGCGTCCTTAAGGGGTTAAGAGAATCAGGAGGAACTGCACCAGAGACGGAGATTTTGTTGCACAAAGTAACATCCTGAAAGCCCGCTTCAAAGCCAAAGGTTACCCCCATTCTGGTGTACAGTCCTCGTACAATAGAGCTCAATCCCTTGACCAAACATCCTGTTTACTCCCCAAACCTAAACCCACCACCAGCACCACAGACCGTTCACACAATTTTATTACCACCTACAGCTGAGAACATAAAGACATCAGGAAAATACTCACTAAACACTGGTTTGTTCTCCTAAGCGATCCACACCTCAACAGCATTCTCCCATCGAAACCATCTCTCACATTCCGCAGGGCACGGACACTAAAAAACCTTATTTCTCCTAGTAAACTCAAGTCCACATCCCACCAATCTCAACAATCCATAATTCTAGACATCAGCTGTAAGTGCGGTTTGCCTCAGTGTAAATGCTGCCCCAGCATCAACCATAAATGTCAAAACTTCTCCTCCTCCACCACCAGAGAGACCCACACATCAAAACTTTCCTCAACTGTGGGTCTCAATACTTCATCTACCTTCTGCAATGCCCCTGCAACAAGCAGTATGTTGGCAGGACTATACGTTGCTTCAGGGAACAGGTGAACAAGCATCGGAGCAACACGACACGTGGTTTCTTTCTACACAGTGTCTCTCGCCACCTAACGGAACATCATAATGGGGACTTCAGCGTCATCAGGGCCACTCTCATTGAACAAATCTCAAAGAATGTGAACCAGAGATTCAACATCCTGAGACGACGGGAGAATTTCTGGATCCACACCCTCCCAACTCTATCCCCTGGGGGTCTGAATGACATGATTGAATATAACTTGTGATGTACTCACTGGCCCGCATTTACTATGAGTGTCGGATTTATCTCTGAGTGTTTCTTGATTTACTCTGTGTATTTTTCTCCCTGATTTACTAATGTGTCGCAAAAAAAAATGTGTGCCGCAGGGTAAATTGTATATATGCCCCCTGCAAATCGCTATCATATACACACCGCAGTGCAAGTAGAGATATATATATATATATATGCCCCTCGCAGCGCATGTTATATATATATATACCCCCGCACAGCGCTATCATATACCCGTGTATATATATATTTCTACATGCGCTGCGGGGGGGGGGGGGGGGGTGTATGTATATATATATATAGATACACACACACGGGTATATGATAGTGCTGTATGGGGGGGTATATATATATATATATGTACACATGTGCAGCAGGGGGGTATATATATATATGTATGTACACATGCCCTGCAGCGGGGGACAAGACATATGGCGAAGCAGGGGGCAAGATATATACAAGCTTTCTGGAGCTCCACAGTCTGATCTTAGAGTTCATCTTTCCTAGTCGGTCTTGCCAAGACTTAAGGGCCGCTCCTTCCTTCCCGAACCAGACTCCAAGAATTAGAATGAAGTCCGGCTTAACAGTAAAGGGGAAGGGGGCGGAAGAAGCCAGGTGCCATTCCCCGAAGAGCATGGCCTCCGATTTCCCGCAGTTGACTTTTGCCCCCGAAGCTCTGCCGAAGTCCTCGCAGGTCTGGACCAGTGCAGTCACCGAACGCTGGTCAGCGCAGAAGACGGTCACGTCGTCCATGTAGAGGGAGCACTTGACCTCGTAGCGATCTGGTCCTGGTGCGGTGATCCCTCTGATCTCTCCATTCTGCCGGATAGTGTCAGCGAAGAGCTCTATAACACAAACAAAAAGAAGAGGTGAAAGAGGGCAGCCTTGTCTAACCCCTGAAAGGATGGGAAAGGGGTTAGTCTTCCAGCCATTCACCAACACCGTGCTGTAAATGTCAAAATACATGACGTTAACAAAAGAGCAAAACATCTTCCCCAGACCTAGCCTGCGCAAAGGCCTGTCCATGAATGCGTGGGAGACACAGTCGAACGCCTTCTCCTGATCTAAGCTGACCAGGGCGGCGCGGCCACCGCGGTCCTGGATGTAATGGACCGTGTCTTTCACAAGGGCAAAGCTGTCAGCAATCCTGCGGCCCGATGACAGGTTTCAGCCTGTTGGCCAGCACCTTGGTGAGGATCTTGTAGTCCACGTTCAGGACGCCAGTTTTTCAGGTCACATCTCTCCCCCTTCCGCTTATACAAGATCGTGATCGTCCCGTCCCTCAACGACGGAGGCATTCTGCCCCCCACCACCATCTCCTCGTACACCTCCAACAGGTCCAGACAGATCAGGTCACCCAGCGCTACATAGAGCTCGGCCGGGAGACCGTCACTGCCCGGGGTCCTGCCGGGCTTAAAGGATTTAGCGGCAGAGAGCAACTCCCCCACCGTCAAGGGATCGTCCATAGCCGCCGCAACTTCCAAGAGCCTGGGCCAGGTGGGAATCGAATGGCCCTGTGGTCAGAGAAGAAGCAGGGGACCATAGAGTACGACACCTTTCTGACTGCTCTCGAAGTGAAGATGAAGTCTATCCGAGAACGGAGTGAGCCATCGGGGCGGCTCCACGTATAGTTTACGAAGCCGTTCCCGATGGACCCAACAACGTCCTGCAAGGATGCCTCTGTCACCATCTCAATCAGCAGTTTAGACGTCACATCCAGGTTGGCGGATGTGCCAGAGCTGCGCCCGTCCACCTCAATGGGGCAGTTGAAGTCACCACCCAACACTACTGCACTAGTGGTGGCGAGCTGAACCCGCAGGGCCTGGAGAACCTCCATTCGGACATTCTTCTCAGGGGAGGCTTACACGTTGATGAGCCGCACGGGCTCACCCGCCCAGGAACTGTCTGCGACGAGAAGTCTGCCACAGATGAGCTCCCGGACGGAATCAAGTGCAAAGTTACCTCCCCTGATCAGGATGGCCACCCCCGCAGACCTACTGTCACCCCCACCAGACCAGTAGGAAGGGCCGTGAGACCACTGCCTGACCAGATGGTTGTAAGACCTAGAAGCAAATAAAGCACATTCCTGCAGCATGTAAACATCACACCTCTGAGAATCTAAGAACGTAAGGACAGTCTGAAATCTAAACCTAGCTCTAATACTCCTCACATTAATGCAGAAGATATTGAGATCGGCCATGGGAATAAAAAGAGATTAGTACAGATACTAGTTACCACTCCGGTCAGGCGGGTCTTCTTCTCTGGCGCCTGTCAGCTCCTGTGGCTTCTCATAGCGCCCTTCCAAGAACTCGTCGTAGACTGGGTTGGCCGGTGCATCTAGGATTTCTTTGACCTCTGGGTCCTGCAGCAGCTCCTCCATAGACTGAGCTTGGACTTGCTCCGCTTGGACCTGCTCCATCTCCTCCTCTCCATCTGAAGCTTGAAGGCTCTCGCAGACCTGCTCCATCTCCTCCTCTTCATCTGAAGCTTGAGGGGTCTCACAGGTCTCAATGATCTTTCTCTTGTGGGACTCATCTCATGCATTTTCCCTTCCTTTCCTCTTCCTCTGTATGGTACCTGGGGGAGGAAGCACAGGAAAATCCTCCGAAGAGCGGGCACCAGCAGCTGGAGGGGGGTTAGGTGCTGCTGGACCAGGAGAGAAAGGAGGCTGGGTGGGGCGGGGGGCAGGAGAGAGTGCCGGGGCGGGGGCAGGAGAGAGTGGCGGGGCCGGGGTAGGGGTGGGTCGGGGTGGGGTATGGGGGGCAGGGGATGGGGCCGGAGGGGCAGGGGAAGGGGCCGGAGGGGCAGGGGTGGTGGCTTTCGCCTTCTTACCCTCCTTGGTCGGCTTGGCCAACCGTGCTGCTGGCTCCGGAGCTGGGGCTGGCTTCGGTGCTCTCGCTGCAACAGATGCCCATGTTCTCTCCCTCTGGGGGCAGTCCTTGTATCAGTGGGCCGCCAATCCGCAGAGGTTGCAGGTCTTGCTCTTGGGACAATCCTTGGTCGTGTGGCCTGTCACACGGCAAAACCTGCAGGCATCCTCCTTACAGTCCCTGCCCTCGTGGCCCATCTTGCCACATCTCCTGCAGGTCTGCGGCATGTCCGGGTAGAAGATAAGTCCTGTGGAGTCGCCCAAGGAGAATGTCGGTGGCAGGTGTTGTAGTCCATCTGGAGAAGCAAGGTTCCTGTTCAGTCTGACGACCACAGACCACTTGCAGGTCCAGTATCCGAGGGAGTTCAGGATGCGGGTGGGCTCCCTCACCACGGTGCAGAAGCGCTTCAGGAAGGTCGAGATGTCCGTGCCTGGGTTCCGCATTGAGACCGTCACCCACCTCTCCTCTCTTTGAATAGGGCAGTTGCCCACAAAGCGAGAGAAAGGGGATTCGGGACTCGCCGCTTTCACTGCCTACCAGTATCTTCTACAGGTCCCAATGGTGGCAAAGGTGATATAGAAGATTCCAGACATGAACGTTGCTATTCCAAGGATATCAGCCGTGGAGAAGCCTTGATCCGCCAGCATCTTCTTGCAGAACACGTCGTGGGACATGTCCGACACCCTTCCGTCCACAGGCTTCATCTTCAAGGCACCAGTCTGCCTCATCTAGGGCTCCAGGGTTGGAGCTTCAAGGTTGGGGATTCTGCCACCCTTCTGCCTTGCTGTGGTGGAGGTTGAAGCTTGCTGTGTTTGGGGCTGGGCCTCCAGGCCTTGCCCTGCAGCCTCCTGGGTGGACTTGCTGGTTGAGGCCATGGCTTCTTCCAGCAGGCTATTTTCCGCTTTCTTGCTTGTAGAGAGGCTTCGCAAAGTCTTCTTTCCCGGGTGGGAGGAGCTATGCAGATCCAGTCCCGGTGGGAGGAGCTATGCAAATCCTTCTCCAGAGGCAGCAAGTTTCTTCGAAAAGATTCTGCGCCGCCTTCGCTGAAGTTCCGGAATTCACCGCCGATTCCCTTCTTCCAAGTTCTTCATCGGCTTCTTCCAGAGCTGCAGTCTTCAAGATCTTCTCCTTCTTCAGATGTTCCGAGGCAGGCAGGAGATGATCTTCAGGTGGTATGCTCTCGAGAATTGCGGTTCTAATAAGAACGAAAAGTACTGCAATCGTACTACGCAAAATCTCTACCACAATGCTGGAAGATCTTCAGATCGCCACTCAACAGCTGTTTCTTTTTTTATTTATTTATTTATTTTTTATCTAAAGCCGAAGAACGTGCTCTCGATTCACCCAAAGTGCAAGAAAAAGTGCAAACGTGTTACACTAAAAAAAAACGTGCACAAAGGATGCGGTCTATCGCAAGCCCTTCTCCGATAGGAGAGAGGCCCCCCAACAAACCTTACCCTTCGCCTCCGGACCAAAAGGTAACTGCGAGGTTCCAGGTTCGATGTCCCTTTTCGCCAAAGCTACTAGGGGACCACAAATGCTCCCGGCATCCCCCTTGGCGTTAGCCAAGGTATCTGCCCGCAGAGCCGATAACGGTAGGTACCCTGCCAAAGCAGGAGTACCCGGGGTGTTTGCAGGGAGGTGCGGAACCTAATGGCCACACACACCTCCCCTAGACCGCCAGGAGGGACACCCAGAAGGGCCACCGCATCCTGACAAATCCGAAATCTGTTTCGGGTTACTTTTTTGATTGAAAGAGCTTTATTTTCCGTTCAGTCATTACAAGTCGTACAATAAATTAGTCACACAAAGCATGATAGTACAATACACAGCAAAGGTTCCCTAAGCTATACATCGCACATCATGCTACTCTAACACTCAGCTCAATCCTGTAGTAGAAAGGCACAAGAGATCGAACAACAAAACAATACAATCTGTGATCGGGGTAGGGGTGTGGGTGACTATGTGGGGGTGGGGAGGGGGCGGATCACAGGGCCAAACTGCTGGGCTGTATCTTCAGGGAGACATGGGAGAAGGAGAGGGGTCTTCACTCCTCTTCTTCCTCGTCAACAGCCGGGCTGTCCAAGATGGAATAGTCTCTAAGCAGGTTCTTGAAGAACCTGCGGCAGTCCCGGACGGACATGTTTTCCCTGTTGATCGCGAGGCGGTTCCTGGCAAGCCACACTGCGTCCTTAAAACAGTTCATAAGGCGCCAGGCCTCCTGGATGGCCTCCACGTCGTGGGTACCAGGGAACAGACCGTAAAGCACCGAATGGTACGATAGGCAGCTCCTGGGTACAGAGTCTCTGAGTTCATGTTCTAGGGCGTCCAACAGACCCTGTGCAAAGGGGCACTGCCAAAACAAGTGAAAAGATGTTTCCTCCACGTAGGGGCACCGGGGGCAGTACCGGGTCTTGCACAGGTTGCGGGCATGCATGAATGACCTGAGAGAGAGACCTCCCTTGACGGCCATCCACGACAAGTCCTTGTGTCCATTGGTAAGCTGCTTTATTCCAAACTGTCTCTGCAGTGGCTGCGGGGAGTCCCGGAACCAGCTCGGTCAAGTCCTTAGCTCGGATGAGCTTGTGGATTGTCTTTGGCTTCCATAGGTCGGGTTTCAGTCCTTCCAGCTGGTGCTCCCTCACAAACCGGACAACATCCCCATAGAACCAGGGAGTGTTCCAGTTGTAAGGGATGGAGCTGTCCCACTTGTCCCAGCCCAGCTGTCTCCAGAGGGGCATGAGAAGCAAGCGAGACATGGACCTGACCGCTGAGCCAGTCTTTTCAACAAGAGTCCGCTGCACGGTGACACATGCAAAGGAGGCTCTCAGCAGAGTGGGGATGTCGGGTATTCCCTTCCCACCCTTGCGGGGCTCCTTGTACATCACAGTCCTCTTGACTCTGTCCATTTTGCCCCAGATGAAGCCAAACACTGTCCGGGTGATGGCCTTGCAAACGGTGGTATGGGGAGGCCAGGCCTGTGCGGTATATTGGAGCACAGGCAAAACTTCACTCCGCAGGACAAGTGCCTTGCCTTCCATCGAGAGCTTTCTGGAGCTCCACAGTCCGATCTTCTAGTTTATCCTTCCTAGTCAGTCTTGCTAAGACTTAAGGGCCGCTCCTTCCTTCCCGAACCAGACTCCAAGAATTTGAATGAAGTCCGGCTTAACTGTGAAGGGGAAGGGGGCGGAAGAAGCCAGGTGCCACTCCCCGAAGAGCATGGCCTCCGACTTCCCGCAGTTGACTTTTGCCCCCGAAGCTCTGCTGAAGTCCTCGCATGTCTGGACGAGCGCAGTCACCGAACGCTGGTCAGCGCAGAAGACGGTCACGTCGTCCATGTAGAGCGAGCACTTGACCTCGTAGCGATCTGGTCCTGGTGCGGTGATCCCTCTGATCTCTCCATTCTGCCGGATAGTCTCAGCGAAGAGCTCTATAACACAAACAAAAAGAAGAGGCGAAAGAGGGTAGCCTTGTCTAACCCCTGAAAGGATGGGAAAGGGGTCAGTCTTCCAGCCATTCACCAACACCGTGCTGTAAATGTCAAAATACATAACGTTAACAAAAGAGCAAAACATCTTCCCCAGACCTAGCCTGCGCAAAACCCTGTCCATGAATGCTTGGGAGACACGGTCGAACGCCTTCTCCTGATCTAAGCTGACCAGGGCGGCGCGGCCCCCCCGGTCCTGGATGTAATGGACCGTGTCTCTCACGAGGGCAAGGCTGTCAGCAATCCTGCGACCAGGAATGCTGCAGGTCTGGTCCGGATGGACGATCTGCCCCATGACAGGTTTCAGCCAGTTTTTCAGGTCACATCTCTCCCCCTTCCGCTTATACAAGATCGTGATCATCCCTTCCCTCAACGACGGAGGCATTCTGCCCCCCACCACCATCTCCTCGTACACCTCCAACAGGTCCGGACAGATCAGGTCACCCAGCGCTACATAGAGCTTGGCCGGGAGACCGTCACTGCCCGGGGTCCTGCCGGGCTTAAAGGATTTAGCGGCAGAGAGCAGCTCCCCCACCGTCAAGGGATCGTCCATAGCCGCCGCACCTGCGGGATCAACAACGTTAGTGATACCTGACAGGAACCTCTCGGCAGCTTCGGGGTCGGATGACTTGGGGGCGTAGAGGTTGCTGTAGAAGTCGGAGACGACCCCCATCACTTCCTCCTTGCCACTCCTCATGTGTCCGGTCTCATCTCGTAGCTCAGTCAGGGGCGTGTGGCCAGCATGGAGCTTCCTGAAAAAGAAAGAGTTACACTTCTCACCCTTCTCCAGGTTCTCCACCTTGGAACGAAAGACGATTCGCTTGGATTCCTCCTCAAAGTGCCTTTTCAAGCTCTTTTTGGTCTCCTCCAGCTCCTCCCTGACGTCCCAGCCACACTGGAGCAGGTCCTGCAGGGACCGCAGCTCGCGCTGCAGTTTCCTGAAGTCCCACTTCTTCGCACACGCCTGTTGTCTGCCTTTTGCCTGAAAGAAACAACGGAATTCGACTTTAACATATTCCCACCAATCGCTGATGCACTTGAACAGACATTTGTCATTACGCCATACAAGGTACGCATACCTAAGTTCCTCCATGACTTCCCTCTGCTCCAACAGGGCACAATTCAACTTCCAGGAGCCTAGGCCAGGTGGGAATCGAATGGCCCTGTGGTCAGAGAAGAAGCAGGGGACCATAGAGTACGACACCTTTCTGACTGCTCTTGAAGTGAAGATGAAGTCTATCCGAGAACGGAGCGAGCCATCGGGGCGGCTCCACATATAGTTTATGGAGCCGTTCCCGATGGATCCAACAACGTCCTGCAAGGATGCCTCTGTCACCATCTCAATCAGCAGTTTAGATGTCACGTCCAGGTTGGCGGATGTGCCAGAACTGCGCCCGTCCACCTCAATGGGGCAGTTGAAGTCATCCACCCAACACTACTACCCTAGTGGTGGCGAGTTCAGCCCGCAGGGCCTGGAGAACCTCCAGTCGGACATCCCTCTCAGGGGAGGCATACACGTTGATGAGCCGCACGGGCTCACCCGCCCAGGAACCGTCTGCGATAAGAAGTCTGCCACAGACGAGCTCCCGGACGGAATCAAGTGCAAAGTTATCTCCCCTGATCAGGATGGTCACCCCCACCAGACCAGTAGGAAGGGCCATGAGGCCACTGCCTGGCCAGATGGTTGTAAGACCTAGAAGCATGTTGTAAGACCTAGAGGCCATGGCTTCTTCCAGCAAGCTCTTTTCCGCTTCCTTGCTTGTGGAGAGAGGCTTCGCAAAGTCTTCTTTCCCGGGTGGGAGGAACTATGCAAATCCTTCTCCAGAGGCAGCGAGTTTCTTCAAAAAGATTCTGCGCCGCCTTCGTCTTCGCCGCTGTTCCGGAATTCACCGCCGATTCCCTTCTTCCAGGTTCTTCGTCGGCTTCTTCCGGAGCTGCAGTCTTCAAGATCTTCTCCTTCTTCAGATGTTCCGAGGCAGGCAGGAGACGATCTTCAGGTGGTATGCTCTTGAGAATTGCGGTTCTAATAAGAACGAAAAGTACTGCAATCGTACTACGCAAAATCTCTACCACAATGCTTGGAGTTCTTCAGACCGTAGCGATCATGGTATCTCCCCTGCCAGGTAAGTATCGGGTTTCGGGTTACTTTTTTTTTTTATTAAAAGCCGAGAAACGTGCTCTCGATTCACCCAAAGTGCAAGAAAAAGTGCAAACCTGTTACACTAAAAAAAAACGTGCACAAAGGATGCGGTCTATCGCAAGCCCTTCTCCGATAGGAGAGAGGCCCCCCAACAAACCTTACCCTTCGCCTCCGGACCAAAAGGTACCTGTGAGGTTCCAGGTTCGATGTCCCTTTTCGCCGAAGCTACTAGGGGACCACAAATGCTCCCGGCATCCCCCTTGGCGTTAGCCAAGGTATCTGCCCGCAGAGCCGATAACGGTAGGTACCGTGCCAAAGCAGGAGTACCCGGGGTGTTTGCAGGGAGGTGCGGAACCTAATGGCCACACACACCTCCCCTAGACCGCCAGGAGGGACACCCAGAAGGGCTACCGCATCCTGACAAATCCTGTGAACACACAACACGAAAAAAGTGACACAGTGAGACAAAAAGAAATAAATAAGTGAATGTGTGCAGATATACTGCCAGGACATCCGGCCGGATCTATAAAAATTTCTCTAATCCTAGCCACAAGGCCGGGAATCAAGAGGTGAGTGCCACAAGGTGAAGAGATTATGGTGCCCGTGCTTCAATTCAGTGAGCCAATCCTCCCAGTGAGTTCGGCACCTCGGGGTCACCACTCCCCGAGGCACAAAAGTACCTCGGCTCTAGACCCTCTCAGCCTCATGGCAAGACCCGGAGGGAACAGGTCACATCGGGGCAGCCGTCGAGCTGATTCCTCAGAACCAGCCCCGGAAAGCCCTGGTACACCTGCATCCTCCATGCAGCACCCATCCCCACCAGCATGAAAACTGATAAGAACAGATTTTTTTTTTTTTTTTTTTTTAAACCTTCAGGTTTGGACATTAAAACATCAAAATCCAACTCCATACTTCGTCACTTAGACTTTCTGAAGTAAAGTCCAACTCATCATTAGGTCTTTCTTTTTATTTTCAATTTCAAACAAACATAAATACCATCACCAATTACAAACTTACAAGATATCTCCATTTCAAAAACTTCCATATCCCCTCAGCATCTTTATCCCACCAAATTCTTCCTATCACACAAATAAACAACATATAACCTATCTAGAATCATCTTAATACAACCCTCCACCGACACGTTTTTTCTTTTGAATACACATAAATTCCTAACATCCCAAAGTACTTCTTTAATAATGGCAAGCAACACAAAAAAAACCCTTTCCTTATCTCTCCCTACCATACTAAGTCCAAACATAACCACATCATACGACATATACCTTATACCAGTCAATTCTTTAAACAGCAAACTCATCCCTTTCCACACACCTTGCGCCATTTCACAATTCCAAAATACATGCATCACACTCTCAATCCCATCACACCCATCTCTTGGACACCTCTCATACCTTCCAATCCCTCTATTTCTTTGAAATTCTCTTACCGGTAACGCACCATGCAAACTCTGCCATACTATCTCACGTTGTCTATTTGTTACTCCAACAGTCATTATACTCTTCCACACTCTCCCCACATCTACAGCTCTCACCATATTAATTGAACATTCAACTTCCTCTTTTTTAATGTACCCAATCATACTCTTTTTACTCACAAACACTTCTGGACCCACACCAATCAACCTATAATTCTCCAAAAATTTCACCACATATACATACCAACTAGGACACACAAAAGCATAAGGCACTCTCAAATCTCTTTCCAACCAACCCAATTTACATAACACACTGCCACCCAAATATCTCACCATACATGCACAACTCTTTTCACCTCCCATCATTCTTTTCAAAGCAAAAACAATATTCACACCCAGATACACATCAACATTCGGAAAGTCCATTCCTCCATTTTTACCATCTTTCATTACAATCTCTCTCTTAACTCTTTCCATCTTTGTACCCCACAAAAACACAAATAACATTCTTTTCACCTTTCGCAAAACCATATAACTTGGCGGAAACACAACAGCAACATATAACAGTATTGGCAAAATCACACTCTTCACTATCATAACCTTACCAACCATTGACAACTCTCTCAACCTCCAAAAATTCAATTTCTTTTGCACTCTCTTCCCCACATCCTCCCAACTATTTCTACCATCCAACCATTCATCCATCTTCACCCCCAACACCTGAATAGGCCCTTCCACCCCTTCCATACCAACATCCTCACTCTGAGTCACACCACCAAAACATTTATATTCACTCTTTCCCCAATTGACCTTAAAACCAGACGCACCACAAAACAGACTTACCAATAACTTGGATCTTCTTACAGCCGCAACAGATTCACTTACCACACATACATCATCCATATAAGCCAACACTTTAACCTCTTTACCACGACCCCCCGGAACTCTCACACCTCTCACACATTTATCCTTACGCAATAATTCTAATAATGGTTCCATAGCACAAATAAAAGCAATAGGTGACAAGGGACATCCCTGTCTCACCCCTGAACATACTTTAATCTCCTCAGTCATCCATCCATTAATCAGAATCTTACTATACACTTCCTTATACAACATTCTCACAATATTCACAAAATCACCTGGAAACCCCATTTTAACTAGCACCTTAAACAAAAACCCATGCGACAAACGGTCAAAAGCTTTTTCAAAATCAATTGACAACACACGAACCACCTGCTTTCTACACATACCATCCCACAATATATCTCTCAACAAACACAAATTCTCACTAATTCTTCTTCCTGGCACACCACACACTTGCTCCTCCCCAATCACTTGCTCTATCACGTCCCTCATTCTATTTGTAATCAGCTTTGCAAATATTTTATAATCCACATTCAACAAAGTTATCGGCCTCCAATTCCTTACATCATTCACATCCCCTTTCTTATAAATCAAAACCACTATCCCACTCTTCATACTTTCCACCAATCTTCCATTAGCCCACATATACTTAAAGATACTCTCCATATCATCCTTCAGTACATCCCACAATTTCACATAAAACTCAGCCGGCAACCCATCCTCTCCAGGAGTCTTATTTTTAGCCATACTATCAACTGTCCTTTTAATTTCTTCCATTCCAATCTCTCTCATTAAACTCTCATGCTCATTACAATCTACCTTCTTATCAATCACTTCCAGCACTTCCTCAGCCAAACCCCTATCACACTGTTTGACTGCATATAAGTCCTCATAAAACTCTTTCACCACATTCAGTACAGCTTTGCCTCTCACCAAACCACCATCCTTATCATACACACTCACTAAATCATCCTTTCTCCCAATCACTTTCTTAAAAAAATATCTTGAACACTTTTCATCCTTCTCCAATTTGTCCACTTTTGCTCGGTACATTAACTCTTTTCCTCTTTCATTCAACCAATCCTTTATATCTCTTTTCACAGCATCAATCTTACCATCCACTCTCCATCCCTTCTTTTTCAACTTAATGAGAAACCCCAACCTTTTATTCAGCCATTCATACTTCTTTCTTTCCCTAGCTTTCCTTTTATAACCTTCCCTCTTGAAAAAAACCTTAGTTCTTTCTTTAACCCACTCCCACCAACACAATAAATCCAAAAATTCTTTTTTCTTCTCACACCATAACTTATACTTCTTAATATACCTATCATATACCTCCTTTTCATCCAACAGTTTCACATTAAGCTTCCAGTAACCCCTCCCACTTATGCAAATCTCATCCAACACCAAACCACAACTCACACGCTCATGATCAGAATAAATCACTCTCTCTTGCTTATACCACATACATCCTATCATTTTGGACACAAAACACATATCTAATCTTGACTCACTCCTTCCACTCTCAGCATGATATGTTGCTAACACAGGATTCACACCACACACTTCAACCACATCTCTTAACTTGAAATCACTCACCATACTCTTAAGCATATTTCCAGAAACATCCGCATCCCTCCCAATCTCACAGTTGAAATCACCTACTAACAACACTGGTTCCTTCCCAGACAAAAACCCCTTAATTATTTCAAACAAACCCACCCTCTCCTCCTTATTCACAGGTGCATAAACATTAATTAACTTAAGCTTAAACCCATGTAACCCAACCTCCACCAACACACACCTTCCTTCCCTTAACACCATTTGACTACAAACTTTAAACTTATTATTCCTAAACAAAACCCCAACTCCATCATTTCTATTTACATTAGAGCAAGACCACACTGCTGGTCCATATCTCCACTCCTCCTTTTTTGGAGGAAAATCCAATCCACATTCCTGTAGACAAATTATGTCATTATTAGTTCCTGCCAATTCCTCCAGAATGGCCGCTCTTCTATTCTTATTTTTAAAGACTCTAACATTTGACAAACTAACCGAAAAAGACATATCAAATCAAATAACAACCCATAGGAAGAAAAAACCTAGAAGAGAGTTACTGAACTTTACGGCTCAGTGTCGAGGGAGAAGTTTCTTCTCCAATGCATTTATCCATTTCACCCTCAGATATTGCGGCAAAACGATTACTCGTCTCCACCACCGTCTGCTCCATCTTTTCACCACTGGCACCTCTCGCCGCCTTCCGTGGGGGACGAAAAAGATCTTCCTCTCTCTCTTTAGCACTTTCCTCTTCTGAATTCGACCATTCAACTTTTTGAGTGCCAGACACCTGAGGACTAGGCACCTCTTCAATTCTCACCTCCTCCTCCATCTCCTCTTCAATCTCCTCCTGCACCTTCTCTTCCACCACCGTTGCTTTCTCAATAATGCTAGCAATCACACTCTTTTCTGCCATGTCTGCCTTTGCCTTTTCCCTTTTTTTAATTGCCAAATCTTTTCTGGCCTCTTTCTCCTTCTCCCTCTTAGCCACCTCCGGACAATTTCTATACACATGTCCAACAAGGCCACAAAGATCACAAGTTCTGGGCTGTGGACAAGCTCCCGCCTCATGCCCTGGCATTTTACAATTTCGGCACTTCTTATTACCTGGACAAGCCTCTTTAACATGTCCAAACAGCAAACAATCACGGCAAAACAATGGCTGGCCATAATAATAGACATAACCCCGGTTTCCAGCGATTGAAAAATTGGCCGGTGGGTGTTTCACTCCACCAATGCTCCCAGGATCCAGCTTCAGTTTTACAAAGAACTTCCATGTGCCATTAAACACACCCAAACTACTAGTTTGCTTCACTCCCCCTTGGACACTTTCACAGTAGATACTTAGAAAGTTCTTAATCATATCCGGGTCTAAGAACGGATTGTACATATGTACAAACAGAGTCTTCACTCCCATCTCAAACAGAGGAAAAAACTTTACATTTTCCAAGACAGGGTTATTGGCATTTCTTTTCAAACATTCATAGAAGTTCTGGCAATCAGCTTCATAGATGAAGGACACATCATATATTCCTTGCTTCCTATTCTCTTGCACACAGAACAAACTATCCATGCCAAAACCGCCCAATTTCTCCACAAGTTCATGTCCAATGTACTCAATCCGATTCTTACCCCGGTCAGAAGTTTCCACCACAAAACGTACAGTCTTCTCAATCGCAGGGAGGTATTCCTTTCCAGCCATTGTTCTTCTCTTGTCTGTCGATTCCACAGTAAGATCACCACTCCGGATTCCTGCTCAGCAGAACACCCGCACCCCTGACCCAGTTTACACTTGATCGGAGCCAAAAGGCCGAGAAGCGGGTTTCGGGTTACTTGCCCCTCGTCAGTACAGAGCAGGGTGATCTGGCTTGGCTGAGATGAGGGGCCTTAGACCAACTAAACAGGATGAGTATTTAACTCAGGGAGAGTTCACCACTCCTGGTGTGACAGAGCTTTCAAGGGCTAAGCTGATACCAGGGAACATCATGGGCAACTGCCCTATTCAAAGAGAGGAGAGGCGGGTGACTGTCTCAATGCGGAACCCACACACCCCAGGCACGGACATCTCGTCATTCTGTGGTCTGTGGTCGTCAGACTGAACAAGAACCTTGCTTCTTGGTATTATATTATAATGTACATTGTATTAATTTACATAATAATAGAGTATTCTACCTACTTGTTTGTATTCTAATCATAGTAGAGGTTTGGGTTTGTCATCAAAATTGTTCATCTTGATTTATTTAGCCCATCATAGCAATAGGCTTTATTAGGGACATAATGGGGATGTAAATTCAGAAGACCATAGAGTGAAGCTTGTATATAAAGTACTAATGTTATAACATATATACACTTGCATCAACATCAACATATTGTCATGCATGACAATATCACATTTGTATTTTTTGTAATGTCCTCAAGGCTCTATAGCTATATGTTACCATATTTTTCTATTGCATCACATTATCTAAAATCTGATGTTATATTATCCTCAAAGCTCTATATTTGAATGTTACCAAATTCTTCTGTATTACTGAATTTGATGTTATATTATCCTTTCTCATAGGTTATATTTATAGTTATATTGGGAGAGATTCATCAAAACCAGGGTAGAGCAAAAGATAACCAGTTGCCCATAGCAACCAATCATGTCACTTCTTTCATTTCTCACAGGCCCTTTTTAAAGTGAAAGAGGCGAGCTGATTGGTTGCTATGGGCAACTAGTTAACTTTTCCTTTACACAGGTTTTGATGAATCTCTCTCATTGTCCTAACTTATAGTTTATCATGTTTCAATTTTTGTTCCCTGTGTTTCCTTTTATTTCATCCCTATGGTATCATTTATCATTTCCATTATGTATGTATACATTCCCATTGTATATATTTTATTTTGATGAATGGAAATTCACCCCAGTTCTTTTTTATCATTTTCAGGTTTATGGTATCTCATACCACATATGAACTACCACATATAGGAAATAAATTTACATACGAATAATCGTAATCAACAACTATACCAGCCAGCCTCATAAGGATCTCTGATAATTTTCACTCACTATATGTTTTTTTCATTTTCGTTTTCCACGATTTTAGAGTATACCAATAAAGAATTATTTTAGTGGGACCTAACCTATAGAGCCTTTTTTTCCCCAGAGGGGGGTTTATACCCCCAAAGGGTTATTGTAATTTGAAAGAAAAAAGGCCTGTTTTTTGATTCCTGGAATACCCCTTTAACTAGAAAACATTGCAGCATTTACTAGTTTGCTTCAAACTACTTCTATTGTCGCAATCATTTACTTGACCTTAACCTGTTCCATTTTAATCGCATGCATAAGGATGAAATTAACCCATTCAAGTTTGCTGCATTCGAATGTGTGGAGCCATATTCAGACTGTCTGGACAGACAGCAGTGGCTTTTAGTAAAAGAGTCTAGATGGATTATTAGACTAAATGTAACCGGACCCTTAGGGTTGAACGATAGGAAATAAATGGTTGTTATCTAATTAGCCGCTGCCTGATTCACATGTAATAAATTTTATGTTTCTAATTACCTGTTCTTAATCATCTTTTGTTTACTCTATCACTATGGTGATGGGTTGGGTGTTAAAAGCATGCATGTACACGTGCTAATCAGGGCCTGACGAAGCACTAGTAGCGTGATAACGGACCGTCCTCCCTCTCTGCTCCCTCTCTGGGTGAGTGCTCCGTGCTTTCTATTTCTGCATATTTACAGTTTACCTGCATGTTCAGCATGAGCACCCTGATTGAACTCTCTGTTGATGCCGTGGGAGATAATACCATATTGCTGGTTCTGGTTTGTAGTCCCGAGACACCTCTATTAGTGACTGGTTTGCTATGCTCTTTGTTCTTGGTCTCTGTGCATACCTTGATTCCAAAGAATTCAGAAGTTATGTGTGTTTGAATCAGCATGGATATGGATGCTACCACCTTTCTCCTGAAATGGCTATAGGCTCAGGGAGAGCGGACGTGGGGGAGTTTAGATGGGAGGGTTAAGGAGTCAGTCAAGTCAAGAGACTCACATAGATGATGTGGGTCAATAGGGGAAAGGGAGTAGGGGAAGAGGGTTTTGTAGGGGGGGGAGGATGGGAAGGGTGGTAAACTCTGGCTACCGACCGCCTCGGCACTCTTCTCTTTCCTTCTGGAAAGACGTACAGATGGAGGTGAGAGGGGAAGGGGAAAGAGCAAATGTATGCGAGGAAGGATAATAAGGTAATAATTTGGAATATACGGGGGATTAAGGATAGGATAAAACGTGTGGCAATGTTTGACAGGATAAATAACTATCTCCCGTCAATTGGTATGTATAACCGAGACCCATCTTACAAAAGATACTGTAGGTTTATTGACACATAGGTGGGCCAAAGAAACCTTTACCTCTACATTTTCTAATTATTCCTCTGGGGTCTCGGTTATAATACATAAGGGGATAGATATTCTAATAGTAAGATCTGCCATTGACGGGAGAGGAAGATATGTTTTCCTACAAGCTGTGTGGGAAGGGAAAAAAACAGTTTTAGCATTTGTTTACATTTGCAGTTGAGGTGTTTGAGAAGTTAGTAGAATTTATTAAAGATATGGATAATTTCTACCTATACATAATGGGAGACTTAAATGGAGTGATGGATAGGGAAGATGGTGTCAAGAGATGGGGTGGCGGGACGCTTAGCGAGAACTGCACCCCTGTGAGAAAGCATATTCATGCTTTAATTTAACACATAAAACGGCATCAAGAATAGACTGCGTTTTGGTGAATGAGGATGCAATGGGGGAAATTAGAGAGATAACATATGAACCCAGATGCTTGTCTAATCACGCCATGATAGTATGCTCTCTGTATAAGAGGGAAATTGGTATAGGAGTGGTGAGGAGCATGTATATTAACCCAAATTGAAGCATATGTGTAAAAAGGGAACAGAAAAAGAAAGGTGCTCTCTAGGTGCAGTGGTTTCCCAAATAATTAAGCAAAAGAGTATATAGAGAACACAGGTGAGATTGCTCACTCACCTTTCAGTGTTGCGCAGCAGGCACAACACTGTAAAGCACATGTATGAGTATATATACTCTCAAAAACGGTCCCTGCAGCAGCCTTGCGTCCTGGTCCCGAACATCAGTGATGGCAGTCGTGCAGATTCAAGTAGTGGAGAGGTATGCATCTTTCCCTGGTGGGGATCACACAGCGGCGCTAGCAGGAGGCTGTCTGTCAATTATGCACAGGCGCAGCAGTGATAAAACCAAGCAGGTTTATTGGTTTGCATAAAATAAAATAAAAAATAAGTACAGAGACAACGCATTTCGCAAGGATCCCCTTGCTTCATCAGGTCTGGGGGCTCATAGGAGTGGGGATATTTAAATATACACAGCGAGCGGGAAACTTAACAGGACGGGGGTGACGTCACAAATACATCTCAACACATGCGCATTACAAGGGGTTAAAAACATACATTTGTCAAAGTTCTCAATAAGTATGGTGACAGATAGCTAACAGTAAGAGAGTGTTCTTATATTCCCTTCCTTGTTGAAATAGAATTGTTAGCCCTATTATTCATTCGGCTCCGATGCGCGGAGCTGTAGACCGCATAGCTGTCATCGTTTCATTCAGATTCTCGGAGTAGTACAGCGCATAGCTGTCAGCTGGAGTTTGACTTGGTTGAATACATGTCTGAAGTGACAGATAAGATAAGGGACTGAGCGGCCGTAGATAATGAAAGGAAATGCTTGCACAATGAGTTTTCTTTATTATTTGTTTGTTCCGAGGAGTAGTATAATTATGCTCAGAAGGCTCCGACGTGTTCATTGTCTGGAGTTCTTGTGCTGTATAGTACAAAGCTGTCAGTTTCATCTTTATAGTAGCAATGATAGTGCACCGCATTGCTGTGGTTGCTATGGGCCACATGGAGAAAAGCTGACACATAGAATTCCCCAGTTTTCTCAAACATTTGTTTTAAGACATTTGTTTCATTTTTAGAAAAGGAGGTGGTAGGATGAAATTCCAGGGTATAGATTAGTGTGTGTTATACACTGCTTCTACTCCTCTAAGGGCTCGGATGCTCGGGGCTCTGCGCTGTATAGCGCATAGTTACAGTTAGTTTCATTATAGTCATTCTTTCTCTGGAGTATCGGTGACAGTGGACTGCATGATCGGGGTTTGTAGCAGCAACAGAGGGGACTGCTCACATTATAAATGTTTTCCTTTATTGTTTGTCTGAGTATGTGGTATTGTACTTATGGGAGAAGTTAAGGCTGGGTTCACACTACGGTTTGTCATTACGGTTCCTGTATACGGCTGGGAGGAGGGGTGGGCGGGGCTTAATCGCGGCGCCCGCACTCAGCCGTATTCGGGAACCGTAGTTAATGTATGTCTATGAGCCGACCGGAGTGAACCGCAGCCTCCGGTCGGCTGCTTTTTCGGCCGTATGCGGTTTCCCGACCGCAGGCAAAAACGTGGTCGACCACATGCCTTGTGATGCCTGTGTCATCAGGGGATAGTGTTTATAATTTTGCAGTGCTGGATAGGTGTATATTTGTGATAATAATGATAATAATAATAATAATCATCATGGGGTCATGTCTCCATGCCACAGTTGTCATGGCATGTAGATGTTGTTAACCCCCACATTGCTGGTCAATAACACCAATTTTATAGGTGAGATTATATTATTTTGCTGGTCAATAGTTATCTTGCTGGTCAAAAACACCAATATTATAAGTGTGAATTATATTCCAGTATGAATATTCCATTATTGTCACGCTTCGGCTGGCAGGAGGTGGATCCTCTGTGCCAGAGAGGGATTGGCGTGGACCGTGCTAGTGGACCGGTTCTAAGTTACTACTGGTATTCACCAGAGCCCGCCGCAAAGCAGGATGGTCTTGCTGCGGCGGTAGTAACCAGGTCGTATCCACTAGCAACGGCTCAACCTCTCTGACTGCTGAAGATAGGCGCGGTACAAGGGAGTAGACAAGAGCAAGGTCGGACGTAGCAGAAGGTCGGGGCAGGCAGCAAGGATCGTAGTCAGGGGCAACGGCAGGAGGTCTGGAACACAGGCTAGGAACACACTAGGAAACGCTTTCACTGGCACAATGGCAACAAGATCCGGCGAGGGAGTGCAGGGGAAGTGAGGTATACATAGGGAGTGCACAGGTGAACACACTAATTAGACCAACTGCGCCAATCAGTGGCGCAGTGGCCCTTTAAATCGCAGAGACACGGCGCGCGCGCGCCCTAGGGAGCGGGGCCGCGCGCGCCGGGACAGGACCGACGGAGAGCGAGTCAGGTACGGGAGCCGGGGTGCGCATCGCGAGCGGGCGCCACCCGCATCGCGAATCGCATCCCGGCTGGGGGCGGTATCGCAGCGCACCCGGTCAGTAGATCCGACCGGGGCGCTGCAGTAGCGAGGATGTTGCGAGCGCTCCGGGGAGGAGCGGGGACCCGGAGCGCTCGGCGTAACAGTACCCCCCCCTTGGGTCTCCCCCTCTTCTTGGAGCCTGAGAACCTGAGGACCAGACTTTTGTCTAGGATGTTGTCCTCAGGTTCCCAGGATCTCTCTTCAGGACCACAGCCCTCCCAATCAACCAAAAAAAATGTTTTCCCTCTGACCGTCTTGGAGGCCAGTATCTCCTTCACGGAGAAGATGTCAGAAGAACCGGAAACAGGAGTGGGAGAAACAAGTTTGGGAGAGAAACGGTTGATGATGAGTGGTTTAAGGAGAGAGACATGAAAGGCATTGGGAATACGAAGAGAAGGAGGAAGAAGAAGTTTGTAAGAGACAGGATTAATTTGGCACAAGATTTTGAAAGGACCCAGATAGCGTGGTCCCAGTTTGTAACTGGGGACACGGAAGCGGACATATTTAGCGGAGAGCCATACCTTGTCTCCGGGAGCAAAAATGGGGGGAGCTCTTCTTTTCTTATCGGCAAACTTTTTCATGCGAGAAGAAGCCTGTAAAAGAGAATTTTGGGTCTCTTTCCATATGGTGGAAAGATCACGAGTCACTTCATCCACAGCGGGCAAACCAGAGGGCAAGGGAGTAGGGAGGGGGGGAAGAGGGTGACGGCCGTACACCACGAAAAATGGGGATTTAGCAGAAGATTCAGAGACTCTGAAGTTGTACGAGAATTCGGCCCATGGTAGAAGATCTGCCCAGTCATCCTGGCGGGAGGAAACAAAATGCCGTAAATAGTCACCCAGGACCTGGTTAATTCTTTCTACTTGCCCATTGGATTGAGGATGATAAGCAGAAGAGAAGTTTAATTTAATCTTGAGTTGTTTACAGAGAGCCCTCCAGAATTTAGACACGAATTGGACGCCTCTATCCGAGACGATCTGCGTGGGCAAACCGTGAAGACGAAAAATGTGTACAAAAAATTGTTTTGCCAACTGAGGCGCTGAAGGAAGACCAGGAAGAGGAATAAAATGTGCCATCTTGGAAAATCGATCAACGACCACCCAAACAACAGTGTTGCCACGGGATGGGGGTAAGTCTGTAATAAAGTCCATACCAATCAGAGACCAAGGCTGTTCGGGGACAGGCAGAGGATGAAGGAGACCAGCAGGCTTCTGGCGAGGAGTCTTATCCCGGGCACAGACAGTACAAGCCCGCACAAAATCAACAACGTCCGTCTCCAGAGTCGGCCACCAATAGAAACGAGAGATGAGTTGCAAGGACTTTTTGATGCCCGCATGGCCTGCGAGGTGGGAGGAGTGACCCCATTTGAGAATCCCGAGACGTTGGCGTGGAGAAACGAAGGTCTTCCCTGGAGGAGTTTGCCCGATGGAGACTGGAGAAGTGGAGATCAGACAGTCAGGAGGAATGATGTGTTGCGGAGAGACCTCTACTTCCGAGGCATCAGAAGAACGAGAGAGGGCATCGGCCCTAATGTTCTTGTCGGCAGGGCGAAAATGAATTTCAAAGTTAAAACGGGCAAAGAACAACGACCACCTGGCCTGGCGAGGATTCAGCCGTTGGGCAGACTGGAGATAGGAGAGATTCTTGTGATCGGTGTAAATGATAACTGGAAATTTTGATCCCTCCAGCAGATGCCTCCATTCCTCAAGTGCCAATTTAATGGCCAGTAGTTCTCGATCCCCGATGGAGTACTTCCTCTCCGCCGGAGAGAAGGTCCTAGAAAAAAACCCACAAGTAACAGCATGCCCGGAAGAGTTTTTTTGTAGAAGGACCGCTCCAGCTCCCACTGAGGAGGCATCAACCTCCAATAGGAAGGGTTTAGATGGGTCAGGTCTGGAGAGCACGGGAGCAGAAGAAAAGGCAGACTTGAGCCGTTTAAATGCGTCTTCCGCTTGGGGAGACCAGGACTTAGGATTGGCATTCTTCTTGGTTAAAGCCATGATAGGAGCCACAATAGTGGAAAAATGTGGAATAAATTGTCTGTAATAATTGGCGAACCCCAAAAAACGTTGGATAGCACGGAGTCCGGAGGGGCGTGGCCAATCTAAGACGGCAGAGAGTTTATCTGGGTCCATTTGTAGTCCCTGGCCAGAGACCAAGTATCCTAGGAAAGGAAGAGATTGACATTCAAACAGACATTTCTCCATTTTGGCATAAAGTTGATTGTCTCGAAGTCTCTGAAGAACCATGCGGACATGCTGGCGATGTTCTTCTAAGTTGGCAGAAAAAATCAGAATATTGTCCAGATACACAACAACACAGGAATATAAGAGATCATGAAAAATTTCATTAACAAAGTCTTGGAAGACGGCAGGGGCGTTGCACAGGCCAAAGGGCATGACTAGATACTCAAAGTGTCCATCTCTGGTGTTAAATGCAGTTTTCCATTCGTCCCTCTCCCTGATGCGGATGAGATTATAAGCACCTCTTAAGTCCAGTTTGGTAAAGATGTGGGCACCTTGAAGGCGATCAAAGAGTTCTGAGATAAGAGGTAGGGGGTAGCGGTTCTTTACCGTGATTTTATTAAGTCCGCGGTAATCAATGCAAGGACGTAGGGAGCCATCTTTTTTGGACACAAAGAAAAATCCAGCTCCGGCAGGAGAGGAGGATTTGCGGATAAACCCCTTTTTTAAATTTTCCTGGATGTATTCAGACATAGCAAGAGTCTCTGGGGCGGACAGAGGATAAATTCTGCCCCGGGGTGGAGTAGTGCCCGGGAGGAGGTCAATAGGACAGTCATAAGGCCTGTGAGGAGGTAAAGTCTCAGCTTGTTTTTTACAAAATACGTCAGCATAGTCCATATAAGCCTTAGGGAGACCGGTTACAGGGGGACCCACAGGGTCACGGCAGGGAGTACTGGGAACCGGTTTAAGACAGTCCTTGAAACAAGAAGTACCCCAGCTCTTGATCTCTCCTGTGGACCAATCAAGGGTTGGGGAATGGCGTTGAAGCCATGGTAGTCCAAGGAGAATTTCGGAAGTGCAATTGGGGAGGACCAAAAACTCAATTTTTTCGTGATGAGGTCCGATGCACATTAGGAGGGGCTCCGTGCGGTAACGCACGGTACAGTCCAATCTTTCATTGTTAACACAATTGATGTAGAGGGGTCTGGCGAGACTGGTCACCGGGATGTTGAACCTGTTGATGAGAGAGGCCAAAATAAAATTTCCTGCAGATCCGGAATCCAAGAAGGCCATAGTAGAGAAGGAGAAGGTAGAGGCAGATATCCGCACAGGCACAGTAAGGCGTGGAGAAGCAGAGTTGACATCAAGAACTGTCTCACCTTTGTGCGGAGTCAGCGTACGTCTTTCCAGGCGGGGAGGACGGATAGGACAATCCTTCAGGAAGTGTTCGGTACCGGCACAGTACAGGCAAAGATTCTCCATGCGGCGTCGTGTCCTCTCTTGAGGTGTCAAGCGAGACCGGTCAACTTGCATAGCCTCCACGGCGGGAGGCACAGGAACGGATTGCAGAGGACCAGAGGAGAGAGGAGCCGGGGAGAAAAAACGCCTCGTGCGAACAAAGTCCATATCCTGGCGGAGCTCCTGACGCCTTTCGGAAAAACGCATGTCAATGCGAGTGGCTAGATGAATGAGTTCATGCAGGTTAGCAGGAATTTCTCGTGCGGCCAGAACATCTTTAATGTTGCTGGATAGGCCTTTTTTAAAGGTCGCGCAGAGGGCCTCATTATTCCAGGATAATTCGGAAGCAAGAGTACGGAATTGGATGGCGTACTCGCCAACGGAAGAATTACCCTGGACCAGGTTCAGCAGGGCAGTCTCAGCAGAAGAGGCTCGGGCAGGTTCCTCAAAGACACTTCGAATTTCCGAGAAGAAGGAGTGTACAGAGGCAGTGACGGGGTCATTGCGGTCCCAGAGCGGTGTGGCCCATGACAGAGCTTTCCCAGACAGAAGGCTGACTACGAAGCCACCTTAGACCTTTCAGTAGGAAACTGGTCCGACATCATCTCCAAGTGCAGGGAACATTGCGAAAGAAAGCCACGGCAAAACTTAGAGTCCCCATCAAATTTATCCGGCAAGGATAGTCGTAGGCCGGAAGCGGCCACTCGCTGCGGAGGAGGTGCAGGAGCTGGCGGAGGAGATGATTGCTGGAGCTGTGGTAGTAGCTGCTGTAGCATCACGGTCAGTTGAGACAGCTGGTGACCTTGTTGCGCTATCTGTTGCGACTGCTGGGCGACCACCGTGGTGAGGTCGGCGACAACTGGCAGTGGAACTTCAGCGGGATCCATGGCCGGATCTACTGTCACGCTTCGGCTGGCAGGAGGTGGATCCTCTGTGCCAGAGAGGGATTGGCGTGGACCGTGCTAGTGGACCGGTTCTAAGTTACTACTGGTATTCACCAGAGCCCGCCGCAAAGCGGGATGGTCTTGCTGCGGCGGTAGTAACCAGGTCGTATCCACTAGCAACGGCTCAACCTCTCTGACTGCTGAAGATAGGCGCGGTACAAGGGAGTAGACAAGAGCAAGGTCGGACGTAGCAGAAGGTCGGGGCAGGCAGCAAGGATCGTAGTCAGGGGCAACGGCAGGAGGTCTGGAACACAGGCTAGGAAACACACTAGGAAACGCTTTCACTGGCACAATGGCAATAAGATCCGGCGAGGGAGTGCAGGGGAAGTGAGGTATACATAGGGAGTGCACAGGTGAACACACTAATTAGACCAACTGCGCCAATCAGTGGCGCAGTGGCCCTTTAAATCGCAGAGACCCGGCGCGCGCGCGCCCTAGGGAGCGGGGCCGCGCGCGCCGGGACAGGACCGACGGAGAGCGAGTCAGGTACGGGAGCCGGGGTGCGCATCGCGAGCGGGCGCCACCCGCATCGCGAATCGCATCCCGGCTGGGGGCGGTATCGCAGCGCACCCGGTCAGTAGATCCGACCGGGGCGCTGCAGTAGCGAGGATGTTGCGAGCGCTCCGGGGAGGAGCGGGGACCCGGAGCGCTCGGCATAACAATTATTTGAAAAATTAGGTATGGTTACTCTATCAGAAGTAGTGGAAAAAGGGGGGGGGGGAGTGTTGGGTGGAGGGTTTTGAGGGAGGGGGGGAGAGATGTATGTCTTGTGGAGGGTTGTGGCATTTGGTGTGAGGGACAATAAAAATCCCCAAATATGTATGTGTATGTTGGGTCTCCGGCTTTGTGCCCAGGCCAGTTAGTAGTCCCAACTACCGGGAGAGTGTGGGATATGAATTCAAATAAAATAAAACGATAAGGAAGGGTAATAGTAATAATTTTCTGGTTATAGATATCGTGCTATAATAATGGTCAGAGAAGGGAGGAATATGGGAGGAATATTGAGTGTGTAGAAAAATATGTTTGAATGTCATCAAGATATTTCTATTGCTTCATTCAGGTCTCTCTCATCCGTATCTTATCTTATTAGTTCCGTGGCTTCGTTCAGGCCTCCTGGTGTTAGAGTGCCCAATCTGAAGATCCAGTACATCTCCCTCCTGGTGAGTTCTTCATGTCTGTTGGAGATGTGTTCGTCTATATAATCAATAGGACAGATGGTAATCGAGTTGTTTATACCCATGTGTTTCTGCAAACAATGTCGGGAGACACTGTGCAGGAGAAAACCTTTTCTGATATTCCGTCTATGTCCGTTGAGTCGTTGGTGCAGCTCTTGTGTAGTGCGGCTAACATACTGTTGGCCGCATATACATTCCAATACGTATATGACATATTTTGAGTGACAGTTCAAAAAAATATTTGGGAAAAGTTTCTCCTGTGTTGTTGCTTTTTATGTTTTTGGACCCAGCTTTGATGGACTTGCAACACAAGCAGCGGCTTCCTCCACAGCTGTATACACCCGGATTACTCTCTTTTATACATTTGGGCTTATGTTGTTTTAATACACTGGGTGCCAGCATGGACTTCAGGGTGGGTGCCCTCCTATAGGTGATGCATGGATGTTTGGGAAGTGAATCTTTGAGCACTTGGTCATTCTGTAGTATATGCCAATGCTTGTTGAAAATGGTTTTGATTTGATTATGGGCAGAGTTATAGGTAGTTATGAAGTTGAGTCAAGGTGGTGTCTTCTTAATTCCGTTTGTTGTTTGCTTTGTTAGGCATTGTTCCTGTGTAAGGTTGTCCGTTCTTCTTATTGCTTCCATGATTAATTGTTAAGGATAACCCTTAACCTTGAAACGACTAGTTAGTATTTCTGTTTGTTATTTGTAGGTTTCATCTCTGGTGCAGTTTTTGCGTATTCTTTTGAACTGGCTGAACGGTATATTCGTATTCATTTTATCAGGTGTCCACTGTTAAAAGAAATGTAACTGTTGGCGTCAACCGTTTTAAAATGGGTAGCTGTCAAAATTTTGTTAGAGTAATGATATATTTCTAGGTCTAAGTATTCAATTTTCACTGATGAAGATTGTGAGGTGAGTGTGATACCCCAGTTGTTTCTATTTATTTCCTCGACGAATTGTTGGATGAGAGTTTCCGGACCGTTCCACAGAAAAAAGAGATCATCTATATACCTCTTATAGATGATTACATGTTTATATAGATCATTAGTGGTAATGAATGATTTTTCAAAACACCCCATCACCAGATTGGCATAGGAAGGTCGCACCGTGGTACCCATGGCGGTACCACGGATTTGGTGGTACGTGGCGCCATCATATCCGAAGAAATTCTTTGTTAAAATAATCTCAAGGCATTGCAAGAGGAAGGTTCTTTGGTATCGGGTATGTCTTGATCCTTCATCAAGGCTTCATTGATACAGCTCATGCCAATATCATCTTTGATATTGCTGTATAGCGCTGCTACGTCCATGGTGATTAAAGTGTATCCTGCATTCCATTCAATATTGTGTAAGAGATAGATTAGATCATCAGAATTTTTAAGAAAACTGAGGAGAGCTTGAACATGTTTTTGTAAAATGAGATCTAAATATTGTGAGAGGTGTGATGTAAGACTATTAATTCCTGATATAATAGGCCAGCCTGGAGGGTTGGTTTGTTTTTTGTGGATCTTGGGAAGATGGTAGTAGAACGGTCTGGCTGGGTTTTGTACAATCAGGAATTTCTTCTCTTCCTTGCTGATGATGTTGTTCTTATTTGCTTCCTCCGTAAGCTGATGCATTTTAACTTTTAGGGTGGGATATGGATCATAGCATAATTTCTTGTAGTAGTTAGGATTAGAGATGAGCGAATCGAAGTTGACAAACCCGAATTCGTTCCGAATTTCATGAAAAATTTGATTTGCAATGAATGCGAATATCGTCGCTATTCGATTGCGCGAATCGCTTCATTAAACTCCATTTTACAGTGTTCCAGGCTATTGGAGACCTAAAATGGCGGATCCACATGTGAGTACATGAGGCAGGGGATTATGGGAGGGTGGGAAACAGCAGCGGGAATGAAGGTAGGCGGGCTGACCCTGAATCACATGTGAGATGCAGCCTATCAGTGTTCACTGACCCCTGTGATGTCACAGCCCCTATATAATCTGCAGCCATCTTGCCTCGCTTCATTTCATCTATGCACTCAGATAGAGAGGACGGGACTGCGTGTTTGTGAATAGCTCATACCACAGCGTACCACTGCAACTGCTAGTCACATCAGCATTAGTGAAAGATAGGACTTCAGTGCTGTTGTGTTCTCACTGGGGAAGATCTTACGATATATCAACCTCTTCTAGTTACGTAAGTAGTAGGGCCTCACGTCTGCCTTAGCGACTTCACCTTGCGGATCAAAACTAAAGAAAAATATTTATAAAGGTGCCATAAAACTTAGCATTTAATTGTATAGCTAGATAAAATTCACCACAATATTTGTGCAATATAATAATACTATCACCAAATCATAATTAAAGAAAATTAATGTATGTATCCTATTTATGATGATCGCCTGGTATGTTTAAGCGAACCATTCACAATACATATCTGATTGCTTTAAGTATGCGTAAAGATAACCCCAAGTACACCCGACGCGTTTCTGCCTGGTTAGGTTTACTCATTATCACATATATAACCAGGCTTCCTCAGGGGTAACACAACACACAAAGGGTTAATTGAACACTCAAAAAGGTTAATAATCCTATATAGAGAGTAATATGAATGGTCACAGCCTTTAATGACCACAATTATTAAAGCACAACACTGCAGCTCTAGACCGCTCCAGGTGGAGCAAAAATTAGAATATATTTAAGGATTTTTTCATCCAATACAAGACACCTCCCCTCTGGGTAACGATAAACCCACTCTGGAATGATACCAATGATAGCACGGGAATGTCTCAAAATTGCCTCCTATATGAATAATTCCAGGTCCACTGTACTGTGAATAGATGTACCAGATAACCTGAAAAAAGATCAAATACAGATACTAAATATATATAATAAAGAAGAGAAGAGGGCTTACCCTATCTTCATCAAAACAGTTAATGATGGTTGTACTCACAATGAACTATAGGAGACCAGACCTGAGCTGCCTAGAAACAGACCAGGATACATCTTAGTTATAAAGAACATACATACAACGAGTCCTCATACGTTTAGATAAGTAAGGCATCACAGGGAGGACTTGTACTTACAGTGAGGAAAGCGAACAATCACGCTCGTCCTGCAGTGGCAGGGGACCCGACCGTCTGCCGGGATACACGCGCCCTGTATGCGCGCCGGCGTCCTTTTGTAAACCAGCGCTTCCGGGACCCGTCACATGAGCACCACCCATGTGACGCTGTACATGGGCGTAGCTCTGTTCCCGGAGCCAAGAGGCTCCGGACATTGCCGATTACTGACGGGGAGCGCTGGTTACAACCATTATCAGATTACTAAAGGCTGGCTCATATGGGAAGAATGTGCAGGAACAAAGTATAACTTAGAAAGGATATATACAACGGCAGTTAATAACCCTGGTTATACAAGATTTAGAATTGAACAAAACTAGAAGCATGTTTTAGTGTATATAATGGAGGTACTAAATTCCAGCCTACTATATACTTATAGACACATGGGACTCGAAGGGGTCACCCTAGTATTATAAAACATCCAACAAGGATAAGAAAAAGAATACTGGGAAATGGTACTGAGGACAAGATCAGGAGCTTCTAACTGGCACCGCTATTAGGCATACAACACGAAAAACTTTTGTAAGAATAAAGAAGGGAATTGAAAAAAAGGGGGGGAATAAAAATTATTGTAGTTCTCCTCTCTCTATTAGACCTGGAAAAAATACTCCATTTAACAATCTAGACAAGTTATATACGTAGCCATATTAAAACATTAGCCAAACGCAGGTAACTTGCATATAATATAACCCCAATATTAATCCTAACGACCATATAAATACGGACCTCTACCTAACATGAATATAAGATGTCAGTGGGGGGGGGGGGGGGGGGGAGAGGGGAGGAATAGCTGGGCCCTATGGGTCTGCCAAACCCTAAGAGTCCCTAGAAGACAACCCTATACCTAGACGGCATGGACGCCCTAATAAGGGCGGTACCGTATTCTGGAACCTCCTACAGATACCTATTATGCCCTAGGTATGGGTGGTACTAGACGTATCGGTCAGCTACAACCGTCCCTGTCTACCTATCATTCCACCCAATCAGGGGAAGAGGTCCGTAATATCATTTAATAAACTATCTGAAAAAGTTGAGGATGTAATTGGTTAGGGTATGGGTTATAAAAATGGAGCAAAAGACAACTGCTCATTCAATCCTCCTGGGGACATAGATTTGAACTTAAAAATCCACCTTGTTTCCCGTTGCATGAGGACTTTGTCCAAATTCCCCCCTCTTGGTGATGGTTTAATTTGTTCCAAACCCACGAAGGATAAACATTTATGATCCCCTTGATGTATTGTGTTGATATGGGTGGAAATCGGGGTGTCCCTCTTGTGCCGTATGTCACCCAAGTGTTCCAGGACCCTGCGTCTAAATTCCCGCAGGGTCTTGCCAACATATTTGGCCCCACATTGACAGAGGGCTACATACACTATTGCCTTAGTACTACAATTTATAAAGCTCCTGATCTCATGCCTCAAACCAGTATCACCATACAATACAACCTTAGTTTTTTGTATACTCGGGCAGGCTTTACAATGCCCACAACGATAACACCCAGGAGAGGAATATCTGTCTAGCCAAGTCTGGTTGGATTGTACTGGTAGATGGGAATGCACCAGATTGTCCCCTAGGCTTCCCCTCTCCGGAAGGTTATTTCAGGGCGTTCACCCACTACCTCAGATAAATCTGGGTCTAACTGTAGGATGTTCCAGTACTGATCAATTACCTCCCTCACACGTTTGGATTGAACATCAAAGGTACCAATAATTCTGAGCGGTTGTTCAATGTCAGTTTTCGCCCTCGGAACGAGCAGTTGTGCTCTGTCTTGTTCAAGGGCAAAACGATAAGCCGATCTTAAGGTATAATCTGGATAACCTCTTGTCAAAAATCTGGTGCGTAGATCCTTTGCCTGCCTCTTAAATTCAGCCCTATCTGAGCAGTTCCTCCTGAGACGGAGATACTGCCCCCTCGGTATCCCCCGTTTAAGGGGGACCGGGTGGCAGCACTCCCATCTCAGGAGACAGTTGGTTGCAGTGTCCTTCCTGTATACCGATGTCTGCAGGCCACCAGCACTGTCTTTACAGACATAGACATCCAGGAATGCCAGCCCCTCTTGCTGAATCTCAAATGTAAAGGAAAGCCCCAAGTCGTTGTTGTTCAGCACCCGAAGGTACTCCTCAAATTCTGGCTTGGAGCCAGTCCATAAAATAAAAATGTCATCTATATAGCACGACCAAAAGGTCGCGCTAATAGAAAGGTGTTCCCGCTCGTCTGAGAAGGCGGTGGTTGCCTCCCACCAGCCCAGGGTGAGGTTGGCGTACGATGGGGCGCATGGGCTCCCCATCGCCGTCCCCCTGAGCTGGTGGAAGTACCGCCCCTCGAAGAGAAAAAAATTATGGGTCAAAATAAATGACAAAAGATCCAGTACAAACTTATTGTGGGCATGATGATAAATACCCCTAGATGTGAGAAAGTGAGAGACCGCATGGATGCCGACTTCATGCGGAATCGAGGAATACAGGGCCTCCACGTCTATCGAGGCCAACCAGGTACCTTCTTCAATGGTGAGACCCTCTAGTTTATTCAAGAGGTCCAAAGTGTCCCGTGTATAGGACGGTAATGAGTGAACAAATTCTCTAAGAACATTATCCACGTAGATACCTATATTTTGCCCAAGACTCCCAATACCCGCCACAATGGGACGACCCTTCAATGGTGAAATACCTTTATGTATTTTGGGAAGTGCATAAAAGGTGGGCGTAACGGGAGTCTCGGGCAACAAAAATTCATATTCTTCATCAGAGATGAGCCTATTGGATTTTGCTTGACCGAGTAATTCTTTCAATTCACGAAGGTAACCCTGCGTAGGGTTATTAGATAGTTTTTCATAGGTGTGTTCATCATCTAAGAGTCGCCTACACATGCTGACATACAGGCTTCTATCCAGAAGAACCACATTTCCTCCTTTATCTGAGGACTTGATGACAAGATTATCCTTCATCTCTAGCTCCCTTAGGGCCGCCTTTTCTTGGCGACTAAGATTATTCTCCCTAAAGGGAATCGAGCCAGATATAGACATAAAGTCCCTCGTCACCAAGTCCACAAAGACATCGATACATGAAATATCGCCAACAGGTGGAAAAGAGCGATTAGGTACTTTACAGTTAGTATATGGGCCCTCGCCAACTATCCTCTCGTTGTCCTCCAAGAGAGACATAAGTTGTCGTGTAGTCTGTAAATCTTGTACAGTCATACCATTTTCTCTAGCTTCTCTCCTTTCACGCAACTTGTGGAACTTGTGCCACCTCAGTTTTCTAGCATAAAGATGTATATCCTTAGTCCAGGTGAAAAGATCAAATTGCATGGTAGGAATAAATGAGATCCCTTTCTTTAGAAGTTCTAACTGGGATAGTGTAAGATTATGTGACGAGAGATTAATAACTTGACCCTTATCCTCAGGATTTAGGCCGGATATCGACCTCTTTCTGGGCGATATCGCAGTTGATATTGGCCCTGTTGACTGTCTAAAAAAGACTGAGATGAAGAGGAGGATGTGGACGTATAATTTTGGGGAGCACTTGTATCCCCACGATTGCCCCATGGTTGAGGATTAGATGGATAGTAATGTTGTTGGGGAGGAGGGGGAGGGGGTCTGTTTGAGTAATTCCTTGGTCCCCTTGGTCTCCTGGGTCTGGAATAACCTCTACCCCTATTATTGGTACGTGTAGATCTGTCCACGTCCGACAGGTCAGTGTCAGAGGTTGACAGGTCCGTATCAAGTTCTCTCTGTGTTGTATTGCGGGTCAAGACTGAATAAGCTCGACTTTCTCGGAATTCTTGGAGGTCCCGCACAAATTGAGAATGCTTCCTCTCTTTTAAATTATATTGGAAGCGCTCTATGGAGACCTTTAGTTGAGTTTCCTTAGATGTAAATTCAGGGTCAGTCTTGAACCGCAGCACAAGCTCTTTTTGTTCTTTGAGTCTATTACCCAGAAGCTCAAGATTGACTTTCTCCTCCTCCAGCAATATATTAATACATTTTAATGAACAGTCTGTAGCAGTTTCCTCCCACTTTTTAAGTACTGGGGATGTACGCAGTCTAAGTGCTGGTAGGGTAGGTACCCTTAGTCCCCTAGGCACTATTTTGTGTTTAAGATAATTTTCAAAGGATTGCACCTCCCAAAAGGACGCTGTGAACTGTTTATGACAGTTAGTTAGTTCTCTAAATGCTGATTTAAGAGATGGAGTCGGTTTAGTTTGTGTAAGAGTTTTTTCAGAGAAAATATCCCTTGCTTCTGAAAGCCATTCATCCAAGTTAACAGTTCCTGCAATAAATCCTGCCATGCCAGCTTAAATAACAATTCTAGGGCCTCACGTCTGCCTTAGCGACTTCACCTTGCGGATCAAAACTAAAGAAAAATATTTATAAAGGTGCCGTAAAACTTAGCATTTAATTGTATAGCTAGATAAAATTCACCACAATATTTGTGCAATATAATAATACTATCACCAAATCATAATTAAAGAAAATTAATGTATGTATCCTATTTATGATGATCGCCTGGTATGTTTAAGCGAACCATTCACAATACATTTCTGATTGCTTTAAGTATGCGTAAAGATAACCCCAAGTACACCCGACGCGTTTCTGCCTGGTTAGGTTTACTCATTATCACATATATAACCAGGCTACCTCAGGGGTAACACAACACACAAAGGGTTAATTGAACACTCAAAAAGGTTAATAATCCTATATAGAGAGTAATATGAATGGTCACAGCCTTTAATGACCACAATTATTAAAGCACAACACTGCAGCTCTAGACCTCTCCAGGTGGAGCAAAAATTAGAATATATTTAAGGATTTTTTCATCCAATACAAGAAAAATTTGATTTGCAATGAATGCGAATATCGTCGCTATTCGATTGCGCGAATCGCTTCATTAAACTCCATTTTACAGTGTTCCAGGCTATTGGAGACCTAAAATGGCGGATCCACATGTGAGTACATGAGGCAGGGGATTATGGGAGGGTAGGAAACAGCAGCGGGAATGAAGGTAGGCGGGCTGACCCTGAATCACATGTGAGATGCAGCCTATCAGTGTTCACTGACCCCTGTGATGTCACAGCCCCTATATAATCTGCGGCCATCTTGCCTCGCTTCATTTCATCTATGCACTCAGATAGAGAGGACGGGACTGCGTGTTTGTGAATAGCTCATACCACAGCGTACCACTGCAACTGCTAGTCACATCAGCATTAGGGAAAGATAGGACTTCAGTGCTGTTGTGTTCTTACTGGGGAAGATCTTACGATATATCAACCTCCTATTCCCGTTATTGAGCATTGCAGCAGAGCAGGGCAGCTAGCTGTCAGCTGCCTCATACAGATCTCAGAGCTGCCTGAACTTTGTGAAGCATCTTATCTCCTAATTTTTCAGCCCAATTGAGTTTTTTTTTTTTTTGCTCCACAAATCTAGTGTAGCGTATTGTAATACCCTCATAAACGCACTAAGTATGTCAGGCAGAAAAGTGCCAGGACGTGCACAGAGGAGTGGCAGAGGCCTAAATACTTCAGGCAGAGTTGGCAGCAGACTTTGGGCGAGGGGCATCAGGAGTCGCAGCGAGAGGCCTGAGCTCTCGTTATCAGCCAGCGGTCGTGTCTCGACCAGCAACCCATCTGCCGTCGTTGATTGGTTAACACGCTCATCCACATCATCACAAGTAACATCTGACACCCCCAGTCAACAGTCGGTGGGTTCCCCAGACACAACCCTCAGTTGGCATGGCCCGGGAGCAGTCCCTGTCCTCCCATTGCCTTTGTCCTATTCTGTTCCCTCTCCTAAAGAAGTATCTTATGCTGTGGGTTCAGCTCCACTATTTACTAAGGACGATCTAATAGAGGACAGTCAGCAGCTACTGGACAGCCAAGAAGGGGAGGAGACATACACCGCTTGCTCCACTAGGCGGCCAAGTAGTGATGCGGAGAGTGATGTGGGAGGCTGTGTTGCAAGGGTTCAGGGTCCTGAAGCAGACACTGTTGGGGAACCTGAGGCGGACAGTGACGTGCACACACCTGTTGATGATGATAAAGCCGATCGCAATTGGGAGTCGGGTGCAGAAGGGGCTTCATTATCATCAGGAGAAGAGAGTTGCAGGTTGCCCTTGAGGCAGCAAGGCGGTAACACGGTTAGCAGTCAGCGTGGTGGCAGGAGTTGAAATTCAGGAGCCAAACATGCCCGGGGGAGACCACCTGCTTCGCGGCAGCCTACCTTTCCGGGAGGTAGTGGAACAGGGGTTCCTGGAGATGGCGCCAGTAGCAGTCAATTAGTGCGGACTGCGGGTGGGAAAATCAGCTACTCAGTGGTGTAAAGTTTTTCATAAGGCATCCGGAGGAGGTTTACGTAGCCACATGCAAGATCTGTCGGCAGAAGGTGAAGCGTGGCCAGGGTTCCAATGTCAGCACCATGGCCCTGCGTCAACACATGATTCAGCCGAAGGGAGCTGTGTGTCAAACCCTCCTTCTGTCGCTCCTGTTTCTCCCGCTTTTAGTCAGCCATTCCGCCAACAATCCATCGACGAAGCCATGTCCAAGAGACAACAGTATGCACCCACTCATCCAATGGCGCAGAAGTTGAATGTGCTCCAGTCCAAGTTGCTGGTGTTGCAGTCCCTCCCTTTTCAAGTGGTGGACTCTGCACCTTTCAGAGAATTGATGGCTTGTGCCCAGCATAGGTGGAGAGTCCCAAGCCGTCATTTATTTGTGAAGAAGGCAGTACCAGCCCTGCATGAGTTTGTACAAGAGAAGGTGGGCCAGTCCTTGAGCCTGTCGGTGTTTTCAAAAGTGCACTGCAGCGCCCACGTGTGGAGCTGTAATTACGGGCAGGGACAATACTTGTCTTTTATGGCCCACTGGGTAAATGTAGTTCCTGCACAGCCACAATAGCAACTTGGACCAGTCACACCGCTTCCTCCTCCACACTCTTGCTCCCGGGCAGTTGGTTTTGTTACAGTGTGCGACGCCGCCTCCTCATCCTCCACCGTGTCCTCGGCCTCCACTGCACGTCCAAATCTCGGTGGCTCTTCATCGTACCATGTGTGTAGGGCAAGGCGGTGTCAAGCTGTTCTTCACATGGTTTGCCTTGGTGAACGGAGTCACACAGGGGAGGAACTGTTAAAGTTCATTCGTAAAGAAATCCGAGTATGGCTTACTCCACGAAATCTGGAAATGGGAACCATGATGACCGACAACGGGAAGAACATTGTGTCCACGCTGCAACAAGGAAGAGTGTTGAATCTGGTTGTCAAGCACTTCCTCAAGTCTTCACCCCATTTGCAAAACATCCTGAAAATGGCAAAGAAACTGTGCATGCACTTAAGCCACTCGTACACCGCCAAGCACACCTTCCTTGAGCTACAGCGTCAGAACGGTATCCCACAACATTATTTATTCTTTTAGTCTTATTTGTGACGTTGCCACACGCTAGAATTCCACCCTCCATATGTTGGACAGACTATACGAACAAAGAAAAGCCATCACCGATTTCTTGATGATCCAAGCAGATAGGAGTATTCCCCTGTGTAACTTCAATGTGAACCAGTGGCAGCTCATACGTGACACCTGCCATTTGCTGAGGCCCTTTGAGGAAGCCACATTATTTGTAAGTCGCTTGGATTACGCCATGAACGACGTAATTCCACTCCTACATTTCCTACAACAAATGATTGAAACCATGGCTGGTCACGGCAATGGAGACGTTGCGCCTACATCTCAAGGCTACATGAGCCCTGTGGGGGCTGAACTGGAGGACGAGGATAATGAGGAGCAGGGCGGAGCACAGTTTAGGTTGGATGAGATGTCCGGTGTTTCTAGTCATCGGACAGGAGAGGAGGAGCAGGAGCAGCAAGAGGAGCTGGAGGGTTATGAGGAAGGGGAGACAGAGGACCCAGACACACCATGGCAGTATGCAGTGGAGATGGAGGCAGGTAGTCCCTCCGCGCAAATGGCACGATGCATGCTCAGTTGTGTTACGCCGAGCGCTCCGGGTCCCTGCTCCTCCCCGGGGCGCTCACGGCGTGTCTCTCCCTGCAGCGCCCCGGTCAGACCCGCTGACCGGGAGCGCTGCACTGACATTGCCGGCGGGGATGCGATTCGCATAGCGGGACGCGCCCGCTCGCGAATCGCATCCCAAGTCACTTACCCGTCCCGGTCCCCGGCTGTCATGTGCTGGCGCGCGCGACTCCGCTCTCTAGGGCGCGCGCGCGCCAGCTCTCTGAGACTTAAAGGGCCAGTGCACCAATGATTGGTGCCTGGCCCAATTAGCTTAATTAGCTTCCACCTGCTCCCTGGCTATATCTACTCACTTCCCCTGCACTCCCTTGCCGGATCTTGTTGCCTTGTGCCAGTGAAAGCATTTAGTGTTGTCCAAGCCTGTGTTACCTGATCTCCTGCTATCCAGATTGACTACAAACCTTGCCGCCTGCCCCGACCTTCTGCTACGTCTGACCTTGCCTCTGCCTAGTCCTTCTGTCCCACGCCTTCTCAGCAGTCAGCGAGGTTGAGCCGTTGCTAGTGGATACGACCTGTTTGCTACTGCCGCAGCAAGACCATCCCGCTTTGCGGCGGGCTCTGGTGAACACCAGTAGCCTCTTAGAACCAGTCCACCAGCACGGTCCACGCCAATCCCTCGCTGACACAGTGGATCCACAACCTGTAAGCCGAATCGTGACAAGTTGCTTGCGAAGTGACTCCCGAATTGTCAAAATTCGTCAGCGGTATGACTTCTGGATCTCCACCTTATTGGACCCTCGCTACCGTCGCAGAATGAGGGCCTTTTTTACACCCACTGAGAGGGAGGACAAACTGACCTACTACAGAGAGATTCTACGCAGTCAGTTGGCCGATGCCTATTGGCCACATGGTCCATCCACTCTCAGGTCTGACTCGGGGGGCCCTCTGCACTCACCTTCCTCTGCCATGGCTGCTGGGGAGGGGAGGGTGGCAGGAGCAGTACCAGCTCAATCAGCAGCAGCCTGAGTCTACAGTCACTGATGAGTATCTTTCTTCACTCGCATAGTGAAGTAAAACTCATCAGCAGCAGGTAGACATGGAGCAGGACCTGAACCAGCAGGTGGTGGCATACCTTGACATGACCATGCCAACAACCATTGAAGATCCGCTGGACTTCTGGGCAGCAAAACTTGATTTATGGCCGCAACTAGCAGAGTTTGCCCTGGAAAAGCTATCCTGCCCAGGCAGTAGTGTGCCATCAGAGCGGGTGTTTAGTGCTGCCGGGGCCATAGTCACCCCAAGGCGAACTCATCTGTCCACTAAAAATGTGGAGAGACTGATGTTTGTCAAGATGAATCAGGGATGGATCAGCCAGGATTTCCAGCCACCAATGCCAGATGCCTCAGAGTAGATTGACCATGCTGCTACACCAACATTTCCCAATTATGGTTGGTTATGAAACCCTCTTGGGTTATCAATTAGGGTTATGAAACCCTCTTTGGTACTGCCGTTGCCTGCTCCTTGCTCATCCTGTGTCTTTCAGGAACTACTTGCCTCACTGATGCTTCTGGCCTTGGGCCTTTAATTTTTGGAAGTTTAGCAGTAGCTAAATACATGCGTAAAGCAAATTTCAACATTGATCTTTAAATGTAAGGGGTTATGAAACCCTCTTGGGTACTGCGAATGCCTGCTGTTGACTCATCCTGTGTCTTTCAGGAACCACTTGCCTCATCGACGCTTCTGGCCTTGGGCCTTTAATTTTTGGAAGTTTAGCAGTAGCTAATACATGCTTAATGCAAATTTCAACAATGATCTTTGAATTCTCGGCGCTCTGCCAGGGTCTTCTCCTACCCCGCTGGGGCCGATCCGTGGACCTCACTAAACCATCCAATCGGTAGTAGAGACATGCGGTGTGTACAAAGGGCAGGGACTTAATGAACCCGAGCTTATGACCCGCACTTAGTTGTGATTCTTCTTTCCTGGCAAATAATTGCAATCCCTGATTCTTATCGCGAATGGGATTCAGAGGGTTAACCACACCTGTCGGTGAAAGATAGACACATGCTGGTCCGTTCAGTGTTTTGCACGTGCAGCCCAGGACATCTGAGGGCATAACACGCGTGTTATTGCTAGATCTCGCAATTGATTGTGTAATGTAAGCGGTTATTGAAGCCTCTTGGGTACTGTTGATGCCTACTCCTGACTGTTCCTGTGTCTTTGTGGAACTACTTGACTTCATGATGCTTCTGGGCTTGGGCCTTTAATTTTAGTATTTTTGAAATACATACATACATGCTTAATTTAAATTTCAACATTTATGGTGCAATGTATGGGGTTATTAACCCCTTAAGGACCAGGCCATTTTACACCTTAGGACCAGAGCGTTTTTTGCACATCTGACCACTGTCCCTTTAAACATTAATAACTCTGGAATGCTTTTAGTTATCGTTCTGATTCTGAGATTGTTTTTTCGTGACATATTCTACTTTAACATGGTGGTAAATTTTTGTGGTAACTTGCATCCTTTCTTGGTGAAAAATCCCAAAATTTTATGAAAAAATTGAAAACTTTGAAGCTCTCTGCTTGTAAGGAAAATGGATATTCCAAATAAAATTTTTTTTTTCACATTTCCAATATGTCTACTTTATGTTTGAATCATAAAATTGACGAGTTTTTACTTTTGGAAGACACCAGAGGGCTTCAAAGTTCAGCAGCAATTTTTAAATTTTTCACAAAATTTTCAAACTCACTATTTTTCAGGGACCAGTTCAGGTTTGAAGTGGATTTGAAGGGTCTTCATATTAGAAATACCCCATAAATGACCCCATTATAAAAACTACACCCCCCAAAGTATTCAAAATGACATTCAGTAAGTGTGTTAACCCTTTAAGTGTTTCACAGGAATAGCAGCAAAGTGAAGGAGACAATTCACAATCTTCATTTTTTTACACTTGCATGTTCTTGTAGACCCAATTTTTGAATTTTTACAAGGGGTAAAAGGAGAAAATGTATACTATATTTGTAGCCCAATTTCTCTCGAGTATGCACATACCTCATATGTCTATGTAAATTGTTCGGCGGGCGCAGTAGAGGGCTCAGAAGGGAAGGAGCGACAAGGGGATTTTGGAGAGTAAGTTTTTCTGAAATGGTTTTTGGGGGGCATGTTGCATTTAGGAAGCCCCTATGGTGCCAGAACAGCAAAAAAAAAACACATGGCATACCATTTTGGAAACTAGACCCCTCGAGGAACGTAACAAGGAATAAAGTGAGCCTTAATACCCCACAGGGGTTTCACAACTTTTGCATATGTAAAAAAAATATATAATTTTTTCACTAAAATGTGTGTTTCCCCCCAAATTTCACATTTTTGCAAGGGTTAATAGCAGAAATACCCCCCAAAATGTGTAACCCCATCTCTTCTGAGTATGGAGGTACCCCATAAGTTGACCTGAAGTGCACTACGGGCGAGCTACAATGCTCAGAAGAGAAGGAGTCATATTTGGCTTTTTGAGAGCAAATTTTGCTCGGGGGGCATGTCGCATTTAGGAAGCCCCTATGGTGCCAGAACAACAACAAAAAAACACATGGCATACCATTTTGGAAACTAGACCCCTTGAGGAAAGTAACAAGGAATAAAGTGAGCCTTAATACCCCACAGGGGTTTCACAACTTTTGCATATGTAAAAAAAATATATGATTATTTCACTAAAATGTGTGTTTCCCCCCAAATTTCACATTTTTGCAAGGGTTAATAGCACAAAATACCCCCCAAAATTTGTAACCCCATCTCTTCTGAGTATGGAGGTACCCCATAAGTTGACCTGCAGTGCACTACGGGCAAGCTACTATGCTCAGAAGAGAAGGAGTCATATTTGGCTTTTTGAGAGCAAATTTTGCTCGGGGGGCATGTTGCATTTAGGAAGCCCCTATGGTGCCAGAACAACAAAAAAAAACACATGGCATACCATTTTGGAAACTAGACCCCTTGAGGAAAGTAACAAGGAATAAAGTGAGCCTTAATACCCCACAGGGGTTTCACAACTTTTGCATATGTAAAAAAAATATATAATTTTTTCACTAAAATGTGTGTTTCCCCCAAATTTCACATTTTTGCAAGGGTTAATAGCAGAAAATACCCCCCAAAATTTGTAACCCCATCTCTTCTGAGTATGGAGGTACCCCATAAGTTGACCTGAAGTGCACTACGGGCGAGCTACAATGCTCAAAAGAGAATGAGTCATATTTGGCTTTTTGAGAGCAAATTTTGCTCGGGGGGCATGTCGCATTTAGGAAGCCCCTATGGTGCCAGAACAACAAAAAAAAACACATGGCATACCATTTTGGAAACTAGACCCCTTGAGGAAAGTAACAAGGAATAAAGTGAGCCTTAATACCCCACAGGGGTTTCACAACTTTTGCATATGTAAAAAAAATATATAATTTTTTCACTAAAATGTGTGTTTCCCCCAAATTTTACATTTTTGCAAGGGTTAATAGCAGAAAATACCCCCCAAAATTTGTAACCCCATCTCTTCTGAGTATGGAGGTACGCCATAAGTTGACCTGAAGTGCACTACGGGCGAGCTACAATGCTCAGAAGAGAATGAGTCATATTTGGCTTTTTGAGAGCAAATTTTGCTCGGGGGGCATGTCGCATTTAGGAAGCCCCTATGGTGGCAGAACAGCAAAAAAAAAACACATGGCATACCATTTTGGAAACTAGACCCCTTGAGGAACGTAACAAGGAATAAAGTGAGCCTTAATACCCCACAGGGGTTTCACAACTTTTGCATATGTAAAAATTTTTTTTTATTTTTTCACAAAAATGTGTGTTTCCCCCCAAATTTCACATTTTTGCAAGGGTTAATAGCAGAAAATACCCCCCAAAATTTGTAACCCCATCTCTTCTGAGTATGGAGGTACCCCATAAGTTGACCTGAAGTGCACTACGGGCGAACTACAATGCTCAGAAGAGAAGGAGTCATATTTGGCTTTTTGAGAGCAAATTTTGCTCGGGGGGCATGTCACATTTAGGAAGCCCCTATGGTGCTAGGACAGCAAAAAAAAAAAAAAAAACACATGGCATACTATTTAGGAAACTACATCCCTCAAGAAACATAACAAGGGGTACAGTGAGTCTTCACACCCCACAGGTGTTTGATAAATATTCATGAAGTGGGATGTGAAAATGAAAAATTGGATTTTTTTACACTAAAATGCTGGGGTTACACCAAATTTTTCATTTTCACAAGTGGTAAAAGGAGAAAATGTCACCGTAAGTTTGTAAATATATTTCTTTGGAGTAAGGACATACCTTAAGTCTGGGCGTAAACAGCTTGCCCACTGGTCTGAGAGAAGCAGGTCGCATTCAGGGGCCTTGAGCTTCTGCGTTGCGGCCTAAGGAGCCAGAACAGTGGGAGCCCCCCTCAAGGGGCATTACATGGGGTAAATAACTGGGGTACACTAAATAACTAAAATGGGGTACAATGGGACATAAAATTATAAAACAGGTTATGGTCCCAGAATGATGACCCAGAGCATAGCCAAAACTAAAAAATATGCCCACCCCAAACCCTATGCTCTGAATCATCATTCTGGGAATGTGACGTGTGTGGCCGTCCCTAACCTGTTGCCTCAAATGCGCACCCCGCTCAGTTGGAGAGAGAGCGCTGCGCATTTGAGGCAACAAAAAAAGTCCCCGATGATAGTGACTCAGTAACCCATGACCCAGAGAAAAAAATACCCCCAGAGGTCTCATCAATTTTTTTTTTTTTTTTAGATGAGTTTTTTTGGGCAATTTAGTGGTTTTATGGTGTTAAAATTTGGAATGTACTCTGGACATGGTACATTGGGGTAAAATTATGGAAAATTAAAATGAAAAGGGAAAATTTAGTACTCCATGGAAGTGTGATACTCCCTGAAGCAGTTTTTAATGCAGAGGCCCGGATGATCGGGGCAAGTGTCACACTGAGTGGTGGTGTCCTTCCGAATCCCCCTCCTGTTACACACTCTGCATTTTTTCTGGGATCGTCCCTTTTTTCCAGTGTGGGGGACTTCACCTGGAAAGTGTTGGCCTGGGACGATCCTGGCACCTATAACTCCAGTTCCTTGGGAAGTCCGGCCTGCTCTTTCCCGGTCGCCAAAGATCAGGAACTTTAGGACTTCTTCTTGGAACTGGAGGAATGTCCCTGTGTTGCCAGCGTACTGGGACAGTACAAAAGAGTTGTACATGGCAACCTGTACCATGTAGACCGCAACTTTTTTGTACCATACCCGTGTTTTCCGCATGGCCATGTATGGCTTGAGGACTTGATCAGAAAGATCAACTCCCCCCATATACCGATTGTAGTCCAGAATACAATCGGGCTTGAGGACCGGTGTTGTGGTACCTCGCACAGGGACAGGTGAGCTGCCGTTACCATGAATAGTGGTCAGCATAAGGACATCCCTCTTATCCTTATACCTGACCAACAACAGGTTTTCATGGGTAAGGGCACGGGACTCACCCTTGGGCATAGGTGTCTGCAGAAAATTTATAGGGAGGCCTCTCTGGTTCTTCCGCACGGTCCCACAAGCGGACGTGGATCTGGCGGCGAGGGATGTGAAGAGAGGGATGCTGGTATAAAAGTTGTCCACGTACACGTGGTAACCCTTATCCAGCAAAGGGTGCACAAGCTCTCAAATGATTTTCCCGCTAACACCCAGAGTGGGGGAACAATCTGGGGGTTCAATACGGGAATCTCGTCCCTCATACACTCTAAACTTGAGAGTGTACCCGGAGGTACTCTCACAAAGTTTATAGAGCTTCACGTCATACCGCGCCCGCTTCGAGGGAATATACTGGCGGAAGATGAGTCTCCCCTTAAAACTGATAAGAGACTCATCAACAGAGAGGTCCCTGAGCGGTACATAGGCCTCCAAAAATTTGGCCCCAAAGTGATCGATGACCGGCCTCACTTTGTAAAGCCGGTCATGGGTGGGATCACCTCTGGGCGGACATGCCGCATTATCTGCATAATGCAGGCATTTCCGAATCGCCTCGTACCGCCTCCGTGCCATGACCATACTGTAAAGCGGGGTCTGGTAGAAGATGTCCCCGCTCCAGTACTGTCTGACGCTTGGTTTTTTGACCAGGCCCATATGCAGCAAGAGAAAATGTCCTCATCTCTGCTGCATCAATGGCGTACCATTCATTGGGCCTGGCCAAAACAGAATCAGGGTGGTGGGCGATGAACTGCCTGGCGTACAGATTTGTCTGCTCCACCATTAGATTGACAAAACTGTCACTGAAATAATAACTGAAATAGTCAATTTCAGTGAATCCAGAATTGTCAATCCGGATTCCGGAGTCGCCAACAAACTCCGGAACCCGTGGCTGATAAGCCTCTGGGGGTCTCCAGACAGGTTCACCGGAAGGGGGCTCTGGTAAACTTGTCTGGGGGGTCGGACTCCTAGTACGAGCAGCATCACCACTCGCACTAGTGCCGGCCACTGGGCCACTATCATGGGGGGTGCGTGGCCTCGCCTGGCGGCGTCTCCGCCACCGTATAGGTGACTCATCATCAGTACTAGATGATGAGGAGGACGATGAAGAACACAGGAATGTTGGATCTTCATCGTCCTCACTGACAGATTCGGAGTCGGAGGCAAGAAAAGCATATGCCTCCGCTGCCGAAAATGCCTGGCGAGCCATTGCCTTTTTTCTACCGTGGGGGGGGGTTGGTGGCGGGGGTGGCGGGTGTGTGCGTGGGGGGGGAGGTGAGTATGTAGTGTGTGTGATTGGTGTAACTAACTGTATGGGGGGGGGGGGAAATTTTTTATTTTTTTTTTGCACTTTTTTTTAACTTTACTTTTTACTTTTTTTACTGGTTAACCCTACCTGTCCCTGGGGCTGTACTCTCTCCCTGCTCTAAGGGGGGTCTTCCTCTGTGAGGGGCTCCGATCTTCACAGAGGGGGGGGGTCCCTGGCTCCTTCCCGCAGCTCTGGCCGCTGAATGAACTGAGGGAGCAAGCAGAGCCGCGAGAAGGGGCCGTTAACCCCTCCCCTGCCGGCTGCTATTGGCCGGACGATCGTCCGGCCAATAGCAGCGATCCTGGGGGGGTGACGACATCACCACCTCCCCATAGATACAGAGGGTGATAGGGGGTGTATCCTACACCCCCGATCACCTTGTATTTCCGGGTCAGCCGGTCACACGTGACCCGCATCACTGGAATCGCCGAAAATCGCAAGTGTGAATTCACTTGCGATTTTCGGCAATCGCCTACATGGGGGGGTCTGATGACCCCCCTGGGCATTGGCGCGGGGTGCCTGCTGATTGATATCAGCAGTCACCCCGGTCCGGTCCCCGCCCGGCGCGCGGCAGGGACCGAAATTCCCACGGGCGTACAGGTACGCCCTTGGTCCTTAAGTACCAGGGAGCAAAGGCGTACCTGTACGCCCTTGGTCCTTAAGGGGTTAATAGTGATGAGCGGCATATGCCATATTCAAATTCACGATATTTTGCGAATATGAGGACGAATATTCGTCCCATATTCGTGAAATTCGAATATTCGTGATATTCGTGATGTTTTTTTTTATTGCAAAATTTCGCTATTGCGAAACTTCACTATTGCGAAATTTTGCTCGTCTGCGCATGCGCGCTATGACATCATGTGAGAACGGACATCATTTCCTGGTTCTTTGCCAGTTGATTTTCGCATCGTGATTTTCTGCTGCCCTGCAAAGCGAAGATGGTGGGGAGTAACTTTACATCAAGTGAAGAAAAACTGCTGATTTGTGTAAGTAATTTCATTTCACCACTGTTATTTAATTATATTTAACTGCATTTTCGACTAGTTTAAAAGTTATGATATAAGATCAGATAGCAGTGTTTCCCAAGTAGTGTGTCTCCAGCTGTTGCAAAACTACAACTTCCAGCATGCCTGGACAGCTGGAGGCACCCTGGTTGGGAAACGTGTGTTTAGGTAGGGTCGCCACTTTCCATGCTATTTAGCATAATTAACATTGTACTCAGAGAGTTATAACGGTGTTATCTGTGGTGTTACATAGGACTGTAGTTCACATCAACTACAATATATGTACTCAGAGAATTATCACTGTGTTATCTGGGGTGTTACATAGGACTGCAGTTCACATCAACTACAATATATGTACTCAGAGAATTATCACTGTGTTATCTGTGGTGTTACATAGGACTGCAGTTCACATCAACTACAATATATGTACTCAGAGAATTATCACTGTGTTATCTGTAGTGTTCACATCAACTACAATATCTGTACTCAGATCTTTGTTTTGAAAAAAGCAATTGGGTCTAAGGTAGTACTAAGAAGCTCAAAGCTCAAAGAATGCTGGAAAAATGACAGAAGCACTCCACTCTCAAAACCACCATGTGAATCTGCAAGGAAATAATGCTGGGAGTGATCTTATATACTGGTCGTGCCAAAAAGTTTCTATTGGTTGCTAGGGAGGTTTCTAACCTCTGACAACTTTGGTTGCAGAACTCTCATTGGCTCAGAGGCATAAGAAGGGCGTGGAAAATATTCGCGAATATTCGCAAAACGAATATTCGCAATATGAATATTCGCATGCACAAACTAATCGCCTCAGATTCTCGCCCCAGGGTCTCTAATCATACCAGCAATGCATTTATCCGTCGATGGAGATCACTATAATGTGATCTGTGTTTAAACAAGTTTGGGGAAAAAAACGAATATTCGCAATCACGAATATTATTCGCGATATTCTAAATATTCGTGAATTCTTGAATATGCTATATTTGTGAGCAACAATAGTTATTAAACACTCTTGGGTAGTTTTTTTTCAAATTTTCTGATAATAATCACAGTAATCAACTTGAATTTTCCAGAATAATAACCATTACACCATTGCACGCTTGTTGCGTGTGATTTTTTTAAGTGAAATTTTCAAAAAAATACGGAGAGGGATGAACTCTGCTTCTTTATTTCATAAAAAATTCTTTTATAGAAGAATGTCTTTTAGTGGTCCACCGTCCTGCATTATAGAGTCTTCTGGACTCTTGGATATGCGCTTGTTCTTAAACAAAGGTACAAAAAATAAAAATGGCTGGTCAGGGCTATGGAGACGTTGCGCCTACATCTTACGGTCACATGAGCCCTGTGGGTGCTGTTGAGATTAAGTCCTTTGTACCCACACGGCGGGGTCCAGGACAAAAATTTTAATTTAAATTTAAAATAAAAAATCACACATTTCAATGGTCTCCTCATGCTGCAGAAAACTCCAGGCTGTGTCATTCTGGTAATATATAGAGAGCACTCGCTGTCCTAAATTTTCGTAAAAAATTTTCGTCAAAAATGTTTGTCTTTTTTATTAGGGATTGTGAAGCTTCGGTGCGTAATCATACATCAGCCAACTCCAGCCTGTGTCATTCAGGCAATATATGGTTTACTGATGGCGCTGCTGGGCCTGGGTCTGGGAATTTCAATTTTTCTCATAGGTAGCACCCGCTATCCAAAAGTCTTCTTCATAAATTTCTACAATTGTTGTGTTTTTGGGGGGAATTGTGAAACCCTAGTGTGTACTCATGCATCAGCCAGCTCCAGGCTGTGTCATTCAGGCAATATATAGGTAGCACCCGCTGTCCTAAATATTCTTAATTTTTTTTTTTAAATGGTTATTTTTTCTTTGGGATTCAGAAGCCCTGGTGTGTACTCAATGCTGCTTCCTGCTACACTCTGTCAGCCCGTTGGTCCTGTGACAGTGTGCTACTCCGCCTCCACATCCTCCACTGTGTCTTAAGCCTCCACTGTACGGACAAGTCTCAGTGGCCCTTCAGCATATCATGTGTGCAGGGCACGGCGATGTCACGCTGTTCTTCACATGGTTTAACAAAAAAAAAACAAATTAGACCAAAAGGGGACTATAGAGGCCAAGGAACACAACTAATTACCTAACCCCAAGGCCGTAGCCTGGGGTGCAAAACACCTCTAAATAGTACCCCCTAAAACATAACTTTTATTATATATATCCAATTAAAATAAAATTAATGTAAACCCAGTGAGATAAATATTAAAAATGGGATGTCAGGTAGGTTAGTGCTTGTGAGATCTGAGCATCATTGCTCCACTGTCAAGGGTTCTGCAGTAGCCCTGTACGCCTACTCTGACACAAACTAAAAACACTAGATTGCCGCCTCTACATGTTTCGCCGTCTCCACGGCGTTTTCAAGAGGCAAACTGTGGCAACAACCGTTTTCAAGAGGCAAACTGTGGCAACATGCCCCCACCAGGCTCTGTATTGTGCAGCTGTGCGGCAGTGATTCTAAAAGCGATGCCGGTAATCTGCATGTTATTCTGAATAACAGTATTATTTCACTACCCCAGCACACTCCATATGTGTTTTAGAACACAGCAAAGTGTTCTATACCCCTATAGAGGCTGTATGTAGGCTAAAAATAGCCTTTTTAATATAGATTCGCCACGAAAAAGTTCTGATCGAAACAAACTTTTTCGGAAAATTTGGCGAATCGGCCAAATCGAATTTTTGAAAAGTTCGCTCATCTCTAGTTGGGATCATTGAGAATGTTCATAGCTTCTTTTTGGTAGTCTGAAAAGTTTGGGATAACGATACCTCTGCCCTTATCAGCGGGTCTAATGGTGATATCTCGCTTGTTTTTGAGGGTATTTAGTGCAGTTTTTTCTCTTTTAGTGAGTTTACCTTCAAGGTGTTTCTTTGTTTTTTTCGGGAGCTTCTTTAGATCTACAGCAACTAGATCTTGAAATGTTCTTACTAAATGCCCTTGGTTTTGGATAGGGTAGAAAGCTGATTTGTTCTTCACTGTGGGATAGATTCCAGTTGGAATGGCAGTCTAAGTGGAGATGGTTTTTGAGACTTTGCTGGAAGTAACTGTACTCGGTGCCTTCAGCTCAAAATGCTTATGGAGAGTTAGCTTCCTAGTTAATTGGTGGCGATCTATAAATAATGTAAAATCATCAGGTTTGTTGGAGGGACAGAAGGAACGTCCTTTCTCCAACAGGAAGGTTTCGTATGGAGTTAGTTTTTTATGTGGATAGATGGAACATTTTGATATTGGAAACACCTTGTTTTGGTGTCAATCCTTCTGTTGTCTCCTTTATTGTCTCTTTTCTTTTTTCTCTTCTCTCTCTAGCTCTAGTTTCTCCTCTTCTCCCTCGCTTCTGTTTGTAGATTTCCCTGGTGCAAAAAATTGGTCCAGGGTCTTCTGTTTGGTCTTTAGTCTGGCTCCAAGTTCCAAAAATTCAATTTCAGAGATATTGTAGGTGTTGTCTTTATTTGTGTTTAGTGTAGTGTCCTAGGATTTCAAAAAAAGGACTAGAGCTTGTGTTCCGTCTGATTTGGTATTGTCTATTATGGTGATTCCTCCTTCTGCCCTAGGTGAAGGTAGATCTGTACTGGTGGAATTCTTTGAAATATCCTGGGTCTCCTTGAAGGAATCATCATGAATGGTAAGTAATGATAGTTCGTGGTTAGACAGATCTAGTGGAACATCTATATGTGGGTCTGCTTTGTTAGGTGACGGGGATAGATGCAGAACCGTCTGGTTGGTGCATTCTTTGGGGCGTTCCCGATCAATTTCTTCTTGCAGCCTGTCAATAGTGTTTCTGATTTCAATCAGTTGTACCCTTGATTGCATGGGGGTGGTGGGTGCCCCTGTTTTTTCTATAAGGTGGTCCAGACAGGAGAAGTCCTGGGGCTCTTCTAGTATGTCACTCTTAGGGACATTGGGGGGAATTTATCATTATTTGTCTATTGTAGACACAGTAGACACTAAACCCCTTTACACTCTTGTCTATTGTACACTCTTGCTCAGAATTTACTAAGGCTATGCACTCCTTTGATAAATCTTGTGCAAATATAGAATAACCTCCCCTCGCTCTACCGTACACTCCTTCTCTACCTCACAGGAAAAGTGGACGTAGGGATTTTGTTCTATTGCTGTGAGGTCAGGATTCCATTGAGGTTTTTTGTCCGTCAGCAAAAATGCCAGAAAAACTGTCCCAGCTTTTTCCTGTATTTTGTCAGTTTTTCTTTTGTTTTTTTACTAGCGTTTTTGCTGGTGTGTGGAAACAAAAAAATGTACAAAACTTTTTGTTTTTTTTTCTTTGAAATTTAGATACGTGAATGTGGAGGACTATGTCATTTGGTGGATTGCGACGATGAACAGCGTTTTTTATTTTTATTAATGTCAATAAAAGGGTTAACGAGGGCTCTGGGGGGGGTGTTTTTTTAAATAAATTTTTTTTTTCAATGTGTCGTGTCTTCTATAATTGAATTTTCTGGCTTAGTAGTGGAAGGCGTCTAGTAGACAGAATCCATTAACAGCTAGTGCTAACCTCCAATTATTACCCCGGTACCCACCGCCACAGCGGTGCCAACAGGCCCGGAGCATCAAAAATGGCGCTCCTGGACCTAGGTGGTAACAGGCTGGCGTTATTTAGGCTGGGGAGGGCCAGTAACAATTGTCGCCCACCCTGGTAACGTCAGGCTGTTGCTGCTTGGTTGGTATCTGGCTGATACTGAAAAAATGAGGGAACCACAACTTTTTTATTTATTTATAATAAAAAAAAGCATAGGGTTCCCCCTATTTTCAGTATCAGCCAGATACCAACCAAGCAGCAACAGCCTGACGTTACCAGGGTGGGCGAGGACCATTGTTACTGGCCCTCCCCAGCCTAAAACGCCAGCCTGTTACCGCCTAGGCCCAGGAGCGCCATTTTTGATGCTCCGGGCTTGTTGGTACCGGCTCTTCCCGGCACCCCTGTAGCGGTGGGTACCAGGGTAATAATTGGGGGTTAGCGCTAGCTGTTTTTGGGGCTTAACGCTAAGCCCCGTCCTAGTAATGGATTCCGTCTATAAGACAGCTTCCACTACTAACCCTGAAAATTCAATTATAAAAAACACGGACACATTGAAAAAAAAATGTATTTAAACAAACACTCCCCCATAGCCCTCGTTAACCGTTTTATTGAAAGAAAAAAAAAAACGCTGGTCATCGTCGCAGTCCACCGAATCTGACGTAGTCCTTCGCATTCACGTATCTGAAATGAGAAGAAAAGAAAAACAAGAAATATGGGTTAGTAAAATTTTTTTGCTCTCCCTTGGGAAGAGCGCACATAATGCAGCGTGTTCCTAAACAGGGAGCCTCCAATTGTCGCTAAACTACAACTCCCATCATGGGGGCTGTAGTTAAGCAACAGCTCGAGGCACACTGGTTGCAAAACACTGAGAGTTTGTTACTTAACTCAGTGTTTCCCAACCCGTGCACCTCCAGCTGTTGCAAAACTACAACTTCCAGCATGTACGGTTTGTCAGTGCATGCTGGGAGTTATAGTTTTGCAACAGCTGGAGGTGCGCAGGTAGGGAAACACTGAGTTAGGAAACAGACAATGTGTCCCAACCAATGTACCTCCAGTTGTTGCAAAACTACAACTCCCAGACAGCCGAAGGGCATGCTGAGAGTTGTAGTTTTTCAACAACTGGAGGAGAACAGTTTGGAGACCACTGTGTAGTGGTGTCCAAACCGTAGTCCTCCAGATGTTGCAAAACTACAGGGACCGATCACAGTGACCGGGACCATCGACAGATGGTTCTGGGGGGTGTTGCAGAAGTTGTCCCCTGCTGGAAACAGCGGGGCTTCTGCCAGTTAACCCGTGCAATGCCGCACATTGCCGGGTTAACTGAATGCCGTTTATAAACGCGGATCGCAGCAGATCTCCAGAATGATTTGCTGCAATCCGCGTTTAAATAAAAAAAGCCGGTGGTACATGCGGCTACATCGCGCTGCCACCGGCTTCTATATACAGTACACTGTCCTAATTCATAATCCCCGCCAGGAGACGGGAGCTCGGATTGGTGGATAGCTATTGACCAATCAGAGCTCTCCTCTCCCGGCAGCGGCGATTAGAAATTATGACAGCTATATGTAGGAGCCGGTGGCAGCACGATGTAGACGCATTTACCGCCGACTTTTACAGTTAATAAATGCGGATCGCAGCGGGTCTCTGGAGAATGACCCGGTGCAATCTGCATCTCAGCCCCTGGACTACAACTCCCATCATGGGCAGAGTCTGTCCATGATGGGAGTAGTAGTTCTAAATGCCCTGCAGCCGGGGGAATGTGCAAGTGCCATCCCTCAGCATTGCGGTACTACAACTACTCCCATCATGGGACAGACTCTGTCCCATGATGGGAGTAGTAGTCCAAGGGCAGAAGGGCAAATCGCAGCAGATCATTCTCCAGAGACCTGCTGCGATCCGCATTTATTAACTATGGAAGTAAGCGCCACACTGCACTGCCCGCAGGCTCCTATATACAGCTCTTATAAGTCATAATCCTCGCCGGGAGAGGGGAGCTCTGATTGGTTAATAGCTATCCACCAATCAGAGCTCCCCTCTCCCGGCTGTCGGTGACAGCGCGATGTAGACGCATGTACCGCCGACTTTTACAGTTAATAAATGCGGATCACAGCGGGTCTCTAGAGAATGACCCGGTGCGATCTGCACCTCAGCCCCTGGACTACAACTCCCATCATGGGCAGAGTCTGTCCCATGATGGGAGTAGCAGTCCTTACTGTGCCAAAATAGACACTTTTGGTACGTGTCCTCCGAGGTGTTGGATATTTGCGCAAGAAAATGCAGTTTGCACATTTTTTTTGCGCAAAAAAAAAAAACAATGCAGTTAGTAAATTGATTCTACAGTAGAAAATGCTCTATGGTAGAATTAACCGTAGACAAGGGGATGAAAAGTTCTATTAAAATTTGCACCAAAAAAAAAAGACGCAAAAAAATACTTGCCCTTTTTTTTGCGCAAAAAATTGACACAAAATAGCTCTATATACAATGATAAATTCTGCCCATTGGGGGGGATTCATCAACATCAGTGTATGGTAGAGCTTTTTTTTACCCCTTTCTGCTGCGTGTATTTGTCATTTAGCTGCGCAAAATTTACTAAACTTGCGCACGGGTCTCTGTGAATCATGTGCAGTAATAGAATCAAGCCCATCTCAGCTCTTGAAAAAAATATAAGGCAGACTTGTACGTGTGCTCGGAGCTGGTGTATATTTGCGCAAAAAAATGACACTTGCGTTCTTTTTGTGCACAAAAAAAAAAGACGCAGTTAATAAATTCATGTCTACAGGAAAAACGGCTCTATGGTACACCTGAACGGTGACATCTTTAGAAAAAATTCCACCAAAAAAGACGCACAAAAAGAAAGCAGGAAAATACACCTAAAATTACTCTATATAGATTGATGAATCCCCCCCATTGTTCTTGTTGTTCCCATTGTTGTATACTGGTAGGAGATGTGGTCCACTCTCTCTGTAGAGCTATGCGCTGTACAGCTCCGAGCATCGGAGCCGAATGAATAATAGGGCTAACAATTCTATTTCAAGGAAGGGAACATAAGAACACTCTCTTACTGTTAGCTATCTGTCACCATACTTATTGCGAACTTCGACAAATATATATGTTTTTAACCAATTGTTGTAATGCGCATGTGTTGAGATGTATTTGTGACGTCACCCCCGTCCTGTTAAGTTTCCCGCTCGCTGTGTATATTTAAATCTCCCCACTCCTATGAGCCCCCAGACCTGACGAAGCAAGGGGATCCTTGCAAAACGCATTGTCTCTGTACCTATTTTTTATTTTATTTTATTAAAACTAATAAACCTGCTTGGTTTTATCACCGCTACTCCTGTGCATAATTGACACACAGCCTCCTGCTAGCGCTGGTATACGATCCCCACCAGGGAAAGGTTCATACCTCTCCACTACTTGATTAACCCACACTGGCAGACAATAGAGGAGGTTGTGGGAGGAGTAAAAGATGAGATTATGACATTTTGGGGAATTAATAAGGGATCAGCGGACTTACTTATTGTTTACTTATGGGATACCCTAAAATGTTTCCTCAGGGGAATACTCTGCAGAAATATTGTGAGATTTAAAAAGAAATGCAAACTTAAAGAATTGGAGCTAAAAGAAAATATTAAAAAAGCTGAATGGGAATACGAAGCAGCCCCACGATAGAAAACTGGGAAAAATTAGTCACGATACAGGAAACATATCAAAAAATGGTAATGGACAAGGCACAACATACACTTTTTTTTTTTAGGGGCCAAAAGTTTAATGCAGAGACATGGAAGCCCAATAAAGTACTAATAGGTATGATTAAAAGTAAAAAAAAAACAACAATAGAAGTATTCATGTACTTAAAAATAGTAAAGGACTGGAGGTGAGAGAACCCTTAGAGATTGAAAATACAGTGCTGGAATATTATAAAAAACTATATACAAAAGAAGGACAGGAAGAGGAGAGTAACATAGAGGAATACTTAAAAAAACGTAATCAATCTGTCTTGAAGGAAGAAGAAAAAAGAGAATTGGAGAGGGACATCGGTCTGAAAGAACTCAGAATGGCATTAAATTTGTTTCTACGAAATTCCGCACCAGGGTCAGATGGGATGGTATTTGACATCTACAGAGCATTCGGGGACCCACTAGTCTCATTATTACTTGAAGTTCTCAATGGATCCTTAGAGAGAGGCGTTATGCCCCAATCAATGTCAGAAGCAATAGTCACTCTGATCCCAAAAAAAGGAAAGGATAGCTGTGATATGGATTCTTTTAGACCAATATCCCTGTTAAACACAGATCAAAAGATCTACGCGAAAGTATGGGCCAGGCGCCTTCAGGGACTGATTGGTAGACTAATAGGGGAAGAACAGAAAAGGTTTGTCCCAGATAGGAATATATATAGTAATATTAGAAGAGTCTATCTAAACATGCAGTGTTCAAGAGGGGAGGGGACCCACTCCATCCTGTCATTAGATGCGCAGAAAGCATTTGACAGGGTGGAGTGGGGCTTTCTCTTTAAGGTAATACAGTTTATGAACTTAGGGGAGAAATTTTTGAAAGCTGTTAAGAAGTTGTATAATACTCCAATGGCAAAGATTAACTTAAATAATAAAATCACCAAAAGCAGAGTGGAAATGCAAAGGGGGACCAGACAAGGGTGCCCACTATCCCCCATGCTATTCGCCTTATTTGTCGAACCCCTGGTACAGAAAATTAGGGAGTCAAATAGTTTTGAGGATTTTGGCATAAAAGGGAAGGATGAGAGAATACTGTTATATGCCGATGACATAATATTATTTATTAAAGATCCAGAAAAAGAAATTGCTGGAGTTATTAATATGATAGAAGAGTTTGGATCCTTTTCAGGCTTTAGGATAAACTGGAGCAAATCAGGACTTTTGTTATTAGAAGAGGGGAGACAGGTTGATATAGCAGGAATCCCCATAGTACAAAGGGGAGGGAGTATCGACTACCCAGGGTTTAAAATTTCCAATGATATTGCAGATTTCACACATTGGGGTTAGAATGTGGAAATTATGTTCTTCTTATGTTTGTTTTTTATTGATGTCTATATGCGGAGGAAAATAATGAAATATTTAAACTAAAAAAAAAGCTTGCAAAAGAGATTATCAGTACTATAATTGTTTATTAAGGAAATTAAATGTGACAAACTACTTTGTGATAAATGGGACTTCGGAGGTGGTGAAATCTTTACCTGGAATAGGGCTCACGCCCTAAAAAACGTAAGGTGAACAGGTTCCAACAACATAAAAAGAAAGTAATAATCTACTGACTATTTCACCACAGAATTGGACTCTAGTATTTCAGACGAGTCTTTGAAAGGTAATAATATACCTACCAATTCAGGAGCAGTGGGGGGAGTTCCTTTAGGTGGAAAACCCGGAGGGGTGGCAGAAGGAAGAGAAAATCTGCAAATGAAGAAAAAGAGCAAGCTTAGAGAATATTGTTGTGAATCTCACCGATGTGGAATTAAGAGAAGCGTGAACTAAAGTTCTCAATAAGGGACTACATTTTGGACTGAATGAGTCTTTCAAATATGAGCGTTTTGAAGAAGCACTGAGTAGGGCTATATGTAAACTAAACATACAAAAATTCTTGCATCTTTTAAATGTATAAATAAAAATGAAACACTGCAGATTAGAGAGGTTGAACAGAAATATGCTATTAGCCCACTAGGTTTTAGACCTGTAGAGGGTTTTAGTGATAGTAAAATGGGTAATGTATTCACACTTATTGAGGTAGCTAGTGATATTCCCCATGTCCAACAACAGTTCATTGACACTGACTTATATAGAGGAGGGAATCCGTCAAAATGTAACCCCCAACTACACGAGGGGGTGCTATTGACCTATTTTATAGAGCAGTTTGCCAGGACATTAAAGAGTTGATTCATCCTCAGCCTAAAATTAATATTTCACAAAAGGGAAAAGAATGCCTTAAATTGGTTGGCTGGGAGAGACGACTTAGTCGTCTCTAAGGCAGACAAAGGCGGCGCAATAGTTGTATGGAAAAAATCTTATTATATGTCCGAAGCATACAGGCAGCTTAATGATGTAAAGGTATATGAAAAATTAAAACAGGATCCCACTAGTAGTATTATTAATCATGTAAGAACCCTCCTATGTAGGCAGGTTGAAAAGAATGTAATAACTTAAAAAACGGATGAAAAACTAGTGCCCACTAACCCAAGGCCAGCCAAATGGTATATTCTTACCAAAATACATAAAGGGGTATTTCCCCCACCCGGTTGGCCGATCGTGGTGGGGATTGGAACCCCTTCCCAGTTTCTTTCCAGTTACATCAACTGGTTGCTATCGCCTCTTTTAAAACGCATCCCAACATATATTAAAGATACCAGTGATTTAATTGAGGCATTAGATGGATTTGAATGGTATGATGGACTCTGCTTGGCATCAATAGATGTTGAAAGCCTATACACGCACATCCCTCAGGATGCGGGTGTACAGGCAGTTAGGGAATTTCTTGGAGAGACTGAGAGCTCCCAGGACCTTGTTGATTTTGTTGCAGGTGCCATCTTTTTCATTCTATACCATAATGTCTTTAAATTTGAAGAGCAGTGGTATAAACCAATTTGACGGAACAGCAATGGGTACGCCTATTGTTGAAAGAAAATGCATTTTTTCCTCTTTTAACCCTTTCATGAGCAACATCAAAAGCCTATGGAGATTTGTAAATGACCTGTTTCTAATTTTGGAAGGTCCTGAGAATGATTTTAATGCATTTGTACAATACTTGAATCATGTAAATGATGTTAATATGCTTTTTACTTTCCTTTTGGAAATGGCTCACTCGAATTTCTTGATGTCCACATACAGATTTCAGATAATCGGGTTATCACTTCTGGCTACAGGAAGCCTACTTCTCAAAATGTTTTATTGCATTATGAGTCCTCACACCCAGCCCACATTAAAAACAGTATTCTGTTTAGCCAAATTATGAGATTAAAAAGAATCAATAATGATAAAAATACTTACCAAAAACAGGTTGGAGAATTGGGACAGCGATTTCTGGGATGTGGGTATCCCCCAAAGGTCATACAACTGTCAAGGGCAAAATAGAACATACATCCAGATCTGAACTACTGAAAGAAAAACCAAAAGAGAAAATTAATAAATGTACCTTTTCATTTGAGAACACCCCAATTAATTCAGTGATTAAAAAATCCATCATGAAAAATGGGTACATTCTGCAACAAGATCAAGATTTATTGGATATAGTCAGTACAAAACCGATTGTCATATACAAGAACAATACTAATATACATGATTTTTTTAAAAGAACATCTAAGAAGAAAACAAAAAGATTAAAAAAAAAATCTAGAACTGTAGGGGAATTTTCTCAGTGGCTCATGTTCCTGTTGTAAATTGAACTAAAAAAAATAATGAATTAACCCTTGGAGGTTGCACCATAAAAATCAGACAATTTATAACATGTAGGTCCAGCTTTAGGGTGCATGTTCTGTTTTGCACTTGTGGATTTTTTAAAGGGGTTATCCACCATAAGGTGATTTTAGTACATATCTGCCAGACAATAATAAACATGCTTAGGAAGGATCTGCGCTTGTCTTGGGGCTAAATGGCTATGTTATGAGATTACCATAATACTGTGACTAGCTTTTTGTGAACTGTTATTTCCTGTTTGACTTTTCTTTTTTTGACTACAAATCCAACAATTCCATTTTCCTCCCCCTCCCCCCCCGCACACACATCAGCCACCCCACCCTTTGAAACAAAAGACTTGTAGTTTTCAATCAGGGTGCCTACATCTGCATTAGTTGCAGATTGATCTCTCTCAAACCATTGAAGCAGACAGGCTCTCTGTCATCAGCATACTAGTGGGTCAGGTCTTGGCTGCATTGCAACCTGGGAAAATTCTGAGACAACAGTCATTTTATATGCTGTTAAAAATAAATATTGGGGTGAAAATCACATAAGAATTTTGAGAAAATCGTCACACACAGGTAAAGACACTATATTATGAACTACACTAACGTTACAACCTCTGTATCATAGTCAAAAATTCCTGGAATACCCCTTTAATGTTGGCCAAAAAAAAAGGCTTCTATTCCATCAGGTGCGGGAACATGTGAGATCCCTAAAAACAGGTATTGTGCAATGAGATTCATTTTCCATAATAATAGCATGCATAAGGATGAAGTTAACCCATTCAAGTTTGCTGCATGTGGAGCCATATTCAGACGGTCCAGACAGTCAGCAGCGGCTTTTTGTAAAAGAGCCTAGATGGATTATTAGACTACATGCAACCGGTCCCTTAGGGTTGAACAATAGGAACAAAATGGTTGTTATTTAATAAGCCGCTGCTTGGTAGCGCGATAACGGACCATCGCCCGTCCCTCTCTCTCTCCTCCACGTTGTCCTCCCTCTTTGCTCCCCTGCTGCCAAAAGCGATGTGACGAATAAAAGCTGCATTTGATTCAAGAGAAGTCTGTGTGAGTGCTCCGTGCTTTCTGTTTCTACATATTTACAGTTTACCTGCATGTCCAGCGTGAACACCCTGATTGAACTCTCTGTTGATGCCATGGGAAATCATACCATATTGCTGGTTCTGGTTGGTGGTGCCGAGACGCCTCTATAAGTGACTGGTGAACCTGTTAACGACCAAGGTTGTGTATATACTTCCTTGTGCCGTTAACAGTGTATGGCACGGGCTCCCAACTCGCCACACCATACCGGCCGGCCCCCAGCTGATTCTTGTAGCTGGAGGCTGCCGTTAATAGCCGACATGCGGTGATTGCGGCTAAGCTGACAGCAGCGTCTAAAGGGACCTTTGAACACTCCATGGTGGTCCAGTGGGGTGGATCACACCCCACACTTCTGAGGTAGCTGGAGGGCTTACCTCTTCTTCTGTGCTGTGCTCTTGATTGAGCCTGGCTGGACTAGGCTCAACCAAATGAGCACAGAGCACACAGATCAATAGAGTTCTATGGAACCAAATTGTAGGAATCTAATGATTCCTACTAAAAGTCCCCTAAGTGGGCTAAGAAAGTGTAAAAAAAATAAAAATAAAAGTTTAATAAAAGTAAAAAAAAAAAAAACACAATTTGACCACTTCCTTATTAAAAGTTTAAATCACCCCCAATTTTTCTAATTGCATCTAAAAAATATATAAACATAATAAAAATAAACATATGTGGTATCACTGCATGCGTAAATGTCCGAACTATAAAAACATATTGGTAATTAAACCACACAGTCAATGGCGCACACGTAAAAAAAAATTCATAGTCCAAAATTGCTTCAGATCACAGCGCAAAAAAATTTGCCCTCAAACATCCATGTATATGGAAAAATTGTTATAGGAGTCAGAAGATGACTGTTACACCGAGCGCTCCGGGTCCCCGCTCCTCCCCGGAGCGCTCACAGCGTTCTCCTATTCGCAGCGCCCCGGTCAGACCTGCCGACCGGGTGCGCTGCGATAATGTTCTCAGCCGGGATGCGATTCGCTATGCGGGACGCGCCCGCTCGCGATGCGCATCCCGACTCGCTTACCAGACCTGCTCTCCGTCTGTGCTGTCCCGGCGCGCGCGGCCCCTTTCCCTAGGGTGCGCGCGCGCCGGTTCTTTGCTATTTAAAGGGCCAGTGCGCCACTGATTGGCGCATGAGGTTTTAAACAGTACCTTCACCTGTGCACTTCCCTACTTATACCTCACTTCCCCTGCACTCCCTTGCCGGATCTTGTTGCCATTGTGCCAGTGAAAGCGTTTCCTTGTGTGTTCCTAGCCTGTGTTCCAGACCTCCTGCCGTTGCCCCTGACTACGATCCTTGCTGCCTGCCCTGACCTTCTGCTACGTCCGACCTTGCTCTTGTCTACTCCCTTGTACCGCGCTTATCTCAGCAGTCAGAGAGGTTGAGCCGTTGCCGGTGGATACGACCTGGTTGCTACCGCCGCTGCAAGACCATCCCGCTTTGCGGCGGGCTCTGGTGAATACCAGTAGCAACTTAGAACCAGTCCACCGACACGGTCCATGCCAATCCCTCTCTGGCACAGAGGATCCACCTCCAGCCAGCCGAATTGTGACAATGACAATTTTAAACATACTAATTTTGGTGCATGTACCGTATATACTCGAGTATAGGCCGAGTTTTTCAGCACGATTTTTCGTGCTGAAAACACCCCCCTCGGCTTATACTCGAGTGAACTCCCCCACCCGCAGTGGTCTTCAACCTGCGGACCACCAGAGGTTTCAAAACTACAACTCCCAGCAAGCCCGGGCAGCCATCGGCTGTCCGGGCTTGCTGGGAGTTGTAGTTTTGAAACCTCCGGAGGTCCGCAGGTTGAAGACCACTGCGGCCTTCAACATCATCCAGCCCCCTCTCACCCCCTTTAGTTCTGAGTACTCACCTCCGCTCGGCGCTGGTCCGGTCCTGCAGGGCTGTCCGGTGAGGAGGTGGTCCGGTGGGATACTGGTTCCGGGCTGCTATCTTCACCGGGGAGGCCTCTTCTAAGCGCTTCGGGCCCGGCCTCAGAATAGTCACGTTGCCTTGACAACGACGCAGATACGTCGTTGTTAAGGCAACGGCTCTATTCCGGGCCGGAAGCGCGGAGAAGAGGCGCCCCCGGTGAAGATAGCAGCCCGGACCACCTCCCCACCGGACCACCTCCTCACCGGACAGCCCTGCAGGACCGGACCAGCGCCGAGCGGAGGTGAGTACTCAGAACTAAAGGGGGTGAGAGGGGGCTGGATGATGTTGAAGGCCGCAGTGGTCTTCAACCTGCGGACCTCCGGAGGTTTCAAAACTACAACTCCCAGCAAGCCCGGACAGCCGATGGCTGCCCGGGCTTGCTGGGAGTTGTAGTTTTGAAACCTCTGGAGGTCCGCATGTTGAAGGCCGCAGTGGTCTTCAACCTGCGGACCTCCGGAGGTTTCAAAACTACAACTCCCAGCAAGCCCGGACAGCCGATGGCTGCCCGGGCTTGCTGGGAGTTGTAGTTTTGAAACCTCTGGAGGTCCGCAGGTTGAAGACCACTGAGGGCGAATGATGAGAAGAGGATGATGAAGGGGGGGGGGGGGGATGATGAAGGGGGGGTGTGTGGGATGATTACAAGGGGATGATGAAGGGGGGATGTGTGGGATGATAAGGGGATGTGTGGGATGATGACAAGGGGATGATGAAGGGGGGATGTGTGGGATGATAAGGGGATGTGTGGGATGATGACAAGGGGATGATGAAGGGGGGATGTGTGGGATGATGACAAGGGGATGATGAAGGGGGGATGTGTGGGATGATAAGGGGATGTGTGGGATGATGACAAGGGGATGATGAAGGGGGGATGTGTGGGATGATGACAAGGGGATGATGAGGATGTTAATGACGGGTCTGGATGATGACAGGGGGGGGATGAGGTATTTCCCACCCTAGGCTTATACTCGAGTCAATAACTTTTCCTGGGATTTTGGGTTGAAATTAGGGGTCTCGGCTTATACTCGGGTCGGCTTATACTCGAGTATATACGGTAGTTATAATTTTCATTAAGTAGTAAAATAAAATAAAACCTATATAAAATTAGGCATCCTTGTAACCATATTGACCTACAAAATAAACATAAGGTGTTATATTTACTGAAAAGTGCACTGCGTAGAATCGCAAAGTTACAAAATGGCATTAGTTTTTTTTTTTCAATTTTGCCCCACAAATATATTTTTGCTGGTTTCGTCACAAATTTTATGGTGAAATGATTGATGTCATTACAAAGTACTGGCGGCACAAAAATCAAGCCCTCACATGAGTCTGTAGGTTCAAAATTGAAAGCATTTTTTTCGAAGGTGAGGAGGAAAATACGAAAGTGCAAACATGAAAAAAACTGTGGTCCTTAAGGGGTTAACTCCTTTTTGACAAATACATTTTTGGCTTTAAGGACTTGACAAATGCTGCTTCCTTTACTTATTTAGCACCAACACTATTCTGTAGTGTTTTTAACCCCTTAAGGACGCAGGGTTTTTCAGTTTTTGCACTTTCGTTTTTTCCTCCTTACCTTTTAAAAATCATAACCCTTTCAATTTTCCACCTAAAAATCCATATTATGGCTTATTTTTTGTGTTGCCGATTCTACTTTGCAGGGACATTAGTCATTTTACCCAAAAATTCACGACGAAAGGAAAAAAAATCATTGTGCGACAAAATCAAAGAAAAAACGCCATTTTAAAAATTTTGGGGGCTTCCGTTTCTGCACAGTGCATATTTCGGTAAAAATTACACCTTATCATTATTCTGTAGGTCCATATGGTTAAAATGATACCCTACTTATATAGGTTTCATTTTGTCGTGCTTCTGGAAAAAATCATAACTACCGTATATACTCGAGTATAAGCCGACCCGAATATAAGCCGAGGCCCCTAATTTTACCCCAAAATCCTAGGAAAAGTTATTGACTCGAGTATAAGCCTAGGGTGGGAAATACATCATCCCCCCTGTCATCATCCAGACCCCCGTCATTAACACCCTCATCATCATCACCACCTGTCATCATCACCCTCGTCATCATCCCCCCTTCATCATCCCCTTGTCATCATCCCCTTGTCATCATCCCACACACCCCCTTCATCATCCCCTTGTCATCATCCCACACCCCCCTTCATCATCCCCTTGTCATCATCCCCTCCCCCCTTCATCATCCCCTTGTCATCATCCCCACCCCCCTTCATCATCCCCTTGTCATCATCCCACCCCCCCATCATCCCCTTGTCATCATCCCACCCCCCCTTCATCATCCCCTTGTCATCATCCCCACCCCCCTTCATCATCCCCTTGTCATCATCCCACACCCCATCTTCATCATCCCCTTGTCATTATCCCACAGTCCCCCCTTCATCATCCCCTTGTCATCACCCCATGTCATCATCTCATCATGTCTCATCATCACCACATGTCATCATTCCCCCCCTTCATCATCACCACTTGTCATCATCCGACACCCCCCCCCCCTTCATCATCACCGCTTGTCAATGTCTGATACAGTGGTCTTCAACCTGCGGACTTCCAGAGGTTTCAAAACTACAACTCCCAGCAAGCCCGGGCAGCCATCGGCTGTCCGGGCTTGCTGGGAGTTGTAGTTTTGAAACCTCTGGAGGTCCGCAGGTTGAAGACCACTGCGGCCTTCAACATCATCCAGCCCCCCCCTCTCACCCCCTTTAGTTCTGTACTCACCTCCGCTCGGCGGGACGTTAGGGTGTGCTGGTCCGGTGCTGCAGGACTGTCCGGTGGGGAGGTCGTCCGGTGGGATAGTGGTTAGAGATGAGCGAATCGAACTTGACGAACCCGAATTAGTTACGAATTTCATGAAAAATTTGATTTGCAACAAATACGAATACATCTCTACATCCATCTCATATCTATCTATCTCATATCTATGACAGGTCAGGCACCTGGGCACAGCCTGAGGCCTGGGACTAAGAGAGACCCACAGCTGCCAGCATCTTTTATTTATTTATCTACCTTCAGCCTACTTAGATGAAGATCCAGAAAGGGGGCCTGCCACCAGCCCCTAACCCCAAGTCTTAGCCCTCCTCCTACTCCTGCACAAAAATCAGCACAGGGGAGGCAACTATCTACTGAGGGCATGACATACCTGAGGGAACGACCTACTGAAGGCATGACCTACCTGGGGGCACTATCTACTGAAAGCATTACCTACCTGGGGGCACTATGAACTGAGAGAATTACCTAGCTGGGAGCACTACCTTCTGAGGGAAGTACCTACCAGGGGCATTACCTACCTGGGTGGCACTAAATACTGGGGGCATTATCTACTATCTTCTTGGGGCATTGCATACCTGGGGGCACTACCTATTGAAGGCATAACCAACCTAATATAGGGGAAATTTGCTACTTACCTACTGGGGGAACTACCTAATAGGGGAGGAAAAATTACCTACCCACCACCACTCAGTCCCCCTGCCCTTTCCCCCAACACGCTTAACTACTTACTCATACTACGCAGGGCAACAAAGGGGCATTGTTTGGGGCACTGAGGGTAGGGAACATGTGGGTTATGTACTGAAAAAGTGCAGAGCCTAATATGTTTGTTGTCTGGCAGATTCTGTGGAGACGAGTCATGGTTGGAAGATTTAATGATGGTCTGAGCAAGACAGAAAAGAAAAGAGAACAACTCCAAGAACATGCCTCTTGTGAGTCAGTAGATGTAACTGCACTTATACAGTCTGCAGTGCCTGTATATAACAGGGGTTCCCACTATATGAGCTTTGTATGGGGTATATTGGTCTATGTTCAGTGATTCATATACAGTGACTTTGTGGGGGTAATGATAATGGTAATGGTATAGCGGTATTATTCTCCCTTGTGTACTGGTATTATTGCTAATATTGGTCAGTATAGGGGATTTAGTCAGTAACTGTATGATGGTAATTTGTATGGTGATTATATTCCTTCTTGTATAATGGTATTATTGGTAATAGTGGTCCCAGTATACAGAATTTGGTCAGTAACAGTATGATGGTAATATGTATGGTAATATTTTCTCCTTCCTTCCTCACTGAACTAAAGTTTTGTTTTTCTTGTCCTGTCTTAAAAATTTTTTATTTCATAAACAACGGTGAAGATAGTGGGTGGGCCCTGGGGGACGGACTCTAGGGAGTGAGCCATGGTGTTAGGGGGCCATAGCCTTGAACTGTGTAAGGGGCCCCCCCAAAATTTCTGATGGCAGCCCTGGTTGTCAGACAGCTCTGGTGGCCTCTATCTCCTGTAAGAAGGTTTGACAGTGGCAGTCCAACAAGGCCATCCCTTCTTTCCCACAACATTATCTGTCAGAGGGAAGTAAGGATGCTCGTATACACATTAGAGAATTTGCTGGTCCTGCCAAAAATTTGCAGTCAGTTAACTTTTCATTAATGTGTATTAGAAATGTTAATGCTTGAGGACTTTTCCTTTGTTGATACCTGTCTGATGTTTGATGTCTGCATCTGTATATTTTCTATTTTGACAGTGAAAGATGATTGTAAGCAGATGACAAAACAAACATTACCCTGACATCACTGCATCATTCAGATAGTAAAGGGGTATTCCAGGAATAAAAAAACAGGCCTTTTTTCTTTCAAAGACCATGCCCTGTTTGTCTCCACTTTGGGTGTGGTTTTACAACTTGGCTCCATTTACTTTAATGGGACTCAGCTGCAGAACCACACCCAAACTGGAGACAAACATGGAGAGGTCTTTGAAAGAAAATAAACACAACTGATCCCTTAGAGAGTCCCAAGGCAATACTTGCATTTGCAATAACACTTTGGGAGGATAAACTATAGGCTATCTAGGTTAGGTCTCACTAAAATAATTCTTTATTGGTATACTCTAAAATCATGGCAAACGAAAATGAAATAAACATATAGGGGAAAATTTTTCAAAACCTGTCCAGAGGATATGTTGCTGAGTTGCCCATAGCATAGATCGCTTCTTTCATTTTTCAGAGGCTTTTTCAAAAATGAAAGAGGCAAGCTGATTGTTGCCCAACTCAGCAACTTTTCTTCTGGGCAGGTTTTGATAAATCTCCCCCATAGCAAGTTAAAATGATAAGATATCCTTATGTGGCTTGCTGGTATAGTTATTAATTACAATTATTCGTTTGTAATTTTATTTCCTTTATGTGGTAGTTCACTGGTTGGTAAGGTATGCACCTTATAGAGCACTAATGGAGGTCTCTCTCATCGGCCTTATTTATGTATTTTATTCCACCTAATAGAGAGATGATACTAACAGAGGTTACCTTCAAATTCCTCTGTGTGGTGCTTGGGATATATAACCCTATCAGGGGTCTCTCACGACCTCCTTACATAAAGTGGCACCTTCCACAGTAAAGCACCTTCAGTGCTTTAGATGCTATGTGTCATGACACCCTTATTGTGCTTCTAATTACTGTGCTCCATTGGTGCTGTGTAGCACTACAGTGGGTCTATCACACTCTCCTTATTCATATACAGCACTATATAGCACTGTAGAGGGTCTCTCACACCCTCCTCACTAGTATGTGCCACTCCGGGAGTGGGGGGGGGGGTCTCACACACTCTCCTCAATGATGTGTTATTGGTTTGGCACAGTAGTACAGTACAAGAGACCCGGTGGTCCCTGACCCCTCTTTGTGCTGTATCTACTTTGTCTCACATCTCTATTTGAATAGACGCCGTACAAGAATCTCTGTCTAAAACAATCATCAGCCTCCCCGATATTTCGTCAGCGTACTGGCTTTTTAGAAGGCAATGAGGCTAATGGCGGTTTCCTGCGCTCTTCCTGTTATAGACTTATTCAGTGATGCCACTTCCGGTGTCATTCTTCATCACTTCCGGTTTCGTGGACCAATCCCTGTGTACATCAGCATCCATTACGTGTCCTTTGTTATTATTGTGTGGTCATGTGAGTACTTACTCCCTGTCATGTGACTGATTTACATGTCACATGATTCACAGTCCATGTGTGCTCCTCCTCCTATGCATGCACATCCGCACAACCCCGTGTGAGTGCGCACACTCCATGATCATGTGAGCTTGCACACTGACTCTATTGTCCGCGCATGTCTGTGGAGTTAGTAAGCTCATAAGATGCATTTACCACCTGTATATATCTGCAAACTTGTTATTTATCGCAAGGCATCGAGGCCATTCACTTTTTGACATAATGCTCAGATCATTCATGATATGAGCGTCTCCTTATACTTATAAAGTTACTTAACCAGCTAATATACAGTATAGACCTACACTATAATTCATATCTACTTACAATTATTAAATTTATATGATTCTGAGGACATTACATGATTTTTAAGGGATTGACATGATTTTTAAGAAGTAATCAGGTTGTAGAGATGTACATGAAAATGTATATAGAATTTTTGATCTATGTGACTTACAATAAATTGTAAAAGTGAATTGTAAAATTTGTGAAAATAATAATACTGTTCATACAGTACCCTATTACAATTGCTATGTATATGAAAAGATATACACATGGAAAGAAGTAAAATAGGTGTATATATATATATATATATATATATATATATATATATATATATATGAAAAAGATTGGTATTAAATTGGAGAAAAGGTTTTAGAAAAGAAGCCACAAGTTATGGTCTTGCCTCTGGAAGACTTCTGAGTAAGCACAGCTCCTACTCCTACCGAGGATGCATCCACTTCAAGATAGAATGGCTTGGAAGGATCAGGCCGGGAAAGAACAGATGCAGAAGCAAAGGAGGCTTGCAGGGACTGGAAGGCTTCTTCAGCTTGAGGAGGCCAGGTTTTGGGATTAGCACCCTTCTTAGTCAAAGCCACAAGGGGGGCCACCAGGGTGGAGTAATGAGGAATAAATTGTCTGTAATAGTTGGCAAAACCCAGGAACCTCTGTATGGCTTGGAGACCAGAGGAGCGTGGCCAGTCCAGGACCGCAGAGAGCTTGGTAGGATCCATTTGGAGTCCTTGGGCTGAGATGATATACCCCAGGAAGGGCAAAGAGGAACGCTCGAACAGGCATTTCTCAATCTCGGCATAGAGGCGGTTCTTTCTGAGCCGAGTGAGAACTTGTCGGACATGAACTCCAAATCCAAATTAGAGGAAAAAATAAGAATATCATCAAGGTATACTACTACACAAGTGTAAAGAAGGTCCCGGAAGATGTCATTAGCAAATTCTTGGAAGACTGCAGGTGTGTTACAAAGTCCAAAAGGCATCACTAAGTATTCAAAGTGACTGTCTCTGGTGTTAAAGGCGGTCTTCCATTCGTCACCTTCACGGATACGGATCAAATTATAGGCCCCTCGAAGATCCAATTTGGTGAAGATCTTTGCCCCTCGGAGACGATCATATAACTCAGAGATTAGGGGCAGAGGGTAACGGTTCTTGATGGTGATTATTGAGTCCTCTGTAGTCAATACAGGGGAGAAGGGAACCGTCCTTCTTGGTCACGAAGAAGAAGCCAGCCCCATCAGGAGAAGAAGACTTCCTTATGAATCCTCTCTGGAGGTTTTCACGAATATATCCGGACATGGCAAGCGTCTCTGGAGGTGAGAGAGGATAAATTCTTCCCCGAGGTGGAGTGGAACCAGGCATTAGGTCAATTGGACAATCATATGATAAGTGAGGAGGAAGGACATTGGCTTGTTTTTTGCAAAAGACATCCGCAAAGCTGTGGTATGGTTTTGGCCGACCGGGAGGCAGAGAAATTTGCGGAAGTTGCTTGACTGGAGCAGGCTTGAGACACCGGTCTGAACAGGAGGTACCCCAACGCAGGACCAGTTCAGGACAGGACTACGACGTTGTAGCCATTGCAGGCCCATGAGGAGTTCGGAGGAGCAGAAGGGAAGGACAAGGAACTCTAAAGTCTCTGTATGAAAAATTCCAATGTCCATCTGCAGTGGCAGGGTACGGAACTGCACAGTGACAGAGAGTCTCTCACCGTTAACCGTAGAAATGATGAGGGGTTTGGTTAGACGGACAACCGGAATGCGGTACTTGTCGACCAAGGAGGCGTGAATGAAGTTGCCAGCTGAACCGGAATCCAATAAGGCTGCGGCGGTGAAGAAGGACTTGGAAGGGAGGAACAACTGCACGGATATGATGAGACGTGGAGAGGAGGAATCCACACCTAGCAACGCCTCTCCCGCGTTTACTAGGTGCAAGCGTTTCCCGAACGCGGTGGACGGAGAGGACAATCACGTAGGAAGTGCTCAGTACTGGCGCAGTACAGACACAGGTTCTCGTCTCTGCGACGGCTTCGTTCTTGCGGAGTCAGGCATGACCGGTCCACCTGCATGGCTTTCACGGAGGGAGGCCCAGAAAGGGGTTGATGTGGACGTTGAGAAACGGGAGCCAGACGAGGGTAGCGTCTAAATTGAGCCTTTCCCTTTTCTAAAAGGAGTTCCTCTTGTCTCTCAGCGAAACGCTTGTCGATTCTGGTGGCCAGCAGGATGAGGTCACTAAGGGAGGAAGGAAGTTCTCGTGCAGCCAGAACATCCTTTACTTCACTGTTTAGTCCCTTCTTGAATGTTGCACATAGGGCTTCATTATTCCAGTTCAGCTCAGAGGCTAGGGTGCAAAATTGAACGGCATAGTCACCCATGGTAGAGGCTCCTTGGTTCAAGTTCAGTAAGGCAGTCTCTGCGGAGGTAACCCGGGCAGGTTCCTCAAAAACATTCCGGAATTCTTGGCAGAAGTTTTGGACGGCGGAGGTGGCAGGATTAGAGCAGTCCCACAGCGGTGTAGCCCAGGCCAGGGCCTTCCCGGAGAGTAGACTGAGAATAAAGGCTACCTTGGCTCGCTCAGAAGGAAATTGGTCAGACAGTAGCTCGAGGTGTAGAGAGCACTGCGACAGGAACCCTCGGCACTGCTTAGGATCTCTGTCAAACTTGTCAGGCAGGGACAGATGGATTCTTGAACCGGAGGCAATTGCAGGCGGAGGAGATGCAGCTGATGCAGGCGGAGGAGCTGGCTGTTGCTGAGACGGCAGGAGCTGCTGCAACATGGCGGTTAACTGGGCCAGCTGCTGACCTTGCTGGGCCACAATGGTGGTGAGGTCCGCTAGGCTTGGCAAAGGAACTTCAGCGGGATCCATGGCTGGATCTTACTGTAACGTACAACTGACTGGTAGTGGATCCTCTGGACCAGAGAGGCGATGACGCGGGTTGTACTAGAGGACCGGTTCTAAGTGGTTACTGGTTTTCACCAGAGCCCGCCGCAAAGCGGGATGGACTTGCTGCGGTGGTAACCACCAGGTCGTATCCTCCAGTAGCAACTCGACCTCACTGGTAACGATATGGCATGGTACACAGGGAGCAGGCAGGGACGTAGTCGGACGTAGCAGAGATCAGGGCAGGCGGCTAGGGTTCAAAGGCGAGTAGACGGTAGCAAGGGTACGGCAACAGGCAGGGCAGAATACACAGTATGGAACGCTTTCTCAAAGGCACTAGGGCACAAAGATCCAGCAAGGGCAGGAAGGGGCAGGAGACATTTATTAGGGAAGGAGGCAGGGATAATTAGCCAGCACACCAATCAATGGTGCGCTGGCCCTTTAAATTTACAGAAGGTGGCACGCGCGCGCCCTAGAGAGCGGGGCCGCTCGCGCCGGAAGGCAGAGCCAGTCTGCGCCGGGAACGACAGGGATCCCGTGCTCCCGGTCAGTGTGACTATGCGGGAGGCACTGGGATCCCGGGAAGGAGGAGCGGGGAAGCGATCGCTCCGGTCCGGAGGCGGGGACCGGAGCGCTGGCTGTGACAATAATTTTATTTAAATAATTATACGGGCTTAAAATAAGGTATATAAATACTCTTCACAGGTCACAAAAGCGATACATTTCCCATGAAAAAAGAGGAAAGCGCATATGTATAAAGAAAACATATGTGAATATACACATTATACGTTTTTTGGTATTTTGTTCATATTACCATAAATTTTATATTGTATATTTGGATTAATTTCAATAATGAGGGTACTAATAATGCTATATTAGGAAATAAAGATGGTCACAGTTATACTTAAACATAATATAATACAAAAATACATATAAAATGTGTAAAAAATAACTATTTCTCATATATATATATATATATATATATATATATATATATATATATATATATATATAATCTTTTTCTTTTTTTTACAGAAATAGTTATTTTTTTACACATTTTATATGTATTTTTGTATTATATTATGTTCAAGTATAAATGTGACCATCTTTATTTCCTAATATACAGTAGTATTATTAGTACCCTCATTATTGAAATTAATCCAAATATACAATATTTAATTTAGTATAAACAAAATACCAAAAAACGCATAATGTGTATATTCACTTACGTTTTCTTTATACATATGCGTTTTCCTCTTTTTTCATGGGAAATGTATTGCTTTTGTGACCTGTGAAGAGTATTAATATCCCTTATTATAAGCCCATGTAATTATTTAAATAAAATTATTTAATACCAATCTTTTTCACATATATACGCCTATTTTTTATTCTTCCTATGTGTATATCTTTTCATATACATAGCAATTGTAATATGGTACTGTATGAACTATAATATTATTTTCACAAAATTTACAACTTACTTTTACAATTTCTATATAAATTTTCATGTACGCACTATCCTGCTCATTTAGTTAGCTATAAAATATATATAATCTTTTATAATTTACAAATTGTCGATGATACATATTAAATATCGATGCTCACATATACTTATTTTTTATGTTCTGGTCTTGAAATGGTTAATGTCTTTTCGGTATATAACCAAGGGTGTTGCTGTGTATTGCCATTCCTGAAGAAGCTGTCCATGCGCAGCGAAATGCGTTGCATTATTGTGAATAAACATGATGGTTGTTACTTTTAACCTGTGAGTCCTGCGTCCTGATCAGCGCAATGAAATGCTGGTAATACAAAGTCCTTTCTTTCTACTTACAATACAACTCCAGGAAGGCTGCCGACGGACCTCTATTCAACTACACACCTTTACCATTGTTGTGTATTTTGGTGCACAACCCTTTCTGGTGAGCGGTATTGAATCCCTCATTGCTCTATACCCTTACCACATACGTTACTCCACAGGGAGCGCCTTTGTTTTTTCGTTCCAGACCATATAGTAGGAATCATACTGCCATATCCCTGCTGAGAGCATCATATACTGTATGTCCAGCCAGACCATATACCAGGAATCATACCGCCATATCCCTGCTGAGAGCGTCATATACTTTATGCCCAGCCAGACCATATACTAGAAATCATACCGCCATATCCCTGCTGAGAGCGTCATATACTGTATGCCCAGCCAGACCATGTACTAGCAATCATACCGCTATATCCCTGCTGAGAGCATCATATACTGTTTGCCCAGCCAGACCATATACTAGAAAACATACCGCCATATCCCCGCTGAGAGTGTTATATATTGTATGCCCAGCTAGACCATATACTACTTAACATTTGTTCAGTGAGAGGGAAGAAAATCTAAAGTTCTCACTGCCCCAATTCCGTCGTCAGTGTGCAGGCTCAGGATATTTTGCTGGACGGAGCAGGATTTGCCATTCTGGGGAACAATGTGCAGGCACACAAGGACTGCACACAGACGTGGTGTGTAAACTTTCTCACAGTCCTATCTGTTCAAGGATATTATGTAGTATATGGTCTGGTTGGGCATACAGTGTATGATGCTCTCAGCAGGGATATCGCGGCATCATTCCTAGTATATGGTCTGGCTGGGCATACAGTATATGTCGCTCTCAGCAGGGATATGGCAGTATGATTCCTAGTATATGGTCTGGCTGGGCATAAAGTATATGATGCTCTCAGCAGGGATATGGCGGTATGATTCCTAGTATATGGTCTGGACATACAGTATATTATGTTCTCAGGAGAGATATGTCTGTATGATTCCTAGTATATGGTCTGGACATACAGTATAAGATGCTCTCAGCAGAAATATGGCGGTATGATTCCTCCGCTGTGCTCGGACTATACCTGCAAGTTTTAATTGTCCAGATATTGAGGACGGTTTTTATGAGAATTGATTCAATAAAGTTAATTATTTGTTATTAGTGGTTTCAGTGAACTCACTTTTTTTCTGTATATATATATATATATATATATATATATATACTAGAGACCCAAGGGTGTCTAACCCCTTAAAGTCATCAGTTACTTTAATACACATAAGCAACTGGCAAGGTTGGCACCTTTTTTCTTGCAAATCCACTTTTTGGGCCAGGCAGGCAACAGTTGTGTATTATTGAGGGGCTCTTACTCTTTATATTTTCACCCTTAGGTTAGTGGCCCAACTGCAAAAATCACCAGTTACTTTTTCAACATGCAGAAAATGTATATAGTTGGCAAGGTTGGCACCGGTTTTATTGCCAAATTACTGTTTGGGCCAGGCTGTAAACAGTTGGGTATTATGGAGGGGCACTTACTCTTTATATTTCCACCCTAAGTTATTGGCCCAATGGCCCCTGAAATTCCTCAGTTGCTTATTCAAAATACTGTAAATGTATATAGTTGACAAGGTTGCCACCTGTTTTATTTCCAATCCACAGTTTGGGCCAGGCTGGATACAGTTGGGTATTATGGAGGGGCCCTTGCTCTTTTAATTCTCACTCTTAATTAAGTGGCCAAATGGCATTCAATCCCTTGAAATCACTGGTTACTTATTAAAAATGGAGAAAAAGTAAGTAATTGGCAAGGTTGGCACCTGTTTTCTTGCCAATCCACATTTTGGGCCAAGTTGGATACAGTTGGGTATTATGGAGGGGCCCTTAGTTTATATTTCCACCCTTAAGTCAGTGGCCCAACTGCGTTTAACCCCTTAAATTGCTCAGTTACTTATTCACAACGCATATTTTTTCATCTATTGCTCACTCGTTTTTTTTTTTCAGCAAAAACAATCTAATTGTTTTTTCTGAATATGTTACCAAATAATATTCAACATTTATGTATGAAAAACAGGTGTACTGCAGAGGAATAAGATGAGAAAAGGTTTATTTGTCATAGTCATCTATAAGAAAATGCTCGAATAAGAAACCAACAGAAGTGAATAAGAAGCTGGCCGAATAAGAAACAAACTTTAGCCTCGGACTAGCAATGCACAAACTCCACAAAATCCCCTTTTATTTAAGTCTTGTGACCTCATGTACACAGCTCTGTTTCAGCTTCTGCTTTCTGCTCAGGACTTCACAGCCGCTCACCAGCAGGGGGCACCATAGTCTATGGATAAGCCTATAGTCTATAGAAAATTGGTAGAACAAAAGAACTGACGGACGAGGAGAAGGAGGACATCCGGATGAAGGGTGACTGGGAAGAAACGAGGAGGAGACATTACTGAGACTGGCAGTGGGTAATGTAATCTGTGCTGTTATCTGCTCTGAGTACATAGATGGTACTTGAGGCGCTTATTCCGGTGTCCTATCTGATTAATATAATGCTGGAGATGCTGACTGTGGTGTCCTCTTTGTGCTTACATATGAGCACACACTGTCATCTTGTATTTATGGTCTAATGATAATAATACTTGATGAGAAGAATTTGGTGCCTTGTCTGTACAGCTTATTCCCATCAGTGATGAATTCTGGTTCCCTGTGTCTATTTATTAAGACACAAATGGAGAAGACTGTAGTGTGCTGTAACTTTTTGGGTATTATATTACAGGAGAAGGCAACTCTGGTCATCTGTCTGTATCTGGTTCCTCTAATACAGGAGAAGTAGACTGCAGTTCATTTCTGGGTTTTATACTACAGCAGGAGTAGACTCAGAGGACATGTCTGTCTTCTAATGCAGGCCTTTGGTGTCTTCTTTCAGGGCCGGATTTAGAGCATCATGGGCCTGGTGCTGAAGATTGTGATGGGCCTTTTTATTGAAGTATATAAAATGAAAACTCAACACAAAGCTATTTTGTCACGTTTTATGCACACTAAATTACCAGGATACCTGAATATATGATAGTGTATGGAAACTTTGCATATCTTTATAGAATCTGTTCTTTAGCTAAAAAAAAAAGAAAAAAAAAAGAAACAACTCACTTTTATGGGGACCCAGAGTGTCAAAGAGGTGTGGCAGAGGGTCCGCTATTCCCCCCCAGACTGTAACACCTATTCGATGTGATGTCACATCCGCTGCTTCTTTGGTTAACACGCAGGGGTTGCTTGCCAGCGACATATTGACATTCTGTGCATGTGCCATGAATAGGGATTGTGGTTCACAAGTGGTTCACACCTGTCAGACTGCTCATCCATCCCAATCCCCATTCACAGCGCATAGGGGATGCATGTGTCAAAGAAGATGCGGAGAAGTGTTGCAGCCCTGTAGCCACACCTCTTTCACACTCAATGCACCCCTAAATTTTTTTATTTTTGTTTAGTGAAATAAAGGATCAAACAACATCTATGAAGATATGCAAAGTATCCATACACCAACATCTTTTTTGGCTAGGCTAGCAATTTCATATGCATAAGGCTTCTTTCACACAGCTATTAGGACACTGCAGTATGACGGCCCCCGGGGGAGAAAAATTACTGCTTGCGCCGACTTTTTCTCCTGCTAGTCCCGCTACAAAATAACGGCGCCCGACTGACCCCATTAAAGTAAATGGTAAGGTGACAATTTCTCACCTAGCTTTTTCATGCTCCTGAACGGCATATCTGCTTATCATAGCTCAGCTATTACAGATAGATTTACCTATAACTTTTAGTCTAATCTGTCTCCAGGGCTGCCATCAGAAATTTCGGGGCCCCTTACACAGCTTCAGGCCTGGGACCCTCATCACCGCCCCCCGCCCCTCCCGATGCCCTACTCTCAGTGCCCCTAATAATGCTCCTCCTTAGTGCCATAGTGAGTAGGTTAGTGTGTTAGGGAAAGGGTAGGCGGATGGGTGGTGGTGGGTAGGTAATTTCCCTTCCCCTATTAGTGTTAATGCCCACATTAGGTAGGTAGTAGGTTATGCCCCTGGTAGGTGGCAGGTAATGCCCCCAGTAGGTAGTGTCCCCTGTAGATAGATAGATAGGTAGTGCCCCCAGTAGATAGTGCCCCTAGTAGGTAGGTATCAGGTAATGCCTCCAGTAGGTAGTGCCCCCCCCCCAGCTGAGTGGTGCCCCCAGTAGATAGTGGCCCTAGTAGGTAGTGGTCCCTGGTTGGTAGTGCCCTCAGGTAGGTAATGCCCCCAGTATACAGTGACCCCAGTAGATAGTTCCCCCATATAGGTCATGCAGGTAGGTAGTGTCCCCCAGGTAGGTAAGGCCCCCAGTTGAGTAATAATGCCCCCAGCTAGTTAATAATACCCCCAGTTAGGTAATAATTCCCCTCACATAAGTAATGCCCCCAGTTATGTAATAATGCCCCTCACATAGGTAATGCTCCAGTAGGCTAAAAAATGCACTAGTTAGTAAATAATGCCCCCACATAGGTAAAAATTGTCCCCACGTAGATTAAAAAAAAAAAAAAAAAAAAACATCATAAAAATCCACTGCGCTGAGGCCAGGCTGTCAGCAGCCTCCGGAGTGGTACGGGACTTCTCTGGCAGGCTGCGTGATGTACGTACAGGAGCCGTAAAATGCTATAGCCTCTACGTACATTGGAAAAGATTTATCAAAACCTGTTCCGAGGAAAAGTTGCTGAGTTGTCCCTAGCAACCAATCAGATTACTTCTTTCATTTTTAAAGAGACCTGTGAAAAATGAAAGAAGCGATCTGATTGGTTGCTATGGGCAACTCAGCAACTTTACCTCTGCACAGGTTTTGATTAATCACCCCCATCATGTACGCAATTTGCATACTGTATGTCCAGAAGCAGGAGACTGCTGTTTACACAACTCAGCTGCCATAATACACAGTGACAACTAGAGGGAGGACAAGTAGCTCATCACATGTGAGGTTTCAGGAGCCTGGGAAAGCTGGGTGACTGGCAGTACACAGTGCAGGGCTCACAGTACTTCCCCAGCTTTATGGACTGCCTGTCACTCAGCTTTCCCAGTCTCCTGAACGGAATGTCTGTATGGTGAAGCAGCCATATTGGAGAGATGAAGTAACAGATGTCATACTAGTATTCTGCCATTCAGAAGTCATATAAAGCTAGGGAAATGCTAAGAGTACTAGTGTGACATCTGGTACTTCACTACATAAAAACATGTTTTCTTTCCGATGTGGCTACTTTACCAGACAGATATTCTCTTCAGAAGTCTGGGAAAGCTGGGTGACAGGCAGTACACATAAAGCTGGGGAAGTACTGTGAGCCCTGCACTGTGTCACCTAGCTTCTCCAGTCTCCTGAAGAGAGCCCCCATACGCCCATATAGTGCCCCAAACAGGGAATACACTAATACGTACACATTACACAGATACAGACACGTACACTTTACATGTGTACAATTTCAACACTAACAGACATACACACACAGGTGATACATTACATATATATACACACATACAGGTGATACATGACATATATACACATACATACACACACACACACACACACGTGATACATGACATATATACACATACATACAGACATACACAGGTGATACATGACATATATACACATACAAAGTTAGGTGATACATGACATATATACACATACACACACACATACAGTTAGGTGATACATGACATATATACACATACATACACACAGTTAGGTGATACATGACATATACACACATACACACACAGTTAGGTGATACATAAAATATACACATACACACATACATACACATATATACACACACAGGTGATACATGACATATACACACATACACACACAGTTAGGTGATACATGACATATACACATACACACATACATACACATATATACACATACACAGTTAGGTGATACATGACATATACACACATACACACACAGTTAGGTGATACATGACATATACACATACATACACATATATACACACACAGTTAGGGTATACATGACATATATACACACACACACACACACACTTACTTTTAGGCAGGATTAGACAGCTCCAGGGGGTTCCACATCTGTAGACTCCTTACTTCACCTCTGCTCCTAGCTCCACTGGGCAGCCTGCAGCCCTCCCCTCCTCCTATTCCCTGACTGCCGACCTGTATACAGCAGGAGGCCGGGGATCTTACTGAGGGATGGGGGATGGGCCCAGGAGAGAGGAGAGGGGCCCAGGTCTTCCTGCCTGTACGTGTGGGCAAGTGCTGAGCCCCAGTGCAGAGACCAGGCAGGGCAGAGGGAGGTTACAGGCCTCACGATCAGTGGAGCATAAGGGGAAAGTGACAGCCGGCAGCCACAGCCCCTGTATATAGTGCACCTGGTCCGGGCCTGTACTGCCCTGATGGCGGCCCCTACCCTGACGTCACGTGGGGCACGCAGGTCACGCAACCAAGTCATCACCAGGGCCGTAGGTAAGCCTGTGGGCCGGTCTGGGACATCGCAGGGCCAGCCTTCTTTTACTGTTAATATTGTTGTCGCAGGCTGCCGGGCCTATTTTAACGTAGTGGCCTGGAGCTGCCGCTCCATCCGCCCCTACGTTAATCCGGCCCTGTCTTCTTTATGTCATGTTATTATAATACAGTAGAAGCAGACTTCTCAGGGTGGGAAGGAGTGCTATACTAGTAGTGTGTGCATTCTTCCTGTGGTCTAGCATTGCCTACAGGTTTATGGAGAAAATGTTTGTTTTTCTATTAATCTTTATTGATTTTATTTATTTTAACACCTTAAGGACGCAGCCCATTTGGGCCTTAAGGACGCAGACAATAAAATGTTTACGTTTTTGTTTTTTCCTCCTCGTCTTCAAAAAATCATAACTCTTTTATATTTTCATCCACAGACGAGTATGAGGGCTTGTTTTTTGCGCGACCAGTTGTCCGTTGTAATGCCATCACTCCCTTTACCATTAAATGTATGGCGCAACCAAAAAAATACTATTTGTGTGGTGAAATTAAAAAGAAAACCGCAATTTTGCAAATTTTGGAAGGGTTTGTCTTCACGCCGTACAATTTACGATAAAAATTACATGTGTTCTTTATTCTTTGGGTCAATACAATTAAAATGATACCCATGATAACATACTTTTCTATTACTGTTGCTCTTAAAAAATCGCAAACTTTTTAACCCAATTAGGGATCGACCGATTATCGGTATGGCCGATATTTTCGGCCGATAATCACGATTTTGGGCATTATTGGTATCGCCATTTACCTTGCCGATAAGCCGATAATGCCCCCCCCGCACCGCCACCGCCCCCCCCCCCCCCCCCGACCCGCCGCACCGCAACCACCCCCCCCGACCCACCGCACCGCGTCGCACCCCCCACCGTAGTGCTGGGCGGTATATCGGTATGAACCGGATACCGTTTTTTTTTCTCCCACGGTATGGATTTTTGCCCATACCGCTATACCTGTCGGGCCCCTCCCCCACCCCCATCCCAGAACCCTGACCCAGTTGCTGCAGGGACCGTCCGGGGAGGGTGGTCCGGGCCATCCATCCTTCCTGTAGTGTCCGGCGGCATTCTGGGTGGAGGGTGAAGCGGTCCGGGCTGTCCTTCTCCGGGGGTCCTCTTCTCCAGTCCGGGCAGGCTCCGGCCTAGTACGCTGCATAGACGCCGCTATGCCGTGACATCAGGTGCGTCGCTGCGCAGCGGCGTCTATGCAGCGTTACTAGGCCAGAGCCTGCCCGGAGTGGAGAAGAGGACCCCCGAAGAAGAAGGACAGCCCGGACCAGTTCACCCTCCACCCGGAATGCCGCCGGACACTACAGGAAGGATGGTTGGCCCGGACCACCCTCCCCGGACGGTCCCTGCAGCAAGTGGGAAGGTGAGTCAGGGTTCTGGGATGAACAGGGGTCTGTATAATATACTATACCTAAAGTAGGCCCTCCAGCTGTTGAGGCCCTCCAGCTGTTGCGAAACTACAACTCCCAGCATGCCCGGACAGCCAACGGCTGTCCGGGCATGCTGGGAGTAGTAGTTTTGCAAAAGCTGGAGGCACCCCTAATTGGGAAACCCTGACCTATACTATATACTACTATATAGTCCAACATGCTGGGAGTTGTAGTTTTGCAACAGCTGGAGGCTGTAGGGTTGTTTGTTACATCTATTTAAAAGGGTACTCCACTGCCCCAGTGTTCAGATCATTTAGTTCCAAAAGCCCATTTAGTTCCGCTACGCCACCTCAATGCAAGTCTCAATGTAAAAAAAAATAAATACTGTGAAATACCGTGATACAGTAATACTTTAGAAAAATACCGTGATACTAATTTTTGGTCATATCGCCCAGCACTACCCCACCGCCCTGGCCCCATTTCCTCCCCCATCCCCGGTTTTATAATTACCTTTTCCCGGAGCCCACGCTACTTCTTGCTCCTGCTGCGTCCTGCGTTACACTGTGCGCAATGACGAGTGACGTGCGCGACGTGACGTCACCGTCAGTGTGCACAGTGCCAGTTCAAGAGGACGCCACCGGAGCCAGATGTGGAGTGGACCCCGGGAACAGGTAATTATAAAACCGGGGATGGGGGAGGCAATGGGGCCGGTGCGGTGCAGGGGGTCGGTCGCGGTGCGGCGGATCTGGGGGTCGGTCGCGGGTGCAGTGCTGCAGCGGCGGTTGCGGTGCGGCACGGCGGGGGGAGCGGTGGCGGTGATAGGTCTCAGGACCCCTGGACAGGCAGGGGAAGAGAAGCGGGTGGTGGCGGCGGCCTGTGGCACCGCAAAAGCCACTGCAGTGCATTGATTTAAAGCGCCCACTTTAAATCAATGATCTGCAGCGGTGTCACGGGGGGATAAATAGCCGATAACTTATACTGGAATATCGGTATAAGTTATCGGCTATCGGCCCTAACCTCCACCGATTATCGGTATCGGCCCTAAAAAAACGATATCGGTCGATCCCTAAACCAAATGAGTATGTTTAAAATCCCCCTATTTTGAAGACCTATAACTTTTTCATTTTTCCATATAAGCTGCGGTATGAGGGCTCATTTTTTGCGCTGTGATCTGTACTTTTTATTGATACCATATTTGCTTATCTAGAACTTTTAATCCATTTTTATAACCATTTTTGGGAATAAAATGTTATAAAAAATCATCTATTTTTTATTTTTACGTTCACGACGTTCACTGTACGGTATCATTAACATTTTATTTTAATAGTTCAGATATTTACACACGCGGCGATACCAAATATGTATATAAAATATTTTTTGAACACTTTTTGGGGGTGAAATAGGGAAAATGGGACAATTTACTTTTTTATTGGGGTTGTTTCAAATTTTTTTACTTAATTTTTTTTACTTTTATTTTTACACTTTAATAGTCCCCATAGGGGACTATTGATAGCAATCACTCAATTACTAATCCTGTTCAGTGCTATGTATAGGACATAGCACTGATCAGGGTTATCGGTCATCTACTGCTCTGGTCTGCGGGAAGGCAGATCAGAGCAGAAGATGCCGGCAAGGCAGCGGAGCCAGGTGAGGGGACCTTCGTCTGCCATGCTGGATGATTGGATTGCCGCGGCAGCGCTGCGGGCGATCCGATCATCCATTTTAGTGACTGCGATGCTGCAGATGCCGTGATCTGTATTGATCACGGCATCTGAGGGGTTAATGGTGGACATCCGCGGGATCACGGGTGTCCGCCATTACGGGCGGGTCCCTGGCTGCTATCAGCAGCTGGGACCTGCCGCGCATGATCCAGGCATCGCTCTGACGTGCTTAGGACGTAAATGTATGTCCTGGTGCGTTAAGTACCACCTCACCAGGACGTACATTTACGGCGCTCGTTGTTAAGGGGATAAAGACAGTACATATGGACATTTGTTCTATCCATCGGTCTATTAAAAAAGACAAAACATATTAACACACTCCTACAAAAAAAAGTATAAGGGTTTCCCAGAGTCACAGAAAAAAGAAATTCACCTTACATCTTCCCCTATGTTTAATTAAAGTAATACAATATTTGGATAGATTACATGCACTCCACTGTAAATAATGACATTTTATTCGCAAGACAAAAATTAATAATCAACCTGAGCACATGAGCCTAAATTTTTCATCCAGACATGCAGTAAAGATTATTTTTACTGCTAGCCAAAGATAAAATGTGGCGTTTCTGTCCTCCTGGGACCTTTGTCAATCCTTAACACGTAGATTAAAGGGGAACTCCGGTGGAAACAAGTGGAAAACAAATGTTTCAACTGGTGCCAAAAAGTTAAACAGATTTGTAAATTACTTCTATTTATAAATCTTAATCCTTCCAGTACTTCTCAGATGCTGTATACTACAGAAAAGATTGTTCAGTTCTTTCCAGTCTTACCATTGTGCTCTCTGCTGACACCTCTGTCCGTGTCAGGAAGTGTCCAGATTAAAAGCATATCCTGAAAGAAAACCTCTCCTGCTCTGGACAGTCCCTGACACGGACAGAAGTGTCAGCAGAGAGCACTATGGTCAGACTGGAAAGAACTTCACAAATGTATCTATAGTATACAGAAGCTGATAAGCACTGGAAGGGTTAAGATTTTTAAATAGAAGTAATTTGCAAATCTGTTAATCTTTCTAGCACCAGTTAATTTGAAAAAAACAAACAAAAAAAAACATTCCCACAGTAATTCCCCTTTAAGGAGTTTGCGTTATGAACAGTGAGTTTGGCCAAAAACCTGGTTCAGATCACATGCTCCTAAGCCTCCAGCTTCTGTAATATGGCTTGAGAAAGGTCCAAGGAGGACCGAAACATTGCCTTTATGTTTTTTTTTTGTCTGGCAGTAAGAACAAAAAAAATCTTTACTTCATCTCTGGATAAAATACTTAAAGGGGTACTCCGCCCCTAGATATCTTATCCCCTATCCAAAGGATAGGGGATAAGATGTCAGATCGCCGGGGTCCCGCTGCTGGGGATCCCGGGGATCGCTGCTGCGGAACCCCTCTATCATTACTGCACAGTGCGAGATTGCTCTGCACGTAATGACGGGCAATACAGGGGCCGGAGCATCTTTACATCATGGCTCCGCCCCTCGTGACGTCATGGCCCGCCCCCGTCAATACAAGTCTATGGGAATGGGGCATGGCGGTCGTCACGCCCCCTGCCATAGACTTGCATTAAGGGGACGGGCCGTGATGTCATGAGGGGCGGAGTCATGACTTCACGCTGCTCCGGCCCCTGTATCGCCCGTCATTACGCACAGAGCGAACTCGCTCTGTGCAGTAATGATGGCGGGGTGCCGCAACGGCAATCCCCGGGGTCCCCAGCAGCGGGACCGCGGCGATCTAACATCTTATCCCCTATGCTTTGGATAAGGGATAAGATGCCAGGGGTGGAGTACCCCTTTAAGCACATGTATTCTCATTGATTCCGAATATTCGGAATCTCTTACAAATAAAATAGCATTTATTTAATACACTTGAGTGCTGTAGATTATTTTCTGTGTCTATTGGACTGAGGAATCTTTCCACAGAGTACCTTCAGAACAGAGTAGTACCATTACTTCTAGCCAGTATACCATTATAGTAGTATATAGTATAAGTCCTATGACAATCACCCATTGTATATGTTTTTATGACATGTCAATGTAAATGTCCAGAAACATCTTCACCATTCTGGGCACCAGTGTACGAAAAAGACATAGGAGGACATTTATCATTGTTGCTTTGATAAGCAAGTTCTGAAGTCTTTTTTTTTTTTGCTTTAGTTTTGCTTATGTGACATATTTATTATTCTATCACAGGGGGTTGATAAATTTGGCACACATTAGCATAAAACAATAAATCACTCTAAAATACAACTTTTTTAGCATACACAAGCAAAAACCTATAAATGACTTCAGAACAACACTTTGTTCCATCACCTCTTCTTCTCTGTGACTTTTCTGCTCTAAAGTTGCAAAAAATGTTTGTGGACAACATGTCTAGTCAAATGAAGAAACAAAAAAGGTCCAGCATAGCGACATGCAGTAAAACCGTATTCTTTATTCAAGCTTCACATAGACATTAGCATAGGATAGTTCGGACAACAGTGACGCGTTTCAGCGGACGTATCTGCCTTAGTCATACTAAATCCACTTATGATCCATCCGGACTATATAGGGGAGAGACTCCACCCACAACAGGTGCAAATACCTGTCCTAGTTGGACCAGCTCTCCACCAACAGAGTCCAGAGCTAACAAATAGACAGATTAACCAATGGATCATAATATGCCACATTAGTACATAAAAACATGTATATCCTCCCCTCCTATTCAACCCACAGATCTCAAACAGTTGTGACACTGGAACAGTTATCCCATGGATTTCATCCAAAATCTTCCTTTTAGCCAATATAAGAGATCCATACAAGAGGACACTCTTTCCCTTCCAAACCCTCAGAGACAAATATCACCTCTCTAGTGATGACTTTCAGCTTTATCAAGCAAATAAACATCACATGAACACGACCTCTGACGACTCCCTTTTTCCACCTCCTATGCCATTTGAAATGCTATGTAGGGGCTCCAAATCAACCAAGGGCCTCATTTCTAACATTTATAATATATTGTCCTCGAAAGGGGGCATCGACAATCATAGGCACACATACATGGACAAATGGGATTTTGGGTCACCCCTTGTCCACTTCTCAATGGCAGAGCATCTGGAAAGCTGCAGCCAACTCATCCTCCTGCATCTCCCACCAGGAGAACCAATGTGGTACCAAACTCCAGAAAAACTACATCATCTCTTTCCACAAGTGTCCCCTTTATGTTGGAGATGTCAGGCTGGTACTGGCTCCCTCCAACATATTTTTTGTTACTGCCCTGCATTGAGACACTTTTGGTTGGAGGTTCAATCCTTAAAGTGTACCTCATGAAACAAACTTTTTATATATTAAAGGTAAAACCCTACTGAACAACTTTTTTAATTGCTTTTATTTAAAAAAATCCTCCTTTCATGTTTTTTTTTACTTTAAAAACTTTTCCTCTAGGGGTCTCCCTAGCAATCCCGTCAGCAAGCATTTCGGACTCAGTGAGTGCTTCTGAAATCAGCTCTGTGCAGCTCCCAGCCTGTCAGACAGGCAGGAGGGAGGGAGAGAGAGCACTCAGCTCATACACAAGCAGGAAGCAAACAGAGAGGATACATTTCCTCTTCTCTTTTTCACATTCCTGTCCCCTCTGTCCACTTTCCACATGGCTAATTATATATGCACTGCTCTCCGGACTTGCCATTGCTATGACAACCTCCCCTGCTCTCTGCTTACAACTGCACTACCAAAGGGCATAGAAAAAATGTATTTTTAGGGGGTTTTAAAGCAAAATAAATGCAGGGATAGACTTTGTCAAAGTCAGGGACAGATGGGGAGGGGGATTAGGGAAAGTTTAGATGTGAAAGGTACTCTTTAATAGCTCGGGTTTTAGGCGTTTGTCCTCTCTTGCACCCGAATACATACCTTCTAAACCTCCCCCTCCCGGAATGTCCTCCACTTCATTCAAACTACTCTTACACATCCTAACAGCTTCCAAATGTCTCATAGCCCGCTGGTGGAAGCGCTCTGATACCCCACCTATCCAGGCTTTACTAGAAAAAATCAGGGTACGCAGGATGGAACGTACAAGTACGCAGTACGATCAAGTACGCAGGATGGAACGCCTGTCAGCTGTCATGGAGAATAGGTAATTTTTTTTTTTCAGAAGATTTGGAGACTTTGGGAGGAGTACAAAGATTCTATAACTGTTCATTGACTGATTATGAGAATGCGAGACCCTGATCTTTTCTTTCTTCTTCTTATATTCTTCCACCCTCAGATATTCCAACCGGATTCATTACAGCTTTTTCTTTCCTCACTTTTCAGTGAGCTCATATCCTTTATCTGAATTTCCGTACTGCTCTATAACCTCTTTCTTTTCTTTTTTTCTTTTTCTTATGTACAATGCCATTTTATTAAGTACTTATGTACTGTATTCATGCGATCCTAACTAGATCTATTGTACATCCCTCTTTATTTTTTCTGTATGTTAAAATGGAAAAACTATTTTAAATAAACAGTTATAAAAAATAAAAAAAACATTTATATCCTATAACAATACGGACATCTGTCAAAAATGTTTAAAATCTGTGTCTAACGGTACAAAAAATAAACTATAACATTACTAACAAAAGATTGTTTTGTAGTACACACAGTGCATTCTTCATATGAACCGTATGACCACTAAACATTGTACTTGTCACACTTTGAGCACAAAACAGGAGTCTTTTGATGATGAAATAAACATTCAATATACAATGGACTTAAAGAAGAGGAATGTTATTGGAGATAGATGTTATCATGTATATGCTGCATCATTTTCACAAATTCATAATATACATACATTTGTACAGATATGTAGTGAATATGCATATACCACTCCACAGAAAGGGAAAAGAATCATGTAGCTTACGAAAGTAAAATGCTCCTACGATAATCTGTCCCAAGATCCATAAATTGATCCTCCATAAACCATATAACAATCTATTTATTTTGGAATATATATAGCCGATGATCTTCTGATACAGAGCTGATACTAGATGTAATACTCATATAGCAGACAATATGGGATGAACAGAAGGCAATACATAACTTTATCAGTATGAATATAAATAAAATTAGTAATGCAAAATAACATCTTGCCTTCTGTTCATACCCATAGGATACCGGGTACCGAGTTTCATAATGCAAAAGATTGTTCATCACTGTGCAACAAGTGCACCTAGTGTGTCCGCACTTAAAGGGCCCTACGTGTGCAAGCCAGGTGGGTTTACTCGGGCTACTGCTGGAAAATAAGCTAGGATATATTTGTGTAGCTATAGTAGTACCTTTCCTCGATACACATAGAAACCCTGTTGAAAGACTCTCGCATATGCAGGATCTCTGCTGATCATGGCAATGTATTTTTGCACTATTTTTTGCACAGCATTAAAATCTTTGCTGTACTGAGTAGAGAATACAATGGGGTGACCATTAGGGGACCTGCCACCAGACAAGAGGGCATTCCGTTCTTTATTCCAAGCTATATCCATAGCTCATCTGATATGGCACGGACGATACCCTCTTCGCTTTAAACATGATGCTATGTTGTCTGCAATTGCGTTAGGCTCTAATCTTCTCCCCGACAGGCAAATTCTTGATAACGTGGGGTGGGCGATCATCCCCTGCTAATAGAATCATTTAGACACATAGGGGGACATGTATCAAAGATTTTACCCCTGTTTTGTGTGTATTTTTTTGCGCAAAATTTTGTGCAAGCCCTTTTTTTTGCGCATTTTTTTTGCGCACGTTTTGGTAGAGCATGTCCTCCAGATGTGGCTGAATCAGGGTACCTTGGAGTGACATCTATAGTACACATGGATTTATTACCTGCATTATTTTCCTTTGCACCAAAAATTTTGACGCAAGTGCGTCTTTTTCCCCGTAAATATAAGCCAACTTTAACTGCATGTAGCGATTCTTTCTATTTCTGAAGGAAAGTTCTACTAAGGAACCACCAGAATGTTTTATCTTTCCTATCTCAATTCCTCATTTGGTTTGCTTTATATTTTTACTCCTTGGTTATTCCAAAGCACTTTTAAAATAATTAGCATATAGAATATTTGTTTACAGTTCAGTTATTCATTAGATCACTTGTATATTGTTATTTTATGATCCAACAATTTAATACATTTACATAGGAAATGTTTGATAACTTATCATTGAACAAGCTCCATCACATTAAAATAGCTTTGTAATCCACTTAACACTGTAGATCATTCTCCTTTTATTTTTACAATTTACTGCTTTCCGTTATACTTTTCCCCAGCGCCCGGTAAGATAGCCAGCCATCTTACCATATTCCCCCCCCCCCCCCCCCCCCCAGCGATCGCTGCTATCAGCTAGTCAAATCTGACCAGCGGATAGCAGCGTTTCGCTATGAGAATACTTAGCAGCGCGGTGTGTGAGTCCGGATCACGGGGATCGGGACACACACCGCTCTGCTAAGTGTCCCTTACCCGTCCCCCGGCGTCACTTAACCGGCCATGCGGTGTCATGAGCGGTCCCGGTGCGAGCGGCGTCCATCAGGTGGTCCCGGGGGTGGTGCTTCCCCGCGGTGAGTTTGTAGCAGGGCGGCATCTTCATTGGCAGCAGTGAGATCGCCGTAAAGCGATCTCACTGCTGCCTCTGGGAGTTTCAAAACTGCAACTCCCAGCATGCCCAGACAGCCTGTGGCTTTCTGGGCATGCTGGGAGTTGTAGTTTTGGAACATCTGGAGGGCCACAGTTTGGAGACCACTGTATAATGGTCTCCAATCTGTGCTCTTCCAGATGTTCCAAAATTACAAATCTCAGCATGCCCACTCTGTTGAGGCATGCTGGGAGTTGTAGTTCTGTAACATATGGAAGACCACAGTTTGGAGACCATTATACAGTGGTCTACAAACTGCACACCTCCAGCTATTGGAAAACTACAACTCCCAGCATGCCCAGACTGCCCAAGCATGCTGGGAGTTGTAGTTCGTCAACATCTGACCCTTCAGATATTGCCGAAATACAACTTCCAGCATGTATGGCCATGCTGGGAATTATAGTTTTGCAACAGCTGGAGGCACACTAGTTGGGAAACATTGTTCGTTTCCTAACTCGTTTCCTAACTTATCTTCAAAAAGGGCTCTAGGTCTTCCCCAGGAAACTATAGACCGGTAAGTTTAACGTGCATTGTGGGTAAATTGTTTGAAGGACTTATAAGGGATTACATACAGGAATACATAGGGGATAATTGTATTATAAGTGATAGCCAGCATGGGTTTACTAAGGATAGAAGTTGTCAAACCAATCTAATTTGCTTTTATGAAGAGGTGAGTAGAAGCCTTGACAGAGGAATGGCTGTGGATATAGTGTTTCTGGATTTTGCTAAAGCGTTTGATACTGTCCCTCATAGACGTCTGACAGGTAAGTTAAGGTCTTTGGGTTTGGAAATTTTAGTTTGTAACTGGATTGAACACTGGCTCATGGATCGTACCCAGAGAGTGGTGGTCAATAATTCGTACTCTGATTGGTCCCCGGTTATTAGTGGTGTACCCCAAGGTTCAGTACTGGGCCCGCTGTTGTTTAATTTATTTATCAATGATATAGAGGATGGTATTAACAGCTCTGTTTCTATCTTTGCAGATGACACCAAGCTTTATAGCACGGTACAGTCTATAGAGGATGTGCATAAGTTACAAGATGACTTGGATAGACTAAGTGTCTGGGCATCTACTTGGCAAATGAGGTTCAATGTGGATAAATGTAAAGTTATGCATCTGGATACTAATAACCTGCATGCATCGTATGTCTTAGGGGGGATTAAACTGGCAGAGTCACTGGTAGAGAAGGATCTGGGTGTACTTGTAGATCACAGACTACAGAATAGCATGCAATGTCAGGCTGCTGCTTCCAAAGCCGGCAGGATATTGTCATGTATCAAAAGAGGCATGGACTCAAGGGACAGGGACATAATACTCCCCCTTTATAAAGCATTGGTATGGCCTCACCTGGAATATGCTGTTCAGTTTTGGGCACCTGTCCATAAAAGGGACACTGCGGAGTTGGAAAGGGTGCAGAGACGCGCAACTAAACTAATATGGGGCATGGAACATCTTAGCTATGAGGAGCGATTAAAGGAGTTACAATTGTTTAGTCTTGAGAAGAGACGTTTAAGGGGGGATATGATAAACGTATATTAGTATATTAATGGCCCATACAAAAAATATGGAGAAAAACTGTTCCAGGTTAACCCCCCCCAAAGGACGAGGGGGCACTCCCCCCGTCTGGAGAAGAAAAAGTTTAGTCTCAAGGGGCGACACACCTTCTTTACCGTGAGGACTGTGAATTTATGGAACGGTCTACCTCAGGAACTGGTCACAGCAGGAACAATTAACAGCTTTAAAACAGGATTAGATACATTCATGGAACAAAATAACATTAATGCTTATGAAGAAATATAAAATCCCATCCCTTCCCCAATATCGCGCCACACCCCTACCCCTTAATTCCCTGGTTGAACTTGATGGACATATGTCTTTTTTCGACCGTACTAACTATGTAACTATGTAACTCTTTTTCCCAACCCGTGTGCCTCCAGCTGTGCCTCCAAACTATAACGCCCAGCATGCACTGACAGACCATGCATGCTGGGAATTGAAGTTGTGCAACAGCTGGAGGCACACTGGTTTGGAAACACTAAGTTAAGTAAAAAACTTTCAAATGTTTTGCAACCAGTGTGCCTTCAGCTGTTGCATAACTACAACCCTCAGCATGCACGGACTGCCAAAGGGCATGCTGGGAGTTGTAGCAGTATGCCTCCAGCTGTTGCATAACTACAAGTTCCAGCATGTCCTTCTGCTGTCACTGCATGCTGAGATTTGAAGTTTTTGCAACAGCTGAAGGCACACTGGTTGCGTGTTTCGCAACCAGTGTGCCTCCAGGTGTTGCAAAACTACAACTCCCAGCATGCACGGACAGCCAAAGGTCATGCTCGGAGTTGTAGTTTTGCAACAGCTGGATGTTTCCCCCCCTCCCCCCAATGTGAATGGACAGGGTAAACTCACATGGGCGGAGGTTTACAGGGAGTGCTGCAAGATTGAGATGCAGCAAACTCGCTGTCAACCCCCGCCCGTGTGACTGTACCCTAAAAACACTACACTACACTTAAATAAAATAAGTAAAAAACACTATATATACACATATCGCTACACAGCCCCCCTCCCCTCCCCAATAAATATGAACAACGTCTGGTACGGCACTGTTTCCAAAATGGAGCCTCCAGCTGTTGCAAAACAACAACTCCCAGTATTGCCGGACAGCCATTGACTGTCCAGGCATGTTGGGAGTTTTGCAACAGCTGGAGGCACCCTGTTTGTGAAACACTGGCATAGAATACCCCTATGTCCATCCCTATGCAAAACCCTAATTTAGGCCTCTCACTTTGGAGCCCTGTCGTATTTCAAGGCAACATTTTAGGGTCACATATGGGGTATCGCCGTACTCGGGAGAAATTGCCTTACAGATTTTGGGGGGCTTTTTCTCCTTTTACCCATTATGAAAGGGAACAGTTGGAGTCTACACCAGTATGTTAGTGTATAAAAATAAAATTATTTACACTGACATGCAGGTATTGCCACATACTTTACATTTTCACAAGAGTTAAATGGAAAAAAAGATCCCCATTTTTTGGGACACAATTTAGCCAGAGTACGGAGATACCACATATGTGGGCGCAAAGTGCTCTGCGGGTGCACAACAAGGCCCATAAGGTAGAGTGCACCATGTACATTTGAGGTGATTTGCACAGGGGTGTCACAGATGTTAAATGAAGAATAAGGACATTGGTATAATTGATGTGTTATAATTGGGTGCAAAAAGTGGTATTATTGTGAGATTAAAACTCTACATAATGAAGAAAAAAAATTCTAAAACTAATAACGAGGACACACTTACTGTTTAGGTGCAGAAACGCTGCAGACAAAGCTCCTACTAAATAGAGCTGCGGTGTAAATTTATGCTCTGAGGAGAATTCTAAATTTAAACGCAATTCAAGAAAGTAGCTGCACAAGAATGATAAATTTAACGCAGCTGCGCCAAATTTACACAACAGGCAGAGGGGTAAAAAATTTCTATTATACACTGGAAATGATACATGTCCCCCTATGTGTATATAGAAGCGCTGCGGGGAACAGACATATAGTGTTATATGTCTGGCCCCCCATATAGCCCCCACAGTACTATGCGTCAAAATGATTCTATCATATTGACACATAGCGTTGCGGGGACTATGGGGGAGATGTATCAAACCCTGTCCAGAGGAAAGGTTGCCCATAGCAACCAATCAGTTTGCCTCTTTCATTTTTAAGGAGACCTGTGAAAAATTAACTAAGCGATCTGATTGGTTGCTATGGACAACTCAGCAACTTTTCCTCTGGACCGGTTTTGATAAATCTCCCCCCTATATAGAAGTGCTGTGGAGGACAAGATGTATAGGGGGGGCACTGTATTTATAGCGCAGCAGGGAGCACTGTATTTATAGCGTTGCGGGGGGGCAGACATATAGCCCACAGCGCTTCTGTATATCTTGCCCCCCGCTGTACTATGTGGATCCACACTGACTGACTTTATAAACCCCGCCAGGAGCCCTAAATGGCCACTCACTCAGGGCTCCCACTCAGGGCTCCCGGCAGGGTATTTAAAAATGAAAGTAAAAATACACTATACACATCGCAGGGGAACGGAGCATGCGTCAGCTTTCCTGGTTAATAACTTATGATCGCATTGGGTCTCAGAAGTGAGACTCAGTGCGATCAATCCCTCAGCCCCTGTACTACTTCCCCCAACATGGAACATACTCTATTCCATGATGGGGGTAGTAGTACAACACTAATGCAGCCTCCCCAGCTGCCTGCAGACTACTACTCCGATCATGGAAACAAGTCTGTTCCATGATGGGTGTAGTATTAGTCCCGCAGCACTGCAGGAGTCCACAGATGTCCCCTTTCCTGAGCATGCTCAGAAGTAATGATGGTTAAAAAAACGATTTTATAAACCAAGTCTAAACGGATGACATTAAAGGCTCATCAATTTGCCATATCCCTTTCTATTCTGTTATTTTTGACAGGAGAAAAAATACAGCATGCAACGTCTTTTCCAAATGGGTGATAGAGAATTCTAAAGAAATACCATTGACATCAATGGGATTCTTTTAGAGTCGTTTGCAACCCGTTTGAAAAATTATCAATCGGATTGATAATGAATATTTATTAACAGGGGCAGACGTTAATGTGAACGAGCCCTAAACACCATGATAAATGTCCCCCATAGTGGAGTTAGTTTAGAAAAAAGATGGCTTAGGGTTGCCTTATAACCGTGTATAAAAATATCAGGGGTGAAGTACAAAGATCTCTCCCAATATCTATTTATACCAAGGACTGTGTATACAGGGGGTGTGGAAATTTAAAAAACTAACTACTTGTCCAAGGGACTAAAACTGAACACAATCTGCTTATCCCTCATGACAATTACCTTGTCCTTGTACACAAAATAGTTTTAACCAAAATAGTATGAAAATTAGGTCTTTATTAGTTTATTTAGTTTTTGCACTTTAGTTTTTTCCTTGTTGCCCTATATTAGTAGTGTTGAGCGGCATAGGCCATATTCGAATTCGCGAATATTCGCGAATATATGGACGAATATTCGTCATATATTCGCGAATATTCGCATATTCGTTATATTCTCGTTTTATTTTCGCATATGCGAAAATACGCATATGCGAAAATTAACATACGCGAAAATGCGCATATGCGAAAATTAGCATATACGAATTTTCGCACGCCAGTCTCACACAGTAGTATTACAGCCTTCTTTACACCACACAAACTGGAAGCAGAGAGGGGTGATCACTGTGATGTGTACTGTGAAGAAAAAAATAAATAAAAAACGAATATTCGTAATTCCGAATATATAGCGCTATATTCGTGAAATTCGCGAATTCGCGAATATGCGATATTCGCGAATAATATTCGAATTGCGAATATTCGCGAGCAACACTATATATTAGCCATAAATCCTATTTTTCCTATTTTTTTTTGTAATGAAATTTTTTTTACATAAAATATCCACCTTGTTCTGAGACTTGGTATTTTGATATATTAGGTCGCCCTGGTTACAGCAATACCAAATTTGTTTAGTCATTGGATTCCTCACTCTGATCAATGCAGTTCTATTGAACACAGCTCATCTGTGTGATCTGTGCTCATTTACTATGTATGGAGAAAAAATTGGGACATGCACCAGCGCAACCTGTGCCTTTACCTCGTGGCGGCAGTGTATATAGGTGTGTAAAATATAGATGCTCACCTGGGTGTGTTGTGCTCCGGGCACAACACTGTAGTCAGCCTTAAGGCAGAAGAAGAAGCAGCAGCTGTGTCATTTTTCTACAAGGTGTGTCATTTTTCTACAAGGATCTCATCTGTGCTCATTTGGCTCAATTAAATGCAGATCCACGGCAGCCATGGAGGTAAGCGTTCCGGCTACCTCCATAGTGGATCACCTTACCGTGATTGCACTGCAGAGGGAAGATCCACCCCACTAGACCACCAGGGATGGTTAAAAGGTACCTTTAGACACCATTGTCAGCTTTGACAGTGGCGATCTAAAGGGTAAATAGTCGGCAGCGGCAAATGTTGCTATTAGCAACGGTCTCCAGCAATCAGCTGGGGGCCAGTTCAATGCAGTTCTATTGAACTCCATTGATCTTTGTGAAGCAGGCTCCAGTTAGGAGCCCGCTCCATACACCCTGAGCGCTGTCAGGTTGTTGGTCCGGCTCTGCTTGCCCTAAGCAGGGCTAAATGTCAGACAAATTCACCTGCATGGCGCCCTGTACTGCATGTTAGGGGTGTCGGGTGATGAGATTTCCACATCCCTGGTATATACCAGGGGGGGGGGGCATTCTCTATGCTTGGATTTATACACCAAAAAATTCCCAAATCCATTCAGGGCTCACGACTCTCAGGGGCTAATTCCCTTAAGCTAGGGACCCCCCTAAAACTCTATGTTTATTATTAAAATGTAAACAATCCTAGCGCTATGGACTGGTGCTTGTATGCAGAGGAACACTCAGTATTCTTAATAAGGGTTACTCAGGGGAATTCTACTATTAGTCTCTGTTTTCTCTACTAACCTTTCACTACACTATCCTCAAACTGGACTCCCTGATTAACCAACCTCTGCTGTTAAAAACATACACAGCAGTGACCTCCCTAACGTTTAGCCTGCCGGACCGTTTTTTTCAAGGGCTGCGCGCTTATGCAGTACTTGTCATATCTAGTTACCTTTAAAACCTCCGTTTGTGGGTGTGTCCGATGGCTGGATATCTCAATCACCAATGGCATCTTGCCACGTCTCAGTGGGAGGGATAAAGCTTCAAACCATAATCCAATCAGTTCTCTGATGTCAGTTATGTAGGAGGAGTCCACTGCTGATGTTTATTGCTGTCCAGTCATGTGATCACTCACATGTTCTGCCACACTTGCGCTCACCTGGCTATGCCCAATCACTTGACCGTATCTGGAGACTGTGCATTGCAACTTCAGTTGTCCCGGCACTGGCGCATTACTCTCCATCCCGTTCTGTCCCTGGCGCTTGTGCAATATCATCTGATATTCTCCACACTTAGTATTTGAACTTTTTAGCCGATCTACCCATTTTACATGATATAAATCTTTCTCTGGGATTTAAATAAATAGGGTAAGTGTCTCCAAGATAAAAGTCAATACTTTTTGTTATTATGATCAGCTACAGTTGAATCTTAGTTTTCATATTATGTGGCACTTTTTTTTTTAGATTAGATGTTCTCCTTATCCTATACTGTATAACTCATTATTTAATATGAGGGCTAATCCAATTGGTATATTTTTGATCTTTGTTATAACTTATTTCTTCATAAATATTTATGGCTTTATACATATTTTTGTTCCTTTACATATGTTATTTATTTTAACTTCTCTATTTTAGGACACCTGCACCTCACATCAGTCATCCCACACTAACTGGACTAAACAGATCCTCCTCGGGTAAGAAACTCCAAAGCCCCCTCTTACTCTAGATTATACTTACTACAATATTCCACACTAATTACCACTTTGTGGCTTAATTTCTCGGTATTCCCTTGTAATAAGATTAATTATGTTTTAAGATTTCTAGATGTGCTCATATCTTTCACCATATAATATTTACACAAAAAATCCTCCATTATAGTTATCTGCAATTTAATTCAACCCTTCACTTCAAAAAAGCCCTCATTTAATCCATCCAGGGCTCTGCTTTTAAGACGTAAAATCCATCTTGCCTCCTTCTTTTGGAGGAGGTTATCAATATTTCCCCTCCTTTGTCCTAATTTCAACAGGAAGATGCCTTCAAATTTCATGGTGGGGGAGGGCAAACCTCCAGCTGTTGCAAAACTACAACTCTCAGCATGGACTTACAGATCGTGCAAGCTGGGAGTTGTAGTTTTGCCACAGCTGGAGGCACACTGGTGAGGAAACACAGAGTTATTTAACAGACAAACTCAGTGCTTCCCCACCAGTGTGCCTCCAGCTGTTACAAAACTACAACTCCCAGCATGCACGGTTTGTCAGTGCATGCTGGGAGTTGTAGTTTTACAACAGCTGGAGGCACACTGGTGGGAAAACACTGAGTTAGGTTCTGTTACCTAACTCTGTGTTTCCTCACCAGTGTGCCTCCAGCTGTGGAAAAACTACAACTCCCAGTATGCACTCATAACCAAAGGGCATGCTGGGAGATGTAGTAATGCAACAGCTTGAGGCACGCAACTATAACTCCCAGCATGCCGAGACAGCAGTTTGCTGTTCGAACATGCTGAGAGTTGTAGTTTTGCAACATCTGGAGGGCCACAGTTTAGAGACCACTGCACAGTGATCTCCAAACTGTGGCCCTCCAGAAGTTGCAAAACTACAAATCCCAGCATGCCCTGACAGCCAACAGCTGTGTGGGCATGCTGGGAGTTGTAGTTTAGCATCATAAGGAGGCTCACAGTTTGCAGAAATCACTGCATGGTGACAATCAGCCGATCTCACCTAGACAGGAGCACTAGGATGGGTATGGGGAGGGGGAAGAGAAATTTAAATTCCTCCTCTGAAATCAGATTCCTAATTTTGGATGAAACCAAAATGCATTTTAATTTAGACAGATACTCATCAGTCAGATATTTTCTATCTTTCTTTCTATCTATCTGTCTTTCAAGATATTAAATACCATATCCACATATCCACATTTTCTCTTTGTTGTTCCCCACAGGGTTCACAGAGCTTACACAGCTCTGATCTCCTCATTGATCTCCTCATTGATCTCCATGCACTGAGGAGATCGGAGCTGTGAAAGGCAGTTTTTTCAACTGCCTTTGCTGTGATTGGTCAATCTGGATTGATTGACCAATCACAGCAAACGGGGGGTGGGGCTAGTCACGGGGGGTCCTGCGGCTGATGTCTGTGATGATCAGCTGTCTATGACAGCGGAAGTCACTTCTCTGTCTCAGCATGTTTACATGCTGTGACAGTTAATCTTCGAAAAAGGCGGCTCGTCCTAATGCGGCAAGTACTCGCTGATTAGGGCGAGCCGGCTCGTCCTTAGTCGGCAAGCAGTTAATGTTGCCATAAAGTCCCTCCACATCTTAACTCATCAAGAAAGTGCTCTCCATGACTATTAAATAATTGATTTTCTTAACCGTATCTTTCGTGTCTCTAAGATGTAAAGGGAGTGTGGAGACAAAGGGTACCAATAGTGTGCCTATGTATTTTCAATTTTTTATTTCCTGAAACTATAGGTCTCTCTTTTTATCGATAGGTGCTTCTTATGTGTTTTGGGAAGTGCATAAAATGTCTCTATTCTTAGATGCGATATGAAGAGAAATTTTAATTCCTCCTCTGAAATCAGATTCCTAATTTTGGATGAAACCAAAATGCATTTTAATTTAGACAGATACTCATCAGTCAGATATTTTCTAAATATCTTGTATGTTTCCCTGTCTTTCAAGATATTAAATACCATATCCACATATTCACATTTTCTCTTTGTTGTTCCCCACAGGGTTCAGCAGTCAATAACATCACATCATTCTGGGGGGGAGTGGCACCATCGGCATCATTTCTCTGTCCCTGTTGGGATCCGGGTGGTAAGGGAGGCTCATTCAAACCATTTGTATTCAGCCCTAAAAAATAAGTCGTAGAAGCGGGGGCATTTATTAGAGGAGCAACTATTTTTTGGGCACTCTGTATAGTATTCACTGTGGGATGTATCATTGGTAAGGCCGTAGCCCCCTGAAATTGTTGATTGGGGTGGTGCAGCAAAGGAGGTAAATTGTGAAGAGGGGCCAGCTCCAGCCCTGCTTTGGGGAATCCTTTCCCTCCATTTCTCTGTATTATTTTTAACTTTACTTCCCGGTTGAATTGGCTTATATTAGGGATGTTTTTTAGAATTCGGTTAACATTTTATTTTATTCCCTTTTCGTTTTGTTCGTTGAACTTTCAGATTTTTCAAAGTTTTCAGATTGAGAAAATTTCTATCTCTGTATATCTCTTCTTTCTCCTAATTATTTCTCTATATATGAATAAACTTTAGCATTTGCAAAATCCGTTTAATATCTTTTTTTATATTTTCTATGCTTTAGTTCATTTTATTTGTTTTTGAAAGTTTCCAAATTCTTTTACAACTTAGATTCCAATGACGCAAATTTAAGATTTGTATTAACCAGTTGCCGTCTAAGGATGAGCCGGCCCATCCTGAGACGGCAACCAGGGTATGACGTGGGCTACTGACTCGAGCCCGCGCCATACCGGCCAGCCCTCAGCTGATTCCTGTAGCTGAGGGCTGGCGTTAATAGCCGACATGCGGCGATCGCCACGGGCGGCTATCAACCCTTTAGATCGCCGCTGTCAAAGCTGACAGTGGCGTCTAAAGGGACCTTTAACCACTCCCTGGTGGTCCAGTGGGGTGGATCTCCCCCCTCCCCCCCGCAGCGCAATTGCGGGGGAGCAATCCACTATTGAGGTAGCCGGAGTCCCATCAAAACAAAAATAGCACCAATAAAAAGTAGAGTACCTATCATCATCTACACTCTCCCTAATCCCCCTCCCCATCTGTCTCTGACTCTCACTAACTCTATCCCTGTCATTATATTCTTTCAAAAACCCCTATATACTTTTATTCTTTCATGTTCGGCAGCTCATTTCCCTGCCGTGTGCGAGGGGAGGAAGTGGGCATGGCCCAGCAGGTGCGGCGTCATCTGATGCCTGCCAGTGCTAACTTCAGCCCTTCTTCCTCTCGGGACTGCGCATAGAGGCTGAGCACACGGCAGGGACGGCAGCCTGCTGTTGTAAGAGCACAGCGCTCACTCCCGCCTGTATAATTGACAGGCGGGGAGCTGTGCTGAGCTGGTCACGTGTCCAGACTGCAGTCTGCGATTCCGGACTCATGCCAGGCCGGCATGAGTCTGAAATCTTTACAAAGGCTTGTGGGAAGGGACTGCTAGGGAGATCCCTAGTGGTCACTTTTTAAAACAGTTAAAACACATAAAAGGAAGGAAAAAAAGAGAGAGCAAAAATGAAAAATGTCCTGGTCCTTAAGTGGTTAAAGTTCTGAATCTGTTTAATAGCAATCTTAAACTGTATATTCGTTCTCTGTTGGTACGTTTTCTCGTACTCCAGCAAATAATGAATAGGTCTCAAAGAATTATTTTTCCTCCTTATGGGAATTGGGTGTTAAAGGGGAATGTAAACCCTGATATTTCAGCTTCTGCTGGACGTGGCTCTTGCTCCCCCCCGCACTAACCAGCGGTACTGGCTGGTAGTGCGGGGGACGCTGATCAGTTTGATGCTTTTCATGCCCGGATCCGCCCCGGACGTAATCCTCAATTTTCAGTATATGCTAATTAGGTGCTAACTGGCACAGGTTGGGATAACTGCCACTTTGACATCAGCGCCGCTGGCCGCAGTGCCACCCACCTCATGAATATTCCTCCCCTCTCTCTGCCTCTCCCTCTTCATTACAAAGCCGGGAGAAAAGGTAGAGGTGGAGAGAGGGGAAGAATATTGATGAGCTGGGCGGTGCTGCGGCGCCTAATCTAAAAAGTGGCACAAACACGTAGGGGGAATAATTTAAAAACTAAGATTCAACAGTAGCCAATCTTAAGAATAAGAAGTATTGATGTATACTGAGTTAAAGTTTGGAGATATTTACAATATTTATTTAGATCCTGGAGGAAGATTTATATGATGTAAAATCAGTAGATGGGCTAAAGGGTTCAAATACCAAGTGTGAAGAATATTAGATAATATTGCGCAAGCACCAGGTATTGAATGGGATGGAGATTAATGTGTCTGTGCCTGGACAACTGAAGTTGCGAAACACAGTTGCAGTCCCTGGATATGGTCATGTGATCGGGCATAGTCAGGTGACTGCTAGTGTAGTGGAAAACGTGACTGATGACATGACCGGACAACAAGAGACATCAGCAACGGAGTCCTCCAACAGTACTGATGTTATGAGATTATGGATTGAAGCTTTATCCCCCCCCCACACCCCTCCCCTCATTGAGATGTGGTGGCAAGATACCATTGGTGATTGTGATATCCATCTATCGGATACACCCACAAACGGAGATGTGACAAGTATGGCATAAGTACTCAGCCCTTGACAAAGCCGATCTGGCCGGCGAAACGTCGGGGAGGTCACTGCTGTGTATGTTTTAAACAGCAGAGGTATCTAATCAGGGAGTCCAGTTTGAGGACAGTGTATTGAAAGGCTAGTAGAGAAAGCACAGACTACTAGTAGAATTCCCCTGAGTACCCCTTATTGAGAATACAGAGTGTACCTCTACGTATGTTGCATTTTTAAAAAGCACCTTACCATATTATTTTGAACACAAGGGATTGTTTACATTTTAACAAGAAACAATAAAAATAGAGTTGTAGGGGGGGCGGTACCCTATCTTAAAGGAGTATTGTGGCGCACTATATTATTAGCCCAAAATGTTCCCCACGGCTGTACCTTTCTATCCATGTCCTTCTTTCAAAAGTCGGTTCAGCCGCTTTCCCACTGCAGGGCCATGAAGTTCCCGGTACTTCTGGGTTATGGTGGTGTGGAGGATGACGTAAAAATCGTCATCCCCCATGCTGCTATGCTCCAGCTTCCTGCCCCTCCGTGCCTCACATCCACTCACCCCTTCCCCTGCCTCATCCTCTCCCCGCCCTAGTAATTGTAATAAACCCACCCCCCCAACCCCCCCTCGCAGCCTCGCTTCCCCGCTTCTGTACCCAGCTGACAGGGGAGGACACTGCTCATACCTACATCTTCTTTGCAGACTTCCTTAGTGGTTTTGAGAATATCCCTGGTAGTTACGGCAGTGTAACTATCAGGGATATCATTGGCCTAAATAGATTACATGTCCGGTCCCGGGAAAGGAGGACTGCGCAGGCGCTTTCGGCTTGCGCTGATAGGCTGGAGGCACTGTGAGGCATTTGCACAGCCGTCTTTCGCTGGGCTGTGCAATAGTGGGAGTGAACTAATTGTGGCTGGGAGGCCGGCATACGGTGGGGAGGATCTCGAACATGGTGGCGGTTCGTTACCAAGATGGCCCCGGCCCACAGCATGCATGGGGTACGAAATTCATAATCATTGCAGACAGCCTGTACTTCTGGAATTGGGAAAAGTCAGGGATGCGTTCAGGTAACTGAGGTTACATAGTTACATAGTTAGTACGGTCGAAAAAAGACATATGTCCATCAAGTTCAACCAGGGAATTAAGGGGTAGGGGTGTGGCGCGATATTGGGGAAGGGATGAGATTTTATATTTCTTCATAAGCATTAATGTTATTTTGTTCCAGGAATGTATCTAATCCTGTTTTAAAGCTGTAAATTGTTCCAGCTGTGACCAGTTCCTGAGGTAGACCGTTCCATAAATTCACAGTCCTCACGGTAAAGAAGGCGTGTCGCCCCTTGAGACTAAACTTTTTCTTCTCCAGATGGAGGGAGTGCCCCCTCGTCCTTTGGGGGGGTTTAACCTGGAACAGTTTTTCTCCATATTTTTTGTATGGGCCATTAATATACTTATATACGTTTATCATATCCCCCCTTAAACGTCTCTTCTCAAGACTAAACAATTGTAACTCCTTTAATCGCTCCTCATAGCTAAGATGTTCCATGCCCCATATTAGTTTAGTCGCGCGTCTCTGCACCCTTTCCAACTCCGCAGTGTCCCATTTATGGACAGGTGCCCAAAACTGAACAGCATATTCCAGGTGAGGCCGTACCAATGATTTATACAGGGGGAGTATTATGTCCCTGTCCCTTGAGTCCATGCCTCTTTTGATACATGACAATATCCTGCCGGCTTTGGAAGCAGTAGCCTGACATTGCATGCTATTCTGTAGTCTGTGATCTACAAGTACACCCAGATCCTTCTCTACCAGTGACTCTGCCAGTTTAATCCCCCCTAAGACATACGATGCATGCAGGTTATTAGTATCCAGATGCATAACTTTACATTTATCCACATTGAACCTCATTTGCCAAGTGGATGCCCAGACACTTAGTCTATCCAAGTCATCTTGTAACTTATGCACATCCTCTATAGACTGTACTGTGCTACAAAGCTTGGTGTCATCTGCAAAGATAGAAACAGAGCTGTTAATACCATCCTCTATATCATTGATAAATAAATTAAACAACAGCGGTCCCAGTACTGAACCTTGGGGTACACCACTAATAACCGGGGACCAATCAGAGTACGAATCATTGACCACCACTCTCTGGGTACGATCCATGAGCCAGTGTTCAATCCAGTTACAAACTAAAATTTCCAAACCCAAAGACCTTAACTTACCTGTCAGACGTCTATGAGGGACAGTATCAAACGCTTTAGCAAAATCCAGAAACACTATATCCACAGCCATTCCTCTGTCAAGGCTTCTACTCACCTCTTCATAAAAGCAAATTAGATTGGTTTGACAACTTCTATCCTTAGTAAACCCATGCTGGCTATCACTTATAATACAATTATCCCCTATGTATTCCTGTATGTAATCCCTTATAAGTCCTTCAAACAATTTACCCACAATGCACGTTAAACTTACCGGTCTATAGTTTCCTGGGGAAGACCTAGAGCCCTTTTTGAAGATTGGCACCATATTCGCCTTGCGCCAGTCCCTTGGCACAATACCAGACACCAGAGAATCTCTAAATATCATGAACAGGGGTACAGATATTACTGAACTTACCTCTCTAAGAACTCTTGGGTGTAGTCCATCCGGTCCTGGGGATTTGCTTACATTTATATCACTTAACTTACCTTGTACCATCTCTACATTAAGCCAGTTCAGTACATTACATGATGTGTTACCAGCACTGACCTGGCCAATGTCAGCTCCTTCTTCCATAGTGTATACAGAACTAAAGAACCCATTCAGTAGCTCCGCCTTCTCTTGATCGCCTGTGACAACCTCCCCATTATCATTATTAAGGGGTCCTACATGCTCTGTCCTTGGTTTTTTTGCATTTATATATCTAAAAAAATATTTAGGATTAGTTTTGCTTTCTTTGGCCACCTGTCTCTCATTTAGAATTTTTGCTGTTTTTATTACATTTTTACAGATTTTATTAAGCTCCTTGTACTGTTTAAATGTTATAGCTGACCCATCAGATTTGTATTTTTTGAAGGCTATTTTTTTGTTGTTTATTGCTCTTTTAACATCATGTGTCAGCCATGTAGGATTTAGTTTTAATTGTTTATATTTGTTCCCCTTTGGTATATATTTAGCTGTATAGTTATTTAGAGTTGATTTAAAGATGTCCCATTTACCTTCTGTATCAGTATTTGACAACACCTCCCCCCATTCTATGTCCTGTAGTGCAGCCCTCAGCCCAGGGAAATTTGCCTTTTTAAAGTTATATGTTTTTGCCTTCCCCGCCTGTCTTTGTTTTCTACATTTTAAGTCAAAAGTAACTATATTGTGGTCGCTATTACCAAGGTTTTCCCGCACAGTTACATTACCAACCAGCTCTGCGTTGTTGGAAATGATCAGATCCAACAAGGCATCACTTCTTGTTGGGTCCTCCACAAACTGGCCCATAAAATTATCCTGAAATAAATTTAGGAATTGTCGCCCCTTTGTAGTTTTAGCCAACCCCGGACCCCAATCTATATCTGGATAGTTAAAATCTCCCATTATTACCACTGTACCTGCCCGGGCGGCCCTCTCTATTTGTTTATGAAGCCGAACTTCTATCTCTTCAGTGATATTAGGGGGTCTGTAGATTACACCAAATACTATTTTTTCAGTATTTCCCTCCTTTTGTAATTCTACCCACAATGATTCCACATCCTCAGAATCATCACACACTATGGCATCGTTCACATTGACTTTCATACCACTTCTTACATACAGACAGACTCCACCACCTTTTCTGTTCATTCTATCCTTGCGAAACAATGTAAACCCCTGCAGATTGACAGCCCAGTCATGCGAGGAGTCCAGCCATGTCTCAGTGACCCCAACTATATCAATATGTTCCTCCAGTATCAAGGCCTCAAGCTCCCCCATTTTATTTGCTAGGCTTCTGGCATTTGTGAACATACACTTTACATTTCCATCCTTTATGTTATTGGGGTTAATGGGATTCAAGGGTGTAAGTTTTATTTTCCTATGAAGCTTATTCCTATTAACTATTCTAACCCCTCCCTCCGCTCCACCCCCAGGTACATTTATAATTCCCACCTCTCTATCTACACTATCTTCCCCCTCTTTGCTGTAGGTTCCTTCCCCCCAAGTCCCTAGTTTAAACACTCCTCCACCCTTCTAGCCATCTTCTCCCCAAGCAAAGCTGCACCCTCCCCATTGAGGTGCAGCCCGTCCCTACGGTAGAGCCGGTAACCGACAGCGAAGTCAGCCCAGTTCTCCATGAACCCAAACCCTTCCTTCCTACACCAGCTTCTGAGACACTTGTTTACCTCCCTGATCTCCTGCTGCCTCTCTGCCTCTCTGAGGTAATTGAGTTTTTTTTATATAACTTATTGCTTGCTTTACAATGGGATAAGAAAAGTTTGCTTCGGACTACTCCTTTAACCCCTTAAGGACTGGGGTTTTTTCCGTTTTTGCATTTTCGTTTTTTGCTCCTTGCCTTTAAAAAATCATAACTCTTTCAATTTTGCACCTAAAAATCCATATGATGGCTTATTTTTTGCACCACCAATTCTACTTTGTAATGACGTCAGTCATTGTGCCCAAAAATCTACGGTGAAAGGGGAAAAAAAATCATTGTGAGACAAAATTGAAAAAAAAAAACGCCATTTTGTAACTTTTGGGGGCTTCCGTTTCTACGTAGTACATTTTTCGGTAAAAATGACACCATACCTTTATTCTGTAGGTCCATATGATTAAAATGATACCCTACTTATACAGGTTTGAATTTGTCGCACTTCTGGAAAAAATCATAACTTCATGCAGAAAAATTTATACGTTTAAAATTGTCATCTTCTGACCCCTATAACTTTTTTATTTTTCCGTGTATGGGGCGGTATGAGGGCTCATTTTTTGCGCCGTGATCTGAAGTTTTTAACTGTACCATTTTTGCATTGATAGGACTTATTGATCGCTTTTTATTCATTTTTTCATGATATAAAAAGTGACCAAAAATGCACTATTTTGGACTTTGGAATTTTTTTGCGCGCACGCCATTGACCGTGCGGTTTAATTAACGATATATTTTTATAATTCGGACATTTCTGCACGCGGCGATACCATTTATGTTTATTTTTATTTTTATTTACACTGTGTTTTTTATTTTATGGGAAAAGTGGGTGATTCAAACTTTTAATAGGGAAGGGGTTAAATGATGTTTATTCACTTTTTTTTTTGCACTTTTTTTTTGCAGTGTTATAGGTCCCATAGGGACCTATAACACTGCACACACTGATCTTTTACATTGATCACTGGTTTCTCATAAGAAACCAGTGATCGATGATTCTGCCGCATGACTGCTCATGCCTGGATCTCAGGCACTGAGCTGTCATTCGGCGATCGGACAGCGAGGAGGCAGGTAGGGGCCCTCCCGCTGTCCTGTCAGCTGTTCGGGATGCCGCGATTTCACCGCGGCTATCCCGAACAGCCCACTGAGCTAGCCGGCATGCTTTCGGTTTCACTTTAGACACAGCGTGCAACTTTGAACGCCGTGTCTAAAGGGTTAATAGCGCGCGGCACAGCGATCAATGCCGCGCGCTATTAGCCACGGGTCCCGGCCGTTGTTAGAGGCCGGGCCCGAACCGCTATGACGCGGGGCCACGCCGTGGCCCCGCGTTATAGATCGGGAGTGGACACATGACGTTCCAGTACGTCATGTGTCCTTAAGGGGTTAAGGAAATTAGCCCCTAAGGCTTTTTTTTTCTTTTTGTATGATCAATCCCTTTGATATATTTTGAAATCCCTTGGGATTATTTTCGTTTTGTATTAGAATTATACACTGGCGCAGATGGGGTTCTTTACTGTAAGAGCGATAAGACTATGGAAATCTCTGCCAGAGAAAGTGGTCATGGTAAATAAGAGTTTGAAAGAGGCCTGTATGCATATCTGGAGAGTAATAATATTGCAGGTTATATGGGGAGGCTTATTAAACCTTGTGTAGTGGAAAAGAGGTGCAGTTGTCCATAGCAACAAATCAGATTGCTTCTTTCATTTTTCAGAGACTTTTTTTTTTTTAATTAAAACTGGAATCTGATTGCTATGGGCAACTACACCACTTTTCCTTTGCACAAGGTTTGATAAACCCCCTTAACGACATCGGACGTAAATGAATGTCCTTGTGCACTGGTACTTAACGCACCAAGATGTAAATTTAGGTGCTGTACATGAAGTGAGCGCAGGAACTAAGCTCATGCATTATAGGTCCCAGCTGCTATCAGCAGCTAGTGATCATGCTGATGCCCGCCATTATTCCTTCAGATGCTATGATCAATACTGATCACGGCATCTGCTGCATTATAGGGGCTCGGGGGCACTGAATAGAACACTCGCAGCATAATTGAGGGTGTCCGATCAGTCAAAATGGTCGACCGGAGGACTCCTCACCTGCCTCCTTACCCACTCTGGCAATCTTCTCCTCTGATCTGTAGCACACCACAGAAGTAGATCACCAATCTAAATGATCAGTGCTATGCCTATGCATAGCACTGAACACTAATAGCAGTCTATTGATTGCTATGAATAGTCCCCTACGGGGACATAAAGAATATGTAAGCCCCTTCTCTGAATAAAAATTAAACATATTTGGTATTTCTGCATGCGTAAATGCCAAAACTATTAAAATATAATGTAAATGATCCCCTACGGTGAATAGCATAAACAAATCCAAAATTTCTGCTTTTTGGTCAAATCTCATAAAAATGGGAAAAAAAATTATCAAAAAAGTCACATATATGCAAAAGTGGAACTGTCCAGAGTAGGATAGGTTTTCTGTGGGGATTTGCTCCTACTCTGGACAGTTCCTAAACTGGACAGAGGTGTCAGCAGAGAGCACTGTGGTCAGGCAGAAAGGAAATTCAAAATGTGGATCATAACAGTAGCTGATAAGTACTGGAACGATTACAATATTTTAATAGAAGTAATTTACAAATCTGTTTAACTTTCTGCCACCAGTTGATTTATAAAAAAAAAATAAAAATAATTTATCAAGTGGAGTACCGCTTTAAAGTGGTACTCTGCCCCTAGACATCTTATCCCCTATCCAAAGGATAGAGGATAAGATGTCTGATCGCGGGGGGTCTGCTGCTGGGGACCCCCGCGATCTCTCCTGCAGCTCTCCCGTTCACAAGCTTCACGGAGCAAAGGACACTCTGTGCTTGATAACAGGCGATACAGGGGCCGGAGTATCGTGATGTCATGACCACGCCCCTTTGTGATGTAACACCCCACCCCCTCAATGCAATTCTATGGGAGGGGGCTTGATGGCCCCAATGCTACGATACTCCAGCCCCTGTATCGCCAGTCATCAACCACAGAGTGTTCTTCGCTCCATGAAGCTGAAGAACGGGGGTGCTGCAGGAGAGATCATGGGGGGCCCGCCGCTGGATACGGGATATGATGTCTACGGGCAGAGTACCCCTTTAAGGGGTTAAAATGAGGGAAGTTGGCTTCTCTCTCACGTTTTTATTTTTTATTTTTTTTTGCCTTCCTCTGGATCAGTTCTACAGAGTAATATGCTTATCTTGATGGGCGTTTTTTTTTTTTTTTTCAGTCTTACAAGCTATGTAACTATTCTTCCAAGGATACTGAGTCTTGGACAGCTGGGGAGCAAAAATGTGTAGATGATCTAATTTATTTAGTTTCTTCTTTATAATTTCTTTAGGTCCCATGAAGACAGTGAATGCCCTGCTTAAATCATATGCCTGGTTGGAAGAGAATGAATGAATACCAGAGACACTTGTCTGACTTGCTGAAGATGGAGAGGAACAGGGGTCACATTACTAAGATAATATTAAACCTCACCCTGGAGATCATCTACATGTTGACAGGAGAGGTAAAAGAGTCTTAGATTTAGGACTGGAGTGATGGTGGTAGCTTCTCAAGTTTATAAAGTGATTTCTTTTCACTCTTCATACGCAGAATTACACTGTAGTAAAAAAGACATGGGAGTATGTGACCTCCGGAGAACAGAATAAGACCCAGGCCCCCACCATAAAGCCTCCACCTTACTCAGTAATACATGAGAGAAACAATAAGCAGAAGATTCTAGAACTCGCCAACAAGATCATTGAGCTGCTGACTGGAGAAGTGAGTTATGTTGGGAATGGTGGTACATTATATAGTTACACAAGGTATAATGGAAGTGATTTACTAAATACCGTATTTATCGGGGTATACCACGCACCGGCCTATAACACGCACCCTCACTTTACCACGGATATTTGGGTAAAAAAAGTTTTTTACCCAAATATCCATGAAAAAATGAGGGTGCGTGTGTGCACGTGTATACCCCGATATACCCCCAGGAAAGGCAGGGGGAGAGAGGCCGTCGCTGCCCGCTTCTCTCCCCCTGCCTTTCCTGGGGTCTAGAGCGCTGCTGTCGGCCCTTTTCACCCCTTGGTTATCGGCGCCGCTGCCCGTTCTGTCCCCCTGACTATCGGTGCCGGTGCCGATAACCAGGGGGAGAGAAGCGGCGCCGACAGCCAGGGGGAGAGAAGGGGGAGAGAAGCGGCGCCGCTGCCCCGTTGCCTCCCCCCATCCCCGGTGGCATAATTACCTGAGTCCGGTCCGCGCTGCTCCGCTGTTCCAGGCCTCCGTCGTGCGTCCCCGGCGTCATTGCTATGCGCTGAACGGCGCGGCGCTCTGACGTCATGCGCCGCGCTGTGCATAGCAATGACGCCGGGGACGCACGACGGAGGCCTGGAGCAGCGGAGCAGCGCGGACCGGACTCAGGTAATTATGCCACCGGGGATGGGGGGAGGCAACGGGGCAGCGGCGCCGGCAATGGGTGCCGCTGTCCCTTCTCTCCCCCTGGCTGTCGGCGCCGCTTCTCTCTCCCTGGCTATCGGCGCCGGCACCGATAGTCAGGGGGACAGAACGGGCAGCGGCGCCGATAACCAGGGGATGAAAAGGGCCGACAGCAGCGCTCTAGACCCCAGGAAAGGCAGGGGGAGAGAAGCGGGCAGCGACGGCCTCTCTCCCCCTGCCTTTCCTGGGGCTATATCGGCTTATAACACGCACACAGACTTTAGGCTAAAAATTTTAGCCTAAAAAGTGCGTGTTATACGCCAATAAATACGGTATATTGAGCTTTGCACAACAATTATATCTTTAAAGGGGTACTACGGGTAAATAAAACTATCTACAGGTCGCAAGACCCTCATATCAGCCGGTGATTGGCTGAGTGGTTTTCACTCCTGCACGTCTCTGAGGGTAGGTAGGGGCTGTGGGAGTTAGTAGCCGGGCCTGTTCCAGGGATAGCAAGTGGGCCCCAGCAGTTTGCCCCCCCCCCCCTCCAGATCGGACATTTATCTCTTAGATGCAGAATAGGGGAAATAGGGGATAAGTTTTATTTACCTAGAGTACCCCTTTAAGGGTGTATTTACACACAAAGAGGGGCATTTACTAAGGGGTTTAGTCATTTTTTTTTCTGACAATTTTTGGCGCAAAATTGTCGCAATTGCGCCTACCCTATTTTTTGTGCGACTTTCTCTAGCAAGAGCTAGAAAGTAAAAAAAAAATTTCCCCGCTTAATTTACGCAAGTTTTCAGTTTTTACTTGCAGTGGTCAGGAATTTATTAACTGAGACAGTCGCAGTTGCGCAATAAACTGTGGCAACGGCCGTAAAAAATGACTAAATTTACTCCAGCTCCAACATGGAGCAGGAAAAGCTACTGCCGCCCGGGCTCCAACATACTTTCTCCCCGCTACCCTCACTTCGCTACAGGGACACTACAGTGATTTACATCCCACCCCTCTCACCTGCCAGCACCACACAACTTCCATCTGTCTGCTGTTGCAAGACTACAAGTCCCAGCATGCCCTTACTGTGAGGACACGCTGGGAGCTGTAGTCTTGTAGCAGCGGGAGCTGAGCGGCGCGGGCGGGAGACAAGGGGGGGGGGGGTAGCAGGGAGCCCGTATGAGGAGCCCGGGCGGCTGCACTGTAATCTCAGCCCGGGCTCCTGCCCTGAGAGCCAAAGGCTTTGGCTGTCAGGGCATGCTGGGTGTTGTAGTTTTGCAACAGCTGGAGGGCCACAGTTTGCAGACCACTGGTTTGTGGTCTGTAAACTGTAGTCCTCCAGCTGTTGCAAAACTAAACAGCTGAAGGGGACCGGCGAAGACGTTCACTTACCCTTCCGAGGCTCCAGCGACGATCGGTGACGGAGATCGTCGGGCGGCACTATCGCGCGGCAATGTCGTGCGGCGCTGGATCCTACGGAAGGCGGTAAGTTGCCCAAGCTTCCCAACCAGGGTGCCTCCAGATGTTGCAAGACTACAACTCCCAGCATGCCTAGACAGCCTTTGACTGTCCAGGAAGTTGTAGTTTTGCAACATCTGGAGGCAACCTGGTTGGGAAACACTGGCCTAAAACAGCGTTTCACAACCGGGGTGCCTCCAGATGTTGCAAGACTACAACTCCCAGCATGCCTAGACAGCCTTTGGCTGTCCAGGTATGCTGGGAGTTGTAGTTTTGCAACATCTGGAGGCACCCTGGTTGGAAAACATTGGCCTAAAACAGTGTTTCCCAACCAGTGTGCCTCCAGATGTTGCAAAACTACAAGTCCCAGGTTGGGAAACACTGTGCCCGGCCTCCGCCCCACCTTACTGTAAGGGCATGCTGGGAGTTGTAGTCCTGCAGCTGGGGGCAGGGGACAAGCTTGTCACTTGCCCACACATCTCCTGCACCACACAACTACAACTCCCAGCATGTCCTGAACATATGTCTTTTTTCGACCGTACTAACTATGTAACTATGTAACTATGTAAGGGCATGCTGGCAGTTGTAGTCGTGCGGGGCGGGCGATGTGTGAGCAGGTGATAATAAATGTACTAACCCATTTTTTTTTCTTCTCATTTCAGATCTGTGTATCCTGTGGACTCCTTCGGATTCGGTGGACTACTTTGATGACCAGCGTTTTTCTTTGTTTGATTTTAATAAAATGGTTAACGAGGGCTTGTGGGGGAGTGTGATTTATGTAATAAAAAATGTCTAAAACCTGTTGTTTTTTTTTCCTTATTTTACTAGACAGGCTTAGTAGTGGAAGCTGTCTTATAGACGGAGTCCATTACTAAGCTGGGCTTAGCGTTAGCCACAAAAACAGCTAGCGCTAACCCCCTATTATTACCCCAGTACCCAACGCCACAGGGGTGCCGGGAAGAGCCGGTACCAACAGGCATGGAGCGTCAAAAATGGCGCTCCTGGGCCTAGGCGGTAACAGGCTGGCATTATTTAGGCTGGGGAGGGCCAGTAACAATGGTCCTCGCCCACCCTGGTAACGTCAGGCTGTTACTGTTTGGTTGGTATTTGGCTGAGAATGAAAATAGGGGGGACCCTATGCGTTTTTTTTAAATAAATAATTAAATATTTAAAAAAAACACATAGGGTCCCCCCTATTTTTATTCTCAGCCAAATACCAACCAAACAGTAACAGCCTGACGTTACCAGGGTGGGCGAGGACCATTGTTACTGGCCCTCCCCAGCCTAAATAACGCCAGCCTGTTACCGCCTAGGCCCAGGAGCGCCATTTTTGACACTCCGGGCCTGTTGGTACCTGCTCTTCCCGGCACCCCTGTGGTGTTGGGTACCGGGGTAATAATTGGGGGTTAGCGCTAGCTGTTTTTGTGGCTAACGCTAAGCCCAGCTTAGTAATGGACTCCGTCTATAAGACAGCTTCCACTACTAAGCCTGTCTAGTAAAGTAAAAAAAAAAAAACACAACAGGTTTAAAAAAAAATTTATTACAAAAAAACACTCCCCCACAAGCCCTCGTTAACCATTTTATTAACATCAAGCAAAGAAAAACGCTGGTCGTCGAAGTAGTCCACCGAATCCGAAGGAGTCCACAGGATACACGGATCTGTAGAAGAAGTAACTAAAAAAAAAAAAAAGTACATTTAGGGAGAAAAAAACTGTGTTAAAAAAATTTAATAAACACACACACACACACACACTAAACGCCGTTTACCACTATTCTGAGCCATGACTACAATTTAGTTATTGAATTATTTAGATGTGGTGAAAAAGCTAAAAAAAAAACTCAAAAACAAAAGATCCAGAAGGAAACCTAGCAGCCAAACCTATTCAGACAGCAGGAAAGAGGAACAGACTATTTTTTCTACTACATGAAGTAAATTTCCCACTTTTGCCTGTGTGTGCCAAATTTATTAATGCTGTGCAACAATTTAGTAAATTTGTCGCACATAGTCAAAAATGAAGTAGAAAAAAACAGGGTAAAAACCGGACTACATAGTAAAAGATTAGTAAATGCCCCTCAAAATCCACTTCAGATTACAAGTTGTAATTTAAATGGCAATTCTTATATATTTTTGATTGCCTTGTAACATAGGTAACAGCAGATTTTTACAATTGGGTATCAGCTACTCCAAATCTGCATCAGATCAGGTGTTTGTGAATACATGCTTAGACATTTTTACACTTCACACAAAAAGGAGTATGGCCCAAAGTTTTGAAATGTGACACTTAGTAACAAAATTTATCTTACAGCATGAGTCACTGTGATAATTTTGTCAGATCCTTGCAGTCTGCTCTGAATTTACCATGTCTAAGTATAACCACGTATTAGCAGATCTGCCCCAATGTGTCTGGGTGACAAATGTATTACTGTGTGTGTCAGGTTCCTATAAGGTGTCAGGATGTCACCGTCTATTTATCCATGGAGGAGTGGGCGTATTTAGAAGGACATAAGGATCTGTATAAGGATGTCATGATGGAAAATCACCAGCCCCACAAATCACCAGGTAAGAGATTTATTTATAGTAAAAGTGAAAGGCGTTTTGATGCTTAATAAAAGGGTTACTTCTGTGGAAAACACATTTTTTCTAATAAACTGGTGCCAGAAAGTTTAACAAATTTGTAAATTACTTCTATTTAAAAATCTTAATCCTTCCAGTACTTAAGAGCTGCTGTATGCTGCACATGAAGTTGTATAGTTCTTTTCTGTCTGACCACAGTTCTCTCTGCGTTTGTGTCAGGAACTGTCCAGAGCAGGAGAGGTTTGCTATGGGTATTTGCTTGTACTCTGGACAGTTCTTGACACGGACAGAGGTGTCAGCAGAGAGCACTGTGGTCAGACTGAAAAGAACTATACAACTTCCTCTGAAGCATACAGCAGCTGATAAGTACTGAAAGGATTAAGATTTTTAAATAGAAGCAACTTACAAATCTGGCAAAAATAGGGTATTAGTCCTCAGCTCAATATTAAAAAGATTAAATGGTGGATGTCTGGTGACAATAATAGAGAAAAAGAAGGATATAATAATAAAAAATAGGTTGTTTATTATAAAATATTAAATAATGCGTTCCCGCAGGGCCCTATGGTAGCGCACAAATGGTTAAAAGATACAATATAATATAAAGAAGCAATTGAGTATTACACTACAGAGCGAACATGAATGGTAATGATGATACTCTCAATTTCAATGTATCTAATATGGCTGCCAGCCATATAGCGATACACTAAATGTAACTGTTGCATATAGTGCTACACTTATCAGGGTGATAGTGTATCTGGTACGCACAATGAAAAATAGGAACGTTCCTCCTGGAAAGAAAATCTGTTTTATATCAAAGAAACCTTCTGTACAATAAATGTTCAAAATATCCTGTAAATGATAAAAATGGCAGTCCTGTAGATAGAAGAGTTGTATCCTGTAAAATAAATATATATCCTAGAATTGTCCTAAAAAATGTCCTGTAATATAATAATATCCTGTAACAGATATGGCATGCAGATCAGTTTGTATAATGAATATTGAAGCTAGATCGCTGTTACCGGTTTTTCCACTCCACATTCAAGTTGTCTGCAATAGAAGTATAATGGCTGGCACAGTTGTGCCACTCACCGCACCGCTGGTAGGCAGATGGAAGATGGTCAGACATGGATGATAAGTCTAGATAAGAAAATATACCAGCACGGGTTCCTATAATATATCAATGCATGGTGCAAAATGATAGTCTATATAAATCCATTACAGATAAAAAAGATATAGAATAAGTGTGAATATATCACATTAATAATAATTTGTATAAAATACATGTGAAAAATAAAATGAATAAATAAAAGAAAGGGAAGAATTGTATATATCAATGGACAAAAAACTCTCAAATATAAAGAATAATTGTGAGAATAAAATGAATGCGAAAGTACATGTGAGAAGATAAAGATAAAATAAAATGGGTATGAGAATAGAAATAAAAATAATAATAATAGTGATAATAATGATAAAAATAGAAATAGGAATATAGATATAGATATAAATATAAATAAAAATAGAAATAAAGATAAAAATAAAAAATAAATAATAAATAAATAATAAATAAATGATAAATAATAAAAATAAAAAATGAAAATAATAAAAATAAAATAAACAGAAATAATAAATAGAATAGAAATAAAATAAATGTGAACAATAAAGATGATAAATATCATTGATATTTTTTTATTGTTTACCTAAAACTGACAAGAATTTTTTTAATCCGTCCAAGGTTCTTTAACATCAAATCTTTCACAATTTGTTGACCGTTTTTTGAAACCTTTCGTTCAGAAGACTGATTATTATTAGAGATGAGCGAACTTTTCAAAAATTCGATTCGGCCGATTTGCCGAATTTTCCCGAAAAGTTTGTTTCGATCCGAATTTATTTGTGGCGAATCGATGTTAAAAAAGGCTATTTCTAGCCTACATACAGCCTCTATAGGGGTATAGAACACTTTGCGGTGTCCTAAAATGCATATGGAGTGTGCTGGGGTAGTGAAATAATACTGTTATGCAGAATAGCATGCAGATTACCGACATCGCTCTTAGAATCACTGCCGCACAGCAGCACAAGGACAGAGCCTGGTGGTGACATCAGTTTCAGGAGACCATATAGTGACTGAATGACATAGCGTGGACATGTTGGCAGCAAGAGGAGACCATTTAGTGGCTGAATGGCACAGCGTGGAGTTGGCTGATGCACTAGTACACTACACACCAGGGCTTCACAATCCCTCCCAAAAAAATAACACAATATATGACATTTTTGACAAAGATTTCTCATTGGTAGCAGCCGCTATCCAAAAATTTGAAATTTCCAGACCCAGGCCCCACCTCTGCGGCATCAGTAACCCATATATTGCCTGAAGGACACAGCCTGGAGTTGGCTGATGCACCAGTACACACCAGGACTTCACAATCCCCCCTCCAAAATCAACACAATGAGAAATTTTTGTCAAAGATTTCTCATTGATAGCACCCGCTATCCAAAAATTAGAAATTTCAAGACCCAGGCCCTACCTTTGCGGCATCAGGAACCCATATATTACCTGAAGGACACAGCCTGGAGTTGGCTGATGCACGAGTACACAAACGGGCTTCACAATCCCCTCCAAAAAACAACAAAATTTTTGAAATGTTTTAAAGAAATACCTTTATGTAAGAACAAGCGCATATCCAACAGCTCACAAGACTCTATAATGCAGGACGGTGGACCACCCAAAGACATTCTTCTCAAAAAGAATAAACCACACAATGTTTGAAATTTTTTTTACAAAAACTAATTCAATATGTGTGTAAGCGCATCTGTCTACAAAAGATCAGATCACAAAAGGACTTTTTTCGCCCAAAATGATGAAGCAGAGTTAACGTATTTATCGGGGTATACCACGCACCGGCCTATAACACGCACCCTCATTTTACCAAGGATATTTGGGTAAAAAAAGTTTTTTACCCAAATACCCATGGTAAAATGAGGGTGCGTTTGTGCGCGAGTATACCCCGATATACCCCCAGGAAAGGCAGGGGGAGAGAGGCCGTCGCTGCCCGCTTCTCTCCCCCTGCCTTTCCAGGGGTCTAGAGCCCTGCTGCCGGCCCTTCTCTCCCGCTGGCTATCGGCGCCGCTGCCCGTTCTGTCCCCCTTACTATCGGTGCCGGCGCCCCACTGCCGGCACCGATAGCCAGGGGGAGAGAAGCGGCGCTGACAGCCAGGGGGAGAGAAGGGGCAGCGGCACCCATTGCCGGCGCCGCTGCCCCGTTGCCTCCCCCCATCCCCCGTGGCATAATTACCTGGGTCCGCGCTGCTGCAGGCCTCCGGCGCACGTCCCCTGCGTCGTTGCTATGCGCTGCACGGCGCGGCGCAGGGGACGCACGCCGGAGGCATGCAGCAGCGCGGACCCGACCCAGGTAATTATGCCACCGGGGATGGGGGTAGGCAACGGGGCGGCGGCGCCGGCAGTGGGTGCCGCTGCCCCTTCTCTCCCCCTGGCTGTCGGAGCCGCTTCTCTCCCCCTGGCTATCGGCACCGGCAGTGGGGCGCTGGCACCGATAGTCAGGGGGACAGAACGGGCAGCGGCGCCGATAGCTAGGGGGAGAGAAGGGCCGGCAGCAGGGCTCTAGACCCCAGGGAAGGCAGGGGGAGAGAAGCGGGCAGCGACGGCCTCTCTCCCCCTGCCTTTCCTGGGGGTGTATCGGCGTATAACACGCACATAGACTTTAGGCTAAAAATTTTAGCCTAAAAAGTGCGTGTTATACAATAATACCACACAATTGTTGAATTTTTAAAAAAAATATTGAAAATCCTAGACCCAGGCCCCACCTCAGCTGCATCAGTAACCCATAGATTGCCTGAAAGACACAGCCTGGAGTTGGCTGATGCATGAGTACACACCCGGGCTTCACAATCCACCCCAAAAAAACGCAAATTTTAAAAAAATTGTCTGACAAAATACCTTTTTGTTAAAACAAGCGCATATACAGCTGTTCAGAAGACTCTTTAATGCAGGACGGTGGACCACCCAAAGACATTCTTCTATAATATAATAAACCACACAATATGTTAAATTTTTTTAAATGAAATTCCAAGAACAAGGCCCCACCTCTGCTGCATCAGTAACCCATATATTGCCTAACGGACACAGACTGGAGTTGACTGATGCACGGGTACACACTACACACCCGTCACCCGGGCTTCACAATCCACCCCAAAAAAACGCAAAATGTTATTGAAATTGTCGGACAAAATACCTTTTTTTTTTAAAAACCAAGCACCTATACAGCAGTTCAGAAGACTCTATAATGCAGGATGGTGGACCACCCTGTTACATCCTCTCATTCGCAGTGCCCCGGTCAGACCTGCTGACCGGGTGCGCTGCAATATCACTCTCAGTCGGGATGCGATTCGCGATGCGGGAGGCGCCCGCTCGCGATGCGCATCCCGGCTCCCGTACCTGACTCGTTCCCCGTCTGTCTTGTCCCGGCACGCGCGGCCCCGCTCCTTAGGGCGCGCGCGCGCCGGGTCTCTGCAATTTAAAGGGCCACTGCGCCACTGATTGGCGCAGCAGGCTTAATTAGTGTGTTCACCTGTGCACTCCCTCGTCGGATCTTGTTGCCATTGTGCCAGTGAAAGCGTTTCCTTGTGTGTTCCTAGCCTGTGTTCCAGACCTCCTGCCGTTGCCCCTGACTACGATCCTTGCTGCCTGCCCTGACCTTCTGCTACGTCCGACCTTGCTCTTGTCTACTCCCTTGTACCGCGCCTATCTTCAGCAGTCAGAGAGGTTGAGCCGTTGCTGGTGGATACGACCTGGTTGCTACCGCCGCTGCAAGACCATCCCGCTTTGCGGTGGGCTCTGGTGAATACCAGTAGCAACTTAGAACCGGTCCACCAACACGGTCCACGCTAATCCCTCTCTGGCACAGAGGATCCACCTCCAGCCAGCCGAATCGTGACAGTAGATCCGGCCTCGGATCCCGCTGAAGTCCCACTGCCAGTTGTCGCCGACCTCACCACGGTGGTCGCCCAGCAGTCGCAACAGATAGCGCAACAAGGCCACCAGCTGTCTCAACTGACCGTGATGCTACAGCAGCTATTACCACAGCTCCAGCAACAATCTCCTCCGCCAGCTCCTGCACCTCCTCCGCAGCGAGTGGCCGCTTCCGGCCTACGATTATCCTTGCCGGATAAATTTGATGGGGACTCTAAGTTTTGCCGTGGCTTTCTTTCGCAATGTTCCCTCCACTTGGAGATGATGTCGGACCAGTTTCCTACTGAAAGGTCTAAGGTGGCTTTCGTAGTCAGCCTTCTGTCTGGGAAAGCTCTGTCATGGGCCACACCGCTCTGGGACCGCAATGACCCTTTCACTGCCTCTGTACACTCCTTCTTCACGGAGATTCGAAGTGTCTTTGAGGAACCTGCCCGAGCCTCTTCTGCTGAGACTGCCCTGCTGAACCTGGTCCAGGGTAATTCTTCTGTTGGCGAGTACGCCATCCAATTCCGTACTCTTGCCTCCGAATTATCCTGGAATAATGAGGCCCTCTGCGCGACCTTTAAAAAAGGCCTATCCAGCAACATTAAAGATGTGCTGGCCGCACAAGAAATTCCTGCTAACCTGCATGAACTTATTCATCTTGCCACCCGCATTGACATGCGTTTTTCCGAAAGGCGTCAGGAGCTCCGCCAGGATATGGACTTTGTTCGCACGAGGCGGTTTCTCTCCCCGGCTCCTCTCTCCTCTGGTCCTCTGCAATACGTTCCTGTGCCTCCCGCCGTGGAGGCTATGCAAGTTGACCGGTCTCGCTTGACACCTCGAGAGGACACGACGCCGCATGGAGAATCTGTGCCTGTACTGTGCCGGTACCGAACACTTCTTGAAGGATTGTCCTATCCGTCCTCCCCGCCTGGAGAGACGTACGCTGACTCCGCACAAAGGTGAGACAGTTCTTGATGTGAACTCTGCTTCTCCACGCCTTACTGTGCCTGTGCGGATATCTTCTTCTACCTTCTCCTTCTCTGCTATGGCCTTCCTGGATTCCGGATCTGCAGGAAATTTTATTTTGGCCTCTCTCATCAACAGGTTCAACATCCCGGTGACCAGTCTCGCCAGACCCCTCTACATCAATTCTGTTAACAATGAAAGATTGGACTGTACCGTGCGTTACCGCACGGAACCTCTCCTAATGTGCATCGGACCTCATCGCGAAAAAATTGAATTTTTGGTCCTCTCCAACTGCACTTCTGAAATTCTTCTTGGATTACCGTGGCTTCAACGCCATTCCCCAACCCTTGATTGGTCCACAGGAGAAATCAAGAACTGGGGTACTTCTTGTCACAAGGACTGTCTTAAATCGGTTCCCAGTACTCCCTGTCGTGACCCTGTGGTTCCCCCTGTATCCGGTCTTCCTAAGGCTTATATGGACTATGCTGACGTTTTTTGCAAAAAGCAAGCTGAGACTTTACCTCCTCACAGGCCTTATGACTGTCCTATTGACCTCCTCCCAGGTACTACTCCACCCCGGGGCAGAATCTATCCTCTGTCTGCTCCAGAGACTCTTGCCATGTCGGAGTACATCCAGGAGAATTTAAAAAAGGGGTTTATCCGCAAGTCCTCCTCTCCTGCCGGAGCTGGATTTTTTTTTGTGTCCAAAAAAGATGGCTGCCTACGCCTTGCATTGATTACCGCGGACTCAATAAAATCACGGTAAAAAACCGCTACCCCTTACCTCTTATCTCGGAACTCTTTGATCGCTTACAAGGTGCCCACATCTTTACCAAACTGGACTTAAGAGGTGCTTATAATCTCATCCGCATCAGGGAGGGGGACGAATGGAAGACTGCATTTAACACCAGAGATGGACACTTTGAGTATCTGGTCATGCCCTTTGGCCTGTGCAACGCCCCTGCCGTCTTCCAAGACTTTGTTAATGAAATTTTTCGTGATCTCCTATATTCCTATGTTGTGGTTTATCTGGATGATATTCTGATTTTTTCTGCCAACTTAGAAGAACACCGCCAGCATGTCCGCATGGTTCTTCAGAGACTTCGGGACAATCAACTTTATGCCAAAATGGAGAAATGTCTCTTCGAATGTCAATCTCTTCCTTTCCTAGGATACTTGGTCTCTGGCCAGGGACTACAAATGAGTACAAAAGAATCCCGGCACACCAGTCTTTGATGCAAATAATTTTCCTTTTTATTAAGGCATAAGTTTAACGCAGCACGCGTTCCGGCCTATACAGCCTTTTTCAACTGCATGATAATACAATGAACAGTGGCGCTATTTAAAGGCGCCAAATACTGCAAAAATACGTCATAGCATTAATCAACGAATCACCAGACAAAACGTGAACACCTCCCCCTGTGGCATCATATTCCACGTGGAGCAACAAGGCATAGTAAATAATGCGTTTTCATGAATAAGAGCATAGTAAAGAGGAGGTGCTTCAAGTTGGGCATTGTAGCTATAGAGAGAGAGAGCGAGAGAAACAAATCAGTTAATCTGTATAAACAATGTAATCAGTATAAAAGGCTTGACAGTTCATACTCGCGATTAAGGCCGCGAGGTTCCAATGTATCGAGCTTATGTATCCAATAAGCTTCTTTACGGGCAAGTAGTTTTTTGATATCACCACCTCGTCGTGGTGGAATCACCTCGTCAATAACCTGAAACTGCAGTTGAGAGATATTATGGCTCTGTTTGTGAAAATGGTTAGGGATTGGAAAGAGAAGATTTTTACAACGGATCGTAGATTTATGACGATTGATGCGGTCCCCCACACGCTGGGTAGTTTCCCCAACGTATAGGAGACCGCACGGGCATTTTATTAGATATATGACATTTTTTGATTGGCAAGTAAAAAATGTATTGATCGGGAACGTTTTACCGGAATGTGGGTGAGTAATTTTATTGGACCGCATCACATTGGAACACTGTGCACAGTTCAAACAGGGGTATGTACCTGTCCTCTGGGTTCAGAGAAAAGATTGTCTGCTTTTTTTAATTTTGCTACCCACGTCCGCCCGTACCACCTTATCTTTAATGTTTGGGGCTCTCTTGTTACAAATGAGGGGGGGGGGTCATTAAATTCTTCCACCCCGGGGTAGGATTTCCTCAAAATGTCCCAGTGCTGTCTGACAATCTTGTCAACCTTAAAACTCAGCGGGTGGTAGGTGCGGACAAAAGGAATTTTTTTGGATTGTGTCCTACATGTGGATGCGCTTTTTATCTCTGATGCAATCCCAAGAGTACTTTCAGGGTAACCCCTTTCCCTGAATTTGTCATCAAGTTCTTGAAGTCTTTTTTAGTCCGCAACGTAGGATCTTGCACGATCCTAGTGATGCGCTGTCTCTGTGATTGGGGAATCGACTTTTTAACGGAGGGTGGGTGGGCACTAGAAAAGTGTAGCAAGCTATTCCTATAGGTCGATTTCCTGAAGAGGTCTGTAGTAAGTCCTCCTTCCTCATTTTTTAATAGCTGTGTGTCCAAGAAGCTTACACTTCTTGTGTCATAGGTCAGTGTAAATTTAAGTTCCGGGCGGATGGTATTAAGGTGGTCAAAAAATTCCAGTAGTGACGACTGTGGCCCCTCCCATATGCATACAATGTCGTCAATATAACGACGCCATAATCTGGAGTGTCTCAAAAAAAGGGGGTTCTGATATACAAATTGATGTTCAAAAAACGCCATGTATGCATTAGCATACGGGGGGGCCACATTCGCCCCCATCGCCGAACCTCTCCGTTGCTGGTAAAAAGAATCTTCGTATAAAAAATAGTTCTCCCTTAATACAATGTTCAATATATCTTCCAGAAACTGTTTTTGGTGAGTGGTAAAGTGACTCTTATCAAGTAGCCATTTAGTGGCCTCAATCCCTTTATTGTGATCAATAGACGTGTAGAGACTCACCACGTCTATTGTCACCAGCAAAGTCTCACTCGTGATCTCCCGGATTGATCCTATAATCCGAAGAAAATCAGAGGTGTCCAGAAGAAATGCAGGGGTTTCCTTAACCAATGAGGTAAGTGACTTCTCCAGCGTTATAGATAGGGGGGAAAGGACCGACTCCGTTGAGGCAAAAATGGGACGGCCCGGGGGGTCTGTTAACCCTTTATGTACTTTAGGCAAGATGTAAAATACCGGGGTGATGGGGTGCTGTTTTTGTAAGTAGATAGCTAACTTCTCATCAATCACTTCCATTTCTCTATATTTCTCAATTGTTGTGGAGATACGTTTCTGGATATATTGTAGGGGATCCTTATCAACCTTTAGATACGTTTCACTGTCCGCCAATTGTCTTAGGATTTCTTTTTGGTATTTAACCGTGTCCATAATAACTATGGATCCGCCCTTATCGGCCGGTTTAATTGTAATTTCCTTATCGGCGGACAGTAAATCGGGAGCTCGTCTTTCAAGGGTGGATAGATTGTTGTATACAGGGTATTTTCCACGTTCAATTTCTCTGGTAAGTGATTCCACATCTTTCTTAACAAGATTAACAAAAGTCTCGACAGGATGGTACAATTTTGGAGGATTGTACCTACTCCTGAGTCGTAGGTTCAAGCTCTCCAAAGTCATTTTGTTCTCCCCAGTATTCTCACGTGTGGAGGTTGCAGTCTCAGATATTGATTCTCCTCTCGAAAAATGTGTTTTAAGATGAACTAAACGAAACAGTCTCTCTAGATCTAAATCTAGTTGAAACGTATCTAACTTCTGTGTAGGGCTAAATGAGAGGCCTTTCTGGAGTACTGCAATCTCCACCGGAGACAGACATCTAGATGATATATTGATAACTAAAGAGTCGGTCCTACCTGTGACCTGGTTAGAACTGGTCCCCCTGGTTCGCCGATGATGGCGGCCCCCTCGCCTCCTCGGCGTCCTCTTCGCCTCTGAAAAAAAGGGCGTCTGCGGTTGGAATTTATGTATTCGCTTGAACTTGAAGATGAGTATCCTCCACGGCTGTAGAAAGTGTTGCCGCGCCGAGAGGAGGTGGTAGGCTCCCGCCATCTGTAAATCCTATTGGCAAGGTAATCCTCAGTATCTCTTAGAAATTTCTTCCTTTTCTTTTCCTCTAGATCTTTACGTAGGTTATCAATCTGTCTGTCAAGGTCTTGTTTTAAGGTGGTGAAGTCCTCACTTTTCAATGAATCCCGTAGCTGTAAAGATGTTGTCTCGACTTCCTTCTTGGTTTCGGAAATTGCTTTCTGAAGCCGTTCCACTGTTAGGACAATGATGTCCAATGAGCATTTATTCAGTATCCGTTCAAAGTCTTTGCAATAATTCGCGTCTTCAGAGAAGAGTGTGGGTCTCAAATTCACTCGTAATCCTCGCGGTATGCGTTCCAGGCGGTGGTATTCCGCCAAAGTAGTATTGTGTAGTTCATAGGATAGCAATCTCCGTGACTCCCGCTCTAGAGTCCTTCTCTGCAATTCGTTTGCAGGTGTCTGCAGAAAATCAGCAGGTGCAGTCGTCTGGGATATTATCCTAGTAGCTTCGTCCTCACTGAAGGACAATATAGAAGACATCTGTTCAGATCCCGTGCACGTACCTTAGCAAGTAGTGATTCCAAGTATGTTCGGTCGGCACTTGGATCGGTGCGGATGCCAGGGATAAGAGATCCAGTAAGAGTACAAAAGAATCCCGGCACACCAGTCTTTGATGCAAATAATTTTCCTTTTTATTAAGGCATAAGTTTAACGCAGCACGCGTTCCGGCCTATACAGCCTTTTTCAACTGCATGATAATACAATGAACAGTGGCGCTATTTAAAGGCGCCAAATACTGCAAAAATATGTCATAGCATTAATCAATGAATCACCAGACAAAACGTGAACACCTCCCCCTGTGGCATCATATTCCACGTGGAGCAACAAGGCAAAGTAAACAATGCGTTTTCATGAATAAGAGCATAGTAAAGAGGAGGTGCTTCAAGTTGGGCGTTGTAGCTATAGAGAGAGAGAGCGAGAGAAACAAATCAGTTAATCTGTATAAACAATGTAATCAGTACAAAAGGCTTGACAGTTCATACTCGCGATTAAGACCGCGAGGTTCCAATGTATCGAGCTTATGTATCCAATAAGCTTCTTTACTTGCCCGTAAAGAAGCTTATTACATAAGCTCGATACATTGGAACCTCGCGGCCTTAATCGCGAGTATGAACTGTCAAGCCTTTTGTACTGATTACATTGTTTATACAGATTAACTGATTTGTTTCTCTCGCTCTCTCTCTCTATAGCTACAACGCCCAACTTGAAGCACCTCCTCTTCATTTTCGTTCTTCTGATGCCTCTGAAGTAGAGGTCTCTCCGCAACACATCATTCCCCCCGACTGTCTGATCTCCACTTCTCCAGCCTCCATCAGGCAAACTCCTCCAGGGAAGACCTTCGTTTCTCCACGCCAGCGTCTCGGGATTCTCAAATGGGGACACTCCTCCCACCTCGCAGGCCATGCGGGCATCAAAAAATCCTTGCAACTCATCTCTCGTTTTTATTGGTGGCCGACTCTGGAGACTGATGTTGTTGATTTTGTGCGGGCCTGTACTGTCTGTGCCCGGGATAAGACTCCTCGCCAGAAGCCTGCTGGTCTCCTTCATCCTCTGCCTGTCCCTGAACAGCCTTGGTCACAGATTGGTATGGACTTTATTACGGACTTGCCCTCATCCCGTGGCAACACAGTTGTTTGGGTGGTCGTTGATCGATTTTCCAAGATGGCACATTTTATTCCTCTTCCTGGTCTTCCTTAAGCGCCTCAGTTGGCAAAGCAATTTTTTGTACACATTTTTCGCCTTCACGGTTTGCCCACGCATATCGTCTCGAATAGAGGTGTCCAATTCCTGTCTAAATTCTGGAGGGCCCTCTGTAAACAGCTCAAGATCAAATTAAACTTCTCTTCTTCTTATCATCCCCAATCTAATGGGCAAGTAGAAAGAATTAATCAGGTCCTGGGTGACTATTTACGGCATTTTGTTTCCTCCCGCCAGGATGACTGGGCAGATCTTCTACCATGGGCCGAATTCTCATACAACTTCAGAGTCTCCGAATCTTCTGCTAAGTCCCCATTTTTCGTGGTGTACGGCCGTCACCCTCTTCCCCCCCTCCCTACTCCCTTGCCCTCTGGTTTGCCCGCTGTGGATGAAGTGACTCGTGATCTTTCCACCATATGGAAAGAGACCCAAAATTCTCTTTTACAGGCTTCATCCCGGATGAAAAGATTTGCCGATAAGAAAAGAAGAACTCCCCCCATTTTTGCTCCCGGAGACAAGGTATGGCTCTCCGCTAAATATGTCCGCTTTCGTGTCCCCAGTTACAAACTGGGACCACGCTATCTTGGCCCTTTCAAAAGTCTTGTGCCAGATTAACCCTGTCTCTTACAAACTCCTTCTTCCTCCTTCTCTTCGTATTCCCAATGCCTTCCATGTCTCTCTCCTTAAACCACTCATCATTAACCGCTTCTCTCCCAAACTTGTTTCTCCCACTCCTGTTTCCGGTTCTTCTGACGTCTTCTCCGTGAGGAAGATTCTGGCCTCCAAGACTGTCAGAGGAAAAAAATTTTTTGGGGTGGATTGGGAAGGCTGTGGCCCAGAAGAGAGATCCTGGGAACCTGAGGACAACATCCTAGACAAAAGTCTTATCCTCAGGTTCTCAGGCTCCAAGAAGAGGGGGAGACCCAAGGGGGGGGGTACTGTTACGCCGAGTGCTCCGGGTCCCCGCTCCTCCCCGGAGCGCTCGCAGCATCCTCTCATTCGCAGCGCCCCGGTCAGACCTGCTGACCGGGTGCGCTGCAATATCACTCTCAGCCGGGATGCGATTCGCGATGCGGGAGGCGCCCGCTTGCGATGCGCATCCCGGCTCCCGGACCTGACTCGTTCCCCGTCTGTCTTGTCCCGGCGCGCGCGGCCCCGCTCCTTAGGGCGCGCGCGCGCCGGGTCTCTGCAATTTAAAGGGCCACTGCGCCACTGATTGGCGCAGCAGGCTTAATTAGTGTGTTCACCTGTGCACTCCCTCGCCGGATCTTGTTGCCATTGTGCCAGTGAAAGCGTTTCCTTGTGTGTTCCTAGCCTGTGTTCCAGACCTCCTGCCGTTGCCCCTGACTACGATCCTTGCTGCCTGCCCTGACCTTCTGCTACGTCCGACCTTGCTCTTGTCTACTCCCTTGTACCGCGCCTATCTTCAGCAGTCAGAGAGGTTGAGCCGTTGCTGGTGGATACGACCTGGTTGCTACCGCAGCTGCAAGACCATCCCGCTTTGCGGCGGGCTCTGGTGAATACCAGTAGCAACTTAGAACCGGTCCACCAACACGGTCCACGCCAATCCCTCTCTGGCACAGAGGATCCACCTCCAGCCAGCCGAATCGTGACACACCCAAAGACATTCTTCTCAAAAGTAATAAACCACACAATGTTTGAAATTTGGTTAAAAAAATTATTACATGTGTGTAAGTGCATCTGTCTCTAAAAAATCAGATGGCAAAAGGAATCTATTCGCCAAAAATGATTTAGCAGAGTAAATCCCTCTCCATCTATTTTTTTTTTCATTAAAAAATAACAAGCAACAAGCGTTCCGTTGTGTAACGGTTAGCATTCTGCAAAATTCAATTTTATTACTGATAAAATTACCAGTAAATTTAACAATAACACTACCCAAGAGTGTTTAATTACCCCATACATTGCACCAGGAGCAGTCAGGAGTAGGCCTCAGCAGTACCCAAGAGGCTTTAATAACCCCTTACCTTGCCCGATCAATTGGGAGATCGAGCAATAACAGGTGTGTTATGGTCTCAGATGTCCTGGGCCGCACTAGCGCTCGACTGAACGGATTAGCGTCTCTCTATCTTTCAAGGACAGGTGCGTGTTGCACGCAGAAACCAGTTCGTGATAGGGATCTGTGATTGCAATTATTTAATCTTAAAACGAGGAATTACCAGTAAGTGAGGGTAATAAGCTGGCGTTTATTAAGTCCCTGCCCTTTGTACACACTGCCCGTCGCTATAAGCGATTGGATTAGTTAGTGAGTTGGTTAGTGAGGTCCTCGGATCGGCCCAGGCGGGGTAGGAGAAGGCCCTGGCAGAGCGCCGAGAATTTAACGATCATTGTTGAAATTTGCATTAAGCATGTATTTAGCTACTGCTAAACATCCAAAAATTTAAGGCCCAAGGCCAGAGGCACCAGGGAGGCAAGTAGTTCCTGAAAGACACAGAATGAGTCTGGAGCATGCATTTGCAGTACCCAAGAGGTTTTCATAACCCCTTACATTTAAAGATCAATGTTTACATTTGCATTAAGCATGTATTTAGCTACTGCTAAACTTCAAAAAATTATAGGCCCAAGGCCTGAGGCACCAGGGAGGCAAGTAGTTTGTGAAAGACACAGAATGAGTCCGGAGCAGTCATTCGCAGTACCCAAGAGGGTTTCATAACCCCTTACATTTAAAGATCAATGTTGACATTTGCATTAAGCATGTATTTAGCTACTGCTAAACTTCAAAAAATTATAGGCCCAAGGCCAGAAGCTTCAGTTTTCCCCATATTAGGAGCATAGTTGTCCCCCAGATTAGGCAGCATAGATGTCCCCCAGATTAGGACCATAGTTGTCCCCTAGATTAGGCAGCATAGATGTCCCCCAGAGTAGGCAGCATAGATGTCCCCCAGATTAGGAGCATACTTGTCCCCCAGATTAGGCAACATAGATGTCACCCAGATTAGGAGCATAGTTGTCCCCCAATCAGCGCAGGCCGGTCAGAGCCAATCAAAGGGCCGTATGTGTCAAGCGGCCGTACAATCTCCAGGTCTGCCCCAAAGGGTTTCATAACCAACCACAATAGAGAAAATTTTGTTGTAGGAGCATGGTCAATTTACTCAGACCCATCTGTCATTGGTGGCTGGAAATCCTGGCTGATCCATCCCTGATTCATCTTGACAAGGCGACATGCCTTCTTTACCATGAGAACTGTGAATTTATGGAACAGTCTACCTCAGGAACTGGTCACAGCAGGAAAAATTAACAGCTTTAAAACAGGATTAGATACATTCCAAGAACAAAATAACATTAATGCTTATGAAGAAATATAAAATCCCAACCCTTCCCCAATATCACGCCACACCCCTACCCTTCAATTCCCTGGTTGAACTTGATGGACATATGTCTTTTTTCGACCATACTAACTATGTAACTATGACAAACGTCAGTCTCTCCACATTTTTAGTAGCCAGACGAGTTCACCTTGGGGTGACTATGGCCCCGGCCACACTAAACACCCGCTCTGATGGCACACTACTGGCCGGGCAGTACAGCTTTTCCAGGGCAAACTCCGCTAGTTGCGGCCATAAATCGAGTTTGGCTGCCCAGAAGTCCAGCGGATCTTCAACGGTTGTTGGCAGGGTCATGTCGAGGTAAGCCATCACCTGCTGGTTCAGGTCCTGCTCCATGTCCACCTGCTGCTGATGAGTAGCTTCACTATGCGGCTGAAGGAAGCTACTCATCAGCGACTGTAGACTCAGGCTGCTCCTGATTGAGCCGGTACTGCTCCTGCCGCCCCTCCCCAGCAGCCGTGGCAGTGGAAGGTGAGCGCAGAGGGCCCCCCGAGTCAGACCTGCGAGTGGATGGACCATGTGGCCGATGTGGGTGTAAAAAAGGCCCCCATTCTAGGCCGGTAGCGAGGGTCTAATAAGGTGGAGATCCAGAAGTCATCGCGCTGACGAATTTTGACAATTCGGGGGTCACTACGCAAGCAACTCAGCATGCATCGTGCCATTTGTGACAGTGACTCACTGGGACTACCTGCCTCCATCACCACTGCATACTGCCACGGTATGTCTGGGTCCTCTGTCTCGCCTCCCTCGTAATAACCGTCCAGCTCCTCTGGCTGCTGCTGCTCCTCCTCTCCTGTCCAATGACCAGAAACACCGGCCATCTCATCCACCATAAACTGTGCTCCGCTCTGCCCCTCATCATCCTCCTCCAGTTCATCCCCCACAGGACTCATGTAGCCTTCAGATGTAGGCGCAACATCTCCATTGCCGTGACCAGCCATGTTTTCAATCATTTTTTTTGGAGTAAATATAGGAGTGGAATTACGTTGTTCATGGCGTAATTCGAGCGACTAACAAAAAATGTGGCTTCCTCAAAGGGCCTCAGCAAATGGCAGGTGTCACGTATGAGCTGCCACTCGTTCACATTGAAGTTACACAGGGGAGTACTCCTATCTGCTTGTATCATCAAAAAATCTGTGATGGCTTTTCTTTGTTCGTATAGTCTGTCCAACATATGGAGGGTGGAATTCCAACGTGTGACAACGTCACAAATGAGACTATGTTGTGGGATACCGCTCTGACGCTGCAGCTCAAGCAAAGTGTGCTTGGCGGTGTACGAGTGGCTGAAGTGCATGCACAGTTTCCTTGCCATTGTCAGGACGTCTTGCAAATGGGGTGAAGACTTGATGAACTTCTTGACAACCAGATTCAACGTGTGTCATGCAGGGCGAATGGTTCACACTTCCTTGTCGCAGAGCGGCCACAATGTTCGTGGAGTAAGTCATACTCGGATTTCTTCCCTAATGAACTTCAGCAGTTCCTCCTCTGTGTGACTCCGTTCGCCAAGGCAAACCATGTGAAGGACGGCTTGACACCGCTGTGCCCTACACACGTGGTACAATGAAGGGCCACCGAGATTTGGATGTGCAGTGGAGGCCGAGGACACGGGGGAGGAGGAGGCACACACTGTAAAAGGACCAACTGCCTGGGAGCGAGAGCGTGGAGGAGGAAGCGGTGTGACCTGTCTAAGTTGCTGCTGTGGCTGTGTAGGAACAACATTTACCCAGTGGGCCGTAAAAGACATGTATTGTCCCTGCCCGTAGTTACAGCTCCACACGTCGGCGCTGCCGTGCACTTTTGAACACACCGACAGGCTCAAGGACTGGCTCACTGTCACGATTCGGCTTCCAGGTAGTGGATCCTCTGTGTCAGCGAGGGATTGGCGTGGACCGTGCTAGTGGACCGGTTCTAAGAGGCTACTGGTATTCACCAGAGCCCGCCGCAAAGCGGGATGGTCTTGCTGCGGCAGTAGCAACCAGGTCGTATCCACTAGCAACGGCTCTACCTCGCTGACTGCTGAGAAGGCGTGGGACAGAAGGATTAGGCAGAGGCAAGGTCAGACGTAGCAGAAGGTCGGGGGCAGGCGGCAAGGTTCGTAGTCAGGATGGGTAGCAGAAGTTCAGGTACACAGGCTTTGGACACACTAAACGCTTTCACTGGCACAAGGCAACAAGATCCGGCAAGGGAGTGCAAGGGAGGAGACTAGATAAAGGCAGGGAGCAGGTGGGAGCCAATTAAGCTAATTGGACCAGGCACCAATCATTGGTGCACTGGCCCTTTAAGTCTCAGAGAGCTGGCGCGCGCGCGCCCTAGAGAGCGGAGCCGCGCGCGCCAGCACATGACAGCAGGGGACCGGGACGGGTAAGTGACCTGGGATGCGATTCGCGAGCGGGCGCGTCCCGCTGTGCGAATCGCATCCCCAACGGCCAAAACAGTGCAGCGCTCCCGGTCAGCGGGACTGACCGGGGCGCTGCAGGGAGAAAGACGCCGTGAGCGCTCCGGGGAGGAGCGGGGACCCGGAGCGCTAGGCGTAACAGTACCCCCCCCCTTAGGTCTCCCCTTCTCTTTGTCCGGTAACTGCCTCCCCTGGGATGAGGACACCGGGAAAGAATGGAGGGTTTCCTCAACGGCAGGCAGTACAGCAGGAGTGGGAATGGGGAGGGAGGGCAGAGGGCGAGGCCTGGCACGGGGCAGTGTGACACCAGGACGGGGGCCATGGGGAGGCACAGAGGCTTGCCTGATGGGACTGGGAGGGGGGGAGAGGCACTTCCTGTGGCAGGCAGAGTCCCAGTTCCTGATCTCCCCGGTGGTCCAATCAATGGTGGGGGAATGAAGCCGGAGCCAAGGCAGACCGAGGAGGACCTCAGAGGTACAGTTGGGGAGAATGAAGAACTCAATCCTTTCGTGGTGGGGTCCGATAGACATCAGGAGGGGTTCTGTGCGGTAACGCACGGTGCAGTCCAATCTGGCTCCGTTGACCGCGGAATGACGAGACGGGTCACCGGGATGCTGAATCTATTAACAAAGGACTCCAACATAAAATTCCCGGAGGCACCAGAGTCCAAGCAGGCCACGGCTGAGAGGGAGGAGTTGGTTGTAGGAGAAATCCGCACGGGCACCGTGAGACGTGGAGAAGAAGACTTAGAACCAAAAGATGCAACACCCACGTGAGCTGGGTGCGTGCGTGCGTTTCCCAGGCGTGGAGGACGGATAGGGCAATCCACCAAGAAATGTTCAGTACTGGCACAGTACAGACAGAGATTTTCTTCTCTACGGCGATTCCTCTCTTCCTGGGTCAGGCGAGACCGATCCACTTGCATGGCCTCCTCGGCGGGAGGCCCAGGCGAAGACTGCAAAGGATGCTGTGGGAGAGGTGCCCAGAGATCTAAGTCTTTTTCCTGGCGGAGCTCTTGGTGTCGTTCAGAAAAACGCATGTCAATGCGGGTAGCCAAATGGATGAGTTCTTGGAGGTTGGCAGGAATCTCTCGTGCGGCCAGCACATCCTTGATGCGACTGGATAGGCCTTTTTTAAAGGTCGCGCAGAGAGCCTCATTATTCCAGGATAGTTCAGAAGCAAAAGTACGGAATTGTATGGCGTACTCGCCAACGGAAGAATTACCCTGGACCAGGTTCAACAGGGCAGTCTCGGCAGAAGAAGCTCGGGCTGGCTCCTCGAAGACACTCCGGAGTTCAGCGAAGAAGGCCTGGACTGTGGCTGTGGCAGGATCATTGCGGTCCCAGAGCGGTGTGGCCCAAGACAAGGCCTTTCCTGAAAGAAGGCTTACTACGAACGCCACCTTAGACCGTTCTGAAGGAAACAAGTCCGACAACATCTCCATATGCAGGGAACACTGAGACAAAAATCCACGGCAGAGTTTAGAGTCCCCATCAAATTTGTCCGGCAGGGACAAGCGGAGGTTAGGAGCGGCCACTCGCTGCGGAGGAGGTGCAGGAGCTGGCGGAGGAGATGGTTGCTGCTGTAGCAGAGGCAGAAGTTGCTGTAACATGGCGGTCAACTGCGACAGCTGCTGTCCTTGTTGGGCAATCTGCTGCGATTGCTGAGCGACCACCGTGGGAAGATCAGCGAGACTTGGCAGCGGCACCTCAGCGGGATCCATGGCCGGATCTACTGTCACGATTCGGCTTCCAGGTAGTGGATCCTCTGTGTCAGCGAGGGATTGGCGTGGACCGTGCTAGTGGACCGGTTCTAAGAGGCTACTGGTATTCACCAGAGCCCGCCGCAAAGCGGGATGGTCTTGCTGCGGCAGTAGCAACCAGGTCGTATCCACTAGCAACGGCTCTACCTCGCTGACTGCTGAGAAGGCGTGGGACAGAAGGATTAGGCAGAGGCAAGGTCAGACGTAGCAGAAGGTCGGGGGCAGGCGGCAAGGTTCGTAGTCAGGATGGGTAGCAGAAGTTCAGGTACACAGGCTTTGGACACACTAAACGCTTTCACTGGCACAAGGCAACAAGATCCGGCAAGGGAGTGCAAGGGAGGAGACTAGATAAAGGCAGGGAGCAGGTGGGAGCCAATTAAGCTAATTGGACCAGGCACCAATCATTGGTGCACTGGCCCTTTAAGTCTCAGAGAGCTGGCGCGCGCGCGCCCTAGAGAGCAGAGCCGCGTGCGCCAGCACATGACAGCAGGGGACCGGGACGGGTAAGTGACCTGGGATGCGATTCGCGAGCGGGCGCGTCCCGCTGTGCGAATCGCATCCCCAACGGCCAAAACAGTGCAGCGCTCCCGGTCAGCGGGACTGACCGGGGCGCTGCAGGGAGAAAGACGCCGTGAGCGCTCCGGGGAGGAGCGGGGACCCGGAGCGCTAGGCGTAACACTCACCTTCTCTTGTACAAACTTATGCAGGGCTGGTACTGCCTTCTTCGCAAAGAAATGACGGCTTGGGACTCTCCACCTCGGCTCGGCACAAGCCATCAATTCCCTGAAAGCTGCAGAGTCCACCAGTTGGAAAGGGAGGGACTGCAACACCAGCAACTTGGACAGGAGCACATTCAACTTCTGCGCCGTTGGATGAGTGGGCGCATACTGTTGTATCTTGGACATGGCTTCGCCGATCGATTTCTGGCGGAATGGCTGACTACCAGCGGAGGAAGCAGGAGCGCAAGAAGAATGGTTTGACACAATGCTCCCTTCGGCTGAGGTGGTGGAGCCTTGGCTGGATGACGGAGGGAGCGGATGGCCACTGGGCGATGCGGCAGGCTGGACCACTACCTCGGAGCCACAGTTATCCCAGGCCGCTTTATGGTGGCGAATCATGTGTTGATGCAGGGCCGTGGTGCCGAGATTTGGACCCTGGCCACGCTTCACTTTCTGCCCACAGATTTTGCATGTGACTACGCTAAGGTCCTCCGGATTCTTTATGAAGAACAACCACACTGCAGAGTAGCTGATTTTCCCACCCGTAGTTCGCACTATTTCACTGCTATTGGCGCCGTCTCCAGGAACCCCTGTTCCACTACCTCCCTGAATGGTAGCTTGCCGCGAATCAGGTGGTCTCCCCCTGGCACATTTGGCTCCTGAATTTCCACTACTGCCACCACCATGCTGATTGCCAACCGTGCTACCTCCTTGCTGCCTCATAGACAAAGAGCAAATCTCTTCTCCTGATGATGATAATGAAGCCCCAGCCTCTGCACCCGGCTCCCAATTGCGATCGGCTTCATCATCATCAAAAAATGTGTGCACGTCACATATGTCCTCCTCGTGTTCCACAACAGTGTCTGCCTCAGGACCCTGAGCAATTGAAACACCGCCTCCCACGTCACTCTCCGCATTACTACTTGGCCGCCTTGCAGAGCAAGGGACGCATGTCTCCTCACATTCTTGGCTGCCCATTAGATGCTGACTGTCCTCTATTACATCGTCCTCACTAAATAGTGGAGCTGAACCCAAAGCATGAGATACTTCTATTGGAGAGGGAACAGCATAGGACAAAGGCAATGGGATTACAGGGACTGCTCCTGGGCCATGCCAACTGAGGGTTGTGTCTGAGGAACCCACCGACTCTTGACTGGGGTTGTCAGATGTCGCTTTTGATGATGGGGATGAGCGTGCAAACCAATTGACAAGGAGAGATGGGTCGATGAAGAGACAGCTGGGTGTTAACAGGAGCTCCGGCCTATTGCTGCGACTCCTGCTGCCACTCGCCCCAAGTCTGCTGCCAACTCTGCCTGACGTATGTAGGCCTCTGCCCCTTCTCTGTGCACGTCCTGGCACTTCCCTGCCTGACATACTTAGTGCGTTTATGAGGGTATAGAACAGCAGCAGGCGATTACTTACGGCTGTCCTTTCAAAGTATATATGCCCTAGACAGAATAACAGTTACTAAATAGTACACTCCTTTGTTGTATGTATGCCCTTTGCACTGATGAGCGCACTGTTAAGCCTATTTATACGCAGAAAAAAACCTTTTTTTGTTGTATACACCAGTCAGTGTATACTAATGTGTGGAATAGCACTGAATTTAGCACCGAGACAGAAATACAGGTACTAAATAGTACACTACTTGGTTGTATGTATGCCCTTTGCAATGATGAGCGCACTGTTAAGCGTATTTGTACGCAGGAAAAACTTTTTTTTCTTTAATACACCGGCAGGTGTATAACGTGTGGTATAAAACAGAAATACAGGTACTAAATAGTACGCTATTTGCTTGTATGTAGGCCCTTTGCAATGATAAGGCCACTGTTAAGCGTATTTTTACGCAGGAAAAACTTTTTTTTCTTTAATACACCGGCAGGTGTATAACGTGTGGTATAACACTTAATTTAGCACAGAGACAGAAAAAAAGGTAATATATGGTACGCTATTTGCTTGTATTTAGGCCCTTTGCAATGATAAGGCCACTGTTACGCGTACTTGTACTCAGTAAAAAAAAAATTCTTTAATACACCAGCAGGTGTATAACGTGTGGTATAACACTGAATTTAGCACAGAGACAGAAAAAAAGGTAATATATGGTACGCTATTTGCTTGTATTTAGGCCCTTTGCAATGATACGGCCACTGTAAAGCGTATTTGTACTCAGGAAAAAAAACATATTCTTTAATACACCGGCAGGTGTATAACGTGTGGTATAACACTTAATTTAGCACAGAGACAGAAAAAAAGGTAGTATAAGGTACGCTATTTGCTTGAATTTAGGCCCTTTGCAATGATAAGGCCACTGTTAAGCGTATTTTTACGCAGGAAAACCTTTTTTTTTCTTTAATACACCGACAGGTGTATAACGTGTGGTATAACACTGAATTTAGCACAGAGACACAAAAAAAGGTAGTATATGGTACGCTATTTGCTTGAATTTAGGCCCTTTGCAATGATAAGGCCACTGTTAAGCATATTTTTACGCAGGAAAATGTTTTTTTTCTTTAATACACCGACAGGTGTATAACGTGTGGTATAACACTGAATTTAGCACAGAGACAGAAAAAAAGGTGGTATATGGTACGCTATTTGCTTGTATGTAGGCCCTTTGCAATCATAAGGCCACTGAAAAAGCGTATTTGTACTCAGGAAAAAAAATTTTTCTTTAATACACCGGCAGGTTTATAACGTGTGGTATAACACTGAATTTAGCACAGAGACAGGTGAAATATTATAAAAAGGCACTAAAGTCCACACTAATATGACTTATTTCTGAACAGCAGAAGGACCCAACAGTGCAGCACCACCAAAAAAAAAAATCCAGGGATTAAACCCTAAATTGCACTCTGTCACACAATTCTGAGCAGCAGAAGATTTGTGGAGAAAAAAAAACTCAATTGAGCTGAAAAATGAGGAGATAAGATGCTTCAGAAAGTTCAGGCAGCTTGGAGATCTGTATGAGGCAGCTGACAGCTATCTGCCCCTCTCTGCTGCGATTCTCAATAACGTGAATAGGAGGTTTAGCTATCAATGATCCTTCTCAGAGTAACAGCACAGCACTCTGCACTCCTGCCTTTCCCTAATGCTGATGTGACTAGCAGTTGCAGTGTAACACTGTGGTATGAGCTATTCACACACACGCACACAGTCCCGTCCTCTCCATCTGAGTGCATAGATGAAATGAAATGAAGCAGGATGGCTGCCGATTATATAGGGGCTGTGACATCACAGGGGTCAGTGAACACTGATAGGCTGCATCTCACATGTGGTTCTGGGTCAGCCCGCCTACCTTCATTTCCGCCGCTGTTTCCCGCCCTCCCATAATCCCCTGCCCCATGTACTCACATGTGGATCCGCCATCTTAGCTCTACAATAGCCTGGAATGCTGTAAAATGGAGTTTAATGAAGCGATTCGTGCGATAGAATCGCGGCAATATTCGTATTTGTTGCGAATAGAATTTTTCATGAAATTCGTAACGAATTCGGGTTCGTCAAGTTCGATTCGCTCATCTCTAATTATTATTTAAAGGACACTACACAGATTATGAAATTACTAGAACACTTCACTTAGTCACCTGATCATATCTTAGCAACATTAATTGTTAGCTCTTTATATACCATTATAGATCACAAACAAGGGATAGAGTCAGTCACAACATTTTGGGAGAAAGCTGACATTCCATCAGAACAAAAACAATGTATTACATCCGCGATAGAATTCATACTCACTCACAATTATTTTTATTTTGATGGCACTTATTATTTGCAGCAAACTGGCACTGCCATGGGCACCAGGTTCGTGCCGAGTTACGCCAACTTATTCATGGCGGCGTGGGAGGATTCTACCATCACCCCCAACCTCGGCGCGAACCTGGTGCTATGGCAACGTTATATAGATGATATCATTTTAATTTGGAAGGGTGCCCAGTGTGAGTTGGACGATTTGATCCTCGGTATCAACAACAATGATCGCAATTTGAAATTTACCTCTACCTGCAGTAAGACTAATATAGAATTCTTGGATATAGAAATTTTCTCAGTGAACACAAAACTTCATTGTAAAACATATACAAAACCCACGGCTAAAAACAGCTACATCAAATTTAACAGTTGCCATCTACCTAGATGGTTAATTAATGTTCCAAAAGGACAGTATAGACATCTAAAACGTAACTGTACATCAGATGCTGATTTTCAGGAGGAAGCCAAATCTTTGACTTCACAATTTTTAGAGAAAGAGTATCCTCAACATGTATTAGATAGGTCATTAGATGAGGTCAACAAACTATATAGGGCATCCTTTTTTACTGTTGATGATAATCCAGAAATGCAAGAACAATCTACCAGGATTGTTTTACCATTCAATAGGGATTACAAAAGAATAGAACACATCATTTACAAACATTGGCATTTGGCCAAACAGGACAAATTGATAGGGAGTCTGATGCCACCTCGACCGCAGATAGTCTATACTAAGGCCCCTAATTTAGGTATCACCATAGCTCCATCTGTCAAAAAAACGGTTTCACAAAAATCATCCACTTGTCTGACCACCAAAGGTTTCTTTCGTTGTGGCACATGCCCAATTTGCCTCCAACTAGGAGGGCCAAAAAAAACATTGGAGGTTATTTCTACCACCAATGGTTTTAAATGGCAAATACCGAGTTTGATTACTTGTACCACTAAGGGTGTTCTCTATATGCTACAATGTAATTGCAACAAACAATACATTGGTAGAACAAAGAGACCCCTTAGAGTCAGGATCTCTGAACATGTATATAATATTAGAAAAGGCTGTATGAAACATCCTCTATCGTGTCATTTTGCCCAAGTACATAACAGAGATCCTGCTGGACTCATCTTTGTTGGGATTCAAGCCATATCCAAGGACTGGAGGGGAGGGAGTTATTTAACTCATATGTCTAGAGCTGAAGCTCAAAAAATCTTTGAGTTTGAAAGTCTTGAACCCAAGGGCCTCAATTCTAATCTAGAACTTTTTGGTTTTCTTTAGTAATTATCCCATCTGGTGTTTGTTGTTCTACATATTTTCATATGCCATTCCCTGGTCTCCTGTGTTGTACCCTGGTTTCTCGTACATATATCCATGATATTTCTCATCTTTATTGTTCACATTTATTTTATTTTTATTTCTATTCTATTTATTATTTATTTTTATTTTATTTTTATTATTTTAATTTTATTTTTTTTATTTTTTTTATTATTTATAATTTATTTATAATTTATTTTTTATTTATTTTTTCATTTTTATTTATTTTTTATTTTTTATTCTTCATTTTTCATTTTTTTTTATATTTTTATATTTTTTACACTTTTATTTTTATTTTTATCTTTATTTCTATTTTTATTTCTATTTATATCTATATTCCTATTTCTATTTTTATCATTGTTATCACTATTATTATTATTTTTATTTCTATTCTCATACCCATTTTTATTTTATCTTTATCTTCTCACATCTACTTTCGCATTCATTTTATTCTCACAATTATTCTTTATATTTGAGAGTTTTTTGTCCATTGATATATACAATTCTTCCCTTTCTTTTATTTATTCATTTTATTTTTCACATGTATTTTATACAAATTATTATTAATGTGATATATTCACACTTATTCTATATCTTTTTTTATATGTAATGGATTTATATAGACTATCATTTTGCACCATGCATTGATATATTATAGGAATCCGTGCTGGTATATTTTCTTATCTAGACTTATCATCCATGTCTTATTTTTTCGCTTACTTTATAGTCTGAGTTCATGTCACTATTCCACACCTGGTCTTAGGTGTAATCCCAATTGTTTGGAGGCTTATAAAAACGAGCAGGGACCGCATATGGTCATACACCACTGAAGAAGGGGTTCTACTAATGTGCTTTGAACCCCGAAACGCGTCTGGTGACTGTGATTGAGCCTTGCAAGTTTATCCAGTTCACACTACAGCTGCGGCTATACAGCGTTTATCGGAGAGTTCCTCTCTGGAGAGACTTTATTCATTTACCACCTATTATGCACCCACCATATGGATCTGCATTGAAATCCATTTGCCAAACCGGTATAGAACCCTCCACTATTGGAATAATACCTCTATCTGCACGTACCAACTATCTACATTCAACGTTATCCAGTGCTTACCAACCTCCCGCACGAGGTCAGCTGACCTGCCATCAGCTGACCTCTGACGTCAGATGCCAAAGGACAGCTCTCCGGTGAGAGCGGCTGCACATCTTGCGACCATCACGCCGCCCCGGCTAGAGTGCATCTGACCATCTTCCATCTGCCTACCAGCGGTGTGGTGAGTGGCACAACTGTGCCAGCCATTATACTTCTATTGCAGACAACTTGAATGTGGAGTGGAAAAACCGTTAACAGCGATCTAGCTTCAATATTCATTATACAAACTGATCTGCATGCCATACCTGTTACAGGATATTATTATATTACATGACTTTTTTTTAGGACAATTCTAGGATATATATTTATTTTACAGGATACAACTCTACTATCTACAGGACTGCCATTTTTATCATTTACAGGATATTTTGAACCTTTATTGTACAGAAGGTGTCTTTGATATAAAGCAGATTTTCTTTCCAGGAGGAACGTTCCTATTTTTCATTGTGCGTACCAGATGCACTAAATGTAACTGTTGCATATAGTGCTACGCTTATCAGAGTGATAGTGTATCACTATATGGCTGGCAGCCATATTAGATACATTGAAATTGGGAGTATCATCATTACCATTCATGTTCGCTCTGTAGTGTAATACTCAAATGCTTCTTTATATTATATTGTATCTTTTAACCATTTGCGCGCTACCGTAGGGCCCTGCGGGAACACATTATTTAATATTTTATAATAAACAACCTATTTTTATTATTATATCCTTCTTTTTCTCTATTATTGTCACCAGACATCCACCATTTAATCTTTTTGATATTGAGCTGAGGACTAATACCCTATTTTTTCCACTTTTCTACCTCTCTCTGTGGGGGAGAGCTTTTAGTTAACCTCGCTCATTTTATTGTGGTTCAGCTACACATATCTGTTTACAATAACTTACAAATTTGTTTAACTTTCTGGCACCAGTTGATGTGAAATAAATAGTTTTTGACTGGAGTACCCCTTTAACTCCTTAACCCCTTAAGGACCAAGCCCATTTTCACCTTAACCCCTTAAGGACCAACCCAAATAAACCTGTACACCCCTGAAATACCAGGACTGGTTTTTCAAATCGGGATGTCTGTCTTTATTAGAGAATCTCAGAAATAAACGACAAAAAACAGGGGGGCGCTCCCTTTGTTACAGGTAAAAGATCTGTTGAACACCTTCCACCACACCTAGGTGATATTACTCACCCATTGGTTCGAATCTTTGTGGAAGGATGGTTGGTAAAGGTAGCTGCTGCACTCAGACCAGGACTGGACTCTTATGAGGCGCTGCTTAGGAGATCATAAAGACGGAGAGACTCAAGCCAGCACAGGACGTATGTTTTTTATTTGTAAAAAGGGACAACGCATTTCGGCACATACAGAGTGCCTTCCTCAGGTCCAAACGTATAACAGCTAAAAGACAATAACGGTATAGGGGAGGGTATAGTGTAATATGGGTAAATACATAATATAGTACATATATAATGAGTGCCGATTAAATGTTCAAGACGCATAAAATTATGTGTGGTTGGTATTGCAGGGTTTTTAAAAAGATAATACACTTAGTGTGCTGTAAAGTATACAAGAACTAAAAACTGAGTCTAAGACATATGGGGTTATCGTCTAAAAATTGCTAAAAGACATGTATGTGAAGAAAAGCATATCATATGAAAATATAAGGTGGGTATGTGGCGGCTATGACATAATGCATGAGACTATACATAGACAGGTAAAACATTGAGGTAAAATACAGCTAGTACATACAGCTAGTAATACAAGATTTACATTGTGGAGATACATGGGCGAATAAAGAGGCTGAAAATGATGCCTCAAAACATTTTCTATACAATATTTTATATATCCGACTATGACTTTTTTGATACATGCTGCTACTTGAGGTAACCTGATTAAGTATTAAAGGAAAAAACAAGAGGGGGGGGACTTACCACTCTTCTGATACTGGTGGGTGCAAGAGGTGCTGTAAATGGGAAGGTAGATGGTGTATGATGTAATACAGGTACACCCCAAGGGGTTCAGGGTAGAGGACATGATGCAAATAAAAAGGTAAGGAGATGTGGAACATAACTGGTGAGGATTCCTGTATATTGCTAAGCTGGCGTGGTCCGACAGCATGTGCTGTTGTGGCGCGCTTTATATACTGTCTGGGAGCCGGCAACGTCACTTCCGGCCAGCGCTGGGTTGCTGGCCAACCTCAGACGCTAGCTGTCAAAGAGGGCCGGTGTTTGTGTTGGAGATCCCTGTGTGCCCGAGGGCACACCCGGGATCACAACGCACCAATGTGCGCATTCAGGCGCACAGTGATCGTGCCGCTGTTAATGGGACTGTTCGGTGCGGTGACGGGTTTTGCATAAATGTGTGCCCCGGGATCGCGTATGGGTGTGGATGCTTATGTGAAGGGGGACACTGTGCGTATGTTGGTGCGAACAGGGGAGCGATGGTATGGATGGGATTACTAGATAATAACAGAGGGGTGCATAAGTGTGCACACCGAGGGAGCGCATGGATGTGCGCATCAGTGATATGTGGCATATGTTAAAAATAAACATGGTGATGTGTAACATTCTACTATGGAACACCCATAGGTGGTAGGTGGGTGCAGGGTTTAAAATGGGTGATACTTATATAATGTTGGAACACATGCTGATAGATGTTTGTGGTGGGTGTATATATGTAGGGTTTGAGGGGTATGGGTATGGATTAGTATAGAGTCTGTAGGTGTTGGGATAAGTATTGTTATAGTGACAAGTGGGGGAGTAAAGGGATAGGGGAAGAAAAAGGGGGGATGGGAAGGGGGGGAGGATAAGGTAGGTTGGTTGATTGGGATGAAATAAAATGATAAACTGATGGGGTGGGGAAGGGGGGAGTGGGAAGGGAGGGTAAAGGTAAAAGAAGGGATGGAAAAATGGAAAGAAATAAAATGATAAAATTATGGTGTGGGACTGGGATGGGTTATAGGTGAGGGAAGGATGGGGAGGACTCATGTGGGCTTGTGTGTATGGAAAAATGGTGTACACAGAGCAATTAAAGTTCAATACACTCATTTAGTCCATCTGGGTGTAGGCAACGCATTTTGAAGATCCAAAAGACTTCTCTCCTGTTCAGTGTAAGTGATCGGTTTACTGCATCATGTGGAATATGTTCTATCGGGGTAATCTTGATTGAAGAGAAATCTTTATTGTGTACTTCTGTGATATGTCGCAAAACTCTCTGTTTTAAAAGTCCTCTTGAACAATTGTATCAATGTCCATTAAGGTGTTTCCGCAGGGTCTGGGTAGTTCTTCCTATAAACTGTATGCCACACATGCACTCGATAAGGTGAATTACGTAACTGGAGCCGCAGGTCAAGTGGGTTTTGATGGGAAAGGTAGCAGACGTGGTCCTGGAGGTGAGGGTAGAGGTGTTGTGAGTTATGTTGTTGCAGCAAAGGCATCCTTTTGTTGGCATTTATATGAACCTGGTGTGAAGCATACAAGGGTTTTATGATGAGAAGTTTCTGAAGTGTTTTTTTTCTTTCTCAGACGACTGGGCGCCAGAATATTCCTTAGCGTTTTCGCTCTCCGAAATGTGAAACCGGGGGTTGAGGTAATGATTTTTTTCAGGATTGGGTCCTGCAGAAGGATGTGCCAACTTCTTTTAAAAATTTCACAGATTCTACCATGGGATTGGTTATATGTAGTTATGAAATTGGTGGCAAACTCAGTAGTTTTGTTGGTCTTGGTTTTCGTTTTTGGTAGCTAATGGTGCCAGGTGAGTCCGGTATTAGTGAGTTTTGGCTGCTGGATAAATTGCGGTTGTAGGCATCTTTAAGAATGGGGCTGGGGTATTTCTTCAGTTTGAACCTTTCTGGTAATATTTTTCATTGTGTCTTATAGTCTTCCATCCATGTGCAGTTTCTTCTGATCCTTCGGTATTGGCTAAAGGGTAAATTCCTAAGCCAATTTTTATAGTGGGCATTTTTAAAATCTAAAAAGCTGTTTGTTTCAACTTCTTTAACCCCTTAAGGACCAGGCCATTTTACACCTTAAGGACCAGAGCGTTTTTTGCAATTCTGACCACTGTCACTTTAAACATTAATAACTCTGGAATGCTTTTAGTTATCATTCTGATTCCGAGATTGTTTTTTCATGACATATTCTACTTTAACTTAGTGGTAAAATTTTATGGTAACTTGCATCCTTTCTTGGTGAAAAATCCCAAAATTTGATGAAAAAAATGAAAATTTTGCATTTTTCTAACTTTGAAGCTCTCTGCTTGTAAGGAAAATGGATATTCAAAATAAAACATTTTTGGGTTCACATATACAATATGTCTACTTTATGTTTGCATCATAAAATGTATGAGTTTTTACTTTTGGAAGACACCAGAGGGCTTCAAAGTTCAGCAGCAATTTGGAAATTTTTCACAAAATTTTCAAGCTCGCTATTTTTTATGGACCAGTTCAGGTTTGAAGTGGATTTGAAGGGTCTTCATATTAGAAATACCCCATAAATGACCCCATTATAAAAACTACACCCCCCAAAGTATTCAAAATGACATTCAATAAGTGTATTAACCCTTTAGGTGTTTCACAGGAATAGCAGAAAAGTGAAGGAGAAAATTCACAATCTTAATTTTTTACACTCGCATGTTCTTGTAGACCCAATTTTTGAATTTTTGCAAGGGGTAAAAAGGAGAAAAATTTTACTTGTATTTGAAACCCAATTTCTCTCGAGTAAGCACATACCTCATATGTCTATGTTAATTGTTCGGCAAGCGCAGTAGAGGGCTCAGAAGGGAAGGAGCGTCAAATGGTTTTTGGGGGGCATGTCACCTTTAGGAAGCCCCTATGGTGCCAGGACAGCAAAAAAAAAAACCACATGGCATACCATTTTGGAAACTAGACCCCTCAGGGAACGTAACAAGGGGTAAAGTGAACCTTAATACCCCACAGGTGATTCACGACTTTTGCATATGTAAAAAAAAAAAAATAATGTTTTACCTAAAATGTTGGTTTCCCACAAATGTTACATTTTTAAAAAGGATAATAGCAGAAAATACCCCCCAAAATTTGAAGCCCAATTTCTCCCGATTCAGAAAACACCCCATATGGGGGTGAGAAGTGCTCTGCTGGCGCACTACAGGTCTCAGAAGAGGAGGAGTCACATTTGGCTTTTTGAAAGCAAATTTTGCTCTGGGGGCATGCCGCATTTAGGAAGCCCCTATGGTGCCAGGACAGCAAAAAAAAAAACACATGGCATACCATTTTGGAAACTAGACCCCTCGGGGAACGTAACAAGGGGTAATGTGAACCTTAATACCCTACAGGTGATTCACAACTTTTGCATATGTAAAAAAAATAAAATTTTGATTTTTAAAAAGGGTAATAGCAGAAAATACCCCCCATAATTTATAACACAATTTCTCCCGAGTACGGTGATACCCCATATGTGACCCTAAACTCTTGCCTTGAAATACGACAGGGCTCCAAAGTGAGAGCGCCATGCGCATTTGAGGCCTGAATTAGGGACTTGCATAGGGGTGGACATAGGGGTATTCTACGCCAATGATTCCCAAATAGGGTGCCTCCAGCTGTTGTAAAAGTCCCAGCATGCCTGGACAGTCAGTGGCTGTCTGGTAATACTGGGAGTAGTTGTTTTGCAACAGCTGGAGGCTCCGTTTTGGAAACAGTGGCGTACCAGACGTTTTTCATTTTTATTGGGGAGGGGAGGGGGGCTGTGTAGGGGTATGTGTGTATGTAGTGTTTTTTACTTTTTATTTTATTTTGTGTTAGTGTAGTGTTTTTAGGGTACAGTCGCATGGGCGGGGGGTTCACAGTAGTTTCTCGCTGGCAGTTTGAGCAGCGGCAGAAAATTTGCCTCAGCTCAAACTTGCAGCCGGATACTTACTGTAATCCTCCGCCCATGTGAGTGTACCCTGTACGTTCACATTGGGGAGGGGGGGAAACATCCAGCTGTTGCAAAACTACAACTCCCAGCATGTAGGGTCTATAAGTGCATGCTGGGAGTTGTAGTTTTGCAACAGCTGGAGGCTCCGTTTTGGAAACGGTGGCGTACCAGACGTTTTTCATTTTTATTGTAGGGGTATGTGTATATGTAGTGTTTTTTACTTTTTATTTTATTTTGTGTTGGTGTAGTGTTTTTAGGGTACAGTCGCACGGGCGGGGGGTTCACAGTAGTTTCTCGCTGGCAGCTTGAGCTGCAGCAGAAAATTTGCTGCAGCTCAAACTTGCAGCCGGATACTTACTGTAATCCTCCGCCCATGTGAGTGTACCCTGTACATTCACATTGGGGGGGGGAACATCCAGCTGTTGCAAAACTACAACTCCCAGCATGTACGGTCTATCAGTGCATGCTGGGAGTTGTAGTTTTGCAACAGCTGGAGACACACAGGTTGTGAAACACCGAGTTTGGCAACAAACTCAGTGTTTTGCAACCAGTGTGCCTTCAGCTGTTGCAAAAGCTACAACCCCCAGCATGTACGGACAGCGGAAGGGCATGCTGGGTGTTGTAGTTATGCAACAGCGGGAGGCATACTACTTTGGCTGGGGATGCTGGGGATTGTAGTTATGCAACAGCTGGAGACACACTGCTTTGCTACTTAACTCAGTGTGCCTTCAGCTTTTGCAAAACTACAACTCTCAGCAGTCACCGACAGCCAACGGGCATGCTGGGAGTTGTAGTTATGCAACCAGCAGATGCACCACTACAACTCCCAGCATGCACTTAAGCTGTTTGTGCAAGCTGGGAGTTGTAGTTACACAACAGCTGAAGGTACACTTTTCTATAGAAAGAATGTGCCGCCAGCTGTTGCAAAACCATAAGTCCCAGCATGCCCATAAGTGCATGCTGGGAGTTGTGGTGGTCTGCCTCCTCCTGTTGCATAACTACAGCTCCCAGCATGCCCTTTTTGCATGCTGGGAGCTGTTGCTAAGCAACAGCAGGAGGCTGTCACTCACCACCTGCTGCTGCTTGATCGCCGTACAGGTCAGTCCCGCCGCCGTCGTCGCTCCTGGGGCCCCGATCCCAACATTAACGCCGGGGATCGGGGTCCCCAGCACCAGGGGTGCACGTCCCGCACCCGCTCACGTCCTCCGGAAGAGGGGCGGAGCGGGTGCGGGAGTGACACCCGCAGCAGGCGCCCTGATTGGTCGGCCGGTAATCCCCTGCAGGCTCTGGCTGTTCGGGGCTGTTTCTGACGGCCCCGATCAGCCAGTAATTCCGGGTAACCGGGTCACTGGAGACCCGATTGACCCGGAATCGCCGCAGATCGCTGGACTGAATTGTCCAGCGATCTGCGGCCATCGCCGACATGGGGGGGGCATAATGACCCCCCTGGGCGATATGCCGCGATGCCTGCTTAACGATTTCAGCAGGCATCGGGCACCGGCTCCCCTCCGGCTAGCGGCGGGGGGCCGGGAAAGGACAGGAAGTACTCCTACGTCCTCGGTCCTTAAGGACTCGGAAACGGGGGCGTAGAAGTACGTCCATTGTCCTTAAGGGGTTAAAATGGATGGTGGTGATTATTTTGGTTCCATGATGGCATACTTGGAGGTCCAGAAATACGATGGACTCGTGACTGGAGATCGGGCTGAATTCTAAGCCCCATTGGTTATTATTCAGGTGTTTGATGAAAAGTTCTGCAAGTGCGGGACCCCCTTTCCAAATTATGAATAGATCATCAATATACCGTTTATAGTATACTATGTTGGCTCGATGTTCTGTGGCACCTTCAATGTGATCTAGTTCGAACCCCCCCATAAAGAGGTTGGCATAGCTAGGGGCCACATGGGTCCCCATAGCTGTGCCGCGTTTCTGATGCTAAAGAGAGTCATTGTGGCTGAAGATGTTATGAGTTAAGATAAACTCAAGGCCTTCAAGGAGAAATTTGATTTGTTTTTCTTCTAATGTACTGTTTTTTTGAAAAAAGTAGGCTGTGGTTTTTAGTCGTAATTCATGGCAGATGTGTGAATATAATGATGCTACTTTGAGGGTGAGAAACATGTAGTGTTGTTCCCAATTGACTCCTTTGAGGTCTCGAATGAGGCTTGCTGAGTCTTTGAGGTATGACGGGAGTGTGATGACCATGGATTTCAAAAATCTCCAGATTATATCTACCTCTCGATTGTGTGGCTATTAACTCCACGCCCTCCCTTTTGGAAAGGAGCGCTCCAAGGCACCATCTTTTTTGGATCAGAGATCCTACACTTTTTCTCAGCAACCAAACGTCCGGGACTTTTCCTCAGGGCGGCAAAGTGCGAGCAGCCCTTCTGGAACCATATGACCTCTGTATACCAGGGATTCAAGCTACGTGTGGTTTTGTGCCCCGAGCGCAACACGAGAAGGTGAGCACACCTACACTTACAGTTACATCTATATACAACCACCAGAATAACGGCACATTGTTGCGCTTCTCTCTGTTTTCCTTTTTTTCATATTTGAGTCTCCGTGACGATGGCTTGTAGATACAGATCAAGAAAATGTGAGAGTTGGCTGGTGAGAGATCCAATTCCTGAGATGATTGGGTTGGTGAGGTTTTTGTGAATTTTGGGCAGGTGGTAAAAGAATGCTAATTGTGGATTGAGATTCCAAATATCGCGTAACAGCAATAAAATCGGGACTTCATCCAGGCGCTTCCCCTCAGATGTAAAGATCACGGAACCACCGGTTGGTTATAACATGGTTCATTTATTGGGTGCAACATAAAACGTTTGGAGTCCTTAGATGAACTCTTCATCAGGCATAATACAAACAGTCACAGTGTGATTTTAAAAAGATTATGAATTTTTCTAATATACGATGTTTAGTGACCTCTGACCCGGTAGTATTGGAGGATAATACTACCGGGTCAGAGGTCACTAAACATCGTACATTAGAAAAATTCATAATTATATACATATACACCAACCAAAACATACAACCTATATGCAGGTTCTTTATAAAGCATTTAAGAGGGTTGCTAAAAATGATAAAATAATAAAATTTCAAAGAACCTATAAAAATCATATAAAATTTATCACACACCACTAGCTGAAAAATGGGGAAAGATTCGCATACCTATAAGGCTGACACCGCTACATGGTGTAGAGAAGGACTTTCAGCAGCGCTGGAGTTACTTGTTTTCAAGACCATGCCGCAGAAAACACAACCCGAAGAGGTGATCCAAAACCAGGCCATGACCGGTCGTGACCATATCATCACAATGAATGGACTCAAAACGAGGCTATGACCGCCCGTAAACTTGTTGTCCTGGTTACTGTGGCAACATACTGACATAATTTCTAGAGAGGATCCCAATGTGATCGATATAACTCCTCATAGGGAGTATGGTAAGTGATTATTCGTGTTTTTACGAAAATACATTCCCTGGTCCTGGAAATTATTATTAACTTAGCGGTTAGATGAAAAAAATTGTAAAAATGAAATGATGAAAAATAAAAATAAAAATCAAAAATGAAAATTCAGCCATTCTCCATACTAATAGAGAGTTGGGCCAACAATATATATTTTACTGTGTTTTTGTATTTTTAATTGGTATTGGCTGCAAGTAATGTTGCTACAGCGGTTGATATGATAAAAAATGAAAAAGAAAAAGAAAAATGACCACCAAAGATTTTTATATATGCTGTAACCTTGGTGCTATTGGGAATTATATTATAGTTTCGACCATCTCATTAAGACCTCTGGGCGAGATGGTGCAAAGCTTGTACATCCAAAACACTTCTTTTTTCTTTAGTAAATCAAACCGGTTGGTAACTTCCTCAGGAATATGGTCTATAGGAGTAACCCTATAGATGTTACTCTGTTCTGGATGCATCATTGTACAGTGTTTGGAGACTCCATGTAGAAGAAATGTATTTCTAATATTTTGTCTATGTTTATTCAATCTGTTCCTTAATGGTTGGATGGTCCTGCCAACATACTGCAGTCCACAGACACATTCCAAGAAGTAACTCACATAAGAGGACTGGCAGGATAGTCTATGCTTGAGCAAAAACTTTTCTCCTGTACTGTTGGACAAAAAAATCAAGTTTCCTATTGTGTATCTCCTTGCAGCATAAGCAACGCTTCATATTACAGCTGTAGGAGGCAGGGGGTAGTTTGTTATTCTTCTGTGTATATTTGTGCTGTTTTATTACACTAGGTGCTAAAATATTTTTCAAAGTGGAAGCTCTGCGATAGGTGACAGGTGGTTTAATAGGCAAGATCGATTTCAAAGTAGAGTCACTCTGCAAAATATGCCAATGCTTATTAAGTATATCCTTGATGTCATTTGCAGATCTAGAGAAAGTCGTAATGAAATTTAATTTCAATTTTCCATCTTTTTCTTTTTCTTTATTTGGTGCAGTTTTCAGGCAATCACTTTGTTTTAGACTCCTAGTCCTGATGTATGCATGCTTGATGATGGCCTCAGGATACTTCTTTTCTTTAAACCGATCAGAAAGAATTTTGGCTTGACTATAAAAGGTACTGTCCGAGGTACAATTCTTCCTTATGTGTTTGTATTGCCCATAAGGCACATTTTTAAGCCATGGTTTGTGATGGGCACTGTTATACTCCAAATAATTGTTAAAATCCACTGATTTAAAATAAGTGGATGTACCAAAGTTGGTTCCATTGTGTCCAATGCATAAATCCAGGAAGGTGATTTCTTTTTCACTGTGTTCTAGCTTAAACTGAACTCCCCACTGGTTGGAATTCAATTATTTTAGAAAGTTATTTATAGATACTTTAGACCCTCTCCACAGGAAGAAGAGGTCGTCTATATATATTTTGATAAAAACAATATTAGAGGAAAAACTGGGGTTATTATTAATATGTACCTCCTCGAACACCCCCATAAATAAATTGGCGAATGAAGGTGCGACTTTAGACCCCTTCGTCGTACCATGTTGCTGGTGGAAGGTCTGCTTGTTGTATTGAAAATAGTTATTTTCTAAAATGAATCTGAGACCATTGGTAAGGAAAGTCTTGTGTTGTACAGATAGACTGGGATCTTTATCCAAAAATCTCCTTACACAATCAATCCCAATATCATGTTTGATATTTGTATAGAGTGATGTAACATCACGTCACCAGACGTAATCCAGGTTCCCAAGGTATGGGTAGCAGTTTTTCAATTAGCTGAGTGGAATCATGGTAATAGCGTGGTAGGTTTATAACGTAATCTTGTAAATATAAATCGATATAATGAGATAGATTACTAGTTAAACAGTTGGTGTTTGAGATTATTGGACGACCAGGTTTGTTTGCAGATTTATGAATTTCAGGTAAGAAATAAAAATAAGGTTTATTGTTGTTACTGTACTGTAAAAATTTATGTTCATTCTTGTTTATAATACCTTCGACAACACCTTGGTTAATGAGGTTGTTATATTGGCTGCCGATCCTCTTGAAGGGATCTTCTATGACACGTTTATAAAATTTTGCATCAGACAGAATATTCATTGATTCAACTTCATAATATTCATGATCCATTACAACCACTCCACCACCTTTGGCTGCTGATCTAATCACCACTTCCTTATTTTCTTTGAGACTTCTTAGTGCCTTTTTCTCTTCTATAGATAAGTTGCTTTTATCTTCATCTCTTCTCCGAGTTTTATTCAGATTTTTTAGTTCATTTTGCACCAAATCATGGAATACCTGTATGTGAGGTCCTTGTGCAAAAATCGGATAGAAGGTGGATGGTGCTTTCACACTCTGATGTTTCGTTTCTTCTCTCGGTATTTCTGAAGTTGATTCCTTTTCAGCCGGTACCTCTGCTCTAGTACCAAAATATCGCTGTAGTGTGAGTTTCCTTATAAATCGATTCAGGTCAAGGAATACTTGAAAATCATCGCTATTTGCAGTAGGACAAAATGATAGACCTTTTTGTAATAATGATACTTCATGTGCATTTAATATTTGTTTAGAGATATTAAAGATTTTAATAGTAGATTGTTTTCCATCTACTATAGGTTTTTGCAAATCTGTTTTTCTTTCTCTTTTCTGTCCTCCTCTGCACCCTCTACTTCTTCAATTTTTCTTTTTTCCTTTCCAATGGTAAACATCCCTGGTATCTTGGTTGTCCTTTGTGGCCGGGCCACCGTAAAATCCAATGACTGAGTAGCGGGAAGGTCAGATGTCTGAATGTCAGTCTCAGTGTGACTTTCAACTGCTTCTAATAGAATCGATTTCGGTGATTTCTGGACATCTTCAAAAGGATCTGGTGGGCATACCTCACAAGATATACATTTGATTTCGCCAGAATTATGCTGATTCTCAAAACCCTTCAAAAAAGGTACTAAACAGCCCCCATTTTTTTGTATTGTCAATGTGGATTGGGTACTGTGAGGAACTGTTTTTCATTCTTGTTGAGGATGCCTTCCATATGGGCTGCAGAAATGAATTGTGTCTATTTCTGATGATGATCTGAAGATGGCTCCTTTGTAAGCTTTGTATAGTAGGACTCATCTGATAGAATTTGTTCGGCTTCTTTGAGGTAGTCTGTCCGATTCTGCACCACTACTCCTCCTCTCTTATCGGCGCTACGTATTACCAGATTTTTGTCTTCTTTTAGAGATTTGAGTGCTCTGCTTTCTTCTTTAGAGAGCTTGTTGTCCTTCAGCTTGTGCGGTGCCTCCATGGGGAGTTTGGTAATTTCATCCAGGACGATACTATAAAATGTGTGGAGATGATGTCCTTTATGGTGGTGTGGATAAAAATTAGATTACCCATTGACTTCCTGGGGGGTATAGGGGTCCGACGGGGAATCTGTATTAAGAAGAGGTGGTTTATTATGAGGTTTTTCCAGTTCGAAATGTCTTTTTAATGTTAGTTTTCAGATAAAGGTATTGAGGTCCACAAAGATGTCAAAGTCATTTACCGATTGTGTGGGACAAAAAGACAATCCCTTCGCTAGAAGGGAATGCTCAGCTTTGGATAGTTCATGTGAGGAGAGGTTGAAGATCTTTATTACTTCAGTTTGTTTTTCTTCGGTGTCTGTGTTTGAGGTTTGGCGTGGTGCCTTTCTCTTTTTTCCTCCTCTGGTTGTTTCATTATGTGGGTACCTGTTAGTGTGGGTTGGAAGTACTTGGTAATTTTGTAGCATTGTAGAGATTCTGTTTCTGGTGTCAGGGGCGGAGGTGGTCTGGGTGGGGGAAATCCTTAAAAAGAGATGTGGGATGAGATGCTGAGTGAGGAGATAAGTTCAGCCGCGAAGTTGGTGATAGGTAAATGCCATTCAGCACTGTGTTGTAAATTGGGAATGATCGTGATGTCATCGCTATCGTACTGGTCGAAGGGTGAATCTGTATGATCCTGTGAGGGGGATGGAGGATGAAAGGGAGGCGGGGTATGTGGGTATACTGAAAATATGGAGTCCTGAAGTGCTGTGGGAGAGTTGGGTGGAGTGGGTTTTGGAGATTTGGAGTTTGTGGATATGATCCGAGAGGTGTTTCCGGTATCTGTTGGTATGGTCGAGTATGGTTTCTCAGTGGTCTGGGTGAAGGCAATGGCTTCTTTTTGTTCTGCAGGTTGGAGTTGCGAAAGGTTCTCCCATGAGTTTGAGGTTTGTGCTGGCGAGGTGGTTCTAGAGGAATCAGGGGTTGATGCAAGGTTTGCGGTCTGGTGTGAGAGGAAGTGCTGGGTAGGTATGAAGATTCTGGTATGGATTCCGATGGAGATTGGTTTTGGACCTTGTCTTTCTTTCCTCCTTTCTTTCTATCGGCGGGATGTAAACAATTCATGGAGTAGTCAAGGCGGTCTCGTTTGAGTTTTGTTGATTTTGTTTCAATCAATTCTTTCTCAAGGTTTTTCATTTTGGCCTGGACCCTATTGTGTGTGGGAAGAACCACCCAAGAACTCCCCTCCAGGCTCAACAAACACTGCAGCAACATAAAAAAGAAATTCCATCTACACAGCGTATACAGACACTGTGCAGAAACACATCCAGGCACCCAGGACCTGATCACCATCTGTCCCATTGACCATATCCCCATGCACAGCTTCAACCGATTCCAAAACCTCATCCGCAGGGAAATGTTCTGGATCTACAAACTCAGCACGCTTCAGCCCCTTGGACTTAATGAAGCAACAGAGCTCATCAAATAAAAATATATCATAAATACATCATAACATCCCATCTCCCCCCAGCACTCCAACCCGCTAATAGTTCTATACACACCAACATACCACCATCCCACCACCACCTCCCACTCCCATTGCCCACCGGGCAACCCAGACTCCGCATCTGTATACATTCAGGTAGACCTCAGCCGGCCACAGACACACAACAGATACGAAGACAAACAAGACGCTCACACTTACATACTCCCGGATCCCTCCACCCAACTCTATGCCCAGTCCAGACAGCCAAACTAACTCGGAGAACTAACCCTCTCAGGGGGAACAACTGACTCCCCCAGCACAAGCCAGGGCATCCAGTCCCTATCAAATTTCTTGGGGTATTTATGGCTAGTATATAGCGTCCTATACAAAGGCCATTATCAATATTTTACGAGCACAAAACAATAGAAATCGAATAAAAAGGCGCCTATGGGAGCTCGTGGCCAAGTCATTAATAATACCAAGTAGACAGACAACCGGGGGAAACGCATAGGGGAAGTCTAAGTGATCAGCCATAAATTGCATCACCTCCCTCCACAAGGGTTCCACACAGGGGCAACTCCACATTGCGTGTAGGAGGGAACCCACATCTGCATTACATCTGAAACAGGTATCCGAGGAGGAGACTCCAATACGAAGAAATTTAACAGGAGTGTAGTATAGACGGAGGACCAGCCACATCTGAATAAGCAAATCCCTCGCACTAACCACCGTAGGGTAAGACATTGTGGTAACTTCTCGCCAGTGCTCCTCAGTCAACTCAGGGATATCTGCCACCCACCTCACAAATGCCAACCCAAACGGATAAGGTCCTATTGATTGCAGTAAAGCATAAGCTTGGGTCAGGGGTTTAGCAAGGTCAGTGGCACCCAGAAGCAACTACACATCAGAAAATGCCGGAGTCACATCAAGAAAGCCAAATTTCTCCTCCACCGCATGTCTCAACTGGAAGTACCGAAACTGGGCACCCTGAGGGAGATGGAAGCGGTCACACATCCTGAAAAGAGGGAAAGGAGGAGAACTCCCCAAATAAATGCATGGCGAACTTAACTACATGATCGCTCCAGAAACTGGCAGCCTCCAACCTCTGCAGGTGCTCAAAGTGAGGATTCCCCCACAGAGGTGCCCTAGGAGACAATACCGTTAGCGGGAAACATCCGGAAACCACCGATGACACCGCTGCCACTGTCTTGATAGGGGACAACAATCTGGAAGAGGAAGTATATCTATACAGGACGTTAGTCAATGTTTCATACAAACCCATAAGAGCTCCCGCTAAGGCAGTGGCCACATTCACCAGATCCTTGTCGATCCACCAGGCAGCATACACCAATTGAGATGCTAGGAAGTAATCAAGCATATTAGGGGCAGCAACATCACCCCGCTGTTTGGACGCCTGGAGCAGCGCCTGACCCAGTCTTGGAGGTTTAGCTTGCCAATAGAAGGACCTCAAAACGCCACTCAGCTTCTTAAAAAACGCTTTGGGGGGAATTATCTGAGAAAGATGAAAGAGATACAGAAATTTGGGTAAGTAAATCATCTTAAAAATATTAATCCTACCAGCCAGAGAGAGGGGTAAGGAGGACCAAGCCTGTAGTTTATCCGACACTGACTCCAACACCTGTGTTAAGTTCAACCTTACGTACTCCTTCACACAAGGAGAAACCTCTAATCCCAAGTATCTGAGCTGAGGGACAACTTGCAGCCCGTTGGGAAGAGGCGGCACCGAGTCCGCCGTCCTAGAAAGGGCCATCAGTGAGGACTTACCCCAGTTAACACAGAGACCTGAGAAAGAACCAAAGTCTGCCAAAAGGGAGAACAGGGCCCCTAGGGAAGCCTGAACATCAGCCAAATAAACCAACGTATCATCCGCATACATGGATACCTTTTTCTCCAAGGAGCTCCTACAGATCCCATGAATATTAGGGGATGCACGGATGGCTGCAGCTAGGGGCTCTACCACTAGGGCAAACAGAAAAGGTGACAGAAGACAACCCGCCACGTTCCCCTGCCCAACCCAAAAGCCTCAGAAACCTCTAGATTAGTAATAACCCTTGCCCTAGGGCTATCATACAGCAGCCTCACCCACGCCCGGAACCGAGGGCCAAATCTAAGGACTCCCAGGACACCCCTCAGATATACCCTTACACTGAATCAAAGGCCTTTTAAACGTCCAGGCTAACCATATAACCCTCTAAGGCTTCCCCTGCCACTGCAGCTATGTTAAGGTGCAGTCTCTGGACATTGATATCCGTAGCCCTCCCTGGCATAAAACCCGTCTGGTCAGGATGAATGACAGTGGCTATAACCTTGCGCAGCCAATTAGCCCACACTTTAGCCAAGATTTTAATATCAACATTAAGGAGGGAGATTGGTTTATAGGAATCAGGCAGAGTCGGATACTTGCCCGGCTTGGGCAGGACTACAATCAAAGCTTCCCTCATGGAGTCAGGGATGCGCCCAGTTTCCAACACTGTATTAAAGAGGTTTTGTAAAATAGGGATCAGCCTCTCCTTATTCATCCTATCCCCCATCCCCCATCATGCCATCTAACCCCGGGGTCTTCCCTGGCTGCAGGGAAGAAATAGCCATTGAAATCTCATCATCTGAAAAGGGGGCATCCAAAGCATCTGCCTGAGCTCTAGTCAAGGGCATCAGGGAAAAATTCCTAAGAAAGGACACTAAGCCTTCAGGAACACCTGGAATCTGAGAGGTATATAGAGCCCGGTAAAAGTCACAAAACACAGCGTTAATGGAGGCCGGGTCTGTCACCAATACCCCAGTAGCCTCTCTGATACATGGAATGGCTGCCACCGGCCTACTCTCCCTAGCCAGATACGCCAGCAACCTACCGTTCTTGTCCCTGAATTCAAATATGGTGGCTTCCCTGTCAACTAATCTCTTCTGAACCCTCTCCTTTTGAAGGATCACAAGAGCTCTCTGGGCCTTCAACCATTCCCGTTCAACATTTGGGGATGTGTTCCTCACTACCTCCGCCTCCAAAACCCCTGTCTCAGTTTGAAACGCTCTTTCTCTAAGTGTAGAAGCCCATCTCTGGCCTGCCACCCCCCACAAAGGCCCCCAAACATTGGCTTTATAGGCATCCCATTGCACCAGTACATCCGGGTGGGATCTATTATGTTCCCAGAAACAAGTGTGGGCTTTTAATAATGTGGCTGTCACCACCTCCTCCTGTAGCCAACAGGGATGCATCCGCCACACCTAAGAGGACGGACGTGGGCCTAGATCTAGGGAAATTAAGAGAGTGGTTGGAGATCCCCCTAACGGTGTACACAGTGTCACTCACCAGAGGTAGAAGATCAGAGAAGGCAAAGGCCAAATCAATCCTGGAGAATGACTTAGCATTCTCCAGGATTCTCCACTACTGAATAAAAGGAGAATACCGGGTTAGACAGATGCTTCCAGTGCCAAACCTCAGTAAGGGACAATGCTGGACTCCAGCTACTTAGACCAGAGGAGCCAGAATCTGCAGCACCAGTGCGATCGACACGTGGATCCGGGACCGTATTAAAGTCACCTATAAGGAGAACCGGTAGAGAGGGAAACATTAGCAATTTAGACGTGATACATTCCAAGGTCTCTACATGGAAAGGAGGAGGGACATAAATGGACACTAAAAGAAAACTAAAGGCATGGAGGGAGCACTGAATAATCACAAACCTTCCAAAATTATCGCAAGCTACTTGATTAATGACTAAGGGAAGGGATTTAGTAACCAATATAGAGACTCCCCTTGCAGAGGAGGAATAAGTAGAGTGATACCCACTGACTATCCAAGCCCTCTTCAAGGCTAGAATCTTTTGACCAGTTAAATGAGTTTCCTGGACACAAATAAGATGAGGGGACTGTTTTTTGATAAAATCCAATCACAATGCCCTTTTAAATTTAGAATTAAGGCCCCTCACATTCCAGCTCATAATTCTAAGGGACCCCATTATGGACAAATAGCAAACCCAATCGGCAGAAGAAGTACCTCACAGAAATGCACCCTCTCTCCATACCAGAGAGGCAGCGCATACAAACCTTCTTACCTGGACCAGCATACCACCACACGGGAGACTCCAGGAGCGCACAAGCATACCGCAAACAAGACATAGGACTAGACAGACAAACAAAGAGAACAAACAGAAAAACAAAAAGAAAATGCTGAACAAATGCATCCCCAACAACCCCTGTCTAACACTAAACTTGTGAAGACCTAGTCCCTGAAACACTAAATTAACGGAGGTGGCAAGAGTTCAAGCAACCCAAACGGACCCACGCCCCCCCCACCAACCCAACCCCACTAACTAAAATCCAATTTATTTGATGCAACGCGTTTCCCTGCACAAGTGCAGATTCATCAGGCATGGCAAGTAAGGGGAAGGGGCAGGTATAAATAGGACCAAGTTAACCACTTGGTTGCCAAACATTAACCCATGAGAGGTATACAATGCTCTCAATGTTAAAAAATCCATATAATACATAAAAAAATTTGAGATCTGGCTAATAGAGTATATAAAGTATACCGCAGATACAATAAATATGAACAAATCATATCAAGACAATTTGACACAACAAAAATATTATACAAAATATAAAAAATAAAATAAAACATATTTTACAGATAAGTATGTAACAGTATATGAAAAAAAAATATATATATCTGATTATCGTACATTTTCAATATTCTCATTTAAAACCTGCGGGGAAAGTGTGGATAGCTTAAAAATCCAAAACGATTCGCGATTAATTAATCGCTGAAATCGATTAGGACAGTCACTCGGTATAGTTTCCAGTATAATGAGAGACAATGAATCCACATTACCTGGGTGAGTAATTGTAAGATGACGTGACACACTATGTAATAAAAAAAATTTCTTAATATTAGAGCGATGTTTGCACATACGTGACCGCACCATCTGAATGGTGCGGCCAACGTACTGCAAACCGCAATTGCAAGTGAGTAAATAAATAGCAAACTGTGTCTCACAGTTTAATGTATGAACAATGGGGAATTGTTTCAAGGTTTGTGTAGACTGAAAGGAAACAATTAAATTATTCCCTATCATTCTACAGCATAAACATTTAGTTTTTTTACAAGCAGAGCAGCCTATATGCGGTAAATATGTTATGCTGGCATTCAGCCCAATATTTTTCGTTTTTATTCTATTTGGAGCTATAAGACTTTGGAGATTTTTTGCTCTTCTAAATGTTATTTGAGGACACTTTGGTGCCTTGTCTTTCAGGATGGGATCACTTGTAATAATAGACCAGTTTTTCTTTAAAATATTTTTAATGGTGGTGGCTTCATGATTATAATCAGTGATGAAATTAAACCTATATTTATCATACATGTCTTTATTATCCTCAAATTTTTTATTTTATTTATAATTAAATCGCTCTGTTTCATATCAATGACCTTGTGATAAGCTGATGTCAACAGCCCTTTGGGATATCCCTTTGCAGAAAATCTTGTTCTCAATATATTAGCCTGTTCTTTAAAATCTTTGTCTGATGTACAATTTTTTCTAATACGTAAATATTGTCCGTATGGGACACCCTTGAGCCATTTAGGGTAGTGAGCGCTATTGAAATGTAAAAAACTGTTAACATCTACCTGTCTGAAATGAGTTCTGGTAACTATATTACCATCAATATTCATAACTTCTAAGTCTAGGAATTGTATGGTGGTAGAAGATAGATTAAGGGTAAATTGAATACCCCAAGTATTACTATTTAATTCATTCACAAAATCGGTAGCTTGTTTCTCTGACCCAGTCCAAATAATAAATAAATCATCAATGAATCTACGGAAAAATAAAATAAATGGTGAATAGAATGAATGCTGTGCCATGTGGACGCGCTCAAATGCCCCCATGAATAAATTAGCATAACTGGGGGCAAAGCGCGTCCCCATGGCACAGCCTTTTACCTGTCTGAATACTGTCTTATTAAAAGAAAACGTATTATGTAATAAAATGAAAGAAATGGATTCTAACAGAAAATCTGCTTGATTCCTATCGAGTGTAGGGTCGCCATGAAGAAATTCGTCAATAATCTGGATTCCCAGTTCAGTATTTATATTAGAATAAAGGGAGCACACGTCCAAGGTCAAAAAGAAAAATTGGGATGGTAAAATTAAATTATTGAGTTCACGAATAAGCTGTGTGGAATCTTTAAGATATGAAGGGAGTTTTAAGACATATGATTGTAAAAAAAGATCAACATAATGGGATAGATTAGCTGTAATAGAATTAATTCCGGAAATAATAGGGCGACCAGGAGGATGTGTACTGCATTTATGTAATTTGGGTAAATAATAAAAAATGGGTAAGGAATAATGTTTAACTGAAAGGAACGTGTGCTCCCTTTTATTCAACAACCCTTTGTCTGTAGCACATTGAATAAGGGTATTATATGCTTCAAAATATAAAAACGAGGGGTCAGCTTCCAGTACAATGTAATATTCAACATCAGAGAGGATACGGCGAGCCTCAGTAATATAGCTATCATAATTTAAAATAGCAATGCCCCCGCCTTTTTCGGCGAGGCGTATATTTATGTTAGTATTATTTTGAAGAGATTTAATCGCTTTCCTCTCAGATGCTGATAAATTATCATTCTCCCTGAAAATAACAGATTTTTCACTAAGTGTATTAAACTCATTCATAACCACATTATAAAATGTCTCAAGGTGATTCCCACGGTGATGTAGGGGGTAAAAATTGGACAAGGGTCTGACATCTACATGTTTGATGTCTACAATATTAGTCTTAGATTGTAAAAATTCTGGATTAGCAGGGTCCCCCATTGGCTGTACATCAGTGAAATTATTAACTGTATCCAAGGGCTGTTTAGTCATCATGGAAAAGTGCCTAGCTAAGATAAATTTTCTAATGTATTAGTTCAGATCTAGGAATAATTGAAAGTCATTAGGTCGAGACATAGGGCAGAATGAGAGTCCCTTGGAAGTGATCTCACTTTTTGCCAACAAATAAGAGGATAAATTAAATAATTTTCTTTTTTCTTTTTCAATTCCGGTATTCGGGGAACGTGCTGTGGATTTTTTAGATTTTCCTCCTCTGCTGCCCCTGGGTTTTCTTTTCTTTTTTGTGCTATTGTGGTGGATAGTGGGGGGAAGTATTGAGTGATCTGGTTGTTGAAAACTGGAGTGGAAATTAATGACGGTATTGGTGCAATGTGAACAGTGGCACCGGGGGAGTTTAAATACTGAGAAGATTCAAAAGTATCAGTGTTACTGAGTGATAATACAGAGTTCTGAGTGATCGTGGAAGAATCTGATAATGGTGAAGAGTGTACCGTGAATAGTGATAAATTCACTAATTCAGGATTCAATTGTGAGTATGCATGGCAACTAATACTGTTGCCAGGCGAAACTACAATATTTTGAACAGAAGTGGTGGATAAATTGGTATGAGATGTATTTTTATTTAGCGGAGGCAGCAGGGGACAGACCGTCTTATGGTCAGGTTTATAAGTAGAAAAATCAATATGAGATGTAGTGTCATTAGTATCAAAAGCAGGTTTTTTGTTTTTGAAAGAACCTGGATTTGTAACTGTTTTATCACTGGAGGAAGCAATGACTTTCTCAGAATCACCCCAATTCCTATGGGTGGGTGCATTTCTTTTAGATACATTCCTATAAGAAGAATTTCTAATAATTCTCGTGTGAGTGGAGGGGGGCAGTTCCATGTCATTAACAATAGGTTTCACAATTTCATTTGATTTATATTGTATATTATTTTTAGGCCATTTATGGATTTAGCCACACGAATAGTCATGCTTATCTCTATTAAACTTATGGACCTTCTTATTTATAGTATCCATCTCTAATTTATTAAGTCTATTATAAATGATCCCATCCATTTTTTATATTCAGAAGTGTTTTTAAACCGAGAAAGTACATTTTTAACATGCTGCGCCCGCTGTAGGAACTCGTGGGCCACTGCCCGTCTTTTCAAGATCGTCTGCTCTATCAAGCACCATCTTAATTTGTTGTTGCATAGTGGACAATTGTGCAGGAATGGGTTGAATAGCATCCTCAATAGTTCAGATGGTGACTCCGGTCAGCTCAGTTTTGACCCGTATGCGGTTTTGGACCGGACCTAAAACCGTAGTATACTACACTCGTACTACACTCGTATGTACAAAACGTGGTGTGAATGCAGCCTTAAAAAATCTTAATCCTTTCAATAATTATCAGCTGCTGAAGTTGAGTTGTTGTTTTCTATCTGGCAACAGTGCTCTCTGCTGACATCTCTGCTTGTCTTGGGAACTGCATAGAGTAGAAGAGGTTTGCTATGGGGATTTGCTGCTAAACTGGGCGGTTCCCAATACACGTGTCATACTTTTGCAAGACATCAGAGGGTTTCAAAGTTCAGCAGCAATTTTCCAATTTTTCAAAAAAAAATTTAAATCAGAATTTTTTATGGACCAGTTCAGTTTTGAAGTGGATTTGAGGGGTCTTCATATTAGAAATACCCCATAAATTACCCCATTATAAAATCTGCACCCATCAAAGTATACAAAAGGACATTCAGTAAATGTGTTTACCCTTTAGGTGTTTCACAGGAATAGCAGCAAATTGAAGGAGAAAATTCAAATTCTCAATTTTTTTACACTAACATGTTCTTGTAGACCCAGTTTTTTAATTTTTACAAGGGGTAAAAGGAGAAAATGCCCCCCAAAATGTGTAATACAATTTCTCGAGTAAGGAAATACTTCATATGTGAACGTAAAGTGCTCTGTTTGCGCTCTAGACGGCTCAGAAACTAAGGAGCGACAATGGGATTTTGGAGAGTGAATTTAGCTGAAATGGTTTTAGGAGGGCATGTCACATTTAGGAAGTCCCTATGGTTCCAAAACAGCAAAAAAGAAAAAACAAAAAAACATAGCAGCAAAAAAAAACAAAAAAAAAAAACATATTTTGGAATCTACACCCCTCAAGGCACATAAGAAGGGGTACAGTTAGCCTTAGCACCCCACAGGTGTTTGACAACTTTTCCACTTTGGATGTGTAAATAAAAAAAAAATATATGTTTTTTCACTAAAATGCAGTTTTTTCCCCATATTTACCATTTTTACAGGAGGTAATAGGAGAAAATGCCCCCCAAAATTTGTAACCCCATCTCTTCTAAGTATGGAAATACCCTATATGCGGACGTCAAGTGCTCTGCTGGCGCACTACAATGCTCAGAAGAGAAGGAGCCACATTTGGCTTTTTGAAAGCAAATTTAGCTGAAATGGTTTTTGGGGGCATGTCGTATTTGGGAAGCCCCTGTGGTGCCATAACAGCAAGAAAAAAAAAAAACACATGGCCTACTATTTTGGAAACTACACCCCTCAAGGCACGTAACAAGGGGTACAGTGAGCCTTAAAGCGTACCTGTCATAGTGCAAAAAAAGAAAAGTGATATGTTACTCAGTACCCAATTCTGATCATGTGCATATCATTTTTATGTGTCTCAGACCTATATATCCAGAGATAAAAGCATTTATATGCTGGTGAGTAACTTTTTCATTGTGTAGGCTGGAGTTCATTGTAGTTTATTGTGTAGTTCATTGTGTATCTGTCTGTCTCCTTCACAGAGCTGACTCATCTGCTCTGATTCTTGGGAGCTAGCCTGGGCAGTCAGCCAACTCTACTCTGTAACCCTTTCCTCTCTGGTTTCATGCTGTACATGTTACACAGATGAAGATGCTTGTACCTTTCCTGCAATATTCCCAGGGCCGGTTTTAGACTTAGCGAGGCCCTAAGCAAAATCAAAAGAGGGGCCCCAAAAGTCGTAATAGTGCACTAACCAGATTTGCACATTTTTCACTTCAAATACAATAAAAAATATCTAAAAAGCAATTGAAAAGTACCATCAAAACAAAAATGGTACCGATAAAAACTACAAATCAAAGCACAAAAAATTACCCTCATACATCCCCATAAGAAAAAAAAAAGAGTTATAGGGATCAGAATAGTACAATTTTATATTTTTTGTATAGTTCCCCCACATTAGGTTGGCAGTATAGTTCCCCCCACATTAGGTTGGCTGTATAGTTCCCCCCACATTAGGTTGGCTGTATAGTTCCCCCCACATTAGGTTGGCAGTATAGTTCCCCCACATTAGGTTGGCAGTATAGTTCCCCCACATTAAGTTGGCTGTATAGTTCCCCCCACATTAGGTCGGCTGTATAGTTCCCCCCACATTAGGTTGGCTGTATAGTTCACCCACATTAGGTTGCCAGTATAGCTTCCCAAGATTAGGTTGGCAATATAGTTCCCCCACATTAGGTTGTAGTTCCCCCACATTAGGTTGGCAGTATAGTTCCCCCACATTAGGTAGACAGTATAGTTCCCCCACATTAGGTGCAGTATAGTTCCCCCACATTAGGTAGACAGTAAAGTTCCCCCTCATTAGGTGCAGTACAGTTCTCCACATTAGGTGCAGTACAGTTCCCCCACATTAGGTGCAGCACAGTCCCCCACATTAGGTGCAGTACAGTCCCCCACATTAGGTGCAGTACAGGCCCCCACATTAGGTGCAGTACAGTCCCCCACATTAGGTGCAGTACAGTCCCCCACATTAGGTGCAGTACAGTCCCCCACATTAGGTGCAGTACAGTCCCCCACATTAGGTACAGTACAGTTCCCCCACATTCGGTGCAGTATAGTTCCCCACATTAGGTGCAGTATAGTTCCCCCACATTAGGTGCAGTATAGTTCCCCCACATTAGGTGCAGTATAGTTCTCCACATTAATTGCAGTACAGTTCCCCCACATTAGGGACAGCGCCTGGGCCCGGCCGCAAAACGGGACAGCACAGGGGCCCGGTCGCAGAACGGGAGAATGCTGGGGCCCGGACACACAATGGGCCAACGCAGGGGCCACAGCATGGCACAGTAAAACAGCAGGGGCCACAGAACGGTCAATGCAGGGGCCCGGCCACTGAAAGGGACAATGCAGGGGCCGCAGAAAGGGTTTACACAATGGCCAGAGGATGGAACAACGCAGGGGCTGCAGCAGGGTTTACACAGTCGCAACATTTTAGGTAAGGCTGAATTGTGAACTGACCTTGGTGCTTGTCTGAAGGCAGTGAGGGAGAGGGGGTGGGGGGTGAGTGACTGCCTGTGTGTGCGCGCTCCCTGTGTTCGTTCACAGGCAGTGCTTGCCCACACATACACTCAATAGAAATCTCCTATATTGGATACCGGTATGTTTTACGGCCAGTATCCAGTATGCTGTAAAATCCAGACTTGTCTGTCTGGCTAAAATACAGGCGACCCCTAGTGGCGGCTATTTTGAGCTTTAATTTCAGATGAAAATGTAAAATTTTTTAACAGGTGTATATTGTAAAATGTCATATTATAACGAGTCCTGCAATATATGAAAAGTTTTTAACAATGACAGTGCCTCTTTAACACCCCACAGGTGTTTGACGACTTTTCGTTGAAGTCGGATGTGTAAATAAAAAAAAAAAATTCTTCACTAAAATGTTGTTTTTTCCCCAAATTAACTATTTTTACAAGGGTTAAAGGAGAAAATGCCCCCTAAAATGTGTAACCCTATTTCTTCTGAGCATGGAAATACCCCATATGTGGACGTCAAGTGCTCTGCGGGCGGACTACAATGCTCAGATGAAAAGGAGCTTTTGGAGAGAGAATTTGTTTGGAATGGAAGTCAGGGGCCATGTACAAAGCCCCCCATGGAGCCAGAACAGTGGACATGCCTCAAAAAATTTAATAAGGGGTGCAGTGAGCATTTACACCCCACTGGTAGTTCGCCCGCAGAGCACGTTACATCCACATATGGGGTATTTAGAAATGGTGTTACGAATTTTGGGGGGCTTTTTTTCCTATTACCCCTTGAAATGAACAATTTGGGATAACACAAGCATTTTAGTGAAAAAATAAAAAAAATTCTACGAAAATTCTTCATACACCTGTGGGTAGTTAAGGCTCACTATACCCCTTGTTACGTTCCTTAAAGGGTGTAGTTTCCAAAATGGGGTCACATGTGGGTGTTTTCTTTTTTTTGCGTCTATGTCAGAACCGCTGTAACGATCAGCCACCCCTGTGCAAATCACCTCAAATGTACATGGTGATCTATCACTCTTGAGCCTTGTTGTGCGCCCGCAGAGCATTTTACAGGGTGGGCCATTCATATGGATACACCTTAATAAAATGGGAATGGTTGGTGATATTAACTTTCTGTTTGTGGCACATTAGTATATGCGAGGGGAGAAACTTTTCAAGATGGGTAGTGACCATGGTGGCCATTTTGAAGTCGGACATTTTGAATCCAACTTTAGTTTTTTCAATAGGAAGAGGGTCATGTGACACATCAAACTTATTGAGAATTTCACAAGAAAAACAATGATGTGCTTGGTTTTATCGTAACTTTATTATTTCATTAGTTATTTACAAGTTTCTGACCACTTATAAAATGTGTTCAATGTGCTGCCCATTGTGTTGGATTGTCAATGCAACCCTCTTCTCCCACTCTTCATACACTGATAGCAACACAGCAGGAGAAATGCTAGCACAGGCGTCCAGTATCTGTAGTTTCAGGTGCTGCACATCTATCTCGTATCTTCACATAATAGACAATTGCCTTCAGATGACCCCAAAGATAAAAGTCTAAGGGGGTCAGATCGGGGGTCCTTGGGGGCCATTCAACTGGCCCACGACTACCAATCCACTTTCCAGGAAACTGTTCATCTAGGAATGCTCGGACCTGACACCCATAATGTGGTGGTGCACCATCTTTCTGGAAAAACTCAGGGAACGTGCCAGCTTCAGTGCCTAAAGAGGGAAACACATCATCAAGTAGCAATTTCGCATATCCAGTGGCCTACATGATGATGTGTTTCCCTCTTTATGCACTGAAGCTGGCACGTTCCCTGAGTTTTTCCAGCAAGATGGTGCACCACCACATTATGGGTGTCAGGTCCGAGCATTCCTAGATGAACAGTTTCCTGGAAAGTGGATTGGTCGTCGTGGGCCCGTTGAATGGCCCCCAAGGTCTCCCAATCTGACACCCCTAGACTTTTCTTTGGAGTCATCTGAAGGCAATTGTCTATGCTGTCAAAATACGAGATGTGCAGCACCTGAAACTACGGATACTGGAAGCCTGTGCTAGCATTTCTCCTGTGGTGTTGCTATCAGTGTGTGAAGAGTGGGAGAAGAGGGTTGCATTGACAATCCAACACAATGGGCAGCACATTGAACACATTTTATAAGTGATCAGAAACTTGTAAATAACTCATGAAAGAATAAAATTATGTTAAAACCAAGCACATCATTGTTTTTCTTGTGAAATTTCCAATAAGTTTGATGTGTCACATGACCTCCTTCCTATTGAAAAAACAAAAGTTGGATTCAGAATGGCCGACTTCAAAATGGCCACCATGGTCACCACCCATCTTGAAAAGTTTCCCCCCTCACATATACCAATGTGCCACAAACAGGAAGTTAATATCACCAACCATTCCCATTTTATTAAGTGTTGCCTTGAAATACGACAGGGCTTCGAAGTGAGAGAGCGCCATGCGCATTTGAGGCCTGAATTAGGGATTTGCATAGGGATGGACATAGGGGTATTTCTACGCCAGTGATTCCCAAACAGGGTGCCTCCAGCTGTTGCAAAACTCCCAGCATGCCTGGACAGTTAATGGCTGTCCGGCAATACTGGGAGTTGTTGTTTTGCAGCTGGAGGCTCCGTTTTGGAAACAGTGCCATAGCTGATGTTTTTCATTTTTATTGGGAAGGGGGGGGGGGGGGGTACTGTGTAGGGGTATGTGAATATGTAGTGTTATTTTGTGTAATGTAGTATAGTGTTTTTAGGGTACATTCACACGGTCGAGTTCACAGTGAGTTTCCTGCCGGGAGTTTGAGCTGCATCTCAAACTTGCAGTGAAAACTCACTGTAAACCCCGCCCGTGTTAATTTAGCCTGTACATTCACATGGGCAGGGGCCTGGGCAAACCTCGAGCTGTTGCAAAACTTCAACTCCCAGCATGCCCTTTGGCTGTCCGTGCATGCTGGGAGTTGTAGATTTGCAACATCTGGAGGGCCACAGTTTGGGGACCACTGTGCAGTGGTCTTCAATCTGTGCTCTTCCAGATGTTTCAAAACTACAACTCCCAGCATTCCCAGACAGTCCATGGATGCTAGGAGTTGTAGTTCTGTAACATCTGGCCCTTCAGATGTTGCTGAATTACAACTCCCAGCATGCCTGGACTGGGAGGGCTACAGTTTGGACACCTCCAGATCTGGAGGGCTACAGTTTGGACACCACTACTTAGCGGTCTCCTCTCTATTGTTCACCCTCCAGTTGTTGCAAAACTACAACTCCCAGCATGCCCTTCAGCTGTCTGGGCATGCTGGGAGTTGTAGTTTTGCAACAACTGGAGGCACACTGGTTAGGAAACATTGTTTCCTAACTCAGTGTTTCCCAACCCGTGTGCCTCCAGCTGTTGCAAAACTTCAACTCCAAGCATGCCCATACTGCCCAGGCATGCTGGGAGTTGTAGTTTGGCAGTATCTGAAGGGCCAGATGTTACAGAACTACAACTCCCAGCATGCCTGGACTGTCTGGGCATGCTGGGAGTTGTAGTTTTGCAACATCTGGAAGAGCACGGATTGGAGACCACTACACAGTGGTCTTCAAACTGCGGCCCTCCAGATGTTGCAAAACTAAAACTCCCAGCATGCACAGACAGCCAAAGGCTGTCTGGGCATGCTGGGAGTTGTAGTTTTGAAATTCCTAGAAGCAGTAGTGATTATCACTTTACTGCTATTTTCACTGCTGCTTCCCCTTGCCTGCCGCTGCTTCTTCATTTGCCTGCCGCCGCCTCCATGTGTTCCTGCCGCTGGACCCCGGTCCGTAATGCTGCGCTGTCCCGGCAGGTATGGCTCCCGGGATACTCTTCCCCCTCTCTGCCCGACTTCTAGGGCGGGCAGAGCAGAGGGATCTGAATTTTAACCCTCCCGTCAGCGATCACTGTCATTGGTCCACAGGGATGAATCACAGTGATCGCTGACCAGGACCATCCACAGATGGTCCTGGGGGAGCTTTCAGAAGTTGTCCCCCACTGGTAACAGCAGTACTTCTTCCAGTTAACCTGTGCGATGCCACGCATTGCCGGGTTAACTGCTTGACTTTTATAAACGTCATGATGCACGAACTACCAGCACATGATGACGTTTATATAAGTCATAATGCGGGAAGGAGTTAAACTATATAAATAGCAAAAAGATAAAAAATGAAAGTGTGGGCCCTTTAAAAAGTGATGAGGAAGAAACAAATACATTAAACACATTCTTCTCCACTGTATTTACAAAGGAAAATGAAATGCCAGGTGAAATACAGTGAGATAAGATAAACTCCCCCACACAGGTCACAGGTCACCTGTCTAACCCATGAAGAAGTACAGTGCTGTCTACAAAAAAATCAAAATAGACAAATCACCAAGTCCAGATGGTATTCACCTCCGTGTTCTAAGAGAGTTAAGTAATGTGATAGACAGACCCCTATTTCTAATATTCAAGCACTATATAGTGACAGGGATGGTTCCTCAGGACTGGTGCAAACAAATGTGGTGCCAATATATAAAAAGGGGTCAAAAAGTGACCCTAGGAATTATATGCCTGTTAGTTTAACCTCCATTGATTGTAAATAGTTTGAGGGTTTTTTAAGAGATGCTGTTTTGGAGTATCTTGATAAAAATAAATGTATGACATATCAGCATAGGTTTATGAGGAATCGGTCCTGTCAGGGGGGAATTGCTGGATGTCATATATCTTGATTTTTCCAAAGCATTTTATACAGTGCCACATAAAAGATTGGTACATAAAATGGGAATGCTTGGTCTGGGGGAAAAAGTGGGTACATAACTGTCTCAGTGATAGGAAACAGGGTGGTTATACATGGTACTTCTTCTAATTGGGTGACTCTTACTAGTAGGGTACCACAGGGGTCAATTTTGGGTCTTATTCTATTTAATATATTTATTAATGACCTTGTGGAGGCATTGTATAGTAAAGTAGCAATCTTTGCAGATGATACTAAACTTTGTAAAGTGGTTAACATAATAGAGGACAGTGCACTGTCACAAATTAATCTGGATAGGTTGGAGGTTTGGTCTGAGAAGTGGCAGATGAGGTTCAACACTGATAAATGTAAGGTAATGCACATGGGGAGGAAAAGTCCAGGCTGGGATTATGTATTAAATGGTAAAATACTGGAAATGACTGACATGGAAAAGGACTTAGGAGTCTTAGTTAACAGTAAATTTAACTATAGCGACCATTGTTGGGCAGCTGCTGCCAAGGCAAATAAAATCATGGGGTGCCCACGGCAAGGAAATAATTCTACTGCTGTACAAATCACTAGTCAGACCACACATGGGCAACCAGAGTAATAAGGGGAATGGGAGGACTACAGTACCCAGAAATATTATCAGAATTAGGGTTATTTAGTTTAGCAAAAAAAAAAAAAAAAGGCTTAGGGGCAACCTAATAACGATGTATAAATATATCACGGGGCAGTACAGCGATCTCTCCTATGACCTATTTATATCCATAACCGTATCTATAACAAGGGGGCATCCGTTACATTTAGGGGAAAGAAGATTTTGTCACCAGCACAGACGGGGGTTCTTAACTGTAAAAGCAGTGAGACTGTGGAACTCTCTTCCGGAGGAGGTGGAGCATGGGGAATTCAGTAAGAGAGTTCAAAAGTGGCCTGGATGTATTTATGGAGAATAATAACATTACAGGTTATGGATACTAGATTTATAAGGACAGAATGTTGATCCAAGAATTTATTCTGATTTGGAGTCGGGAAGTAATTTTTACCTCTAGTATGAGTTTTTTTTTTTTGCCTTCCTTCTGATCAACTCAGCAAGGACTCATTAGGGATATCATTTGAACTTAAAGAACTCTGGTCTTTTTTCAACCTTATGAACTATGTTACTATGTATACATGCTACGAAGGGCACAATAAATGGCCTAAGATGCACATACAGTGTGTCACGATTCGGCTGGCTGGAGGTGGATCCTCTGTGCCAGAGAGGGATTGGCGTGGACCGTGTTGGTGGACCGGTTCTAAGTTGCTACTGGTATTCACCAGAGCCCGCCGCAAAGTGGGATGGTCTTGCAGCGGCAGTAGCAACCAGGTCGTATCCACCAGCAACGGCTCAACCTCTCTGACTGCTGAGATAAGCGCGGTACAAGGGAGTAGACAAGAGCAAGGTCGGACGTAGCAGAAGGTCAGGGCAGGCAGCAAGGATCGTATTCAGGGGCAACGGCAGAAGGTCTGGAACAGGGGCTAGGAACACACAAGGAAACGCTTTCACTGGCACAAGGGCAACAAGATCCGGTGAGGGAGTGCAGGGGAAGTGAGGTATAAGTAGGGAGTGCACAGGTGGCAATCAGTGGCGCAGTGGCCCTTTAAATTGCAGAGACCCGGCGCGCGCGCGCCCTATGGAGCGGGGCCGCGCGCGCCGGGACAAAACAGACGTGGAACGGGTCAGGTACGGGAGTCGGGATGCGCATCGCGAGCGGGCGCATCCCGCGTCGCGGATCACATCCCGGCTGGGAGTAATATCGCAGCGCACCCGGTCAGCAGGTCTGACCGGGGCGCTGCAAATGCGAGGACGCTGCGAGCGCTCCGGGGAGGAGCAGGGACCCGGAGCGCTCGGCGTAACAGTACCCCCCCCCCCCTTGGGTCTCCCCCTCTTCTTGGAGCCTGAGAACCTGAGGATAAGACTTTTGTCTAGGATGTTGTCCTCAGGTTCCCAAGATCTCTCCTCTGGGCCGCAATTCTCCCAGTCAACCCCAAAATTTTTTTTACCTCTGACTGTCTTGGATGCTAGAATCTCCTTCACCGAGAAGACGTCAGACGAACCGGAGACAGGAGTGGGAGAAACAACTTTGGGAGATAAGCGGTTTAGGATGAGTGGTTTAAGGAGAGAGACATGGAAGGCATTGGGAATACGGAGAGAAGGAGGAAGAAGGAGTTTGTAAGAGACAGGGTTGATCTGGCACAAGATTTTGAAAGGACCAAGATAGCGTGGTCCCAGTTTATAACTGGGGACACGAAAGCGGACATACTTAGCGGAGAGCCATACCTTGTCTCCGGGAGCAAAAGTGGGGGGAGTTCTTCTTTTTTTATCAGCAAATTTTTTCATCTGGGATGAAGCCTGTAAAAGAGAATTTTGGGTTTCTTTCCATATGGTGGAAAGATCTCGAGTCACTTCATCAACAGCGGGCAAACCAGAGGGCATGGGAGTGGGGAGGGGAGGGAGAGGGTGACGGCCGTACACCACGAAAAATGGGGATTTAGCAGAAGATTCGGAGACTCTAAAGTTGTATGAGAATTCGGCCCATGGTAGAAGATCAGCCCAGTCATCCTGGCGGGAGGAAACAAAATGTCGTAAATAGTCACCCAGGACCTGATTAATTCTTTCTACTTGCCCATTGGATAGGGGATGATAAGAAGAAGAGAAGTTTAATTTGAGCTTGAGCTGCTTACAGAGGGCCCTCCAGAATTTAGACACAAATTGGACGCCTCTATCCGAGACGAAATGCGTGGGCAAACCGTGAAGGCGAAAAATGTGTATAAAAAATAGCTTTGCCAACTGAGGCGCTGAAGGAAGGCCAGGAAGAGGGATAAAATGCGCCATCTTGGAAAATCGATCAACGACCACCCAAACAACTGTGTTGCCATGGGATAAGGGCAAGTCCGTAATAAAGTCCATACCAATCTGTGACCAAGGTTGTTCAGGAACAGGCAGAGGATGAAGGAGACCAGCAGGCTTCTGGCGGGGAGTCTTATCCCGTGCACAGACAATACAAGCCCGCACGAAATCAACAACATCAGTCTCCAGAGTAGGCCACCAATAGAATCAAGAGATGAGTTGAAAGGACTTTTTGATGCCCGCATGGCCTGCGAGGTGGGAGGAGTGACCCCACTTGAGAATCCCGAGGCGCTGGCGTGGAGAAACAAAGGTCTTCCCTGGAGGAGTTTGTCTGATGGAAGCTGGAGAAGTGGAGATCAGACAGTCCGGAGGAATGATGTGTTGCGGAGAGGCTTCCACTTCAGAGGCATCTGTAGAACGAGAGAGGGCATCGGCCCGAATGTTCTTGTCAGCAGGGCGAAAATGGATTTCAAAGTTAAAACGGGCGAAGAACAACGACCACCTAGCCTGGCGAGGGTTCAGTCGTTGGGCAGACTGGAGATAAGAGAGATTCTTGTGATCAGTGTTTATAATAACTGGATATTTGGATCCTTCCAGCAAGTGCCTCCATTCCTCAAGCGCCAATTTTATGGCCAGTAGTTCTCGATCACCAATGGAGTAGTTTTTCTCCGCCGGAGAGAAGGTCCTAGAAAAAAAACCACAAGTAACAGCATGCCCGGAAGAATTTTTTTGTAGAAGAACTGCTCCACCTCCAATAAGAAGGGTTTAGATGGGTCAGGTCTGGAGAGTACGGGAGCAGAAGAAAAGGCAGACTTGAGATGTTTAAATGCGTCTTCCGCTTGAGGACACCAGGACTTAGGATTGGCATTTTTCTTGGTTAGAGCCACAATAGGAGCCACAATAGTGGAAAAGTGTGGAATAAATTGTCTGTAGTAATTGGCGAACCCCAAAAAACGTTGGATAGCACGGAGTCCGGAGGGGCGTGGCCAATCTAATACAGCAGATAGTTTATCTGGGTCCATTTGTAGTCCCTGGCCAGAGACTAAGTATCCTAGAAAAGGAAGAGACTGACATTCGAAGAGACATTTTTCCATTTTGGCATAAAGTTGATTGTCCCGAAGTCTCTGAAGAACCATGCGGACATGCTGGCGGTGTTCTTCTAAGTTGGCAGAAAAAATCAGAATATCGTCCAGGTAAACCACAACACAGGTATATAGAAGATCACGAAAAATTTAATTAACAAAGTCTTGGAAGACGGCAGGGGCGTTGCACAGGCCAAAGGGCATGACCAGATACTCAAAGTGTCCATCTCTGGTGTTAAATGCAGTCTTCCATTCGTCCCCCTCCCTGATGCGGATGAGATTATAAGCACCTCTTAAGTCCAGCTTGGTAAAGACGTGGACGCCTTGTAGGCGGTCAAAGAGTTCTGAGATAAGAGGTAAGGGGTAGCGTTTTTTTACCGTGATTTTATTAAGTCCGCGGTAATCAATGCAAGGGCGCAGGGAGCCATCTTTTTTGGAGACAAAAAAAAATCCAGCTCCGGCAGGAGAGGAGGACTTGCGGATAAACCCCTTTTTTAAATTCTCCTGGATGTACTCCGACATGGCTTGGGTTTCTGGAGCAGACAGAGGATAGATTCTGCCCCGGGGTGGAGTAGTACCCGGGAGGAGGTCAATAGGACAGTCATAAGGCCTGTGAGGAGGCAAAGTCTCTGCTTGTTTTTTGCAAAAAACGTCAGCATAGTCCAGATAGGCCTTAGGAAGACCAGATACCGGGGGAACAACAGGGTCACGACTGTGAGTACTGCGAGCCGGTTTAAGACAGTCCTTGTGGCAAGAAGTACCCCAGTTCTTGATTTCCCCTGTGGTCCAATCAAGGGTTGGGGAATGGCGTTGAAGCCAACGGTAATCCAAGAAGAATTTCTGAAGTGCAGTTAGAGAGGACCAAAAATTCAATTTTTTCGTGATGGGGTCCAATGCACATTAGGAGAGGTTCCGTGCGGTAACGCACGGTACAGTCCAATCTTTCATTGTTAACAGAATTGATGTAGAGGGGTCTGGCGAGACTGGTCACCAGGATGTTGAACCTGTTGATGAGAGAGGCCAAAATAAAATTTCCTGCAGATCCGGAATCCAAGAAGGCCATAGCAGAGAAGGAGAAGGTAGAAGAAGACATCCGCACAGGCACAGTAAGGTGTGGAGAAGCAGAGTTCACATCAAGAGCTGTCTCACCTTTGTGCGGAGTCAGCGTGCGTCTTTCCTGGCGAGGAGGACGGATAGGACAATCCTTCAAGAAATGTTCGGTACCGGCACAGTACAGGCAAAGGTTCTCCATGCGGCGTCGTGTCCTCTCTTGAGGTGTCAAGCGAGACCGGTCAACTTGCATAGCCTCCACGGCGGGAGGCACAGGAACGGATTGCAGAGGACCAGAGGAGAGAGGAGCCGGGGAGAGAAACCGCCTCGTGCGAACAAAGTCCATATCCTGGCGGAGCTCCTGACGCCTTTCGGAAAAACGCATGTCAATGCGGGTGGCAAGATGAATAAGTTCATGCAGGTTAGCAGGAATTTCTCGTGCGGCCAGCACATCTTTAATGTTACTGGATAGGCCTTTTTTAAAGGTCGCGCAGAGGGCCTCGTTATTCCAGGCTTATTTGGAGGCAAGAGTATGGAATTGGATGGCGTACTCGCCAACAGAAGAATTACCCTGGACCAGGTTCAGCAGGGCAGTCTCGGCAGAAGAGGCTCGGGCAGGTTCCTCAAAGACACTTCGAATCTCCGTGAAGAAGGAGTGTACAGAGGCAGTGACAGGGTCATTGCGGTCCCAGAGCGGTGTGGCCCATGACAGGGCTTTCCCAGACAGAAGGCTGACTACGAAAGCCACCTTAGACCTTTCAGTAAGAAACTGGTCCGACATCATCTCCAAATGCAGGGAACATTGTGAAAGAAAACCACGGCAAAACTTAGAGTCCCCATCAAATTTATCCGGCAAGGATAACCGGAGGCTGGAAGCGGCCACTCGCTGTGGAGGAGGTGCAGGAGCTGGCGGAGGAGATGATTGCTGAAGCTGTGGTAGTAGCTGCTGTAGCATCACGGTCAGTTGAGACAGCTGGTGGCCTTGTTGCGCTATCTGTTGCGACTGCTGGGCGACCACAGTGGTAAGGTCGGCGACAACTGGCAGCGGGACCTCAGCGGGATCCATGGCCGGATTTACTGTCACGATACGGCTGGCTGGAGGTGGATCCTCTGTGCCAGAGAGGGATTGGCGTGGACCGTGTTGGTGGACCGGTTCTAAGTTGCTACTGGTATTCACCAGAGCCCGCCGCAAAGCGGGATGGTCTTGCAGCGGCGGTAGCAACCAGGTCGTATCCACCAGCAACGGCTCAACCTCTCTGACTGCTGAGATAAGCGCGGTACAAGGGAGTAGACAAGAGCAAGGTCGGACGTAGCAGAAGGTCAGGGCAGGCAGCAAGGATCGTAGTCAGGGGCAACGGCAGAAGGTCTGGAACACGGGCTAGGAACACACAAGGAAACGCTTTCACTGGCACAAGGGCAACAAGATCCGGCGAGGGAGTGCAGGGGAAGTTAGGTATAAGTAGGGAGTGCACAGGTGATAACACTAATTAGGCCTGCTGCGCCAATCAGTGGCGCAGTGGCCCTTTAAATTGCAGAGACCCGGCGCGCGCGCGCCCTAAGGAGCGGGGCCGCGCGCGCCGGGACAACACAGACGGGGAACGGGTCAGGTACGGGAGTCGTGATGCGCATCGCGAGCGGGCGCATCCCGCGTTGCAGATCGCATTCCGACTGGGAGTAATATCGCAGCGCACCCGGTCAGCAGGTCTGACCGGGGCACTGCGAATGCGAGGACGTTGCGAGCGCTCCGGGGAGGAGCGGGGACCCGGAGCGCTCGGCGTAACACAGTGGTCCCCCGACATATGATAGCTCCCGACATACAATACTTCCAACATACGATGGCCTCTCAGAGCCCATAGTATGTTGAAGGCAGCATCAACATACGATGCTTCTGTGTGTCGGGGCCATTGCAAAAACGGCTATCCGGCAGTGCTGACTTCTTCAGCAGCTACCAGATAGCCATTTAACCAGTTGCAGTCTAAGCAGACAGGAACCAGTTTATGGCATGGGCTCCTGACTCGAGCTTGCACTGTACCTGCCGGCCCCAGGCTGATTCCTGTAGAGGGGGTCTGGGGTCAATAGCCGACATGTGTTAATTGTCGTGGCCGGCTATTAACCCTTTAGATCGCTGCTGTCAAAGCTGACATCAGCGTTTAAATGAACATGCAAATGCTCCCTGGTGGTCCAGTGGCGTAATCCCCCCATGGGCGACGTAGCCGGAGGGTTTACCTCACTATTCCTGGTGTCCGTGGTCTTCATTTGATGGAGCCTGGCTGGACCAGGCTCAACCAAATGAGCACAGATCAATAGAGTTTTATGAAACTTCATTGATCTGTATAAGGAATCTAATGATTCCTCCTAAAATGTCCCCTAAGGGACCAATAAAGTTTAAAAAAAAGTTTAATAAAAGTTAAAATAATAATAATAAATAAACACATTAAACCCTTCCATAACAAAAGTTTAAATCACCCTCCTTTTCCCAAATTCCATATAAAAATTATGTAAACATAATAAAAAGAAACATATGTGGTATCGTCGCATGCACAAATGTGTGAACTATAAAAATAAAAAGTTAATTAAACTGCACGGTTAATGGCGTATACATAAAAAAATACCAAAGTCCAAAATTGCATATTTTGTTCACTTTGTATACCCTAACATTTTTTATAAAAGCGATCAAAAAGTCAAATCAAAACAAAAATGGTACCGATAAAAACTATAGACCACGGTGCAAAAAATTAGCCCTCATATAGTTCGGAATATGGAAAAATAAAAAAGTAATAGGGGTCAAAAAAAGACATTTTTAAACATACAAATTTTTCATGCAAACAGTGATAATTTTTTAACAGAAGTGAAATAAAATCAAACCTATATAAGTTGGGTATCATTTTAATCGTTTGGACCTTCACACATTCAATATACATTGGTCATCCCGGAAACAGTTACCAGTTTTCCATAGAGTTATGTACTCAACATACAATGGTTCGGGGCTCCAGAACCAATTACCAGTTTTCTATAGACATATGTACTCAACATATGATGATTTCAACATACAATGGTCCTCTTGGAACCAATTAATATCGTATGTTGAGGGACCACTGTATTTTTTTCTTGCTGAAAAATGTGTATTAATGTCTGAAAAATATAGTACAGTGACCCCCCGACCTACGATGGCCCCGACATATGATCAAATCGATATACGATGGCCTCTCAGAGGCCATCGCATGTCGATGTCAGCATCGACATACAATGCTTTTTTATGTCGGGGCCATCGCATTAAGTGCTATCCGGCAGCACAAAATGCTTAAGCTGCTGCCGGATAGCAGCTTAATGTTCCCCGTGTGGTGCGGTAAGTATTACTTACCCCTCCACCATGCTCCGGGGTGCCCTCCGGGTCCAGCGCTGGTCTTCCGGTGTCTTCTCGGCCCTCTCCGATGACGTCAATACGCTACTGCGCACGTCATCCAATAGGAATGGCGTACGCAGCGGCGTAATAACGTCGATACGCAGGCCCAGTAAGGCCTTGCGGAAGACAGCGGAGGACCGGAGAAGACCAGGAGAGGACCGGAGAAGACAGCAGAGGACCGGAGAAGACCAGGAGAGCCCAACGGAGGCCCGGGGTCACCATCGCGAGCGGCGGGGACACCATCGCGAGCGGCGGGGACAGGTGAGTACAGCTTCCTATACTTTACATTGCACGAATCCCTCAACATACAATGGATTCGACAAACGATGGCTCGTTTGGAGCGAATTACCATTGTATGTTGAGGGACCACTGTATGTCCTTACATATAAAAGACAGAAAGAGATAATTAAAGCTGTGAACTATAGCTTTTTGGGTTATTGTACAGTGCATACAGTATTGGCTGTGCATGTGGCACCCTGAGAGTTGTATCCCCACCAATCTAATATTGATGGTATGTCCAGGATATATGCAATTTATTTTCAATGCCCCGATAAACCTAAATGGGGGAGATTTATCAAAATTTTTCCAGTGGAAAAGATGCCCAGTTGCCAATAGCAACCAGCTTGCTTCTTTCATTTTTAACAAGGCGTCTGCAAAATGAAAAATGCAGTTTTTATATATGTAATTTGAAAAGCTCTCAAGAAGTTTGGATCAGCTAGCTTTTCAGTTTTAGCCAACACTGTACTACCCTGTTAATGCTTCTTTAATTTCCCCTTTAGTTTGTGTACTGTATTTCTTTATTATAATATAATTACACAAAAATAGCTTACAGTGGATTACTGATTCCAATCTTCTAACTTCTATATTTTTCCTCCACAGATCCTGCCGAGGCTAGAAAAATATGTGAAGCATCTTGCAGTCCAATTTCTTCACGAGATTGTATCCAAAATGACCATTATAGTGTTCGAAATTTCCAGATGGCAAAGTGCACCTCATCACATGAATTGAAGGTAAATAACTGTCTGGAAAAGGTTAGTGAAAGACCAACCTTATATGGACAAAAAAATGGCCCCGATGCAGGCATCCAGATACACAAAGAGCATATCTCCCATCTTCCATCTACTGATATTAAAGAGGAACCATTTTCATCAAATGAAGAGAATTTAACAGACTCAAGAGATAATACTTGCGATCTATCTCTATGTATTAAGGAGGAACCATGGGACAAAAGAAATTGTACAGACATTTATGCACCCACAGATCATTTACAGCAATACTCATCTGCTCATTTAGAATTATTTGTCTCTTATGAAGAAAAGCCATTCATGAGCAATGACATTGGTTTAACCACAAGTCCTACAAAATATATCTCTCCTGCATCCACAGACTTAAAAAATGAAGAGCAATGTATAACAGTTGAAAAGCCATATTCCTGTGTTGAGTGTGGAAAATGTTTTAAGCTAAAGTCCTACCTTATAGCACACCAGAGGCGACACACGGGAGAAAAACCGTATTCATGCCTCGAATGTGGTAAATGTTTTAGCAGAATGTCAAATCTTGCAAATCATAAGAAAGTTCACACAGGAGAAAAGCCATTTTCTTGTACAGAATGTGGAAAAAGTTTTGCCAGGAACTCAAATCTTGTTGTTCATCAAAGGGTCCATACTGGGGAAAAACCATACCCTTGCTTGGAATGTGGGAAATGTTTCTTTAGCAATTCCTATCTTTTTGTTCATCAGAGAATCCATACCGGAGAAAGGCCGTATTCTTGTTCTGAATGCATAAGACGCTTTATCAGTAGTTCAGAACTGTTGAAGCATCGTAAAAATCACATGAGAAATGAGACTCTTAAAGACACTGAGTATTTGCCCTGATTATAGATGAAGATGCAACCATATGAAAAAAAAGACCCCTGCGCCCATAGAAAGATTATTATTATTTTTCTTTTTATAACAACATGTCTGTAATTGAACAGAACACTGACAAATTGGCTTTGCAATGAACCCATGGCTTCAATACTTAGTTTTGCCTCTGGGAGAAATAGCCTTCAGCATGCATTTCTGCATGCATATTTGACATGGATCTTGAGGGGTTTCTTGCATGCACAGCATCTCAACAGGATTTAGATCCGGCCTTTGCCTTAAATGGACACTGTTGTTTAAAACAACTTCCCTTCATGTGATAGCCTATGTGCTTTCTAACATATTTGTAAATGGACAAAAAATAACGCCTTGACCCAGACAAAATCAAAAATTGCCCATATTGCAACCAGTCAGATTCTGTCTTTCATTTTTCTGAGGCCTATCTAAAAACAAAGAAACAATCTGATTGGTTTCTATAGCCACCTGTCTGCTATAGTGGTCACACACTATTCTCAAGCCGGAATCCACCCAACAGATCCATTTTGCAATGCATTTTATGGTTTTGCTATGCCTAATGGCTAATATAGTTGAAGCACCTAACCTTTTGGTACACACACATTGTTTTGTAGATGAATTGCATGCAATTATTGCTGTACAGTTGGCATGCTAAATGTACAATGTTAAAGTTTCTCTCTATTGATGTTCTGATCATTGCAGCTAATTTTATATCTCTCACAGATTCCCTTGAGCTTTCCTCTCAAGGAAACCTGTGATCTGAATTTGAGAGTGTAGGCCACCACCAAGTTACAGGGCTTTTTACTTACATTACTAGCATGCTTTTTGTTGTGCTGTAATCACACCCGCTGTGCTTTGATTGTCAACCCCAAAAAAACCAAATCACAAGAATACTTGCTGAAAACTCCTTTACACTACTTTTAAACAGCCCTAAAATGCATGGATACAGAAGATGCGCCAATTTCCACACAAACCAGAGTGATGTCGCTGTCCAAAAGACACTAAAGCTCTCCTTTATGAAAACCTTAAAGGATATGACTTCAATCTGTACTTTTTTTACATAAAGGAAGGCCATATCTGTATTGTCAATTACATTGTCTGTTAATGAATTATTGCAAAGTCAACTATTAGTGTTGACACTCCAGAATTTTAGAGAGGATACTCTCTATTAGGCCAGTGTAGCTAAGCATATCATGTTTGATCCACATGCATCTAATCTGATACTAGTACTGAACCCCTGAGGTCATATATCTAACCCCATGATAATTCTGGCTTGGATATTCAGTAACAGATAAATAGCAGTATCTAAATTAGATACACAGGCACAGCAGCACACCATCACATAGGGTAAGCATAAACACACTGGTTCAGCAGCACACTGTCAATTATCATATGATTAGATACATGGCTACATCAGCATTGTATCAAACAAGAAAGGTTTAGATACAAAAGCTCAAAACACAGTATCACACATGATAGGCTTAGATACATCTCAGCAAGCTGTATCACAGAACAGGCTTACATGTACAAGAAATGGTATGTCTCAAAAATATAGGCTTAGATACACCGACTAATACAACATTAAACATGTTAGTTTGACTAATGTGTTATATTTAAGTCTATAATGTTTGATACTGTGTTAAGTAAGCAGGGCCAGGACTACAATGGGTCGTGTTGGGTCCATTGGACCCAGGCAGCACCTTCATAGGGACAGCAAATTGCTGCCCTAAGAAGATTTTAAGCTCTAAAGGACTAAGGCAGGTCCTGGTTGGGCAGTCACTGAGAGGCAGAGATCCCCACACACACATTATAACGGCAGTGACTGCCTGACCAGGACCTGCTCTGTATCTGCAGAAAGCTGGAGGTGAAGGTTCTGGGGTGATGTCACAATCATGTGACCAGTGCATGGGGGAGGGGGGGCAGAGGTCAGCAAGAGAGGGTATGGTGATTTAAAGCGTTACTGTCATTAGTAAGAAAAAAAATGCTTAAATCAATGTAGTAATGTGCCCTAAGACCTGCATGCATAGTAATATGCATGTGATTACTTGTAAAATACCTTTTGATCAGTCTTTCGAATTCCTCTAAAAGGCTGGGGGCTTTTCCCCTCGAGTATTATGAGCTCCTCTCCTCCCCTTCCCCCCTCCCCTGTCATAAGTTCTGCACATCAAGACAGGACACAATGGAAATTAAGGAAGTACTCCTGCGCTGCCAAACCTCCAAGGAAGGTAAAAGTTGATGTATTGAAAATATCAATTTATTAAACCATACACAACGCATTTCAGAGACCCAAAGCGGCTTTTTCATTAGGCCTGATGATAAAGCCGTTTTGGCTCTGAAACGCGTTGTGTGTGGTTTAATAAATTGATATTTTCAATACATCATCTCTTACCTTCCTTGGAGGTTTGGCAGCACGGGAGTACTTCCCTAATTTCCATTGTGTCCTGTCTTGATCTGTCACACGCCATCCTGGCGTGGGAAGCCTGCAGCAGACTGGAAGCATTACATGCGATCTCCTTATTGTACTCTGAGCGTTGTGCCTCGTTATTGCCAACTGCGTAAGGTGAGCATAATATTCACCTTCTTTTCATACATACTTATTGTGGTCCTGCACATGGAAGTGCTTCTGTCTCCTTTTGTTTCCATAAGTTCTGCACAAACATTTTTACTTTTGCAAAGCATATTGGCTGAATGCATGCTCTATATAACTGTAATGCAGCCATACATGCCTTGTGAAGCTATATGGGGCAAGGACAGAAGAGAAATGTGCCAAAAAACAAAGATTTTTACATTTTCACAGCTTTGTAACCGAAATGCATGCTTTTTATTACCCTAAAACAGCTAAATGGAACCTATATTGTGCATATACACAATAAATACATTAATACAATGACAAAAGAGAAACCATTTTGCATATAAATAATAGTTTAGCACCTTGTATTGCTTGTAACTGTACATGTGAATGCTTCTCCTGAAGAGGCAGCAAGCTGTCTGCATCTTGTCTGTGATCTGAGGAACAGCATGGAGGTAACCACACCTCCCTCCCCTACCCCTTAGAGATTTAGTCCTTTTTAAAAAAGGACCAAAAAGGCTGAATTTTCTGGCTTCGTTTGCAGAAGAGACACCTAGTGGCAATTTTTTAAACCTGTTTTTCACATCTTTAGCAATCACATTTTTTAAGGAAGTATATTAGGAAAATGCTTAGTTTTTAAGGAAGTATTAAATGAAAAAAAGTTGTTTCTAACGACAGTAACGCTTTAACCCCTTAAGGACTCAGGGTTTTTCAGTTTTTGCACTTTCGTTTTTTCCTCCTTACCTTTTAAAAATCATAACCCTTTAAATTTTCCACCTAAAAATCCATATTATGGCTTATTTTTTGCGTCGCCAATTCTACTTTGCAGTGACATTAGTCATTTTACCCAAAAATGCACGGCGAAACGGAAAAAAAAATCATTGTGCGACAAAATCAAAGAAAAAAACGCCATTTTGTAACTTCTGGGGGCTTCCGTTTCTACACAGTGCATATTTCGGTAAAAATTACACCTTATCATTATTCTGTAGGTCCATATGGTTAAAATGATACCCTACTTATATAGGTTGGATATTGTCGTACTTCTGGAAAAAATCATAACTACATGCAGGAAAATGTATACGTTTAAAAATGTCATCTTCTGACCCCTATAACTTTTTTATTTTTCCATGTACAGGGCGGTATGAGCACTCATTTTTTGCGCCATGATCTGAAGTTTTTATCGGTATGATTTTTGTTTTGATCAGACTTTTTGATCACTTTTTATTCATTTTTTAATGGTATAAAAAGTGACCAAAAATTCGCTTTTTTTGACTTTGGAATTTTTTTGCGCATACGCCATTGACCATGCAGTTTAATTAATGATATATTTTTATAGTTCGGACATTTACGCACGCGGCGATACCACATATGTTTATTTTTATTTTATTTTTACACTGTTTTATTTTTTTTATGGGAAAAGGGGGGTGATTCACACTTTTATTAGGGAAGGGGTTAAATGACCTTTATTAACACTTTTTTTTTTACTTTTTTTTTGCAGTGTTATAGGTCCCATAGGGACCTATAACACTGCACACACTGATCTTTTACACAGATCACAGGTGTGTATTAACATGCCTGTGATCAGTGTTATTGGCGCTTGACTGCTCCTGCCTGGATCTCAGGCACGGAGCAGTCATTCGCCGATCGGACACCGAGGAGGAAGGTAAGGGCCCTCCCGGTGTCCTGCAAGCTGTTCGGGATGCCGCGATTTCACCGCGGCGGTCCCGAACAGCCCGACTGAGCAGCCGGGTCACTTTCACTTTAGAAGCGGCGGTCAGCTTTGACCGCCACTTCTAAAGGGTTAATACCGCACATCGCCGTGATCGGCGATGTGTGGTATTAGCCGCGGGTCCCGGCCGTTGATGAGTTCCGGGACCGACGCGATATGATGCGGGATCGCGGCGCGATCCCGCTTCATATCGCGGGAGCCGGCGCAGGACGTAAATATACGTCCTGCGTCGTTAAGGGGTTAACCTGTTCAGGACCCAGGGCGTAATTTTACGCCCCGGCGCCCTGGTACTTAAGGACCCAGGGCGTAAACTTACGCCCTGGCGTTTTCCGGTCCCTGCCGCGCGCCGGGCGGGGATCGGAAGCGGATGCTTGCTGAAATGCTTCAGCAGGCATCCAGGGCAAAGGCCGAGGGGGGCCATGTAGGGAAATCGCCCCTGCAATCTGCGACGATACCGGGCTGATCGGATCTCTGGGACGCGACAGCCCGGTAATTTTGCATGATCCCGGTTGTCACAGACAGCCAGGACAATGCTGAAGGCTAGGAGCGAGGTGGCAAGCCTGCCACCTCCTCCTCACCCCTGCAATCCGTCGGTTAGTTAACCGACCAATCGCATGGGGGGGGGGGCGGTTACTTCCTCCCGCCCTGCCCGGCCCCTGAAAGTCCAGAGAGGACGGGAGGAAGACCGGATGACGCGGCAGGGGACGGGGGAGTGCTGGGGACCGGCCCCGGTACTTACCTCGTCCCTGAAGACCCGGATCCCGGTGATGAAGACGGCGGCGGCGTTTTGCAACAACTGGAGGCAAACTGGTTGGGAAACATTGTCTGTTTCCTAACTCAGTGTTTCCCAACCCGTGTGCCTCCAGCTGTTGCAAAACTCCAACTACCAGCATGCACTGATAGACTGTGCATGCTGGGAGTTGCAGTTTTGCAACAGCTGGAGGTTACCCCCCCTGTGAATGGACAGGGTACATTCACATGGGCAGGGGGCTTACAGTGAGAATCAGGCTGCAGGTTTGCGATGCAGCAAATTTTGCGCGGCAGCTCAAACTCGCAGCGGGAAACTCACTGTTATCCCCCGCCCATGTGACTGTACCCTAAGAACACTACACTACCACACAATAAAATAAAAAGTAAAAAACACTACATATACACATACCCCTACACAGCCCCCCTCCCCTCCCCAATAAAAATGAAAAACGTCTGGTACGCCACTGTTTCCAAAATGGAGCCTCCAGCTGTTGCAAAACAACAGCTCCCAGTATTGCCGGACAGCCGTTGACTGTCCAAGCATGCTGGGAGTTTTGCAACAGCTGGAGGCACCCTGTTTGGGAATCACTGGCGTAGAATACCCCTATGTCCACCTCTATGCAAATCCCTAATTCAGGCCTCAAATTCGCATGGCGCTCTCACTTCGGAGCCCTGTCGTATTTCAAGGCAACAGTTTAGGGCCACATATTGGGTATCGCCGTACTCGGGAGAAATTGCCTAACAAATTTTGGGGGGCTTTTTCTCCTTTCACCCCTTATGAAAAGGTGAAGTTGGGGTCTACACCAGCATGTTAGTGTAAAAAAATTAATTTTTTACACTAACATGCTGGTGTTGCCCTATACTTTTCATTTTGACAAGAGGTAAAAGGGAAAAAAGCCCCCCAAAATTTGTAATGCAATTTCTCCCGACTACGGAGATACCCCATATGGGGGCGCAAAGTGCTCTGGGGCCGCACAACAAGGCCCAGAAGGGAGAGTGCACCATGTATTTTTGAGGTGATTTGCACAGGGGTGGCTGATTGTTACAGAGGTTTTGACAAACGCAAAAAAAAAAAAAAAAACACATGTGACCCCATTTCGGAAACTACACCCCTCACGGAATGTAATGAGGGGTGCAGTGAGAATTTACACCCCACTGGTGTCTGAGAGAGCTTTGGAACAGTGGGCTGTGCAAATAAAAAATTTTGTACAGCCCACTGTTCCAAAGATCTGACAGACACCAGTGGGGGGTAAATGCTCACTGTACCCCTTGTTACGTTCCTCAAGGGGTCTAGTTTCCAAAATGGTATGCCATGTGGGGGCTATTTTGCTGTCCTGGCACCATAGGGGCTTCCTAAATGCGACATGCCCCCCGAGCAAAATTTGCTCTCAAAAAGCCAAATATGACTCCTTCTCTTCTGAGCATTGTAGTTCGCCCGTAGTGCACTTCAGGTCAACTTATGGGGTACCTCCAAACTCAGAAGAGATGGGGTTACAAATTTTGGGGGGTATTTTCTGCTATTAACCCTTGCAAAAATGTGAAATTTGGGGGGAAACACATTTTAGTGAAAAAAATGTTTTTTTTTTTACGTATGCAAAAGTCGTGAAACCCCTGTGGGGTATTAAGGCTCACTTTATTCCTTGTTACGTTCCTCAAGGGGTCTAGTTTCCAAAATGGTATGCCATATGTTTTTTTTTTGCTGTCCTGGCACCATAGGGGCTTCCTAAATGCGACATGCCCCCGTGCAAAATTTGCCCTCAAAAAGCCAAATATGACTCCTTCTCTTCTGAGCATTGTAGTTCGCTCGTAGTGCACTTCAGGTCAACTTATGGGGTACCTCCAAACTCAGAAGAGATGGGGTTACAAATTTTGGGGGGTATTTTCTGCTATTAACCCTTGCAAAAATGTGAAATTTGGGGGGAAACACATTTTAGTGACCTTTTTATTTTATTTTTTTACATATGCAAAAGTCGTGAAACACCTGTGGGGTATTAAGGCTCACTTTATTCCTTGTTACGTTCCTCAAGGGGTCTAGTTTCCAAAATGGTATGCCATGTGTTTTTTTTTTTTGCTGTTCTGGCACCATAGGGGCTTCCTAAATGCAACATGCCCCCAAAAACCATTTAAGAAAAACGTACTCTCCAAAATCCCCTTGTCGCTCCTTCACTTCTGAGCCCTCTACTGCGCCCGCCGAACACTTTACATATGAGGTATGTGCTTACTCGAGAGAAATTGGGCTACAAATATGACTATACAAAACTATTCCAAAAGTAAAAACTCGTCAATTTCATGATGCAAACATAAAGTAGACATATTGTACATGTGAATAAAAAATTTTTTTTAAATATCCATTTTCCTAACAAGCAGAGAGCTTAAAAGTTAGAAAAATGCTACATTTTCAATTTTTTCATAAAATTTTGGGATTTTTCACCAAGAAAGGATGCAAGTTACCACAAAATTTTACCACTATGTTAAAGTAGAATATGTCACGAAAAAACAATCTCGGAATCAGAATGATAACTAAAAGCATTCCAGAGTTATTAATGTTTAAACGCTCTGGTCCTAAGGTGTAAAATGGCTGGGTCCTTAAGGGGTTAAAGACCTAGGATGCAAATGTACGTCCTGTTGCCCTGGCACTTCACACACCAGGATGTACATTTACGTCCTGTTCATGACCGCGAGCACCGGAGTGGTGCTCGTGTCATGCACAGCAGGTCCCGTCTACTATCAGCAGCCAGGGACCCGCCGGTAATGGCGCACATTAGCGATCGCGCTGAAGTGCACCATTAACCCCTAAGATACCGTGATCAATACAGATCACGGCATCTTCGGCAGTATGGTCACTAAAATGGATGATCCGATCGCCCGCGGCGCTGCCGCGAGGATCTGATCATATATAATGGTGGACGGAGGTCCCCCCTCACCTGCCTCCATCCGTCTCCACGAGTCTTCTACTCTGATCTGAGATCAAGCAGACCAGAGCAGAAGATAGCCGATAATACTGATCAGTGCTATGCCCTATGCATAGCACTGAACAGTATTAGCAATCAAGTGATTGCTATAAATAGTCCCCTATGGGGACTATTAAAGTGTAAAAAAAAAAAAAGTGAAAAAAATGTGAGACATGCCCTCCCCCAATAAAAATGTGATTAATAAACATATTTGGTATAGCCGCGTGCGTAAATGTCCGAACATTCAAAATATGTTATTGATCCCATACAGTGAACGGTGTAAAAAATTTTTTTTTTAAATTCCAACATTGCTGCTTTTTTGGTGTATCAAAAGAAAGTACAGATCATGGCGCCAAAAATGAGCCATTATTATACAGAAAACTGAAAAAGTTACTGGTAGTCAAAATAGAGGGATTTTAAATACACTAATTTTGTTAAAAATTTTGAGCTTTTTTTTTAAAGCGGTACAATAATAATAATAAAGTATGCAATCATGGGTATCATTTTAATCATATTGACTCACAGAATCAAAAAAAAATGTCAATTTTACCATAAATCGTACAGCGTGAAAAAGAAACTTTCAAAAAATTTGCAAGTGCGGTTTTCTTTTCAATTTCCCCGCACAAATAGATTTTTTTTTTTAAACTTTTGCCATACATTTTTGTGGTAAAGTGAGTGATATCATTACAAAGGACAACTGGTGTTTGATATCATACTATCTGTAAATGAAAATATAAAAAAAATAGTTATGATTTTTAGAAGGTGAGGAGAAAAAAATGAAAATGCTAAAATAAAATTGGCTGCGTCCTTAACCTGTTAACGATAATGGACGTGTATACTCGTCCAATGGCCGTTAACCGGGTACCGGCCGCCCCCCAGCTGATTCCTGTAGCTGGGGGCCGGCGTTAATAGCCGACATGCGGTGATCGCCGGGGCTGGCTATTACCTGTTTGAATCGCCACTGTCAGCTGACAGCGGCATCTAAAGGTGCCTGTGTCCCATCCCTGGTGGTCCAGTGGGGTGGATCGCCCACCCCCTCGCAGCGTTATCGCGCGCGGGGGGGGGGGGGGTATCCACTGTGGAGGTAGCCTGAGAGCTTACCTCTCCTTCCACGGCGGCTCCTGTGCTCTGAATGATAAAGCCTGGCAGGACCAGGCTTTATCAATCGAGTGCAGAGCACACAGATCAATGTGGTTTTATGAAACCATATTAAGCTGTATGATGAATCTAATGATTCCTCCTAAAAGTCCCCTAAGTGGACTAAAAGTGTAAAAAAAAGAAAAATTTGTGAACTATAAAACTATATCGTATATTATTATTCCAAAATAGCGTATTTTTGGTAACTTTTTATACCATAAAAAAGGAATAAAAAGCGATCAAATAGTCAGATCAAAACAAAAATGGTACTGAACCTTAGATCACGGTGCAAAAAATTAGCCCTCAACACACCCTGTACGCGGAAAAAAAAAAGTTATGGGGTCAGAAGAGGACAATTTTAAATGTATACATTTTTGTGCATGCAGTCAGGATTTTTTCCAAAAGTACGACAAAATCAAACCTATATAAGTAGGGAATCATTTTAATCGTATGAACCTACAGAATAAAGATAAAGTGTAATTTTTACCAAAAAATTTACTGCGTAGAAACGGAAGCCCCCAAACTTTACATAATGGTATTTTTTCTTCTATTTTGTCGCACAATTATTTTTTTTTCCCGTTTTTGTCTCGCCGTAGATATTTGGGTAAAATGACTGATGTCATTAAAAAGTAGAATTGGTGGCGCAAAAAATAAGCCCTCATATGGAAAAAATGAAGGTGCAAAAACAGAAAAAAGCTTGGTCCTTAAGGGGTTAAGGCCAAAGTGGGATGTGTCCTTAAGGGGTTAAGGACCTGTGAGGTGGATCATGTGACAGGAGTGGGCGGGCTCTACAGGAGTGTAATGATTCTGGCAGAAGGACCTGTGAGGAGCAGCCGGGATGACGAGAACATGTGAGGAGCCTGGTAAGAGCTTCATATACTGTTCTGCTGTAAACAATATATACCCATGTACAGGGTAAGTAATGTAACTGTACACAATGATCCTACCTGCAGTCACTGATGGGTCACTGTGTACATACATTACATTACTTATCCTGTACTAATCATGAGTTATATCCTGTACTGTATTATATTCCACATCTGCACTCACTATTCTGCAGGGGAAGATATTGTGTGCATACATTACATTACTTATCTTTTACTGATCCTGAGTTATAGCCTGTATTATACCCCAGAGCTGCACTCACTATTCTGCTGGTGGGGTCACTGTGTACATACATTAGATTACTTATCCTGTACTGATCCGGAGTTAAATCTTGTATTATAATCCAGAGCTGCACTCACTATTCTGCTAGTGGGGTCAATGAACATATATCACATTCATTATTGTCATGTACTGGGATGTAGGCTGTCACGAAGCTGGAAGTGGATCCTACACCTGTGTGGTGGATGACTCGGACTGTATCGGGGAGTGGAGTCTAAGGTGCCGCTGGTCTTCACCAGAGCCCGCCACAAGGCAGGATGGGCTTGCTGCTACATGTCGCTACCCCCAACACGGCTCGACCACACAGGTAACTGGGCAAGGCGAGGTACCAAAGGGTGAGGCTGTGGTGTAGTCAAACATAGCAAAAGGTCAAGGCAGGCGGCAAAGGTTCGTAGTCACAAAACGTAGCAGGAAGGTCTGGATACACGGTAATGACAAACAGGCAATAGGAACTCTTTCTCTCAAATGGCACTGAAGATCTGGCAGAGAAGTGGGGGAGGTGCAGAGACTTTAAAGAATAGTGTCAGTGATAATTATGGGCGCACTGGCCCTACGGGACTGGGACACGCGTGCCAGAGCTGAAACACACTAGCAGAGGAGTCAGAGGAAGCAGGTAAGTTACGGGCCGGGACTCGCATGCGGGCGCGTCCCGCGATGCGAATCCTGGCCCCGCCGGGAGCAGGTACAATGGGCTCGCGGCCGACATGTGCGGCCAGAGGGCAAACTATAACATAACCCCCCCCCCCCCCCTTTTGGTCTCCCCCTCCTTTTGCGGCTCAGGAAGGTCTTTGTCCAGGATATTGTCCTACGGCTCCCAAGACCTCTCCTCTGGACCGAAACCTTCCCAATCTACAAGAAAAAAGCGTTTTCCTCTGACGAAGTTAGAGTTTAAGATTTGCTTAATGACATAAACATCTGAGGTACCAGAGATGGGAGAAGGAGAGATATCCCTTTGAGAAAAACGGTTGAAGATGGCTGGTTTCAGGAGGGAAACATGGAAGAAATTTGGGATCCGGAGAGAGGAGGGAAGATGGAGGGAATAAGCCACAGGATTGAGTCGTTTCTTGACTTTATAGGGACCCAAATAACGAGGACCTAGTTTATAACTGGGTAGCTTGAAACAGATATATTTAGTAGACAGCCAGACTTTGTCGCCAGGAGAATATTCAGGAGGAGGACGTCTTTTTTTTATCTGCCTGAAATTTCATGCCAGAAGTAGCCTGTAGAAGTGAAAGACGTGTCTTTCGCCAGATGGAAGAAAAATTCTGCACTTGTTCTTCTGAGTGTTGCTGTGTAAGAGGGGGCGTGAAAGAGGAGTTTCAAAAACTGTGAATATCTGTTGTGCGGAGTGAATCTGTGGAGTGGGTGCGACTGCCTATAGTCCACATTCATATTTTGGGTAAGTCTTTCTCTCTTGCACATAGTGGGATAACTGTTAGAGTTTAAACACCCTTTTTTTTTTTCTTTTTTTTTCTCTGTTCCACCTCTAGGGGGAGGAGGAGTAGATTGGGCACAGGTGTATAAATCTTAGCTTGGGACTCTTACTGAGAGCTTGCTCTTCTGAGTGTTGCTGTGTAAGAGGGGGCGTGAAAGAGGAGTTTAAAAAACAGGAGGTTGAAAGCAGGAGGTTGAGATCGCTGTGAGTGTTAATTTCTGAACCCACAAGGTCTACAAAAAATTTAAGTGTAATTTTGACTGTCTGTTTTTGCCTATACATTTGTGAAATCCCCATAACTAGATGGCCTCCATGTTGGAAAATGCAGTCCAATGTACATCCTGTTCAATGTATGCAATCCTTGAACAACAGTTTGAGGGAACATATTGTTGTGCGAGATGTGTGCTAGCTGCGTTTGGAAGTCCAGATCCTGCATCTAGAGGAGCGACTGGCAACAATGAGAAGCATTGACAACCTGGAGAGGAGTCTTCTGCTCACTGAGCATTCACTCTCGGGAGTAGAGGTGGGGGAGGACAGTGGGACGGAGGTGCAGGACAGCCAGGCAGTTAGCTGGGTTAGAGTTAGAAAGAGGGGTAGGGGAAAAAGTGTCAGGGAGGCTAGTCCTGAACCATCACACCCCAACAAGTTTGCCCGCTTGGCAGATGAGGGGGATGCCATTACAGAGCTAGCAGAACTGCAGCAGGATACTGCCTCTGACCACCAGGGGGGGTCTGCTCCAGTAAGGAGGGAGGGAGGGCATGCCAGACAGGTACTAGTGGTGGGGGACTCAATTATTAGGGGGACAGACAGGGCGATCTGTCACAAAGACCGGGATCGCCGTACCGTGTTTGTCTGCCTGGCGCACGAGTTTGGCACATCGCGGATCGGGTTGACAGGTTGCTGGGCGAGGCTGGAGAGGACCCAGCAGTCATGGTACATATTGGCACCAATGACAAAGTAAGAGGTAGGTGGAGTGTCCTTAAAAATTATTTCAGGGACTTAGGCCGCAAGCTTAAGTCAAGGACCTCCAAGGTAGTATTTTCTGAAATACTGCCAGTACCACGAGCCGCACCAGAGAGGCAGCGGGAGATCAGGGAGGTAAACAAGTGGCTCAGAAGCTGGTGTAGGAAGGAGGGGTTTGGGTTCATGGAGAACTGGGCTGACTTCGCTGTCGGTTACGGCTCTACCATAGGGACGGGCTGCACCTCAATGGGGAGGGTGCAGCTGTGCTTGGGGACAAGATGGCTAGAAGGGTGGAGGAATGTTTAAACTAGGGACTTGGGGGGAGGGAACCTACAGCAAAGAGGGGGAAGATAGTGTAGATAGAGAGGTGGGAATTATAAATGTACCTGGGGGTGGAGCGGAGGGACGGGTTTGAATAGTTAATAGAAATAGGCTTCATAGGAAAATAAAACTTACACCCTTTAATCCCATTAACCCCAATAACATAAAGGATGGAAATGTAAAGTGTATGTTCTCAAATGCCAGAAGCCTAGCAAATAAAATTGGGGAGCTTGAGGCCTTGATACTGGAGGAACATATTGATATAGTTGGGGTCACTGAGACATGGCTGAACTCCTCGCATGACTGGGCTGTCAATCTGCAGGGGTTTACATTGTTTCGCAAAGATAGAATGAACAGAAAAGGTGGTGGAGTCTGTCTGTATGTAAGAAATGGTATGAAAGTCAGTGTGAACGATGCCATAGTGTGTGATGATTCTGAGGATGTGGAATCACTGTGGGTAGAATTACAAAAGGAGGGAAATACTGAAAAAATAATACTTGGTGTAATCTACAGACCCCCTAATATCACTGAAGAGATAGAAGGTCGCCTGCATAAACAAATAGAGAGGGCCGCCCGGGCAGCTACAGTGGTAATAATGGGAGATTTTAACTATCCAGATATAGATTGGGGTCCGGGGTTGGCTAAAACTACAAAGGGGTGACAATTCCTAAATTTATTGCAGGATAATTTCATGGGCCAGTTTGTTGAGGACCCAACAAGAAGTGATGCCTTGTTGGATCTGATCATTTCCAACAACGCAGAGCTGGTTGGTAATGTAACTGTGCAGGAAAACCTTGGTAATAGCGACCACAATATAGTTACTTTTGACTTAAAATGTAGAAAACAAAGACAGACGGGGAAGGCAAAAACATATAACTTTAAAAAGGCAAACTTCCCTGGGCTGAGAGCTGCACTACAGGACATAGACTGGGGGGGAGGTGTTGTCAAATACTGATACCGAAGGTAAATGGGACATCTTTAAATCAACTCTAAATAACTATACAGCTAAATATATACCAAAGGGGAACAAATATTAACGCTTAAAACTAAATCCTATATGGCTGACAAATGATGTTAAAAGAGCAATAAACAACAAAAAAATAGCTTTCAAAAAATACAAATCTGATGGGTCAGCTATAACATTTAAACAGTACAAGGAGCTTAATAAAATCTGTAAAAATGTAATAAAAACAGCAAAAATTCAAAATGAGAGACAGGTGGCCAAAGAAAGTAAACTAATCCTAAATATAGGACAGAGCATGTAGGACCCCTTAATAATGATAATGGGGAGGTTGTCACAGGTGATGAAGAGAAAGCAGAGCTACTGAATGGGTTCTTTAGTTCTGTATGTAATAAGGAAGAAGGAGCTGACATTGGACAGGTCAGTGCTGGTAACACATCATGTAATGTACTGAACTGGCCTAATGTAGAAATTGTACAAGGTAAGTTATGTAATTTAAATATAAGCAAATCTCCAGGGCCAGATGGATTGCACCCAAGAGTTCTTAGAGAGGTAAGTTCAGTAATATCTGTACCCCTGTTCATGATATTTAGAGATTCACTGGTGTCTGGTATTGTGCCAAGGGACTGGCGCAAGGCGAATGTGGTGCCAATCTTCAAAAAGGGCTCTAGGTCTTCCCCAGGAAACTATAGACCGGTAAGTTTAACGTGCATTGTGGGTAAATTGTTTGAAGGACTTATAAGGGATTACATACAGGAATACAGAATACATAGGGGATAATTGTATTATAAGTGATAGCCAGCATGGATTTACTAAGGATAGAAGTTGTCAAACCAATCTAATTTGCTTTTATGAAGATGTGAGTAGAAGCCTTGACAGAGGAACGGCTGTGGATATAGTGTTTCTGGATTTTGCTAAAGCGTTTGATACTGTCCCTCATAGACGTCTGACAGGTAAGTTAAGGTCTTTGGGTTTGGAAATTTTAGTTTGTAACTGGATTGAACACTGGCTCATGGATCGTACCCAGAGAGTGGTGGTCAATGATTCGTACTCTGATTGGTCCCCGGTTATTAATGGTGTACCCCAAGGTTCAGTACTGGGCCAGCTGTTGTTTAATTTATTTATCAATGATATAGAGGATGGCATTAACAGCTCTGTTTCTATCTTTGCAGATGACACCAAGCTTTGTAGCACGGTACAGTCTATAGAGGATGTGTATAGGTTACAAGATGACTTGGATAGACTAAGTGTCTGGGCATCCACTTGGCAAATGAGGTTCAATGTGGATAAATGTAAAGTTATGCATCTGGGTACTAATAACATGCATGTATCGTATGTTTTAGGGGGGATTAAACTGGCAGAGTCACTGGTAGAGAAGGATCTGGGTGTACTTGTAGATCACAGACTACAGAATAGCATGCAATGTCAGGCTGCTGCTTCCAAGGCCAGCAGGATATTGTCATGTATAAAAAGAGGCATGGACTCGAGGGACAGGCACATAATACTCCCCCTTTATAAAGCATTGGTACGGCCTCACCTGGAATATGCTGTTCAGTTTTGGGCACCAGTCCATAAAAGGGACACTGGAGCTGGAAAGGGTGCAGAGACGCGCGACTAAACTAATATGGGGCATGTAACATCTTAGCTATTAGGAGTTACAATTGTTTAGTCTTGAGAAGAGACGTTTAAGGGGGGGATATGATAAATGTATATAAGTATATGAATGGCCCATACAAATGGCCCATACAAAAAATATGGAGAAAAACTGTTCCAGGTTAAACCCCCCCCAAAGGACGAGGGGGCACTGCCTCCATCTGGAGAAGAAAAAGTTTAGTCTCAAGGGGCGACACGCCTTCTTTACCATGAGAACTGTGAACTTATGGAACAGTCTACCTCAGGAACTGGTCACAGCAGGAAAAATTAACAGCTTTTAAACAGGATTAGATACATTCCTGGAACAAAATAACATTAATGCTTATGAAGAAATATAAAATCTCATCCCTTCCCCAATATCACACCACACCCCTACCCTTCAATCACACCCCTACCCTTCAATTCCCTGCTTGAACTTGATGGACGTATGTCTTTTTTCAACCGTACTAACCATAGGCGTGCACACGGGGTGTGCCGGGTGTGCACAGGCACACCCTAATCACCGCAGCCGCGGCCCGCTGCTGCAGGACTTTTTTTTCCCCTCACTACTAAACCCCAGCCCCACCGGACATCCCCGACATCACCAGCCGGAGGACGGGGGATAGATTGGCCGGAGCCGCAAATTAAAATAAAAAATGCATTTTTAAACATCCAGTGTGCCCTGAAAGACTTTCATGGCACACCGGATGTTTAAAAATGCATTTTTTTAAAATTTGCGGCTCAGGCCGCTCTATCCTCCCTTCCTCCGGGCCGCTCTATCCCCTTCCTCCGGGCCGCTCTATCCCCCATCCTCTGGCCGCTCTATCCCCCCTTCCTCTGGGCCACTCTTTTCCCCTTCCTCCGGGCCGCTCCTCCCCCTTCCCCGGCCGCGCACACTGCTGCGCTAACTGCAGACGCAGGGGCTGCCCCGCAGCTGCGCACGTCTGCTTACACCTCCTGGGATGATCCTGGCCGCAACTCCTGGCACCGAGTGTCCATTCCTCGGCATGAGGAAGAAGTGGACGATGGTGCAAAGTGTGCAGCAGATGGGAGTGGACGTGCCCGGCCTCTGACCCCAACATGGCTGCCGCAAGTAAGAAAAGTGCACAGACCGAGGACGGGAGGGGGGTGGGATGTATGATGTGTGTAATATGTATGTATGTATGGTGTGTGTAATATGTATGTATGTATGATGTGTGTATGTATGATGTATTTATGTATGATGTGTGTGTATATATAATGGATTTGTGTATGTATTATGTATGGTGTGCATATGTATGTATTATGTATGTATTATATATGTATGATGTTTGTATTTATGCATTATGTATGTAATATATATATATATATATATATATATATATAATGCATAAATACAAACATCATACATATATAATACATACATATGCACACCATACATAATACATACACAAATCCATTATATATACACACACATCATACATAAATACATCATACATACACACATCATACATACAGAACATACAGTACATACATACCATATATATGTTATGTATGTACTGTATGTTATGTATGTATGATGTATTTATGTATGATGTCTATGTATATATAATGGATTTGTGTATGTATTATGTATGGTGTGCATATGTATGTATGATGTATGCATGTATTATATATGTATGATGTTTGTATGCATATAGTATGTATTTATGCATTATGTATGTATGTGTGTGTATATATATATATATATATATATATATAATATATATATATATATATATATATATATATATATATGTGTAGGTTATGCATGTATGATGTGTGTATGTATGTATGACGTATGTATATATGTATTATGAATCAGAACAAAAGAAAAAATAAAGTTTCCTCCAGCTCTTCCAAGGATAACGGTGCTTGTAGTATTAAACCATCAAACCTTTAATCTGTATACAATAAAAATAGAAAAAGGTGGACATCATAAAAGAGAAGTGAAACTCCAGTGCGTTTTGGGCTACATATAGCCATGATTAAGAGCTACATTTTGCTCAAAACGTGTTGGCGTTTCACTTCTCTTTAATGATTGATGTCACCTTTTTCTATTTTTAATGCATACAGATTAAAGGTTTGATGTTTTAATACTACAAGCACCTTGAAAGAGGCAACTTTCTTTTTTCCTTTGTTCTGATACATGGGACACGGCCCACTCTCTGCAGTCCGTGCTCTTCTACCAGCAAAAATACTAAAAACGACTACAGCACCGACCCGGTAGCTGAAATAAACATTTTTTTATTTTTTTTATGTATTATGTATGTATTTTATATTATGTATGTATTTTGTAAGCAATCCCCCACACAGCACCCATAGCACCCCTCAAACACACAGCACCCCTCAAACACACACACACAGCACCCCCCCACACTCACACACAGCACCCCCTCCACACACACACACAGCACCCCCCCCACACTCACACACAGCACCCCCTCCACACACACACACAGCACCCCCCCCACACTCACACACAGCACCCCCCCCCACACTCACACACAGCACCCCCTCCACACACACACAGCACCCCCCCACACTCACACACAGCACCCCCTCCACACACACACACAGCACCCCCTCCACATACACACACACACAGCACCCCCCCCCCCCACACTCACACACAGCACCCCCCCACACTCACACACAGCACCCCCTCCACACACACACAGCACCCCCCCACACTCACACACAGCACCCCCTCCACACACACACACAGCACCCCCCCCCACACTCACACACAGCACCCCCTCCACACACACACACACACACAGCACCCCCCCACACACACTCACACACAGCACCCCCCCCCCCCCACACTCACACACAGCACTTCACACACACACACACAGCACCCCCAGTGCAACATAATGGGAGTTGTAGTTTTGGTCACCATATATTGTATCAGGGCATGCTGGGAATTGTAGTTGGTAACTGCAAATCCCAGCATTGCATTCCTTGAAGGAATGCAATGCTGGGAGGTGCAGTTACCAACTACAATTCCCAGCATGCCCTGATACAATCTATGATGACCAAAACTACAACTCCACACATCTATATAGGAGTACAATTTAGATTATGGTGTAACATGCTGGGAGTCCTAGTTTTGGGTCAGCTGCAGACCCAAAACTACAACGTGCACACTGCTCCAAGCTTGCTGGGTGCCGCATCACTTTTTCAACCAATCTGGTGCAAAAAAAAATTCTATTTGGAATATTCCCCCCTCTGTGCCCCCATCTTATAGTAAAAGCGTTCTTCTGTTTGCCAAGTAAAGAAAAACATGAGTTTTACCATTCAACTTACAATTTTTTTTTTCAAATCCACATCAAATGCCTCCCTATAAACACAAGCAAACATACACACAAGTGGGAGGTCTAGTCAGGGCTGGTGCATGGATTTTTGACACTCTAGGCAAAACCTAATTTTAACAACCCTTTGGCTCCGCCCATTGAACCTCTTGGCAAATATAAAATCAGGGGTAGAATTAGTCCCGTAAGCCTCATGGTAAATTCTAGACTTGTCCTCCTCCCTACAATTATAACTATACTGCACCTAATGTGGAGAACTATACTGCACCTAATGTGGGGGAACTGTACTGCACCTAATGTGGGGGAACTATATTGCACCTAATGTGGGGGAACTGTACTGCACCTAATGTAGGGGAACTATATTGCACCTAATGTGGGGGAACTGTACTGCACCTAATGTGGGGGAACTATACTGCACCTAATGTGGGGGAACTATATTGCACCTAATGTGGGGGAACTGTACTGCACCTAATGTGGGGGAACTATATTGCACCTAATGTGGGGGAACTGTACTGCACCTAATGTGGGGAACTATACTGCACCTAATGTGGGGGAACTATACTACACCTAATGTGGGGGAACTGTACTGCACCTAAGGTGGGGGAACTATATTGCACCTGTGGGGGAACTGTACTGCACCTAATGTGGAGGAACTGTACTACTAACCTAATGTGGGGGAACTATACTGCCAACCTAATGTGGGGGAACTATACTGCCAACCTAATGTGGGGGAACTGTACTACTAACCTAATGTGGGGGAACTATACTGCACCTAATGTGGGGGAACTATACTGCCAACCTAATGTGGGGGAACTGTACTACTAACCTAATGTGGGGGAACTATACTGCATCTAATGTGGGGGAACTATACTGCCAACCTAATGTGGGGGAAATATATTTCCATCCTAATGTGGGAGATTTATACTGCCAACCTAATGTGGGGGAACTATACTGCCAACCTAATGTGGGGGAACTATACAAAAATATAAAATTGTACTATTTTGATCCCTATAGCACCTTTATTTTTCTGTATATGGGGATGTGAGGGTCATTTTTAGCGCTGTAATTTGTAGTTTTTATCGGTACCATTTTTTTTTTTTGCTTTTTAGATATTTTTTATGGTATTTGAAGTGACTAATAGTGATAATCTGATTAGCGCACTATTACGACTTTTGGGACCCCACTTCTGATTTTGCCCATGGCCATGTTAAGCCTAAAACCGGCCCTGGATACAATCCTCCTACACTATGCAAGCAAGAGTGTGTGTGTGTATATGTATGTGTGTGTGTGTGTATATATATATATATATATATATATATATACATACATAAACACACACACACGCATGCGCGGAGTGAGTTTGTGCTTTAGGGTGCACACCCTAATGCAATAGGCTGCGCACGCCTATGGTACTAACTATGTAACTATGTATCAGCAGGAACTCCGGAGGAAGAAGACAAAGGATGAGGAGGACGAGGGTGAAGTCCATAGACCACAAAGAAGCACCTGTGGAATCGGAGTCCTTGTGGTTGTAGGATAACTCTGCCCAAGGAAGCAGATTGACCCATTTTGATGCGCAGAAATTAAATGGCGTAGATAGTCTCCTAAAACCTGATTCACCCTCTCAACCTGTCCATTAGATTGAGGATGGTAAGCCGAGGAGAAATCCAACTTAATTTGAAGTCGTGAGCATAGAGAATTTAGAGACGAACTGTACCCCTCGGTCAGAAACAATATTGGAAGGGAGTCCATGCAAACAAAAGATATGTTGAAGAAAAAGCTTGGCAAGCTGTGGTGCTGATGGGAGACCAGGTAGCGGTACAAAATGGGCCATTTTAGAAAATCAATCGACTACCACCCATATGACAGTATTACCATGGTAAGATGGAAGATCTGTAATGAAGTCCAATATCGGTCCAAGGAAGCTCAGGACCTGGCAAGGGCTGAAGCAGACCAGCTGGCTTGGAACGGGGAGTCTTGTCCCGGGCACAGACTGAGCAGGACCGAACAAAATCAACAACATCCTTTTTCAAGGTTGGCCACCAATAATGCCTGGAGATGAGCTGTAGGGACTTAAGAATAACAGGATGGCCGGCCAGAAGAGAAGAATGTCCCCATTTCAAGACTCTGAGTTTCATACAAGGTGATACATAAGTCTTTCCAGGAGGCAGATGTTGAAGACTTGCTGGTGCTGTAGAAACGAGACGCTCCAGCGGGATAATATGCTGTGGAAGAGATTCACCGTCGTGCACATCTGAGGACCTGGAAAGACCGTCAGCTCGTACATTCTTTTCCGCTGGACAGAAGTGGATGAAGAAGTTGAATCTGGAGAAAAATAAAGACCATTGGGCCTGTCGTGGGTTGAAACGATGGACTGACTGAAGATAAAGTAAATTCTTGTGGTCTGAATAAATTGTAACAGAATGTACCGAGGCTTCAAAGAGGTGATGCCACTGTTCTAAGGCCAGCTTAATGGCTAAGAGCTCCCGATCTCCGATAGTATAATTTCTCTCTGCAGGGGAGAAGGTTGTAGAGAAAAAGCCGCTGGTTAAAGTTCTTCCCTTAGTAGATTTTTGTGTTAATACTGCCCCAGATCCAACTGAGGAAGCATCCACTTCCAAGAAAAATGGCTTGTTAGGATCAGGTCTAGATAAAACAGGAGCAGAAGCAAAGGCGAACTTCAACTGTTTGAAAGCTTCTTCAGCCTCTGGTGTCCACACCTTTGGATAAGCCATCTTTTTATAAGCAAGACGAGGGGAGCTACCAGAGTAGAGTAGTGAGGAATAAATTGCCGATAGTATTTGGCAAAACCAAGGCAGTGCTGGGTCACTTTCAATCCAGAAGGTTGTGGCCAGTACAGAACTGCAGACAACTTGTCAGGATCCATTTGGAGACCTTGACTTGTAACAATATAGCCCAAGAAAGGAAGACTGTTTTTTTCAAAAGTGCTTTTTCAAGTTTGGCATAGAGACAATTTTCATGGAGGCACTGTAAGACTTGGCGAAGGTGCGAGCAATGGGATGGAATATTGGGTGAAAAGATGAGTATGTCATCCAAATAGACAACGACACGGAAGTATAGAAGATCTCGAAATATATCATTGACGAACTCCTGGAAGACTGCCGGACCATTACAGAGTCCAAATGGCATGACAAGATACTCGAAATGTCCATCACGGGTATTAAAGGCAGTCTTCCACTCGTCCCCTTCACAAATACGAATCAAATTATAGGTCCCATGTAGATCAAGTTTTGAGAAGAATGGAGTTGCATTTAGGAAGGGTGTGGCTTGCAAACCGGACTGGCGTACTCACCAGGAGATGCAGAGCGGAGTTTGGGGTCAGAGTAAGGTATCGGAAGTTCTATATAGTTGAATGGGACATGAAACAAAAACCCCATCCTTCACGAAAGGGGATAGGTTAGGGCTAATTTAACTGTCCTATATTTTTAGTGGACATGCAAGTAACATGTGACAGAGTATTATCGAAATATCGCCAGCCGTTTGGAAGTTATGCCAGAACCTTTCAAATGTTTTGAGTTTTTCAAAGAATTTCCACAATAACGATAAGAAAAAGTATAAAGTAAGAACTACATTGGCTAAAATATACATATTATATAATTTACCAAATGAATGGCAAGGAAAACAAGTAGGTATGAGAAGATGAAAAAAAAAAAGTTAAGTGCAACATGCTATTATATCATACAATTACTGTCATTGCATGGATGTAAGAAATAACATCTAGGTAGTTTAAAATTATATGTGGATAAGAAATTAGTCATAATGTTTTCTCACACTATGTGAACTTTCTGTCTTAAGCGTGTAAGAATCCAAGGTTTTATTTTGTATATATTACAACCTCTGATGCTAAATAAGCATATAAGTCAGTTAGGCAATCACATAAATGAATACAAAAGTGACCCATATGCAAATTGGCTATATATTATAAACTTTATAACATATATTTGCCATAGACTTGAAAAACACCGACCCTCACAAATGGGGGTGGGTAAGGGTTAATTTAACCATCATATTTGTAGTTGACATAAAGCGGAACATGTGTACCAAATTTTATGAAAATATCTTCCGCCATTTGGAAGTTATGCCGGAACATAAATTTCCCATAGACTTGCATGGGACTTCAAACAAAAACCCTGACCCTCTCAAATGGGGGTGAGTTAGGGTTAATTTATCTGTCCTATGTTTGTAGTTGACATTTAAGTAACAAGTATACCAAATATCTTCAGCCATTTGGAAGTGATGCTGGAACATACAAACACACACATATTGGGGGAGATTTATCAAAACCTGTCCAGAGGAAAAGGTGGCCATATCAAGCAATCAGATCGCCTCTTTCATTTTTCAGAGGCCTTTTCAAAAATTAAAGAAGCAATATGGTTGCTATTTGCAACTCAGCAACTTTATCAAATTAGCAACTATACCATTTGGCGATCGGACGTGCAGGAGGCAGGTAAGGGACCCGGTTTCACAGCGATGGTCCCGATCAGCCCTACCTGTCAGGATAATTTTTTTACAACTTTAGACGTGGCGATCAACTTTGAACAAAAATCCCAATACCGACCAATATATGGAGGGGTCAATCAATATTTTCCCATAGATTCCTAATTGGAATCCAAAAATCCCTATGTTCCCATATATTAATATTGTCTGTGATCCCACAAGCTTTATTAAAAAAGTGCTCAGATGTAACAAGATAAAGAAAAATGAAGAAAATTCACTCTCTTAAAAATACACTCAGCTCGGGCCAGTTATATAGATTTTCAAACTGTGATTGTGGGGAGTTATACTCCTCTCTTGTTATTGTTTTTAGAGAAGCATGCCTGCAGTTACATGCTCTTTCATTTACTGGCCTAATCTTGTGCGATTAAAAAATCCCTGCTCTGTCCCCCTCGACATGTTTCGCTACAAAGTAGCTTTATAAAGAGGTAGCGGGCATATGAGCGCTGGCGCCATCTTTGCTTTATTTATAGACTTCCTCCGATGTCAGCGTGATTGCTCTTAAAATTTTTCACCTATCAGTGGTTTTACTCTGCACAGATGCTCTTACGATTGGTTATAACTGTTATTGATGTTTTTCCTAACCAATCGGATCTTGATTGCATCTGAGCCAATAGAATCTAAGATTCAAACCAAGCCATTCTTTGGTGGTATCAGTGACACGTCATCTGCGCATTCCCGTCTGCGCAGAGACTTAGAGCCGGGCAGCATATCTCGCCTGCGCAGTCTCGTGTGAGCTGGGACTTAGATGTTTACTTTCTATTTCTCACTGCGCACACTCCGGGACTTAGCGTTCCCGTGTTGTACTTATGTTCCACTGCACCGACTCCAGGACTTAGAAATCTTTTTGGTCAACATGCTCTATTCTAGGTACGCATGCGCCTGGACTTAACATCTCATCTCTTTATTTCTAGTTGGATCTACTGAGGTTCCTAATCCCCAGCATATTCTCTGATTCTTCTCCCAAGGGTACAGATAAATATATCTCAGATATTATTTATATTGATGTAATTCCCATATAATAATGGTAGACCATGAAATTATTAATTGAGAGCATATATTGTATTAGGAAGAGGGGGGCTATTTATCTAGAATAGACTATTTACAAAAGTGGATGCTAGTAATAATTATTGCATGGGGGACAGCTGTTACCCAGAATGAGAAGCCTATGTTTGTATTCAGCTCAGCATATTCAATGTTTATTCCGCGGATCTTATTATCAGTGATGTCTACCACTGACATCTATTCCAATCGGTGTTCTATATTATTTATTTTCTATCTTCATAATTATTATCTGTATGTTTACTTCTCCAAATTCTTCCAGCTCATTTGATATGCTATGTGGTACCAACTGTCATCCACATACAAGGTTGATCATACTCCCTCAATGTCCTGGTTATTTCTTTAGCACCCCACTTATGTCCACATCAATAGATGTGCCTATACTCACTTTTATTTCACTATATGTGTATAAATGTATGTTATTATATGTTGTTATTTATTCATAGTCACCATATCCGATGGGTCCCATTATTGTATTTAATTTTATTTTTGTTTTTATTGCTTTTGCTAGGGTCCACACACCATCATGTATATCTCCTCCCACTCATGACCTGGATAGATCTCTCTCACGGTAAGTATCTTCACATTACAGCTTATTGGTATATCTTTTTATGTGTTATTTCCTAAATGATTAACTGTTAATCCACTGTAGATCTGACCGCTTGTTATCTTCATTCCGAGGTGTCTATCTAATTTTTAATTTTTAAGTGTCAATTCCTCTATTCCATTTTCACTTTATTATTCAATATCGTATTGTAACTTTATTATTTAGATGTTCTTAATTTCAAGGGCAGGTTTACAAAAAAGCTGAGAAAGTAAATCCCTCATTCAAACCTTGAGGGCTCAATGATTTAAGCCTATGTATCCAAATTGCTTCTTCCTTTAGCAATTTTTTATCTAGGTTCCCTCCTCTGGGACCCATTCTGGGTTTAATACAACCCCAGAATTTCAAGCACGTTATGTCTCCTTTTCTCCTTACTGCAGATACCCCATTAGCAAGACATATGAGGGACATTCACAAAGGAGACATAACGTGCTTGAAATTCTGGGGTTTTATTAAACCCAGAATGGGTCCCAGAGGAGGGACCCTAGATAAAAAATTGCTAAAAGAAGAAACAATTTGGATACATAGGCTTAAATCATTGAGCCCTCAAGGTTTGAATGAGGGATTTACTTTCTCAGCTTTTTTGTAAACCTGCCCTTAAATTAAAAACATCTAAATAATAAAATTACAATACGATATCGAATAATAAAGTGAAAATGGAATAAAGGAAGAATTGAAACTTAAAAATTAGATAGACACCTCGGAATGAGATAATGAGCGGTCAGATCTACAGTGGATTAACAGTTAATCATTCAGGAAATAACACATAAAAAGATATACCATTAAGCTGTAATGTGAAGATACTTACCGTGAGAGAGATCTATCCAGGTCATGAGTGGAAGGAGATATACATGATGGTGTGTGGACCCTAGCAAAAGCAATAAAAACAAAAATAAAATTAAATACAATAATGGGACCCATCGGATATGGTGACTATGAATAAATAACAACATATAATAACATACATTTATACACATATAGTGAAATAAAAGTGAGTACAGGCACATCTATTGATGTGGACATAAGTGGGATGCTGAAGAAATAACCAGGACATTGAGGTATGTGATTGACATTTGAAGTATGATCAACCTTGTATGTGGATGACAGTTGGTACCACATAGCATATCAATTGAGCTGGAAGAATTTGGAGAAGTAAACATACAGATAATAATTATGAAGGTAGAAAATAAATAATATAGAACACTGATTGGAATAGATGTCAGTGGTGGACATCACTGATAATAAGATACGCGGAATAAACATTGAATATGCTGAACTGAATACAAGCATAGGCTTCTCATTCTGGGTAACAGCTGTCCCCCATGCAATAATTATTACTAGCATCCACTTTTTTAAATAGTCTATTCTAGATAAATAGCCCCCTCTTCCTAATACAAGATATGCTCTCAATTAATAATTTCATGGTCTACCATTATTATATGGGAATAACATCCATATAATTAATATCTGAGATATATTTATCTGTACCATTGGGAGAAGAATCAGAGAATATGCTGGGGATTAGGAACCTCAGTAGATCCACCTAGAAATAAAGAGATGAGATGTTAAGTCCGGTCGCATGCGTACCTAGAATAGAGGATGTTGACCAAAAAGATTTCTAAGTCCTGGAGTCGGCGCAGTGGAACATAAGTACAACACGGGAACTCTAAGTCCCGGAGTGTGCGCAGTGAGAAATAGAAAGTAAACATCTAAGTCCCAGCGCACATGAGACTGCGCAGGCGAGATATGCTGCCCGGCTCTAAGTCTCTGCGCAGACGAGTAATCGCAGAAGCGGAGGCCAGTAAATGAAAGAGCATGTAACTGCAGGCATGCTTCTCTAAAAACAATAACAAGAGAGGAGTATAACTCCCCACAATCACAGTTTGAAAATCTATATAACTGGCCCGAGCTGAGTGTATTTTTAACAGAGTGAATTTTCTTCATTTTTCTTTATCTTGTTACATCTGAGCACTTTTTTAACCCCTTCCCGCTATTGGACGTATGCATACGTCCAGGCGAACTACACGTTCGCGCAAATGGACGTATGCATACGTCCAAGCGATCTCCTGCTCTACCGCGGGCAGCGCAGGTGATCGCGGGTGGGACTCAGCTGTCAATCACAGCCGGAGTCCCACCGCAGCTGCCGGGCCCGTGATCGCACCGGTCCCGGCAGCATTAACCCCATAGATACCGTGATCAGTTCTGATCACGGCATCTATGGTGTTTGCAGGGGGAGTGCTCTCCCCCTGCCCATCAACGGCGGCGCCGCGATAAAATAAGGGGGATCGGGGGTGTCCAAGACACCCTCGATCCCCCTTGAAGAGATAGGAGTGAGGTGGCAGGGTTGCCACCCCTCCTATCCCTGCTATTGATCGGCGGAGCGACCGACCAATAGCAGACTGGGGGCGGGGGGGGTTAAAGTTCGGTTCCCCCCCGCTATGCCCACCCAGCGGTGTCCGGGCACAGCGGGGGGAACCGTGTAATAGCGGCGGCGGCGGCAGCGGCGGTCACTTACTCGGCGGAGGCTGTGATCATGGCGGCGGTGGAGATGAGTATGGCGCCGCGTGTCCGGGAGTCTGTTGCCTAGCAACATCTGCAGGGCGATAGTTTAGAGAGTGGTCTCTAAACTGTGGCCCTCCAGATGTTGCAAAACTACAACTCCCACCATGCCTTGACAGCTGTTTGCTGTGTTGGCATGCTGGAAGTTGTAGTTTTGCAAGATTTAGAGGGGTTCAGGCTAGAGATCACTGACAGTGGTCTCTAAACTGTAGCCCTCCAGATGTTACAAAACTACAACTCCCAGCATGCCCAGACAGCAGTTTGCTGTCTTAGCATGCTGAGATTTGTAGTTTTGCAACATCTGAAGGGCCACAGTTTAGAGACCACTGTCAGTGATCTCTAGCCTGAACCCCTCTAAATCTTGTAAAACTACAACTCCCAGCATTCAGGAACAGCAAATGGCTGTCTCGGCATGCTGGGAGTTGTACTTGCGTGCCTCCAGCTGTTGCATAACTACATCTCCCAGCATTCCCTTTGGCAATCAGTACATGCTGAGAGTTGTAGTTCTGCAACAGCTGGAGGCACACTGGTTGGGAAATACCGAGTTAGGTAATAGGTTCTATTACCTAACTCAGTATTTTCCAACCAGTGTGCCTCCAGCTGTTGCAAAACTACAACCCCCAGCATGCACGTTCTGTCAGTGCATGCTGGGAGTTGTACTTTTGCCCCCCCCCCATGTGAATGTACAGGTTACATTCACACTGGCGGCGGATTACAGTGAGTTCCCCGCTTCAAGTTTGAGCTGCAGCCGCAGCTCAAACTCCTAGCGGGAGACTCAGTATAATCCGCCGTCAGTGTGAATGTAACCTAAAAACACTACACTACACTAACATAAAATAAAGAGTAAAACACTACATATACACACATACACTGCCCCCCCTACCACCCCCCTTCCCCCCCAATAAAAAGGAAAAACATATCCTACAGCAGTGTTTCCAAAACGGAGCCTCCAGCTGTTGCAAAACAAAAACTCCCAGCATTTCCGGACAGCCATTGACTGTCCAAGCATGCTGGGAGTTTAGCAACAGCTGGAGGCACCCTGTTTGGGAATCACTGGTGTAGAATACCCCTATGTCCACCCCTATGCAAATCCCTAATTCAGGCCTCAAATGCGCATGGCGCTCTCACTTTGGAGCCCTGTCGTATTTCAAGGCAACAGTTTAGGGCCACATATGGGGTATCGCCGTACTCGGTAGAAATTGCCTTACAAATTTTTGGGGGCTTTTTCTCCTTTTACCCCTTATGAAAAGGTAAAGTTGGGGTCTACACCAGCATGTTAGTGTAAAAAAAAACATTTTTGTACACTAACATACTGGTGTTGCCCCATACTTTAAAATTTCACAAGCGGTAAAAGAAAAAAAGCCTCCAAAATTTGTAACGCAATTTCTCCTGAGTACGGAGATACCCCATATGTGGGTGCAAAGTGCTCTGGGGGCGCACAACAAGGCCCAGAAGGGAGAGTGCACCATGTAAATTTGAGGTCTAAATTGGTGATTTGCACAGGGGTGGCTGATTTTACAGCGGTTCTGACATAAGTGCAAAACAATAAATACCCACATGTGACCCCATTTTGGAAACTACCCCCCTCACGTAATGTAATAAGGGGCACAGTCAGAATTTACACCCCACACGTGTCTGACAGATCTTTGAAACAGGGGTCTGTTAAAATGAAAAATAAAATTTTTAATTTGCACAGCCCACTGTTCCAAAGATCCGTCAAATGCCAGTGGGGTGTAAATTGTCCCTGCACCCCTTATTACCTTCCATGAGGGGTGTAGTTTTAAAAATGGGGTCACATGTGGGGGGGTCTACTGTTCTGGCATCACGGGGGGCTTTGGAAATGCACATGGCCAAATTCTCTCTCCAAAAGCTCAATGATGCTCCTTCTCTTCTGAGCATTGTAGTTCGTCCCCAGTGCACTTCACGTCCACTTATGGGGTATTTCCATACTCAGAAGAGATGGGGTTACAAATTTTGGGGGGTATTTTCTGCTATTATCCCTTGTAAAAATATATATTTTTTTACATATGCAAAAGTCGTGAAACACCTGTGGGGTATTAAGGTTCACTTTACCCCTTGTTACGTTCCCCAAGGGATCTAGTTTCCAAAATGGTATGCCATGAGGTTTTTTTTTTCTGTCCTGGCACCATAGGGGCTTCCTAAATGCGACATGCCCCCAGAGCAAAATTTGCTTCCAAAAAGCCAAATGTGACTCCTTCTCTTCTGAGACCTGTAGTGCGCCAGCAGAGCACTTTTCATCCCCATATTGGGTGTTTTCTGAATCGGGAGAAATTGGGCTTCAAATTTTGGGGGGTATTTTCTGCTATTATCTTTTTTTAAAATGTAAAATTTTTGCTAAACCAAGCATTTTTGGTAAAAAAAAAACATTTTGTTTTACATATGCAAAAGTCGTGAAACACTTGTGGGGTATTAAGGTTCACTTTATCCCTTGTTACGTTCCTCAAGGGGTCTAGTTTCCAAAATGGTATGCCATGTGGTTTTTTTTTTGCTTTCCTGGCACCATAGGGGCTTCCTAAATGTGACATGCCCCCCGAGCAAAATTTGCTCTCAAAAAGCCAAATATGACTCCTTCTCTTCTGAGCATTGTAGTTCGCTCGTAGTGCACTTCAGGTCAACTTATGGGGTACCTCCATACTCAGAAGAGATGGGGTTACAAATTTTGGGGGGTATTTTCTGCTATTAACCCTTGCAAAAATGTGAAATTTGGGGGGAAACACACATTTTAGTGAAATTTTTTTTACATATGCAAAAGTCATGAAACACCTGTGGGGTATTAAGGCTCACTTAATTCCTTGTTACGTTCCCCAAGGGGTCTAGTTTCCAAAATGGTATGCCATGTGTTTTTTTTTTTGCTGTTTTGGCACCATAGGGGTTTTCCAAATGCAACATGCCCCCCAAAAACCATTTCAGAAAAACGTACTCTCCAAAATCCCCTTGTCGCTCCTTCGCTTCTGAGCCCTCTACTGCGCCCGCCGAACACTGTACATAGACATATGAGGTATGTGCTTACTCGAGAGAAATTGGGCTACAAATTCAAGTATAAATTTTATCCTTTTACCCTTTGTAAAAATTCAAAAATTGGGTCTACAAGAACATGCAAGTGTAAAAAATGAAGATTTTGAATTTTCTCCTTCACTTTGCTGCTTTTCCTGTGAAACACCTAAAGGGTTAAAACACTTACTGAATGTCATTTTGAATACTTTGGGGGGTGCAGTTTTTGTAATGGGGTCATTTATGGGGTATTTCTAATATGAAGACCCTACAAATCCACTTTAAACCTGAACTGGTCCATGAAAAATTGTAAAATTGCTGCTGAACTTTGAAGCCCTCTGGTGTCTTCCCAAAGTAAAAACCCATAAATTTTATGATGCAAACATAAAGTAGACATATTGTATATGTGAATCCAAAAAAAAAAAATTTGGAATATCCATTTTCCTTACAAGTAGAGAGCTTCAAAGTTAGAAAAATGCTAAATTTTCAATTTTTTCATCAAATTTGGGAAAGGATGCACGTTACCACAAAAATTTACCACTATGTTAAAGTAGAATATGTCATGAAAAAACAATCTAGGAATCAGATTGATAAGTAAAAGCATTCCAGAGTTATTAATGTTTAAAGTGACAGTGGTCAGATGTGCAAAAAAGGGCTGCGTCCTAGAGGTGAAAATGGGCTGTGTCCTTAAGGGGTTAGTAAAGCTTGTGGTATCACTGACAATATTTATATATGGGAACATAGGGATTTTTGGATTTCAATTAGGAATCTATGGGAAAAGATCAACTTTGAACGCCGCGTCAAAAGGGTTAATTACGGAGGGTTCGGTGACGCATGCTATTAGCCACGGGCTCCAGTCGTTGTTAGAGGCAAGGCCCGACCCGCTATGACGAGGGATCATGGCGTGATAGAAAGGTAGCGGGCGTGGCGCGTGGCTTGGTGCCGACTGGAATGGCCGCACACTGAGGACGCTCCTGCTCTGTCGGCCACTAAAATAGCTAAATAACCTGCTGGTGACCCTGCATCCCTAGGGGGAGGAACTCTTGACGCTTCAGAACCACTCCTGCTGCTGTCTGACTGCTTTCAGAGGCCCCCTGGTAGCATTTTGCATTTCCTGCAGACAACCCCGGCCCCTGCGCCCTAGTCACTGTCCGCCATTACGGGTCCCGTGCAGGGCCTGCGCTCCTGCTCACAAGATCGTACCTCTCTGCTCCAGGGTGTCACTCCTGTTGGCTCCCTGCTGCTGCCGGAGACGTCTGGGACCTCGTCCATTCCGCTGCTGCCTGCCTCCGCTGCTACGGCTATCTCTGCACCCCGGACCCAGCCATCCCTGCGCGGCGCTGTTGCGCAGCTCTCGAATACTCCACTGCAGTGCTGGTTGTTCCCCCTTCTGCTCTCCAGCACCAGGACCCGGCGGTGAGTAACCTCTGTGAGCCCTCTGCTTCTCCGGCTGTTGCTGCTGGGGTTTGTCTGCCTCTTCTGCTGCCCCTTCAGGTGGCCTCCACACCCCCCTCTCCTCCTAAGGATTCGGACACTCCATCCTGGGCATCGCTAGTGAGGGGACAGCCAGCTCCATACTCCAGTCCCCTGTCTCCTGCAGCTACTCCCCACTGTTTAGCCACCCCCTCACAGAGTTCCCCTGCCTTGGGAGCGAGGCTGCACTCCTCTGGGACTCTCCCTCAGAATGGGCATATCTCCCTCCTTTCAGCCCTCCCTCTCTCCACCCCCCAACTCCCTCTGGCAGCTCGTACTTCTGCCTCCTTCTCACCCAAGCCCCAAAGGCTTAGACAGAGTTCCGTGATGTCCTCTGGTACCCCTCGCATGTCCCCCCAGGGACCGCCCCACCTCCAACCTGGAACTTGGATGCCTGTTCAACCCAGGGCTCCTGCTCCATCCTGGGATGCCCTCTCTGACTCAGAAATTCCTTGCTCTATTCTGCTCTGCCAGACCTTAGCCAGCTGCTCTCCCAAATCCCAACGAAGGAGGACTTCCGGTCTCTCATTGCCGAAGTTAAGGATACCTGCCGTGCAGAAATTGCGTCCATGCGCCAGGATCTTCAGCATGTTATGGACCGGGTGGAGGGCTTGGAGGAAGCTCATGATACAACCAGTGCATATATCGCCCAGCTACAATCTACAATTGCCTCTCAAACTTTCTCAGTGATCTACACACCCATGTGGAGGACTTGGACAACAAGGGGAGGCATAATATCAGGGTATGTGGCTTGCCCGAGGCTACCCGTGAGGAGGATCTCTTCATCACCTTGGAGGCCATCTTTAACCTCATCCTTGGGCAGCCTTCCTCTCACAAGATTAAACTGGACAGGGCTCATCGAGCACTCCATCCTAAGTCCACTATGGGAGCTCCGCGAGACGTCATCTGCTATGTCCATGATTTTCAAGTCAAGGAGGCTATCATGGCCAAATCTAGATCACTGCGGAATTTTGACTTCAATGGGGCACCTATTCAACTCTATCAGGACTTGTCTTGGCTAAACCTCAGGAAGCGACTGATGCTTCAACCTCTTTTGGAGGTCCTTCGCTCCAACAATGTGCCCTACCGATGGAACTTCCCGTTTGCTCTGCATGCCGTAGAGATGGACGCTCCGCTCTCCTGCGTTCCTATTCTGATTCAAATAGAAGAAAATGGAAATGTCCGGCACTGCTAGTTGGTGAGACCACAATAATGTGGTGTCAGTACGACAGGAAAATGTCCCGATAGGATTGCATGCTGTGATTCTTCAAATGGTGGTGCAGTGATCTCAAAAGCAATAGCAGGTATCCACTGTATATAGAGGTAGAATGGAAAACACACTCACCACTTTCTTGAAGAAATGAATCAATTCTTTATTGCAGCGTGTAGTTCATAAAATCCTCAGGAACAAACATGCACAGGGAGCTAAAGGTGGATACAGGCAAGGGGCGTGCATGGGGTGGCAACTAGTTTTGCGCACGTGGGCGCTTCCTCTGGCTCGCACTGACGCACTAGGCATTTGGAGGAGGTTCTTATGAATCGGGAAGGACAAGTTGCCATAACAACATAAACAGGTGAGTAAAAATAAGACAATGTGCTTATTAAAATATATACATATATATCCATAAGAGATTTAAACCTCTATATTTACAGTCTAGAGAGGCGTCACTATGAGAGGAAGGCACCCCTTTAGTTTTTTCATTAAGTTCCAGTGGTCCCACCGCATTTAAACGGATTATTCACTGGGTTTCTTTTCTGAGTAAAATCTGATGTCTATCCTCTCCATTGGACAGGATGTTGATTCTTTCCAATCCAGCGAAAGTCACACTGGTGGGATCCGCTCCATAAAAAGGTGCGGATATGGGAGATAAAATGCATAGCTCCCACACCAGTGAGAATGGAGCGCAATTGTTCCATGATGCGCGTCTGCATTTTTCTAATAGTTTTGCCTACATAGTAATAGCCGCATGGGCAAATTAAACAGTAGACAACGTGGCTAATTTGGCACATTATCAACTGGTTAACTACAATCTGTGTATCTCCTAGTCTGAACATGGACTTAGCTAAGTTCTGTTGACAAATGCTACAATTATGGCACTTATAATTACCTGTCGGTGTCATATTAGATAACCAGTTAGTAGGGTTTGATTTGTTCTGGGCCTTGTTTTTAAATGTTTTCAAGAGAATACCTAGCATTTTATTTCGTTTGTAAGTAATTATGGGACCATAGGCTGATAAAGTTTTCAGCTCTTCATCTTCTTGCAGTATATATCAGTTCTTTCTTATAGTGTTGTTGATTATGTTATTCATACTGGAATTTTTAAATGCAAAGGAAAATCTGGAATTTTTTTTCGTCCTCATTTGATGGGTCTGATTTCTTTTTATATAACAGTTCTTCCCTTGTTTTTGTGTGAATTTTATTAAAGGCTTTCTGAACTAGTTCATCAGGATAGCCTCGCTTTTTTAATCTCCCTGATAGTTCTTGAGCTTCTTTTTGGAATAGATCTGGTTTGTTATTGATTCATTTTAAACGAACAAATTGGCTGTATGGAATGCTTTGTTTAACATTTATGGGAACTGTTAAAATGGAGAAGTGCTTTACGTGAGTTACATAGATACATAGTTAGTACGGTCGAAAAAAGACATATGTCCATCAAGTTCAACCAGCGAATTAAGGGGTAGGGGTGTGGCGCGATATTGGGAAGGGATGAGATTTTATATTTCTTCATAAGCATTAATGTTATTTTGTTCCAGGAATGTATCTAATCCTGTTTTAAATTGTTCCAGCTGTGACCAGTTCCTGAGGTAGACCGTTCCATAAATTCACAGTCCTCACGGTAAAGAAGACCCCTTGAGACTAAACTTTTTCTTCTCCAGACGGAGGGAGTGCCCCCTCGTCCTTTGGGGGGGTTTAACCTGGAACAGTTTTTCTCCATATTTTTTGTATGGGCCATTAATATACTTATATACGTTTATCATATCCCCCCTTAAACGTCTCTTCTCAAGACTAAACAATTGTAACTCCTTTAATCGCTCCTCATAGCTAAGATGTTCCATGCCCCATATTAGTTTAGTCGCGCGTCTCTGCACCCTTTCCAACTCCACAGTGTCCCTTTTATGGACAGGTGCCCAAAACTGAACAGCATATTCCAGATGAGGCCGTACCAATGATTTATAAAGGGGGAGTATTATGTCCCTGTCCCTTGAGTCCATGCCTCTTTTGATACATGACAATATCCTGCCGGCTTTGGAAGCAGCAGCCTGACATTGCATGCTATTCTGTAGTCTGTGATCTACAAGTACACCCAGATCCTTCTCTACCAGTGACTCTGCCAGTTTAATCCCCCCTAAGACATACGATGCATGCAGGTTATTAGTACCCAGATGCATAACTTTACATTTATCCACATTGAACCTCATTTGCCAAGTGGATGCCCAGACACTTAGTTTATCCAAGTCATCTTGTAACTTATGCACATCCTCTATAGACTGTACTGTGCTACAAAGCTTGGTGTCATCTGCAAAGATAGAAACAGAGCTGTTAATACCATCCTCTATATCATTGATAAATAAATTAAACAACAGTGGTCCCAGTACTGAACCTTGGGGTACACCACTAATAACCGGGGACCAATCAGAGTACGAATCATTGACCACCACTCTCTGGGTACGATCCATGAGCCAGTGTTCAATCCAGTTACAAACTAAAATTTCCAAACCCAAAGACCTTAACTTACCTGTCAGACGTCTATGAGGGACAGTATCAAATGCTTTAGCAAAATCCAGAAACACTATATCCACAGCCATTCCTCTGTCAAGGCTTCTACTCACCTCTTCATAAAAGCAAATTAGATTGGTTTGACAACTTCTATCCTTAGTAAACCCATGCTGGCTATCACTTATAATACAACTATCCCCTATGTATTCCTGTATGTAATCCCTTATAAGTCCTTCAAACAATTTACCCACAATGCACGTTAAACTTACCGGTCTATAGTTTCCTGGGGAAGACCTAGAGCCCTTTTTGAAGATTGGCACCACATTCGCCTTGCACCAGTCCCTTGGCACAATACCAGACACCAGAGAATCTCTAAATATCATGAACAGGGGTACAGATATTACTGAACTTACCTCTCTAAGAACTCTTGGGTGTAGTCCATCCGGTCCTGGGGATTTGCTTACATTTATATCACTTAACTTACCTTGTACCATCTCTACATTAAGCCAGTTCAGTACATTACATGATGTGTTACCAGCACTGACCTGGCCAATGTCAGCTCCTTCTTCCATAGTGTATACAGAACTAAAGAACCCATTCAGTAGCTCCGCCTTCTCTTGATCGCCTGTGACAACCTCCCCATTATCATTATTAAGGGGTCCTACATGCTCTGTCCTTGTTTTTTTTGCATTTATATATCTAAAAAAATTTTAGGATTAGTTTTGCTTTCTTTGGCCACCTGTCTCTCATTTTGAATTTTTGCTGTTTTTATTACATTTTTACAGATTTTATTAAGCTCCTTGTACTGTTTAAATGTTATAGCTGACCCATCAGATTTGTATTTTTTGAAGGCTATTTTTTTGTTGTTTATTGCTCTTTTAACATCATGTGTCAGCCATGTAGGATTTAGTTTTAATTGTTTATATTTGTTCCCCTTTGGTATATATTTAGCTGTATAGTTATTTAGAGTTGATTTAAAGATGTCCCATTTACCTTCTGTATCAGTATTTGACAACACCTCCCCCCAGTCTATGTCCTGTGGTGCAGCCCTCAGCCCAGGGAAATTTGCCTTTTTTAAAGTTATATGTTTTTGCCTTCCCCGCCTGTCTTTGTTTTCTACATTTTAAGTCAAAAGTAACTATATTGTGGTCGCTATTACCAAGGTTTTCCCGCACAGTTACATTACCAACCAGCTCTGCGTTGTTGGAAATGATCAGATCCAACAAGGCATCACTTCTTGTTGGGTCCTCCACAAACTGGCCCATAAAATTATCCTGCAATAAATTTAGGAATTGTCGCCCCTTTGTAGTTTTAGCCAACCCCGGACCCCAATCTATATCTGGATAGTTAAAATCTCCCATTATTACCACTGTACCTGCCCGGGCGGCCCTCTCTATTTGTTTATGAAGCCGAACTTCTATCTCTTCAGTGATATTAGGGGGTCTGTAGATTACACCAAATACTATTTTTTCAGTATTTCCCTCCTTTTGTAATTCTACCCACAATGATTCCACATCCTCAGAATCATCACACACTATGGCATCGTTCACACTGACTTTCATACCACTTCTTACATACAGACAGACTCCACCACCTTTTCTGTTCATTCTATCCTTGCGAAACAATGTAAACCCCTGCAGACTGACAGCCCAGTCATGCGAGGAGTCCAGCCATGTCTCAGTGACCCCAACTATATCAATATGTTCCTCCAGTATCAAGGCCTCAAGCTCCCCCATTTTATTTGCTAGGCTTCTGGCATTTGTGAACATACACTTTACATTTACATCCTTTATGTTATTGGGGTTAATGGGATTCAAGGGTGTAAGTTTTATTTTCCTATGAAGCCTATTCCTATTAACTATTCTAACCCCTCCCTCCGCTCCACCCCCAGGTACATTTATAATTCCCACCTCTCTATCTACACTATCTTCCCCCTCTTTGCTGTAGGTTCCCTCCCCCCAAGTCCCTAGTTTAAACACTCCTCCACCCTTCTAGCCATCTTCTCCCCAAGCAAAGCTGCACCCTCCCCATTAAGGTGCAGCCCGTCCCTACGGTAGAACCGGTAACCGACAGCAAAGTCAGCCCAGTTCTCCATGAACCCAAACCCTTCCTTCCTACACCAGCTTCTGAGCCACTTGTTTACCTCCCTGATCTCCCGCTGCCTCTCTGGTGCGGCTCGTGGTACTGGTAGTAGTTCAGAAAAGACTACCTTGGAGGTCCTTGCCTTAAGCTTGCGGCCTAAGTCCCTGAAATCATTTTTAAGGACACTCCACCTACCTCTTACTTTGTCATTGGTGCCAATATGTACCATGACTGCTGGGTCCTCTCCAGCCCCGCCCAACAACCTGTCAACCCAATCCGCGATGTGCCGAACTCGTGCGCCAGGCAGACAACACACTGTTTGGCGATCCCGGTCTTTGTGACAGATTGCCCTGTCTGTCCCCCTAATAATTGAGTCCCCCACCACTAGTACCTGTCTGGCCTGCCCTGTACTCCTCCCTCCCTCCTTACTGGAGCAGACACCACCCTGGCGGTCAGAGGCGGTATCCTGCTGCAGTTCTGCTAGCTCTGTAATGGCATCCCCCTCATCTGAGTTTCTCGCTGTAAGTTTGAGTTGCAGCAAATTTTCCGCTGCAGCTAAAAATCCCAGCGGAAAACTCTCTGTGAATGTAACCTAAAAACACTCCACTCCACTACACAAAATAGTAAAAAAGTTAAACACTACATATACACATACCCCTACATATTAACCCCCCTCCCCCTCCACTCCAATAAAAATTAGAAACATATGATACAGCACAGTTTCTAAAATGGAGCCTCCAGCTGTTGCAAAGTAACCACTCCCAGTGTTGCCGGACTGCCATTAACTGCCCAGGCATGCTGGGAATTTTGCAACAGCTGGAGGGACCCTGTTTGGGAAACACTGCCGTGGGATAATTTTGGTATCGGAGGCAAGTGTAATTCTTGCATTCGGGTCCGTCCCTATGCAAATCCCCAATTTAGGCCTCAATTGCGCATGGTGCTCTCTCACTTCGGAGCCCTGTCGTATTTCAAGGCAACAGTTTAGGGCCACATATAGGGTATTTCCGTACTTCGGAGAAATTGAACAAATTTTGGGGGGCTTTTTCTCCTTTTACCCCTCACTCTTCAAAATCCCATTGTCGCTCCTTCCCTTCTGAAGCCTCTAGTGCACCCACAGAGCACTTAACATCCACATATTAGGTATTTCCTTATTCGAGCGAAATTGGGTTACAAATTTTGGGGTGATTTCTCTCCTTTTACCCCTTGTAAAAATTCAAAAACTGGGTCTACAAGAACATGCTAGTGTAAAAAATTAAGATTTTGAATTTTCTCCTTCACACTGCTGCTATTCCTGTGAAACACCTAAAGGGTTAATAAACCTTTTGAATGTCATTTTGGATACTTTGAGGGGTGCAGTTTTTATAATGGTGTCATTTATGGTGTATTTCTAATATGAAGGCCCTTCAAATCCATTTCAAAACTGAATTGGTCCCTGAAAAATAAAAATTTTTAAAATGTTGTGAAAAATTGGAAAATTGCTGCTGAACTTTGAAGCCCTCTGATGTCTTCCAAAAGTAAAAACATGTCAACTTTATGATGCAAATATAAAATAGACATATTGTTAATGTTAATCAATATATCATTTATTTGGGATGTCCATTTTCCTTATAAGCAGAGAGTTTCAAAGTAAAAAAAAATGCAAAAAAACTTCATTGAGAAACATGACTTTGGCAATAGAAAAGGTTTTATGTGGAAAACTGGTTAAAATGGTTACAGGAGTTATAGAATAGATGATCTATCATGCAGGGTAATGTGAATGACATCAAAATAATTTGATACATTAAAATACAAATCATTAAATTAGTACCAAGATATCTAATTTGAGGAGATTTTTTTTAAAGAGTAAAATAATACACAGGCCAAAAACTCTAACCAAGAGCAAAGTATGAAGAGGCAAAGTTCAACTTTACTTTGGAAGTGCAAATAGAAAACACAGAAAACAAACAGTTCCTGTACGTTGTTAATAGCATTTATTCAGTATTTTGTTTTGTCTTATTATCGTCAAATATAGAGTATCGAATAAGGATTTTTGGAATATTATTTAAAATATATATATATATAACGCCTTACACTGTGGGCAATTTTTGAATTTCTAAAAGGGTTGAAATCTACCAGATATTCTTTTGTATACTGCCTCCAGGTAAGTAAAACACCTGTCTGTATCCAATGGTAATGTTTATGTGTGTGTATATATATATATATATATATATATATATATATATATATATGAGAGAGAGTGAAAGAAAGATATGTGTGTATATATATATATATATATATATATATATTTATATTTGTGTATTTTTTTATGACTTTGTTATAGTATATTAGTTAAAGGGAAATACATGTGTTTGGAGCTTCTGTTTTTCTCAAATTAAACATATCTACATACAGCGACAGAGCACATTGAAATATGATACAATTTGCCATATGATACAATTTTGGGCAACTTTTCTGCAGATTACTTGCATTTTTTTCTGCTTTTTCCTTGCTGTGATCTAATATTTTTTGGGTCCGTCTAGAAAATATGCTATCAAAGTAGCCTAAGGCTTTTATATTGCTTTTAACCCCTTAAGGACTCAGCCCATTTTGGCCTTAAGGACTCAGACAATTTAATTTTTAAGTTTTCATTTTTTCCTCCTGGCCTTCTAAAAATCATAACTCTTTTATATTTTCATCCACAGACTAGTATGAAGGCTTGTTTTTTGCACGACCAGTTGTCCTTTGTAATGACATAACTCATTATATCATAAAATGTATGGCACAACCAAAAAACACTATTTTTGTGGGGAAATGAAAAAGAAAAACGCAATTTTGCTAATTTTGGAAGGTTTCGTTTTCACGCCGTACAATTTACGGTAAAAATGATGTGTGTTCTTTATTCTGAGAGTCAATACGATTAAAATAATACCCATTATTACATACTTTTCTATTATTGTTGCGCTTAAAAAAAATCACAAACTTTTTAACCAAATTAGTATGTTTATAATCCCTTTATTTTGATGACCTCTAACTTTTTTATTTTTCCGTATAAGCGGCGGTATGAGGGCTCATTTTTTGCGCCATGATCTTTACTTTTTTTGAAACCACATTTGCGTCTAAAAAACTTTTAATACATTTTTTATAATTTTTTTTAATAAAATGTATTAAAGTAGCAATTTTGGACTTTTTTTTTTTTACGTTCACGCCGTACGGGATCATTAACATTTTATTTTAATAGCTCGGACATTTACACACGCGGCGATACCAAATATGTCTATTAAATTTATTTTTTACGCTTTTTGGGGGTAAAATAGGAAAAAACGTACGTTTTACTTTTTTTATTGGGGGAGGGGATTTTTCCCTTTTTTTAACTTTTACATTTTTTTACATTTTTTTTTTTACACTTGAATAGTCCCCATAGGGGACTATTCATAGCAATACCATGATTGCTAATACTGATCTGTTCTATGTATAGAACATAGAACAGATCAGTGTTATCGGTCATCTTCTGTTCTGGTCTGCTCGATCTCAGACCAGAGAAGAAGACGCCGGGAGCCGGAAGGAGGAAGGTGAGGGGACCTCTGTGCGGCGTTCTGAATGATCGGATCCCCGCAGCAGCGCTGCGGGCGATCCGATCATTCATTGAAATCGCGCACTGCCGCAGATGCCGGGATCTGTATTGATCCTGGCACCTGAGGGGTTAATGGCGGACGCGGGCGACGGCCATTGCCGGCGGGTCCCTGGCTGCGATCAGCAGCCGGGATCAGCCGTGCATGACACGGACATCGCTCCGATGCCCGTGGTTATGCACAGGACGTAAATGTACGTCCTGGTGTGTGAAGTACCACCGCACCAGGACGTACATTTACGTCCTGCGTCCTTAACGGGTTAAATGGGCACTGTCACCAACTTTATTTTTTGATATGTTGTAGTACTTATGTACTACAACATATCTCTTTTAATATACTTTTATTTTATTTTTTTTCATTAAAAAGGTTTAATTTACATTTAAAAACTGGCCACTGAAAAAGGACTGATTTTGGAGTGGCAATCAGTCCTTTTTCAATTAGGCTGCACTCGCTCCCTGCCTGTCAATCAGACAGGCGGAAGCAAGCGCATTGGCTCCCCGGCCACTGGGTGGGAGGCCACTCCTCCCGCACATCGCCGCCGGCGCCTCGTTGCCACCGCTGTCCTTGCACGCCCGCTGCCGGACTCTGCAGTAACTGCAAGTGTAATGAGGGAACGGGGTATGCGGGGCGCGGGGGGGGGGGAGGAGTGAACGGGCTAGTGCCGTAGCGGGGGGGGGGGGAACGGGCTAGCAAAAAAAAAATAGGATGGTGGGAGCTACCCTTTAAGTCTGTGCAATACAATGTGAGGCCCCTTTCAAACTGCTGTTGTGCCCCTTTGGAAAAGGTCAGCACTTCTTTTTTGTACCTTTTTAAGGGGTATTCCATGAAAAAACTTTTTTTTTTCATATCAACTGGCTCCAGAAGGTAAAACAGATTTGTATGTTACTTCTATTAAAAAATCTTAATCCTTCCAGTACTTAGCTGCTTAACCTATTCAGGACACATGTCATACCGATACGTCATGGGACCCCGGTACTTAACCCCTACAGGACCCATGACGTAACGGTACGTCCCGACACCCTGGGTCTTAAGGACCAGGGACGTACATTTACGTCATGGGCAGTTTTAGTCCCCGCCGTGCGCCGGGCGGGGATCGGACCGGGATGCCTGCTGAAATCATTCAGCAGGCATCCCGTGCAAATGCCCAGGGGGGTCATCAGACCCCCCCATGTCGGCGATCGCGGCAAATCGCAAGTGAATTCACACTTGCGATTTGCGCGATTCCGGGTCATTACGGGTCTATAGTGACCCGGTGACCCGGAATGTAAGGGGGATCGCGGGTGTCTAAGACACCCACGATCCCCCTGAAGCGATAGGAGTGAGGTGGCACGGGTGCCACCCCTCCTATCCCTGCTATTGGTGGTCTAGACGCGACCACCAATAGCAGATCGGGGGCGGGGGGTTTACTTTCGTTTTCCCCGTCCTGCCCTCCCACAATAGGCGGGGCAGGACGGGGAAATGACGGGGACCGGCGCCGAAGATCCACTTACCGATCCGGGCGGGCGTCGGAGGCTGCAGGCGACGGAGATCGGCGGGCGGCGATGACGTGCGGCTGGATCCGACGGAAGCCGGTGAGTTGCCTAGCAACATCTGGAGGGTACAGTTTGAGACCATTATACAGTGGTCTCTAACTGTAGCCCTCCAGATGTTGCAAAACTACAACTCCCAGCATGCCCAGACAGCTGTTTGGGCATGCTGGAATATGTAGTTTTGCAACAGCTGGAGGGCTACAGTTTGAGACCACTATATAGTGGTCCCTAAACTGTAGCCCTCCAGATCTTGCAAAACTACAACTCCTAGCATGCTCAAACAACTGTTTGCTGTCAGGGCATGCTGGGAATTGTAGTTTTGCAACAGCTGGAGGACCACAGTTTGGAGATCACTTTGCAGTGTTCTCTAAAACTGTAGCCCTCCAGATGCAAAACTGCAAATCCCAGCATGCCCTGACAGCAATCAGCTGTCTCGGCATGCTGGGAGTTGTAGTTGCGTACCTCCAGCTATTGCATGACTACATCTCCCAGCATGCCCTTCGGCGATCAGTACATGCTGGGAGTTGTAGTTTTGCAACAGCTGGAGTCACACTGGTTAGAAAATACTGAGTTAGGTAACAGAACCTAACTGAAGGTTTTCCAACCAGTGTGCCTCCAGCTGTTGCAAAAGTACAACTCCCAGCATGCACGGTCTGTCAGTACATGCTGGGAGTTGTAGTTTTGAAACAGCTGGAGGTTTGCCCCCCCATGTGAACGTACAGGGTACATTCACACGGGCAGGCTTACAGTAAGTTTCCTGCTTCAAGTTTGGGCTGCGGCAAATTTTTCGCCATAGCTCAAACTTCTAGCGAGAAACTTACCGTAACCCACCAGTGCGAATGTACCCTAAAAACACTACACTACCACATAATAAAGGGTAAAACACTACATATACACCCCCTTACACTGTCCCCCCAATAAAAATGAAAAACGTATTGTATGGCAGTGTTTCCAAAACGGAGCCTCCAGCTGTTGCAAAACAACAACTCCCAGCATTTCCAGACAGCCACTGACTGTCCAGGCATGCTGGGAATTTAGCAACAGCTGGAGGCACCCTGTTTGGGAATCAGTGGCATAGAATACCCCTATGTCCACCCCTGTGCAATCCCTAATTTAGTCCTCAAATGCGCATGGCGCTCTCTCACTTCGGAGCCCTGTCGTATTTCAAGGCAACAGTTTAGGGCCACATATGGGGTATCGCCGTACTCGGGAGAAATTGCACTACTAATTTTGGGGGGCTTTTTCTCCTTTTACCCCTTAGGAAAAGGAAAAGTTGGGGCTACACCAGCTTGTTAGTGTAAAAAAAAAAAAAAAATTACACTAACATGCCGGTGTTGCCCTTTACTTTTTATTTTCACAAGCGTTAAAAGGAAAAAAAGACCCCCAAAATTTGTAACGCAATTTCTCCTGAGTATAGAAATACCCCATATGTGGGTGTAAAATGCTCTGTGGGCGCATAACAAGGCTCAGGAGTGAGAGTGCACCATGTACATTTGAGGTCTAAATTGGTGATTTGCACAGGGGTGGCTGATTTTACAGCGGTTCTGACATAAACCCCCCCCAAAAAATACCCACATGTGACCTCATTTTGCAAACTACACCCCTCACGGAATGTAATAAGGGGTACAGTGAGCATTTACGCCCCACAGGTGTCTGACAGATTTTTGGAACAGTGGTCTGTGAAAATGAAAAATTTTATTTTTCATTTGCACAGCCCACTGTTCCAAAGATCTGTCAAACGCCAGTGGGGTGTAAATACTCACTGCACCCCTTATTAATTTCTGTGAGGGGTGTAGTTTCCAAAATAGGGTCACATGTGGGGGGTTCCACTGTTCTGGCACCACGGGGGGCTTTGTAAACGCACATGGCCCCTGACTTCCATTACAAAACATTTTTTTCCCAAAAGCTCAATGGCGCTCCTTCTCTTCTGAGCATTGTAGTGCGCCAGCAGAGCACTTGACGTCCACACATGGGGTATTTCCATACTCAGAAGAGATGGGGTTACAAATTTTGGGGGGTCTTTTCTGCTATTAACCCTTACAAAAATGTGAAATTTGGGGGGAAACACACATTTTTGTGAAATTATTATTATTTTTTTTTACATATGCAAAAGTCGTGAAACCCCTGTGGGGTATTAAGGCTCGCTTTATTCCTTGTTACGTTCCTCAAGGGGTCTAGTTTCCAAAATGGTATGCCATGTGTTTTTTTTTTGCTGTTCTGGCACCATAGGGGTTTCCTAAATGCGACATGCCCCCCGAGCAAAATTTGCTCTCAAAAAGCCAAATATGACTCCTTCTCTTCTGAGCATTGTAGTTCACCCGTAGTGCACTTCAGGTCAACTTATGGGGTACCTCCATACTCAGAAGAGATGGGGTTACAAATTTTGGGGGGTCTTTTCTGCTATTAACCCTTGCAAAAATGTGAAATTTGGGGGGAAACACACATTTTAGTGAAAAAAAAATATTTTTTTTTTACATATGCAAAAGTCGTGAAACACCTTTGGGGTATTAAGGCTCACTTAATTCCTTGTTACGTTCCTCAAGGGGTCTAGTTTCCAAAATGGTATGCCATGTGTTTTTTTTTTGCTGTTCTGGCACCATAGGGGCTTCCTAAATGCAACATGCCCCCCAAAAACCATTTCAGAAAAACGTACTCTCCAAAATCCCCTTGTCGCTCCTTCGCTTCTGAGCCCTCTACTGCGCCCGCCGAACAATTTACATAGACATATGAGGTATGTGCTTACTCGAGAGAAATTGGGCTACAAATACAAGTATACATTTTCTCCTTTTACCCCTTGTAAAAATAAAAACATTGGGTCTACAAGAACATGCGAGTGTAAAAAATGAAGATTGTGAATTTTCTCCTTCACTTTGCTGCTATTCCTGTGAAACACCTAAAGGGTTAAAACGCTGACTGAATGTCATTTTGAATACTTTGGGGGGTGCAGTTTTTATAATGGGGTCATTTGTGGGGTATTTCTAAAAAGAAGACCCTTCAAATCCACTTCAAACCTGAACTGGTCCCTGAAAAATAGTGAGTTTGAAAATTTTGTGAAAAATTGGAAAATTGCTGCTGAACTTTGAACCCCTCTGGTGTCTTCCAAAAGTAAAAACACGTCAATTTTATGATGCAAACATAAAGTAGACATATTGTATATGTGAATCAAAATTTTTTTTATTTGGAATATCCATTTTCCTTACAAGCAGAGAGCTTCAAAGTTTGAAAAATGCAAATTTTTCAAATTTTTCATCAAATTTTGGGATTTTTCACCAAGAAAGGATGCAAGTTACCATAAAATTTTACCGCTATGTTAAAGTAGAATATGTCACGAAAAAACAATCTCGGAATCAGAATGATAACTAAAAGCATTCCGGTGTTATTAATGTTTAAAGTGACAGTGGTCAGATGTGCAAAAAACGCTCTGGTCCTGAGGTGTAAAATGGCCTGGTCCTTAAGGGGTTAAGGACCCATAACGTACATGTACGGGCGTGGGAATTTCGGTCCCTGCCGCGCACCAGCATGCACCCCACGCAAATGACCAGGGGGGTAATCAGACCCCCCCACGTCGGCGATCGCGGCAAATCGCAAGTGAATTCACACTTGCGAATTGCGCAATTCCGGGTCATTCCGGGTCTATGGTGCCCCGGAATATAAGGGGGATCGCGGTTGTCCACGACACCAACGATCCCCCTGAAGGGATAGGAGTGAGGTGGCAGGGGTGCCATCCCTCCTATCCATGCTATTGGTCGTATAGACGCGACGACCAATAGCAGATCGGGGGCAGGGGTAGTTAATATCGGTTTCCCCGTTCTGCCCACCCACAATAGGCGGTGCAGAAGAGGAAACCGACAGAGACCGGCGCCGAAGGTCACTTACTGATCTGCGGAGGCTGCGGGCGACAGTGATCGGCGGGCGGCAATGTCGTGCGGCTGGCCCTCTGGATCCTACGGAAGCCGGTGAGTTGCCTAGCAACATCTGGAGGGCTACAGTCTGAGACCACTATACAGTGGTCTCTATACTGTAGCCCTCCAGATATTGCAAAACTACAACTACCAGCATGCCCAGACAGCTGTTTGGGCATGCAGGGAGTTGTAGTTTTGCAACAGCTGGAGGTCTACAATTTAGAGACCACTGCACACTGTGCACAGTGATCAATAAACTGTAGCCCTCTAGATCTTGCAAAACTACAACTCCTAGCATGTACACACAGCAGTTTGCTGTCTGTGCATGCTGGGATTTGTAGTTTTGCAACATCTGGAGGGCCACAGTTTGGAGATTACTGTGCACTGGTCTTTAAATTGTAGCCCTACAGATGTTGCAAAACCCAGCATGCCCAAACAGCAAACAGCTGTCTTGGCATGCTGGGAGTTGTAGTTGCTTACCTCCAGCTGTTGCATAACTACATCTCCCAGCATGCCCTTCGGCTATCAGTACATGCTTTGGCAACAACTGGAGACACACAGGTTTTGTTACCTAACTCAGTATTTTCCAACCAAACTGAAGGTTTTCCAACCAGTGTGCCTCCAGCTGTTGCAAAAGTACAACTACCAGCATGCACGGTCTGTTAGTACATGCTGGGAGTTGCAATTGTGAAACAGATGGAGGTTGTCCCCCCCCCCCCCCCCCATGTAAATGTACAGGTTAAATTCACACGGGCAGGTTTACAGTAAGTTTCCTGCTTGAAGTTTGAGCTGAGGCAAATTAACACATAATAAAAAGGTAAAACACTACATATGATACCATTCAACTCTATTGGGCCAAATAGCACATGTAGAGGTACTAAGCCACAACAACAAATTAACCTTAGGGGGTTACGTAAATAACCTCTAATCACATGTGCTACAAATGACTAAAACTTAACTTTTAATGTTTTTATATAAATGCAACAAAAAGGTGAGATACACACATGTTAATATTACAGTACCACTAATGTCAATTGAGTATCTAAGAATCCGTACTTTTGGGTCATAGCCGATATGGCCACCGTGAACACTCAACTGTGATTGAGATTATCTATCTGAGTGATCCAGTGTCACACTCGACAGGCCTATATATCTTGCCGTCTTGCTAAATCAGGGGATATATATCCCTCTTAAATAGGCTAAATAGTGTGGACACTGTATTGTGTATCGAGAGTAGGTATAAACACCCCCAAGATGGTAATGCCACTGTGGACGTGGTTCTCACATGAGGTGCTAAAGTCACTTATATATGTGACATTCACTGTTTAGTTGCTCTTGGTGGCCATGCAGCACCCACTACCCGTGACCTGCTGTGCACCGCAGGCACGGTTGTGGTGTCCCCGTACCGTATCCCATACGTTACCTGTATAGAGGTCCCCATAGTCAGAATCCCTAGGACATCGGGGTCCCTCTTGTCTAGTTTTCCCCTTGTCACCTCTCACTTAGTCAGTAAGTATATAGTAGTTCTATTTAATATCTTTAAAGCGGCGATAAAATCTGATGTGAGGTGATAAAATGGGATTGTCCCAAATAAATGAATTTCAAAATCACCCATAAATAAATTAGCAAATGAAGGTGCCACTTTCGCGCCCATCGCTGTGCCTGTTTCCTGATGGTATATTTTTCCATTGTATGTAAAATAGTTGTTCTGTAAAATAAATCTCAGACCGTTGATTAGGAACTTCTTATGTGCGATGGATAGGGTGGCATCCTGTTCTAGATATTTTTTGACGCGATGGATGCCTCTGTCATGATTAATGTTACTATAAAGTGCTTGTACATCGCAGGTAATAAATTTCTAGCCTGGTATCCACTTTATATCTAGAAGGGATTCAATCAGATGAGATTAATCCCGAAGATGGCTCTGTAATTTAAGGACATGTTCAAATATAGATCTATATAGTGAGCTAGGTTGCTCGTCGCTGATGATGTACAGGAAACAATTGGGCGACCTGGTTTTTTTTTATGTCTTTGTGAATTTTGGGTAAAAAGTAAAAATAGGGCTTATTGCCATTTTTTATTGTGATGTAATTGCGCTCTTCTTTAGTGAGGATACTCTGTTTAAAAGCATCATTAATGAGGTTCTGAAGATCTGTTTCCACTTTCTTAAGGATCATTTTAAATAGTGCTGTAATATAATGTGTTTGATAAAATATTAGTTGCTTCCTTCTCATAAAAATCCAGATCCATAATAACTAGACCACCACCCTTGTCTGCAGGTCGTAGTACAATGTTTCTATTGTTCTGGAGGTCCTTGAGTGCTTTTTGTTCATTTCTAGTGATATTATGTTTCTTTCTCGGTTCTTGAATCATTTTATCCTTAGTCAGATAAAACGAGGTCTGAGAACACTTCAATATAGGAACCTTGTTTGTAAAAGGGATAAAAGGTGGGAAATGGTTTAATGACAAGGTTGATGTCTTGTAATTATAACTGGAGGTTTTTCTTCCTGTGTATCCCTTATAGCTGGAGGTTTTTGTTCCTGTATATCCCTTCATGGATCATGCACCAGATGTAACGGGTTTGTGATATCCCTCAGGGTTTCTTGATGTTTAATTTTTGTAGAGCAAAAAATCTTTGAAGAGTTAATTTTCTTATGAATTTATTGAAATCTAGAAAAAGCTGAAAATGATTTACAGTGCTGGTGGGACAAAATAATTAACCCCTCTGTAGAAGGCTTGTCTCATGGTCATTAAGAATATATCTAGATATATTATATATATAGACAGACTTAGAACTCTTCTGAGAAGAGTTCTAAGTCTGTCTATATATATAATATATCTAGATATATTCTTAATGACCATGACACGAACCCGTTACATCTGGTGCATGATCAACCAAGGGATATACAGGAAGAAAAACCTCCAGCTATAAGGGATACACAGGAAGAAAAACCTCCAGTTATAATTACAAGACATCAACCTTGTCATTAAACCATTTCCCACCTTTTATCCCTTTTACAAACAAGGTTCCTATATTGAAGTGTTCTCAGACCTCGTTTTATCTGACTTCAATGATAAAATGATTCAAGAACCGAGAAAGAAACATAATATCACTAGAAATGAACAAAAAGTACTCAAGGACCTCCAAAACAATAGAAACATCGTACTACGACCTGCAGACAAGGGTGGTGGTCTAGTTATTATGGATCTGGATTTTTATGAGAAGGAAGCAACTAATATTTTATCAAACACATTATATTACAGCACTATTAAAAATGATCCTTTTAAGAAAGTGGAAACAGATCTTCACAACCTCATTAATGATGCTTTTAAACAGAGTATCCTCAATAAAGAAGAGCGCAATTACATCACAATAAAAAATGGCAATAAGCCCTATTTTAACTTTTTACCCAAAATTCACAAAGACATAAAAAAAAAACCAGGTCGCCCAATTGTTTCCTGTACATCATCAGCGACGAGCAACCTAGCTCACTATATAGATATATATTTGCAGGAACATGTCCTTAACTCCTTAAGGACACATGACGTTCTCTTACGTCTCCATTTTCGAGTCCTTAAGGACACATGACGTATGAGAACCTCATGTGTTTTACCGGCCCCCCGCAGCCATCTGAAGCGGAGCCGGTGCCCGATGCCTGCTGAAATCGTTCAGCAGGCATCAGGGCATATCGCCCAGGGGGGTCAAGATGACCCCCCATGTCGGCGATGGCCGCAGATCGCTGGACAATTCAGTCCTGCGATCTGTGGCGGATTCCGGGTCAATCGGGTCTCCAGTGACCCGGAATTATTGGCTGATCGGGGCCGTCAGAGACGGACCCGAACAGCCATAGCCAGTAGGGGTGAGGTGGCACTGGTGCCACCTCACGATCGCCCTGATTTGTCGACCAATCAGGGCGCCTGCTGCGGGTGTTACTCCCGCAACCCGCTCCACCCCTCTTCTGGAGGACATGAGCGGGTGCGGGAAGAAGACCCCGGATGCTGGGGACCCCGATCTCCGGCATCCCTGTTGGGATCGGGGCCCCAAGAGCGACGGCTGCGGCGAGGGACTGACCTGTGCGGCGGCGTGGAGCAGCAGCAGCAGGAGGTGAGGGACAGCCTCCTGCTGTTGCTTAGCAACCGCTCCCAGCATGCAAAAAGGGCATGCTGGGAGCTGTAGTTATGCAACAGCAGCAGGCAGAACACCACAACTCCCAGCAGTCCCTTATGTGCATGCTGGGACTTATAGTTTTGCAACAGCTGGAGGCACAATTTTTCTATGGAAAAGTGTACCTTCAGCTGTTGTATAACTACAACTCCCAGCTTGCACAATCAGCTAAAGTGCATGCTGGGAGTTGTAGTGGTGTATCTGCTGGTTGCATAACTACAACTCCCAGCATGCCCGTTGGCTGTCGGTGACTGCTGAGAGTTGTAGTTTTGCAACAGCTGAAGGCACACTGAGTTAAGTAGCAAACTAGTGTGTCTCCAGCTGTTGCATAACTACAATCCCCAGCATCCCCAGCCAAAGTAGTATGCCTCCAGCTGTTGTATAACTACAAGACCCAGCATGCCCTTCCGCTGTCCGTACATGCTGGGGGTTGTAGCTTTTGCAACAGCTGAAGGCACACTGGTTGCAAAACACTGAGTTTGTTACCAAACTCGGTGTTTCACAACCAATGTGCCTCCAGCTGTTGCAAAACTACAACTCCTAGCATGCACTTATAGACCATACATTCTGGGAATTGTAGTTTTGCAACAGCTGGAGGTCCCCCCCCCCCGCCAATGTGAACGTACAGGGTACACTCACATGGGCGGAGGATTACAGTAAGTATCCGGCTGCAAGTTTGAGCTGCGGCAAATTTTCTGCCACAGCTCAAACTGCCAGCAATAAACTACTGTGAACCCCCGCCCGTGCGACTGTACCCTAAAAACACTACACTAACACAAAATAAAATAAAAAGTAAAAAACACTACATATACACATACCCCTGCCCAATAAAAATGAAAAACGTCTGGTACGCCACTGTTTCCAAAACGGAGCCTCCAGCTGTTGCAAAACAACTACTCCCAGTATTGCCAGATAGCCACTGACTGTCTAGGCATGCTGGGAGTTTTACAACAGCTGGAGGCACCCTGTTTGGGAATCACTGGCGTAGAATACCCCTATGTCCACCCCTATGCAAGTCCCTAATTTAAGCCTCAAATGCGCATGGTGCTCTCACTTTGGAGTCCTGTCGTATTTCAAGGCAACAGTTTAGGGTCACATATGGGGTATCGCCGTACTAGGGAGAAATTGTGTTACAAATTTTGGGGGGTATTTTCTGCTATTACCCTTTTTAAAAATGTAAAATTTTTGGGAAAACAAGCATTTTAGGTAAAAAAAAATAATTTTACATATACAAAAGTCGTGAAACACCTGTAGGGTATTTAGGTTCACATTACCCCTTGTTTTGTTCCCCGAGGGGTCTAGTTTCCAAAATGGTATGCCATGTGGTTTTTTTTTTTTGCTATTCTGGCACCATAGGGGCTTCCTAAATGCGGCATGCCCCCAGGGCAAAATTTGCTTTCAAAAAGCCAAATGTGACTCCTTCTCTTCCGAGACCTGTAGTGCGCCAGCAGAGCACTTTTCACCCCCATATGGGGTGTTTTCTGTATCGGGAGAAATTGGGCTTCAAATTTTGGAGGGTATTTTCTGCTATTACCCTTTTTAAAAATGTAAACATTTTGGGAAACCAAGCATTTTAGGTAAAAAAATTTGTATTTTTTTTTTACATATGCAGAAGTCGTGAAACACCTGTTGGGTATTAAGGTTCATGTTACCCCTTGTTACGTTCCCCGAGGGGTCTAGTTTCCAAAATGGTATGCCATGTGTTTTTTTTTCGCTGTTCTGGCACCATAGGGGCTTCCTAAATGCGGCATGCCCCCAGAGCAAAATTTGCTTTCAAAAAGCCAAATGTGACTCCTTCTCTTCTGAAACCTTTAGTGCTCCAGCAGAGCAATTTTCACCCCCATATGGGGTGTTTTCTGTATCGGGAGAAATTGGGCTTCAAATTTTGGGGGGGTATTAAGGTTCACTTTACCCCTTGTTATGTTCCCTGAGGGGTCTAGTTTCCAAAATGGTATGCCATGTGTTTTTTTTTGCTGTCCTGGCACCATAGGGGCTTCCTAAAGGTGACATGCCCCCCAAAAATCATTTGTCGCTCCTTCCCTTCTGAGCCCTCTACTGCGCCCGCCGAACAATTAACATAGACATATGAGGTATGTGCTTACTCGAGAGAAATTGGGTTTCAAATACAAGTAAAAATTTTCTCCTTTTTACCCCTTGCAAAAATTCAAAAATTGGGTCTACAAGAACATGCGAGTGTAAAAAATGAAGATTTTGAATTTTCTCCTTCACTTTGCTGCTATTCCTGTGAAACACCTAAAGGGTTAATACACTTACTGAATGTCATTTTGAATACTTTGGGGGGTGCAGTTTTTATAATGGGGTCATTTGTGGGGTATTTCTAATATTAAGACCCTTCAAATCCACTTCAAAACTGAACTGGTCCCTGAAAAATAGTGAGTTTGAAAATGTTGTGAAAAATTTCAAAATTGCTGCTGAATTTTCAAGTCCTCTGGTGTCTTCCAAAAGTAAAAACTCATAAATTTTATGATGCAAACATAAAGTAGACATATTGTATATGTGAACCAAAAAATATATATTTTGAATATTCATTTTCCTTACAAGCAGAGAGCTTCAAAGTTAGAAAAATGCAACATTTTCATCTTTTTTTCATCAAATTTGGGGATTTTTCACCAAGAAAGGATGCAATTTACCATAAAATTTTACCACTAAGATAAAGTAGAATATGTCACGAAAAAACAATCTCGGAATCAGAATGATAACTAAAAGCATTCCAGAGTTATTAATGTTTAAAGTGACAGTGGTCAGATTTGCAAAAAACGCTCCGGTCCTTAAGGTGTAAAATGGCCTGGTCCTTAAGGGGTTAAATTACAGAGCCATCTTCGGGATTCATCTCATCTGATTGAATCCCTTCTAGATATAAAGTGGATACCAGGCTGGAAATTTATTACCTGCGATGTACAAGCACTTTATAGTAATATTAATCATGACAGAGGCATCCATTGCGTCAAAAAATATCTAGAACAGGATGCCACCCTATCCATCGCACATAAGGAGTTCCTAATCAACAGTCTGAGATTTATTTTACAGAACAACTATTTTACATACAATGGAAAAATATATCATCAGGAAACAGGCACAGCGATGGGCGCGAAAGTGGCACCTTCATTTGCTAATTTATTTATGGGTGATTTTGAAAATTCATTTATTTGGGACAATCCCATTTTATCACCTCACATCAGATTTTATCGCCGCTTTATAGATGACCTGTTTTTTATATGGGAAGGACATGATGGATCAGAGTTTCTTTTGTTGGAAACACTAAATAAAAATGACTGGGGTATTTCTTTTACCATGGAATCAAATTTTAACAGTATTACATTTTTAGACCTATGCATTTCACATGACGACCACAATATTTTTACATCTACTCATTTTAATTCTGTTGATGTGAATAGCTATCTGGAATTTCAAAGTGGGCACTATAGAAAATGGATTACAAATATCCCTTTCAGCCAATTTCGGCGGATAAGAAAAAACTGCACAAGAGATAGTGATTTTTTTTAACCCAATCCCGTATTTTAAATAAAAGTTTTAGATCTAAAAAATATCCTGAACAAATTATCCAAACTGCATTTGAGAAAGCTAGAAACCTAGACCAAAAAAGCTGCTTGACTCCAAAACAAAAGAGAAATGCTGAAAAAGAAGCTAATACATTTTCTATGAACTTTATTACAACTAATATGGGGCATGGAACATCTTAGCTATGAGGAGCGATTAAAGGAGTTACAATTGTTTAGTCTTGAGAAGAGACGTTTAAGGGGGGATATGATAAACGTATATAAGTATATTAATGGCCCATACAAAAAATATGGAGAAAAACTGTTCCAGGTTAAACCCCCCCAAAGGACGAGGGGGCACTCCCTCCGTCTGGAGAAGAAAAAGTTTAGTCTCAAGGGGCGACACGCCTTCTTTACCGTGAGGACTGTGAATTTATGGAACGGTCTACCTCAGGAACTGGTCACAGCAGGAACAATTAACAGCTTTAAAACAGGATAAGATACATTCCTGGAACAAAATAAGATTAATGCTTATGAAGAAATATAAAATCTCATCCCTTCCCCAATATCGCGCCACACCCCTACCCCTTATTTCCCTGGTTGAACTTGATGGGCATATGTCTTTTTTCGACCGTACTAACTATGTAACTATGTAACTATGTAACAACTTTCAACAAAAATATACCGTCAATCAAACATATTCTAAGATCACATTGGCACATCTTACAACAAGATAACTACCTCAAACAATATTTACCTGATAAACCGCAGTTAACCTTTCAGAGAGCTCCGAACCTCAAAAGTCTACTAGCCCCAAGCCAGCTACGCCAACACCGCTTCCAAACTGATGAAAAATGTGGAAATCCTTCTAGGAAACCTGGCACCTATAAATGCTACAGAAAAGACTGCATGTGCTGTAGAGAAATCACACATGGCCTTACTCACATCAGTTCTAAAAAAACGGGTGAAAGATTTAATATAAAAACTCATCTGACATGTCAGTCTGACTTTGTGATATATGTCGAACAGTGCATATGTTCACTCCAATATGTCGGAAGAACTACCCAACCGCTTCACAATAGGTTAAATAAACATCGACATAATATTAAAAACAATTTCTTGCTGCATGGAGTCTCTAAACATTGTGCCCAAGTTCATCCAGACACAATAAATCCCATCACTATTACCCCTTTGGAGGCCATACCACAAAATGTCTCCAATAGGTTTGAGCAATTAAAACGCAAAGAAGTATATTGGATATACAGGATGGGAACTTTGGTTCCTGATGGCCTCAATGAATTGTCTGAAGTTATTCTATAATTACTCCATATTATGAATATAAAACAAATTCACTTCCTCTTAAAACTATACATAAGAAATTAATTATTATCATTGTCATCAGCTCTGAAAAATCCCTTCTCTTCACTCACCTTTTAATTGTCTTCTTATGCACTTCTTCCTCTGCGAACGCTACTTCCATCCGTATGTAAAAAATACTAGCATATAAAATCAGGGTTATATTGCCATCTAGTGGTGGGGTTTGAGTAACTACAACACATAATGTTTTCCTTCTACATCTATGTACTATAACACTGCCACCCAATGGTCATTTTTAGGTACTGTTTTCCTTCTACATCTTTGTACTACAACACTGCCACCCAATGGTCATTTTTAGGTACTGTTTTTCATTCATTTTCTAAGTTTTTATATACGAGTTTTTAATTATAAATATTGTAAAATTCTGATTATTTTATTATCTATATTTTTAGTCTATAAACCTACTGCATTTATTGCACAAATATTTTATATCAGTGTCATTTTGATTGCAGTGACACGTTGTTTTCCGGTTCCCCGGAAGTGGTAATCAATTTTCTTACACTATAAATGTAATCGTATTCCATTGAAATGTATGCCTGACGAAGATCCCGGTTCGGGATCGAAACGCGTTGCCAATAAAGAAGTTCATTTTCATCTCCGGGTACCAGCGCCTTCTTGAGAGGAACTTGTTCACATATTTCTTTCCAAAACGGCTATTTCTAGCCTACAGACAGCCTCAATAGGGGTACAGAACACTTTGCTCATATGGAGTGTGCTGAGGTAGTGAAATAATACTGTTATTCAGAATAACATGAAGATTATCAGCATCACTTTTAGAATCACTGCCGCAGAGCGGCACAATGACAGAGCCTGGAGGTGGCATCAGTGTGAGGAGACCATATAGTGGCTGAATGACACAGCGTGGAGGTGTTGGCAGCATGAGGACACCATATAGTGGCTTAATGACAAAGCCTGGAGGTGTTGGCAACACCAGGAGACCATATAGTGGCTTAATGACACAGCGTGGAGGTGTTGGCAGCATGAGGAGACCATATATTGGCTGAATGACACAGCATGGAGGTGTTGGCAGCATGAGGAGACCATATATTGGCTGAATGACACAGCGTGAAGGTGTTGGCAGCATGAGAAGACCATATAGTGGCTGAATGACACAGCTTGGATGAGGCTAAAGCATAAGGACACCATATAGTGGCTGAATGACACAGCATAGAGGTGTTGGCAGCATGAGGAGACCATATAGTGGCTTAATGGCACAGTGTGGAGGTGTTTACAGCATGAGGACACCATATAGTGGCTGAATGACACAGCGTGGAGGTGTTGGCAGCATGAGGAGACCATATAGTGGCTGAATGACACAGCGTGGATGTGTTGGCAGCATGAGGACACCATATAGTGGCTAAATGACACTGCATGGAGGTGTTCGCAGCATGAGGAGACCATATAGTGGCTGAATGACACAGCGTGAAGGTGTTGGCAGCATGAGGAGACCATGTAGTGGCTGAATGGCACAGCGTGGAGGTGTTGGCAGCATGAGGACACCATATAGTGGCTGAATGGCACAGTGGGAAGGTGTTGGCAGCATGAGGAGACCATATAGTGGCTGAATGACACAGCATGGAGTTGTTGGCAGCATAAGGAGACCATATAGTGGCTGAATGACACAGCGTGAAGGTATTGGCAGCATGAGGAGACCATATAGTGGCTGAATGACACAGCTTGGATGAGGCTGAAGCATGAGGACACCATATAGTGGCTGAATGACACAGCTTGGATGAGGCTGAAGCATGAGGACACCATATAGTGGCTGAATGACACAGCTTGGATGAGGCTGAAGCATGAGGACACCATATAGTGGCTGAATGACACAGCATGGAGGCATTGGCAGCATGAGGAGACCATATAGTGGCTGAATGACACAGCGTGGATGAGGCTGAAGCATGAGTACACACCAGGGCTTCACAATCCCCAAGAAAAAACACAAGAATTTTAGAAATTTTAAATGAAGATTTTGGATAGCTGGTGCTACCTATCATAAAATTTTTATACCCAGGCCCAGCAGCGGCATCAGTAAACCATATATTGCCTGAATGACACAGCATAGAGTTGGCTGATGCATGAGTATCAACCAGGGCTTCACAATCCCTAAGAAAAAACACAGTATTTTTTATTTTTATTTTAGAAGAAGATTTTGAATAGCGGGTGCTACCTATCATACAATTTAATTCCCAGACCCAGGGCCAGTAGCGGCATGAGTAAACCATATATTGCCTGAATGACACAGCCTGGAGTTGGCTGAAGCATGAGTAGACACCAGGGCTTCACATTCCCTAAAAAAAAACCACAACAATTTTTGAAATTTTAGAAGAAGATTTTGGATAGCGGGTACTACCTATCATAAAATGTTAATTCCCAGACCCAGGGCCAGCAGCGGCAACAGTAAACTATATATTACCTGAATGACACAACCTGGAGTTGGCTGATACATGAGGAGACCATTGAAATGTCTGATTTTTTTATTTGAAATTTAAATCAAAGTTTGAGTGTCCTGGACCCCGGCATGTGGGTACAAAGGACCAAATTTATCAAGTCCCCACAGGGCTCATGTGCCGTGACCGGCCATTGTTTCCAAGACTTTTCGCCAAGGCAAACCATGTGAAGAACAGCGTGACACAACCGTGCCCTGCCCACATGGTATGCTATAGGGCCACTGAGACTTGTCCAGGCAGTAGAGGCTTAGGACTCAGTGGAGGATGTGGAGTCACACACTGTCACAGGACTAACAGGCAGACAGAGTGGAGCAGGAAGCAGCATGAGTACACAAGAGGGGTTCACAACCCCTAAAATTAAAAGGTGAAAGATGAAATCTCTATTGAAGATGCATGTTAGGTAGTGCTACTATCCAAAAATGTAAGGCCCAAGCCCAAAAGCATCAGTAAGCCAAGTAATTCCTGAAACACACAGGAGCAGTCATCAGCAGTACACCCGAGGGTTTCATAACCCCTTTACATTGCAAGATCAATGTTGAAATTTGCATTAAGCATGTATTTTGCTACTGCTAAACATCCAAAAATGAAAGGCCCAAGGCCCGAAGCATCAGTGAGGCAAGTAGTTCCTGAAAGACACAGGATCAGTCAGGAGCAGGCATTCGTAGTACCCTGAAATATTAAGTGGCCAGGATATATGATAGTTGTAAGGTACAAAACTCCATCCAATATCTTGTTCATCGGAAGGGGTATGGTCCAGAGAACAGGTCGTAGGTTCCATCCTCTCTTTTGCCTCTTTACTCTCACTTTCTCTTTTTTATCTACCTGTCTATCTATCTATATACATATAGTAAAAAAGGAAAAAAAATTACTTAATGGGGGGAAAAGTGCCTAATACTTAACTTTTATTAATTCCACATAAAAACACACCAATCTGTGCTATAATATCCTCTCACCAAAAAGAAAAATAATGCTTAAAACTGACCAGGTTTGTCAGTATTCCATTAGGTCGTTGCCTATAGCAACCTATAACCAAGCATTTAGGTAGATCCTATTTATCGACCAAATCAGACGAAGTAGATCCCCTCACTTGCCTTGGCAACCGGTCCTTTTGATTATTGGATAATAGAATAGTGAAAACAATCAGGCTCACTCATCAACTATCCATTTAGAACTGCATACTCAAACTGTGGGTTTTAAAGCTATTAATTTAACTCACTTTAACTTTACCTCATTTTAGTATGATTATAGGTCTTTCAAATTCATAGAGGATGTCTAAAATTGTCTAATATTACTCACAGGTCCGTTCACCACAGTTAGATATACCTAGGAAGAAACATGTACATATAGGGACCTATCAGTATTTGTACTTCGGTACCTGTAAAGGAAAACAGACCGCTATGCGGTACTTACGATTCCTTGCCTGCTCAGGATCCTTGGATGGAGCACCACCCGCAGTGGCGGGGAGCCGGATTGTTTCTGCGGCTTCCTGTGCCTACGTGGCGAGGATCCCGGCATCTGTCATCATATCCGCACGGCTGTGACGTCACTGTATCCCGCCCACCCGTGATGATGCGGCTTGGCGGGTTAGTTGTCAGGACACGGCACTGTTGCTAACCAGGAGCTGTCAATGACGTGATTCCGGCCAGATTGGAATATACTGGTCGGCTGTTAGAGATTGCAAAGGCAAACAAAGTATTAAGTCTAAGCAATAACCACTGTCCCTATGAACGGACAGAGGGGATATAAGGGGTAAGTATATAGATATAATGTTACAAGTTATATATGGTCCTAGACGTGTGGGGCTGGATAGAGGAGAGGGGGGGGAAGGAAAAGAGGAAGGGGGGGGGGAGTCAATGCAGACTCAGGATATTCAGTTTTATCAGATGAATACTGAGTCCCTGGAAAGTAGTTGAGAATGCATTGCCTAACAAACATGTAAAATAAAAAATAAAAAATATGTATATACATAGGAGACAATTCTCTAATTGAAGTGACACAGGTCTAAAGAATATTTCATACATTACAGTGTGATTTAAAGTTTTCATGGAGTAGAGGAGGAATATTCTAGAAATTAGGGATAAGGATTAGGGATGATATAGATGACACCATCCCTCCATTAAAATGGGGATTATTCTACCAAAAAAGGGGGGGAGGGAGTATTAGCAGGGGCCTAATGAACCTATAATCTAACCCTAATTCTAGCTAATGGGACCCTAACTACCTAGGCGGAGTATAACGCCCTGAAAAGGGCAGCCCGCTCTGGAACCTCCTACTTGCCTCAGGCTGGACCCTACTATAAGCGGTATTACTACCTAAAGACCAGCTACAGTCTCCACTATGCTGCCTGACCATACCACTGTAACGGGGGGAGGTGTCAATAATGCCTTATAAATACATCATAAAAAACAGGCACAATTAAGATGGTCATTCAAACCCTTGGGAGTTACTGTTTCTAGCTTGTGGGTCCAGCGACATTCCTTTTGTAATAGGAATCTATCCACTTCCCCTCCTCTAGGTGAGGGCAACACCTTCTCTATACCCATCAATTTCAAATTCCTCACTTCACCCCGATGTACCAGATTCATATGTCGTGCATGGGGTTTATCCCTACTGTGCCTAATGTCTCCTAAGTGTTCCAGTATGCAAGTTTTCAATGCTCTTTTTGTTTTGCCCACATACTGGAGGGTACATGGGAAAATAGCAATATAAATAATATTGCGTGTAGTACAATTGATAAATTCTCGCACACGAAAAACTTCACCTGTATGTTCATTCCTGAAATTTCTAGATTGTAGAATGTTAGAGCAGGCCTTACAATGACCACAATGATGATTCCCAACATTCCGTTGAATATTGTCTAACCACGTGCCTCTCTTAGATTCGATTGAACGTAAATGACTCTGTGTAAGCAGGTCTGCAAGATTCCGTCCTCTTCTATAAGTTATCAAAGGACTTTCTGGTATCTTATCCCGAATATCTGGGTCCATGCGCAATATATCCCAATACTTACTCAGGATACTGCGCATCGAAAATGACCCTTGATCATATGTGGCTATGATACATGTCGTGATATTCTCTACCTTTGGTTTGGGTATCAACAAAGATTCTCTTGGTCTAGATAATGCATCTTTATATGCTTTTGTTAATATTTATGTGGGATACCCCCTCTCCTGGAATCTTTTCTTCATTTCTCTAGCTTCCAACACAAAATCCTGTTTCTAAGAACAGTTCCTCCTGAGGCGGAGATATTGCCCCCAGGGGTCCCGGGTGGCAACTCTCCCACCTCAGGAGGCTGTTCGCTGCTGTGGCCTTACGATGGATCGTGGTTCGCAAGGAACCATCATTTTTCTTGTGTATACAGTAACCCCCCCGACCTACGATGGCCCCGACATATGATAAAATCGACATACGATGGCCTCTCAGAGGCCATCGCATGTCGATGTCAGCATCGACATACGATGCTTTTATATGTCGGGGCCATCGCATTAACTGCTATCCGACAGAGCAAAATGCTTAAGCTGCTGTCGGATAGCAGTTTAAGCATCCCTGGCAGGTTCGCTTACCTATCCCCGCTGCTCCGGGTCCACTTTGCGATCCTCCAGTGTCTTGCGCATCTTCTCCAGGGTCCGGGACTTGCTTTCCGGCATCGTTATTACGTCACTACGCACGCCGCGCCGGCGCAGCAGCGTAATAACGTCACCAGAAAGCGAGGCCCGGACCCTGCAGAAGATGCGCAAGACACCGGAGGATCGCGAAGAAGACACCGGAGCAGCGGGACAGCATCGGGAGCCCCTGGGACAGCATCGGGAGCGGTGAGGACCTGGTCCGGAGCGACGGGAACAGGTGAATACAGCTTCCTATACTTTACATTGTACGGATCCCTCAACATACGATGGATTCGACAAACGATTGGTCGTTTGGAACGAATTACCATCGTATGTTGAGGGACCACTGTATTAATATCCAGGGACGGTAGGCAATAATTTTGGATCTCAAAAGTAAAGTATAAACCTAATTCATTTTGATTTAAAGAACAGATAAAGTGCATAGAGCAACCTTGCCACAGAATCAAAATGTCATCTATAAACCTTGCCCAAACGAGGGCACATTCACTATTTACTTCTCTGGGATCAGAAAAGATGGTGGTTGCCTCCCACCAGCCTACCATTGCAGTACCCCTAAGCTGGAGGAAGATTTTACCATTAAATAGAAAGTAATTATGTGTTAAAACATATCTTCACAGTTTTAGAATTAATCGATTGTGTTCATGTAAATTTTTTTCTCGAAATGACAGAAAATATGATATTGCCTGAAGCCCCACTTCGTGTGGGATTGAGGAATATAATGATTTCACATCAATATTAGTTAGTAGACTTGTGCACAAGAACATTTTTTGTTTTGTTTCCTTTTTTCCTTTTGGGTAAAATTTTAGTTTCTGTAATTTTTTCGGGCTTGATTTTTCGGATACATTCGGTATTCGGGGGTTTGGGCGATTTTTTTCGGATACATTCAGTATTCGGGTACATTCGGGTAAATCTTTTTTAAGCAGGGGACCATTATCGGGAGCGTGTGCAGGAAAAGAGGGCAGCCGCAGAGATCGGAACATTGGAAGACAGGTAAGTTAATATGATTTTATGTGATTTATTAATACATGAAGTAACGTTGAATGAATGAATGAATGAATGAATGTTGCATGAATGATTGATGTGTTTGATCGATGTGTTTGATTGTCGGGTGATTTATGTATAACATGTCATGTCACTTGTGCTAACACTGTTTCTGTTACTGTTACCAGGGTGCCTCCAGCTGTTGCAAAACTACAACACCCACCCAGCATGCCCTGACAGCCAAAGGCTGTCTGGGCATGCTGGGAGTTGCAGTTTTGGAACAGCTGGAGGCCCCCTGGTTCATTGGCAAAGATGCGCAAAGCTATTTTTCATCTTTCATTTTTAAATTTCCCTCTATCTTTTCTAAACTGGATTAGTAGGTCAATGAAATGCATAGTAATTGCCGTGGGAACATTTTTTGGGACCCCAAACGTTCTAAACGGCAATTATCCAATTAAGTCTGTGGTTTTATGAATGAAAAATGTTCCCATGGCAATTACTATGCATTTCATTGACCTACTAATCCAGTTTAGAAAAGATAGAGGGAAATTTAAAAATTAAAGATGAAAAATAGCTGTGCGCATCTTTGCCAATGAACCAGGCCTTTGGCTGTCATGGCATGCTGAGTGGGTGTTGTAGTTTTGCAACAGCTGGAGGCACCCTGGTAACAGTAACAGAAACAGTGTTAGTGCAAGTGGCATGACATGTTATACATAAATCACCCGACAATCAAACACATCGATCAAACACATCAATCATTCATGCAGCATTCATTCATTCAACATTACATCATGTATTAATGAATCACATAGAATTATACATTATCTTACCAGTCTTAATGTTCTGATCTCCGCGGGTCTCTTCTTTTCCGTGCACCAGCTCCCAATAATGGTCCCTTGCTTCTGAATGAAAACGAATTTTGTTTTAACAAAAGTAAAATTAGTTTTTCACAGTTTTGTAGGAATGTTCAGACTCGTTCGGACTCATTCGGATGTAAATATTTCGTACATTCGGATCAATCCATTGCACATGTCTACTAGTTAGTAGCGTATCCTTGTCTACTGTCAATCCTTCTAGTTTCTTGAGGAGATCTGTAGTGTCTCTAGTGTATGATGGCAAAGCTAATACAAAATCTCTCAAACATTGATCAATGTATATGCCTATGTTCTGTCCCAAACCTCCTATGCCTGCCACTATAGGTCGACCATTCAGGGGAGTTGTCCCCTTTAGTATCTTGGGCAAGGCATAGAAGGTTGGGACAACTGGTTTTGGAGGTATTAAGAACTCATATTCCTGATCACTTATGAGTTTATTATTTTAGCCTGTATGATGATCTCAATAAGTCCTTCCTTATATTTCTGTGTAGGATCCTGTGGTAATATTTTGTAGGTGGTCCTATCCTCCAACAATTTTTTACACATTAGTACATAGTTGGACCGATCCATCACAACAATATTTCCCCCCTTATCTGCTGTTTAATGATTAGTTCTTCATTTGTACGTAATTGTTTTTTTGCTGCCAACTCATCATTGGAGAGATTTTGTTTCATTCCGGATATAGGGGAGGCAGATAAAGTTTTCATTTGCTGGAGTACCAACTCCAGAAATACATCCATACAGGATGCATCACTTACTGGGGGGAATGATTTATTCTTATTTTTGCAACCAGAGAATGGTCCTTCATTTCTCGGTCTCTCATTATTCCCAAGTAAGGATGCTAACTCCAGAACGACCAGTAGATCATTCAATCCTATACCCAGTTCCTGGCATTATCTCCTAGATTTCAAAACATGATATTTGTGCCATTTTAATTTGCGGGTTAATAAACAGGTGGAGGTCCCTGGTCCAATTAAAGGCGTCAAAATTCACCGTAGGTACGAAGGATAATCCCCTACCAAGGACCCTCACCTGTGCATCCTCAATTGTACACTAGAGAGATTGACCACCTGAAGAGTTTTAGTTACTGTTGTGGTCACTGGTGTTTGCCCTCCTTGGTTCTCAATACATACGGGTCCCTGCTGGTATCCCGATTGTCTCCTAAAAAAGGTGAAGCAGAGTAGGATCCAGAAGAATTCCCGCCATGCCATTCTGTATTATTATGTGGTCCCCTATTTGGGCCGCCTCTACCTCTTGTAGGACCCCTTCCCCTACAATATCTCTGATTACCTTTGCCCAGTCTATTTGAGGGGAGTAGCTCTATCACTATCACCAGGTTCAGTATCGGAGGAAGAAATCTCAGTTTCAGTATCTCGAGTAACTGGAGCTCTAGTGAGAACGCTATAAACACGATTCTCTCTAAAGTCTTGAAGATCACGAATGAACTGAGCATGCTTTCGCTCTTTGAGTTGATACTGGAACCTCTCTATAGTGTTCTGTACTTGCGTCTCCTTAACCTCTTAAGGACCAGGCACGTATGAGTACGTCCCTGCACCCTGGGTCTTAAGGACCAGGCACGTACTCATACGTCCGTGGGAATTTCGGTCCCTGCCGAGCGACGGGCGGGGACCGGAATGGGGTGACTGCTGATATCGATCAGCAGTCACCTCGCGCAAATGCCAAGGGGGGGGGGGTCATCAGACCCTCCCATGTCGGCGATCGGCGCAAATCGCTAGTGAATTCACACTTGCGATTTGCGCAATTCCGTGTCATTGCGGGTCTATGGTGACCCGGAATATAAGGGGGATCGCGGGTGTCTAAGACACCCACAATCCCCCTGAAGAGATAGGAGTGAGGTGGCAGGGGTGCCACCCCTCCTATCTCTGCTATTGGTGGTCTAGACACGACCAACAATAGCAGATCGGGGGTGGGGGGGGTTAACTTTCGTTTTCCCCATCCGGCCCACCCACAATAGGCGGGGCAGAACGGGGAAACGACGGCGCCAGAGTCCACTTACCGATCTGCGGAGGCTGCGGGCGGCGATCGGTTTCGGAGATCGGCGGGCGGCGATGTCGTGCAGCAGGCTCCCTGGATCCAACGGAAGCCGATAAGTTGCCTAGCAACATCTGGAGGGCTGCAGTCTCTGAACTATAGCCCTCCAGATCTTGCAAAACTACAACTCCTAGCATGCCCACACAACTGTTTGCTATCTGGGCAAGCTGGGATTTGTAGTTTTTCAGCATCTGGAGGGCCACAGTTTGCAGTGGTCTCTATACTGTAGCTCTCCAGATGTTGCAAAACTGCAAATCCCAGCATGCTGGGAGTTGTAGTTGTGATCCCTCCAGCTGTTGCATAACTACATCTCCCAGCATGCCCTTCGGTGATCAGTACATGCTGGGAGTTGTAGTTTTGCAACAGCTGGAGGCACACTGGTTGGAAAATATTGAGTTAGATAACAGAACCTAACTGAAGGTTTTCCAACCAGTGTGCCTCCAGCTGTTGCAAAATACAACTCCCAGCCTGCATGGTCTGTCAGTACATGCTGGGAGTTGTAGTTTTTAAACAGCTGGAGGTTTGCCCCCCCCCATGTGAACATACAGGGTACATTCACATGGGCAGGCTTACAGTAAGTTTTCTGCTTCAAGTATGAGCTGCGGCAAATTTTTTCGCCGCAGCGCAAACTCCTAGCAGGAAACTCACTGTAAACCTCCGTCAGTGTGAATGTACCCTAAAAACACTACACTACACTACACTAACACATAAAGGGTAAAACATTACGTATACACCCCTTACACTGCCCCCCCCCCAATAAAAATTTAAAACGTATTGTACGGCAGTGTTTACAAAACTCCCTCCAGCTGTTGCAAAACAACAACTCCTAGCATTTCTGGACAGCCACTGACTGTCCAGGCATGCTGGGAGTTTAGCAACAGCTGGAGGCACCCTGTTTGGGAATCACTGGCGTAGAATACCCCTATGTGAATTCAGGTAGAAGAAACAGACATGGTCGCACACCTACAATCTTGTATAATGATCTAATTGCTTCTCAGCGTAATATCAAAAACTAACAGGTTGTTAGTATACATTTTTTATCAAAAAGTACAAGCCCACTCGTCACGTCAAGGCCACCTATTTAGAGTGGGTCCCTAATGTCCCTAGCATAAAATGTCAAAGCACTGGGCGACGACCACCAATGCCGCGACACCAGTGCCCACGGGGGAGAACGACCCACTGGCAGAGCGGCCCCAATGCCACTCAAACCACTCTATGGGCTGCACCCCCCCCCCCACAGACACGGCGCCACAGCAGCAATGGACGCCGCACAGCACCACACCAGTGTGAACAAGGTGTAACAGCATACTTACCATGCTCTCCCAGTCAGACTGGGAGGCTGCTAGGAAAGAAATGGCCCTTGTGTAGCTAACTACTACTTATATTGGGTTGGGCTGAGGGGGTGGGGAAGAGTGCAGACACATGTTAAAAAAAAATATAAAGGAGGGGATAGAAAACACAATGTGAATTCAGGTAGAAGAAACAGACATGGTCGCACATCTACAATCTTGTATAATGATCGAATTGCTTCTCGGCGTAATATCAAAAACTAACAGGTAACTAACCCCCTCAGCCCAACCCTATATAGGCTTCCTAAATGTGACATGCCCCCCAACCAAAATATGCTCTCAAAAAGCCAAATATGACTCCTTCTCTTCTGAGCATTGTAGTTCGCCCATAGTGCACTTCAGATCAACTTATGGGGTACCTCCATACTCAGAAGAGAGGGGGTTACAAATTTTGGGGGGTATTTTCTGCTATTAACCCTTGCAAAAATGTGAAATTTGGGGGAAACACACATTTTTGTGACTTTTTTTTTTTACACATGCAAAAGTCGTGAAACCCCTGTGGGGTATTAAGGCTCACTTAATTCCTTGTTACGTTCCTCAAGGGGTCTAGTTTCCAAAATGGTATGCCATGTTGGTTTTGCTGTTCTGGCACCATAGGGGCCCCCCAAAAACCATTTCAGAAAAACGTACTCTCCAAAATCCCCTTGTCACTCCGTTGCTTCTGAGCCCTCTACTGCGCCCACTGAACACTTTACATAGACATATGAGGTATGTGCTTACTCGAGAGAAATCGGGCTACAAATTCAAGTATACATTTTCTCCTTTTACCCCTTGTAAAAATTCAAAAATTGGGTCTAAGTGTAAAAAATGAAGATTGTGAATTTTCTCCTTCACTTTGCTGCTATTCCTTTGAAACACCTAAAGAGTTAAAACGCTGACTTAATGTCATTTTGAATACTTTGGGGGGTGCAGTTTTTATAATGGGGTCTTTTATGGAGTATTTTTAATATGAAGACCCTTCAAATCCACTTCAAACCTGAACTGGTCCTTGAAAAATAGTGAGTTTGAAAATTTTGTGAAAAATTGGAAAATTGCTGCTGATCTTTTTATGATGCAAACATAAAGTAGACATATTGTATATGTGAATAAAAAAAATTTATTTGGAATATCCATTTTCCTTTACAAGCAAAGAACTTCAAAGTTAGAAAAATTCAAAATTTTCTATTTGTTCATCAAATTTTGGGATTTTTCACCAAGAAAGGATGCAAGTTACCACAAAAATTTACCACCATGTTAAAGTAGAATATGTCATGAAAAAACAATCTCGGAATCAGAATGATAACTAAAAGCATCCCAGAGTTATAAATGCTTAATGTGACAGTGGTCAAATGTTCAAAAAATGCTCTGGTCCTAAGGTGTAAAATGGCCTGGTCCTTAAGGGGTTAATTAGGAAATCAGGGTCGTCCTTAAATTTAAGAACTATTTCTTTTGTTCTTTTAATTATGTGTCTGCAACGGTTAAGTAAAATTTTTCTTCCTCCAACAGAATCTGGAGAAATTTTTAGAGATGTATTTGTGGCTTCTGCTTCCCACTTTTTTAAGACTGAAGGGGTCCTTAATCTGGCTGATGGAAGAATCAGGATCCGTAAACCCCTAGGGACTATATTGTGTCATATGTAGCTTTCAAATCCCTGTATTTCCCAAAATGAAATGGCGTATTGTTTATAACAAGATATTAGATCACAAAGTGCAATTTTAAGAGAAGTACATTTTTGTTGTGAGAATTCTCGTTCTGAAAAAACTTCCTTTGCCTCAGACAGCCATTCAGCCAAGTTTGGCGTACCAATAACATAACTAGCCATCACTATGAAACAGTAATCAATCAAGATACTTGCATGTTATATAATCAGGACCTGCAAGGGGTCGGAAATCTCCCAGCTTTAAATGATCAAAAATAAAGGAAAAAAAGGAAAAAACATTTTTACTTAAAGGGGTATTCCAGTGAAAACCTTTTTTCTTTTAATTCAACTGGTGGCAGAAAGTTAAGATTTTTTTTATAGAAGTAATTTACAAATATGTTTAAGCCTTCCAGTACTTATTAGCTGCTGAATGCTACAGAGGAAATTCCTTTCTTTTTGGAACACTGATGATATCATGAGCACAGTGCTCTCTGCTGACATCTCTGTCCATTTTAGTAACCATGCATAGCAGATGTATGCTAAGGGCAGCATGGTGGCTCAGTGGTTAGCACAGCTGCCTTGCAGTGCTGGGGACTTGGGTTCAAATCCCACTAAGCACAGCAATAAATAAAGCGTTATTATAATAACATCAGCAGAGACAACTGTGCTCGTGATGTCATCAGAGAGCATTCCAAAAAGAAAAGAATTTCCTCTGTAGTATTCAGCAGCTATTAAGTACAGGAAGGGTTAAGATTTTTTTAATAGAAGTAATTTACAAATATGTTTAACTTTCTGCCACCAGTTGATTTAAAAGAAAAAAGGTTTTCACCGGAGTACCCCTTTAACCTCATAAGGACCCAGGGCGTATGGATACGCCCTCACACCCTGGGCCTTAAGGACCCAGGGCGTATCCATACGCCCTGGAGTTTTCCGGTCCCTGCCGTGCGCCGGGCAGAGATCGGAACCGGATGCCTGCTGAAATCCTTCAGCAGGCATCCAGGGCAAACGCCGAGGGGGGCCATGTAGGCCCCCCCATGTCGGCGATCGCCGCAAATCGCAAGGGAAATCGCCCTAGCGATCTGCGGCGATACCGGGCTGATCGGGTCTCTGAGCATTGTAGTTCGCCTGTAGTGCACTTCAGGTCAACTTATGGGGTACCTCCATACTCAGAAGAGATGGGGTTTCAAATTTTGGGGGTATTTTTTGCTATTAACCCTTGCAAAAATGTGAAATTTGGGGGGAAACACACATTTTAGTGAATTTTTTTTTTTTTTTTACGTAGGCAAAAGTCGTGAAACCCCTGTGGGGTATTAAGGCTCACCTTATTCCTTGTTACGTTCCTCAAGGGGTCTAGTTTCCAAAATGGTATGCCATGTGGGTTTATTTTTGCTCTCCTGGCACCATAGGGGCTTCCTAAATGCAACATGCCCCCGAGCAAAATTTGCTCTCAAAAAGCCAAATATGACTCCTTCTCTTCTGAGCATTGTAGTTCGCCCGTAGTGCACTTCTGGTCAACTTATGGGGTACCACCATACTCAGAAGAGATGGGGTTACAAATTTTGGGGGGTATTTTTTGCTATTAACCCTTGCAAAAATGTGAAATTTGGGGGGAAACACACATTTTAGTGAAATGTTATTTTATTTTTTTACATATGCAAAAGTCGTGAAACACATGTGGGGTATTATGGCTCACTTAATTCCTTGTTACGTTCCTCAAGGGGTCTTGTTTCCAAAATGGTATGGCATGTGTTTTTTTTTTTGCTGTTCTGGCACCATAGGGGCTTCCTAAATGCAACATGCCCCCCAAAACCCATTTCAGAAAAACGTGCTCTCCAAAATCCCCTTGTCACTCCTTCGGTTCTGAGCCCTCTATTGCGCCCGCCGAACACTTTACATAGACATATGAGGTATCTGCTTACTTGAGAGAAATTGGGCTACAAATATAAGTATACATTTTCTCCTTTTACCCCTTGTAAAAATTCAAAAATTGGGTCTACAAGAACATGCGAGTGTAAAAAATGAAGATTGTGAATTTTCTCCTTCACTTTCCTGCTATTCCTGTGAAACACCTAAAGGGTTAAAAGGCTGACCGAATATCATTTTGAATACTTTGGGGGGTGCAGTTTTTATAATGGGGTCATTTGTGGGGTATTTCTAAGATGAAGACCCTTCAAATCCACTTCAAACCTGAACTGGTCCCTGAAAAATAGTGAGTTTGGAAATTTTGTGGAAAATTGCTGCTGAACTTTGAAGCTTTGGTGTCTTCCAAAAGTAAAAACACGTCAATTTTATGATGCAAACATAAAGTAGACATATTGTATATGTGAATAAAAAAAAAATATTTTGAACATCCATTTTCCTTACAAGCAGAGAGCTTCAAAGTTAGATAAATGCAAAATTTTCAAAATTTTCATGAAATTTTGGGATTTTTCACCAAGAAAGGATGCAAGTTACCAAAAAAATTTACCACTATGTTAAAGTAGACTATGTCACGAAAAAACAATCTCGGAATCAGAATGATAACTAAAAGCATTCCAGAGTTATTAATGTTTAAAGTGACAGTGGTCAGATGTTCAAAAAATGGCCGGGTCCTAAGGTGTAAAATGGCTGGGTCATTAAGAGGTTTAGGGGGGAAAGTGCCTAATACTTAACTTTTATTAATTCCATATAAAAACACACCAATCTGTGCTATAACATCCTCTCACCAAAAATAAAAATAATGCTTAACCCTTTTTGGTACTTTTTGTTTTCTGGTACTTAAGGACCCAGGACCTATCCATACGCCCGTGGGAATTTCGGTCCCTGCCACGCGCCGGGCGGGGATCGGACCGGGATACCTGCTGATATCGTTCAGCAGGCATCCCGTGCAAATGCCGAGGGGGGTCATTAGACCCCCCATGTCTGCGATCGCGGCAGATCGTTAGTGAATTCACACTAACGATCTGCCGGGATTCTGGTCATACGGGTGACCCGATGACCCGGAGATACAAGGTGATCGGGGGTGTACAATACACCCCCTATCACCCACTGTGTCTATGGGGAGGTGGCGATTTCGTCACCCCCCCCCCCAGGAGCGCTGCTATAGGCTGGGGAGGGGTTAACTGCATCTTCTTGCAGATCTGCCCATTAACTGAGTTCAGTCAGCTTGCAAAGCTGCTCGAAGGTGCCAGGGACCCCCCCCCCCCCCCCACCTCTGTTCGATCAGAGCCCCCTCAGGGAAGAAGATCTGCAGGGACAGAGCAGGGAAAAAATACACTCCAGGGCAAGGTAGGAGTGAGTGTAAAAAAAAAAAAGTAAAAAAAAGAATTAAATATCCCCCCCTGACCCCCTAATAGGTCCCCAAGGGTCCACCACAAATTTTTCAGTGTGACCTATTTTTCAGGGCCCTATTAGGGGTTCAGGGCGCTGCATTTGCCCCCCCATTTTTTTTGGTCCGCAATTTTTTTCCTCCCTTATATATTCTAATCACACACCGTTATATCTAATAGTTACACCAAGCACTCACTACATACATCCCTGCCCCCCCCCACACACCCTCCCAGTTTGTATTATCCCTGCACTCCTGAAGAAAGGATTATTAATATCCAGAAACACGTTGTGTGAACAGAATAAAAGAATTTAAGACACCTACTAGTATCCTTGAACCTATCTGCAACCGCGCAATCTCAGCCTCCGATTTTCTCCTCCTTTACTGTCTCTTACACGCCGGTGGATCCAGCGTGGGAAGCCGCAGCAGTTGCTATATCAAGCCTACATCAGCGTTGTGCCTGGAATAAGCACAACCCCACCATGTGAGTGCGTTCTTCACTCACCCATATAATCCGACCTGGCCTGGAAGATCGCACACAGAAGCGCTCTGTTGTCTTTTTTCTTATAGTGTGTGGGTCATTGACCTACGAATCAAGTTGTTCCTCTGAGATTACTTCTAGCAGTAGCGGCATCTGTGGACTGGTCGTCTGTTATCATTACCGTCAATGTGGTTTGCGTATCCTTGAATTTTCATTGTAGTTTGTGGAATCAGTTGGACTGTTTTTTTCTACAATGGACTTTCTGAGTAATCGCGTTGCTAAGCGCGATGCTCTGATTTCTTAATTGCTGGGCGTTGTGGTGAATCCTCAGATTCATTCACCTGTGACTGATCATGTATCTGCATCTGATCTTAAGATCATGACTGATTTATTTTATAGGTTAGAAAGTGTGTGCAAAATAGAAATTCAGCATGGGGTTGATATATTATTTCTTCATCTATATCTAAATCAGAACATCGCCCCTAGAGGACTGAGGATACCATTTGAATCGTCCTTTAAAAATGATATTAATTACACTGAATCTTGGGAGACCTTCATGGAAAAATGCTCTAGGGAGATGATCACAAGGGTGTTGTCCAAAAGACGGGCACTGGTGGACATCTCCCTTAGCGATATATCTGCAATTAAAGAACAACTTTCTATTTACCGAGGGACCGTTGAATTTGAAAGATCTGATAGATTGCTAACTAATAAATTAAATAAAATGGAATCTGAGCTAATAAATAAAAAAGTTTTTAAATTTAACAGAGACAAGCAAGACTACATGTCCAATCAAATTAGAAAATGGCCGAAATATCAAACACATAATGAAAATCAGAATTCCAATAATGAAAATTTGAATGTCACTACCAACCAGACAAATTCATCCAAACCTGTATTTACCTGTAAAGAAAAGTACAATTATTCATCTGCTAAAACGCATACTACCCCTTATAATAATACTAATACAAATAGATTTAAAAATAATATGAATGGATAATTTACATCTAGAACAATAATTAATTCCAATTGGAGGAAAAAAAGCACTAATAGTAATCATCACTCGCATACATCAATTGATACAAGATCTTCCAATGTTGATAAAGTAACATCTAGAGCGATTGATACAATACCTCCAACTACTGATATAGTGTCTCCTAATATTTTTACATTGCCACATATAGAATCTGGACGCAATATTGTTGCGGTGAATAACAGTGAGCCATCATCAAAACTTGTTCATGAATCCTCTAAATCCATCACTATTAAAATACCGGTAATAGATATTCATAATTCATCCACCAATAATACAGCTGATTTATTGGACACGGATTCTGATTTCAATATATCTATATGCACTGTACATGATACGCCATCTGATAATGATAATGATGGAACTATGGGGGTGGGGTGGATATAGTTACATCTGATACAATTAATGAGACATTCACAAACACCAATACAGAATCCGAGGATTCAATTTGCAATATTTCTTTTTTAACCTCCCGCCCTGTCCTCACCAATACCACTACGATAATACCTATTATCAGTCCGAAGCGGGACACATTACCGCATTATTTTCCATTGAAACATCGACTGTCCACAGTAACCAAATCAATAGTCACGTTATCTCCCTCTTTGATTCCACATTTGGAAACAAATTCACCAACATTAAAAAGCACAAAAAGAAAAATAGACCACGGGGATGCAGGGGGGGGGCCACAAAAAAGGAAATAAAACTTGCCAGTCCACTTACACACCAAAACCAATAAAAACATTTAACATATCATCACATGTATTGGGCGAGAATGAGATTTCCCTTTTAGCCAAGGGACTCTCATTATGTCCCTCTACTGCCCTGGACCCTTTTCAGTTGTTTTTTGAATTTGAATGAATATATTCGCAAATTGGCCCTCACACGTTTTTTTGCCTTTAAGGAAAATAAAACAGGCAAACCTGAAGCAAATATCCTGGCAAATGTTGATGATCGTGACAATATTGGTACTTTAGATGTACCTGGAAAACATGGATGTGCACAAAAAATCCACTTTTTTTCCTCTGGGACACAGAGGCAATTTTGTGGAGACATTTTATTCATTGGTGGGCAATGATTTTAGGAATATTAATGAAGCTCCCCATTTGACTCATAAGGACAATTTATCCTTGGAAGAATGAAAAGCACTTAAATCATTTTAGAAATAATGAGAATATTATAGTGAGACACGCTGATAAAGGGGGTGGTACAGTCATTTTAAATAGATCGGATTACATTAAGGAGGCAATGCGGATCCTTTCGGATATGAATTATTATGAAGTCTTGTTACATGATCCTTCTGTAAAATATTTTGAGGATTATTTACTCTTTATCAAGAATGCCTTTGACATCCAGGTTTTAAATAAAAATGAATATGAATTTTTAAAGATCAAAAATTATCAACTTCCCACTTTTTATTATTTGCCAAAGGTCCACAAGGATCAAAGTAATCCCCCCGGGAGACCGATTATATCTGGGGTTGGTGCTATTAGTTCCCATCTATCTCACTTTGTGGACCTTTTTTTTACAGCAATATGTGTCGGATTTGCCCAGTTTTTTAAGAGACTCCACCCAGCTCATTCAAGAATTTGAATTTTTTAGAAATATTGATAATAATAATTATTTATTTATAACCTTGGATGTTAGTGCCTTGTATTCCAACATTTTAAAAGAAAAAGGGCTTAGTGCAATTAGATACTATTTGGAACAGGATGCTGCAATATCTAGTGCCCAGTTGGAATTTCTTCTTTATTCCATTGATTTTATTCTGGAGCACAATTTTTTCTTTTAATGGACACATTTTTAGACAGACCCTCGGCTGTGCGATGGGGACTCGATTTGCCCCAAGTTATGCAAATTTATATATGGAGCATTTCGAGTCCCTTCGCATTTTAAATCCGCGTTCTGCAGCGGTTCCGGGTCATCAGGGTCACGTGTGACCCTGTGACCCGGATATAGATGGTGACTGGTGGTGTAGTATATACCACCAATCACCATCCATGCTGTACTGGGGGCTGGCATTGTGGCCACCCCCCTCAGTACAGTTGTGATTGGGTGGCCAAAGTGGCCACACCAATCACAATGTAATGGGAGGGGATCTGGTGGGCTAGGAGCATGTTGCTCCATTCTGCCCGCCATTTCACAGAGATCTGGTGTGCAGGACGGAGCCCCGTGCTGCCCACCATCCCCTCAGTTAAAAAACAGAAATCCCCAGGGATAGCTTTAGATTAGGTAGGGACAGGCTAGGGTTAAAAAAAGAAAAAAAGTTTTAAATTTTTTTTTCGGCGTACCTCAGTGGGTGTCCGTGGGTCCGTAGCACCTTTAGCTGCGTGACCCCGGCCCTGCTGGGTCGCTGCGGTCTGCCGCCAGCCTTTTTTTTTTTTGGCGCAGATCTTTTTTTTTTTTCACTAAGCGTGTGTGCGGACCCTCTTAGTTATAAAAGAGCGGTCCGCCACCGTTTGTTAAAGCCCACCCACCGCTGATCAGTCCCGTAGTACTGATCAGCGTTTTTTTTTTGTGGTGCCAGCGCTTTTTTTCGGGTTTTCTAGCATGTTTTTGCATCCATAGGCGGTCCGTGCCATCAGTAGCAGGCGTTTACTGTGTGGCCGGACCTTACCTGTGTGTGCGGCGTGCCTCACCGCTGTCAGTGATTTATCACTGATCAGCGTTTTTTTTTTTGTGGTAAAGGCACCTTTTTCGGTTAACGCATATTTTTTTTTTTTGCACCCATAGGCGGTCCGTGCCACCAGTAGCAGGCGTGTACTGTGTGGACGGACCGTACCTGTGTGTGTAGCCTGTCCCACCGCTGTCGGTGATTTATCACTGATCAGCGTTTTTTTTTTGGTTCAGGCGGGTGCATTTTTTTCGGGGTAAAGCGTTTTTTTATTTTATTTTTCGGGTTTTTTGTGTGGGGGTCTGTGAACAAGCCACCAGCCACTGTCCTGGGCTGAGTGGCCGGACCCCCTACTGACTTCTGCGCCCCCTGCCGCCACAAGCGCTAATCAGTGCGCACACCACTGATTAGATAAACGCTTATTTTTTTGGCGCAGGGTTTTTTTTGCGCTAGAAGTCCCCCTTTTTTTTAAAAGTCCCCTTTTTATTTTATATTTTTTTCTGTTAGGGCGGGTTAGTTTAGTTAGGTTAGGTTAGGCTAGGGCGGGTTAGGGCGGGTTAGGGAGATAGTATCGCACCACACCACACGCAGCACACACACCAATAAAGTTTTCCCCCCCACGCACACACATACCCGTATCCCCATTAGAGTAGGGAAATGGCCCGCAGAGTGTTTTCAGCGGAGGAGGCATATGACCTAATTGCCTCCGACTCTGAAAGCATCTCAGAGGACGATGAAGACCCCCACCTTCCTTATTTCATCGTCCTCCTTATCATCTAGTTCAGATGATGAGCCACCAAGGCGGCGAACTCGCCGCCATGCGGTGCCGCAAACCTCCTCTGTCCTTGACCCTGTGCCCCATGCTAGTATGAGTCCCCCTGGCACTCATACTAGTGAAGCCCCCCTGCCAAGGTCACTGGTACCTCGTACCGGAGAACTTGACTGGGCTGAGCCAGTGGACCACGAGCCCGTGATTCCTGAGTTTGTTGGCGACTCAGGAATCAAAATTAACATCGCCGGGTTCACTGAAAAGGACTTTTTCGGTCATTTTTTCAGTGACGACTTTGTTAATTTGATGGTTACACAGACGAATCTGTACGCCCAACAGTTCGTCGCCGCTAACCCGGGCTCACTTTTAGCTAGACCCGGCGGCTGGACTCCAGTCGATGCAGCCGAAATGAGGACCTTTTGGGGCCTCACGCTGCATATGGGTATAGTTAAAAAACCCAGTGTCAGGCAATATTGGAGTGGGGACGTCTTTTACCAGACACCCCTCTACAGTATGGCCATGACACGTTCCCGGTTCGAGGCCATTCGGAGATGTTTGCATTATGCTGATAATGCGGCATGTCCCCCCCGAACTGATCCCACGTATGACCGCCTGTATAAAATCAGGCCGGTCATCAATCACTTCGGGGCCAGATTTTGGGAGGCCTATGTCCCGGGGTGGGAGGTCTCTATTGATGAGTCGCTCATCAGCTTCAAGGGGAGACTCAGCTTCCGGCAATACATCCCGCCCAAGCGAGCGCGGTATGGCGTGAAGATGTATAAACTTTGCGAGAGTACCACCGGGTACACTTGCAAGTTTATAGTGTATGAGGGACGAGATTCCCGTTTTGAACCCCCAGAATGTCCCCCCACTCTGGGTGTTAGCGGGAAAATCGTTTGGGGCCTTTTGCACCCATTGCTAGATAAAGGTTACCACCTTTACGTGGATAACTTTTATACTAGTATCCCTCTCTTTTCATCCCTCGCCGCCAGATCCACGGTCGCTTGTGGTACAGTCCGGAAGAATCAAAGAGGCCTTCCGCCCCATCATTCCCTACATGCTCCTATCCCCCGGGGTGAGTCCCGTGCCTTTTCCCATGAGAACCTGTTGTTGGTCCGGTATAAGGACAAGAGGGATGTCCTAATGCTTACCACAATTCATGGGAATGGCAGCACCCCTGTCCCTGTGCGAGGTACCGCGGGACCGGTCCTCAAGCCCGATTGTATTCTGGACTACAATCGGTATATGGGGGGAGTTGACCTTTCTGATCAAGTCCTCAAGCAATATAATGCCATGCGGAAAACACGCGTATGGTATAAAAAGGTTGAAGTCTACATGGTACAGGTTGCCATATACAACTCTTTTATACTGTACCAGAACGCTGGAAACACAGGGACATACCTGGAGTTCCAAGAGGTAGTTCTAAAGGCCCTCATCTTTGGTGACCGCCAAAGAGCGGGTCAGAGCACCTCTGGAACTTTAGGTCCCCGGATCGTCCCCGGCCAACACTTTCCAGGTGTGATCACCAACACTGGAAGGTCGGGACGAACCCAGAAAAGATGCAGAATGTGTCACAGGAAGGAGGGACACCACCACTCAGTGTGACACTTGCCCCGATCATCAGGGCCTCTGCATAGGCTGCTTCAGGGAGTATCACACTTCCATGGAGTACTAAATTTTCCATCCTTTGCCCTAAATTTCATTCCCCAGAATTCAGCTCCAATGTATCAGTCCAGGGTACATTATCTTCCAAATGTTATACCAAAATACCCTACCAACAAAAAATCAAACCCAAAACCTCTTTCCCAATGCCCCTCATAATCTCTTTGTCCCCCAAAAATGGGTCATGGGACACAGAGTCAACAGCAGTGGAGGTTTGCAGTTGCCTCAAATGCGCAACGCTCTCTCTCTCCCCACCTGAGCGGGTTGCGTATTTAAGGTAACAGAATAGGGACGGCCCCACACATCCTCTTCCCAGAATGCTGATTCAGAGTATAGGGTTTGGGGCGGGCATCATTTTTACTTTTGGCTGTACTCTGGGTCATCATTCTGGGAAAATAATTGGCATATCAGTTTTAAAATTGCAATTTTCTTCCCCCCCCCCCCCCCCATAGTACTCTTCATCCATTCCTGGAAAATAAATGAAGGGAACACCCGTCTGTTCCAAATCTCCACTTCACCCTATACACCTTCCCTAGGGGGTGTACTGTTTGTAGTATTCTCACATGTGGGTGTTCCTTTCTTGTATTTTCCTCTGAATGTATGTAACTGTTAGGTCCGTAACAAACATCCGCCTCAAATGCGAAGAGTTCTCCCTGAGCTCTGTCGTATTTCCAGGCGACAATTCGGAGTCACATGTTATTTGTTCCCAGAAAAATGAAGCAGAGTATAGGTTGAAAATTGCAATTTTCAAAAGCTACCCTTCATCCATTCCTGGAAAATAAATTTAGGAAACACCTGTGCATTAAAAATGTCCTCTTTACTTTCTGTAATGGTGTCATATGTGGGTGTTTAATTTTTTGTATTTTCCTCGGAATGTATGTAACCGTCAGCTACTGATATGCCAAAGGTCACAAATACAAAGTGACCTCTATGACTTCTGAGCCTTGTTGTGCGCCCGTCCAGCACGTTACCCCATATGTGGATGTATTTTTATAGTCAGGGGGAAAAGCCCTCAAAAATTTGTAACCCAATTTCTCATATTACTCCTTTGAAAATGTGAATAATTGGGTAACCCCAGCATTTTACTGTAAAAAAATATAGTTTTTCAATTTATGGCCCACTTTTCAAAAAACCTGTGAGGTGTTATTTCCCACTGTACCCCTTGTTACGTTCATTGAGGGGTGTAGTTTCTAAAATGGTGTCACATGTGTTTTTTTTTTTTTTGGCTGTTATTGCACAATGGGGGCTTTATAAATGCACATGACCCCCGACTTCAATTACAACAACATTTTCACTCCTTCTATTCTGAGCATTGCAGTGCGTCCACAGAGCAATTTACATCCACATATGGGGTATTTTTTTTCTCAGACAAAATTGTTCTACAAATTTTGGGGGCCTTTTGCCCTATTACCCAAAGTGAAAATGAAACATTTGGGGTAACACTATCAATTTTTCACTTTTACGGCCCACTGTTCAAAAAACCTGTGAGGTGTAAGTACTCACTGTAACACTGTTACATTCCCCAAGGGGTCTAGTTTCCAAAATGTATGCCATGTGTTTTTTTTTTTTTTTTTTTTTACTGTCCTGGCACCATAGGGGCTTCCTAAATGCGGCATGCCCCCAGAGCAAAATTTGTAACTCCTTCTCTTCTGAGACCTGTAGTGCGCCAGCAGAGCACTTTTCACCCCCATATGGGGTGTTTTCTGAATCGGGAGAAATTGGGCTTCAAATTTTGGGGGGTATTTTCTGATTTAACCCTTTGTAAAAATGTAAAATTTTTGGAAAACCAAGCATTTTAGGTAAAATTTATTTTTTTTTTTTGCATATGCCAAAGTCGTGAAACCCCTGTGGGGTATTAAGGTTCACTTTACCCCTTGTTACGTTCCCCAAGGGGTCTAGTTTCCAAAATGGTATGCCATGTGTTTTTTTTTTGCTGTCCTGGCACCATAGGGGCTTCCTAAATGCGGCATGCCCCCAGAGCAAAATTTGCTTCAAAAAAGCCAAATGTGACTCCTTCTCTTCTGGGACCTGTAGTGCGCCAGCAAAACACTTTTCACCCCCATATGGGGTGTTTTCTGAATCGGGAGAAATTGGGCTTCAAATTTTGGGGGGTATTTTCTGCTTTAACCCTTTGTAAAAATGTAAAATTTTTGAGAAACCAAGCATTTTAGGTAAAATGTATTCTTTTTTTGTTTTGCATATGCCAAAGTCGTGAAACCCCTGTGGGGTATTAAGGTTAATTTTACCCCTTGTTACGTTCCCCAAGGGGTCTAGTTTCCAAAATGGTATGCCATGTGTTTTTTTTTTTGCTGTCCTGGCACCATAGGGGCTTCCTAAATGCGGCATGCCCCCAGAGCAAAATTTGCTTCAAAAAGCCAAATGTGACTCCTTCTCTTCTGGGACCTGTAGTGCGCCAGCAGAGCACTTTTCACCCCAATATGGGGTGTTTTCTGAATCGGGAGAAATTGGGCTTCAAATTTTGGGGGGTATTTTCTGCTTTAACCCTTTGTAAAAATGTAAAATTTTTGAGAAACCAAGCATTTTAGGTAAAATGTATTCTTTTTTTTTTTGCATATGCCAAAGTCGTGAAACCCCTGTGGGGTATTAAGGTTTACTTTACCCCTTGTTAAGTTCCCCAAGGGGTCTAGTTTCCAAAATTGTATGCTTTTTTTTATTTATTTTTTGCTGTCCTGGCACCATAGGGGCTTCCTAAATGCAGCATGCCCCCAGAGCAAAATTTGCTTAAAAAAAGCCAAATGTGACTCCTTCTCTTCTGGGACCTGTAGTGCGCCAGCAGAGCACTTTTCACCCCCATATGGGGTGTTTTCTGAATCGGGAGAAATTGGGCTTCAAATTTTGGGGTGTATTTTCTGCTTTAACCCTTTGTAAAAATGTAACATTTTTGGGAAACCAAGCATTTTAGGTAAAATGTATTCATTTTTTTTGCATATGCCAAAGTCGTGAAACCCCTGTGGGGTATTAAGGTTCACTTTACCCCTTGTTATGTTCCCCAAGGGGTCTAGTTTCCAAAATGGTATGCCATGTGTTTTTTATTTTTTGCTGTCCTGGCACCATAGGGGCTTCCTAAATGCGGCATGCCCCCAGAGCAAAATTTGCTTCAAAAAAGCCAAATGTGACTCCTTCTCTTCTGGGACCTGTAGTGCGCCAGCAGAGCACTTTTCACCCCCATATGGGGTGTTTTCTGAATCGGGAGAAATTGGGCTTCAAATTTTGGGGGTATTTTCTGCTTTAACCCTTTGTAAAAATGTAAAATTTTTGGGAAACCAATCATTTTAGATATTTATTTTTTTATTTTTTACATTTGCAAAAGTTGTGAAACCCCTGTGGGGTATTAAGGCTCACTTAATTCCTTGTTACGTTCCTCAAGGGGTCTAGTTTCCAAAATGGTATGGCATGTGGGCGGTTTTAGCTGTTCTGGCACCATAGGGGCTTCCTAAATGCAACATGCCCCCCAAAAACCATTTCCGAAAAACATACTCTCCAAAATCCCCTTGACGCTCCTTCGCTTCTGAGCCCTCTACTGCGCCCGCCGAACAATTAACATAGACATATGAGGTATGTGCTTACTCGAGAGAAATTGGGCTACAAACACAAGTAAAAATTTTCTCCTTTTACCCCTTGCAAACATTAAAAAATTGGGTCTACAAGAACATGCAAGCGTAAAAAATGAAGATTTTGAATTTTCTCCTTCACTTTGCTGCTATTCCTGTGAAACACCTAAAGGGTTAACACACTTACTGAATGTCATTTTGAATACTTTTGGGTGGTGTAGTTTTTATAATGGGGTCATTTATGGGGTATTTCTAATATGAAGACCCTTCAAATCCACTTCAAACCTCAACTGGTCCCTGAAAAATATTGAGTTTGAAAATTTTGTGAAAATTTGGAAAATTGCTGCTGAACTTTGAAGCCCTCTGTTGTCTTCCAAAAGTAAAAACATGCCAATTTTATGATGCAATCATAAAGTAGACATATTGTATATGTGAATAAAATTTTTTTTATTTTGAATATCCATTTTCCTTACAAGCAGAGAGCTTCAAAGTTAGAAAAATGCAAAATTTTCAATTTTTTTGTCAAATTTTGGGATTTTTCACCAAGAAAGTATGCAAGTTACCATAGAATTTTACCACTATGTTAAAGTAGAATATGTCACGAAAAAACAATCTCGGAATCAGAATGATCAGTAAAAGCATTCCAGAGTTATTAATGTTTAAAGTGACAGTGGTCAGATTTGCAAAAAATGCTCTGGTCCTTTTAATTTAGGTTTTACCGTGTGTTTTTATGTATTAATGTGTTTTTTATGTATTTTTGCATTATTGCGTTTTTTATGTAGAATAATCCTTTCTGTTATTGGATAGGTCTATTCTCTATTGTGGAATATAATGTATCTATTATTTAGTGATTATATGTAGTATTAACAATAGTTATTATGTTTAATTGTGTGAGAATTGTGGGCGTGGTGTTATCCAGGTGTGATACGTCACTACCCTTATATATATCTCCTGCATTCTGTGTTTTGTATCACGCCTGAAGAAAGGATTATTAATATCCAGAAACGCGTTGTGTGAATAGAATAAAAGAATTTAAGACACCTACTAGTATCCTTGAACCTATCTGCAACAGCGCGATCTCAGCCTCCGATTTTCTCCTCCTTTACTGTCTCTTACACGCCGTTGGATCCAGCATGGGAAGCCGCAGCAGTTGCAATATCAAGCCTACATCAGCGTTGTGCCTGGAATAAGCACAACCCCACCAGGTGAGTGCGCTCCTCACTCACCCATATAATCCGACCTGGCCTGGAAGATCGCACACAGAAGCGCTCTGTTGTCTTTTGTCTTACGCTGTACAGTATGGCCATGGCACGGAAGCGGTTCGAGGCCATTCGGAAATGCCTTCATTATGCAGATAATGAGGCATGTCCACCCTGAAGTGATCCCGCCTATGACCAGTCATCGATCACTTTGGGGCCAAATTTTTGGAGGCCTACGTACCACTCAGGGACCTCTCTGTAGATGAGTCTCTCATCAGTTTTAAGGGGAGACTCATATTCCGCCAGTATATTCCCTTGAAGTGGGCGCAGTATGGCATGAAGCTTTATAAAGGGTGTATAAGGGACGAGATTCCCGTATTGAACCCCCAGATTGTTCCCCCACTCTGGGTGTTAGCGGGAAAATCGTTTGGGACCTTATGTACCCATTGCTGGATAAGGGTTTCTACGTGTGCGTGGACAACTTTTATACCAGCATCCCTCTCTTCACATCCCTTGCCGCCAGATCCACGTCCGCTTGTGGGACCGTGCGGAAGAATCAGAGAGGCCTCCCTCTAAATTTTCTGCAGACACCAATGCCCAAGGGTGAGTCCCGTGCCCTTGCCCATTAAAACCAGTTGCTGGTCAGGTATAAGGATAAGAGGGATGTCCTTATGTTGACCACTATTCATGGCAACGGCAGCTCTTCTGTCCCTGTGCGAGGTACCACAACAACGGTCCTCAAGCCCGATTATATTCTGGACTACAATCGGTATATGGGGGAGTTGATCTTTCTGATCAAATCCTGAAGCCATATAACGCCATGCGGAAAATATGTGTATGGTACAATAAAGTTGCGGTCTACTTGGTACAGGTTGCCATGTACAAGTCTTTTGTACTGTACCAGAACGCTGGCAGCACAGGGACATTCCTCCAGTTCAAAGAAGAAGTCCTAAAGGCCCTGATCTTTGCTGACTGGGAAAGAGCAGGCCGGAGTTCAGAAGGAACTGAAGTAATAGGTGCCAGGATCGTCCCAGGCCAACACTTTCCAGGTGAGATCCCCCACACTGGAAAGAAGGGACAAACCAAGAAAAAAGGCAGAGTGTGTCACAGGAGGGGGATACGGAAGGATACCACCTATCAATGTGACACTTGCCCCGATCATCCGGGACGCTGCATTAAAAACTGCTTCAGAGAGTATCACACTTCCATGTGGTACTAAATTTTCCCTTTTCATTTTAATTTTGCATAATTTGACCCCAATGTACCAAGTCCAGAGTACATTCCAAATTTTAACCCCATAAAACCACTAAATTGCCCCAAAAAAAATTTCTGCAAAAAACAAATAAATAAATAAACTCATAAGGCCTCTGGGGGTATTTTTTCAAAAAAACGGGTCATGGGTCACTGAGTCACTATCATCGGGGACTTTTTATGTTGCCTCAAATGCGCAGCACTCTCTCTCTTCCTGAGCGGGGTGCGCATTTGAGGCAACAGGTTAGGGACGGCCACACACATCACATTCCCAGAATGATGATTCAGAGCATAGGGTTTGGGGTGGGCATATTCTTTAGTTTTGGCTCTGGGTCATCATTCTGGGAACATAACCTGTTTTATAATTTTATGTCCCACTGTACCCCATTTTAGTAACTTACCCAATGTAACGTTTATAATTACCCCATGTAATGCCCCTTGAGGGGGGGGGGGTCCCACTGCTCTGCCTCCACAGGCAGCTATTTCGAAGCTCAGGGCTCCTGACTGCACTCCTGTTCTTCTGTGACCGGTCCAGATATGAGGTATGTCCTTATTCCAAAGAAATGTATTTACAAAAAAAAAATTTTTTTGCTGTTATGGCACTAAATGCGACATGCCCCCCCATTTCAGCACAATTTTCAAATGTGACTCCTTCTCTTCTGAGCATTGTAGTGCGCCCGCAGTGCACTTGATGTCCACACATGGAGTTACCATACTTAGAAGAGATGGGGTTACAAATTTTGGGGGGCATTTTCTCCTATTACCCCTTGTAAAAATGTAAAATTTTGGGGAAAATCAGCAATTTAATGAAAAAATTTCATCAAACACTTGTGGGGTGTTAAGGCTCACTGTATCCCTTGTTACGTTCCTTGAGGGGTGTAGTTTCCGAAATAGTATGCCATGTGTTTTTTTTACTGTTCTGGCACCATAGGGGCTTCCTAAATGCGACATGCCCCCCAAAAACCATTTAAGCAAAGTTTGCTTTCCAAAAGCCAAATGTGACTCCTTCTCTTCTGAGCATTGTAGTGCGCCTGCAGTGCACTTGACGTCCACACATGGGGTATTACCATACTCAGAAGAGATGGAGTTACACATTTTTGGGGGCATTTTCTCCTATTACCCCTTCTAAAAATCTAAAATTTGGGGAAAAAACTGCATTTTAGTAAAAAATAAAAATAAAAAAAAATTTACACTTCCAAAGTAGTCTAACACCTGTGGAGTGGTAAGGCTCACTGGACCCCTTGTTACGTTTCTTGAGGGATGTAGTTTCCAAAATAGTATGCCATGTGTTTTTTTTTTAATGTTCTGGCACCATAGGGGCTTCCTAAATGCGACATGCCCCCAAAAACCATTTCTGCAAAATGTGCTTTCCAAAAGCCAAATGGGACTCCTTCTCTTCTGAGCATTGTAGTGCGCCCGCAGTGCACTTGACGTACACACATGGGGTATCACCATACTCAGAAGAGATGGGGTTACAAATTTTGGGGGGCATTTTCTCCTATTACCCCTTGTAAAAATGTAAAATTTGGGGGAAAACCAGCATTTTAGTGAAAAATTTTTTTTTTTTCATTTACACATTCAACTTTAACGAAAAGTCGTCAAACACATGTGGGGTGTTAAAGCTCACTGTACCCCTTGTTACGTTCCTTGAGGGGTGTAGTTTCCAAAATAGTATGCCATGTGTTTTTTTTTAACTGTTCTGGCACCATAGGGGCTTCCTAAATGCGACATTCCCCAGAAAAACCATTTCAGCAAAATGTGCTTTCCAAAAGCCATATGTGACTCCTTCTCTTCTGAGCATTGTAGTGCGCCCGCAGTACACTTGATGTCCACACATGAGGTATAACCATACTCAGAAGAGATGGGGTTACAAATTTTGGGGGGCATTTTCTCCTATTACTCCTTGTAAAAAAAAAATAATTTGGGGGAAAACTAGCATTTTAGTGAAAAAAAAAAATTATTAACACATTCAACTTTGACATAAAGTCGTGAAACACCTGTGGGGTGTGAAGGCTCACTGTACCCCTTGTTACGTTCCTTGAGGGGTGTAGTTTCCAAAATAGTATTACATTTTTTTTGCTGTTCTGGCACCATAGGGGCTTCTTAAATGTGACATGCCCCCCAAAAACCATTTCAGAAAAACTCACTCTTCAAAATCCCATTGTCGCTCCTTCCCTTCTGAGCCCTCTACTGCGCCCGTCGAACACTTGACATACACATATGAGGTATTTCCTTTCTCGAGAGAAATTGGGTTACACATTTTAGGAAGATTTCTCTCCTTTTACCCCTTGTAAAAATTCAAAAACTGGGTTTCCAAGAACATGCGAATGTAAAAAATGAAGATTTTGAATTTTCTCCTTCACTTTGCTACACTTACTGAATGTCATTTTGGATGCTTTGAGGGGTGCAGTTTTTATAATTGGGTTATTTGTGGGGTATTTCTAATATGAAGGCCCTTTAAATCCACTTCAAAACTGAACTGGTCCCTGAAAAATTCAGATCTTGAAAATTTTGTGAAAAATCGGAAAATTGCTGCTGAACTTTGAAGCCCTCTGATGTCTTCCAAAAGTAAAAACTTGTCAACTTTATGATGCAAACATAAAGTAGACATATTGTGTATGTGGATCAATGTATAATTTATTTGGGATGTCTATTTTCCTTATACGCAGAGAGCTTCAAAGTAAAAAAAAAATGCTAAATTTTCAATTTTGGAATTTTTCACCAAGAAATGAAACAAGTATCGACAACATTTTACCACTAACATAAAGTAGAATATGTCACTAAAAAACAGTCTCTGAATCAGAATGAAAGGTAAAAGCATCCCAGAGTAATTAATGCTTGAAGTGACAGTGGTCAGATGTTCAAAAAATGGCCGGTTCCTTAAGGTATATTTGGGCTGGGTCCTTAAGGGGTTAAAACTGACCAGAGGTCTAGGACCATATATAACTTGTAACAATATATCTATCTACTTACCCATTATATCCCTTCTGTCCGTTCATAGAGACAGTGGGTATTGCTTAGACTCAATACTTTGTTTGCCTTTCCAATATCTAACAGCCGACCAGTACATTTCATTCTGTCCGGAATCACGTAACTGTAATGTATGAAATATTCTTTAGACCTGTGTCACTGCAATTAGAGAATTGTCTCCTATGTATATACATATTTATTAAATACTACTTGTATACCTTGAGAAAGGGGGTCAAATGGACATTTCTGTTTGTTAGGCAATGCATTCTCAACTACTTTCCAGGGACCCAGTATTCATCTGATAAAACGGAATACCCTGAGTCTGCATTGCCTCCCCCCCTTCCTCTCCCCCCCCTCCTCTATCCAGCCGCACTTGTCTAGGACCATATATAACTTGTAACTTTATATCTATATACTTACCTGTTATATCCCCTCTGTCCGTTCATAGAGACAGTGGGTATTGCTTAGACTCAATACTTTGTTTGCCTTTGCAATCTCTAACAGCCAACCAGTACATTCCAATCTGGCCAGAATCACGTCATTGACAGCTCCAAGTTAGCAACAGTGCCGCGTCCTGACAACTAATCCGCCCAGCTGCGGGTGGGCGGGATACAGTGACATCACGGCCGTGCGATCGGATATGATGACAGATGCCGGGATCCTCGGCACAGGAAGCCGCAGATACAAGCCGGCTCCCCGCCACTGCGGGTGGTGCTCCGTCCAAGGATCCTGACCAGGCAAGGAATTGTAAGTACCGCATAGCGGTCTGTTTTCCTTTACAAGTACCGAAGGACAAATACTGAAAGGTCCCTATATGTACATGTTTCTTCCTAGGTATATCTAACTGTGGTGAATGGACCTGTGAGTAACATTAGACAATTTTAGACATCCTCTATGAATTTGAAAGACCTATAATCATACTAAAATGCGGTATGGTATATGTTTTATTTACAGGTATGAAGGAGATGTGGCCCTTACTGGATTATTGGTCCTATATGCCTGTGTTCAGACTATAAAATTGTTACCTATATATCATGCATATTGGTTTACCCTCTGATAATTATAGTGGTATACATCTATATATCTCCTGAGGACGTCACACAATTGTGATAGAAATGCGTTGAGAGTTAAATTAATGGCTTTAAAAACCACTGTTTGATCACACAGTTCTAAATGGATAGTTGATGAGTGAGCCTGATTTTTGGCACTATTCTATTCTACTGCTTGGCAAAACATATTTAAGTGGATATTGTAGACCTTTTTGGATAGTACATGACAGATATTGAGTTGTTTTGGTTGCCAAAGACAAGGACGGTCCAATAATAAAAAGTACCGGTTGCCAAGGCAAGTGAGGTGATCTAAGTCGTCTGAATTGGTCGATAAATAGGATTTACCTAAATGCTTGGTTATAGGTTGCTATAGGCAACAACCTAATGGAATACTGACAAACCTGGTCAGTTTTAAGCCTCATTTTTCTTTTTGGTGAGCGGATATTATAGCACAGATTGGTGTGTATTTATATGAAATTAACAAAAGTTAAAGGGGTACTCTGGTGCTTAGACATCTTATCCCCTATCCCCTGATTACAAACAGGGTGCTGCGTGCAAGATCACAGGGGTCCCCCAGCAGCGGGACTCCCGCGATCAGGCATCTTATCCCCTATCCTTTGGATAGGGGATAAGAGGTCTAAGCACCGGAGTACCCCTTAAGTATTAGGCACTCTTCCCCCCTTAAGTAAATATTTTTTTTCCTTTTTTTCCTTTATTTCTGATCGTTTAAAGCTGGGAGATTTTCGATCCCCTTGCAGGTCCTGATTATTTAACATGCAAGTATCTTGATTATCTATATACATATAATTTTTTTGCACGTAATTGTCGTTATTAGCAAAAAATAAAAAAATAAACTCCTGCCAGAGTTCTCCTTTAAAGAGTGAAGATATTTGGGTAACTCTCTTAATATTGTACTATAGCAGTGCAGTACTTCAGTATTAATGGAACTCCATAAATTAGTGTCACTCTTTCTAATAATTGATAAACCTTTACTCCAGGTGAATTTTAATGAGCAATACATAATAAGCATGTTATGTTTTGGTTAATAATTGAAAGCATGTTCCAAAAATCTTGATGCAGGGTAAAGATTAACAAATATGATGTAGTCATTCCTGTCCCCAGCCTCCACTTAGCTTGGTCACTGGCACACATGTTAGGGGACTCCCTCTCCTGCTGCACTCTACTGTCTTACATGAGCTTCCAAGCTCACAAACTGGAGTCTCCTCACCTTCTTGCATTTTGTCCTCTTTCTTCTAAGGTATCACCTTTCTGCATTCCTGTAGTGTCATCAATGTGGGCATCTATAATTTTCTTTCAGTAAGGAATGAAAGCCAACCATGCATAGCACATCGTGGCACCCATCTGAAGCTTAAATGTCACTGTCAAAGTAGCAATGCTGTTTAAATTTTAAAAAGGGCCTTTGCATTTCTTCACTGGAGCTAGTGTGAGAACTGCAGCTCTAATTGGAGATTTTCCTAGTCTTGATGGCAGAAAATATACGGGGAGATTTATCATCGTTCCTTTGGTAAGCAAGTTCTGTAGGCATTTTTTTCTTGCTTTTGGTTTTGCTTATGTATGACACATTTATTAAACTATCACAGTGGTTGATAAATTTATCTAACATAAGCAAAAACCAATAAATCACTTTTAAATACCATTTTTTAAGCACACACAAGCAAAAAACCACAAATGACTTCAGAACAACACTTTGTAACCCCACCTCTAGTTGCAGCTGTGAAAAAAGTCTGATATATATATATATATATATATATATATATATACACATGTTTATTACATTTAATTTACCACTCTCCCCTTCCCCCAAATGTACTAACACATTTTTTGTTTGTTTTGGTTTTTTTCTACTCCTTTTAGATCCATATATCCTATGAACTACTTTAGATTTGGTGGAGTACGGTGTCCAGCTTTTTTTTTTTTTTTGTTTAATATTAATAAAATGGTTAACAAGGGCTTGTGGGGGAGTGATTTTTGAAAAAAAGTTTTTTAAATGTGTTTTTTTTTTTTTTTTACTTTTCAGGCTTAGTAGTGGAAGTTGTCTTATAGACGGAATCCATTACTAAGCCGGGGCTTATCGTTAGCCCCAAAACCAGCTGGCGCTAACCCCCAAATATTACCCCGGTACCCTCCACCACAGGGGTGCTGGGAAGAGCCGGTATCAAAAGGCCTGGGGCGTCAAAAGTGGTGCGCTTAGGCGGTAACAGGCTGGGGCTATTTAGGCTGGGGAAGGCCAGTAACAATGGTCCTCGCCCACCCTGGTAACATCAGGCTGTTGCTGCTTAGTTGGTATCTGGCTGAGAATAAAAATGCGGGGGAACCACACATGTTTTTTTCCTAAATAAATAATTAAATAAATATATATATATATATATATATAAATGCATAGGGTTCCATGCATTTTTATTCTCGGCCAGATATCAACCAAGCAGCGACAGCCTGACATTACCAGAGTGAGCAAGGACCATTGTTACTGGCCCTCCCCAGCCTAAAAAATGCCAGCCTGTTACCGCCTAGGCCCAGGAGTACCATATTTGATGCTCCAGGCCTGTTGGTACCGGCTCTTCCCTATACCCCTGTGGCGGTGGGTAATAATTGGGTGTTAGCGCTAGCTGTTTTTGAGGCTAACTCTAAGCCCTGGCTTAGTATTGGATTCCGTCTTTAAGACAGCTTCCACTACTAAGTCTGCAGAGTAAATATAAAAAAACACAACACGTTTATTAAAAAAATTTCAACAAAAACACTCCCCACAAGCCCTCGTTAACCATTTTATTAGTATTTAAAAGAAAAGAAAAAAAAGAAAATGTGGGTCATCGTTGTAGTCCTTCGAATCCAAAGTAGTCCTCTGCATAAACTGATCTGAAATGAGAAGAAAAAAAACTCACAAAAATATGTTAGTACATTTATAGGGCTCTCTCCTGGGGAGAACGCCCATAAAGCAGTGTTTCCAAACAGGGAGCCTCCAGCTGTTGCTAAACTACAACCCCCATCATTTCAAGACAGCCTTTGGCTGTCTGAGAATGATGGGTGTTTTAATGGGTGGTTTAGCAACATCTGGAGTCTTGTTGTTCCTAAACTGCAACTCCCATGATAGGAATTGTTGTTTTGGAACAGCCAGACTTCAGCTGTTGCTAAACTACAACTTCCATGATGGGAGTTGTAACATAGTTCATAACATAGTTCATAAGGTTGAAAAAAGACCAGAGTTCATCAAGTTCAACCTATAACCCTAATAAGTCCCTACTGAGTTGAGTTGATCCAGAGGAAGGCAAAAAAAAATCCTCATACTATAGGTAAAAATTCCTTCCTGACTCCAAATATGGCAATCATAATAAATCCCTGGATCAACATTCTGTCCCTATAAATCTAGAATCCATAACCAGCGATGTTATTATTCTCCAAAAATGCATCCAGACCCCTTTTATATTCTTTTACAGAGTTCACCATGACCACCTTCTCCGGGAGAGAATTCCACAGTCTCACTGCTCTTACAGTAAAGAACCCCCGTCTGTGCTGGTGCACAAACCTTCTTTCCTCAAGACGTAGAGGATGACACCTTGTTATCAATACAGTCCTGGGTAAAAATAGATCATGGGAGAGATCTCTGTATGGACCCATGATATTTTTATACATAGTTATTAGATCGCCCCTACACCTTCCTTTTTTCTAAACTAAATAACCCCAATTCTGATAATCTTTCTGGTTACTGTAGTCCTCCGATTCCCCGCATTACCTTGGTTGCCCGTCTTTGAACCCTCTCCAGCTCCACAATACCTTTCTTGTAAACTGGTGCCCAGTACTGTACACAGTATTCCATGTGTGGTCTGATTAGTGATTTGTACAGTAGTAGAATTATTTCCTTGTAGTGGGCATCTATGCCCCTATTGATGCACCCCATGATTTTATTTGACTTGGCAGCAGTTGCGCGACACTGGTCACTACAGCTAAATTTACTGTTAACTAAGACACCTAAGTTCTTTTTCATGTCATGTCCCAAGTGTTCTCCCATTTAATAAATAATCCCAGCCCGGATTTTTAATCCCCATGTGCATTACCTTACATATATCATTGTTGAACCTCATCTGCCACTACCCAGCCCAAACCTCCAACCTATCCAGATCCATTTGTAACAGTTCACATTCCTTTATTGTGTTGACCACTTTACAGAGTTTAGTATCATCTGCAAAGATTGCTACTTTACTATTCAACCCCTCTACAAAGGTCATTAATGAATACATTAAATAGAATAGGACCCAACTTGTTACAGTCATCCAATCAGAATAAGTACCATTCATAACCACCCTCTGTTTCCTATCACCGAGCCAGTTACTTACCCACTTGCACACATTCTCCCCCAGCCCCATCATTCTCATTTTATGCACCAATCTTTTATGACCCCTGCTATGGCATTTTAAGCATTAAAGAATCTGTTTTGCACGAACCTTGGCGCTGGACATCCAGTTTTTTATTTTGCAAAGTGGTGCTGCCTCGCACAGTCCGTGCGCCTGGGGCCCTGGAGGGTGAGCTGAGAATTCAATTACATCTTCCAATCTTTTATGTGGCACCATATCAAATGCTTTGGAAAAATCCAGATATACGACATCCAGCAATTCCCCCTGGTCCAGTCTGGAGCTAACCTCCTCATAAAAGCTGATCAGGTTAGTTTTACAGGACCTATCACTCAGAAAGCCATGCTTATATGGGGTCATACAGTTATTATTATCCAGAATAGATTCTCTTAGAAAACCCTCAAACAATTTACATGCAACGGAAGTTAAACAAACAGGTCTATAAGTCATCTTTTAACCCCTTTTTAAATATTGGCAATACATTTGCTATGTGCCAGTCCTGGAGAATCTTCCCTGTCACCATAGAGTCCTTGAATTTTAAAAATAGGCGTCTGTCTAATACTGTACATTAATATTAAAAATAGGGGTCTGTCTAATAGGGGTCTGTCTATTACATTACACATGAGGTGAATGCCATCTGGGCCTGGTGATTTTGATTTTTAGTATGCGGCACTGTACTTCTTCCTGGGTACAGAGGAGTTTACCTTATCTCGCTGTATTTCACCTGGCATTTCATTTTCCTCGGTAAATATAGTGGAGAAGAATTTGTTTAATATATTTGCTTTTTCCTGATCACCGTCTATAATTTCTTCCTCATCATTTTTTAAAGGGCCTACACTTTCATTTACCTAACTTGAGAGACTAAAATGTATTATCTTATTACCCAAGATAAACAAATTCAGGAGAGTATTTACATCCCAGGTGGAAAAATATCTGGGTAGAGGTGGTCTTTTAAAACAGAATCCTTTTAGGAGTTTACAAACTAAAGGATGTTTGCCTATTGGGATAGAATCAATCGGAGCATGACTGAAGGATATTGCGGAATGATATAAGTTCAAAGTACAGTAAGCCTTCTTGGCAGAAAGAGGCATTCATGAGTTCCAGGTTTCGTTGTTTGCACCAACGAACCCAAAGTTCCTTTCAGGATTCGGCAGGCTGGTGGTGGATCCTCTGTGTCAGTGAGGGATTGGCGTGGACCGTACTGGAGGATCGGTTCTAAGTTGCTACTTGTTTTCACCAGAGCCCGCCGCAAAGCGGGATGGTCTTGCTGCGGCGGTAGCAACCAGGTCGTGTCCTCCGGTAGCGGCTCAACCTCACTGACTGCTGAGACAGGCGTAGTACAAAGGAGAAGGCAGAAGCATGGTCGGACGTAGCAAAGGTCAGGGCAGGCGGCAAAGGTTCACAGGCGAGAGGACAATAGCAACGGGTACGGCAACGGGCAAGGCATAACACAACTGTAGGGAACGCTTTCAAAATGGCACTAGGCACAAAGATCCGGCAAGGGCAGGAAGGGGAAGAGCTCTTAAATAGGCAGAGACACAGTGGGGGAATCAGGAACCAGCGCATCAATTATTGGTGCGCTGGCCCTTTAAATTTACCATAGACGGCACTCGCGCGCCCTGGGGAGTGGGGCCGCGCGAGCCGGAATGCCGAGGACGGGGCCGCAGCGCGCCGGAGGGTGACGCGGCGCGTGAGCGGTGGCCAGCGTCCCCTGGACAGTAGGACCCGCGCTCCCGGTTGGTGTCTCTGACCGGGAGACGTCGGGGACTGGGGGCAACGGAGGTAGGCAGCGGGTGCTCCGATCCGGAGGCGGGGATCGGAGTGCTCACTGTAACAGTTCCCAGGCTGATCAATAAGTCGTTTTGGTACCTGACGCCCAGGCTTCAGAGAGGATGTCCTTACTAGATTGTGAAAATCCTGACATAAGTTCTGATAATTTTCCAGGCTATAAAAGATAATTAGTTTGACAAGACCAGGGGATGTGGGTTCCCTAAAGGATCCTGAAGAAGACAAGGATGTAACGGTAAGTTGTTGAGAATCTGAGGGAACCATGTCTGTGCCGGCCACCAGGGAGTGATCAGAACAAGAGTGGATCTCTGACTCAAGATTTGTGACAATACTCTGGAAATCAGGGCAAATGGTGGAAACGTGTATAGAATCCCTGGAGGCCAGGGTTGGAGGAAAGCATCCACCCCTGCATCCACCCCTGAGACTTCGGGGTCCGGACGCCAACTGAAGAATTGAAGAAGTTGACTGTTCAAACGAGATGCGTACAGGTCCAGAATAGGTCCCCAAAGAGAATTGATTTGTTGAAAAATGATGGGATCCAGTTTCCAATTGCTTGTATCTGTTAGGTAATGAGAAGGCCAGTCTGCTACTGAATTGTAATGACCCAGAATATATTCTGCCTTGATGTTCTCGTCTAAACAAAAATGCTATTTTTTTCAAAATATTTACGAGAATTTTCAACTTTGTGCCACCTAACCGATTGATGTATTGGACTACTGCAATGTTGTCCATATGAAGAAGAATACAACAATGAGAACAATGTCTTGCGAAAATTTTCGAAGCAAAAGACCCTGCGAGGAACTGTGAACAATTTATGTGAAGATGAGCCTCGGAAGGGGACCCAATTTCATGAGGATAGTGAGTCTGCATTAGGCACAAAATGCCTCATTGGTATTTCCAAAAAGGCATATCGCCCTTCGCGCCCAACCTTTCAGGATAGTGACATCCACCTGCACAATGAACAGCGTGAGACAAGAAAAGCCGATCACATAACTCCCTCCGTCTGGAGAAGAAAAGGTTTAGTTTAAAGGGGCGACATGCCTTCTTTACCGTGAGGACTGTGAATTTATGGAACGGTCTACCTCAGGAACTGGTCACAGCAGGAACAATTAACAGCTTTAAAACAGGGTTAGATACATTCCTGGAACAAAACAACATTAATGCTTATGCAGAATTATAAAACTACATCCCTTCCCCTTATCCCCTTACACCCTTCCCTTCAACTCCCTGGTTGGACTTGATGGACGTATGTCTTTTTTCAACCATACTAACTATGTAACTATGTAACTATGTAACTCACTGAATGCAGCGGTTGGGACCAGTGGAAAAAATGTATGACACAGCTGAAATTACTGGCAAGATCAAACCAGGTATACAAAGAAGGTAAGAGAGGGAGGGGGAAATGTCCATATGCAACGAAAATGCAGGAAAAAAAAGTGTATTAAATATAAGAAAATAATACAATGACCAGAAACAATAAGGCAGAGATAAAGAGAATGGAAAAAAATATAGGGGGAAAAAAACACCCTATATGAATGAAATGTATATAATAAGGATATATAAATAAAATATATGAAATGAAACAGAATATTAAAAATAAATGATTAAATAAAGAAATAAATAAAAGAAAAAACATTAATAAATTAATGAACGGTAATATATATATATATATATATATATATATATATATAACAGTCAGATATATATATCAAGCAGAGCAAGAAACATTTTGAAAAATAACATAAAATGAAAAGAATATTAATATTGAGTAATGCAACTTATCTTTCTAAGGAATCAGCAAAGAAAGAGAATTATCTGAATACATCACCACCTTATATTACTTAGCCTATGTTCTTATTGGCTGTTCATAAACATAAAGCATGTTTGGTTACACTTCCTTAAAGGGGTACTCCGGTGCTTACACATCTTTTCCCCTATCCAAAGGATAGGGGATAAGATGCCTGATTGCGGGAGTCCCACCGCTGGGGACCCCCGGGATCTTGCACGCGGCACCCCGTTTGTAATCAGTCCCCGGAGCGTGTTCGCTCCGGGTCTGATTACCGACGACCACAGGGCCGACGACGTGTGACGTTTCGCCTCCGTCCCCGTGTGACGTCACGCTCCGCCCCTCAATGCAAGCATACGGGAGGGGGCGTAATAGCTGTCACGCCCCCTCCTATAGGCTTGCATTGAGGGGCGGAGCGTGATGTCACACAGGGGAGGAGGCGTGACGTCACACGCTGATGGCCCTGTGGTCGTCGGTAATCAGACCCGGAGCGAACACGCTCCGGGGACTGATTACAAATGGGGTGCAAGATCCCGGGGGTCCCCAGCGGCGGGACTCCCGTGATCAGGCATCTTATCCCCTATCCTTTGGATAGGGGATAAGATGTCTAAGCACTGGAGAACCCCTTTAAGTTTTTTTTCACTCTATATTACCTTTAACTGTTAAGCAGCAAAAGGAATCAGTAAAGAAGATATTCTAAAATATGAGCCTCCTTTCTTGTAATAAAATAATCTTCTCATTTTCCACACATTGCAGAACACATATTCACCTGGTCTGGGGCTCCTCCCTGAATTTTTGTGGTCAGGTTTTTCTGTTTTGACTTTTGGGTAGCAGTTGTGGTCCACAGGAATTCACCAGGGTGCATGTGGCTTGGTGTGTTTCTTTGGAGGGTGACTGGCTCAGAGATTGGAATCTGTGAAGCTCACTGTGAGGATCTATGTGGCCTCTACAAAATAGAATAAGGACAAAAAGTCAAAGCTGGCCATAATGACTAATGACTAATGCAAAGGACAATCATAAGTATAGTACTAATAATGATTAGTTCTGATAAAGGAATACATATATCTAAAATTGTAGGGTTTTGGTCTAAAAGTGGCTTGAAAATTATGGGGACTTATATCCATAAGTTTTTAATTGTATTACTGTAATTACTTATCTTGGTTCTGGCAAAAGGGTTGAGTTTTCTCAACACTGTATCGCCAGCAATCCAAAGGAAGATACATGGATTGGGCGCGCCAACCCTGGATTTGTGTGGTAGATCACCGGGGTCCCAGCAGTCAGACCTCTTGCGATCCTACTCAAAACCTGTGGATAGAGGATACGTTTTTAGATGATGAATAACCTCTAAGTTTTCTTATGTTTTGCTGAAACATGGCTTTCTCAGCCTCCATGCTGTTACGCCTAGCGCTCCGGGCCCCCGCTCCTCCCCGGAGCGCTCACGGCGTCTTTCTCCCTGCAGCTCCCCGGTCAGTCCCGCTGACCGGGAGCGCTGCTCTGTCATGGCCGTTGGGGATGCGATTCGCACAGCGGGACGCGCCCGCTCGCGAATCGCATCCCAGGTCACTTACCCGTTCCCGTCCCCTGCTGTCATGTGCTGGCGCGCGCGGCTCCGCTCTCTAGGGCGCGCGCGCGCCAGCTCCCTGAGACTTAAAGGGCCAGTGCACCAATGATTGGTGCCTGGCCCAATTAGCTTAATTGGCTTCCACCTGGTCCCTGACTATATCTAACCTCCTCCCATGCACTTCCTTGCCGGATCTTGTTGCCCTTGTGCCTAGTGAAAGCGTTTTGTGTGTTTAAACCCTGTGTACCAGAACTACTGCTATCTCCCCTGACTACGAACCTTGCCGCCTGCCCCCGACCTTCTGCTACGTCCGACCTTGCTTCTGCCTACTCCCTTGTACCTCGCCTATCTTCAGCAGCCAGAGAGGTGAGCCGTTGCTAGTGGATACGACCTGGTCACTACCGCCGCAGCAAGACCATCCCGCTTTGCGGCGGGCTCTGGTGAAAACCAGTAGTGTCTTAGAACCGGTCCACTAGCACGGTCCTCGCCATCCCTCTCTGGCACAGAGGATCCACCTCCTGCCAGCCGGCATCGTGACAGTAGATCCGGCCATGGATCCCGCTGAGGTTCCCCAGCATTCCATCTCTGATCTCACCACGGTGGTCGCCCAGCAATCCCGACAGATCGCCCATCTAACCCACCAGCTGTCGGAAATGTCCACCATTGTGCACCAACTTCAGTCGCAACTGCAGCAGCAATCATCTCCTCCGCCACCTCCTGCACCCCTTCCGCAGCGAGTGGCCACTCCTAGCCTCCGCCTGTCCTTGCCGGACAAATTTAATGGGGACTCTAAGTTTTGCCGTGGCTTTCTTTCGCAATGTTCCCTGCACATGGAGATGATGTCGGACCAGTTTCCTACTGAAAGGTCTAAGGTGGCTTTCGTAGTCAGCCTTCTGTCTGGAAAAGCTCTGTCATGGGCCACACCGCTCTGGGACCGCAATGACCCCGTCACTGCCTCTGTACACTCCTTCTTCTCGGAAATTCGAAGTGTCTTTGAGGAACCTGCCCGAGCCTCTTCTGCTGAGACTGCCCTGCTGAACCTGGTCCAGGGTAATTCTTCCGTTGGCGAGTACGCCATACAATTCCGTACTCTTGCTTCTGAACTATCCTGGAATAATGAGGCTCTCTGCGCGACCTTTAAAAAAGGCCTATCCAGCAACATTAAAGATGTTCTGGCCGCACGAGAGACTCCTGCTAACCTGCATGAACTCATTCATCTAGCCACTCGCATTGACATGCGTTTTTCTGAGAGGCATCAAGAGCTCCGCCAGGAAAAAGACTTAGATCTCTGGACACCTCTCCCACAGTCTCCACTGCAATCTGCGCCTAGGCCTCTCGCCGAGGAGGCCATGCAAGTGGATCGGTCTCGCCTGACCCTGGAAGAGAGGAATCGCCGTAAGGAAGAGAATCTCTGTCTGTACTGTGCCAGTACTGAACATTTTTTGGTGGATTGCCCAATCCGTCCTCCACGTCTGGGAAACGCACGCTCGCACCCAGCTCCCGTGGGTGTGGCGTCTCTTGATGCTAAGTCGGCTTCTCCACGTCTCACGGTGCCTGTTCGGATTTCAACTTCAGCCAGCTCTCCCCTCTCAGCCGTGGCCTGCCTGGACTCTGGAGCTTCTGGGAATTTTATTCGGGAGTCCTTAGTGAATAAATTCCGCATTCCGGTGACCCGTCTTGTCAAGCCACTCCACATTTCCGCGGTCAACGGAGCCAGGTTGGATTGCACCGTGCGTTACCGCACGGAGCCCCTCCTAATGTGCATCGGACCTCATCACGAGGAAATGGTATTTTTTGTCCTTCCTAATTGCACTTCTGAAGTTCTCCTTGGACTACCCTGGCTTCAACACCATTCCCCAACCCTGGATTGGTCCACTGGGGAGATCAAGAGTTGGGGTCCCTCTTGTTCCAAGGACTGCCTTCAACCGGTTCCCAGTACTCCCTGCCGTGACCCTGTGGTTCCTCCTGTATCCGGTCCCCCTAAGGTCATTAAGGACTCTGCCTGCCACAGGAAATGCCTCTCCCCCCCTCCCAGTCCCATCAGGCAAGCCTCTGTGTCCCCTCATGGCCCTCGTCCTGGTGTCACACTGCCCCGTGCCAGGTCTCGCCCTCTGCCCTCTCTCCCCATTCCTACTCCTGCTGTTCTACCTGCCGTTGAGGAATCCCTCCATCCTTTCCCGGTGTCCTCATCCCAGGGGAGGCAGTTACCGGACAAAGAGAAGGGGAGACCTAAGGGGGGGGGTACTGTTACGCCTAGCGCTCCGGGCCCCCGCTCCTCCCCGGAGCGCTCACGGCGTCTTTCTCCCTGCAGCTCCCCGGTCAGTCCCGCTGACCGGGAGCGCTGCTCTGTCATGGCCGTTGGGGATGCGATTCGCACAGCGGGACGCGCCCGCTCGCGAATCGCATCCCAGGTCACTTACCCGTTCCCGTCCCCTGCTGTCATGTGCTGGCGCGCGCGGCTCCGCTCTCTAGGGCGCGCGCGCGCCAGCTCCCTGAGACTTAAAGGGCCAGTGCACCAATGATTGGTGCCTGGCCCAATTAGCTTAATTGGCTTCCACCTGGTCCCTGACTATATCTAACCTCCTCCCATGCACTTCCTTGCCGGATCTTGTTGCCCTTGTGCCTAGTGAAAGCGTTTTGTGTGTTTAAACCCTGTGTACCAGAACTACTGCTATCTCCCCTGACTACGAACCTTGCCGCCTGCCCCCGACCTTCTGCTACGTCCGACCTTGCTTCTGCCTACTCCCTTGTACCTCGCCTATCTTCAGCAGCCAGAGAGGTGAGCCGTTGCTAGTGGATACGACCTGGTCACTACCGCCGCAGCAAGACCATCCCGCTTTGCGGCGGGCTCTGGTGAAAACCAGTAGTGTCTTAGAACCGGTCCACTAGCACGGTCCTCGCCATCCCTCTCTGGCACAGAGGATCCACCTCCTGCCAGCCGGCATCGTGACACATGCCTTCCTAAGTGTATATAAATACCCAGCTAGTCTGTTTAGTCATGGCTAGTGTTTAAATCTCTGTACACTAGCTGTTGTCCTGATCTTCCCTTTGTGTATTGACCCTTGCCTATTGTGACTTGACCATTCTACTGTATTTCATATTTGCACCATGAGCTATCCTGGTTTGATCCTGCCTGTCTGACATTGCTTTGTTTCTCTGTCTATGTGTCTATTTGCTGTATTGTACTCTCCACTTTGTGCTTTTCTTAACCCTTTGTGTCCTTACCTGTTTCTCTGACCTCCATACTGCGTTGTTTATTGTTTTGGACTTTTTTACGCCCCTGCACTTAGTAGCAGGGACGAGTTGAGGATATGTCGCTGAGGATGTGTCACCCAGGGCGGATGCTTAAGTAGGCAGGTAAAGTTGCTTTGGCCGAGCTCTGCGCTGCACATATCCCTGCCCTGCGTGGCAACTATACTTTACATTATGATATTCATGAAAATAAGGATATTACTCTTTTCCTAATGACAACAATGTAACCATAACTTTTTTTTTTTTTTACTTAGAAACAAATCCTAAACAATGAGGTTAATACAGCTTTTTAGTTTTCTACTATATGGACTTGTCCTGAATGCCCACACTGCTACAGAGAATGGCAGATGTGAAGAAGTTACCAATACCTGTGCCGTTATATCATGCAGTACACATAGCCCCAGTGGACTGCCTGGAAGAGATGGAAGAGATGGCAAAGAAGGTCCAAAAGGAGAAAAAGGAGACAGAGGTAACTAATCAGTACTAATAACTGAGTGCAAATTAAGACAATGAATCAGGAGCAGCAGTGCATACATCTATGAGAAATGCAGTACATCTGCTTCTCCCGAGTTTTACATGTGAGGCTGAGATCATCAAAAATATGTAGACCTAAAACTAATTATGTTATAGTAGATTCCCAGGATAATGACAGAGTGAAACACATGCATAGGACTAAAGAGAACCATCAGTCACCCTACAGAACTAGATAACAAAGTTATAAAACCCTAACAAATCAGGTTTCATGTGGAGAGGGGTATCCCATACCACTTAATGTAGAGCACAAGTTAAAGGTATCATGTCAGCCAATTTACTTTATGGAGATAAATGGGTCTATAGAAGGTTATCAATAGAGATGAGCGAATCGAAGCTGACGAACCCAAATTCATTACGAATTTCATGAAAAAGGAGATTTTTTATACTTACCGTAAAATCTCTTTCTCGAAGGATCCATTGGGGGACACAGACCTTGGGTATATGCTGCTGTCTCTAGGAGGCTTGACACTATGGTAACCAAAATGTCGGCTCCTTCCAGCAGGATATACCCTCCTCCAGGCCACTGAGCAATTCAGTTTTAGTCCCAGAGCAATGAGGAGGAGACCGGCAGGTCAAAGGGAAAAAAAAAACATGAACTGTCCGAGAACCAGAAGAAAAAATTAACTGAACACTCCTTCGGACAGATAACCGAATAGGAACCCCAGAAAAGGGCGGGAGCGGTGTCCCCCAATGGATCCTTTGAGAAAGAGATTTTACGGTAAGTATAAAAAATCTCCTTTTTTCTATCGGCTCCATTTTTCTATCGGCTCCTAGTAGAATCTCGAAAAGGTGTGCAAAGATGACCAGGTTGCCGCTTTACAGATCTGTGAGGCCGAGGCCTTGTTTCGGAGAGCCCAGGATGCTCCCACAGAGCGGGTGAAATGAGCCAAAACCCTAAAGGGCGGGATCTTCCCCTTGCAGAGGTAAGCCTCCGAAATAGCACATTGTATCCACCGAGAAATGGTGGCCTTGGAAGCAGGCTGTCCCCTTCGACGACCTTTCATAAGGATGAAAAAAGAATCGCACTGACGAAAGGAAGAGGTGACAGAAAGATAAGTCCGAACAGCCCGTACCACATACAATTTGTGGAGCAAGCGCTCCCTGGGATGAGAAGGAGCAGGACAAAAGGACGGAAGGACGATGTCCTCGTTGAGATGAAAAGCCAAAACGACCTTAGGTAAGAAGGACGGATCTGGTCGGAAAACAACCTTGTCCTGAGGAACTATCAGGAAAGGAGAACGACAGGAGAGAGCTGTCAGTTCAGATACTCTCCTAATGGATGTAATGGCTATAAGAAAAACCACCTTCCAGCATTGGAGGCGAAGGGGAACCTCCCTAAGAGGCTCAAAAGTTGCGTCCTGGAGAGCGCCCAGAACTAAGACCAAGTCCCAAGGGGGGGAAGGGGACCGGTAAGGGAGGACAGCGTGTGCCACGCCCTGAAGGAAGGTGCACACTTGCCTGATGAAGTGCCCGCTACGCGCAGGAAAGGCGTTGCTTTTATATGCTTAAAATAAACATCTATATGTATTGAAGATTACATGAACTTTTATCCACTGCTGTCCATGCGCCTGCAAAGATCCATGTTTGCTATTTTTCATTGATGCTATTTGGACCGGTGAACCAGGATAGACCGGAGGATCGTGGCTGCTGACAACCTAACCTGATACGCTGTATGGTGTTGTGCCCTTAGGGCAACACATTGCGGTAAGTGTTTATTGCACTTATTCATAAGTCTATAAACATATCACACTAGGGGTGCGTGTTCCCTCTTTTTTCCCTTTTGTCTTTGCGGACATGCGAATTGGAAGCCAGAGGACGCTGAAAGAGAATGGAAAGGGCCGAAACCTGACCCTTAAGGGAGCTGAGAACCAGTCCTTGTTCCAACCCGGACTGCAAAAAGGAGAGGAGACGGGGAACGGAAATGGTAACTGGAGAAAAGGTCTGAGTTTTGCACCAACGAAAATAAGCCCGCCAGGTACGGTGATACATTTTCGCAGAGGAGGGCTTGCGAGCCCTGAGCATGGTGCAAATTACCTGGGAAGAGAAGCCGCGGGCCCTTAGAACCGCGGTCTCAACCGCCACACAGTCAAATGCAGCAACTGTAAATTGGGGTGGCAAAGGGGACCCTGAGACAGTAGGTCTGGACAAAGTGGAAGACGGAACGGAACGTCGTCCAGAAGCCAGACCACGTCGGTGTACCATGCCCTTCGAGGCCAGTCTGGAGCCACCAGAATGGCGGGGTCTCCTTCCGCCTTTAGCTTCCTCAGAACCCTGGGAAGGAGGGAGAGAGGAGGGAAAAGGTAGGGCAGGACAAAGCCCGACCATGGAATTACTAGGGCATCCACGGCTTCCAAGGGGTTCCCTGGACTTTGACACAAACGTCGGAATTTTCCGGTTGTGTCGAGACCAGAGATCCATGTCTGGGGTCCCCCAGAGGTCGCAGATCTGTGTGAACACCACCGGAAGAAGGGAACACTCTCCGGGGCCGGCTGAGGACCGACTGAGGAAATCTGCCTCCCAGTTGAGCACTCCCGGAATGTGAATCACTGAAATGGCCGGAACTTCCTGTTCCCCCCAGAGGAGGATCTTTGTCACCTCGGACATGACTGCTGAGCTGCGAGTGCCGCCCTGCCAATTGATGTATGCCACAGCCGTGGCGTTGTCCGACTGGACACGGACAGGGTGGCCCTGAAGCAGGGACTCCCAATGCTTCAGACAAAGATATATCACCCTCAGTTCCAGGATGTTTATGGAAAGAAGGGCTTCTTAGGGAGGCCAGAGGCCTTGGACCATCTGATCCCTTGAAACACTCAACCCAGCCCGACAGACTGGCATCTGTAGTGACCACCTGCCAGTGGAGGGGAAGGAAGGAACGCCCCTGAAGAAGAAGAAGGGGGGAGCGGAGCCACCAGCGCAGAGACCGATGGGTCCGGAGAGGGAGAACAATCTTGCGATCAAAAGAAAGAGGAGACCTGTCCCACCAGGCAAGAATCGCCAGCTGAAGAGGACAGTAATGAAACTGGGCAAAGGGTACGGCCTTCATGACTGCCACCATCAGGACTTCCATGGAAGTACGGATGGTGACCGGGGATGGTATCCGGAGGGAGCAGACTTCCGACAAGAGGGCCAGACGTTTGTCCGGCGGGAGGCGAATCAGAGCCGAGGCCGTGTCAAACTGAAGCCCCAAAAAGACCAGAGACTGGGTGGGGGAGAGAACTGACTTGTCTCTGTTGACCATCCACCCTAAGCGACATAAGGTCTGAAGAGTGAGGCCCACATTCTCCAGAGCCTGGGCTCTGGTGGAGGCCTTGATGACCGTAACAGAGCTATCACGGGTGCCAGAATCTTGGTAAAGACTCGTGGCGCTGTGGCCAGACCGAAAGGGAGAGCCACAAATTGATAATGACCTTCCGGAACCGCAAAGGTACTGCTGTTATCCGGGAAAAATTGGAACGTGGAGGTAGGCATCCTTGATGTCCACCGAGGAAGAAACTCCCTTTGATCCATCGACGCCACCACCGAACGGAGAGATTCCATTCGGAAATGGCGGATAAGAAGATGTTTGTTGAGACTAGAGATGAGCGAATCGAACTTGACGAACCCGAATTCGTTACGAATTTCATGAAAATTTCGATTCGCAACGAATACGAATATCGCCGCGATTCTATCGCACGAATCGCTTCATTAAACTCCATTTTACAGCGTTCCAGGCTATTGTAGTGCTAAGATGGCGGATCCACTTGTGAGTACATGGAGCAGGGGATTATGGGAGGGCGGGAAACAGCGGCGGGAATGAAGGTGGGCGGGCTGACCCAGAACCACATGTGAGATGCAGCCTATCAGTGTTCACTGACCCCTGTGATGTCACAGCCCCTATATAATCGGCGGCCATCTTGCCTCACTTCATTTCATCTATGCACTCAGATGGAGAGGACGGGACTGTGTGTGTGTGTGTGAATAGCTCATACCACAGCGTTACACTGCAACTGCTAGTCACATCAGCATTAGGGAAAGGCAGGAGTGCAGAGTGCTGTGCTGTTACTCTGAGAAGGATCATTGATAGCTAAACCTCCTATTCACGTTATTGAGCATTGCAGCAGAGAGGGGCAGATAGCTGTCAGCTGCCTCATACAGATCTCCAAGCTGCCTGAACTTTCTGAAGCATCTCATCTCCTCATTTTTCAGCTCTATTGAGTTTTTTTTTTCTCCACAAATCTTCTGCTGCTCAGAATTGCAGACAGAGTGCAATTTAGGGTTTATTCCCTGGATTCTTTTTTTTGGTGGTGCTGTACTGTTGGGTCCTGCTGCTGTTCAGAAATAAGTCATATTAGTGTGGACTTTAGTGCCTTTTTACAATTTTTCACCTGTTACTCTGTCTCTGTGCTAAATTCAGTGTTATACCACACGTTAGACACCTGCCGGTGTATTAAAGAAAAAAAAGTTTTTCCTGAGTACAAATACGCTTAACAGTGGCCTTATCATTGCAAAGGGCCTACATACAAGCAAATAGTGTACTATATACTACCTTTTTTTCTGTCTCTGTGCTAAATTAAGTGTTATACCACACGTTATATACCTGCCGGTGTATTAAAGAAAAAAAAGGTTTTCCTGCGTAAAAATACGCTTAACAGTGGCCTTATCATTGCAAAGGGCCTAAATACAAGCAAATAGCGTACCATTTACTACCTTTCTTTTTTCTGTCTCTGTGCTAAATTATGTGTTATACCACACATTATATACCTGCCGGTGTATTAAAGAAAAAAAAAGGTTTTCCTGCGTAAAAATATGCTTTTTCAGTGGCCTTATCATTGCAAAGGGCCTACATACAAGCAAATAGCGTACTATTTAGTACCTGTATTTCTGTTTTATACCACACGTTATACACCTGCTGGTGTATTAAAGAAAAAAAGGTTTTCCTGCGTAAAAATACGCTTTTTCAGTGGCCTTATCATTGCAAAGGGCATAAATTCAAGCAAATAGTGTACCATATACCACCTTTTTTTCTGTCTCTGTGCTCAATTAAGTGTCATACCACACGTTATACACCTGCCAGTGTATTAAAGAAAAAAAAAAGTTTTTCCTGCGTACAAATACGCTTAACGTGCGTACAAGTGCGCTCATTATTGCAAAGGGCATACATACAATCAAGTAGTGTACTATTTAGTACATGTATTTCTGTCTCGGTGCTAAATTCAGTGCTATTCCACACATTAGTATACACTGGCTGGTGTATACAACAAAAAGAGTTTTTTTCTGCGTATAAATACGCTTAACAGTGCGATCATCATTGCAAAGGGCATACATACAACAAAGGAGTGTACTATTTAGTAACTGTTATTCTGTCTAGGGCCTATATACTTTGAAAGGACAGCCATAAGTAATCGCCTGCAGCTCTTCTATACCCTCATAAACGCACTAAGTATGTCAGGCAGGGAAGTGCCAGGACGTGCACAGAGAAGGGGTAGAGGCCTACATACGTCAGGCAGAGTTGGCAGCAGACTTGGGGCGAGTGGCAGCAGGAGTCGCAGCAATAGGCCTGAGCTCCCATTAACACCCAGCGGTCGTGTCGTCGACCCATCTCTCCTCGTCAATTGGTTTGCACACTCATCCCCATCATCACAAGCGACATCTGACATCCCCAGTCAAGAGTCGGTGGGTTCCTCAGACACAACCCTCAGTTGGCATGGCCCGGGAGCAGTCCCTGTAATTCCATTGCCTTTGTCCTATGCTGTTCCCTCTCCCAAAGAAGTATCTCATGCTTTGGGTTCAGCTCCACTATTTAGCGAGGACGATATAATAGAGGACAGTCAGCATTTAATGGGCAGCCAAGAATGTGAGGAGACATGCGTCCCTTGCTCCGCAAGGCAGCCAAGTATTGATGCGGAGAGTGACGTGGGAGGCGGTGTTTCAATTGCTCAGGGTCCTGAGGCAGAGGACATCAGTGACGTGCACACATCTTTTGATGATGATGAAGCCGATCGCAATTGGGAGCCGGGTGCAGAAGCCGGGGCTTCATCATCATCAAGAGAAGAGATTTGTTCTTTGTCTATGATGCAGAAAGGCGGTAGCACGGTTGGCAATCAGCGTGGTGGTGGCAGTAGTGGAAATTCAGGAGCCAAACGTGCCAAGGGGAGACCACCTGCTTCGCGGCAAGCTACCATTCAGGGAGGTAGTGGAATAGGGGTTCATGGAGACGGCGCCAATAGCAGTGAAATAGTGCGAACTACGGGTGGGAAAATCAGCTACTCTGCGGTGTGGTTGTTCTTCATAAAGAATACGGAGGACCTTAGCGTAGTCACATGCAAAATCTGTGGGCAGAAAGTGAAGCGTGGCCAGGGTCCCAATCTCGGCACCACGACCCCGCGTCAACACGATTCGCCACCATAAAGCGGGCTGGGATAACCGTGGCTCCGAGTTAGTGGTTCAGCCTGCCGCATCACCCAGTGGCCATCCGCTCCCTCCGTCATCCAGCCAAGGCTCCACCACCTCAGCCGAAGGGAGCATTGTGTCAAACCATCCTTCTTGCGCTCCTGCTTCCCCCGCTCGTAGTCAGCCATTCCGCCAACAATCGATCGGCGAAGCCATGTCCAAGAGACAACAGTATGCGCCCACTCATCCAACGGCGCAGAAGTTGAATGTGCTCCTGTCCAAGTTGCTGGTGTTGCAGTCCCTCCCTTTCCAACTGGTGGACTCTGCAGCTTTCTGGGAATTGATGGCTTGTGCCGAGCCGAGGTGGAGAGTCCCAAGCCGTCATTTCTTTGCGAAGAAGGCAGTACCAGCCCTGCATAAGTTTGTACAAGAGAAGGTGAGCCAGTCCTTGAGCCTGTCGGTGTGTTCAAAAGTGCACGGCAGCGCCGACGTGTGGAGCTGTAACTACGGGCAGGGACAATACATGTCTTTTACGGCCCACTGGGTAAATGTTGTTCCTGCACAGCCACAGCATCAACTTGGACAGGTCACACTGCTTCCTCCTCCACGCTCTCGCTCCCAGGCAGTTGGTCCTTTTACAGTGTGCGCCTCCTCCTCCTCCCCCGTGTCCTCGGCCTCCACTGCACATTTAAATCTCGGTGGCCCTTCATCGTACCACGTGTGTAGGGCACAGCGGTGTCAAGCCATCCTTCAAATGGTTTGCCTTGGCGAACGGAGTCACACAGGGGAGGAACTGCAGAAGTTCATTAGGGAAGAAATTCGAGTATGGCTTACTCCACGAAATCTGGAAATGGGAACCATGGTGACCGACAATGGGAAGAACATTGTGGCCGCGCTGCGACAAGGAAGTGTGAACCATTCACCCTGCATGGCACACGTGTTGAATCTGTTTGTCAAGAAGTTCATCAAGTCTTCACCCCATTTGCAAAACGTCCTGACAATGGCAAGGAAACTGTGCATGCACTTCAGCCACTCGTACTCTGCCAAGCACGCTTTGCTTGAGCTGCAGCGTCAGAACAGTATCCCACAACATAGTTTCATTTGTGACATTGCCACACGTTGGAATTCCACCCTCCATATGTTGGACAGACTATCCGAACAAAGAAAAGCCATTACGGATTTTTTGATGATACAAGCAGATAGTAGTACTCCCCTGTGTAACTTCAATGTGAACAAGTGGCAGCTCATACGCAACACCTGACGTTTGCTGAGGCCCTTTGAGGAAGCCACATTTTTTGTTAGTCGCTCGAATTACGCCATGAACGACATATAGTTACATAGTTACATAGTTAGTATGGTTGAAAAAAGACATACGTCCATCAAGTCCAACCAGGGGATTGAAGGGAAGGATGTAAGGGGATAAGGGAAAGGGATGTAGTTTTATAATTCTGCATAAGCATTAATGTTATTTTGTTCCAGGAATGTATCTAACCCTGCTTTAAAGCTGTTAATTGTTCCTGCTGTGACCAGTTCCTGAGGTAGACCGTTCCATAAATTCACAGTCCTCACGGTAAAGAAGGCGTGCCGCCCCTTTAGACTAAACCTTTTCTTCTCCAGACGGAGGGAGTGCCCCCTCGTCCTTTGGGGGGGTTTAACCTGGAACAGTTTTTCTCCATATTTTTTGTATGGGCCATTTATATACTTATATACGTTTATCATATCCCCCCTTAAACGTCTCTTCTCAAGACTAAACAATTGTAACTCCTTTAATCGCTCCTCATAGCTAAGATGTTCCATGCCCCATATTAGTTTAGTCGCGCGTCTCTGCACCCTTTCCAACTCCGCAGTGTCCCTTTTATGAACAGGCGACCAAAACTGAACAGCATATTCCAGGTGAGGCCGTACCAATGCTTTATAAAGGGGGAGTATTATGTCCCTGCCCCTCGAGTCCATGCCTCTTTTTATACATGACAATATCCTGCCGGCTTTGGAAGCAGCAGCCTGACATTGCATGCTATTTTGTAGTCTGTGATCTACAAGTACACCCAGATCCTTCTCTACCAGTGACTCTGACAGTTTAATCCCCCCTAAGACATACGATGCATGCAGGTTATTAGTACCCAGATGCATAACTTTACATTTATCCACATTGAACCTCATTTGCCAAGTGGATGCCCAGACACTTAGTCTATCCAAGTCATCTTGTAACTTATGCACATCCTCTATAGACTGTACCGTGCTACAAAGCTTGGTGTCATCTGCAAAGATAGAAACAGAGCTGTTAATACCATTCTCTATATCATTGATAAATAAATTAAACAGCAGCGGGCCCAGTACTGAACCTTGGGGTACACCACTAATAACCGGGGACCAATCAGAGTACGAATCATTTACCACCACTCTCTGGGTACGATCCATGAGCCAGTGTTCAATCCAGTTACAAACTAAAGTTTCCAAGCCCAAGGACCTTAACTTACCTGTCAGACGTCTATGAGGGACAGTATCAAACGCTTTGGCAAAATCCAGAAACACTATATCCACAGCCATTCCTCTGTCAAGGCTTCTACTCACCTCTTCATAAAAGCAAATTAGATTGGTTTGACAACTTCTATCCTTAGTAAACCCATGCTGGCTATCACTTATAATACTATTATCCCCTATGTATTCCTGTATGTAATCCCTTATAAGTCCTTCAAACAATTTACCCACAATGCACGTTAGACTTACCGGTCTATAATTGCCTGGCGAAGACCTAGAGCCCTTCTTGAAGATTGGTACCACATTAGCCTTGCGCCAGTCCCTTGGCACAATACCAGACACCAGAGAATCTCTAAATATCATGAACAAGGGTACAGATATTACTGAACTTACCTCTCTAAGAACTCTTGGGTGTAGTCCATCCGGCCCTGGAGATTTGCTTACATTTACTTTACTTAACTTACCTTGTACCATCTCTACATTAAGCCAGTTCAATACATTATATGATGTGTTACCAGCACTGACCTGGCCAATGTCAGCTCCTTCTTCCATAGTATATACAGAACTAAAGAACCCATTCAGTAGCTCCGCCTTCTCTTGATCGCACGTGACAACCTCCCCATTATCATTATTAAGGGGTCCTACATGCTCTGCCCTTGGTTTTTTTGTATTTATATATCTAAAAAAATATTTAGGATTAGTTTTGCTTTCTTCGGCCACCTGTCTCTCATTTTGAATTTTTGCTATTTTTATTACATTTTTACAGATTTTATTAAGCTCCTTGTACTGTTTAAATGTTATAGCTGACCCATCAGATTTGTATTTTTTGAAGGCTATTTTTTTGTTGTTTATTGCTCTTTTAACCTCATTTGTCAGCCATGTAGGATTTAGTTTTAATCGTTTATATTTGTTCCCCTTTGGTATATATTTAGCTGTATAGTTATTTAGAGTCGATTTAAAGATGTCCCATTTACCTTCTGCATCAGCATTTGAGAACACCTCCCCCCAGTCTATGTCCTGTAGTGCAGCCCTCAACCCAGGGAAGTTTGCCTTTTTAAAGTTATATGTTTTTGCTTTCCCCGTCTGTCTTTGTTTTCTACATTTTAAGTCAAAAGTAACTATATTGTGGTCGCTATTACCAAGGTTTTCCCGCACAGTTACATTACCAACCAGCTCTGCGTTGTTGGAAATGATCAGATCCAACAAGGCATCACTTCTTGTTGGGTCCTCCACAAACTGGCCCATAAAATTATCCTGCAATAAATTTAGGAATTTACGCCCCTTTGTAGTTTTAGCCAACCCCCGGCCCCAATCTATATCTGGATAGTTAAAATCTCCCATTATTACCACTGTACCTGCCCGGGCGGCCCTCTCTATTTGTTTATACAGCCGACCTTCTATCTCTTCAGTGATATTAGGGGGTCTGTAGATTACACCAAATATAATTTTTTCAGTATTTCCCTCCTTTTGTAATTCTACCCACAGTGATTCCACCTCCTCAGAATCATCACACACTATGGCATCGTTCACACTGACTTTCATACCACTTCTTACATACAGACAGACTCCACCACCTTTTCTGTTCATTCTATCCTTGCGAAACAATGTAAACCCCTGCAGATTGACAGCCCAGTCATGCGAGGAGTCCAGCCATGTCTCAGTGACCCCAACTATATCAATATGTTCCTCCAGTATCAAGGCCTCAAGCTCCCCCATTTTATTTGCTAGGCTTCTGGCATTTGTGAACATACACTTTACATTTCCATTAAGTTTTACACATATAGTCTCACTAATGGGATTTTCAGAGTTATTGGGGTTAATGTCATTTTTTGAGTTATAAGGGCTAATTGTACTATTTAAGTTATTGGGGCTAATGGGATTTTTTGAGTTATTGGGTCTAACGTTATTTAAGTTATTGGGGCTAATGGGATTTTTTGCGTTATTGCGTCTAACGTTGTTATTTAAGTTATTGGGGCTAACAGTATTTTTTGAGTTAATGGGGCTTATTGTAGTTATTGAGTTATTGGGGCTAATGGAATTTTTTGAATTATTGGGATTACAATTTTTCGGGCTACATTTATTTTTACAGCTGGTTTGTAACGCATGAATCTCCTTATCCACTGTTCTTAACCTCCCCCCACAGGACTCCTCTCCACCCACCATTATGTCCTGACCCCTCTCTAACCTATCCATCCCACTGTCTGCTTTCTTTGCTTTATTATCCTCCCCCCACTCACCTAGTTTAAATACTCAGCCACCCCTTCCAGGATTCTCTCCCCCAGCACAGAAGACCCCCTTCCATTCAGGTGCAAATTATCCGTAGAATAGAGTTTGTACCCCAATGAAAAGTCAGCCCAGTGCTCTAAAAACCCAAACCCTTCCCCCTCACACCACGACTTAAGCCATGCATTTAACTCCCTAAGCTCCCGCTGTCTTTCCTGCGATGCGCATGGCACAGGAAGTATTCCAGAGAACACAACCTTAGAGGTCCTTCCCTTCAGCTTGGCACCTAGTTCCTTGTAATTATTCTTCAAGGACCTCCACCTACCATGTATTCTGTCGTTGGTTCCCACATGGACCACGACAGCTGGGTCATCCCCAGCCCCCCCTAGTAATTTGTCCACCCTTTCCACCACATGCCGAACCCTGGCACCAGGGAGACAGCAAACCATTCGGTTGAGGTGGTCTTGGCGACAAATTATTCTATCCGTCTTCCTGATTATAGAGTCCTCTACCACAACTAACTGTCTTGGCCTACCTGCATTACCATCCCCCACACTACTAGTTGAGCTGTTCCCCCGGCTGTTAGGGAGACCAGTATCCACTAGGGTTGCCATCTCTGATACTGAGGCCCTCGCATCATTGCCCAACTTGGCAATTTTACTTGGGAGATCAGAAGCAGAAGTGACCTTCCTTTTCCTTGCCCCCTTTCCAGTCCCTCTAACTACATTAACCCAGCTCCCTACTCGGGCCTCCTGGCTAGTTTCTCCAACCTCCATTTCTACCCCACTAACTGCTTGCTCTGTAAGATTGTCAATCGCCCTCAATGTTGCATTTTGCTCCTCTAGATCTCTAATACGAGCTTCCAGGTGGGCAACATGCTCACATTTGTCACAGCGGTATTCACCCTGAAGCTGCTGCTCCAGAGATGTATACATGTGGCACAATGTGCACTGAAGACATAATTCAACTCCTACATTTACTCCAAAAAATTATTGAAAACATGGCTGGTCATGGCAATGGAGATGTTGCGCCTACATCAGAAGGCTACATGAGTCCTGTGGGGGATGAACTGGAGGAGGATGATGAGGGGCAGAGCGGAGCACAGTTTACGGTGGATGAGATGGCCGGTGTTTCTGGTCATTGGACAGGAGGGGAGGAGCAGGAGCAGCCAGAGGAGCTGGAGGGTTATTAAGAGGGAGGCAAGACAGAGGACCCAGACACACCGTGGCAGTATGCAGTGGAGATGGAGGCAGGTAGTACCAGTGAGTCACTTTCACAAATGGCACGATGCATGCTGAGTTGCTTGCGTAGTGACCCCCGAATTGTCAAAATTCGTCAGCGCGATGACTTCTGGATCTCCACCTTATTAGACCCTCGCTACGGGCCCAGAATGGGGGCCTTTTTTACACCCACTGAGAGGGAGGACAAACTGACCTACTTCAGGGAGCTTCTACGTAGTCGGTTGGCCGATGCCTATCGGCCACATAGTCCATCCACTCGCAGGTCTGACTCAGGGGGCCCTATGCGCTCACCTTCCACTGCCATGGCTGCTGGGGAGGGGTGGCAGGAGCAGTACCGGCTCAATCAGCAGCAGCCTGAGTCTACAGTCGCTGATGAGTAGCTTCCTTCAGCCGCATAGTGAAGCTACTCATCAGCAGCAGGGGTACATGGAGCAGGACCAGAACCAGCAGATGATGACATGACCCTGCCAACAACCATTGAAGATAAGCTGGACTTCTGGGCAGCCAAACTCGATTTATGGCCGCAACTAGCGGAGTTTGCCCTGGAAAAGCTGTCCTGCCCGGCCAGCAGTGTGCCATCAGAGCGGGTGTTTAGTGCGGCCGGGGCCATAGTCACCCCAAAGCGAACTCATCTGTCCACTAAAAATGTGGAGAGACTGACGTTTGTCAAGATGAATCAGGGATGGATCAGCCAGGATTTCCAGCCACCAATGACAGATGGGTCTGAGTAGATTGACCATGCTCCTACAACAAAATTTTCTCTATTGTGGTTGGTTATGAAACCCTCTGGGGCAGACCTGGGGATTGTACGGCCCGCTTGACACATACGGCCCTTTGATTGGCTCTGACCGGCCCGCGCTGATTGGGGGACAACTATGCTGCCTAATCTGGGGGGGACATCTATGCTGCTTAATCTGAGGGACAAGTATGCTCCTAATCTGGGTGACATCTATGCTGCCTAATCTGGGGGACAACTATGGTCCTAATCTGGGGGACATCTATGCTGCCTAATCTGGGGGACAACTATGCTCCTAATATGGGGAAAACTGAAGCTTCTGGCTTTGGGCCTATCATTTTTTGAAGTTTAGCAGTAGCTAAATACATGCTTAATGCAAATGTCAACATTGATCTTTAAATGTAAGGGGTTATGAAAACCTCTTGGGTACTGCAAAAGCATGCTCCAGACTCATTCAGTGTCTTTCAGGAACTGCTTGCCTCCCTGGTGCCTCTGGCCTTAAATTTTTGGATGTTTAGCAGTAGCTAAATACATGCTTAATGCAAATCTCAACAATGATCGTTTAAATTCTCTGCACTCTGCCAGGGCCTTCTCCTACCCCGCCTGGGCCGATCCGAGGACCTCACTAACCAACTCACTAACTAATCCAATCGCTTATAGCGACGGGCGGTGTGCACAAAGGGCAGGGACTTAATATACGCCAGCTTATGACCCTCACTTACTGGTAATTCCTCGCTTTAAGATTAAATAATTGCAATCACAGATCCCTATCACGAACTGGTTTCAGCGTGCAACATGCACCTGTCCTTGAAAGATAGAGAGACGCTAATCCGTTCAGTGGAGCGCTAGTGCGGCCCAGGACATCTGAGGCCATAACACACCTGTTATTGCTCGATCTCGCAATTGATCGGGCAAGGTAAGGGGTTGTTAAAGCCTCTTGGGTACTGCGGAGGCCAACTCCTGACTGCTCCTGGTGCAATGTATGGGGTAATTAAACACTCTTGGGTAGTGTTATTGTTAAATTTACTGGTAATTTTATCAGTAATAAAATTTAATTTTGCAGAATGCTAACCGTTACACAACGGAACGCTTGTTGCGTGTGATTTTTTTATGAAAAAAAAAATAGAGGAAGAGGGATTAACTCTGCTTAATAATTTTTGGCGAATAGAATCCTTTTGCCATCTGATTTTTTGGAGACAGATGCACTTACACACGTAATCATTTTTTTAACCAAATTTCAAACATTGAGTGGTTTATTACTTTTGAGAAGAATGTCTTTGGGTTGTCCACCATCCTGCATTATAGAGTCTTCTGAACTGCTGTACATGTTGTTTTTTTTTAAAAAGGTATTTTGTCCGACAATTTCGATAACATTTTGTGTTTTTTTGGGGTGGATTGTGAAGCCCGGGTGACGGGTGTGTAGTGTGTACTCGTGCATCAGTCAACTCCACTCTGTGTCCGTTACGCAATAAATGGGTTACTGATGCAGCAGAGGTGGGGCCTTGGTCTTGGAATTTCAATTATTTAAAAAAAATGAACATATTGTGTGGTTTATTATATTATAGAAGAATGTTTTTGGTGGTCCACCGTCCTGCATTTAGAGTCTTCTGAACTGCTGTATATTCGCTTGTTTTAACAAAAAGGTATTTTGTCAGACAATTTCGAAAAAATTTTGCGTTTTATTGGCGTGGATTGTGAAACCCGGGTGACAGGTGTGTAGTGTGTACTCGTGTATCAGTCAACTCCAGTCTGTGTCCGTTAGGCAATATATGGGTTACTGATCAGCTTGCTCTTCTGAGTGTTGCTGTGTAAGAGGAGTTTCAAAAACTGTGATTATCTGTTGTGCGGAGTGAATCTGTGGAGTGGGTGCGACTGCCTATAGTTCACGTTCATATTTTGGGGGGAGGAGGAGTAGATTGAGCACAGGTGTATAAATCTTAGCTTGGGACTCTTATTGAGAGCTTGCTCTTCTGAGTGTTGCTGTGTAAGAGGGGGCGTGAAAGAGGAGTTTCAAAAACAGGAGTTTGAAAGCAAGAGGTTGAGATCGCTGTGAGTGTTAATTTCTGAACCCACAAGGTCTACAAAAAATTTTAAGTGTAATTTTGACTGTCTGTTTTTACCTATACATTTGTGAAATCCCCATAACTAGAATGCCTCCATGTTGGAAAATGCAGTCCAATGTACATTCTGTTCAATGTATGCAATCCCTGAACAACAGTTTGAGGGTACATATTGTTGTGCGAGATGTGTGCTAGTTGTCCGTTTGGAAGCCCAGATCCTGCATCTAGAGGGGCGACTAGCAACAATGAGAAGCATTAACAACATGGAGAGGAGTCTCCTGCTCACTGAGCAGGCACTCTCGGGAATAGAGGTGGGGGAGGACAGTGGGACGGCGTTGCAGGACAGTCAGGCAGTTAGCTGGGTTACAGTTAGAAAGAGGGGTAGGGGAAAAAGTGTCAGGGAGGCTAGTCCTGAACTGGCACACCCCAACAAGTTTGCCCGCTTGGCAGATGAGGGGGATGCCACTACAGAGCTAGCAGAACTGCAGCAGGATACCGCCTCTGACCGCCAGGGGGGTGTCTGCTCCAGTAAGGAGGGAGGGAGGAGTACAGGGCAGGCCAGACAGGTACTAGTGGTGGGGGACTCAATTATTAGGGGGACAGACAGGGCAATCTGTCACAAAGACCGGGATCGCCGAACAGTGTGTTGTCTGCCTGGCGCATGAGTTCGGCACATCGCGGATCGGGTTGACAGGTTGCTGAGCGGGGCTGGAGAGGACCCAGCAGTCATGGTACATATTGGCACCAATGACAAAGTAAGAGGTAGGTGGAGTGTCCTTAAAAATGATTTCAGGGACTTAGGCCACAAGCTTAAGGCAAGGACCTCCAAGGTAGTATTTTCTGAAATACTACCAGTACCACGAGCCGCACCAGAGAGGCAGCAGGAAATCAGGGAGATAAAAAAAGTGGCTCAGAAGCTGGTGTAGGAAGGAAGGGTTTGGGTTCATGGTGAACTGGGCTGACTTCGCTGTCGGTTACCGGCTCTACCGTAGGGACGGGCTACACCTCAATGGGGAGGGTGCAGCTTTGCTTGGGGAGAAGATGGCTAGAAGGGTGGAGGAGTATTTAAACTAGGGACTTGGGGGGGAGGGAACCTACAGCAAAGAGGGGGAAGATAGTGTAGATAGAGAGGTGGGAATTATAAATGTACCTCGGGGTGGAGCGGAGGGAGGGGTTAGAATAGTTAATAGGAATAGGAAAGAGCTTAATAAAATCTGTAAAAATGTAATAAAAACAGCAAAAATTCTAAACGAGAGACAGGTGGCCAAAGAAAGCAAAACTAATCCTAAATATTGTTTTAGATATATAAATGCAAAAAAACCAAGGACAGAGCATGTAGGACCCCTTAATAATGATAATGGGGAGGTTGTCACGGGCGATCAAGAGAAGGCGGAGCTACTGAATGGGTTCTTTAGTTCTGTATATACTAGGGAAAAAGGAGCTGACATTGGCCAGGTCAGTGCTGGTAACACATCATGTAATGTACTGAACTGGCTTAATGTAGAGATGGTACAAGGTAAGTTAATTGATATAAATGTAAGCAAATCCCCAGGGCCGGATGGACTACACCCAAGAGTTCTTAGAGAGGTAAGTTCAGTAATATCTGTACCCCTGTTCATGATATTTAGAGATTCTCTGGTGTCTGGTATTGTGCCAAGGGACTGGCGCAAGGCGAATGTGGTGCCAATCTTCAAAAAGGGCTCTAGGTCTTCCCCAGGAAACTATAGATCGGTAAGTTTAGCGTGCATTGTGGGTAAATTGTTTGAAGGACTTATAAGGGATTACATACAGGAATACATAGGGGATAATTGTATTATAAGTGATAGCCAGCATGGGTTTACTAAGGATAGAAGTTGTCAAACCAATCTAATTTGCTTTTGTGAAGAGGTGAGTAGAAGCCTTGACAGAGGAATGGCTGTAGATATAGTGTTTCTGGATTTTGCTAAAGCGTTTGATACTGTCCCTCATAGACGTCTGACAGGTAAGTTAAGGTCTTTGGGTTTGGAAATTGTAGTTTGGGTACGATCCATGAGCCAGTGTTCAATCCAGAGAGTGGTGGTCAATGATTCGTACTCTGATTGGTCCCCGGTAATTAGTGGTGTACCCCAAGGTTCAGTACTGGGCCCGCTGTTGTTTAATTTATTTATCAATGATATAGAGGATGGTATTAACAGCTCTGTTTCTATCTTTGCAGATGACACCAAGCTTTGTAGCACAGTACAGTCTATAGAGGATGTGCATAAGTTACAAGATGACTTGGATAGACTAAGTGTCTGGGCATCCACTTGGCAAATGAGGTTCAATGTGGATAAATGTAAAGTTATGCATCTGGGTACTAATAACCTGCATGCATCGTATGTCTTAGGGGGGATTAAACTGGCAGAGTCACTGGTAGAGAAGGATCTGGGTGTACTTGTAGATCACAGACTATAGAATAGCATGCAATGTCAGGCTGCTGCTTCCAAAGCCGGCAGGATATTGTCATGTATCAAAAGAGGCATGGACTCAAGGGACAGGGACATAATACTCCCCCTTTATAAAGCATTGGTACGGCCTCACCTGGAATATGCTGTTCAGTTTTGGGCACATGTCCATAAAAGGGACACTTTGGAGTTGGAAAGGGTGCAGAGACGCACGACTAAACTAATATGGGGCATGGAACATCTTAGCTATGAGGAGCGATTAAAGGAGTTACAATTGTTTAGTCTTGAGAAGAGACGTTTAAGGGGGAATATGATAAACGTATATTAATGGCCCATACAAAAAATATGGAGAAAAACTGTTCCAGGTTAAACCCCCCCAAAGGACGAGGGGGCACTCCCTCCGTCTGGAGAAGAAAAAGTTTAGTCTCAAGGGGCGACACGCCTTCTTTACCGTGAGGACTGTGAATTTATGGAACGGTCTACCTCAGGAACTGGTCACAGCAGGAACAATTAACAGCTTTAAAACCGGATTAGATACATTCATGGAACAAAATAACATTAATGCTTATGAAGAAATATAAAATCCCATCCCTTCCCCAATATCGCGCCACACCCCTACCCCTTAATTCCCTGGTTGAACTTGATGGACATTTGTCTTTTTTCGACCGTACTAACTATGTAACTATATGTAACTATGTAACTTGGACAGGAGCACATTAAACTTCTGCGCCATTGGATGAGTGGGCGCATACTGTTGTCTCTTGGACATGGCTTCGACGATCGATTGTTAGAGGAATGGCTGACTATGAGCGGAGGAAGCAGGAGCGCAAGAATGAGGGTTTGACACAATGCTCCCTTCAGCTGAGGTGGTGGAGCCTTGGCTGGATGACGGAGGGAGCGGATGGCCACTGGGTGATGGGGCAGGCTGGACCACTACCTCGGAGCCACGGTTATCCCAGGCCGCTTTATGGTGGCGAATCATTTGTTGATGCAGGGCCGTGGTGCCGAGATTGGGACCCTGGCCACGCTTCACTTTCTGCCAACAGATTTTGCATGTGACTACGCTAAGGTCCTCCGGATTCTTTATGAAGAACAACCACACCGCAGAGTAGCTGATTTTCCCACCCGCATTTCACACTATTTCACTGCTATTGGCGCCGTCTCCAGGAACCCCTGTTCCACTACTTCCCTGAATGGTAGCTTGCAGTGAAGCAGGTGGTCTCCCCCTGGCACTTTTGGCTCCTGAATTTCCACTACTGCCACCACCACGCTGATTGCCAACCGTGCTACCGCCTTGCTGCCTCATAGACAAAGAGCAAATATCTTCTCCTGATGATGATGAAGCCCCAGCTTCTGCACCCGGCTCCCAATTGCGATCGGCTTCATCATCATCAAAAGATGTGTGCACGTCACTGATGTCCTCCTCGTGTTCCACAACAGTGTCTACCTCAGGACCCTGAACAATTGAAACACCGCCTCCCACGTCACTCTCCGCCTTGCGGAGCAAGGGATGCATGTCTTCTCACATTCTTGGCTGCCCATTAGATGCTGACTGTCCTCTATTACATCGTCCTCGCTAAATAGTGGAGCTGAACCCAAAGCATGAGATACTTCTTTGGGAGAGGTAACAGCATAGGACAAAGGCAATGGGATTACGGGGACTGCTCCCGGGCCACGCCAACTGAGAGTTGTGTCTGAGGAACCCACCGACTCTTGACTGGGGTTGTCAGATGTCGCTTGTGATGATGGGGATGAGTGTGCAAACCAATTGACGAGGAGAGATGGGTTGATGACACGACCGCTGGGTGTTAACGGGAGCTCAGGCTTATTGCTGCGACTCCTGCTGCCACTCGCCCCAAGTCTGCTGCCAACTCTGCCTGACGTATGTAGGCCTCTGCCCCTTCTCTGTGCACATCCTGGCACTTCCCTGCCTGACATACTTAGTGCATTTATGAGGGTATAGAACAGCAGCAGGCGATTACTTACGGTTGTCCTTTCAAAGTATATAGGCCCTAGACTGAATAACAGTTACTAAATAGTACACTCCTTTGTTGTATGTATGCCCTTTGCAATGATGAGCGCACAGTTAAGCGTATTTATACGCAGAAAAAAACTATTTTTTTGTTGTATACACCAGCCAGTGTATACGAATGTGTGGAATAGCACTGAATTTAGCATCGAGACAGAAATACAGGTACTAAATAGTACCCTACTTGGTTGTATGTATGCCCTTTGCAATGATGAGCGCACTGTTAAGCGTATTTGTACGCAGGAAAAACTTTTTTTTTTCTTTAATACACCGGCAGGTGTATAACATGTGGTATAACACTTAATTTAGCACAGAGACAGAAAAAAGGTGGTATATGGTACACTATTTGCTTGAATTTAGGCCGTTGCAATGATAAAGCCACTGAAAAAGCGTATTTTTACGCAGGAAAACCTTTTTTTCTTTAATACACCGGCAGGTGTATAACGTGCGGTATAAAAAAGAAATACAGGTACTAAATAGTACGCTATTTACTTGTATGTAGGCCCTTTGCAATGATAAGGCCACTGAAAAAGCGTATTTGTACTCAGGAAAACCTTTTTTTTCCTTAATACACCGGCAGGTGTATAACGTGTGGTATAACACTGAATTTAGCACAGAGACAGAAAAAAAGGTGGTATACGGTACGCTATTTGCTTGTATGTAGGCCCTTTGCAGTGATAAGGCCACTGAAAAAGCGTATTTGTACTCAGGAAAAAACTTTTTTTTCCTTAATACACCGGCAGGTGTATAACGTGTGGTATAACACTTAATTTAGCACAGAGACAGAAAAAAAGGTGGTATATGGTACGCTATTTGCTTGTATGTAGGCCCTTTGAAATGATAAGGCCACTGAAAAAGGGTATTTGTACTCAGGAAAAACTTTTTTCTTTAATACACTGGCAGGTGTATAACGTGTGGTATAACACTTAATTTAGCACAGAGACAGAAAAAGGTAGTATATGGTACGCTATTTGCTTGTATGTGGGCCCTTTGCAATGATAAGGCCACTGTTAAGCGTATTTGTACTCAGGAAAAAAAAAATTCTTTAATACACCGGCAGGTGTATAACGTGTGGTATAACACTCAATTTATCACGGAGACAGAAAAAAAGGACTTATATGGTACGCTATTTGCTTGAATTTAGGCCCTTTGCAATGATAAGGCCACTGTTAAGCGTATTTTTACGCATGAAAACTTTTTTTTTCTTTGATACACCGTCTGGTGTATAACGTGTGGTATAACACTTAATTTAGCACAGAGACAGAAAAAAAGGTGGTATATGGTACGCTATTTGCGTGTATTTAGGCCCTTTGCAATGATAAGGTCACTGTTAAGCGTATTTGTACTTAGGAAAAAAAAATTCTTTAATACACCGGCAGGTGTATAATGTGTGGTATAACACTGACTTTAGCACAGAGACAGAAAAAAAGGTGGTATATGGTACGCTATTTTCTTGAATTTAGGCCCTTTGCAATGAAAAGGTCACTGTTAAGCTTATTTTTACGCAGGAAAACCTTTTTTCTCTTTAATACACCGGCAGGTGTATAACGTGTGGTATAACACTGAATTTAGCACAGAGACAGAAAAAAAGGTAGTATATGGTACGCTATTTGCCTATTTGCTTGTATGTAGGCCTTTTGCAATGATAAGGCCACTGAAAAAGCGTATTTGTACTCAGGAACAAAATGTTTTTCTTTAATACACCGGCAGGTGTATAATGTGTGGTATAACACTGAATTTATCACAGAGACAGAGTAACAGTTGAAAAATGGTAAAAAGGCACTAAAGTCCACACTAATATGACTTATTTCTGAACAGCAGCAGGACCTAACAGTGCAGCACCACCCAAAAAAAAATCCAGGGGTTAAACCCTAAATTGCACTCTGTCACACAATTCTGAGCAACAGAAGATTTGTGGAGCAAAAAAAACTCAATAGAGCTGATAAATTAGGAGATAAGATGCTTCAGAAAGTTCAGGCAGCTTGGAGATCTGTATGAGGCAGCTGACAGCTATCTGCCCCTCTCTGCTGCAATGCTCAATAACGTGAATAGGAGTTTTAGCAATCAATGATCCTTCTCAGTGTAACAGCACAGCACTCTGCACTCCTGCCTTTCCCTAATGCTGATATGACTAGCAGTTGCAGTGTAACGCTGTGGTATGAGCTATTCACTCACACAGTCCCGTACTCTCCATCTGAGTGCATAGATGAAATGAAGAGAGGCAAGATGGCCGCCGATTTATATAGGGGCTGTGACATCACAGGGGTCAGTGAACACTGATAGGCTGCATCTCACATGTGGTTCAGGGTCAGCCCGCCTACCTTCATTCCCGCCGCTGTTTTCCGCCCTCCCATAATCCCCTGCCCCATGTACTCACATGTGGATCCGCCATCTTAGCTCTACAATAGCCTGGTACGCTGTAAAATGGAGTTTAATGAAGTAATTCATGCAATAGAATCGCGGTGATATTCGTATTCGTAGCGCATCGAATTTTTCTGGAAATTCGTAACGAATTTGGGTTCGTCAAGTTCGATTCGCTCATCTCTAGCCGAGATGTTAATGACTGACAAGGAGGCTCCACCATTGGATTCTATGTTATTTAATCCACTACTTTCATTATCATTCTCCAAGGTAACGTTGTCTATCGTTTCCCAGCTTGGTATCCGGTCCTATGAGGATAATGGCTTCCTGTGTTTACGACCAGCTCTGTGTCCCCTGCGTTTTTTGGTTATTTCTTTTTGACATGTTTGGTTGTTGGACCCTGCCCGTTTTTTTGGCACCTTGATATTCACTTGTGCTAGGCCAGCATATTCCTCCTCTGACACATCTGTACAATTATCTGTTGTCTCCATGTCTGATGACATTTTTCTTAAGAATAGATCTTGGTTGTTTATTAGGAAAACGTCTCTGCCACGTATAGACAGTATTTGTTGCATAGTCCCGTAAATCTCTATTGAACTTAGTTTTATTTACAGTCTCCATAGTTTCCTCTCAATCTATAAGATGTTTATTCATATTGGTTTGTAAGTCCAGCATATCTGAATGATTTTTATATTTATCCAGTGATTATGTGATCTCCAAAATACTTGATTCAATATTTTTCAGTTTTTTCTGTTCGCGTTCGATTAGTATGCTGATTAGTTTAAAGGAACATTCAGATAACGCGTTATCCCAGTGTTCTTGAAATTCCTCTTCCAAAATTGAGGTAGGTTTCTTCCTGATCCTTAGATCATCTTATTTTCTATATATTGTTACAATGGGGTTGAATCCCACCACAGCCGCCATTGTTTTTTTTTTTTTTTTTTTTTTTTGATGTTCCAAATCCCATATTAATTTGCATAGGTCAAAGGAATGGGTTAGATTATTTTCTTTAGAAAACATGTTAGTAACTTTTCTTAGGTGTTCTGAATTCTCCAAACTTAGTTCATCGAACAGGTTGCTAGTAGCAACGGCAGACTCATTTTGAGATTCCATTATATTTGTTACGCAAAGTTGCAGTCAGTTATACGATAAATCTTATCACAAAATTTCAAAAGATAGCATTAACTTTGTAACACCTTCCACACAATATTTTGTTTCGTTTAAATGGGAGCGCGTGAGTCTGTATGGTATAAGATACAAAATAGAAAAAAGAAAAAATAAGACTCCAGCTCACCGTTTGAAGAGATTCCAGGTGGAAGGTATTAGTTCGCTTGGAGCACGAGAGCTTGTAGCCGAGCCATATCCTCGGGTGGTAACTGGAATTCAAGGAGGGAATGATGGGGGAAGGGTATCTCAGCTCCACTTGAGTTAAAGGTAATATTTAATTCAAATCCATGAAAATAGAAAAAGGACAAAAACAAAACAAAATCACACGTGCATAGTGGGTTAAAAAACGCAAGTCACTGACGCGTTTCGGGCTATCATAAGCCCTTAATCCTGGTGCATTTTACTGCCAGCGCTATCTATTTATATGTGCTGAGAAGCAAGTTTTTCAACAACGTATGGAAGTAGACCTGAAACATCTCTATGATAAATCTGTAACATCTCATGTTAACCTTACCCATGCTGAAATCTCTGATCTCAAACAACTGGAATCCAACCATAATATTATAATCAGAAGTGCAGATAAGAGGGGGAGCCACAGTAAAAATGGATAAAGCATTGTATCACCAACAAGTATTGTACATGTTAAATGATGCATCGACCTACAAGAAAATACTGTCTAATCCATCAGCTGCTGTCAAAAGAGATCTACAAGCTTTGATTTCACATGGTGCATCATTAAATATTCTTTCTAGCCAGCAAGCAGAATATCTTTGCCCAGACTGTCCAACGGTGCCAGTTTTTCATGCACTCCCGAAAATCCACATGAATACATTTCCACCACCATTCCGCCCTATTGTGGCCGGGATAAATTCAGTGCATGAGAGACTGGCATCGTGGGTTGACCACCTTCTTCAACCTCTAGTAGTCCGTACCCCGGGGTACATTAGGGACACCAAGGCCTTATTGAATGCCACAGACAAAATACAGTGGAAAGAGGGGTTTGCATGGGTGTCATGCGACGTTGTCGCTTTATACTCTTGCATACCCCACAACATGGCTATCAAGGCGGTTGAGTATCATATAAAAAAATACAGTAATTATGATTTAACACTATGTAATTTTCTGTTGGAGGCATTGCAATTCTTGCTAAAAAACAATTTTTTTTCATTTTGACAGGGACCACTACATCCAAATCACAGGATGTCCAATGGGATCTAAGTTTTCACCCAGCTTGGCCAATTTTTATATGGCTTACTGGGAGGGGGTTCATCTATATGTGTCCATTAACCCCTTCAGGACCAAGCCCATTTTGGCCTTAAGGACCAGAGCGTTTTTTGAACATCTGACCACTGTCACTTTAAACATTAATAACTCTGGGATGCTTTTATCTATCATTCTGATTCCGAGTTTTTTTTTTCGTGACATATTCTACTTTAACATAGTGGTAAAATTTTGTGGTAACTTGCATCCTTTCTTGGTGAAAAATCCCAAAATTTCACGAAAAAATAGAAAATTTAGCATTTTTCGAACTTTGAAGCTCTCTGCTTGTAAGGAAAATGGGTATTCCAATTTTTTTTTTTATTATTCACATATACAATATGTCTACTTTATGTTTGCATCATAAAATTGATGTTTTTTTTTCTTTTGGGAGACATCAGAGGGCTTCAAAGTACAGCAGCAATTTTCCAATTTTTCACAACATTTTGAAACTCACTATTTTTCAGGGACCAGTTCAGTTTTTAAGTGGATTTGAAGGGTCTTCATATTAGAAATACCCCATAAATGACCCCATTATAAAAACTGCACCCCCAAAGTATTCAAAATGACATTCAGTCAGCGTTTTAACCCTTTAGGTGTTTCACAGGAATAGCAGCAAAGTGAAGGAGAAAATTCAAAATCTTCATTTTTTACACTCGCATGTTCATTGAATTTTTACAAGGGGTAAAAGGAGAAAATGTTTACTTGTATTTGTAGCCCAATTTCTCTCGAGTAAGTACATAACTCATATGTCTATGTAAAGTGTTTTGCGGGTGCAGTAGAGGGCTCCGAAGCGAAGGTGCGACAAGGGGATTTTAGAGAGAACATTTTTCTGAAATGGTTTTTGGGGGCATATCACCTTTAGGAAGCCCCTATGGTGCCAGAAAAGCAAAAAAAAACACATGGCATATAATTTTGGAAACTACACCCCTCTGGGAACGTAACAAGGAATAAAGTGAGCCCTAATACCCCACAGGTGTTTCACGACTTTTGCATATGTAAAATAATTTTATTTTTTTTACCTAAAATGCTTGGTTTCCCAAAAATGTAACATTTTTAAAAAGGGTAATAGCAGAAAATACCCCCAAAAATTTGAAGCCCAATTTCTCCCAATTCAGAAAACACCCCATATGGGGTTGAAAAGTGCTCTGCTGGCTCACTACAGGTCTCTTAAGAGAAGGAGTCATATTTGGCTTTTTGGAAGCAAATTTTGCTCTGGGGGCATGCCGCATTTAGGAAGCCCCTATGGTGCCAGGACAGCAAAAAAAAAACACGGCATTACATTTTGGAAACTAGACCCCTTGAGGAACGTAACAAGGGGTAAAGTGAACCTTAATACCCCACAGGGGTTTCACAACTTTGGCATATGTAAAAAAAAAAAAAAATACCAAAAATGTTTGATTTCCCAAAAATTTTACATTTTTACAAAGAGCTAAAGCGGAAAATACCCCCCAAAATTTGAAGCCCAATTTCTCCTGATTCAGAAAACACCCCATATGGGGGTGAAAAATGCTCTGCTAGCGCACTACAGGTCTCAGAAGAGAAGGAGTCACATTTGGCTTTTTCAAAGTAAATTTTGTTCTGGGGGCATGCCGCATTTAGGAAGCCCCTATGGTGCCAGGACAGCAAAAAAAAAAAAACACATGGCATCACGTTTTGGAAACTAGACCCCTTGGGGAACATAACCTTAATACCCCACAGGGGTTTCACGACTTTGGCATATGTAAAAAAAAAAATTACCTTAAATGCTTGGTTTCCCAAAAAATTTACATTTTTACAAAGGGTTAAAGCAGAAAATACCCCCCAAAATTTGAAGCCCAATTTCTCCCGATTCAGAAAATGCACCATATGGGGGTGAAAAGTGCTCTGCTGGCGCACTACAGGTCTCAGAAGGGGAGTAGTCACATTTGGCTTTTTGGAAGCAAATTTTGCTCTGGTGGTATGCCGCATTTAGGAAGCCCCTATGGTGCCAGGACAGCCAAAAAAAAAACACATGGTATCACATTTTGGAAAGTAGACCCCTTGGGGAACGTAACAAGGGGTAAAGTGAACCTTAATACCCAACAGGGGTTTCAAGACTTTGGCATATGTAAAAAAAATATATATAATTTAACCTAAAATGCTTGGTTTCCCAAAAATGTAAAATTTTTATGAAGAGTTAAAGCAGAAAATACCCCCCAAAATTTGAAGCCCAATTTCTCCCGATTCAGAAAACACCCCATATGGGGGTGAAAAGTGCTCTCCTGGCGCACTACAGGTCTCAGAAGGGGAGTAGTCACATTTGGCTTTTAGGAAGCAAATTTTGCTCTGGGGGCATGCCGCATTTAGGAAGCCCCTATGGTGCCAGGACAGCAAAAAAAAAAAAAAACACATGGTATCACATTTTGGAAAGTAGACCCCTTGTGGAACGTAACAAGGGGTAAAGTGAACCTTAATACCCAACAGGGGTTTCACGACTTTGGCATATGTAAAAAAAATATATATATATATATAATTTTACCTAAAATGCTTGGTTTCCCAAAAATTTTACATTTTTACAAAGAGTTAAAGCAGAAAATACCCCCCAAAATTTGAAGCCCAATTTCTCCCGATTCAGAAAACACCCCATATGGCGGTGAAAAGTGCTCTGCTGGCGCACTACAGATCTCAGAAGAGAAGGAGTCACATTTTGGCTTTTTGGAAGTGCTCTGGGGGCATGCCGCATTTAGGAAGCCCCTATGGTGCCAGGACAGCAAAAAAAAAAAACACATGGCATACCATTTTGGAAACTACGATAAAAACAAGCAATCTCCAGGTAGCAGAGCGGGATCAATGGAAGCGCTGAGACCAGATAAGAAGTTAAAAGGATTTATTTCCCATAATGCAACGCGTTTCACGGTCACCCGCTTCCTGAGGATGCGGGTGACCGTGAAACGCGTTGCATTATGGGAAATAAATCCTTTTAACTTCTTATCTGGTCTCAGCGCTTCCATTGATCCCGCTCTGCTACCTGGAGATTGCTTGTTTTTATCGTGATTCTATTTTAGCGGGACGAAGCTGCAGAGACCCTTTGATGATACGCCCTGTTCCATTGTTGTACTTGGATGGAGTACCCTTCATGTGGTAAGCGCAATTCACACTTAGCGTTACCAACTCACCTTTGGTGTTACACTACGGAGCGCATCCGTTTGTGCTATTTTATTTCAATTTGGGAAACTAGACCCCTTGGGGAACATAACAAGGGGTAAAGTGAACCTTAATACCCCACAGGTGTTTCACGACTTTTGCATATGTAAAAAATAAAATAAAAAATCACTAAAATGCTTGTTTTTCCCCAAATTTTTCATTTTTACAAGGGGTTATAGCTGAAAAATTACCACAAAATTTGTAGCCCCATTTCCCTTAAGCAAGGAAATAACCCATAAAAGGACGTACAATGCTTTGCTGGTGAACTACAGGTCTCAGAAGGGAAGGAGCAAAATTTGGAGAGAGAATTTTTTGGGGGCATGTCTGATTTAGGAAGCCCCTATGGAGCCAGAACCCCGGGAACCTGCTGAGGTATTCATCTAGGGGTATAATGGAAATTTTTTAAAGTTTTGTTTAGGGGTTTAGCAAGATGGGGAAAATAAAACTATACCTGCCAAGGTATTCATCTAGGGGTATATTGGATTTTTTTTTAAACTGGTATACTGTCTAATCCATCAGCTGCTGTCAAAAGAGATCTACAAGCTTTGATTTCACATGGTGCATCATTAAATATTCTTTCTAGCCAGCAAGCAGAATATCTTTGCCCAGACTGTCCAACGGTGCCAGTTTTTCATGCACTCCCGAAAATCCACATGAATACATTTCCACCCCCATTCCGCCCTATTGTGGCCGGGATAAATTCAGTGCATGAGAGACTGGCATCGTGGGTTGACCACCTTCTTCAACCTCTAGTAGTCCGTACCCCGGGGTACATTAGGGACACCAAGGCCTTATTGAATGCCACAGACAAAATACAGTGGAAAGAGGGGTTTGCATGGGTGTCATGCGACGTTGTTTGAAGCTGGAGCCCACTCAGAGATGGCACTAGGACCTGGCTTAATATTGGTACTAGGACTGGTACTAGGACCTGGCCTAGGGCGGTGGCGGGGAGGTTCCTCGTCAGAATCAGTGGAAGAGGAAGAAGAAGAGGGCAAATATAGCAACTCTTCACCGCTATCTGAACCAGAGGAAGATGCCAAGAAGGCATATGCCTTCTCAGTGCTGTACATGCGACGCCTTGACATATTGGATGACACTATAAGTGGCGAAGTGTCTCTGATGTACAACACTAGAACTATTTTTTTTTTTTGTATTTTTTTTATAATTTTTTTCACTTTTTTTACTTTTTTTTTACGGAAGCAAATAACCAAAATGTAACCGCGCTACGAACAACAAAACGGTGGAAAACTGTCACCGCCGTCCCTAGAACTAAGCTCGCAGTTAGGAGAGTATGGATAAAAAAAACTGAAACTGTAACAGCACCACTAGTACTATAAGATGTCACAAATAGCTAATATATATAATTATATTTTTTTTCTTTTTTACTTTTTTTTTTATAACAACGGAAAAACTGAAACAAAAAGCGCCACTAGAAGTAAAAAAAAAACTGCGGCGAACTGTCACTGCTGTCACAAATCAGTGACGCACCAGGAAAAAAACATAACAGGGTAGTATGGAGGTGTGCGAGGTGGTGATGGGATGAAAGGGTGACAGTCACTGACAGTAATTTACATTATTCTTCACTGTCACTGTTATGGTCAGTGACAGACTTCAATTTCTTCACAGATTACAGCAGCTGATGAATGAATGAATGAACGAACGAATGAATGAATCAGCAGCAGGATAAGGGGCACTGATGGGCACTGAAACTTTATTACTGTACTGTACTGTAGAATGTAACTATATTCAGTTACAGTTACAAGTTACAATCTTCACTGCAGCCTGTCAGATCACACAGGCTGCAGACTTCAGACAGGGAGGACAGCAATTGGAAGGGGCACTGCTGGGCACTACTGGACACTGATGGGCACTGCTGGGCACTACTGGACACTGATGGGCACTAGACTGTCACTGTTATATTCAGTGACAGTCACTAGGATCTTCACTGCAGCCTGTCAGATCGCACAGGCTGCAGACTTAGGAGGCAGCAGGTGGGCACGGATGGGCACTGAGGGGCACTGCTTGGCACTACTGGGGCACAGATTTATACAAGACTGTCACTGTTATATACAGTGACAGTCACTAGGATTTTCACTGCAGCCTGTCAGATCGGACAGGCTGCAGACTTCAGACGGCGGCAGCAGCACCAGGGTAAGGGGCACTACAGGGGGGGTTCTTTTACATTCACTTTAATTTTTAGCTTTTAGAAAAGCTTTTTTACACTCTTCTGTCTTCTGTCCTAACACTAACACCGGCCCCGATCGCTGTTCAGAACGAACTGAAAGCTTCGGAGCCGGTGTTAGTGTAACAAAGACGTTGATACACTGTGATTGGTCCACAGGGACCAATCACAGGGCTCTAATCCCAGGACCAATTACAGATGGTCTTGGGATGTCAGGCAGAACTTGTCTCCCGCCGCTGGGCACGGGACTTCTGCCTGTTAACCCGTGCGCTGCTGTGCAGCGCCGGGTTAACTGCATGTTATTTATAAACGTCGGGATGCGCGAACGCACTGTACAACCCGGCGTTTATATATGACATTTTGCGGGAAGGGGTTAATCCGTTTGCGCACAAGGTGCATTGGTATGGACGCTATATAGATGACCTAATCCTGGTATGGTCTGGCATTGAGGAAGAAGCCATGTTGTTCTTGAGTCATATCAATAACAACAATCTCAATTTGAAATTCCTATTGGAGTGGGGGGGGTGCCCAAATACATTTTCTTGACATTTCACTACAAGGTGATAGTAAAGAGGAAAATATTAGTACCAAACTCTTTAGGAAACCCACTTCAGGGAACAGTATCCTCAATGTCAGTAGCTGCCATCCCCGACATGTGACACGTAACCTCCCAGTTGGAGAATACACAAGGGCAAAAAGGGCTTCGTCAAATGGTGAAATGTATGCTGAAACATGCAAAGACATTGATAAAAGGTGGTTGGATAGGGGCTATTCTGTTCTTGTGTTGGCAAGAGCCAAAAGAATTGCTCAACACAAAAATAGAAAAGTGTTACTAAGGGATAACGTCAAAACAACTACAGAAATGAGCAATAAGGTTACTTTTTCCACCCAATACAGTAATCAGTTTACTGAGATTAAAACCATTTTATTGAAACATCTACCTGTTATGTATGATGATGATAGCCTGAATGAGATACTTCATAAGGGTGTGAATGTAGTTTCTAGAAGGGGGAGAACCCTAGCAACCGGTTGTCTCCTAGCGACTATGTGGAAATGCAGGACAACAGTACATGGTTAAATATTAAAGGTTTTCACAAATGTGCCAGAAGTAGATGCAACTTATGCAAGTATGTGATCAAATCTAGCCATTTTTCATCTGTATCTAATGGTAAGAAATACCCCATAAAATCTTTTCTGAACTGTGACACCACTCATGTCGTGTATGTAGCAACATGTAAAGCATGTAAGTTGCAGTACGTTGGCTGCACCACGAGGAAATTGAAAAAACGCATGTACAAGCACTTTCACAATTCACAAAGTGCGTCTTTTAACTCACGTTCTTTGTCTGGCTTGTCCAAACATATAGCCGAAGTCCACCATGGCACTGCAGATTGCATTGAGGTGTACGGCGTTGAAAGAGTCTATCCTTCCCGAAGGGGCGGAGACTGGTCTCGTTTGCTATTAAAGCTTGAGGCATACTGGATACTTATGCTTGAAACTAGGTTCCCTATTGGAATGAATTATAGGAACGATCTTGCCTTTATATGCTGAATATGTTCATTGGTTTGTCTTTTTCTTTCTCTTTTTCTCTTTTTTCTTTTCTTATTTACTATGTAGCATATTATTGACCAGGTGTGTAAGTCACGTGGCCAGGTGGTCATGTGACGCAATACTTGATTCTCAGCATATATAAACAGGTAGCGCTGGCAGTAACATGCACCAGGATTAATGGCTTATGATAGCCCGAAACGCGTCTGTGACGTTCGTTTTTTTAACCCACTATGCACATGTGATTTTTTTTTGTTTTTGTCCTTTTTTTATTTTAATGGATTTTAATTAAATATTACCTTTTACTCAAGTGGAGCTGAGACACCCTTCCCCCATCATTCCCTCCTTGAATTCCAGTTACCACCTGAAGATATGGCTCGGCTACAAGCTCTCGTGCTCCCAGCGAACTAATACCTTCCACCCCGAATCTCTTCTAACGTTGAGCTGGAGTCTTATTTTTTCTATTTTATAAAATCATGGCTTTGTCCAAGCTTAAGCCCGGGCATGGACAAAGTCGAGTAAGTGAGGATGGGCTAGCACATTAGAAAGGTTAATGTTTTGCCAAGATGTACAACATAAAAAAGGTTTTTGTATCTGACACTGCCCATTTAAGGCAGGGCTTAATATAAGTTTAAATGTTTAGTTTAGGCCACTAGATTAATACATAATAGATCTGCTTCTCTTCCAACCAGTTGAGGAACTGATTCTCTTCCCTCGGCTTGGTGGGCCACTTGAGATAGTTGTGAGTTGTCCCTCCATCACCTCTACAGGATGTACTTTGAGCATTTCTTAGTTCCATAACCTTCTATTGCCGCTTCCTTTTTCTTATTATATGTCTAATATCTCTCATCTCTCTAGCCTTAATTCAGGAGATGCAATGTGACGACATAGGCTCTTTTAACTTTGCACTGAGACAATTCCCTATAGTATATGTAACCAACAAAGACAGAAAGAGAGGGTGTGTGGCCATTTTAATACCTCGTACTTTTCCCTTTCAAGTAACCTCCACATTCTCAGACCGTAATGGCAGTTATATCGTTGTTTCGGGTTACTTCTCCAATACTCCTTTGACCCTATATGCTCCAAATCTATCTCAACTACCTTTTCTTAAAAGGGCCTTTGCAAACCTTGTTGATTGGAGGTGACTTCAACCTCCTTTTTACTACCTCTATACATCTACATTCTATTACCCATCCAACCCTTCCCCCCTCCCCCTTCCTTGGTCTGTCTATCACTACATTTCTGAAGATTGGTCAGGAGACACCATGGCCCAGATTTATCAAACTGTGTGAGAGAAAATATAGAGAGATTTTCCCACAGCAGCCAATCACAGCTCAGCTAACAAGCTGAGGTAAAGTGAAACCTGAGCTGTGATTGGCTGCTGTGGGAAAATCTCTCTATATTTTCTCTCACACAGTTTGATAAATCTGGGCCCATATGTATACAGACCATACAGACCTATGGAGGATCTGTAATCATAATAGCAAATAATACACATTCTTTTCTCACCCTCATACGACCCATACAAGAATTGACATGTCCCTCGATAATCTCCGTTTGACTAAAAAAATCTATGATACACCCTATTATGTGGTTGGACCACACTCCAGTTACTCTAGAGCTCAAAGAAGCTTCACCACTGCAAAGGGTGTGCCAATGTTTACTAAACTAATCGCTACTAAAAAAGGAGGAACACCTAGGAACAAATTAGTATTTAGAGGCCAGTGTATTGCATTGGCGTCGCATCTCAAAAAAGACTCCATACGTTCCAGGGATTTGGAGAATTAACTTAAATCTCTAAAGGACAGGATGACAACCCACCCTACTCCATCCATTCTTTAAAAGGATTTTTTCATTTATAATAAAACAATACAAAAACACAAAAAAGAAACAACAGTAGCCACACCAGCTGTCCCCACACAATGAACAGTAGACTTAGCGGACCGTAGAGCAAAAAGTAGTGCATAACTGAACTCAGAAATATGCAAATATAGTCCATGGAGCCACTTTTTCCAGCAAGTAGCAAAGCCTCTATAGAATATATGGATTTGGAATTATCCAATCATAACAGCAAAGTCATTACAAAAAACTATTTTAAGAAAGTAGACTGTAATAGTCTCCTATCCTTCAACAGTAGTCACTATTAAAAATGGAAGTTAAACATTCCATACGGTCAGTTCCACAGAGTCCGTAGGAATTGCTCTGATATCTCGGATTATAAGGAACAGAGCAAAATCATAAAAACTAGACTCTCTGAGAAGGGATAGCCATCAAAGATAATCAAAGCAGCATATCAACGAGCCCTAATAGGCCCTAGAACAACAGTGAAGAAGATACCCACCATAGTGAATGATCATCCCATTGAAGCAAACCAAGACATTTTCAAAAATAACTTCATTACCACCTACTGCGCATTACACAACAGCATTCGCAGTATCTTGAATAAACATTGGAAAATTTTACTACAAGACCCCCTCCTGAAAAACGACATTCCCAATCAATCTTCTATTACCTATAGACGCGCCCATACGTTGAAGAACATACTGGTACCCAGTCGTCTAAAAGAAGAATTCACTAACAAACGCAAAATTAACCATCTCACCCTGGGAAATTACAAATGTTATAAGACGACATGCAAATGCTGTGCAAACATTATTAACGGTAAAAAAGATTTCCTTTGCAGTTCTACCAGGGAATCCTTTCCTATTAAAATTAGGATGGACTGCTCCACAACCCACGTGATATATCTACTAGAATGCGACTGCAAAACACAATACGTAGGTCGCACTATTCAACAGTTGCGACTACATATGAACAAACACAGATCCAAAGTACATAAAGGATTTATTAAACACAGCGTCTCTAGACACGCAACACAATACCACAATAAGGAATTTTCAGCCTTTTCCTTAACCATTTTAGAACACATTCCAGAGGATACATACAATAGGTTTGAAAAACTACAACAGAGAGAGTCATTTTGGATATATAAATTAAATTCTTTAATACCTAATGGACTGAACAAAGTAATGGACATTATCCGTTAGAAGTCCTATCATTTACATTATCCTCTGTTTTTCCCAGTACCCACATTATGGCTTTCTATTATGTCCCTATATGCTTCTGCCACACTTTTGTAGGATAAAATTTGTATGTATAGACATTGAAAATATCATTAGGCATAGACACATGTGCATTTTTCTCAATTAAATGGTATTTTTAATATATACATAGTTACATAGTTAGTACGGTCGAAAAAAGACATATGTCCATCAAGTTCAAGCAGGGAATTGAAGGGTAGGGGTGTGGCGCGATATTGGTGAAGGGATGGGATTTTATATTTCTTCATAAGCATTAATGTTATTTTGTTCCAGGAATGTATCTAATCCTGTTTTAAAGCAGTTAATTTTTCCTGCTGTGACCAGTTCCTGAGGTAGACTGTTCCATAAGTTCACAGTTCTCATGGTAAAGAAGGCGTGTCGCCCCTTGAGACTAAACTTTTTCTTCTCCAGACGGAGGGAGTGCCCCCTCGTCCTTTGGGGGGGTTTAACCTGGAACAGTTTTTCTCCATATTTTTTGTATGGGCCATTAATATACTTATATACGTTTATCATATCCCCCCTTAAACGTCTCTTCTCAAGACTAAACAATTGTAACTCCTTTAATCGCTCCTCATGCCCCATATTAGTTTAGTTGCGCGTCTCTGCACCCTTTCCAGCTCCAGCTCCATATTTTATATATCATAATAACACGAACTTAAGTATACTTGTATAAAATTTATCTGTTACAGGCTGTTATTGCTGTATATTGTTATTTTTATAGGATTGTATTCCATTTTTTCCCCCTTTACACCATGTAACATATATATTTTATTATGTTCCTTTTACATCATCATATACATTTAAATTGTCCTTCTACCTTACCTTAATACTATTATATATGCTGACAATGTATTGCTAACTATATATATGCTGACATTTATAATGCTGGCTATATATGCAGATCACATATGCTGACTATCCTGCATACTATACTAATGTAGTGCCGATTTTTTTTATATATATATACACAGTTCCACATCGGCATCTACACACGTCTTCACCTTTTTTCTATGTCATTTCAACCTCATCATTTTTCTTATAATCCCTTCATTTTATCACTTACTGCGCTTGGGAAGGTCATTGCGGGACACTGTTAATGTGCCCTGCAGCGCACTTATTCTCTATAAGCTGACACAATGTATCAGCGACACGCACGCCGTGCCGCTACATTGTATTACTAGGTTTCCGCCATCATTATTAACTTTCCGAGTTCGCACATGCGCACACTGCCGGCGGCTCCGCTAGTGATAGCGGAACGCCGACAGACACACTCTGACATTCCCAACGTACTTGGATCATTTAATAACCATTCTCTTTTTAAACTATACATATTATTTATTGTATTGACAGTATTGACGTTACTGTAGTATGATTGTATGCCATTTTTATGTATCTTTTAACCTTGCTTGATTCTGTGTATGTGAGACAATCCCATCGCCTACTAGGGGGTGGAGCCTAGTGGCTTTTTGGCGCCCTTGTTTCACATTTAAAGCTGCTCTGTTTAATCATGGTCATACACTGCCTGTACATCTGATGAAGAGGGTCTAAACCTTTGCAATGGGTTATGTTTTTGGCTAAATAAATTGAACCTTTTATCACAAGAAGCTGCCTGAGTGGTGAATTGTGCTACAGAACCTGGTACCTTTCCTGCCTAGCACCTGCACTTGCATCTTATCCTGTTCGTGACACCAAAAAGCTATGTGGTGAGCTTGTGGGGATGTAGGGTAGGAAGGGTGTAGCTGTGCAGTGATGAAAGGGTGTTGAATTAACCCTTAATTGTCGTGATGCCAGGTTGCGGGTTCTCTCTCTCTCTCCTCTCTCCTTTCTCCTCTCCCCCCTCTCCCTTCTCTCTCCTCTCTCCATATATATATATATATATATCCTACCGCCACCCATCCCAGGAATGATAGGGAGGAATAAAGGATTGTCCACAACCGGAGGTTTAGTAAACTGGAAATAACTTTACTGCAACATTTATGCAGGTTAACAGTAGTAACAGTCTTTACAGAGGACCAGACTTTAAGTTCCTCACAGTTGGTTGGTATCTTGTAGGGAAATAAGCTCTGAGGCTTGCTTTATGCTGTTCCCCTAAATTTAGGGTTTGGTTTTGGGTTCAGTAGTCATGTAGATTTAGCTGAATTGAGTTTAGTAGACTCAGGGTTAGTAAGATGCTGAAGGAATACTCTTCAAGCCTAGATTTGTCTTTAGACTTGCGCAGAGCTCCGCTCGCTGTCATATCCCGGGGGAAAGAGAAGTACAAGAGAGCGAGGATTGGATACAGTGCTCTTATATGGCAAGGGGCAGGCTCATAGCTTATTGGTTCCACCAACTGTAAGTCCCTTCGCAAAGCATTGTGGTACATCATGTCACCCACTCATGTGACCTGAAAGGTCCTCAAGCTTAACCTAACAGTAGGCTTAGTAGTCATGTGACCTAAGGTCCTGGAAGTACTATACATATATATAAATTAGGATCCTACCGGTACGCAGAAACTCTGACTTTGGGGACTTAGCATAAAAGGTACCGTACAATGTCCGGTACTGGGATATCACAACTATATTACTGTAATCCCAGAACCTGGGAAATATCCTGCAGATGGTGCTATTTATAGCCCGAAATCATTGCTAAACTCTGACCTTAAAATGTCACAAAAATAATGACAAACAGACTGGGGGACGTACTTCCTGGTTTAATCCATAAAGATCAATCTGGAAACAGCACGAGAAGAAATATAGACCTCATTGATATCATGAATAAAACAAAGGCCTCAGGAGTCCTAACTTTGGCAGACTGAGCTGGCCATTCCTGTTAATAACCCTAGAACCCTTATGGCATCTCTGGTCCATTCCTCTCTGCTGTCTCCAACCTTTACACATCACCCTCTTTTCTTTTTGGAACACAGAGATCTCTGCTGAATCACGAGCACAGGGCGTTCTGCTGACATCTCTGTCTCTGTTTCTATATGTTTGCTATGGGGATTTTCTCCTACTCTGGACAGTTCCTAAAATGGACAGAGATGTCAGCAGAGAGCTCTGTGTTCCAAAAAGAAAATAATTTCCTCTGTAGTATTCAGCAACTAATAAGTACTGGAAGGATTAAGATTTTTTTTAATAGAAGTAATTTACAAAATCTGTAAAGAGTACCCCTTTAAGACTATTTATTGGTTATAAGCATACAGACAACACATTTCTAGGAGTGTCCTCTCCTCTTTGTCAGGTCATGAGTTACATACGTGTAAGTGTACTTGTATACCCTTGTTAGAACAGGTGTGGAGAAAATAGGAAGTTACCTTCAAGGTCATGATGATGCTCCCGGTCACATGATGCGGTCACATAAAGCAGTTCCAATGTTTACATAGTTAAAAAAAAATATGAGTAAAATTGGATATCATTCTGACAAGAAATTACATACTTTAAAGTATAGATAAAAAAATATAGTTTTACTCTTTGGTGACAAATAAATAGGACAATATAAAAGAAACCGATAATCACGGCCATAATCTAAGTAATTAAAAAATCCTTGCTGTCCTCAACATTTTTATTGGTGTAACAGGTGTGTGGTTAGGTAAAAGACCTCACTGGCATCAGCAGATTGAATAGTACAACAGGTAAGTGGCAAGGGTTGCTGCACAGTATATCACCTGTTCAAGCACCTTCTGACCATGCTAAATATGTATTTTATCATTATTTTTAGCAAATGGTGGATAAATTATTAAACTTACCTACTTTACACTTTTATCCAAGGAAAAGCTGTCCAACACAAGATGTGCAGATAAAACTTGCTTTATTAACGCTTGGCAAGGAGTCACAATACAGATCAGGAACGCTGATGCGTTTCACAACGGCAGGTCCTTAATCGAAGACTAAATTGCAGAAATAACATGCAGTTAAAATAACCGAATACTAGGTCACAATGTAGACAAATTGGCAAGGGGACTTAATTGCAAAGACACTTTTTTGCCACTGAAGAGGAGTTGGTTACGAAGAAGATAGATGTAGCTCCCATCTCACCATGTGATATTAGAGAGACTGCTTGTGTGGACTTTAAAGATCAGATGAACTTATTACAATTATACAGTCTACAGTGGGAGAGCAATACTATTTGTGATACACCTGAGGTTCCCTTAGCACTCTTGCACGAAAAAATAGACTCTAAATCAACACCAGATAAATTAAATAAAGGAGAAAGGATTGCATTAACAGATTTGTGTGATAATGACCATATAGTTGTACGTAATGACGACAAGGGGGGGAATGTTATAGTACTTGACTCTGGTTTGTACAAAAAACTTAATAGAGAAATTCGATCTGATGAAAATACTTATAGGAGGCTCACGAGCGACCCCACTAAGATATTCCAAGTAAAACTGAAAAAAATATTACATGAGGGAGTAGCTTTAAGAGTATTAGACACTAAACTGGAAGAGTCATTATATGCAGATATACCTGTTATTCCAGTGTTCCACTCACTCCTCAAGGTGCATAAGGGGGTATTCCCCCCCCCCCCTCCCAGGCCAATTGTGGCTGGGATTGAATTCTTTACAGAAAGCTTTGGAGAGTGGGTGGATCATTACCTGCAGCCGTTAACCAAAATCACCCGCACTTGCTTGCAAGACACGAAACATGTTATTAATATTCTGCATAAGAAAAAGTGAGAGGATGACATGGCCTGGGCCACATGTGATGTGGTGGGACTATATTCGTCCATCTCTTGGGAGGCAGGTTTAAAAGCACTCACATATCATACATATCATACATTACAATAATTACTCCCTGGTCTGAAGGAATTTATTGCCATAGCCACTGAGTTTTTGTTAAACCACAATTATTTTATGTTTGATGGCGATTTTTTCTTCAGAACAGGGGGGCATCTATGGGTACAAAAAAATTCACCCTCATTTGCAAATATTTTTATATTTTACTGGGAATTTTTTTTTTCTCCTAATAATTCATTCTCAGAACAGATAAGTTGGATAGTTCATTATAGAGATGATTTACAGATTTTTTGGAAGGGCACAGAAACACAGTTTTTTCAGTTTGTAGAATTTATTAGTTGGAACGATCTTAATCTTAGGTTTACTGCACATATTAGTTATACATCTATTAATTTTCTAGACATTACTCTAACCAATAATGGGTCTAACAGAGAGTTTTCCTTATAGGAAGGATACAGCTACTAATGCAGTCTTGATAGCATCTTCATGTAATTCAAAATACAGACATGTAATTCAAAATATTCCTTTAGGTGAAATGTGCAGAACCAATTTGGTCAGATCAAAAATATCATAAGAAAATATACTCCTATCCTTGTGACAGATCCCATCCCGAAATAGGTGATTAAAGATGGAATACATGTCATGTCAAAAAGTGGCCCTTCATTGGGTTCATTTGTTTCTCCTAGTTTGATTAGTAGTACAGGAAATTGAAAAACAGACCTGAAGTGTCGGGCAATTGGCTTAATGTAATAGGAAATTGGGGATGTGGACACAATAAATGCATTACGTGTAAATACATGTTCCCTACTAAAGAAATCACATTTTGCTCCACGGGGAAAGTTTACCCTATACGGGAATATATCAACTGTAATACTAAAATGTTTAATGCAATAATTTATAGTTTCATGTTAGGGGAATGGCAAGCATTCAGAGTATATAGACAATTAAATATACGTACGTCTGTGGTTATAACAATAAATAAATAAAAAGTACAAAACAAGAATTCAGAGATCAAGAAAAATCCATATATATATATATATATATATATATATATATATATATAACAACAAATAATTAAGAAAAAGCATTAATATCAATAAATATATAGAACGAAAATTTTTTTTTTAATATTCCAGAAGAGATCAAGTGGACCTGAAAGATTTGCACTCCTGGAATGGGCGAGGTAGTATGCTACTTAGTTGGAATATAGAAGATATATCTGTACGGCTTTGAAAACTTGCGCCGGAGTGTGAAAATATGTTTATTTTGAATAATGTACTCAATGTGTGTAGGTATATATGCCTGTATTCAGACTTGAAAAATGGAAGTGATCCCGTTCTCCAGCATTTATGAATCCACACATCCATGTCTGGTTTTATAGAAAATTCTAAGGGTTTTATTGTGATGTAATGGCACATGTGACCTTGTATTCGGTTATTTTAACTGCATGTTATATCTGAAATTTAGTCAACGATTAAGCACCTGCCGGTGCGAAACGCGTCAGACGTTCCTGTTCTGTATTATGACTCCTTGCCAAGTGTTAACCCCTTAAGGACCAAGGACGTACCTGTACGTCCTTGGTCCTGCTCCCGTGATATAACGTGGGGTTACACGGTAACCCCGCATCATATAACGGCGGGCCCGGCGTCATAGTGAAGCCGGGACCCGCCGCTAATAGCGCGCAGCGCCGATCGCGGCGCCCTATGGGACCTATAACACTGCAAAAAAAAGTGAATGAATATCATTTAACCCCACCCCTATTAAAAGTTTGAATAACCCCCCTTTTCCCATAAAAAAAAACAGTGTAAATAAAAATAAACATATATGGTATCACCGCGTGCGGAAATGTCCGAATTATAAAAATATATCATTAATTAAACCGCTTGGTCAATGGTGTGCGATCAATAAGTCCTATCAATGCAAAAATGGTACCGTTAAAAACTTCAGATCACGGCGCAAAAAATGAGCCCTCATACCGCCCCATACACGGAAAAATAAAAAGTTATAGGGGTCAGAAGATGACAATTTTAAATGTATTAATTTTCCTGCATGTAGTTATGATTTTTTCCAGAAGTATGACAAAATCAAATCTATATAAGTAGGGTATCATTTTAATTGTGTGGACCTACAGAATAAATATAAGGTGTCATTTTTACCGAAAAATGTACTATGTAGAAAGGGAAGCCCCCAAAAGTTTTTTTTTTTCAATTTTGTCGCACAATGATTTTTTTTTCCGTTTCACCGTAGATTTTTGGGCAAAATGACTGACGTCATTACAAAGTAGAATTGGTGGTGCAAAAAATAAGCAATCCTATGGATTTTTAGGTGCAACATTTAAAGAGTTATGGTTTTTTAAAGGCAAGGAGCAAAAAATGAAAATGGAAAAAACCCCGGTCCTTAAGGGGTTAATAAAGCAAGTTTTATCAGCATGTCTTGTGCCAGACATCTATTCCTTGGATGTGAGTGGTGAAGCTGGGGCGGGACTGGTGGATCCGATAGCACAGGTGTGCACCTGTGGTAGTCAGTGGAAGAGCGGACAGCATTACCTCTTTGCATACTTTACACTTTGAGGAAACATGGGAAACTTTATATACATAAATATATAAAGCACTTAACAGTGTATCCCTTGTGAAAATAATCGATACTAGTACACCAATAGATAATTAGCACAGTAGTGAACTTGTGACCCGTGTTGCTGCTTTTTGTCTTCCTTTTATTAACACACTGAGCTATTCGTAACAATGACTGTATCTGTTCTCTTTTTTTTTTTTTTTTTTTTTTTTAAAACCTATTAGGTTATTAGGTTGTTATGAAATTAACAAAAAAAATATATGGGACTGGTCCATCTCTAATTTCCCTTTGAAATCACCTAAAACACTTTTTACGCCTATACGTTTTAATACTTACATCTGCAACAGTAATGACACTAGAGTAATCTCACCATGGATTAAAGCTAAATTATTCCCCAAATAGCAGATATGGTTGGCCCAATAAGGATCACCATCTTACCCTTTTGGACCCTTAAAATAAATTCAACCTTCGCAGATACCCATATCCCTTTTATAAAGGTATTTAACAATGCCTCGCAATCCCCCCCTCCCAACATCTTTCGAAATGCTCTGCAGAGGCATTACTTCTACTAGGGGCATGATCTCCAGGGTATACAACATAGCAAACAGATATGCAGTAGCACTTCAGCGGTGATTCAATAAGTGGCTTTTATTTCATCACTCAAGTGAGCGATGTTTCGGTCACCTCACGTGACCTTTGTATATATACAAATCTGAGTGTGGACACCCTAAATTGATAAATGGATGCCCTATCTCAGAAAACATCTTCCTCTGCATCAGTCGCAAATTATTTGGACACATCATTTACAAAGAAAATCAATACAAAATAATAAGGGGGTAGGTACCCTCTCTCATATTTTCTGGGACTGTCCTTTGTGCTGTCCTTAATTGAAAAGATTATTGAGGCCCAGGTCCCTCCTGATTTGGTGACCTACCTTCTGAATCTTCCTCCTGCCAAATTGAATAATACCGAGGTCAGATTGCTTTTACTGACTTTGACCTTCATTGTATGTAAATTGTTTGAGTGTTTTCTAAGGGATGCAATTCTGGAGTATCTTAATAAAAATAAATGCATGACCCCATATCAGCATGGCTTTATGAGGGATCGGTCCTGTTAGACTAACCTGATCAGCTTTTATGAGGAGGTGAGCTCCAGACTGGACCTGGGGCAATTGCTGGATGTCGTATATCTGGATTTTTCCAAAGCATTTGATACAGTACCACATAAAAGGTTGGTGCATAAAATGAGAAGGATGGGTCTGGGGGAGAATGTGTGTAAGTGGGTAAGTAACTGGCTCAGTGATAGAAAACAGAGGGTGGTCATTAATGGTACTTATTCTGATTGGGTGACTGTTACTAGTGGGGTAGCACAGGGGTCCGTCTTGGGTCCTGTTCTATTTAGTATATTCATTAATAACCTTGTAGAGGGGTTGAATAGTAAAGTAGCAATCTTTGCAGATGATACTAAACTCTGTAAAGAAACACAACATAAACATAAATGCACTGGTGTGGTGGATGTAACATTGTCATTAGCTAACCCTCAAAACTGATGTAAAATTCAGACATTAGCCAGTATATCCTTATATGAAGGACATACCTGAGCCTGCATACCACGCCAAGGTAAACTCTGTAAAGCGGTAAACACTATAGAAGACAGTGCACTGTTACAAATGGATCTGGATAGGTTGGAGGTTTGGGCTGGGAAGTGGCAGATGAGGTTCAACACTGATAGATGTAAGGTAATGCACATGGGGAAGAAAAATACGGGATGGGATTATATATTAAATGGGAGAACGCTAGGGACAACTAATGTGGAAAAGGACTTGGGAGTCTTAGTTAATAGTAAATTTAGCTGTAGTGACCAGTGTCAGGCAGCTGCTGCCAAGGCAAATAAAATCATGGGGTGCATCAATAGGGGCATAGATGCCCACGACAAGGAAATAATTCTACCGCTGTACAAATCACTAGTCAGACCACACATAGAATACTGTGTATAGTACTGGGCACCAGTGTACAAGAAAGATATAGTGGAGCTGGAGAGGGTTCAAAGACGGGCAACCAGAGTAATACGGGGAATGGGAGGACTACAGTACCCAGAAAGATTATCAGAATTAGGGTTATTTAGTTTCGAAAAAAGAAGGCTTAGTGGAGACCTAATAACTATGTATAAATATATCAGGGGACCATTCAGTGATCTCTCCCATGATCTATTTATACCCAGGACTGTATCTATAACAATGGGCATCCTCTACGTTTAGAGGAAAGAAGGTTTCTACACCAGCACAGACAGGGGTTCTTTACTGTAAGAGCAGTGAGACTGTGGAATTCTCTGCCTTAGGAGGTGGTCATGGGGAACTCTGTGAAAGAGTTCAGAAGGGGTCTGGATGCATTTTTGGAGAGTAATAACATTACAGGTTATGGATTTTAGATCTAAAGGGATAGAACGTTGATCCAGGGATTTATTCTGATGCCATACTGGAGTCGGGAAGGAAAGTTTACCTCTAGTATGAGGGTTTTTTGCCTTCCTCTGGATCAACTCAGTAGGGACGCATTAGGGATATAGGTTGAACTTGATGGACTTTGGTCTTTTTTCAAAATTATAAACTATGTTACTATGTTACTCATATTGACAGCACAATGGTGTAAACACACTGAGGCTCCCCCTATTCCAGCCTTACTTGATAGGATTAGAGAAGTAAGGCAGATAGAGTACCTCGGCCATGATAGATAACAAACAACCCCTCTTTCTGACGGTATGGCGACCATGGGACCTGGTTAATGGCAGACTGGTAATTTTATAGTTTCTGCAGGGGGTCTATGCAGACATGGAGCCACGTGTGCTCATTTTCCTATCTTTTTATGTCTCTTCTTCTCTACCTAATATGTTCCTATCTTCTTATTTTCTCATAAAAATGTCATAATATACCCCCCATACTCAAGTGAACTTATAAATCTTCTACTTAATGTCATGACTGTCTCTTCCCAATAGAATTTTACTGTAGAGTATATCATGGTTGATACCTTGGTCTCCAAGACATACTAAAATGTTTGGATGTACACATGTTTTACCTTTCTATTTTACTCTTTTGTTGTCTGTTGATATGTATTCTATATGTCTTTTGCTAAATGTTCTTAATAAAATTGTAACATTTCTCATAAACAGAGTATATATCTATAAAATTACTTTCCTGCAGGTGCGCAGGGATCCAGGGGAATTCAGGGACCACCTGGTAAACTTGGTCCTCCTGGAGTAAAGGGAGAAAAAGGCTCTGTTGGAGAAAAAGGAGAGCAGGGTATTAGTGCTACCTCAGGTACAATAAGAAAATGTATAGTGGTTTAAAATATGGTGGTCTTGTTATAAAATGCTAAAAGATAAACCTAAAAGATAAGTGTACTTTTACAATTAATTTTAAAATTATTTCAATGCGTCTAAAACAAAAAATTATAAATTACAGATAATATGAGAGTGGGCAGTTGTAGAAGTTAACACAGGACTGCAGAATTAGGCCCCTGTAAACATAAAATGGTAAAAAAAAAAAAAAAAACAGGGTTACTATATGGAACGTGATGCCACGTTTCTGTTATCTTTTATATGCAATTACAGTCCATCCAAAAACTTTGTTAGTTACATAAAATATAGTCACTCAAGTCTTGTTTTAAGAAAGACTAACATTAAAAAGACTTTGCGCCACAGATGCCTCTTCCAGCATTCTACAGACAGATCAAGCAGTGGGGCCACAACTAACACCTCTTCCAGCGATCACTAGATAGACCTTGCATTGCTACCACAACGGTAGTCTGTCCAGTGATCAATGGAAGTGGTATCTATAGCGTGAAAGGCTCCAAATTGAGCAAAGCTGACAGATGGATCAACTCTACTAACCTTAATATACATGTAGTTAGTTTGGGTGCTCCTGAGTAAAAACAATGTATTCCCAATCCGTTCGGCCGTTCCCGAGATACAGCACAATCTTGCAATATGCAAATGAAGTTATAACTGCACCGGAGGCGGGTCATTTTCCCGCTGCTCCACTCTTCAATAATGATCTCCTGCAATCTAAACTTGGCTGACTACATTTCATTTAACAAACTTTTTGGACGAACTGTAACTGCATATAAAGAAAATCTGGCATCAAGTTCTAGTTCTAGAACAAGGGTTGCCGACATACAGTAGATAAACGAATCTCCTCAAATTTGTTTCAGGAGGATTTGCTTAAATTGGCAATTAGATTTTATTGAGATTCAATGACCAATTCAGATTTGCACAGGAGACGCCACTGAAACTATGTATAAAAACAGGAATGCCTGTCAAAGACAGGATTACATGCTCATGTAGGTTCTGCCTCCTTGCTGAGTTCTCAGTGACACCAAGGGATGTCACTGACTAATTTACAATAGAAAAAAGAAGAAAACACGGGGGGCGCTCACAGTACTTCATTCAATGCAGGCTTCTTTATTCAGGTAGCGGCTGAACATGTTCTGGCGGGGCGCCAGGAGCGAGCGTGTGGGACGATAGCTATTTTGTGCCTATCCCGGCACTTCCTCAGATAGGCACAAAATAGCTATCGTCCCACACGCCCGCTCCTGGCACCCTGCCAGAACTTGTGTTCAGCCGCTACCTGAATAAAGAAGCATGCATTGAATGAAGTACTGTGAGTGCCCCCGTTTTTTCTTCTTTTTCCTGTTTTTGAGATTGCTCTGCCTCTACACGGGTTGAGCACTGGGTGAAGTTCTGGTCAGGTGCTGCCGTATTACTGCATCAGCCGTGCAAGTTTTCAAGTACCACATACAGTATTCACCAGTGCCAGCATCTGTACCTTGTCTTTCATACTGACTAATTTACTACTGCATGGGACTTTTGAGATCTCCATCCACCAACTCTCTTGCCTGCTAGGGTCAGTGCTATTGACCATTATGAAACACCATTATTAAGCTTATTAGCTTAAAGAGTACCTGTCACCACTAAACTTTTAAACTTTTGACTTTAAACGTTCCTTATTTAATTATAAGACACTTTGAAAATTTTAACAGCAAGTAAATAGTAATCTTTATAGGGACAGCTCTTGCAGGCATTAGTGATGTTGTGCCTGCTGGGGAATGCCTACTTTTTCCTGCCAGGAGCTCACATAATGTGAGCAAGGGGAAGAGTATGATACAGAGCTTTTTAAAGCCCGGAAAATGTTTTTAAGGGTAGGAGGGGTGTTAGGAGTAGTTAGAGACTAATTTATTAAGTATGGTTTGATGACAGGTTCTCTCAATGTCAGCAATAAATTGAAGAAATATAACACCCAGCCACCGTCTTGTTACAATGGCTGTGTCCCATGAAATGTTAACTTAAAGGGGTACTCCACCCCTAGACAAATTATCCCCTATTCAAAGGATAGGGGATAAGATGTCTGATCGTGGGGGTCCCACCTCTGTCGACCCCCGTGTTCTCAATAGTGGCACCCCGCTATCATCACAGCACAGAGGAAAATCTCCATGCGTGATGACGGGGCGATGCAGGAGCTGGAGCACTGTGACGTCACTGCTCCAGCCCTTTATCGTCATGTCCCGCCTCCTCAGTGCAAGTCTATGGGAGGGGGCGTGGCAGCCATCACGCCCCCTCCCATAGACTTTCAGGGGATGGGGGGTGATGTCACGGTGCTCCGGCCCCTGTATTGCCCCGTCATCCAAGGATAGGGGATAAGATGTCTAGGGGCGGAATACCCCTTTAACTCAGAGTGTATGCCTCTGCTCAGTGTAGAGGAACAGGAACCACTGTCCCTTGGGTAAATTGATTATCAACAAATCAATTCATGCATGTCTAGTTAGCAACCTGCATTTTATCTAGAAAATTCTCACTAAATACTTTAATTAAAGTAATATCTGTGGCTCAGAATACTACTGTAGTTAAACAGAAACATTTACCGTAAATCAGAAAAACTTTGTTAATTGATATACTTTGACCCAAAAAATAACTATTTTCCTTTTTTTCTCAGAGGTTGATGTCGTCAAAGAACAATTAAATGTATTTCAAAAAGAACTAGAGACATTTCAAGCAAGCCTTACAAAGTATAAAAAAAGTAAATAGACCTTGCTTTATATTTGCCATCCATACTATCTCTTTTATACACTGTTAACACTGCTTAAAATTCCCCAGCATATTTTATGCTACATGTGCATTTTTATCTGTAATTGGAAGAAAACAGCCATTATTTGCTGCTTTTCTTTTTTTTTTTTTTTTTTTTGCTGATTTTAGTGCACTATAATTTTAGTGCTTGAGTTTGTATGCAGTGTGTACTTACCAAATTACCAAATATAGCCAAAGTAGGTAATTAGTTTGTGCAAAGATTTGTAGGATAATATTTCCTTTATTGCTCCAGTATATAATTACAATGCAGTATGCCACATGTTCCCCAAAACAGTACACCATTAATAAGGAATGCAGACTGCTGCCTCTCTGACACACATAAAAGAGGTGAGGCATACAGGCCCCGATTAAAGGGTCCAGGACTATGATGTTGATGGCCTATTCTCAGAATATGCCATTAATATAAGATCACCTGGGGTCCGAGTTTAGATAGCTACAGTACCAAGCAGACTGTACCTAGTAAACAATAACATTTTAGGCATTATTTATCACAGCAGTAGGGGAGCGTGGGAGAAAGTTTCCTCTTGAGATGTGAGGACAAGCAAGGGAATCTGCGTGAGCAACATAAACAATATAATTCCTAAGAAATGAACGATCAGAAAAGAAGCTGCACTCACCCGTTTGTAGAAAAATGCCAAAAGGTGCTTTATTTTCAGTGTCAAACAATACAGCTATGCGGCAAGCAGGTAGCTGAACAATCGGGGAGCCAGAGCGGGAGCTCACAGGTGCAGGGGGCATATCACAGACGACTAGTTCCGCGTCGGAAGTGACGCTTCTTCTCGTCAATACGTCACTCTGTCTATGGGGAGTGCTTATATACAGGTAAGTGTCAATAATCAAAAACATAGTAATTACATTAAAAACACATGTTCCTATAAACCACCATACCTACAAGAGGTGCTGTATAGTAGACAGAAAATATCGGAACTCAAAGATAGGAAGAAAGATCATTTCTCTCATTGAGACCAAGCGGACCCAAAGCTTTTAGATGTATGATCCAATAAGCTTCTCTACGAAGCAATTTGACATGTTTGTCTTCTCCCATAGCAACATTCTCTATTCGCTCCAGACCAGCGAATTTTAAATGGCTGATATTATTTTGATGGCACGATTGCATATGAGTAATGAACCGTGTCGCACCCTTTCCTGTCCGGAGGGAATAGATATGTTCGTGAACTCTTTCTTTTTGTTTTTCCTATATAAAAGAAGTTGCAGTCACAAATTAACGCATACACAACAAATGTGGTTTGGCAAGTAATAAATTGGTTTACAAAAATGTTTTCCCCTCCTAAAACAAAATAAATTTTGGCTAAATTTAGCGTACAATACCTGCAATTTTTGCAGGGGAAATTTCCTTTGGGGGTCTGAATTTGCAGCCAATTATCTTTTTTTCTCTGAATTTCATTTTTACCTTTTTTTATCATGTCACCTATGGTTTTTGTGTGGCGGAAGGTTATGATGGGTCTTTCCTTCGCGAAAACATGCAGATTGGGGTCATGTTCAAACATGAAACAATTTTTGAAAATAGTTTTCTTCATTGTTTTCGTTCATGCATGTATTTGTGAATGAAAAAATGCATTGATTATTATTCACTTGCTTTCTTTTCGTTTGGTAAAGTAATTCACTTCTGTTCTTCTTTTCAACTTTCTCGATTTTTTCTGGGTACCCCCTTTCAGATAATCTTTTGCATATGTCATCTAGCTGGCTTTTATATGTGGATGAATCACTGTTGACACATTTTAGTCTGAGCATCTGGAATATTGTCCTTTACAAAATCTAGATGCAAACTTCCATAATGCAGCAGGAATTTTTTTTGCAATATTCTTACGATAGCCAGATGTGACTAAAGTGTCATCAGTGATATCCAATTTTACATCTAGAAATTCAAGGGTTTTTCCTCCAAAACAACTGGTAAAAAGCATATTTTGTGTATTTTGGACTTTTAGATAAACTACAAAAAGATCAAACTGTGCCTTGTCTCCTTCCCACACCATCAGTATGTCATCCACATACCTGATGTAATATTTTATGTGGCTGACATACGGATTGGTGTGGGTGAAGACATACTGTTGTTCAAATACAGTGAGAAAATTTTTAGCATAGGTGCATGAGATTGGTGTGCCCATGGCTTGCCATGGGCCTGTTTGTACCACTGACCATCGTGTAAAAAAACATTATTCTGTAACACAAAATGCATCCCTAATGAAAACATAAAGGCTGGGGATTTTTTTGTATCTGAGAGGAAAGACAAGTTGGCCTGTACACCCGCAACCTGAGGGATGCGAGTGTACAGGCTCTCCACGTCAATCGATACCAACTGAAAACTATCCTGCCAGACAGATAAAATTGTAAAAAGCTGTGAGCAGATCGCTAGTATCTTTTATTAGGGTAGGCATCCCTTTTAGGAGAGGAGACAAAAGCCATTCTATATAACTGGATAGTGACTCGGTAATAGAATTTATACCTGCTACAATTGGTCTTCTGGTAGGGGCGGTGGTGGATTTGTGGACTTTGGGCAATATGTACCATTTAGCTGGTATAGGATTTTTAGGGAGGAGTTTGTTAGCCATAGTTTCAGACAGGACCCCATTTTCCACTTGTCTCCTAAGTAGGGTGCGGAGATTTTCCAGAGCACGTCTTGTGGGATTATCTTTTAGTGGAGTATAAGTGGTCCTGTCATTAAGATGGCGACAGACTTCTTTATTGTAATTGGTGGTGCCCCTCACCACCACCGCTTCTCCCTTATCGGCTTTTGTGATATGTAGGTGTTCTTGTTGTCCTAGCCATTTTATTGCCCTTAATTCTCCTTTTGTTAGATTATTCCTAACTGACGAATAGACAAGGGCATTAATCTCACGATTAACTGCTGTATGAAAAAGATCAACTGAACTACCTGGTAGTACGGGAGGGTTGAAGGTGGAGGGATTTCCACCCCTAAAACTCTCTGCATTATTAGTATCGATAGGGAGGACTGTGGGGGTATCTGATTCTATACCATCCATGAATTCACATAGGAATTCAACACATCTTTGTTCCTCATCCGAGAACTCTTTAGAGACCCTAAAACCTAATAGATCTGGATTGCTCTGTAACTCTTATTCTTTTGCTTGTGTTTCACTGCTTTTATTATCGTTTTTTGAAAAAAACTTTCTAAGGTTAATTTTACGCAATGCCCTGAACAGGTCAACCTCAAACTTTTCAGGAGAGAATTTTTCATTAATTCCAAAATTAAGTCCTTTAGCAAGAACATTCAGACAGTCTTGATCGAGTGGAGTTGTGGTGAGATTGATAACAATTTCTGGCGGCGTCCCTATTTCCTCCAGGACACCTCCTTTCGTTTCTTTGCCCTTGTCCACACGTTGCGTCTTTCGCCCTCTTCCCCTTCTCGTGCGTCTAAAGGTTTTTTTCACTATATGGATGGCTCATTTCTTGTAGGAGCTATTTCTCCATCTCTAACGTCGCCAGATGAACTGGAGTCTGACTCAGTTGTTAGAAAGTCAGTGGTTTTTCTCTTTCTATTTTGGTATTTCTGGTTTTTATTTTTATTCTTGTTCCCTTTATATTTCTTTTTAGTGGCTGAACTTTTCCAAGAGAAAATTTGCGTTAATTTGTGACTGTAACTTATTTTATATAGGAAAAACAAAAAGAAAGTTGTGCACAATAGTTCACAAACATATCTATTCCCTCTGCACAGGAAAGGGTGCGACATGGTTCATTACTCACATGCAATCGTGCCATCAAAATAATATCACCCATTTAAAATTTGCTGGTCTGGAGCGAATAGAAAATGTTGCTATTGCTATGGAAGAAGACAAACATGTCAAACTGCTCCGTAGAGAAGCTTATTGGATCATGCATCTAAAAGCTTTGGGTCCGCTTGGACTCAATGAGAGAAATGATCTTTCTTTCTATCTTTGAGTTACGATATTTTCTGTTTACTATACCGCACCTCTTGTAGGTATGGCGGTTTATAGGAACATGTGTTTTTAATGTAATTGCTATGTTTTTGATTAATGACACTTACCTGTATATAAGCACTCCCTCTAGACAGAGTGACGTATTGACCAGAAGAAGCGTCACTTCCGACGTAAAACTAGTCGTCTGTGATATGCCCCGTGCACCTGTCAGCTCCGGCTCTGGCTCCCCGCTCGTTCAGCTACCTGCTTGCCGCATGGCTGTATTTTTTGACACTGAAAATAAAGCACGTTTTGGCATTTTTCTACATACGGGTGAGTGCAGCTTCTTTTCAGATCATTATTTTCTTAGGAATTTGCAATTGGCTTCTCGTTATATAACTTGCACCCCCGTATATGTCACCTGGATAGTTTTAAATGTGGACTTTGTGAAGTTGCCAATGTAGCTGCAGTGCCTGATTGCCGTCACTTGTATACATTGTCATAAACAATAGAATTAGGAGCCATAAAAGGATGAAAACCAGAATATAAGCCCTTCCCACTATAACTTGTGAGGTGCTTCGGGATATGACATTACTAGTCAGGTGATGATAGGGAGCCTGTTTGCTTCAATGGGTCGAGGGACTGCTGAGTGGGAGAGAGATCATTTTGCAACAGCTGTAGGCACCGTGGTTAGAAAACACTGGTCTGTTGAATGGAATGCAACTCATTTGTGTTTCAATGGGTCAGGTGGCTGATGTGTGGGAGGGAAGAAAGTGACCTCAAACTTACAAGCATGGAACTATGGGATGTGTAGTTTGAGAAAAAAAATCCAACAGGAAATAGTCAGTACACAAAAATATAGCCACAGTGTTATGGTAATCTCACAACATAGCCATTTAGCCCCAAAACAAGCACAGATCGTTCCTAGGCATGTCCATTACTGTCTGGCAGGTAAGTACTAAAATCACCTTATGGTGGATAACCCCTTTAACCTGATGAGGACGAAGGGCGCATGCATACGCCCTTGTGTCCTGGTACTTAAGGACGAAGGGGGTATCCAAATGCCCGTGGGAATTTCGTTCCCCGCCGGGCAGGGACCGGACCAGAGTGACTGCTGACATCAATCAGCAGGCACCCGTGCAAATGCCCAGGGGAGTCATAATGAGCCCCCCCCCCGTGTCGGCGATCGGCGCAAATCGCAAGTGAATTCACACTTGCAATTTGCGCCGATTCCAGGTCATACTGGTCAATGGTGACCCGGAATATAAGGGGGATCGTGGTTGTCTAAGACACGCCCGATCCCCCTGAAGGGATAGGAGTGAGGTGGCAGGGGTGCCACCCCTCCTATTCCTGCTATTGGTGGTCTAGACGCGACCACCAATAGCAGATCGGGGGCGGGGGGGTTAACTTTAGTTTTCCCCGTCCTGCCCACCCACAATAGGCGGGGCAGGATGGGGAAACCGGCGGGGACCGGCACCGAAGAGCCACTTACCGATCCGGAGGCTGTGGGCATAAGAGGACGGCTCCCTGGATCCTTCGGAAGCCAGTAAGTTGCCTAGCAACATCTGGAGGGCTACAGTCTGAGACCATTATACAGTGGTCTCTAAACTGCATCCCTCCAGATCTTGCAAAACTACAACTCCTAGCATGCCCAAACAGCTGTTTGCTGTCTGGGCATGCTGGGATTTGTAGTTTTGCAACATCTAGAGGGTCACAGTTTGGAGTTCACTGTGCAGTGGTCTATAAACTGTAGCCCTCCAGATGTTGCAAAACTGCAAATCCCAGCATGCCCAAACAGCATGCTGGGAGTTGTAGTTAAGTACCTCAAGCTGTTGCATAACTACATCTCCCAGCATGCCCTTCGGCGATCAGTACATGCTGGGAGTTGTAGTTTCACAACAGCTGGAGCCACACTGGTTGGAAAATACTGAGTTAGTTAATAGAACCTAACTGAAGGTTTTCCAACCAGTGTGCCTCCAGCTGTTGCAAAACTACATCTCCCAGGATGGACAGTCTGTCAGTACATGCTGGGAGTTGTAGTTTAGCAACAGTTGGAGGCACAATGGTTGGAAAATACTGAGTTAGGTAACAGAACCTAACTGAAGGTTTTCCAACCAGTGTGCGTCCAGCTGTTGCAAAAGTACAACTCCCAGCATGCATGGTCTGTCAGTATATGCTGGGAGTTGTAGTTTTGAAACAGCTGGAGGTTACATACAGGGTACATTCACACAGGCAGGTTTACAGTAAGTTTACTGCTTTAAGATTGGGCTTAGCCGCTGAACGGGATGCACGCGTGAGCTCTCCTCTCCCGCCTTGCAGCCGCTAATTACACTATTTTTAGCTTGCCCACCGGGTCTGAGATGGTCAAATACGGCAAACATCATCCCAGTGACGTGCCTGGCACAACGTTAGCCCGGAAAAACACTGTGAACGTCTCGAGTGCTCCCCTGCTAGGACCTCCAAGATGTCGCCGGAGCCTGTGGCGCAGAAACACACTGATGTGGAGGACGGAGGGAGCGACTCCGAGGATACCTCCACCTCGACCTTGACCCCGGCCCTCCTCAAATTTTGCATGAAGAAGACCCTGACGCAGGCGCTGAAGCCGGTTAGAGCTGACTTAGCGGACATAAAGTCGGAGGTTCAGGCTATAGGCTTCCGGACGGAGGCCCTGGAGACTGTGGCCTCGGAGCTTACGACCCATGCTATGGCCCTGGCAACCAAAACGGACTTGCTGGAAACTCACATGAATAACGCCCTCACGCTGATTGAGGATCAAGAAAACAAGAGTCGGCGGAAAAATGTGAGATTTAAAGGCCTACCTGAATCCTGGGCCCCGGACGCTCTTCCCTCGGTAGCGAGAGAAATCTTTGCAGGCCTGCTTGGTGCGGAGAGAGCCTCCAAGATTATAATTGAACGTATCCACAAAGCTCTTCGCCCGAGGCCTAAACCTATGGAACCGCCGAGGGATGTGATCTGTGTTCTCCTCTCCTTTGTAGATACCGCGGCTATCCTGAGAGCTGCCAGAGAGAAAAGACCAATTTACTACAGCGAGACAGAAGTTGCACTGTATTCACATTGCACTCACGACCTTACTGAAAACACGCCTGATGAGACCCCTGTTGGATAAGCTACGGGACACTGGTATACCATACGCATGGCTTTCCTGTTTGGACTGTCGGTGATCAAAGATGGCAAGAGGATTGCGATAAGGACACCGTCTGATCTAGCTGGTGTCTGGGAGCAGATCGGTATCGAGCCAGTAGAGATACCTTCATGGCTCCCGGCTGCGGTTGCGGAATCCCTACCGCCGCTCCCGGTCATCGGTGAATGGAAGAGGGTAGCCAGACCCCGTACTCCCAAGGCAAAGAAACAGGCCCTTGCCTCAAGCGCATAAGATGTGCGGTCCTGGAATTTACCTGTATGACGCCCCCAGAGCCACACGACCTCGCTGGAGTTCGTTGACGGAGATTAATCGCTGTTGAGATGGGATCACGGTCCACCCCTTGGACTCTCCAGTGGAAACGGCACCTCGGCGGACTAGGTAAACTCTCTTAGCCCGTCTCTCTAGCCCCATATGCTACGGAAGGAGGAAGACTAGTCCCGCTTGCCATTCAGAGACGGGTGCTGCCCATGCGAACTGGCCAACCTTTCCCCTCCCCTGATGCCACTCAATCACCCTGCCACCTGAATCCAACCACCCTACCCCCCCCCCCCCCTCACCGCCCCATCACTCTCCCATTCTTCGGTTCCATAGCTACCGGGACTTGTTTGGACTGCATACTGGACTCTGATCGCCTTCACAATGGGTTAAGGTCTTCACAGCGAGCCAGCATAATCTGAGAACCCCCCTCTACTACTGCTCCAAGCCAGGCCCCTGATAAACCCGGTCCTCTGGTCCCGTCTCCCACTCCCCCCCCCCCCTCCTGAGGCCAGGTGAACCAGCGACTATACCCTGATCTAAGGTACTCACATCTGCCCTTACCTTTATCTCAATGACGTGACTTTTGATGTTGCCTCCGTCTCCCCAGTATTGAGGTACAGTGTGCTATTTGGGGGTGTTGATTGGGTTATTACTCTTACTATTGTGCATATTATCTGATCCTCAATGTTCGCAATGTTTTTACTGGTTGTATTTCCACACCTGTATTTCTTTGCCCACCTTCTCTTTTCTCCCTATTTTCTCTTATTTTCCTTTCTCTTCTCCTCCCCCCCTCCCTCTCCACTCCACTTCCAACATTTCCCTCTGATCCACTCTTCTCACTTGCCTACCACTTCACCTCTTACCCCTTACCTCCCCCACCACCCCCCCACATCTCCCATTTCTTCTCCACTGCTTCTTCCTGCTCCACTTGCTCATCCTCTTTCTCCCATATACCCTCTCTCCCTCACCCCACCCCCACCCTTTTCCTCCTCATCACAGTCATCTATTTCCATTTCCCTCTTCCCTCAGCCTCTTACTCTGGACTCGCCTTCACGTCACCTGTATCATCTGCTCTCCTTCACCCATACATACTCCAACAGCCCCCCCTCCCAGCCTTAAGTACGACTTCCTTTTGCTGCAGCTTAGATCTGGACACTTCCTCAGACAGGGATAGTTAAATATTTTCTATACATTCCCAAGTGTTCACTATGTCTGACAGAGCTCTCACGACCTTTGTCTCCTTCAATGTACGGGGACTGAACACTCCTCACAAGTGAAGCCATGCACTGAGGATTCTCAATAGATTGAAACTGTCCATAGTTTATTTTCAGGAAACTCATTTTAAGTTGCACAAGATACCGAATTTACCTCGCCGCTACTATGATCAGTGGTTCCACTCCTGCCATGACGCCTCGGCATCTAAAGGTATATCTATAGCCATACACAAAAGTTGCCCGATCAAGGTTCTACAGACTCTCTCTGACTCTGAGGGAAGGTGTCTTTTCCTAAATGTCCTATTGTACAATCGCAAGTTAACTCTGGTGAACCTATATGCCCCTAATAATGCCCAGGTGTCATGGCTTTTGGGGGCACTGGAAGACCTCCGTGCGTTTGCCGATTGTCTGGTGATATTAGGTGGGGATTTGAATGTTTCACTTAATCCGCTTTTAGACACTTCTCAAGCACGTACTGCTGTTCCCCAGAGAGCACTTGCCAAACTACACTCCAAACTAACTGATTTATCTCTTATAGATGCATGGAGACCAAAGAATCCTTCCGTCCGGGACTACTCCCATTACTCGTCAGTGCACGGATCCTACCACAGACTTGATTATCTGCTGCTCCACAAGTCTCTCCTCCCAGCGCTCACGACCGCAGGTATTGACTCTATCACTATCTCCGATTACGCTCCTGTACACCTTTCCTTGTCTCTGTCCTCTTTCCCCTCCAATTCTTGGCGCTGGAGATTGAATGAAGGCATCCTTTCTAATCAGACTACTCTAGCTGACATTACGCAACAGTTATCCTTATACTTTGGGAGGCCCATAAGGCCTTCATGCGAGGAATATTCATTTCCTGGGGTTCCAAACTGAAGAAAGAGAGGCAGCGCAAGATCACTGACATTCTGTCTGAAATCTCCATCCTGGAGAGGATGCACAAGCGTACCGAGGCGATAGCGATTCAGGAGACACTTAAATCCCTACGCACCACCCTTAATACTCTCCTCACCGAAAAGTCAGCGAAGGCCTACCTCCACTACAGACACCGTATTTATGCACATGGGGACAAGGGAGGTAAGCTCATGTCCACGCTTATAAAGAAGGCGATAACGAAACAACACATTCATGCAGTGAGAGATGGGAGAGGCCACCTGTATACAGACACGCCCTCCATTGCTAAAGCTTTCCAGACGTTTTACATCTCTCTGTATAATCTATCAGAGGGAGAGTCCCCAGAATCTGCTTCTGGCCGTAGAGAAGCGACGAAACGGTTTCTGACATCACTACACCTCCCTACTTTAGACGAACACATGCAGAGTTAACTCATGCTACCCATTACCCCCAGAAGAAGTGCAGAGAGTGGTCTCTTCTTTCCCACCAGGGAAGAGTCCGGGCCCGGACGGCCTTCCACTGGAATACTACCGTAAATTTGCGGACATTCTTATCCCCCACCTCACCTCTGTTTGTGAGACTCTATTCCATGGGTCTCTTCTCCCTAAACAGTCCCTTGAAGCACCTGTCACTCTCATTCACAAGGAGGGCAAGAACCCTGAAGACTGTGGGAGCTACAGACCAATATCACTTCTGAACTTGGACCTCAAAATCTGGGCTAAATTGCTCTCCTTGAGAATCAAGAGTCATCTTCCCCACTTAGTAGACTTGGACCAGTCAGGATTTGTGCCAGGTAGGGAGGGTCGCACAAACACATTGAGACTGCTGACTGCGATCCAACATGCTCACATGAAAAGAATGCCCCTTGTCCTTCTCGGCGTCAACGCCGAGAAGGCAATTTGATAGGGTCAATTGGGAGTATATGAAGGAGACGCTACAACGCTTCGGATTTCCCCCGCAGTTTATAACAGCTCTTATGTCCCTTTACACACAACCGTATGCTTCGTTGCTGGTCAACGATGACATATCCCCCCTGTTCCGGATCACAAACGGGACCAAGCAGGGATGCCCCTTGTCCCCAACCCTCTTTATACTAACGATGGAAACGCTTTTGCAGAGAGTTTGACAGTTGACCAGTATCTCAGGATACAAAACTCTGAGGGGGGATCTTAAAGCATTAGCCTTCGCAGATGATTTACTATTCCTCTTAAGCGACCCTGCACACGGACTGCCTAGTTTATTAGACCTGTTCAAAGAATTTGGTTCACTGTCGAACTTTAAAGTAAACGTTTCTAAGTCGGAGTTATTAAACATTACTCTGTCTGCAGCTAAGATTAAGGAAATCGGCTCCCTGACCCCTTTCCCCTGGGCCAAATCGTCACTAACGTATCTAGGTGTTAAAATACCTAGCTCGCTCACAAACATCTTTCAACTTAACTTTAAACCCCTATTAGCAGGGATTAAATAGACGTTGGCTGGATATGATCTTCCCCTAATCTCATGGATGGGTAGGAAAAACCTGATTAACTGCTATGTGCTCCCTAAGGTTAGATACACATTACAGATGCTACCGATCTTATTACCTGCCTCCTTCTGCTCCAGCGTCAAGTCTCTCTTTTCTAACTTTATTTGGAAGCAAAAGAGGCCTAGGTTAGCATATTCACTACTCTCCCGCACAAGCGCCCAGGGGGGAATGGATGCGCCAGATGTAGAGAAACTCTACAACCTGATACAGCTCCGCAGATGGATAGATTTAACTAGTCCTCTACCGAACACGCCTATCACTCTAGAGGTGGCATCAGTCGCCTACTCAGGTGATCTATTGACTGACTTATGGCTCCCTCCTACAACACGTAGCCTTGCGCGTAACAAAGACGTCCTGTTCTCTGGTGTTCTTTGTACTGCTCATCTCTTGCTTCCCTCGCTTTCCCCCTCTCTTTCCCCTCTACTACCTTCTTCTGTACTGCCTGTGGTCGTGGGCTGTGGGGTAGTGGATCACCCTAATATGTGGAATAAATTTCCCCACATACCCTTATCACAACTGTTTCCGAACGGAAGGATTCTAACAGAGACGGAAGTCAGGATGCTTTTCCCAGGTACCAGTTCGATATTTCTGCACATAGCTCACTTTCAGAAATGCAGTAGGGGACTCTTTGAACCCCTCAGGGAACTTACGGACTTTGAGTCAGCTGTAGCCTCCCTTGACGTGAAACGTAGGAAACTCTCGGCCTTACGCAAACTATATGATGCTTGCTCCCCGTTCCATCCCCCAGGTTTTTTGCTGTCTTGGCAGAGAGAGTTAGACATATCCTTTACGAGAGAAGAGCAGAGGTTCGTACTGGCTCATAGTAGGGGATTCTCGAGATGTGTCTGACTTCAGGAATCACAATACAAACTAACCTCGAGATGGTACAAGACACCTAATTTCCTATATGCTCACAAGTTAACAAACTCCGCTCTCTGCTGGAGATGTAAGCTTCACACTGGTACCCATCTCCACATCTGGTGGACGTGTCCGCTTATTGCCCCGTATTGGAAGGAGGTGGAGGACACATGCTCCAAAATTATTGGCAAGAAAATCTCACTATCCCCGGCGTCTGCGCTTTTGGGATGCCCAACCGTTACATATTCCCCAGGCAAGTCCTCGTTGATCACACATTTGGTCATGGCTGCCAAACAACTGATTCCCCTTAAATGGCTGCAGTCCTCCCCCCCTTCGATTGCAGAGTGGCTTACGAAAGTCCAAAAGATTCATGTATTTGAAGAAATGTCCAGTAGAGCTAGTAGAACGTTAGATGCACACCGCATTGTCTGGGGACCATGGCGAGCGTACTCACTAAACTGATGTATGGGGGAGGACTACCGAGAAGTTTTCCTCTACTCTTTTTTTTTTGTATGATTTAGATGCAAAGGAAGTGTATTATACGTTAGGTGGTTTTACTGCATTATGACTGTCACTCCCTGTCACATGCCTTCCCCCCCCCCTTCCCAGACCTCCTCTCCTCACCCCCCTACTCCACCCCTCCCTTTCCCCACTCCTTCCTTCTTATGTTGCAACTCGGATGTTAATAAGTGCAGGTCAATGTTTTGATGCCAGATCTGTACTGTTAACTATACTATGATGGAGGAGGCGCTGCTGCGACAGCGACCCCTCCGCCTACCTTTGTTCCTTATCTCTATGTATTGTGCGTTAATGATTTTAAAATTGTACAGCAGTGTTTCCAAAACGGAGCCTCCGGCTGTTGCAAAACAACAACTCCCAGCATTTCTGGACAGCCATTGACTGTCCAGGCAAGCTGGGAGTTTAGCAACAGCTGGAGGCACACTGTTTGAGAATCACTGGCGTAGAATACCCCTTTGTCCACCCCTATGCAATCCCTAATTTAGTCCTCAAATGCACATGGCGCTCTCTCATTTTGGAGCCCTGTCGTATTTCAAGGAAACAGTTTAGGGCCACATATGGGGTATTTTCGTACTCGGGAGAAATTGCACTACAAATTTTGGGGTGCTTTTTCTCCTTTTACCCCTCATGAAAAGGAAAAGTTGGGGTTACACCAGCCTGTTAGTGTAAAAAAAAACATCTTTACACTAACATGCTGGTGTTGCCTCAAACTTTTATTTTCACAAGCAGTAAAAGGAAAAAAAAAAGACCACCAAAATTTGTAACACAATGTCTCCTGAGTACGGAAATACCCCATATGTGGGCGTAAAATGCTCTGTGGAGGCACAACAGGGCTCAGGATTGAGCGCGCACCATGTACATTTGAGGCCTAAATTGGTGATTTGCACAGGGGTGACTGATTTTACAGCGGTTCTAACATAAACGCAAAAAAATACCCACATGTGACCCCATTTTGGAAACTACACCCCTCACAGAACGTGACAAGGGGTATAGTGAGCCTTAACACCCCACAGGTGTTTGACAAATTTTCATTAAAATTTTCATGTTCACAAGGGAAAATAGGAAAAAAGCCCCCCAAAATTTGTAACTCCATTTCTTTTGAGTAAGAAAATACCCCATATGTGGATGCAAAGTGCTCTGCGCGCCAGCTACAATGCTCAGAAGAGAAGGAGCGCCATTGGGATTTTGAAGAGAAAATTTGTCCGGAATTGAAGGCCACGTGTGTTTACAAAGCCCCCATAGTGCCAGAACAATGGACCCCCCCACATGTGACCCCATTTTGGAAACTATACCCCTCATGTAATGTATAAAGGGGTGCAGTGAGCATTTACGCCTCACAGGTGTCTGAAAGATTTTTGTAACAGTAGTCCGTGAAAATGAAAATTTTTATTTTTTATTTGCAAAGTCCACTGTTCCAAAAATCTGTCAAATGACAGTGGGGTGTAAATACTCACTGCACCCCTTATTAAATTCTGTGTAGTTTCCAAAATGGGATCACATGTGGGGGGTCCACTGTTCTGGCACCACGGGGGCTTTGTAAACGCACATGGCTCGACTACTATTCCAAACAAATTCTCTTTCCAAAAGCTCAATGGCGCTCCTTCTCTTCTGCGCATTTTAGTTCGATAGCAGAGCATTATACGTCCTAACATGGGGTATTTCCATACTCAGAAGAGATGGGGTTACAAATTTTGGGGGGCATTTTCTTCCATTACCCTTTGTAAAATTCAATAACTGGGTCTACATGAATATGCTAGTGTAAAAAATGAAGATTTTGAATTTTCTCCTTCACTTTGCTGCTATTCCTGTGAAAAACTTAAAGGGTTAACACACTTACTGAATGTCATTTTGGATACTTTGAGGGGTGCAGTTTTTATAATTGGGTCATTCTTGGTGTATTTCTAATATGAAGGCCCTTCAAATCCACTTCAAAACTGAACTGGTCCCTGAAAAATTCAGATTTTGAAAATTTTGTGAAAAATTGGAAAATTGCTGCTGAACTTTGAAGCCCTCTGATGTCTTCCAAAAGTAAAAACATGGCAACTTTATGATGCAAATATAAAGTAGACATATTGTATATGCGAATCAGTATATCATTTTTTTTGGAATGTCTATTTTCCTTACAAGCAGAGAGCTTCAAACTTCAAATCAAAAATGCAAAATTTTTAAATTTTTCATCAAAGTTTTGCATTTTTCACCAAGAAATGATGCAAGTATCGATGAAAATTTACCACTACCATAATGTAGAATATGTCACGAAAAAACAATCTCGGAATCAAATCTATAAGTAAAAGCATCCCAGAGTTATTAATGCTTAAAGTGACAGTGGTCAGATTTGCAAAAAATGCTCCCATCCTTAGGGTCATAATGTGCTCCGTCCCCAAGGGGTAAATGCTCTGTGATGGGTATACCCAACACATAGCACTTACATGTTTTGTTGGGGCTTGCTGTCATTCACAGCCGATGTCCCACTGCAATTGTAAGGAGCGGAGCAGTTGACAACAGAGGAGTACTCAGTGAGACCGCCACATCTATAGGTCTGACAGAGAGAGAGGGCATCCCATAGTCATCCAGATACTCTTCAATGCGATTGTAGGCTCCGATGGTTTTCATGGCATCCAGAGGCTGTGGTCATGGCCTCAGAGGTTTCTTGGTACAGTGGCAGGTGAGGCTCAGATCCCCCCACCCCCCACTGGCAGTTGGACTATAGTTCAGTAAAATCCCCTAAGTAAAAAAAAATAAACATGATGCCACACCACACAGAACCTTTAAAATATTAAAAATAAAATATTTTTCTCACTCTTCTTCCCCCAATAAATTAACCTCATAAAGGGGTACTCCAAAGGATAGGGGATGAGATGTCTGATCACGCTCCCTCCCATAGACATGAATGGAGGGGGCATGGCATGACATTACAAACACGGAAGCCCCATGCTTCCATGAGCCCAAGCCGGTAAATAGCATAACTTAGGTCTGTTATGCAATTTGCTGCTTACTGTGTCAGTCAAGTGCAAAGGTCAATAGGACACAGCCAGGGACACAGAAAAAAGGGCACTGATGTCACCCACAGCACTCAGAGCGCTGGGAACTTCTACAGAGAGCAGACAGAGAGAGGGAGAGAGCCAGACATAGGGACAGTTAGTGGTTAGAAAGATAGAGACTGAGATAAAGGTTACAAAGAGAGAAGAAATAGGGACAGTTAGTGATTAGAAAGAGAGAGAGATAATGATTATCTTGTATGTGTGTGTGTGTGTGTGTGTGTGTGTGGGTGTGAGAACAGGTGTCAGGATTCGGCAGGCTGGAGGTGGATCCTCTGTGTCAGAGAGGGATTGGCGTGGACCGTGTCGGTGGACCGGTTCTAAGTTGCTACTGGTTTTCACCAGAGCCCGCCGCAAAGCGGGATGGTCTTGCAGCGGTGTTAGCAACCAGGTCGTATCCACCGGCAACGGCTCAACCTCTCTGACTGCTGAGATAGGCGCGGTACAAGGGATTAGACAAGAGCAGGGTCGGACGTAGCAGAAGGTCAGGGCAGGCAGCAAGGATCATAGTCAGGGGCAACGGCCAGAGGTCTGGAACACAGGCTAGGAACACACAAGGAACGCTTTCACTGGCACAATGGCAACAAGATCCGGCAAGGAAGTGCAGGGGAAGTGAGGTGATATAGGGAAGTGCACAGGTGAAGACACTAATTAAAACCCATGCGCCAATCAGTGGCGCACTGGCCCTTTAAATCGCAAAGACCCAGCGTGCGCGCCCTAGGGAGCGGGGCCGCGCACGCCGGGACAGCACAGACGGGGAGTGAGTCTGGTAAGCGGGTCGGGGTGCGCACCGCGAGCGGGCGCGTCCCGCATCGCGAATCGCATCCCGGCTAGGGACATTATCGCAGCGCACCCGGTCAGCGAGTCTGACCGGGGCGCTGCGAACAGGAGAACGCTGTGAGCGCTCCGGGGAGGAGCGGGGACCCGGAGCGCTTGGCGTAACAACAGGATTCAATCCCCATACAAGAAGAATGCTATAGGAGCTCCTATATACCAAACCTGCATATCCCTGAATAATATAGTGTTCCTGAACCAGCTCCAGTGAGGTGCATTGATCTGTGCCATCCACCAAGCTTATTCAAGTGGCACCTATCAACATAGTAGTGAATATAATAGATTTCCCCAAACACCTTCAGTACTCATTGTGCTGTCTCCTCTGCCACCTAAAAAGAGTGTTGAAGTTACACGTATCTAGCCTGTAGTGTTATACAGTTCTGGTGAATTTAATATTGTTCCGCAAACACTTTCAGTACGGATTGTGTTATCTCTGACCTGCAAAAAGCGTTCGAAGCATTGAAACTTAGATTTGACAAGTAGGTTGGTGAAAAAAAATCACTCAAAAAGGATGAAAGTAACCCAAAAAATCATGTTTGGAAAACGAGTTGTTGGACAGGGTAGAGGGCAGAAGACACCTGCCCTGTTCTCTGCCAGTAAGAATGTTCATGGTAGTACTAGTACAAGTAGTGACAAATGCAGCCAGGTGTCGTGGCAGCCGCGTTAGCCATCCCAAGTTCACACTACGTAAGAAAGGTTATGTGGTTTCACAGGATGAGCCATCTTTACTGAAATATTTCTGTTATATGATTTCTGAGGAGGAAGACTGATAATATGACGGTGAGCATCCATCCTAGATGCTGTGCTTTCTCATCTCTGGCTTTGCCTCCCTTCCCTGCTGCTATACAGAAGGATAACAATAACCATGAGGAGGAGTTGTGTGGGGACAATTAAGCTTTGGAGTGTGTTGGCAAGGTGGTTGAGGTAGAATCAGTGGTCGAGCCCTGTACAAGCGGGACTGGTGGTGGTAAGCCTGGTGGGAATACTGTCGAGGCCTCGAGGTGGAGAGTAGTGTTGGGTGCGAATATTAGCATTTCAATCAAACATTTTTATCGCAAATTCGCGAATATTGCGAATATATTCGCTATATATTCAAAATTCCGAATATTCACTTTTTTCTGCATATGCGCATATTCGTATATGTGCATATTTGCATATGAAAATATTTGCATATGTGAATATTTGTATATTCCTTCTTTTCACTTGTGGGCCAATTAGAATGATGCAAATACACTTGTCAAAGGTTATTAACATCATCCCTAGCAACCAATAGTAAAGTTGCCCACCCCATCACAGTTTTCTTCCTTGAATACGCAAATATGCGAATATTCGCATATGCGAATATTCGCATATGCAAATATAACGTATACGCGAAATTTGCGAATATAAGACGAATATTCATCTATATATTCATGAACTATCGTGAATTCGAATATGGGCAATGCCGCTCATCACTAGTGGAGAGAAAGGAACCCAAGAAGTCAATGCAGAGAGGAGTGGCCCGGAAAATGAGGAGTTTGATGATGACGATAATGTGATGTTGGACAGGACGTGGGAAACACCTGGACAGGAGCTAATGTGTTAAGAGCAGGAGGGCAGTGGCATAGTCAGCCAAAGAAGAGCATAGTCCAGGTAGGGGGGAAAAAACTGTAACAGGCGTAGGGCTGCTTGTCTGATGAGCTCAGGTGACGGCAACGATGTTGCCTGTTTAGGTTCTGTAAAAAACAACATCCAGAGTCAGGTGGTGCAGTGCCTGTCCGATATTCTCATGTGTGGAATTTCTTTTCTACCTTACCTGATGCAGAAAATTTGGCAATATGTTGTCTTTGCAAACAGAAAGTAAGCCGTGGCCAAGGTCTGAGTGTAGGAACTATGTCTCTACATAAGCATATAGAGCACCACCACCATGCCATGTGGGACAGTTGAGAAATCCCACAAAGTGAGGAAAACACTGCTGCTGCTACTAAGGATACTCCAGATCCTTCCCAACTGTCTAATAGCCGGGCCTTTTCCTCAGGCAGCACATTTTCATGATTTGCATTATCTGTGTCATGCCCTCCTTCTCCCCGATCAAATCAGTTATCTATTGGGTAATCCATGTCCTCTGGACAACAGTATTCTCCGAGTCACCCTGTTGTAGTGTGTCTCAATTTGTACCGCTGCTTCCCTGTCTGCAACAAGAGGTTTCACACTGGTTCTCAAGTCACGAGCTGACATTGGGAAACGTTGTCTCTGATAATGGCACAAACATTGTCAAAGCGCTGTGTCTAGGTGGCATGACACATTCTCCCTGTTTCTCAATGTAACAGTTAATCCTTTGCTCCTGATACATTTCACAATAAAGAATGTATATATTCCACATAGTGAGTTCCACCTCTCCCTCTATAGTATCCCTGTATATTGTGGGGCAAAGTAACATCGTTAGCATTTCAGCTTAATATTAAACCCAGCCAGGTAGTAACTCTATGTTCGTTTCATGCTTTCTCTTTTCTACTTATTGCAAAAACTTCATGTAGAATCTCAAACAAAGTGGAGCTTACTAGCAAAAATAAACCAATCTGAACTGAGATGTCCTTCCTACTCAACACCTTATAGCAAATAGGACTTCAGAATATGACAGGATCTCCCGATGCTGATCGAAACAAGAGGAGAAGGACAACGGAGCCTTCAGGTGAGTGATTTGGTTGATACAGCATGCATTGTGTTTTGCTGCGCATGCGCAGCTTCATGAGGCATGTCACATGCGTAAAACACACCTGGTTATATACCAGATAATGTTAACCCTTTTTAATATGCAAGATGTTACATTTTTTTGAGTGTATATATATTATGTTGCTATCTCTTAGGATGTTACATTTCTTAAGTATATGGTTTATTTTGTTATTTTTTTTTAATTTCATATATTAATGTGTAATATGTCAGTTATTGGCAAGCTTTTATGGCAACAATATTGCCATAAAAGCTTGCCAATAACTGACATATTACACATTAACCCCTTAAGGACCAGGCCATTTTACACCTTAGGACCAGAGCGTTTTTTGAACATCTGACCACTGTCACTTTAAGCATTAATAACTCTAAGACGCTTTTACCTATCATTCTGATTCCGAGATTGTTTTTTCGTGACATATTCTACTTTTTGTTATTGGTAAAATTTTGTCGATACTTGCATCGTTTCTTAGTGAAAAATTCCAAAATTTGATGAAAAAATTGAAAATTTAGCATTTTTCTAACTTTGAAGCTCTCTGCTTGTAAGGAAAATGGATATTCCAAATAATTTTTTTTTATTCACATATACAATATGTCCACTTTATGTTTGCATCATGAAATTTACGATTTTTTACTTTTGGAAGACACCAGAGGGCTTCAAAGTTCAGCAGCAATTTTCCAATTTTTCACAAAATTTCCAAAATCACAATTTTTCAGGGACCAGTTCAGGTTTGAAGTGGATTTGAAAGGTCTTCATATTAGAAATATGACCCCCTTATAAAAACTGCACCCCCCCAAAGTATTCAAAATGACATTCAGTCAGCGTTTTAACCCTTTAGGTGTTTCACAGGAATAGCAGCAAAGTGAAGGAGAAAATTCACAATCTTCATTTTTTACACTCGCATGTTCTTGTAGACCCAATTTTTGAATTTTTTCAAGGGGTAAAAGGAGAAAATGTATACTTATATTTGTAGCCCAATTTCTCTCGAGTAAGCACATACCTCATATGTCTATGTAAAGTGTTCGGCGGGCGCAGTAGAGGGCTCAGAAGCGAAGGAGCGACGAGGGGATTTTGGAGAGTATGTTTTTCTGAAATGGTTTTTGGGGGGCATGTTGCCTTTAGGAAGCCCCTATGGTGCCAGAACAGGAAAAAATACCCACATGGCATACCATTTTGGAAACTAGACCCCTTGAGGAACGTAACAAGGAATAACGTGAGCCTTAATACCCCACAGGTGTTTTACGACTTTTGCATATGTAAAAAAATGTTTAAAAAATTTCACTAAAATGTGTGTTTCCACCCAAATTTCACATGTATGCAAGGGTTAATAGCAGAAAATACCCCCCAAAATTTGTAACCCCATCTCTTCTGAGTATGGAGGTACCCCATAAGTTGACCTGAAGTGCACTACGGGCGAACTACAATGCTCAGAAGAGAAGGAGTCATATTTGGCTTTTTGAGAGCAAATTTTGCTCGGGGGCATGTCGCATTTAGGAAGCCCCTATGGTGCCAGGACAGCAAAAAAAAAACATATGGCATACCATTTTGGAAACTAGACCCCTTGAGGAACGTAACAAGGAATAAAATGAGCCTTAATACCCCACAGGGGTTTCACGACTTTTGCATACGTAAAAAAAAAATAATGTTTCACTAAAATGTGTTTCCCCCCTAAATTTCACATTTTTGCAAGGGTTAATAGCAGAAAATATCCCCCAAAATTTGTAACTCCATCTCTTCTGAGTATGGAGGTACCCCATAAATTGACCTGAAGCGCACTACGGGCGAACTACAATGCTCAGAAGAGAGGGAGTCATATTTGGCTTTTTGAGAGCAAATTTTGCTCGGGGGGCATGTCGCATTTAGGAAGCCCCTATGGTGCCAGGACAGCAAAATAACCCCCACATGGCATACCATTTTGGAAACTAGACCCCTTGAGGAACGTAACAAGGGGTACAGTGAGCATTTACCCCGCACTGGTGTCTGTCAGATCTATGGAACAGTGGGCTGTACAAAATTTTTAATTTGCACAGCCCACTGTCCCAAAGATCTGTCAGACACCAGTGTGGTGTAAATTCTCACTGCACCCCTCATTACATTCCGTGAGGGGTGTAGTTTCCGAAATGGGGTCACATGTGAGGTTTTCTTTTTTTTGCGTTTGTCAAAACCGCTGTAACAATCAGCCAGCCCTGTGCAAATCACCTCAAATGTACATGGCGCACTCTCCCTTCTGGGCCTTGTTGTGCGCCCCCAGAGCACTTTGCGCCCGCATATGGGGTATCTCCGTAGTCAGGAGAAATTGCATTACAAATTTTGGGGGGCGTTTTTCCCTTTTACCTCTTGTCAAAATGAAAAGTATGGGGCAACACCAGCATGTTAGTGTAAAAAATTTTTTTTTTACACTAACATGCTGGTGTAGACCCCCAACTTCACCTTTTCATGAGGGATGAAAGGAGAAAAAGCCCCCCAAAATTTGTTAGGCAATTTCTCCCGAGTACGGCGATACCCCATATGTGGCCCTAAACTGTTGCCTTGAAATACGACAGGGCTCCAAAGTGAGAGCGCCATGCGCATTTGAGGCCTAAATTAGGGACTTGCATAGGGGTGGACATAGGGGTATTCTACGCCAGTGATTCCCAAACAGGGTGCCTCCAGCTGTTGCAAAACTCCCAGCATGCCTGGACAGTCAACGGCTGTACGGCAATACTGGGAGTTGTTGTTCTGCAACAGCTGGAGGCTCCATTTTGGAAACAGTGGCGTACCAGACACTTTCATTTTTATTGGGGAGGGGAGGGGGGCTGTGTAGGGGTATGTGTATATGTAGTGTTTTTTTTACTTTTTTTTTTATTTTGTGTTAGTGTAGTGTTTTTAGGGTACAGTCACATGGGCGGGGGATTACAGCGAGTTTGAGCTGCCGCGCAAAATTTGCTGCATCGCAAACTTGCAGCCTGATACTCCCTGTAAGCCCCCTGCCCATGTGAATGTATCCTGTACATTCACAGTGGGGGGGGGCCTCCAGCTGTTGCAAAACTACAACTCCCAGCATGCACAGTCCATCAGTGCATGCTGGTAGTTATAGTTTTGCAACAGCTGGAGGCACACGGGTTGGGAAACACAGACAATGTTTCCCAACCAGTGTGCCTCCTGTTGTTGCAAAACCACAACTCCCAGCATTCTCAGGCATGCTGGGAGTAGTAGTTCGGCAACCCCTACCCCTTAATTCCCTGGTTGAACTTGATGGACATATGTCTTTTTTCGACCGTACTAACTATGTAACTATGTAACTATGTAACATCTTTAGAGCCAGATGTTGCCGAACTACAACTACCAGCATGCTTGGAGTTGTAGTTTTGCAACATCTTGAGGACTACAGTTTGCAGACCACTAATACAGTGGTTCCCAATCTGTGCCCTTCCAGATGTTGCAAAACTACAACTCCCAGTAGGCCTAAACTGTCCAGGCATGCTGGGAGTTGTAGTTCTGCAACATCTGAAGGGCCAGATGTTACAGAACTACAACTCCCAGCATGCCTGGACAGTAAGGGCATGCTGAGGATGTGTAGTTTTGCAACATCTGGAAGGGCACAGTGGTCTCCAAACTGTGGACCTCCAGATGTTGCAAAACTGCAACTCTCAGCATGCCCAGATGCCAAGGGCTGTCTGGGCATGCTGGGAGTTGTAGTTTACAGGGTCCCATTACAGCAATGCATGTCTCTTTACGGCGACGTGCATTGCTGTAAAGGGCCCGACCGCGGCTGAAGAGGAACTCACCTGTCGCCGCAGCCGTCTCCGCCGCCTGGATCCGGGTCTTCAGGGACGAGGTAAGTACCGGGACCGATCCCCAGCACTCCCCCGTCCCCCGCCGCGTCCTCTGGTCTTCCTCCCGTCCTCTCCGGACTTTCAGGGGCCGGGCAGAACGGGAGGAAGTAACCGCCCCCCCTCCTGCGATTGGTCGGTTAACTAACCGACGGATCGCAGGGGATCGGAGGAGCTGGCAGGCTTGCCAACTCGCTCCTAGTCTTCAGCATGGTCCTGGCTGTCTGTGACAGCCGGGATCATGCGAAATTACCGGGCGGTCGGGTCCCAGAGACCCGATCAGCCCGGTATTGCCGCAGATCGCAAGGGCGATTTCCCTTGCGATTTGCGGCGATCGCCGACATGGGGGGCCTACATGGCCCCCCTCGGCGTTTGCCCTGGATGCCTGCTGAAGGATTTCAGCAGGCATCCAGTTCCGATCTCTGCCCGGCGAGCGGCAGAGACCCGAAAATGCCATGATGTTGTGGAACGTCATTGGTCCTTAAAGCCCAGGGTCCTTAAGAGGTTAATATATGAAATAAAATAAAAAATAACAAAATAAACCATATACTTAAGAAATGTAACATCCTAAGAGATAGCAACATAATATATATACACTGAAAAAATGTAACATCTTGCATATTAAAATATCACAATGACTGCACAGCCCCGTAATTATCATGTACAGCCCTTTCAAGGGAATATAATCAAAAAAATCTAAATGAAAAAACATAAATCTTTCAACAGAAAGTATGCATAAACTAACTAGAGATGAGCGAATCGAAGTTGACGAACCCGAATTCGTTACGAATTTCATGAAAAATTTGATTCGCAACGAATACGAATATCGCCGCGATTCTATTGCACAAATCGCTTCAGTAAACTCCCTTTTACAGCATTCCAGGCTATTGGAGACCTAAGATGGTGGATCCACATGTGAGTACATGGGGCAGGGGATTATGGGAGGGCGGGAAACAGCGGCGGGAATGAAGATAGGCGGGCTGACCCTGAACCACATGTGAGATGCAGCCTATCAGTGTTCACTGACCCCTTTGATGTCACAGCCCCTATATAATCGGCGGCCATCTTGCCTCTCTTCATTTCATCTATGCACTCAGATGGAGAGGACGGGACTGTGTGTGTGTGTGTGTGAATAGCTCATACCACATACCACAGCGTTACACTGCAACTGCTAGTCACATCAGCATTAGGGAAAGACAGGAGTGCAGAGTGCTGTGCTGTTACACTGAGAAGGATCATTGATAGCTAAACCTCCTATTCACGTTATTGAGCATTGCAGCAGAGAGGGGCAAATAGCTGTCAGCTGCCTCATACAGATCTCCAAGCTGCCTGAACTTTCTGAAGCATCTTATCTCCTAATTTTTCAGCCCAATTGATTTTTTTTTGATCCACAAATCTTCTGCTGCTCAGAATTGTGTGACAGAGTGCAATTTAGGGATTAATCCCTGGATTATTATATTTTTTTTTTTTGAGGTGCTGCACTGTTGGGTCCTGCTGCTGTTCAGAAATAAGTCATATTAGTGTGGACTTTAGTGCCTTTTTACCATTTTTCACCTGTTACTCTGTCTCTGTGCTAAATTCAGTGTTATACCACACGTTATACACCTGCCAGTGTACTAAAGAAAAAACTGTTTTTCCTGAGTATAAATACGCTTTTTCAGTGGCCTTAACGTTGCAAAGGGCCTAAATACAAGCAAATAGCGAACCATATACCACCTTTTTTTCTGTCTCTGTGCTAAATTCAGTGTTATACCACACGTTATACACCTGCCGGTGTATTAAAGAAATATTTTTTTTCCTGAGTACAAATACGCTTAACAGTGGCCTTATCATTGCAAAGGGCCTACATACAAGCAAATAGCGTACCATATACCACCTTTTTTTCTTTCTCTGTGCTATACCACATGTTATACACCTGCCGGTGTATTAAAGAAAAAAAAAGGTTTTCCTGAGTACAAATACGCTTTACAGTGGCCTTATCATTGCAAAGGGCCTACATACAAGCAAATAGCGTACCATATACCACCTTTTTTTCTTTCTCTGTGCTATACCACACGTTATACACCTGCCGGTGTATTAAAGAAAAAAAAAGGTTTTCCTGAGTACAAATACGCTTTACAGTGGCCTTATCATTGCAAAGGGCCTAGATGCAAGCAAATAGCATACCATATTCTACCTTTTTTTTCTGTCTCTGTGCTAAATTAAGTGTTATACCACACGTTATACACCTGCCAGTGTACTAAAGAAAAAAAAGTTTTTCCTGAGTACAAATATGCTTAACAGTGGCCTTATCATTGCAAAGGGCCTACATACAAGCAAATAGCGTACCATATACCACCTTTTTTTCTGTCTCTGTGCTAAATTCAGTGTTATACCACACGTTATACACCTGCCGGTGTATTAAAGAAATATTTTTTTTCCTGAGTACAAATATGCTTAACAGTGGCCTTATCATTGCAAAGGGCCTACATAAAAGCAAATAGCGTGCTATATTCTACCTTTTTTTCTGTCTCTGTGCTAAATTATGTGTTATACCACACGTTATACACCTGCCAGTGTATTAAAGAAAAAAAAGTTTTTCCTGAGTACAAATACGATTAACAGTGGCCTTATCATTGCAAAGGGCCTACATACAAGCAAATAGCGTACCATATACTACTTTTTTTTCTGTCTCTGTGCTAAATTAAGTGTTATACCATACGTTATACACCTGCCAGTGTATTAAAGAAAAAAAAGTTTTTCCTGAGTACAAATACGCTTAACAGTGGCCTTATCATTGCAAAGGGCCTACATACAAGCAAATAGCGTACCATATACTACCTTTTTTTTCTGTCTCTGTGCTAAATTCAGTGTTATACCACATGTTATACATCTGCTGGTGTATTTAAGGAAATGTTTTTTTTCCTGAGTACAAATACGCTTTTTCAGTGGCCTTAACATTGCAAAGGGCCTAAATGCAAGCAAATAGCGTACCATATACCACCTTTTTTTCTGTCTCTGTGCTAAATTCAGTGTTATACCACACGTTAACACCTGCCGGTGTATTAAAGAAAAAAAAGGTTTTCCTGAGTACAAATACGCTTTACAGTGGCCTTATCATTGCAAAGGGCCTAGATGTAAGCAAATAGCATACCATATTCTACCTTTTTTTCTGTCTCTGTGCTAAATTAAGTGTTATACCACACGTTATACACCTGCCAGTGTACTAAAGAAAGAAAAGTTTTTCCTGAGTACAAATACGCTTAACAGTGGCCTTATGATTGCAAAGGGCCTAAACACAAGCAAATAGCGTACTATATTCTACCTTTTTTTCGGTCTCTGTGCTAAATTCAGTGTTATACCACACGTTATACACCTGCCAGTGTATTAAAGAAATTTTTTTTTTCCTGAGTACAAATACGCTTTACAGTGGCTTTATCATTGCAAAGGGCCTACATACAAACAAATATCGTACCATATACCACCTTTTTTTCTGTCTCTGTGCTAAATTCAGTGTTATACCACACGTTATACACCTGCCGGTGTATTCAAGAAATATTTTTTTTCCTGAGTACAAATACGCTTAACAGTGGCCTTATCATTGCAAAGGGCCTACATACAAGCAAATAGCATACCATATTGTACCTTTTTTTCTGTCTCTGTGCTAAATTAAGTGTTATACCACACGTTATACACCTGCCAGTGTATTAAAGAAAAAAAGTTTTTCCTGAGTACAAATACGCTTAACAGTGGCCTTATCATTGCAAAGGGCCTACATACAAGCAAATAGCGTACCATATACTACTTTTTTTTCTGTCTCTGTGCTAATTTCAGTGTTTTTTACCACACGTTATACACCTGCCGGTGTATTAAAGAAAAAAAACGTTTTTCCTGCGTACAAATACGCTTAACAGTGTGCTCATCATTGCAAAGGGCATACATACAACCAAGTAGTGTACTATTTAGTACCTGTATTTCTGTCTCGGGGCTAAATTCAGTGCTATTCCACACATTAGTATACACCGGCTGGTGTATACAACAAAAAAAAAATAGTTTTTTTCTGCGTATAAATACGCTTAATCAGTGCGTTCATCATTGCAAAGGGCATACATACAACAAAGGAGTGTACTATTTAGTAACTGTTATTCTGTCTAGGGCCTATATACTTTGAAAGGACAGCCGTAAGTAATCGCCTGCAGCTCTTCTATACCCTCATAAACGCACTAAGTATGTAAGGCAGGGAAGTGCCAGGACGTGCACAGAGAAGGGGCAGAGGCCTACATATGTCAGGCAGAGTTGGCAGCAGACTTGAGGCGAGTGGCAGCAGGAGTCGCTGCAATAGGCCTGAGCTTCTGTTAACACCCAGCGATCGTGTCGTTGACCCATCTCTCCTCGTCAATTGGTTTGCACACTCATCCCCATCATCACAAGCGACATCTGACAACCCCAGTCAAGAGTCGGTGGGTTCCTCAGACACAACCCTCAGTTGGCATGGCCCGGGAGCAGTCCCTGTAATCCCATTGCCTTTGTCATATGCTGTTCCCTCTCCCAAAGAAGTATCTCATGCTTTGGATTCAGCTCCACCATTTAGTGAGGACGATGTAATAGAGGACAGTCAGCATCTAATGGGCAGCCAAGAATGTGAGGAGACATACGTCCCTTGCTCCACAAGGCGGGCAAAAATTGATGCGGAGAGTGACGTGGGTGGCGGTGTTTCAATTGTTCAGGGTCCTGAGGCAGACACTGTTGTGGAACACGAGGAGGACATCAGTGACGTGCACACATCTTTTGATGATGATGAAGCCGATCGCAATTGGGAGCCGGGTGCAGAAGCCGGGGCTTCATCATCATCAGGAGAAGAGATTTGCTCTTTGTCTATGAGGCAGCAAGGCGGTAGCACGGTTGGCAATCATCGTGGTGGTGGCAGTAGTGGAAATTCAGGAGCCAAACGTGCCAGGGGGAGACCACCAGCTTCGCGGCAAGCTACCATTCAGGGAGGTAGTGGAACAGGGGTTCCTGGAGACGGCACCAATAGCAGTGAAATAGTGCGAACTGCGGGTGGGAAAATCAGCTACTCTGCGGTGTGGTTGTTCTTCATAAAGAATCTGGAGGACCTTAGCGTAGTCGCATGCAAAATCTGTCGGCAGAAAGTGAAGGGTGGCCAGGGTCCCAGTCTCGGCACCACGGCCCTGCATCAACACATGATTCGCCACCATAAAGCGGCCTGGGATAACCGTGGCTCCGAGGTAGTGGTCCAGCCTGCCGCATCACCCAGTGGCCATCTGCTCCCTCCGTCATCCAGCCAAGGCTCCACCACCTCAGCCGAAGGGAGCATTGTGTCAAACCCTCCTTCTTGCGCTCCTGCTTCTTCCGCTCGTAGTGTCAGCCATTCCGGCAACAATCGATCGGCGAAGCCATGTCCAAGAGACAATCGTATGCGCCCACTCATCCAACGGTGCAGAAGTTGAATGTGCTCCTGTCCAAGTTGCTGGTGTTGCAGTCCCTCCCTTTCCAACTGGTGGACTCTGCAGCTTTCAGAGAATTGATGGGTTGTGCCGAGCCGAGGTGGAGAGTCCCAAGCCGTCATTTCTTTGCGAATAAGGCAGTACCAGCCCTGCATAAGTTTGTACAAGAGAAGGTGGGCAGTCCTTGAGCCTGTCGTTGTGTTCAAAAGTGCACGGCAGCGCTGACGTGTGGAGCTGTAACTACAGGCAGGAACAATACATGTCTTTTACGGCCCACTGGGTAAGTGTTGTTCCTGCACAGCCACAACAGCAACTTGGACAGGTCACACCGCTTCCTCCTCCACGCTCTCACTCCCAGGCAGTTGGTCCTTTTACAGTGTGCGCCTCCTCCCCCGTGTCCTCGGCCTCCACTGCACGTCCAAATCTCGGTGGCCCTTCATCGTACCACGTGTGTAGGTCACCATGGGTCTGAGTAGATTGACCATGCTCCTACAACAAAATTTTCTCTATTGTGGTTGGTTATGAAACCCTCTGGGGCAGACCTGGGCATTGTACGGCCCGCTTGCCACATAAGGCCCTTTGATTGGCTCTGACCGGCCCGCGCTGATTGGGGGACAACTATGCTGCCTAATCTGGGGGACAACTATGCTCCTTATCTGCGGGACAACTATGCTCCTAATCTGGGGGACAACTATGCTCCTAATCTGTTGGACATCTATGATGCCTAATCTGGGGGACAAGTATGCTCCTAATCTGGGGGACAGCTATGCTGCCTACTCTGGGGGACAAGTATGCTCCTAATCTGGGGGACATCTATGCTGCCTAATCTGGGTGACATCTATGCTGCCTAATCTGGGGGACAACTATGCTCCTTATCTGGGTGACATCTATGCTATCTAATCTGGTGGACAACTATGCTCCTAATCTGGGGGACATCTATGCTGCCTAATCTGGGTGACATCTATGCTGCCTAATCACGGGGACCACTATGCTCCTAATCTGGGGGACATCTATGCTGCCTAATCTGGGGGACAAGTATGCTCCTAATCTGGGGGACATCTATGCTGCCTACTCTGGGGGACAACTATGCTCCTAATCTGGGGGACATCTATGCTGCCTAATCTGGGGGACAACTATGCTCCTAATCTGGGGGACATCTATGATGCCTAATCTGGGGGACAAGTATGCTCCTAATCTGGGGGACATCTATGCTGCATACTCTGGGGGACAAGTATGCTCCTAATCTGGGGGACATCTATGCTGCCTAATCTGGGGGACAACTATGCTCCTAATATGCGGAAAACTGATGCTTCTGGCCTTGGGCCTATCATTTTTTGAAGTTTAGCAGTAGCTAAATACATGCTTATTGCAAATGTCAACATTGATCTTTAAATGTAAGGGGTTATGAAACCCTCTTGGGTACTGCGAATGACTGCTCCAGACTCATTCTGTGTCTTTCAGGAACTACTTTTTGGATGTTTAGCAGTAGCTAAATACATGCTTAATGCAAATATCAACAATGATCGTTAAATTCTCGGTGCTCTGCCAGGGCCTTCTCCTACCCCGCCTGGGCCAATCCGAGGACCTCACTAACCAACTCACTAACTAATCCAATCGCTTATAGCGACGGGCGGTGTGTACAAAGGGCAGGGACTTAATAAACGCCAGTTTATGACCCTCACTTACTGGTAATTCCTCGCTTTAAGGTTAAATAATTGCAATCCCAGATCCCTATCACTGGTTTCAGTGTGCAACACGCGCCTGTCCTTGAAAGATAGAGAGAAGCTAATCCATTCAGTGGAGCGTGCCTGCGGCCCAGGACATCTGAGGTCAGAACACACCTGTTATTGCTCGATCTCGCAATTGATCGGGCAAGGTAAGGGGTTATTAAAGCCTCTTGGGTACTGCTGAGGCCTACTCCTGACTGCTCCTCGTGCAATGTATGGGGTAATTAAACACTCTTGGGTAGTGTTATTGTTAAATTTACTGGTAATTTTATCAGTAATAAAATTTAATTTTGCAGAATGCTAACCGTTACACAATGGAACGCTTTAATGAAGAAAAAAAAATAGATGGAGAGGGATTAACTCTGCTTAATCATTTTTGGTAATTAGAATCCTTTTGTCCTCTGATTTTTTGGAGACAGATGCGCTTACACACATGTAATAATTTTTTTGAACCAAATTTCAAACATTGTGTGGTTTATTATTTTTGAGAAGAATGTCTTTTGGTGGTCCACCATCCTGCATTATAGAGTCTTCTGAACTGCTGTATATGCGCTTGTTTAAAAAAAAAAAAAAAAAGGTATTTTGTCAGACAATTTCAATAAAATTTTGCATTTTTTTGGGGTGGATTGTGAAGCCCGGGTGACGGGTGTGTAGTGTGTACTCGTGCATCAGTCAACTCCAGTCTGTGTCCGTTAGGCAATATATGGGTTACTGTTGTAGCAGAGGTGGGGCCTTGGTCTTGGAATTTCTATTTTTTTTTTAAACTTGAACATATTGTGTGGTTTATTATTTTTGAGAATAATGTATATTGGTGGTCCACCGTCCTGCATTATAAAGTCTTCTGAAATGCTGTATATGTGCTTGTTTTTAAAAAACAGGTATTTTGTCAGACAATTTCAATAAAATTTTGCGTTTTTTTGGGGTGGATTGTGAAGCCCTGGTGTGTACTCGTGCATCAGCCAAATCCAGGCTGTGTCTTTCAGGCAATCTATGGGTTCCTGATGCCACAGAGGAGGGGCCTGGGTCTGGGAATTAAAAATTTTTGGATTGCGGGTGCTACCAAAAAAGATGGACACACCCTAATCTGTTCAGTGGAGCCCGCCTGCGGCCCCGGACATCTGATTGCATAACACACCTGTTATTGCTCGATCTCAGGAGAATGGGTGTTCATCATCGGGAGAAGAGAGTTGCAGGTTGCCCTTGAGTCAGCAAGGCGGTAGCACGGTTGGCAGTCAGCGTGGTGTGGCAGTAGTGGAAATTCTGGAGCCAAACATGCCCGGGGGAGACCACCTGCTTCGCGGCAGCTTACCTTTCCGGGAGTCAGCGGGTTACCAGAGACACGCTAATCCGTTCAGTGGAGCACGCCTGCGGCCCCGGAAATCTGAGGGCATAACACACCTGGTATTGCTCGATCTCGCAATTGATCGTGCAAAGGTAGGGGGTTATTAAAGCCTCTTGGGTACTGCTGAGGCCTACTCCTGACTGCTCCTGGTGTAATGTATGGGGTAATTAAACACTCTTGGGTAGTGTATTTTTTTTTTATTTACTGATAATTTTATCGGTAATAAAATTGAATTTTCCAGAATGCTAATCGTTACACAACAGAACGCTTGTTGCATGTGATTTTTTAAGAAAAAAAAAAACGGACAGGGATTAACTCTGCTTCATGATTTTGGGTGAAAAAAGACCTTTGGTGATCTGATCTTTTGGAGACAAATGTGCTTACACACATATTGAATTAGTTTTTGTAAAAAAAATTCAAACATTGTGTGGTTCATTATTTTTGAGAAGAATGTCTTTGGGTGGTCCACCGTCCTGCATTATAGAGTCTTGTGAACTGTCGGATATGCGCTTATTCTTACACAAAGGTATTTCTTTAAAAAATTTCTAAAATGTTGTTGTTTTTTGGAGGGGATTGTGAAGCCCGGGTGACAAAAATTTCTCATTGTGTTGTTTTTAGAGGGGGGATTGTGAAGCCCTGGTGTGTACTGGTGCATCAGCCAACTCCAGGCTGTGTCCTTCAGGCAATATATGGGTTACTGATGCCGCATAGGTGGGGCCTGGGTCTGTTAATTTCACATTTTTGGATAGCGGGGGGATTGTGAAGCCCTGGTGTGTAGTGTACTAGTGCATCAGCCAACTCCACGCTGTGCCATTCAGCCACTAAATGGTCTCTTCTTGCTGCCAACATGTCCACGCTATGTCATTCAGTCACTATATGGTCTCCTGACACTGATGCCACCACCAGGCTCTGTCATTGTGCTGCTGTGCTGCAGTGATTCTAAGAGCGATGCCGGTAATCTGCATGCTATTCTGAATAACAGTATTATTTCACTACCCCAGCACACTCTATATGCATTTTAGGACACATCAAGGTGTTCTATACCCCTATAGAGGCTGTATGTAGGCTAGAAATAGCCTTTTTTAATATTGATTCGCCGCGAACAAATTCGAATCGAAACAAACTTTTCGGGAAAATTCGGCGAATCGGCCGAATCGAATTTTTGAAAAGTTTGCTCATCTCTAAAACTAACCTATATACAGAGGCATATAAAAAACACATGAATTAGGCACAAATACTAACATTCTTTCTCAATTGTCTTGTTTAAACCCTGGGGAACCAAAGTTCCCAGTTTATGTATCTAGAATGACTCCCAGTTTATAAGGCGCTGATATCTGTTATGAACTTCTTGAGATTGACAATCCTTGAATCAATTCCTCCAGGAGTCTGGACAACCCTTGGGAGGTTGGGACACACTATGAAGCATGAATTTGTGTTTGATATTAAATCTATGTTTATTTATGCGTGCCCGCACCATTTGAACGGTGCAGCCCAAGTGCTGTAAATAACAGCCACAGTTTTACAAATAAATGGCATAGCTCGTATCACAGGAAAATAGACCTTTAATTAGAAATGTCATTTTAGTCTGTATGGATATAAAACTCATAATTGGGACAGGAATAAGGTCACAGCATAAACATCTGTTCTCGCACGGGACGCATCCAAACCTAATCTGAACTGTGTCTATAATAGAATTATTCTTCTGCTTTAACTGTGACGCCGAGCGCTCCGGGTCCCTGCTCCTCCCCGGAGCGCTCGCGGCGTTCACCTCCATGCAGCGCCCCGGTCAGACCCGCTGACCGGGAGCGCTGCATTAGTGTCACCGGCGGGGATGCGACCCGCGTAGCTGGGCGCGCCCGCCTGCGGCTCGCATCCCAATCCCCTCACCTGTCCCGTCCTCTGTCGGCTCAGTCCCGGCGCGCGCGCCGGCTCTCTGAGATTTAAAGGGCCAGTGCGCCATTGATTGGCGCCTGGCCCAATCAGTACATTCACCTGTGTCCTCAGTATAAAAACCCACTTCCCCTTCCTGGTATCGCCGGATCTTGTTGCCTCAGTGCCAGTGAAAGCGTTTCTGTGTATGTTGCAAGCCAGTGTTCCAGACCCTCTGCTGTTGCCTCAGTGCCAGTGAAAGCGTTTCTGTGTATGTTCCAAGCCAGTGTTCCAGACCCTCTGCTGTTGCCCCTGACTACGATCCTTGCTGCCTGCCCTGACCTTCTGCTACGTCCGACCTTGCTCTTTCCTTATCCCTTGTACCGCGCCTGTCTCAGCCATCAGCTGGGGTTGAGTCGCTATCGGGTGGAACGACCAGGGGGTTACCTGCCGCTGCAAGTCCATCCCGCTTTGCAGCGGGCTCTGGTGAAAACCAGTAACCCCTTAGACTCCGTTCCCCTGGTACAGCCCACGTCATCACCCCACTGACACAGAGGATCCACCACCAGTATCCTCACTGCATTCCCATCCGTATCCTGACAGTAGATCCGGCCCTGGATCCCGCTGAGGTCCCACTGCCCGTTGTCGCTGACCTTACCACGGTGGTCGCCCAGCAATCTCAATAGATAGCGCAACAGGGACAGCAGCTGACCCTACAGACCGTCATGCTTCAACAACTTCTGCCACAGCTTCAGCAACCATCTCCTCCGCCAGCTCCTGCACCTCCTCCGCAGCGAGTGGCCGCTCCTAGCCTCCGCCTGTCTCTACCGGACAAGTTTGATGGGGACTCTAAACAGTGCCGTGGTTTCCTGTCTCAATGTTCCATACACTTGGAGATGATGTTCAATTTCCCACAGAACGGTCTAAGGTGGCTTTCGTAGTTAGTCTTCTGTCTGGAAAGGCCTTGTCATGGGCCACACCGCTCTGGGACCGCAATGATCCTGCCACTGTCCAGTCCTTCTTTGCTGAAGTTCGTAGTGTCTTCGAGGAGCCAGCCCGGGCCTCCTCTGCGGAAACTGCTTTGCTGAACCTAGTCCAAGGGAGTTCTTCCGTAGGCGAATACGCCATCCAGTTTCGTACCCTCGCCTCAGAGCTATCCTGGAACAATGAGGCCCTCTGCGCGACCTTCAAGAAAGGCTTATCCAGCAACATCAAATATGTACTGGCCGCACAAGAAATTCCTGCCAACCTGTCTGTTCCTGTGCCTTCTGCTGAGGAGGCTATGCAAGTGGATCGGTCCCGCCTGACCCTACTGGAGAGGACTCGCCGCCGTAACGAGAATCTATGCCTATACTGTGCTAGTATCGAACACTTCCTAAAAGACTGTCCTATCCGCCCTCTGTGTCGAGAGATGCACTCCGTTACCTCACAAAGGTGAGACGACTCTAGGTGTGAATTCTGCTTCTCCACGTCTCACTGTGCCTGTGCGGATTTCTCCTTCCACCAACTCCTCCTTCTCTGCTGTGGCCTTCTTGGACTCCGGTTCTGCAGGAAATTTTATTTTGGCCTCTTTTGTTAATAGGTTCAGCATCCCAGTGACCAGTCTCGTCAAGCCGCTCTACATTTCTGCATCACGAAAAAATTTAATTTCTTGTCCTGCCCAACTGCACCTCTGAAATCCTCCTCGGTCTGCCATGGCTCCAACGTCATTCTCCTACCCTTGACTGGACCAGCGGGGAGATCAAGAGTTGGGGTTCATCTTGTCTCAAACATTGCCTCACGTCTGCTCCCATTTGTCAAAACCCTGTGGCTCCACATATACCAAGTCTTCCCAAGGCCTACCAGGACTTTGCCGATGTTTTCTGTAAAAAACAAGCAGATATTTTACCACCTCATAGGCCTTATGACTGCCCTATTGACCTCCTTCCTGGTACCACTCCACCCGGGGCAGGATCTACCCTCTGTCCGCCCCAGAGACTCAAGCCATGTCCGACTATATCCAGGAAAATCTAAAGAGGGGATTCATTCGAAAGTCCTCATCCCCTGCTGGAGCGGGGTTCTTCTTTGTTTCTAAAAAAGATGGTTCCTTACGGCCATACATTGACTACCGTGGTTTAAATAAAATCACCATCAAAAACCGCTATCCCCTCCCTTTGATGTCTTCGTGGCGCCAACATTTTCACTGAATTGGGCTTAAGAGGCGCATATAATCTTATCCGCATCAGGAAAGGGGATGAGTGGAAAACCGCATTCGATACCAGAGACGGACATTTAGAATATCTTGTTATGCCCTTTGGCCTCTGCAACGCTCCTGCAGTCTTCCAGGACTTTGTTAATGAGATATTTTGGGACTTGTTATATACCTGTGTCGTGGTTTACCTGGACGACATCTTACTTTTCTCCTCTAGTCTAGAGGAACACCGTCGTCATGTCCGCCTAGTGCTCCGGAGACTCCGCGAAAATCACCTGTATGCCACAATGGAAAAATGTCTCTTTGAATGTGAATCTCTTCATTTCCTAGGTTACCTAGTCTCTGGCCAAGGACTTCAAATGGACCCAGACAAACTGTCAGCGGTTTTAGATTGGCCACGCCTTTCTGGACTCCGTGCTATCCAACGCTTTCTGGGATTTGCCAACTACTACCGACAGTATATTCCCCATTTTTCCACCATTGTGGCCCCTATTGTGGCCCTGACCAGGAAGAATGCCAACCCTAAATCATGGTCTCCTCAAGCGGATGAGGCCTTCAATCGCCTCAAAACTGCCTTCGCTTCTGCTCCAGTGCTGTCCAGACCTGATCCATCGAAACCTTTCTCGCTGGAAGTGGACGCCTCCTCAGTCGGAGCCGCGGACGTACTTCTCCAAAAAAACTCTACCGGACGTAATATTACTTGTGGTTTCTTTTCTAAAACCTTCTCTCCGGCAGAAAAAAATTACTCCATTGGAGATCGTGAACTTCTAGCCATCAAGTTAGCACTCGAAGAATGGAGGCATCTATTGGAGGGTTCCAAACACCCCATTGTCATTTACACTGACCACAAGAATCTCTCGTACCTCCAGTCTGCCCAGCGTCTGAATCCTCGCCAGGCTAGGTGGTCGTTGTTTTTTGCCCGCTTTAACTTTGAGATTCACTTTCGTCCTGCACACAAAAACGTCAGGGCTGACGCCCTTTCACGTTCCTCTGATGCCACCGAATCTGAAGTTCCCCTGCAGCATATTGTACCTCCTGAGTGCCTGGTCTCCTCTGCTCCAGCTTCTATTGGACAAACTCCTCCTTGAAAGACCTTTGTCCCTCCACGCCAGCGCCTCAAGATCCTCAAATGGGGACATTCCTCTCACCTTGCTGGCCATGCTGGCATCAAGAAGTCCATCCAGCTTATTTCTCGTTTGTATTGGTGGCCTACGCTGGAGGGTGACGTCCCTGATTTCATTCGGGCCTGTACAGTTTGCGCCCGGGATAAAACCCCTCGCCAGAAGCCTGCTGGACTCCTCCTTCCTTTACCTGTTCCCGAGCAGCCATGGTCCCAAATTGCCATGGATTTTATTATGGATCTGCCTGTATCCTTTGGCAACACCGTCATCTGGGTGGTCGTTGATCGTTTCTCCAAAATGGCACATTTCATTACGCTTCCAGGTCTTCCTTCAGGTCTTCCTCAATTGGCGAAGCAATTTTTTCTGCATATTTTTCGCCTTCACAGGCTACACACGCATATCGTCTCGGATAGAGGGGTTCAATTTGTGTCGAAATTTTGGAGAGCTCTCTGTAACCAATTAAAAATCAAATTAAATTTCTCGTCCTCCTATCACCCCCAATCCAATGGACAAGTAGAGAGAGTAAACCAGATTCTTGGTGACTATTTGTGACATTTCATCTCCTCCCACCAAGACGATTGGGTCGACCTTCTACCCTGGGCTGAATTCTCGTACAATTTCAAAAATTCTGAATTCTCTGCCAAATCCCCGTTCTTTGTGGTGTACGGCCATCACCCTCTGCCCCTCCTCCCCATTCCCACTTCTTCTGGATTGCCTGCTGTAGATGAAGTTACCCGGGACTTCTCTGTTATCTGGAAGGAGACTCAAAAGTCGATCTACTGGCCTCATCTCGTATGAAGAGACATGCCGATAAGAAGAGAAGAACTCCTCCTGTCTTCGCTCCTGGGGACAAAGTGTGGCTCTCTGCCAAGTTTATCCGCTTCCGCGTTCCCAGCTACAAGCTGGGTCCACGTTACCTAGGACCATTTAAAATCAAGAGTCAAATCAGTCCTGTCTTCTACAAACTGCTTCTTCCCCCTTCTCTCCGTATTCCTAACTCCTTTCATGTTTCACTTCTCAAACCTCTCGTTCTTAACCGCTTCTCCCCCAAGGTTGTCGCTCCAGCTCCTGTCTCTGGCTCCTCTGATGTCTTCGCTGTAAAGGAAATCCTCACTTCCAAAGTGGTTAGAGGTAAAAAAAAATTCTCGTAGATTGGGAGAATTGTGGCCCCGAAGAGAGGTCTTGGGAACCCGAGGATAATATCCTCGACAAGGAGCTCATTCTCAGGTTCCTGGGCTCCAAAAAGAGGGGGAGACCCAAGGGGGGGGGTTCTGTTACGCCGAGCGCTCCGGGTCCCTGCTCCTCCCCGGAGCGCTCGTGGCGTTCACCTCCATGCAGCGCCCCGGTCATACCCGCTGACCGGGAGCGCTGCATTAGTGTGACCGGCGGGGATGCGACCCGCGTAGCGGGACGCGCCCGCCCGCAGCTCGCATCCCAATTCCCTCACCTGTCCCGTCCTCCGTTGGCTCAGTCCCAGCGCGCGTGGCCCCGCTCCCTAGGGCACGCGCTGGCTCTCTGCGATTTAAAGGGCCAGTGCGCCATTGATTGGCGCCTTGCCCAATCAGTACATTCACCTGTGTCCTCAGTATAAAAGCCCACTTCCCCTTCCTGGTATCGCCGGATCTTGTTGCCTCAGTGCCAGTGAAAGCGTTTCTGTGTATGTTCCATGAAAGTGTTCCAGACCCTCTGCTATTGCCTCAGTGCCAGTGAAAGCGTTTCTTTGTATGTTCCAGGCCAGTGTTCCAGACCCTCTGCTGTTGCCCCTGACTACTATCCTTGCTGCCTGCCCTGACCTTCTGCTACATCCGACCTTGCTCTTGCCTTATCCATTGTACCGCGCCTGTCTCAGCCGTCAACTGGGGTTGAGTCGCTATCGGGTGGAACGACCTGGGGGTTACCTGCCGCTGCAAGTCCATCCCCCCTTAGACTCCGTTCCCCTGGTACGGCCCACGTCATCACCCCACTGACACAGAGGATCCACCACCAGTATCCTCACTGCATTCCCATCCGGATCCTGACATTAACCTACTAGGAGCAATAAAGTTTTGCAGGCTTTTTGAGCATTGAAAAGTCATCATAGGAAATTCCGGTACCAGATCTGTACGGGTGGAGTCACTCTGAATAATAAACCAGTTTTTCTGTAGTATCTTTTTGATCTAGGGCGCCTCGCTGTTATAATCTGTCATAAAATTATGCCTATACTTCTGGTAAATTTTTCCTGCTGTCTCTCTCCTTCTTAATTTTATCTGCTGTTAAATCAGATTGTTTCATGTTTCATTCTATATGCACCCTAGGGTATCCTTTCTTACAAAAACGTGTTCTCAAAATTGCAACTTGCACTTCAAAATCAGTACCAGAACTGCAGTTTCTGCATATACACAGATACTGCCCATATGGTACTCCCTTCAACCAACTAGGGTAATGGGCACTGTTGAAATTGTTCACGTCAACAGATTTGAAAAAAGTTTACAGAGATCCCTCTTTTTTAGCGACAAAGAAATATCCAGCTCCAGCTGGGGAAGAGGATTTCCGGATAAAACCTCTTTTGAGGTTTTCTTGTATGTACTCAGACATAGCTTGGGTTTCCGGCGCAGAAAGTGGGTAAATCCTACCACGGGGCGGTGTGGTACCAGGGACAGTCATAGGGTCTATGTGGTGGTAAGACCTCTGCCTGCTTTTTACCAAAGACGTCCGAAAAGTCCTGATAGGCCTTAGGAAGACCTGGCAAAGGAGTGGTCATGGAGATTTAGCAGGAAGAAACTGGGTGAAGACATCGCTTGTGGCAAGAAGATCCCCAGCTCTTAACGTTGGAGCCAGGGCAAGCCCAGAAGAATTTCAGAAGTACAGTTGGGTAGCACAAAAAATTCAATGTGTTCATGATGGTGAACTCCAACAGTCATGAGTAGCGGTTGAGTGCGGTAACGCACAGTGCAGACCAGTCTCTCTCCATTGACGGAAGAAATAAAGAGAGGCTTGACCAGACGGGTAACTGGAATGTTGAATCTGTTTACTATGGAGGCTTCAATGAAACTTCCTGCTGAACCCGAGTCCAAGAAGGCCACAACGGAGAAGGAAGTAGCATTAGCGGGTATAGCAATCCACACAGGTAAAGTCAATCGTGGAGAGGTAGAATTCACTCCTAGCAACGACTCTCCTACATTGACTAGGTGAGTGGGTGCGTTTCTCAGACGCGGAGGACGAATAGGACAGTCTTTTAGGAAATGTTCAGTGCTTTCCTTCCTACGGTGAGTCCTCTCTTTTTGGGCCAGGCAAGACCGATCCACTTGCATAGCCTCCTCGGCAGGAGGCACAGGAACAGATTGCAAAGGACGTTGGAAGAGAGGAACCTGGGAGGAAAACCGCCTGGTATGAACAAGATCCTTTTCCTGACGAAGCTCCTGGCGTCTTTCTGAGAAACGCATGTCGATGCGGGTGGCCAAATGGATGAGTTCAGACAAGTTAGCAGGAATTTCTCGTGCGGCCAGGACATCTTTGATGTGACTGGATAAGCCTTTCTTGAAGGTCACGCAGAGGGCCTCATTATTCCAGGATAGCTCTGAGGCGAGGGTGCAAAACTGGATGGCGTATTCGCCCACAGAAGAACTCCCTTGGACAAGGTTCAGCAAAGCAGTCTCGGCTGAGGAAGCCCGGGCTGGCTCCTCAAAGACACTACGTACTTCAGAGAAGAAGGACTGGATTGTAGCAGTGGCAGGATCGTTGTGGTCCCAAAGCGGTATGGCCCATGACAAGGCCTTTCCAGACAGGAGGCTGACCACGAACGCCACCTTAGACCGTTCTGAAGGAAATTGGTCCGACATCATCTCCAGGTGTAGGGAACACTGGGACAGGAATCCACGGCATAGTTTAGAGTCCCCATCAAACTTGTCTGGAAGAGACAGGCGGAAACTGGGAGCAGCCACTCGCTGCGGAGGAGATGCAGGAGCTGGCGGAGGAGATGGTTGCTGTTGTTGCGGCAGAAGCTGTTGCAGAATAGCGGTCAACTGAGTCAGCTGTTGTCCTTGTTGCGTGATCTGCTGAGATTGCTGGGCGACCAAGGAGGTTAGGCCAGCGACACTGGGCAGCGGGACCTCATCGGGATCCATGGCCGGATCTACTGTCAGGATCCAGACTGGTATGCGGAGACGACATGGGTGGTGGATCCTCTGTGTCAGTGAGGTGATGGCGTGGGCCGTACCAGGGGAACGGAATCTAAGGGGTTATTGGTTTTCACCAGAGCCCGCCGCAAAGCAGGATGGACTTGCAGCGGCAGGTAACCCCCAGGTCGTTCCACCAGATAGCGACTCAACCTCACTGACAGCTGAGACAGGCGCGGTACACAGGAACAAGGCAGGAGCAAGGTCGGACGTAGCAGAAGGTCTGGGCAGGCAGCAACGGTTCGTAGTCAGGGGCAACGGCAAGGGTCTGGGTACACAGACAATGGAACACACAGAAACGCTTTCACAGGGCACAAGGCAACAAGATCCGGCAAGGACAGGAAGGGGAAGTGAGTTTATATAGTATAGGGAGTGTAAGGAACCAATAGGGCTAGCACCAATTAATGGTGCACTGGCCCTTTAAATCTGAGAGACCCGACGCTCGCGCGCTAGAGAGCGGGGCCGCGCGCACCGGGACTCAGCAGGAGGACGGGGCAGGTGAGAGACACAGGGCGCGATCCGAGAGCGGGCACGTCCCGCACCTCGGATCGCGTCCCCTCCGGGAACATGGAAGCAGTGCTCGTGGTCAGCGGTGCCGACCAGAGCGCTGCATAAAGAAGCACGCCGCGAGTGCTCCGGGGAAGCAGCGGGACCCGGAGTGCTCGGCGTGACAATGAGAAGGATTTGGCTGGGCAAGAATGTCTAAGTGGGTAAGTAACTGGCTCAGTGATAGGAAACAGAGGGTGGTTACTAATGGTACATATTCTGATTGGGTGACCATTACAAATAGATCTGGATAAGTTGGCTGGGCTGGGAAGTGGCAGATGAGGCTCAACACTGATAAATGTAAGGTAATGCACATGGGGAGGAAAAATCCGGGCTGGGATTATGTATTACATAGGAGCACACTTGGGACGACTGACATGGAAAAGGACTTGGGAGTCTTAGTTAACAGTAAATTTAGCTGTAGTGACCAGTGTGGGGCAGCTGCTGCCAAGGCAAATTAAATCATGGGGTGCATTAATAGTGGCATAGATGCCAATGACAAGGAAATAATTCTAGCACTGTACAAATCACTAGTCAGACCACACATAGAATACTGTGTACAGTATTGGGCACCAGTGTACAAGAAAGATATAGTGGAGCTGGAGAGGGTTCAAAGACGGGTAACCAGAGTAATACGGGGAATGGGAGGACTACAGTACCCAGGACGATTATCAGAATTGCGGTTACTTAGTTTAGAAAAATAAAGCTTAGGGGCGACCTAATCACTATGTGTAAATACATCAGGGGAACATACAGAGATCTCTCCCATGATCTATTTATACCCAGGACTGTATTCATAACAAGGGGGCATCCTCTACATCTTGAGGAATGAAGGTTTCTACACCAGCACAGACGGGGGTTCTTTACTGTAAGAGAAGTGACACTCCTCTCTCGGAGAAGGTGGTCATGGTGAACTCTGTAAGAGAGTTCAAAAGGGGTCTGGATGCATTTTTGGAGAGTAATAACTTTGCTGGTATACTAGATTTATAGGGACAGAACGTTGATTCAGGGATTTATTCTGACTGCCATATTTGGAGTCGGGAAGGAATTTTTACCTCTTGTATGAGGTTTTTTGTCTTCCTCTAGATCAACTCAGTAGGGACTGATTAGGTATATAGGTTGGACTTGGTGGACTCTGGTCTTTTTTCAACCTTATGAACTATGTTACTATATTAGGTATAATTTTATAACAGATTATAACAGTGAGGCGACCAAGATCAAAAAACGTACAGAAAAACTGTTTTATTATTCAGAGTGACTCTATCCTTAACCCCTTAAGGACCAGGTCAATTTTCACTGTAGGACCAGAGCATCTTACCACTTTCACTTTAAAGGAGTACTCTGGTGCAGAGTATTGCTTCTCCGTACTTCCCGGGCTGCAAAATAAATGAAAATAAACCATCACTCACGTTCCTGGGTTCCCGCCACTACAGCTGATCGGTTCTCCGGTCCATCTTCTTCATACTTCCGTGTGAACGATGCGTCACATGGTGCTCAGCCTATTATGGGTCGAGGCAGAACATCGCAGCGGCCAGCGATAGGCTGAGCGCCATGTGACACTTCGTTCACACGGAAGTATGAAGAGGATGGACCGGAAGACCGATCAGCTTTAGTGGCGCTCCGCGGGAACTCAGGGAGGTGAGAGATGGTTTATTTTCATTTATTTTGCAGCCCTGGCAGGACAGAGCAGGGATACTCTGCACCAGAGTACTCCTTTAAAGGGTAGCTCCCACCATCACTTTTTTTTTCTGTCCCTGCCTATTACCCATTTATCCCTAACCCCCTCCCTGCCTTTAATAATTTTTTTTACATATTAAAAATGCTTTTTTGTCTGCCTGGTAGCGTGCTCACTACCAGGCAGACTTCCCCAGCAGGCACCACGTCACTGATGCCTGCTGGGGCCGGCACTTCCACCCGTAGTTCACCTATAAAGGGTGCCTCCAGCTGTTTCCCCACTGCAACTCCCAGCTTGCCCTGACATCTATTGGCTGTCAGGGCATGCTGGGAGTTGTAGTGGGGAAACAACTGGAGGCACCCTGTATAGGTGAACACCGGAGCACATACCGGCCCCATCGTGCCGCTCAACTCACTCCCCCTCCCCCTTAGTTCACCCAGAGTACCCACTCCCCGCCGCGCAGCCCGCAAACACCCCCGACCCCGCTGCTCCGCTCAACCCACTCCCCCTCAGTTCACCTATTCAGTGTCCCTCCAGGCTTCCCCACTACAACTCCCAGGGCATGCTGGGAGTTGTAGTGGGGAAACTGGAGGCATACTGTATAGGTGAACAGTATACATAATAGAGTGAACATAATACTTTACCTTGTCCCCGAGCCTGCGCGCGTCCTCTTCCTTCAAAGCGCTCGCTCCCGCCTGTCTGATTGACAGGCGGGAGCGAGCACAGCAGTGATTGAATTTTAACTCGTTGCCAGGCTTCAACGAGTCGAAATTCAGTGGTGACGTCATTGCTGAATGCATTCGGCCACTAGGAGGGCGACCCCTAGTGGCTGAATTTAAAAGTGATTTAAAAGTGTTTTAAAATCACTTTTTTTAATTAAACTATATTAGAGATATGTTGTGGTACTTAAGTACTACAACATATCAATTTTTTGTTTTCATGACAGTGCCCATTAATAACTCTGGGATGCTTTTACCTTTCATTCTGATTCCAAAATTTGTTTTTTTTTTGTGACATATTCTACTTTATGTTAGTGGTAAATTTTTGTCAATACTTGCATCATTTCAAGGGGAAAAATTCCAAAAGTTGATGAAAAAATTGAAAATTTAGCATTTTTCTAACTTTGAAGCTCTCTACTTGTAAGGAAAATGGACATACCAAATAAATTATATTTTGATTCACAAATACAATATTTCTACTTTATGTTTGCATCATAAAGTTGACATGTTTTTAGTTTTGGAAAACATCAGAAGGCTTCAAAGTACAGAAGCAATTTAAAAAATTTTCACAAAATTTTCAAAATCGGAATTTTTCATGGACCAGTTCAGGTTTGAAATAGATTTGAAGGGCCTTCCTATTAGAAATACCCTACAAATGACCCCATTTAACCTGAAGAAGGAGTAGTTCAGACTCTGAAAGCGCTTGTTATGGACTAATAAATTAAACTTTTTTATACTCTACATGATTGACCAGTGCATCCTTAGCACTAAAGGGGAATCGTTGCGCAACTGGAGCTTTTTTTCACTTTCTCTTTGCCCCCCATTATAAAAACGGCACCCCTCAAATTATTGAAAATGACATTCAGTAAGTGTGTTAACCCTTTAGGTGTTTCACAGGAATAACAGCAAAATAAAGGAGAAAATTCAAAATCTTCATTTTTTACACTCGCATGTTCTTGTAGACCCAATTTTTGAATTTTTACAAGAGGTAAAAGTAGAAAAATCCTCTCAAAATTTGTAACCCATTTTCTCTCGAGTAAGGAAATACCTCATATGTGTATGTCAAGTGTTTGGCGGGCGCAGTAGAGGGCTCAGAAGGGAAGGAGCAACAGTGGGATTTTGGAGAGTGTTTTTTTTATGGTTTTTGGGGGGCATGTCACATTTAGAAAGCCCCTATGGTGCCAGAACAGCAGAAAAACCCAACATGGTATACTATTTTGGAAATTACACCCCTCAAGGCACGTAACAAGGGGTCCATTGAGTCTTAAAGGACAACTGAAGCGCAATATACACTTATCCCCTATCTACAAGATAGGGGATAAGTGTTTGATCGCGGGGGGTCCGACCGCTGGGACCCCCGCGATCTCCCTAACGGGGCGCCGCCATTAGCGCTCATAGTGAGCGCTAAGGCTCTTAGCGTCAACCTAGAGGTCGATGGTGACACCCCGTCTCCTCCCCGTCCCAATACAGTTCTATGGGGGAGGCGGGGAGGCACGAATGCTGTCTCCTCGCCTCTCCCATAGAGATGTATGGAGGACATGGACAGTCGTGGCCCCATACAGGAGGTCACAGGGGGTCCCCAAAATTTGTAACCGCATCTCTTCTATGAAAATACCCCATGTGTGGACATCAAGTGCTCTGCTGGCACACTACAATGCTCAGAAGAGGAGGAGCACCATTGAGCTTTTGGAAAGGGAATTTGTTTGGAATGGAAGTCAGATGCCAAGTGCGTTCACAAAGCCCCCCGTGGTGCCAGAACAGTGGACCCCTCATATGTGTCCCCATTTTGGAAACTACACCCCTCACAGAATTTACTAAGGGGTGCAGTGAGTATTTACACCCCATTGGCGTTTGACAGATCTTTGGAACAGTGGGCTGTGCAAATGAAAAATTACATTTTTCATTTTCACGGATCACTGTTCCAAAAATCTGTCAGACACCTGTGGGGCGTAAATGTTCACTGTACCCCTTATTACATTCCGTGAGGGGTGGAGATTCCAAAATGGGGTTACATGTGGGAGGGGTCCATTGTTCTGGTACTATGGGGGCTTTGTAAACACACGTGGCCTTCAATTCAGGACAAATTTTCTCTTCAAAATCCCAATGGCGCGCCTTCTTTTCTGAGCCTTGTAGTTCGCCAGCAGAGCACTTTACATCCAAATATGGGGTATGCTCTTAGAAGACATGAGGCTACAAATTTTGTGGGGCATTCTTCCTTTGTAGTGTCCAAAATGGGGTTTCAAAACTACAACTCCCAGCATGTACTGACAGACCGTGCATGCTGGGAATTGTATTTTGCAACAGCTGGAGGCACACTGGTTGGAAAAACTTCAGTTAGATTTTGTTACCTATCTCAGTATCTTCCAACCAGTGTGTCTCAAGCTGTTGCAAAACTACAACTCCCAGCATGTACCGATCGCCGAAAGAAATGCTGGGAGATGTAGTTATGCAACAGCTGGAAGTACACAACTACAACTCCCAGCATGCCGAGACAGCTGTTTGCTGTTTGGACATGCTGGGATTTGCAGTTTTGCAACAGCTGGAGGGCTATAGTTTAGAAACCACTGCACAGCAGCAGCCTCACCCGCAGTGTAAGTGGACGTTGTTTCCCCCGTTCTTCCCCGCCTATTGTGGGTGGGCAGGACGGGGAAACCGAAAGTAACCCCCAATCTGCTATTGGTGGTCGTGTCTTGACGACCAATAGCAGGAATAGGAGGAGTGGCACCCCTGCCACCTCACTCCTATCCCTTCAGGGGTATCGTGAGTGTCTTGGACAACCACGATCCCCCTTATTTTCCGGGACACCATAGAACCGTATGACCCAGAATAACCGCAAATCGCAAGTCAGCAGTCACCCCGGTCGATATCAGCAGTCACCCCGGTCCCCGCCCGGCGTGCAGCAGGGACCGAAATTCCCACTGGCGTACAGGTACGCCCTTGGTCATTAAGTACCAGGGAGCAAAGGCGTACCTGTACGCCCTTGGTCCTTAACCCCTTAACGACCATGGACGTAAATGTACATCCTGATTTGGTGGGACTTCCCGCACCAGGACGTACATTTACGTCCTGTGTATGACCGCAAGCATCGGAACGGTGCTCGCGTCATACACGGCAGGTCCCGGATGCTAGCAGCAGCCGGGGACCCGCCCCTAATGGCCGACATCCGCGATCGTGCGGATGTCCGCCAACAACCCCTCAGATGCCGTGATCAATACAGATCACGGCATCTGCGGCATTGCGGTACTTTGAATGGATGATCGGATCGCCCTCAGCGCTGCCGCAGCGATCCGATCATCCACCTTGGCAGCCGGAGGTCCCCTCACCTTGCTCTGGGTCTTCTGCTCTGGTGTGAGATCGAGCAGACCAGAGCAGAAGATCATCGACAATACTGAGCAGTGCTGTGTCCTATACATAGCACTGCACAGTATTAGCAATCAAAGGATTGCTATAGATAGTCCCCTATGGGGACATAAAAAGTGTAAAAATAAAAAGTAAAAAAAATCCCCTCCCCCAATAAAAATGAAAATTGTCCGTTTTTCCCATTTTACCCCCAAAAGCGCAAACATTTTTTTTGTAAACATATTTGGTATCGCCGCATGTGTAAATGTCCAAACTATCAAAATATAATGTTAATTATCCCATACGGTGAATGGCGTTAACGTAAAAAATTTAAAAAGTCCAAAAATGCTACTTTTTTGTCACATTTAATTCATAAAATGTTATATAAAAAATGATCTAAAAGTTTTATATATGCAAATGTGGTATCTAAAAAAAAAGTATAGATGACGGCACAAAAAATGAGCCCTCATACCGCCCTATATACGGAAAAATGCTAAAGTTATAGGTGGTCAAAATAGAGCAATTTTAGATTACTGATTTTGTACAAAAAGTTTTAGATTTTTTAAAGCGGTACAAAAATATAAAAGTATCTAGCTATGGGTATCATTTTAATTGTATTGACCCACAGAATAAAGAACACATATCATTTTTACCGTAAATTGTACAGTGTGAAAATGAACCCCTCCAAAATGTGCAAAATTTGGGTTTTCATTTAAATATCCTCCCTAAAAAAATTGTTTTGGGGTTCGCCGTACATTTTATGGTAAAATGAGAGGTTTCATTACAAAGTACAATTGGTCCCGCAAAAAAACAAGCCCCTATATGGGTCTTTTGATGGAAATATAAAAGAGTTATGAATTTTAGAAGGCGAGGAGAAAAAAACTAAAACACAAAATTAAAATTGGCCTGGTCCTTAAGGTGAAAATTGGCTTGGCCCTTAAGAGGTTAAGGGGTTAAGGATCTGTTACCGGAATTTCCTATGATGACTTTTCGACGCTCAAAAAACCTGCAAAACCTTATTGCTCCTCCATACAGACTAAAAAACATTTCTAATTAAAGGTCTCTCTTCCTGCGATACGAGCAATACCATTTATTTGTTCAACTGTGGCTTTAATTCACAGAACGTGGACCATACCGTTCAAACGGTGCGGGCACGCATTAAGAAACATAGATTTAACATCAAACACAAATCTATGCTTCATAGTGTGTCCTGACATTTTTTGGTGATACTTCAGGGTTGTCTAGACTCCTTCAGATTGACAATCCTTAAATCAATTCCTCCAGAAGTTCATAACAGATAACAGCGTCTTATAAACCGGCAGTCATTCTGGATACATAAGCTGATAACTTTGGTTCCCCAGGGTTTAAACAAGATAGTTGAGAATGAACATTACCATTTTTGCCCAATTCATGTGTTTTTTATATGCACCTGTAAATAGGTTAGTTTGTGCATACTTTCTGTTGAAAAATGTGAGTGTTTTTACATTTAGATTTTTTTTTGATGATTATATTCCCTTGAAGGGCTGTACATGGTGCTTAACCCCTTCCCGCTATTGGACGTATGCATACGTCCAGGCGAATTACACGTTTGCGCAAATGGACGTATGCATATGTCCAAGCGATCTCCTGCTCTGCCGCGGGCAGCGCAGGAGATCGCGGGTGGGACTCAGCTGTCAATCACAGCCGGAGTCCCACCGCAGCTGCCGGGGCCGCGATCGCGCCGGTCCCGGCAGCATTAACCCCATAGATGCCGTAATCAGTCTGATCACGGCATCTATGGTGTTTGCAGGGGGAGCGCTCTCCCCCTGCCCATCAACGGCGGCGCCGCGATAAAATAAGGGGGATCGGGGGTGTCCAAGACACCCTCGATCCCCCTTGAAGAGATAGGAGTGAGGTGGCAGGGTTGCCACCCCTCCTATCCCTGCTATTGATCGGCGGAGCGGCCGACCAATAGCAGACTGGGGGCGGGGGGGGTTAAAGTTCGGTTCCCCGCGCTATGCCCGCCCATCGGTGTCCGGGCACAGCGGGGGGAACCGTGTAGTAGCGGCGGCGGCAGCGGCGGTCACTTACCCGGCGGCGGAGCTCCAGATGACGGCGGCGGCTGTGATCACGGCGGCAGTGGAGGTGAGTATGACGCCGCGTGTCCAGGAGTCTGTTGCCTAGCAACATCTGCAGGGCGACAGTTTAGAGAGTGGTCTCTAAACTGTCGCCCTCCAGATGTTGCAAAACTACAACTCCCACCATGCCTTGACAGCTGTTTGCTGTGTTGGCATGCTGGGAGTTGTAGTTTTGCAAGATTTAGAGGGGTTCAGGTTAGAGATCACTGACAGTGGTCTCTAAACTGTAGCCCTCCAGATATTACAAAACTACAACTCCCCGTATACCCAGACAGCAGTTTGCTGTCTTAGCATGCTGAGATTTGTAGTTTTGCAACATCTGGAGGGCCACAGTTTAGAGACCACTGTCAGTGATCTCCAGCCTGAACCCCTCTAAATCTTGCAAAACTACAACTCCCAGCATTCAGGAACAGCAAATGGCTGTCTCGGCATGCTGGGAGTTGTACTTGCGTGCCTCCAGCTGTTGCATAACTACATCTCCCAGCATTCCCTTTGGCAATCAGTAAATGCTGAGAGTTGTAATTCTGCAACAGCTGGAGGCACACTGGTTGGGAAATACCGAGTTAGGTAATAGGTTCTATTATCTAACTCAGTATTTTCCAACCAGTGTGCCTCCAGCTGTTGCAAAACTACAACTCCCAGCATGCACGTTCTGTCAGTGCATGCTGGGAGTTGTAGTTTTGCCCCCCCCCCTCCCATGTGAATGTACAGGTTACATTCACACTGGCGGCGGATTACAGTGAATTCCCTGCTTCAGGTTTGAGCTGCAGCAGCCGCAGCTCAAACTCCTAGCGGGAGACTCAGTGTAATCCGCTGTCAGTGTGAATGTAACCTAAAAACACTACACTAACATAAAATAAAGAGTAAAACACTACATATACACACGTACACTGCCCCCCCACCACCACCCCTTCCCCCCCAATAAAAATGAAAAACGTATCCTACAGCAGTGTTTCCAAAATGGAGCCTCCAGCTGTTGCAAAACAAAAACTCCCAGCATTTCCGGACAGCCATTGACTGTCCAAGCATGCTGGGAGTTTAGCAACAGCTGGAGGCACCCTGTTTGAGAATCACTGGTGTAAAATACCCCTATGTCCACCCCTATGCAAATCCCTAATTTAGGCCTCAAATGCGCATGGCGCTCTCACTTTGGAGCCCTGTCGTATTTCAAGGCAACAGTTTAGGGCCACATATGGGGTATCGCCGTACTCGGGAGAAATTGCCTAACAAATATTGGGGGGCTTTTTCTCCTTTTACCCCTTATGAAAAGGTAAAGTTGGGGTCTACACCAGCATGTTAGTGTAAAAAAAAAACATTTTTGTACACTAACATACTGGTGTTGCCCCATACTTAAAAATTTCACAAGCGGTAAAAGAAAAAAAGCCTCCAAAATTTGTAACGCAATTTCTACTGAGTACAGAGATACCCCATATGTGGACGCAAAGTGTTCTGGGGACGCACAACAAGGCTCAGAAGGGAGAGTGCACCTTGTAAATTTGTGGTCTAAATTGGTGATTTGCACAGGGGTGGCTGATTTTACAGCGGTTCTGACATAAGTACAAAACAATAAATACCCACATGTGACCCCATTTTGGAAACTACACCCCTCACGGAATGTAACGAGGGGTACAGTGAGCATTTACGCCCCACAGGTGTCTGACAGATCTTTGAAACAGGGGTCTGTTAAAATGAAAAATAAAATTTTTAATTTGCACAGCCCACTGTTCCAAAGATCCGTCAAATGCCAGTGGGGTGTAAATTCTCCCTGCACCCCTTATTACCTTCCGTGAGGGGTGTAGTTTTAAAAATGGGGTCACATGTGGGGGGTCCACTGTTCTGGCACCACGGGGGGCTTTGGAAATGCACATGGCCAAATTCTCTCTCCAAAAGCTCAATGATGCTCCTTCTCTTCTGAGCATTGTAGTTCGCCCCCAGTGCACTTCACGTCCACTTATTGGGTATTTCCATACTCAGAAGAGATGGGGTTACAAATTTTGGGGGGTATTTTCTGCTATTATCCCTTGTAAAAATGTAAAATTTGGGGGAAAACAAGCATTTTAGTGTAAAAAAAATATTTTTTTTTTACATATGCAAAAGTAGTGAAACACCTGTGGGGTATTAAGGTTCACTTTACCCCTTGTTACGTTCCCCAAGGGGTCTAGTTTCCAAAATGGTATGCCATGTGTTTTTTTTTTCTGTCCTGGCACCATAGGTGCTTCCTAAATGCGGCATGCCCCCAGAGCAAAATTTGCTTCCAAAAATCCAAATGTGACTCCTTCTCTTCTGAGACCTGTAGTGCGCCAGCAGAGCACTTTTCATCCCCATATTGGGTGTCTTCTGAATCGGGAGAAATTGGGCTTCAAATGTTGGGGGGTATTTTCTGCTATTACCTTTTTTAAAAATGTAAAATTTTTGCTAAACCAAGCATTTTTGGTAAAAAAAAAATTTTTTTTTTTTACATATGCAAAAGTCGTGAAACACCTGTGGGGTATTAAGGTTCACTTTATCCCTTGTTACATTCCTCAAGGAGTCTAGTTTCCAAAATGGTATGCCATGTCGTTTTTTTTTTGCTGTCCTGGCACCATAGGGGCTTCCTAAATGCGACATGCCCCCCGAGCAAAATTTGCTCTCAAAAAGCAAAAATATGACTCCTTCTCTTCTGAGCATTGTAGTTCGCCCGTAATGCACTTCAGGTCAACTTATGGGGTACCTCCATACTCAGAAGAGATGGGGTTACAAATTTTGGGGGGTATTTTCTGCTATTAACCCTTGCAAAAATTTGAAATTTGGGGGGAAACACACATTTTAGTGAAATTTTTTTTTTTTTTTACATATGCAAAAGTCGTGAAACACCTGTGGGGTATTAAGGCTCACTTAATTCCTTTTTACGTTCCTCAAGGGGTCTAGTTTCCAAAATGGTATGCCATGTTTTTTTTATTTCCTGTTTTGGCACCATAGGGGCTTCCTAAATGCAACATGCCCCCAAAAAACCATTTCAGAAAAACGTACTCTCCAAAATCCCCTTGTCGCTCCTTCGCTTCTGAGCCCTCTACTGCGCCCGCCGAACAATTTACATAGACATATGAGGTATGTGCTTACTTGAGAGAAATTGGGCTACAAATTCAAGTATAAATTTTATCCTTTTACCCCTTGTAAAAATTCAAAAATTGGGTCTACAAGAACATGCAAGTGTAAAAAATGAAGATTTTGAATTTTCTCCTTCACTTTGCTGCTTTTCCTGTGAAACACCTAAAGGGTTAAAACACTTACTGAATGTCATTTTGAATACTTTGGGGGGTGCAGTTTTTGTAATGGGGTCATTTATGGGGTATTTCTAATATGAAGACCCTTCAAATTCACTTCCAACCTGAACTGGTCCATGAAAAATAGCGAGTTTGAAAATTTTGTGAAAAATTTTAAAATTGCTGCTGAACTTTGAAGCCCTCTGGTGTCTTCCAAAAGTAAACACTTGTCAATTTTATGATGAAAATATAAAGTAGACATATTGTATATGTGAATCAAAAAAAATAATATTTGGAATATCCATTTTCCTTACAAACAGAGAGCTTCAAAGTTAGAAAAATGCAAAATTTTCAATTTTTTCATCAAATTTTGGGATTTTTCACCAAGAAAGGATGCAAGTTACCACAAAAATTTACCACTATGTTAAAGTAGAATATGTCACGAAAAAACAATCTCGGAATCAGATTGATAAGTAAAAGCATTCCAGAGTTATTAATGTTTAAAGTGACAGTGGTCAGATGTGCAAAAAAGGGCTGCGTCCTAGAGGTGAAAATGGGCTGTGTCCTTAAGGGGTTAAAGGGGTTATTCTCAAAAAAACTTTTTCTATATATCAACTGGCTCCAGAAAGTTAAACAGAATTGAAAATTACTTCTATTAAAAAATCTTAATCCTTTCAGTACTTAAGAGCTGCTGAAGTTGAGTTGTTCTTTTTTTTTTTGTCTAAGTGCTCTCTGATGAAACGTGTCTCGGGAACTGTCCAGTTTAGAAGCAAATCCCCATAGCAAACCTCTTCTACTCTGTGCAGTTCCCGAGACAAGCAGAGATGTCAGCAGAGAGCACTATTGCCAGACAGAAAACAACAACAACTCAACTTCAGCTGCTGATAATTATTGAAAGGATTAATATTTTTTAATAGAGGACGGAGCTTGCCAGTAGAGCGAGAGGACGTGCCTCACCTTGGCTCTGCATGAGAGGAACACTATTGCGGCATTTTGGGGTGATTATCCTTTGATTTGGTGGCCAAGCTTGGTACAGTGAGGAAGAGGAGACCGTTAGGAACATTGTGAGCCCTCTTGTGCCTCTCTGAGTGGAGAAGTGGACTTACTGGGACCGGAGGCAGTGAGCTCCTTGTGCCGACTCAGGGCGGTGGAGCGCCATCTTAACTGCCTTTCGAGGCGACCCGTGGCCCTCTGCAGTGCCTTCCCAACAGTGGGCTGTCCCTCTGCTGGCGACGCAACGGAGACCTACGCCTGCACCTACCTGGGGGGGAATATGCAGCCGGCCACATAGCTCCTGCAGGAGAGTGAGACGCCGAAGAGAAAAGGAGTGGGAAGACACAGATCTCCAGTGTGCTACAGGTACGGCTAACCCCAGAGACCCTGCACGGAATCCCTGCTCTCACTGCCCTCTGTTTCACTGCTCTTACCTTACAAGCAGTGCCACTTACCAGCCCCGGGTGACTTCTCCTGCCGTATAGCGGTTGTGGAGAGCGGGGTCCCTGTGGGGAGAGACGCCGTCCTCGCTCTGCATCCTGTCCCTGCACTGACGGCCATTAAGCACGTGTTGCCAACAGCCCGTGGAAAGGGAGGCTCTCTCTGCTGCCTCATACAGAACGCGGCCCTCCTGCGATACCCACTGAGGGGGAGCCCCTGACAGAACAACAGCAAGCCAGGCCCCTGTTCCACACGGATAGGGGAAGGTGCTAAGACAGGATTTAACAGTCTGCTGTGTACAATGGAATAGCCCCCGGTGCTCACACTCGCCCTTATTGCTTTTATTGCATGCTTGCTTAACCCCTTGACTGCCTGCTAGTCTATTGAAGGACTTTACTATTGTGCAGACTCCTGCACTGCAGCACAGTAAGTGTGGTGACCCACCACTGCATCGCAGAGATTGTCCATTCTGCCACCCTGCTATCTTCACCTGCCATTCAGACCTGTAGTCTGTACCCCAGTATTCACATCTTTACTCCTGCTGCCATTTACTTATCTTCAGATTGTGCCTGGGTGGAACCCTGCTGCCACTTACTAGCCTATCCTCGCTATTACCTTACTGCTCATAAAGATTTCTGGAAAGTCCCCCTTACACCGTATCTCATCCCCCCCTGGCGTGCCAGCAGACTATAGCTGGTGAACTCACCTGTTGTACCTGTGGTCCGCCCACATGATGATGCAGCTCTAATGTAACGATTCTCCTTGAAAAGACAGCTGATTGTCTACCTACACTATGCCACTGTCCCCTCCTCTGTTCTATCCTGAGTGACGCTCCTTGTCCTGCCAAGCCAAAAACCAATTCACCATACCATAGAAAAGGAAGTAGCGACACTTTTAGGAAGCAATCCGGCTCCTCTGACTCTAGAAATCTTTAGAGATGGCTGCCACACAAGACAAGATGTTAACTCCTAAACTGCGCAAAGAAGTAGCCACAGACCGTGAGAGTGACACTGAAGAATTAGTTCTTAACAAAGCATTAACTCTCTCTTGCACCTTTATGGATTGGCTGCTGAGAAACGCCTTAGAACCAGTCTCAAAGGACCTTCAAGAACGTAAATCAGATATCAAGCAAATTGGCCACAGAGTTGAACAACTGGAAACAGTACAATCACAGGTTGTGGCGTATACCTCTGCTTCCACTACAGCCCTAGCCTCTTGCCAAACACACTTAATAAGGGTATCATCTGGTTATTCCTCTGAGGCCAGAGGAATAATTTAAGGATTAAAGGCTTGCCAGAGAGTGTCCTGCCGGAATCTCTTATTTCCGCTCTAAAGCTTCTCTTTATACGCATCCTGGGAGATGACTATCCCCTTGAGATACAGATCGAATGCGCTCATAGGTCTCTCCAGGTGAAACCTAGGGCGCAAGATCCTCCACGTGACGTCATATGCCGACTTTTAAATTCTATGGTGCGAGATGAAATCTTGTGGAAAGCGAGAACAATGGATGACCTGAAATTTTAGGATACTCCGCTTACCATTTTTCAAGATCTTGCCAGGATCCCCTTGTCCAAGCAGGGAATGCTGCGACCGCTGACAACTCATCTCCATACAAGAAACATCCCCTACTGATGGCTCTTCTACTTCGGTATCTCCTTTACGGTGAAGGGCAAGAGATTCCTCATAAGAGACCGACAGAACTTGACGCCAGCGTTGGAAATGCTCGAACGGAGTGACATGGAGATCCCTGACTGATCTGCTGTTACGGATCTTACAAGCCTCCCTACTATTACCCCACCCACTCCGTGGGAGAGTGCGAGTACCCATAAATCTTTCAAGAAGTAGAAGGCTTCCAAGATGACCCCCAAACGAATTGACATAGACTCAGTGTGAACTGTGGACCCTCCCAGGGTCCTCATGTCCTTTTCTTGTTTTTCTCTCTCTGCTTTCCCCCCTCAGGTGATCCAACTGCAGTGAACTGCTACTTGATGACCACAACCACCTGTACTACGGAAGCAGAGACTTTGACGGTTACGTGCCACATACCAGATGGGGCACGTCCAAAGGCCTTCACATATGTGATGTACTTTAAGTTTCCACTGGTACCTACTTTCGTTTTTATTTGGTTATGTTGCATCACTGTTGGTGGCGGCTAAATGGGAACTGACATACCCATGTTATTATGGCAACTAGTTGCGCTTAGTTTATGGTACTTATTTACCCTCCCTTCTCATAACTTACACGCCTTGGAGCTCTTGCGTCAGGCCTCATGTAATTATCGCTCCCCCTATGGCCCTTTCCCCCCCACTTTTTTCATTCACCCTCCCTCCACCCTCCCTTCCCTCCACTTCCCTTCCCCCTCCGCCCTCCCTTCCTTTCCCCCTCCACCCTCCCCTCCCTTCCCCCACCCGCTCACTCGCTCGCAAGGCCTTTGCTGCACTTCCCTCTCCACCCCCTCTCCCTCTTTTCCCTCTGCACCCCCCCCCCCCTCACATACCGGGTTGTAATGCATTTTGTGTTTCCCTTGTTGCCTGCTTTCATTTTTTGATTGATTGTGATGAAACTACTTTGGTAGCGACTAGATGGGAATTGCCATACTCATATTGTTATTGCAATTAGTTATTTAAGTTTTTGGTACTTGTTTACATGCCTCCACACAACTCACACACCCCACGGGCTTACACTTTGGGCCCCATAAACATATTGCGCCCCTTATGGTCCCTCAACCTCCCCCCCTACCCCTATCGACTTGCCCATAAGGCCTCTGCCTACATCTCCTTCGCTGCCCCTCCAGCTTCCACTTCCCCCCCACTGGCATAGCATAATGCTGAACAATCCAGAAACATATATTGTGGACACATCAGTTGTCTCTGTCTGAGGAGACTTCTATTCATTACCTTGGATTTACCCCTAGATATAGTAATCCTTCCCCAGGAATTTACATTTACTCTCCCCCATACCTCTATGTTGCCTGGCTGGCTTATCCCTCTTCTGTAACCCCTATTTTCTTGATGCTATATAGTCGCACCTCATTTGTTCTCAGCCCTGAGATATTACTGTGTATCCATGCACCCATAATCTCCCCTATGGCCACCCTGAAACTATGCTCCTATAATGAGAAGGGCTTCAACTCCCCTTCCAAATGTAGACATGTCCTCTCACTACTTCAGAAAGATCACATCTCCATAGTCTTTCTACAGGAAATTCATTTCAAGGAGGGTAAGATACCTAAGTTACCGACTAATGTTTAATCCTTTTGGTCTCATAGTCCGGGCCCGTCTTACGCTTCTTGTGGAGTATCAATTGCCAAACATAAAGACGCTCCTTTCATCCCCTCCGGCAAATACACCTCCAGTGATGGTAGAGCTCTCTTCCTCAAAGGTAACCTTGACAATGCAACCTACACCCTTGCAAACATTTATGCCCCTAACAAAGGCCAGATTGGATGGCTCGTAGTTACACTGAATGATCTAAAAGAATTTGCGGAAGGACCTATTGTGTTAGGTGGCAATTACAATATTGCCTTGGACCCTCTGCGGGATTCCTCCAGGCACCGCTCCATACACCCCTTCTCAGCGCTCAACCGTCTCAGACGAAAACTGCAGGAGTTGGACCTGGTGGATTCCTGGAGATTGCTCCATCCCTTGGAATCTGACTACACTTTTTTTTCAGCCCCTTATAGGTCACACCAGAGACTATATTACCTTTTTATGCACACGAGCCTTCTCCCCTTCTTACGCTCGGCCACCATTGGTACGACCACCCTGTCTGACCATTCACCAGTAGATGTGACAGTCATTTTCCCTACCCTCCCCAGACGAGACATGACCTGGCGCTTATATGAAATTCTCCTTGACTCGGCTGCGCATGTAACCAACCTGACTTCTAAACTGCAAGAGTATTTCAAGCTGAATACTACTCCTGACTTGTCGATCCCCTGTATATGGGAAGCCCACAAGGCTTAGATTAGGGGTTTTCTTATCTCCCTGGGCAGTCGAATCGAGAGAGAGAAAGCCAGGGAACTTGAATTGCTACTTAGCCAGATATCTGCCTTAGAACAGCAACACAAGCTGTCTGCGGCCCAGGAGGTGTATGAGGCTCTGAATGCCCTTAGGGACAAATTGAAAGACCTACTTAACGCCAAAAGTGCCAGGTCCCTGCAGTTTCTTAAGTATAAATTCTACGTTCATGGCGATAAGGGAGGCAAACTAATTGCCACAATGCTACGCAAGCAGAGAGAGAAGTCGTATATACACAAAATCACTACCTCAGACAGCACTTCCCACACCTCCACCAAAGATGTCGCTGGTGCCTTCACAAACTACTACTCCTCCTTGTATAATCTACCATCGACACATGCCCCATTGCAGGACACGGCCCATTGTATCTCTACCTTTCTAAATAAAATAAAACTCCCAACCCTCACCCCGGATGATGCAGATCACCTGCTCCGGCCATTCCCATTACGAGAAATCAGGGACGTTGTCTCCTCTTTCCCCCCTGGGAAAAGCCCAGGACCGGATGACCTCACAATCCTCTACTATAGGAAATTTATCGACCTCCTTTCCCCACTGCCTCACAGATCTGTGTAATACACTGCTACGAGGTGAGCGTTTCCCTAAACAATCTCTGGAGGCGCATATTACGGTTATCCCGAAAGATGGGAAGGACCCGTCTCTATGCGCTAGTTATAGGCCGATATCTCTCTTAAATTTAGATGTAAAGGTCTGGGCTAAGCTGATCGCAACCAGGCTAAGTAGTTTACTGCCATCATTGCTAAATCCAGACCAAACTGGCTTTGTGAAGGGGAGAGAGGGGAGACATAATACCCATAGAGTCTTTCATGCCATCCAGCATGCACATGACTCTCACACGCCTATGATCCTTCTCGGCACTGATGCCAAAAAGGCATTCGATAGAGTGGCATGGGACTTCATGGAACAAACCTTCTCAAGTTTCACTTCACTCCGCAGTTTATAAATGCAATCTTTTCCCTATATACCACACCCTACGCTCGCGCACGCTCATTGAAATCAACGGCATGCTCTCGCCCCCTTTCTTGATAAGGAATGGGACGAGACAGGGCTGCCCTTTGTCACCATATCTATTTATCCTTACAGTGGAGACGCTTCTTTAGAGATCAGGCAGGATCCGGAGATATCTGGTCTTACAATTGGCTCGCAGACACATCTAGTGTCGGCGTTTGCAGATGACGTTCGGCTTCTGCTCACAAACCCTCGCAAATCTGTACCTGGGGTGCTCCGGCTCCTGTCGGCCTTTGGGGAGGCGTCCAATTTTAAGGTGAACTTCTCTAAATCCGAAATTCTCAATATCTCTCTACCCGCACATTCTGTCCACGAACTTAAATTCCTCGCCCCGTTTTTGTGGCCCTCAGTCTCTATGAAGTACCTCATCATTAGACTCCCAAATAATTTGTCCAAGTTATTTGATTGTAACTTTACACTTTTGCGTAAACTGAAAGACACACTGCTCTCCTATGACTTGCCTTTCTTGTCTTGGATGGGGCGTAAGAATCTCTTACAGACTTATGTCCTCCCCATGTTTCTTTACACATTTTTCACCTCCCTCAATCCTATCTCCAGAACCTTAAACGTCTATTCTCCAATTTTCTTTGGAAGGGAGGGAGACCACATTTAGCCCACTCTATCCTCACACGTAAAAAACAACATGGAGGTCTAGGTCTTCCTGATGTTGAGGCATATTATAAAGTGATCCATTTGAAACGTTGGGTGGAGCTGACGACAGGTAGAGGTCTTCTACGGGACCCAGGCCTGGAAACTAGACAGTAAGGGGCCCATGATCTTAGTTTGTTATGGATCCCCGGAAAGGCGGAAATCTCCGCACTCCGTAACCCGCTACTAAAAGGCGCCCTACTGGTTAAATGTAATCTCGTGACTCCCGACTCTGACCCAAAGGAGGTCCCCCCCATAGCCCCAGCCTCATTAACCCCTTAAGGACTCAGGGTTTTTCCGTTTTTGCATTTTCATTTTTTCCTCCTCACATTTAAAAAATCATAACTCTTTCAATTTTGCACCTAAAAATCTATATGATGGCTTATTTTGTGCCCCACAAATTCTACTTTGTAAAGACATCAGTCATTTTACCCAAAAATCTACAGCGAAACGGGAAAAAAAATCATTGCGAAACAAAATTGAAAAAAAAAAAAAACTATTTGTGGGGGCTTCCGTTTCTACACAGTACATTTTTCGGTAAAAATAACACTTTATCTTTATTCTGTAGGTCCATACGGTTAAAATGATACCCTACTTATGTAGGTTGGATTTTGTCGTACTTCTGGAGAAAATCATAACTACATGCAGGAAAATTTCTACGTTTAAAATTGCCATCTTCTGACCCCTATAACTTTTTTATTTTTCCGTGTATAGGGCAAATTTTTTGCGCTGTGATCTGAAGTTTTTTGCGGTACCATTTTTGTATTGATCGGACTTATTGATCGCTTTTTATTCATTTTTACATGATATAAAAAGTGACCAAAAATACACAATTTTGGACTTTGAAATTTTTTTGCGCTTACGCCATTGACCGTGCGGTTTAATTAACAATATATTTTTATAATTCGGACATTTAGGCACGCGGGGATACCACATATAGTTACATAGTTAGTATGGTTGAAAAAAGACATACGTCCATCAAGTCCAACCAGGGCATTGAAGGGAAGGGTGTAAAGGGATAAGGGGAAGGGATGTAGTTTTATAATTCTGCATAAGCATTAATGTTATTTTGTTCCAGGAACGTATCTAACCCTGTTTTAAAGCTGTTAATTGTTCCTACTGTGACCAGTTCCTGAGGTAGACCGTTCAATAAATTCACAGTCCTCATGGTAAAGAAGGCGTGTCGCCCCTTTAGACTAAACCTTCTTCTCCAGACGGAGGGAGTGCCCCCTCGTCCTTTGGGGGGGTTTAACCTGGAACAGTTTTTCTCCATATTTTTTGTATGGGCCATTTATATACTTATATACGTTTATCATATCCCCCATTAAACGTCTCTTCTCAAGACTAAACAATTGTAACTCCTTTAATCGCTCCTCATAGCTAAGATGTTCCATGCCCCATATTAGTTTAGTCGCGCGTCTCTGCAGCCTTTCCAACTCCGCAGTGTCCCTTTTATGAACAGACGACCAAAACTGAACAGCATATTCCAGGTGAGGCCGTAACAATGCTTTCTAAAGGGGGAGTATTATGTCCCTGTCCCTTGAGCCCATGCCTCTTTTTATACATGACAATATCCTGCTGGCTTTGGAAGCAGCAGCCTGACACTGCATGCTATTCTGTAGTCTGTGATCTACAAATACACCCAGATCCTTCTCTACCAGTGACTCTGCCAGTTTAATCCCCCCTAAGACATACGATGCATGCATGTTATTAGTACCCAGAACTTTACATTTATCCACATTGAACCTCATTTGCCAAGTGGATGCCCAGACACTAAGTCTATCCAAGTAATCTTGTAACTTATGCACATCCTCTATAGATTGTACTGTGCTAAAAAGCTTGGTGTCATCTGCAAAGATAGAAACAGAGCTGTTAATACCATCCTCTATATCATTGATAAATAAATTAAACAACAGCGGGCCCAGTACTGAACCTTGGGGTACACCACTAATAACCGGGGACCAATCAGAGTACGAATCATTGACCACCACTCTCTGGGTACGATCCATGAGCCAGTGTTCAATCCAGTTACAAACTAAAGTTTCCAAGCCCAAAGACCTTAACTTACCTGTCAGACGTCTGTGAGGGACAGTATCAAACGCTTTGGCAAAATCCAGAAACACTATATCCACAGCCATTCCTCTGTCAAGGCTTCTACTCACCTCTTCATAAAAGCAAATTAGATTGGTTTGACAACTTCTATCCTTAGTAAACCCATGCTGGCTGTCACTTATAATCCAATTATCCCCTGTATTCCTGTATGTAATCCCTTATAAATCCTTCAAACAATTTACCCACAATGCACCTTAACCCCTTCATGACCCAGCCCATTTTCACCTTCATGACCTGGGCATTTTTTGAAAATCTGACCACTGTCACTTTAAACATTAATAACTCTGGAATGCTTTTACTTATCATTCTGATTCTGAGATTGTTTTTTCGTGACATATTCTACTTTATGTTATCGGTAAAATTTCACTGATATTTGTATCCTTTCTTGGTAAAAAATCTAAAAATTTCATGAAAATTTTGAAAATTTTGCATTTTTCTAACTTTGAAAGTCTCTGCTTGAAAGGAAAATGGATATTCCAAATAAATTACATATTGATTCACATATACAATATGTCTACTTTGTGTTTGCATTAAAAAATTGACAAGTTTTTACTTTTGGAGGGCACCAGAGGGCTTCAAAGTTCCGCAGCAATTTTCCAATTTTTCTCAAGATTTTCAAAATCGTAATTTTTCAGGGCCCAGTTCAGGTTTGAAGTGGATTTGAAGGGTCTTCATATTAGAAATACCCCATAAATGACCCCATTATAAAAACTGCACCCCCCAAAGTATTCAAAATGACATTCAGTAAGTGTTTTAACCCTTTAGGTGTTTCACAGGAATAGCAGCAAAGTGAAGGAGAAAATTCTAAATCTTCATTTTTTACACTCGCATTTTCTTGTAGACCCAATTTTTGAATTTTTACAAGGGGTAAAAGGAGAGAAATCACCCTAAAATTGGTAACCCAATTTCTCTTGAGTAAGGAAATACCTCATATGCGTATGTAAAGTGTTCGGCGGGCGCAGTAGAGGGCTCAGAAGGGAAGGAGCGACAATGGGATTTTGGAGAGTGAGTTTTTCTGAAAGGGTTTTTGGGGGGCATGTCCCATTTAGGAAGCCCCTATGGTGCCAGAACAGTGGACCCCCCCCACATGTGACCCCATTTTGGAAACTATACCCCTCATGGAATTTAATAAGGGGTGCAGTGAGCATTTACACCCCACTGGCGTTTGACAGATATTTGAAACAGTGGACTGTGCAAATAAAAAATTTTATTTTTCATTTTCACAGACCACTGTTCCGAAAATCTGTCATACACCAGTGGGGTGTAAATGCTCACTGCACCCCTTATTACATTCCGTGAGGGCTGTAGTTTCCAAAATGGGGTCACATGTGGATATTTATTGTTTTGCGTTTGTCAGAACTGCTGTAACAATCAGCCACCCCTGTGCAAATCGCCTCAAATGTACATGGCGCACTCTCCCTTCTGGGCCTTGTTGTGCGCCCCCAGAGCACTTTGCGCCCACATATGGGGTATCTCCGTACTCAGGAGAAATTCCGTTACAAATTTAGAGGGTCTTTTTTCCCTTTTACCTCTTGTGAAAATGAAAAGTATAGGGCAACACCAGCATGTCAGTGTAAAAAATTTATTTTTTTACACTAACATGCTGGTGTAGACCCCAACTTCACCTTTTCATAAGGGGTTAAAGAAGAAAAAGCCCCCCAAAATTTGTAAGGCAATTTCTCCCGAGTACAGCGATACCCCATATGTGTCCCAAAACTGTTGCCCTGAAATACGACAGGGCTCCAAAGTGAGAGAGCGCCATGCGCATTTGAGGCCTGAATTAGGGATTTGCATAGGGGTGGACATAGGGGTATTCTACGCCAGTGATTCCCAAACAGGGTGCCTCCAGCTGTTGCAAAACTCCCAGCATGCCTGGACAGTAAATGGCTGTCCGGCAATACTGGGAGTTATTATTTTTCAACAGCTGGAGGCTCCGTTTTGGAAACAGTAGCGTACCAGACGTTTTTCATTTTTTGGGGGGAGGGGGGCTGTGTAGGGGTATGTGTATATGTAGTGTTTTTTACTTTTTATTTTAGGTTAGTGTTAGTGTAGTGTAGTGTTTTTAGGGTACAGTCACATGGGCAGAGGTTCACAGCAAGTTTGCCGCTGGAAGTTTGAGCTGCAGCGCAAAATTTGCGCCATCTCAAACTTGCAGCACTCACTGTAAACCTCCGCCCATGTGAGTGTACCCTGTACATTCACATTGGGGGGAGGGGGCAAACATCCAGCTGTTGCAAACTCCGAGCATGCCCTTTGGCTGTCCGTGCATGCTGGGAGTTGTAGTTTTGCAACAGCTGGAGGAACACTGGTTTGGAAACACTAAGTTAAGTAATAAACTTTCAAGTGTTTTGCAACCAAACTTAGTGTTTCCAAACCATTGTGCCTCCAGCTGTTGCAAAACTACAACTCCCAGCATGCATGGTCTGTCAGTGCATGCTGGGAGTTATAGTTTTGCAACAATTGCAACAGCTGGAGACACTGAGGTAGGAAACGGACAATGTTTCCCAACTAGTGTGCCTCCAGTTGTTGTAAAACTACAACTCCCAGCATGCCCAGACTGCCAAGGCATGCTGGAAGTTGTAGTTCGGCAATATCTGAAGGATCAGATGTTGCCGAACTACAACTTCCAGCATGCTTGGGCAGTCTGGGCATGCTGGGAGTTGTAGTTTTGCAACATTTGGAGGTCCACAGTTTGGAGACCACTGTATAATGGACTCCAATTTGTGCTCTTCCAGATGTTAGAGAACTACAACTCCCAGCATGCCTGGACAGACTGAGCATGCTGAGGTTTGTAGTTTTGCAACATCTGGAAGAGCACAGATTGGAGACCATTATACAGTGGTCTCCAAACTGTGGACCTCCAGATGTTGCAAAACTACAACTCCCAGCATGCCCAGAAAGCCAAAGGCTGTCTGGGCATGCTGGGAGTTGCAGTTTTGAAACTCTCAGAGGCAGCAGTGAGATCGCTTTACGGCGATCTCACTGCTGCCAATGAAGATGCCGCACTGCTGCCGGAAACTCACCTCCGGGACGCAGCGCAGCCGGGACCGCACGGAGGACGCCGGGACCGCACGGAGGACGCCGGGGCCGCTCGGGACACCGCTCCGACGGGTAAGTGACGCCGGGGGACGGGTCAGGGACACTTAGCAGAGCGGTGTGTGTCCCGATCCCCGTGATCGGGACTCACACACCGCGCTGCTAAGTATTCTGATAGCGAAACGCTGCTATCAGCTAGTCAGATTTGACCAGCTGATAGCAGCGATCGCTGGGGGGGGGTGGGGGACGAAACCCCCCGTGGTCGCACGGTAAGATGGCTGGCTATCAGTGATAGCCACCATCTTTCCGGGCGCTGCGGGATGCCGCGAGTAGCGGCAGTAATGTCCATGACGTACCTGTATGTCATGGGTCGGGAACACCTTGCCACCCATGACGTACAGGTATGTCATAGGTCGGGAAGGGGTTAAACTTACCGGTCTATAATTGCCTGACGAAGACCTAGAGCCCTTCTTGAAGATTGGTACCACATTAGCCTTGCGCCAGTCCCTTGGCACAATACCAGACACCAGAGAATCTCTAAATATCATGAACAAGGGTAGAGATATTACTGAACTTACCTCTCTAAGAACTCTTGGGTGTAGTCCATCCGGTCCTGTAGATTTGCTTACATTTACTTTACTTGACTTACCTTGTACCATATCTACATTAAGCCAGTTCAGTACATTACATGATGTGTTACCAGCACTGACCTGGCCAATGTCAGCTCCTTTTTCCATAAGTAGCTCTGCCTTCTCTTGATCGCACGTGACAACCTCCCCATTATCATTATTAAGGGGTCCTACATGCTCTGTCCTTGTTTTTTTTTGTATTTATATATCTAAAAAAAATATTTAGGATTAGTTTTGCTTTCTTTGGCCACCTGTCTCTCATTTAGAATTTTTGCTGTTTTTATAAAATTTTTACAGATTTTATTAAGCTCCTTGTACTGTTTAAATGTTATAGCTGACCCATCAGATTTGAATTTTTTGAAGGCTATTTTTTTGTTGTTTATTGCTCTTTTAACATCATTTGTCAGCCATGTAGGATTTAGTTTTAATCGTTTATATTTGTTCCCCTTTGGTATATATATATTTAGCTGTATAGTTATTTAGAGTTGATTTAAAGATGTCCCATTTAACTTCTGTATCAGTATTTGAGAACACCTCCCCCCAGTCTATGTCCTGTAGTGCAGCTCTCAGCCCAGGGAAATTTGCCTTTTTAAAGTTATATGTTTTTGCCTTCCCCGTCTGTCTTTGTTTTCTACATTTTAAGTCAAAAGTAACTATATTGATGTTGCTATTACCAAGGTTTTCCCCCACAGTTACATTACCAACCAGCTCTGCGTTGTTGGAAATTATCAGATCCAACAAGGCATCACTTCTTGTTGGGTCCTCCACAAACTGGCCCATAAAATTATCCTGCAATAAATTTAGGAATTTTCTCCCCTTTGTAGTTTTAGCCAGCCCCCGGCCCAAATCAATAGCTGGATAGTTAAAATCTCCCATTATTACCACTGTACCTGCCCGGGCATCCCTCTCTATTTGTTTATACAGCTGACCTTCTATCTCTTCAGTGATATTAGGGGGTCTGTAGATTACACCAAATACTATTTTTTCAATATTTCCCTCCTTTTGTAATTCTACCCACAATGATTCCACATCCTCAGAATCATCACACACTATGGCATCGTTCACACTGACTTTCATACCACTTCTTACATACAGAGAGACTCCACCACCTTTTCTGTTCCTTTCTATCGTTGCGAAACAATGTAAACCCCTGCAGATTAACAGCCCAGTCATGCGAGGAGTCCAGCCATGTCTCAGTGACCCCAACTATATCAATATGTTCCTCCAGTATCAAGGCCTCAAGCTCCCCCATTTTATTTGCTAGGCTTCTGGCATTTGTGAACATACACTTTACATTTCCATATGTTTATTTTTATTTACACAGTTTTTTTTAAATGGGAAAAGGGGAAGGGGTTAAATGATCTTTATTCACTTTTTTAAACTTTTTTTTGCAGTGTTATAGCTCCCATAGGGACCTATAACACTGCACACACTGATCTTTTACATTGTTTAATACTTTCTCATAGGAAAGCATTAATCAATGATTCTGCCGCTTGACTGTTCATGCCTGGATCTCAGGCACTGAGCAGTCATTCGGCAATCAGACACCAGGAGGCAAGGTAGGAGACCCTCCTCGTGTCCTGCAGCTGTTCGGGATGCCGCGATTACGCCGCGGAGATCCCGAACAGCTCCCTGAGCTAACCGGTATGGATTTACTTTCACTTTAAACGCTTCATTCAACTTTGAATGCCGCGTCTAAAGGGTTAATAGCGTGCGGCACCGCGATCAATGCCGCGCGCTATTAGCCACGGTTCCCGGCCATTGTTAGACGCCGGACCCGACCCGCTATGACCGCGGCCACGCGTAATAGATCAGGAGCGGACTCATGGCGGAACGTTACGTCATGGGTCCTTAACAGGTTAATCCCCCAATCTCTTGGACCCCTGGGAGGTCGTACTAATCCGCTCTGGTCCGGGATGTCCTCTACCACCCTGATAGATCTCCTACCAGATAACACCCCACCCGGTCTCTGATGCGATCTCACCCCTCTGCTCTACTTCATGCTCATGCAGCTAGACAAACGTGCTTATCCTTTTTGAAAACATTTTCCTTTGCCAAGTCCCTTACGTGGATAGACGAGCTCTACCTTCATGGTGGACAGGGCAAGTTGAAGCTCTACATGTTTTATAAACATCTTATTCAGAATGACAGCGCTTCATGCCCTCTCTACCTCCAGTCCTGGGAAAAGGAACTAGGCATTACTTTAACTGATGACCAGCGCCACTGTGGGCTCCGGTGTTCCCACAGCTTCTCTCGTTGTATCAAACTTCAGGAAAATAATTTCAAACTGCTAACTAGGTGGTACAAAACCCAAGAATCTCTATTCAGGTTTGGGCTATTCCCCAATAATATGTGTTGGAGATGCGAGGGTGCTGTGGGCACATTTGAACACATATGGTGGTTATTCTCTATTATCCATGCCTTTTGGAGAGAAGTCGAGGCCACAATTAATTCGGTCTGTCAGGGCTCCATCTCCCTCAACATGGCCACTATAGCACTAGCGCTACCCACCTCATCGTTCAAACCATCAGTACACTCTCTACCCACTGTGACATTCCGTCTCAGGGATTAGCTCTGGGACCGTCCTGGTCACTTGCCACAGGACACGTTCCTCGAAATAACACCTCAGACCACAGTTCCTCATACAAGTCTGGCTCCTCGCCAGCTTTATTTCCACAGGTTTCAGGTAAAACAAAACATAAACAGGAACAAAATAAAGTTGTAGACCGTCTGGTCACTGACTACACATATCAGCATGCCCTGACTACGAACTGGTGAGCTACCCTCAGCCAGTAAAAAATGTGTCTCCTGCAACCTGTTACTCACAGTTCACACCACTGCTTGGACCACTCTCAGCGCCTTCTGCGTGTTACCTAAACAGGGCCCGTGTGTCTCCCCCTCTAACAGCCAGCATACTGTTTCCCAGGGAGAGCCCAGACCAGACTGAGTGTCCATCTTATATACACACCTCCCTTCGCTGCTGCCTCATTACTTAAGAAGCAGATGAGAGAATCTTCAGGGTGAGCAAAGGAAATACACCCTTTCCTTGCCACCTTATCACACCACACATATGCTGGCAGCTGCTAAGTTGTTGGTCCCGTTGCTGTGGCGACAGGCCACCTATTCCTCCAAGTCCCAATGGGTTGTAAAAATGTATCAAATTTGTCGTATGGAGGAAATATCTAGTTGGCACTCGCATACACATGATAAATTTAAAGGGGTACTCCGGTGCTAAGACATCTTATCCCCTATCCGCTGCTGAGGACCCCCGTGATCCACCCCCTCAATGCAAGCCTATGGAGGGGGCGTGACAACTGTCACGCCCCCTCCCATAGGCTTGCATTGAGGGGGCAGAGCGTGATGTCACACGGAGGCGGAGCCGTGACGTCACTATGCTCTATCCCCATGATCGCCAGTAATCAGACCCGGAGCGAGCACGCTCCGGGCGCTGATTCTAGCGGGGTGCGGGGTGGAAGATCACGAGGGTCCCAGCAGCGGGACCCCCGTGATCAGGCATCTTATCCCCTATCCTTTGGATAGGGGATAAAATGTCTTAGCGCTTGGCGTACCCCTTTAACACTGTGTGGCAGCCATAGCTCTCACATAAACTCCAAATCTCAACACCATCTGGATAGACCCTTTACTGCTTACATATTACCTTTCTTTTTCTCTAACTTAGGGTAGGTGCTCATAACCTTAACAATTGTATTCCCCCCCCCCCCCCTCCTGTTTCAGGCTCATCGCCAGGAACAGACACTTGCCCGGCCGGGTGATTCAATCATCTCACTACTTCACAACCCCTTTCCCCATACTAGTTAACTAGGTTCTTCTTCCCTATGGTTAAACCTTCTTTACATCTCTGCACCTGTCTTAGTGGCCACTTATACCCTTAAGCTTTTCGCTAATATTGACAGGTCTTTGATTAATTGTTAGTTATGTGTTTGGTATGTTTTATTCAACCTGTTGGTGATGCTGCTTTCACCTATGTCTGTATTGGTATGCCTCTATCTGATGTCCTCATTGTAAGGAGATCTGATCTTATCTAGGTACCCCTGGTAACGAACTTCGGTGGTAGCTTGATTTAAGTCTTTATCTGGATCCAGGAGAATGAATCTACCAGAAATAAAACGTAACAACAGTTTGTCTGGTCAATTTCACTCTAATTTATTCAGCCTTCCTAAGCACATAATATAGGGGGGGGGGGGGGGGGGTTGCACCCCTCCTTCCGTAACTCAAATATTCGGTATAATCTCTAGCCTATAATATTAGGTATATGGAGGTTTCTGAGAGAATTCATGGGAGAGACAGATGATCGAGAAAGCCATAACACATGTAAGAATAGGAAGTCCCAATATGGTTAATTAACCTTCGCGGCTACATTCCGAGCAAAAAGATAACATTAAATGCTGACAGGATAAAGACACTGTGTGATGGATGCATACAATACAGTAACCCCTTCAATCCCCTCTTAGAACCTTATATTATTTTATACTATACGGTTCTCCTTTTTTTAACTTCCTTTCTCTGTAGAGTTTTAGGTATTGCATGTATCCACTGGGTGCAGGGTCTTCATTAGCCAATGAGGGCGTGGTCTGGTAAAATGTGGCCGTGGCATTGGTGATTCCCTTTTCTAGCAACCTCCTAATACATGGTATCACACATAGAGAAAATGCAGCAATAACTATAACGATTACAAAAATTATAATAGCTAATTGTGTTAATCATGTTTCCAGTTAGTAAACCATCCAAAATATTGATCCCAGGGATCTGTAATACCTGAGTTCATTTTTAGTTCGGCAGACAGTGTCATTATTAGAAATATTCTTGAAAAGATTTAAAAAACATTTTTCTATACTTGAGGGAAGCGTGAATGGCACAGCACCCAAATGTGGTTTCGCAGTCCCGCAAATATAACAATTACTTTTATTGATGGAAGCTGCTGTGTATTTCATCCATTCTACCCAGAGATTGGCATCTGAGACTCCTGTTTCAATTGCTAAAGTGTCCTCATATGTTGGATCAGATACCGCTCTTTTATTCTTGAAAGCCATGGTGTGGGGTATTAGAGGATTCTGCTGCTTGTAATTTTGTTTATAGCTCTCTGTGTCACTAAATGTCCGAAAAGTCAATGAGATTGTTATCAGTATGATTTGGGGTGTCATTCTTGTCAATTAACTGCCAGAACTCATGGAGACTTTCGCTTAGTTGGGGGTCAGGGCTGTCTGCCCCCGTTTGTACCCCTTCTTCGCCTAGTTGGGGGTTAGGGCTGTCTGCCCCCGTTTGTACCCCTTTTCCGCCTTTTTTGAGGTCAAGGCTGTCTGCCTCCGTCAGTACCTCTCTTTTCTTTAACAGCTTGATCCTTGTGGCGTGGATCCAGGTGGGTGACTGCTCAGTGAGGACCGCTGTTCTGGTGATGGCGACTACCTCGGTGGGTTGTCCGTAGATGAAGCTCCCCGGCTTCTTTCCCTTCTGGAGGGCCTTGACAATCACCTGGTCTCCTACCCGGAGTTGGTTCCTGTGGAAGAGAGGGAGATTTACAAGCAACTTTTTCTTCAGTTTTACTGAGGACCTTGATCAGATTAATAACATACTCATCTCTGATCAGGTCCAAATCCCCTTCCTGTATCACTAGGGGGTGCTGTGCCCAGCGTGTAAGGAAGGGCCTACCCATTAGAATTTCAAATGGTGACAACCCGTGCTTCTTATTAGGTGTCATTCTGATCTCTGCAAGTATTATGGGCAGGATTTGTTTCCATTTTTCGAATGTTCCAGCAGTGGCCTTCCTAAGTTTGTCTTTCACTGTTCTGTTCATCCGTTCTACGACCCCTGAACTCTCTGAGTGATATGGAATATGGAATTTCCACTCCACCTGTAACAGTCTTACTATCTCCTTGTTGAGCTTTGAGGTAAAGGCCGGCCCACGGTCTGATTCAATGACCAGAGGACGGCCCCGCCTTGGGACTATCTGTTGGGTCAGGATTTTGGCTGTAGTTTTAGCATCCTCTGATTTTGTAGGAAAGACTTCTGGCCATCTGGAGAACATGTCCACTATCACTAATGCATATTCCTGTTTTCCTTTTGTTTTAGGTATATGCGTGTAATCCACCTGCAAGTGAGTGATTGGTGTAGTGGGGTAGTCAAGGTGTTGGTGAGGAATCATCAATGGGTTGTTAGGATTGTTTCTCAAACATGTGATGCATCTGTGTATGTAGTCTGTGACTAACTGCTTGGCATCAGTGATGTGGAAACATCGGTAGAGAGACTCAAGGTTGTGAAGGGAAAAGCATGTGAAGCAGCGTGAGGAATGTAGGATTAGCAGAGCTGAAACTGTATAAAAATGTGCAATGAAGACAGATGCGCTGTGTTTTGGTATGCACGGCTTCCCCTCTTTGCAGATCAATCCTGTTTTTGGATTTTTCTGCAAAATTGGATAGCACCAATCTTTGTGCTGACATGTGCTGTGTATGTACACCTTTAAGTAAGCCTACAACATCATGTGTGGTGTGCAGGAAGGTCAAGTGTCCCAGGCAGGGGCGGACACAGACAGCAGAGGGCCCCTGTGCAAGGAATGTGCCTGGGCCCCCCCCCCCCAGCACTGTGCCCCCTCATGTACCCAGACCCCACCGGGGGGGCCTCCACTTACCCCGCGTGTGTAGTGTCGCCACTTGCCTTGTCCAGTACAGGTGGATGGAACGGCTCCTGAGGTGGGCTCCGGATGGCCCTGTCCCTCTCAGTGTGCGGCCCAGGCCCCGTGAGTACTCCCCCAGGTCAGCCTGACCCGTATCTAGCTGGGATGCAGAGGGCAGTGCTCCCCTTTACATTCGCACCCCTGGACTTAGCACGACACCCCTTGGCACCCCCTGGTTCCTTGGCTTCTTATCCTTAGTGATAGAAGTGACTTACAGGCAGGGCCAGACTGGGACCAAAAATAGGCCCAGGCATTTTAAAATAAACAGCCCATTTTTATGGTGGGGGTCTGACTCATGGGACCCCCACCAATCACCTTGGTTCAAGTGGCTCCCCAGATGTTGGAAAGCTGCAACTCCCATCATGTCTGAAGTGACTACAGCTGATGGGACAGTCAGGAGACTACACAATGATATCAGTGACTACAACTCTGATGGGACAGTTAGGAAAATACACAATGAGATCACTGACCTGAGTGACGTCTTCTCTGTTGTCTTTACTTTTCTTCATCTGGTCCAGACACCAGGATTTCTTCCATCTTCTCTGAGTCTGACATCTGGACATCATTGGTTCCTTAATTTGTCAGTAGATCCTCATCCTCTGTATGATGACAATAATCATTATAACCTTGCCAAATACTGTACCCCCTGAATATAATACTGCCAACCACTGTACCCCCTGAATATAATACTGCCAAATACTGTACCCTGAATATAATACTACCAACCACTGTACCCCCTGAATACTGCCAACCACTGTACCCCTGAATATAATACTGCCAAATACTGTACCCCTGAATATAATACTGCCAACCACTGTACTTCATGAATATAATACTGCCAACCACTGTACCCTGACTATAATACTGCCAACCACTGTACCCTGAATATAATAATACTGCCAACCACTGTACCCTGAATATAATACTGCCAACCACTGTACTCCATGAATATAATACTGCCAACCACTGTACTCCATGAATATAATACTGCCAACCACTGTACTCCATGAATATAATACTGCCAACCACTGTACCCTGAATATAATACTGCCAACCACTGTATTCTATTAATTTAATACTGCCAACCACTATACACCACTGAATCACCCCATACACCCCACGCACTCCATCCTCAGTCTCCTCATCACCCCATACACCCCATGCACTCCATCCTCAGTCTCCTCATCACCCCCATACACCCCATGCACTCCATCCTCAGTCTCCTCATCACCCCATACACCCCACGCACTCCATCCTCAGTCTCCTCATCACCCCATACACCCCATGCACTCCATCCTCAGTCTCCTCATCACCCCATACACCCCATGCACTCCATCCTCAGTCTCCTCATCACCCCATACACCCCATGCACTCCATCCTCAGTCTCCTCATCACCCCATACACCCCATGCCCTCCATCCTCAGTCTCCTCATCACCTCATACACCCCATGCACTCCATCCTCAGTCTCCTCATCACCCCCATACACCCCATGCACTCCATCCTTAGTCTCCTCATCACCCCATACACCCCATGCACTCCATCCTCAGTCTCCTCATCACCCCATACACCCCATGCACTCCATCCTCAGTCTCCTCATCACCCCCATACACCCCATGCACTCCATCCTTAGTCTCCTCATCACCCCATACACCCCATGCACTCCATCCTCAGTCTCCTCATCACCCCCATACACCCCATGCACTCCATCCTCAGTCTCCTCATCACCCCATACACCCCATGCACTCCATCCCCAGTCTCCTCATCACCTCATACACCCCATGCACTCCATCCTCAATCTCCTCATCACCCCCATACACCCCATGCACTCCATCCTCAGTCTCCTCATCACCCCATATACCTTAAGCACCTCATCAGTATTACACAGCTGACACCCCCCCCAGTCCTTCTCATCAACATTAAACCCCCTAATCACTACACCCCTGACCCCCCTTCTGGTCCTCCTTATCAACACTACGTTCTCCCAGACCCCCAATCCTTCTTATCATTACACCACCAACCTCTTCAACACCCCTCCTGTCCTTTTCATCATCATTACAATCCCTTCCCCCCCCAAACCCCCCCCCCCCCCCCCGCCCTGCACCCGACCGTCGCTCTCCTCACCTTATCTGTTCAGTGATGCGGCTGTGAGGCGGGAGGGTTTGCTGCTCCTGTCGCTTCTGCCGGGGTCAGAGGCCATGACACGTGACATCAGGGGCTTGGAACAGACGTGCGTGCCTGCGCGGGGCACGTCTGTTCCCATCAGCCCCTGTCCTGTTTGTCTCGCCCGGCCGGTTTAAAGGCAAATTACTGCTGTCAGCGGCAGGTCCGGGACCTGTTGCTGCAGCATTTAGTACGAAGTACTGGAAGGGGGCCCTGCAGGGGCCCAGATTGTGAGGCCCAAGATGTGACCTGGGCTACTAGGGGGGCCCCCTAACACTCTGGGCCCCTGTGCAGCCGAACTGGCTGAACATGTGATATGTCCGCCCCTGGTCCCAGGGTAATAGGAGTTGTCAGTTCTACCATCATTGCACAGGCTGCAAGGGAACGCAGACATGCCGGCATCCCCTGTACAGAGGTGGGCATCACCTTTGAGAAAAATGCACAAGGACGTAACTTGCCTCCATGTTCTTGTGTCAGTACCCCCGCCATGGTTTTACAATTTTGGTGTGCAAACATGTGAAAAGGCATTTTATAGTCAGGGAGGCCAAGCTCCGGACTCGACATGAGCGAACATTTCAAATAATCAAATGCATCATACATTCCAGGAGACCATTTCACCAAATCTGGACTCTGTTCCAGAGTGGCTTGCCTCAGAACATTGTCATAGTAGAAGCAATCAGGGATCCATTGTCTACAGTAGTTTATCATACCAAGGAAGGAAAGCATTTCTTTCTTGGTGTGCGGGGTGACCAGGCCCGCAAATGACTTGACCCTTTCTGTGCTGATTCTCCTTTCTCCCTTCGTGAGGACAAACCCTAAATATTTCACCTGCGTTTTACACCATTGCATTTTCTTAAGTGCCACTTTGTGACCACACCCTGATAACCATTGTAACAGTGATAAACCCTCCTGAATGCTGGCCTCCGCTGACATGCTACATAACAACAAATCATCGACATATTGCAGCAGCACAGAACCTTGGGGGGAGTACCATGGTTTTAATGTGGCTTGGAGGACTATTCTGTACACAACAGGTGAATCAGCATATCCCTGGGGCATTCTGCACTCGGTCAGTTGACGTCCGTCAAAGGAAAAAGCAAAGAGTGGTCTGGTCGCCTTATCAACTGGGATAGAAAAGAAAGCATTCTTCAGATCTATCGCACTGAAATAGACAGCGTCTGCAGGAATGGCAGAAAGAAGTGAATTGACATCTGGGACAATAGGAGCAATGGGCACAATGATGTTGTTTATTGCCCTCAAATCCTGTAGAAAGCCGGTAGTACCATCTGCCTTTGTCACTGGATTGACAGGCGTGCTGTAGGGTGAAATCACCTCTTCCAGGATTCCTTTTTCTAGGAATTCTTCTATCATTGACCTAAGTTCATCAAGTTTTTCTCTTGAAAGGGGGTATTGTTTCTGATATACAGGTGTACTGCCTTCCCTTAGGGTAGCTTTGTATGGTGTGCAATCAATGAGCCCTGTGTCATAGTCCCCATTTGCCCACAGTGATGGGTCTGGGTGTTCCTGTATGTTTGTAAAAATCAGTGGAGTTACAATGGGCAAAGCATCAGAGTATATACTCATACCGTTGTTTTCAACTGTGAGCTGCAATCCCAGCTTTACAAACAGATCTCTCCCAAGAAGACTCACGGGACACTCAGGTATAATCCTGAAAGTGTGATCTGTAATGTATTCCCTATCAATGGTCTCTAGATCTATGGGCTTTTTATAAGATGCTGTCCTGCTGTTAGGAAAGGGGCAAACATTTTAACTTCTTCAATTACTTCTTGTTTATCAGACATACTGCGGGTCTGGACCACCCCTCCCGCTAGTAACTCCATGAGCACCAGCGTCCTTATCTCTTCCTGCAGCTCCCTCCCCTCCTGCTAATTCTGCTAAAGGTTGTGGCTGGGGAGCTCTCCTAGTTATGACTGCTGTGACTGCATCTTCTTCATCTGGAGTCAACACTGGGTACTGAGGCACTACTGGAGGGGGTCTGTTATACGGTGAAGGGGGTGGTGGTTTCTGGTCTCTCCCTTTCAAACTTATTTCCCGTTGTATCTCATGAAGGGACCTATCATCTTTGGGACAGCTGTGGTTCTTATTCCTTTTCTTATTACCTGCATCATACCAATGGGGGGCTATTTCTAGCCACTGTTCCCCTCCCTTGGACATATAATCCATGTCCCAGGAAAGGTCCGCATCGAAATGCGGCCAGGCTGCCTTACCACCCAGACATAGTCCTTTGACCATATCCATATGATACACACTATTGTCACCGTCTCTGGGGAATGGATCTGCAGCATCCATTACCTCAGTCCAGCCTGCTAAATCGTCTACCTATGGATTGATCAGGTAATAGTTTTTTTGGACTAACACGGGTTACATAACATTTGCAAGTTTCCCCTGGCTCTGGTTTAGGGTACTCTGTTTTAGAGCCTTTTGCTCCCATGTTAGTATGTTTGGCTTTGGAGTGTGATCATACAATCACTGTCAGGACTGGCTGTATTGAACCACAAAGTCTCCGACAATTCCTGTCAACTGATCAGCGAACTTGTGTCTTAATGTTTGCTCATTCTCCCAAAACCCCTATCGACTAGTGCTGTTTTGAGCCACCACTTGCGTTCACCGGTCTCTGGGTCAACAGATTCTCTCCTAGCCAGAGGGGTGGAGCGTCTTGCAGCTCTCCACAACGCATGCAATTTTACACAGTCAATGATGTTAGTACAAAAAAATCACAGTGAGATTTGACCGTACACTTACCACCCGGTCAACGTCTCACACAAACAAATGATCTTATCACTTCTAAAATTTCTTATTATTACAAATTACATATATATATATATATATATATATATATATATATATATATAAGAGTTAAATCAAGCTTGTAACCTTCTGTTCCCCGAACAGCTTCTTTTAGTTTTAAGTGCACTTATCTCTGACTAAGGTGATATGTGGCTCCCGGCACATCTTATAATCACCTATGACTCCCTGAGCCTTTGTCTATTGTGTCCCTGACACTCTGTGTCCCAGACACAGCAACCCCCCGAAGTTTCTAAGTAAATGGTTCTACTTACTTGGATCGAGACGCTGTCAGTGCCCTCGGATCAGCCAGAGGATAAAACAGATATCCCTCATACGGATCCGAGGATGACTTTCTCGACCCCGGACTGAGCCCCCAGATTGTAAGAAGATCTGATCTTATCTAGGTACCCGTGGTACCGAACTTCGGTGGTAGCTTGATTTAAGTCTTTATCTGGATCCAGGAGAATGAATCTACCAGAAATAACACGTAACAACAGTTTGTCTGGTCAAATTCACTCTAGTTTATTCAGCAGTCCGTAAGCACATAATATGGGGGGGGGGGGTTGCACCCCTCCTTCGGTAACTCAAATATTTGGTATAATCTCTAGCCTATAATATTAGGTATATGGAGGTTTCTGAGAGAATTCATGGGAGAGACAGATGATCGAGAAAGCCATAACACATGTAAGAATAGGAAGTCCCAATATGGTTAATTAACCTTCGCGGCTACATTCCGAGCAAAGAGATAACATTAAATGCTGACAGGATAAAGACACTGTGTGATGGATGCATACAATACAGTAACCCCTTCACTCATTACGGAGATTATGCTTTGTATGGAGACACGACCGCGGAATTTTACATCGCACAGTTATTGTCTTATTTGACTTCTTATGACTTTCAATAAAAAGAGATTTGTGAAAAAAAAATATTTTTTAATAGAAGTAATTTACAAATCTGTTTAACTTTCCGGAACCAGTTGATATAAATTTTTTTTTATTTTCTGGAATACCCTTTTAACCCCTTAACTTCTTCAGGACATAGGGCGTATGGATACGCCCTGCATCCCGAGTCCTTAAGGACGGAGGGCGTATCCATACGCCCGTGGGAATTCCGGCCCCCACCGCTAGCCGGTTGGGGACCGGAGCCGGATGCCTGCTGAAATCGTTCAGCAGGCATCCCGGCATATCGCCCAGGGGGGTCATTATGCCCCCCCATGTCGGCGATCGCCGCAGATCGCTGGACAATTCAGTCCAGCGATCTGCGGCGATTCCGGGTCAATCGGGTCTCCAGTGACCCGATGACCCGGAATTACTGGCTGTTCTGGGCCGTCTCTGACGGCCCCGAACAGCCAGAGCCTGCAGGGGTGAGGTGGCACTGGTGCCACCTCACGATCGCCCTGATTCGTCGGCCGGATTACCGGCCGACCAATCAGGGCGCCTGCTGCGGGTGTCACTCCCGCACCCGCTCCGCCCCTCTTCTGGAGGAAGTGAGCGGGTGCGGGACGTGCACCCCGGGTGCTGGGGACCCCGATCCCCGGCGCCCCTGTTGGGATCGGGGCCCCAGGAGCAGCTGCGGCGGCGGGACTGACCTGCAGCGTCTGGATCGTTGGAGGTGAGTGACAGCCTCCTGCTGTTGCTTAGCAACAGCTCCCAGCATGCAAAAAGGGCATGCTGGGAGCTGTAGTTATGCAACAGCAGGAGGCAGACCACCACAACTCCCAGCATTCCCTTATGGGCATGCTGGGACTTATGGTTTTGCAACAGCTGGAGGCACATTCTTTCTATGGAAAAGTGTACCTTCAGCTGTTGTATAACTACAACTCCCAGCTTGCACAAACAGCTAAAGTGCATGCTGGGAGTTGTAGTGGTGCATCTGCTGGTTGCATAACTACAACTCCCAGCATGCCTGTTGGCTGTCGGTGACTGCTGAGAGTTGTAGTTTTGCAACAGCTGAAGGCACACTGGTTGTGAAACTCAGAGTTTTTTTATACCTAACTCAGTGTTTCACGACCGGTGTGCCTCCAGCTGTTGCAAACTACAACTCTCAGCAGTCACTGTACACCATGCACCGTACATGCTGGGAGTTGTAGTTTTGCAACAGCTGGAGGCACACTGGTTGTGAAACACTGAGTTAGGTCACAAACTCAGTGATACATAACCAGTGTGCCTACAGTTGTTGCAAAACTGCAACTCTCAGCAGTCACCGACAGCCAACGGGCGTGCTGGGAGTTGTAGTTATGCAACAGCTGGATGTCCCCCCCCCCCCAATGTGAACGTACAGGGTACACTCACATGGGCGGAGGATTACAGTAAGTATCTGGCTGCAAATTTGAGCTGCCGCATACTTTCTGGTGCAGCTCAAATTGCCATCGAGAAACTACTGTGAACCCCCCGCCCATGTGACTGTACCCTAAAAACACTACACTACACTAACACAAAAAATAAAATAAAAAGTAAAAAACACTACATATACACATACCCCTACACAGCCCCCCTCCCCTCCCCAATAAAAATGAAAAACGTCTGGTACGCCACTGTTTCCAGAATGGAGCCTCCAGCTGTTGCAAAACAACTCCCAGTATTGTCGGACAGCCGTTGACTGTCCAGGCATGCTGGGAGTTTTGCAACAGCTGGAGGCACCCTGTTTGGGAATCACTGGCGTAGAATACCCCTATGTCCACCCCTATGCAATCCCTAATTTAGGTCTCATATGTGCATGGCGCTCTCACTTTGGAGCCCTGTCATATTTCAAGGCAACAGTTTAGGGTCACATATGGGGTATTGCCGTACTCGGGAGAAATTGTGTTACAAATTTTGGGGGGTATTTTCTGCTTTTACCCTTTTTAAAAATTTTTGGGAAAACAAGCATTTTAGGTAAAAAAAATAATTTTTTTTACATATGCAAAAGTCGTGAAACACCTGTGGGGTATAAAGGTTCACTTAACCCCTTGTTACGTTCCCCGAGGGGTCTAGTTTCCAAAATGGTATGCCATGTGGGGGTCTTTTTGCTGTCCTGGCACCATAGGTGCTTCCTAAATGCGGCATGCCCCCAGAGAAAAATTTGCGTTCAAAAAGCCAAATGTGACTCCTTCTCTTCCAAGACCTGTAGTGTGCCAGCAGAGCACTTTTCACCCCCATATGGGGTGTTTTCTGAATCGGGAGAAATTGGGCTTCAAATTTTTAGGGGTATTTTCTGCTATTACCCTTTTTAAAAAAAAAAATTTTGGGGAAAACAAGCATTTTAGGTAAAATTTTTTTTTTTTTTTTTTTACATTTGCAAAAGTCGTGAAACACCTGTGGGGTATTAAGGTTCACTTTATCCCATGTTACATTCCCCGAGGGGTCTAGTTTCCAAAATGGTATGCCATGTGGTTTTTTTTTGCTGTTCTGGCACCATAAGGGCTTCCTAAAGGTAACATGCCCCCCAAAAACCATTTCAGAAAAAGGTACTCTCCAAAATCCCCTTGTCGCTCCTTCCCTTCTGAGCCCTCTACTGCGCCCGCCGAACATTTTACATAGACATATGAGGTATGTCCTTACTCGAGAGAAATTGGGCTACAAACACAAGTAAAAATTTTGTCCTTTTACCCCTTGTAAAAATTCAAAAATTGGGTCTACAAGAACATGTGAGTGTAAAAAATGAAGATTGTGAATTTTCTCCTTCACTTTGCTGCTATTCGTGTGAAACACCTAAAGGGTTACAACGCTGACTGAATGTCATTTTGAATACTTTGGAGGGTGTAGTTTTTATAATGGGGTCATTTATGGGGTATTTCTAATATGAAGACCCTTCAAATCCACTTCAAACCTGAACTGGTCCCTGAAAAATACTGAGTTTGAAAATTTTGTGAAAAATCGGAAAATTGCTGCAAACTTTGAAGCCCTCTGGTGTCTTCCAAAAGTAAAAACTCATAAATTTTATGATGCAAACATAAAGTAGACATATTGTATATGTGAACCAAAAAAAAATGTATTCGTAATATCCATTTTCCTTACAAGCAGAGAGCTTCAAAGTTAGAAAAATGCAAAATTTTCAAATTTTTCATCAAATTTACGGATTTTTCACCAAGAAAGGATGCAAGTATCGACAAAAATTTACCACTATGTTAAAGTAGAATATGTCACGAAAAAACAATCTCGGAATCAGAATGATAACTAAAAGCATTCCAGAGTTATTAATGTTTAAAGTGACAGTGGTCAGATGTGCAAAAAACGCTCCGGTCCTTAAGGCCAAAATTGGCTCCGTCCTGAAGGGGTTAAGGACCCAGCCAATTTTCACTGTAGGACATTTTTTGCACATCTGACCACTGTCACTTTAAGCATTAATAACTCTGGGATGCTTTTACCTTTCATTGTGATTCCGGGATTGTTTTTTCTTGACATATTCTAATTTATGTTAGTGGTAAAATTTTGTCGATACTTGCATCATTTCTTGGTGAAAAATTCCAAAATTTTATGAAAAAAATTGAAAATGTTGCATTTTTTTTACTTTGAAGCTCTCTGCTAATAAGGAAAATAAATATTCCAAATAAATTATATATTGATTCACATATACAATATGTCAATTTATGTTTCCATCATAAAGTTGATATGTTTTTACTTTTGGAAGACATCAGAGGGCTTCAAAGTATAGAACCAATTTTCCAATTTTTCACAAAATTTTCAAAATCGAAATTTTTCAGGGACCAGTTCTCTTTTGAAGTGGATTTGAAGGGCCTTCATATTAGAAATACCCCATAAATTACCCCATTATAAAAACTGCACCCCTCAAAGTATTCAAAATGACATCCAAATGGTTTGTTAACCCTTTTTTTCACTAAAATGCTGGTTTTCCCTCAAATTGAATTTTTTTACAAGGGATAAAATGACCCCAAAATTTGTAACCCCATCTCTTCTGAGTATGGAAATACCCCATGTGTGGACGTCAAAAGCTGTGCTGGCGCACTACAATGCTAAGAAGAGAAGGAGTCACATTTGGCTCTTGAAAAGCAAATTTTGCTGAAATGGTTTTTGGAGGGCATGTCACATGTTCTTGGCGGCCAGAACAGCAAAAAAAAAAAAAAAAAAAACACTTGGCATACTATTTTGGAAACTATACCCCTCAAGGAATGCAACAAAGTGTACAGTGAGGCTTAACACCTCACAGGTGTTTGACGACTTTTTGTTAAAGTCGGATGTGTAAATGTAAAAAAAAAAAATTACTAAAATCCTGGTTTTACATTTTTACAAGGGGTAATAGGAGAAAATGACCCTCAAAATTTGCAACCCCATTTCTGGACGTCAAGTGCTCTGCTGGTGCACTACATTGCTCCGAAGAGGAGGAGCACTATTGAGCTTTTGGGGACAGAATTTGGTTGTAATAGAAGTCGGGGGGCATTGTGCATTTACAAAGCCCCCCGTGGTGCCAGAACAGTGGACCCCCCCACATGTCACCCCATTTTGGAAACTACACCCCTCACATAATTTAATAAGTGGTTTGACAGATCTTTTGGAACAGTGGTCTGTGCAAATGGAAAATAAAAATTTTCATTTTCATGGATCACTGTTCCAAAAATCTGTTAGACACCTGTGGGGCATAAATGCTCACTGTACCCCTTATTACACCACATGAGGGGTTTAGTTTCCAAAATGGGGTCACAAGTGGGGGGGGTCCATTGTTCTGGAACTATGGGGGCTTTGTTAACACACATGGCCTTCAATTCCAGACAAATTTGCTCTTCAAAATCCCAATGGTGCTCCCTCTCTTCTGAGCATTGTAGTGCGCCAGCAGAGCACTTTACATCCACATATGGGGTATGTTCTTACTCAGAAGAAATGTGGTTATAAATTTTGGGGGGCTTTTTTTCCTATTTTCCCTTGTGAAAATGAAAAATTTAGGGTAACGTCAGCATTTTAGTGAAAAAATTTTTTTTTTCATTTTTCCATCCAACTTTGAAGAATTTTCATTAAACATCTGTGGGGTGTTAAGGCTCACTATACCCTTTCTTATGTTCCGTGAGGGGTGTAGTTTCCAAAATGGGGTCACATGTGGGTATTTATTTTTTTGCGTTTATGTCAGAACCACTGTAAAATCAGCCACCCCTGTGCAAATCACCAATTTAGGCCTCAAATGTACATAGTGCGCTCTCACTCCTGAGCCTTGTTGTGCGCCCACAGAGCATTTTACGTCCACATATGGGGTATTTCCGTACTCAGGAGAAATTGCGTTACAAATTTTGGGGGTCTTTTTTTCCTTTTAACACTTGTGAAAATAAAAATTATGGTGCAACAGTGTACATTTTTTTATTTTTTTTTCTACTAACAGACTGGTGTAGCCCCCAACTTTTCCTTTTCATAAGGGGTAAAAGGAGAAAAAGCCCCCAAAAATTTGTAGTGCAATTTTTCCCGAGTATGGAAATACCCCATATGTGGCCCTAAACTGTTTCCTTGAAATACGACACGGCTCCGAAGTGAGAGAGCGCCATGCGCATTTGAGGACTAAATTAGGGATTGCATAGGGGTGGACATAGGGGTATTCTATGCCAGTGATTCCCAAACATTGTGCATCCAGCTGTTGCTAAATTTCCAGCATGCCTGGACAGTCAGTGGCTGTCCGGAAATGCTGGGAGTTGTTGTTTTGCAACAGCTGGAGGCTCCATTTTGGAAACACTGCCGTACAATAAGTTTTCATTTTTATTGGGGGGGGGCACAGTGTAAGGGGGTGTATATGTAGTGTTTTAACCTTTATTATGTGTTAGTGTAGTGCAGTGTAGTATTTTTAGGGTACGTTCGCACTTGCAGAGGTTTACAGTGAGCTTCCCGCTAGAAATCTGCGTTGCGGGGAAAAATTTGCCGCAGCTCATACTTGAAGCAGGAAACTTACTGTTAACCTGCCCGTGTGAATGTACCCTGTACGTTCACATGGGGGGACAAACTTCCAGCTGTTTCAAAACTACAATTCCCAGCATGTACTGACAGACCATAGTTTTGCAACAGCTGAAGGCACACTGGTTGGAAAACCTTCAGTTAGGTTTTGTTACCTAAGTCAGTATTTTCCAACCAGTGTGCCTATAGCTGTTGCAAAACTACAACCCCCAGCATGTACTAATGCTGGGAGATGTAGTTATGCAACAGCTGGAGGTATGCAACTACAACTCCCAGCATGCTGAGACAGCTGTTTGGGCATGCTGGGATTTGCAGTTTTGCAACATCTGGAGGGCTACAGTTAGAGGCCTCTGCACAGTGATCTCCAAACTGTGGACCTCCAGATGTTGCAAAACTACAAATCCCAGCATGCCCAGACAACTAACAGCTGTGTGGGCATGCTAAAAGTTGTAGTTTTGCAAGATCTAGAGGGCCACAGTATAGAGATCACTGTGCAGTGGTCTCTAAACTGTAGATCTCCAGCTGTTGCAAAACTGCAAATCCCAGCATGCCCAAACACCTGTCTGGGCATTCTGGGAGTTGCAGTTTTGCAACATCTGGAGGGCTACAGTGTAGAGACCACTGTATAGTGGTCTCAAACTGTAGCCCTCCAGATGTTGCTAGGCAACTCACCGGCCTCCGTATGATCCAGGGAGCAGTCCTCTTCAGCCGCACAACATGCTGCCCGTGCCAATCACTGCAGCCGATCGCGTCCCGCAGACTCCACCGATGGGTAAGTGGACTTCGGTGCCCGGTCCCCTTCGGTTTCCCCATTCTGCCCCGCCTATTGTGGGTGGGCCGAACGGGGAAAATGAAAGTTAACCCCCTGCCCCCGATCTGCTATTGGTCGTCGCTTTTGACGACCAATATCAGGGATAGGAGGGGTGGCATCCCTGCCATCTCACTCCTATCCCTTCAGGGGGATCATAGATGTCTTATACAACTGCGATCCCCATTATATTCCGGGTAACCGGGTCACCATAAACCTGTATGACCCGGAATAGGTGCAAGTCGCAAGTGTGAATTCACTTGCGATTTTTGCCGATCGTCGACATGGGGAGTCTGATGACCCGGGGGTTGCCTGCTGATTGATATCAGCAGTCACCCCTGTCCGCTCCCCACCCGGCGCGCGACGGGGACCGAAATTTCCGCGGACTTACATGTACGTCCTGGGTCCTTAAGACACCCGGGATCCTGAACAGATTAAGGTGCTGTGCAGTCATTGCGATATTTTAATATGCAAGATGTTACATTCTTTGAGCATATATATTATATTTCTCTCTCTTAGGATGTTACATTTATTAAGTATACAGTTTATTTTGTTATTTTTCTTTGTCATTTGAATTTGATATATTATTAATATGTAATATGTCAGTGATTGGCAAGCCTTTATAGCAATATTGTTGTAATTATGTTGTGATGAATTGTTTTATGAAAGGGTTAACATTATCTGGTATATAACAGGTGTACTCAATAAAGTTACTCACCTGAACGCTCCGTTGTCCTGCTCCTCTTGTTCCGATCAGCGCCAGGAGATCCTGTCATTTTCTGAAGTCCTCTTTGCTATACCTACATCCCGACAGGGCGGCTGCAGATGGAATCTGTTTAATATGCACTTGACATTGTTGTGTATGTTACACAACCAACTTTGTTAAGCGGCTGTCTCCCTCCTCCCCATAGGGAACTATTGCATGAAATAATTTGATTGCATACACTGAACAATGATATGCCATAGCATAGCATTGATCAGTGTTATCTGCGCTCGATTGCTCAAGTAATCAAATGCCGATCAGACAGCGAGGAGCAAATTAAGCAGCCTCCCACTGTCCTCTCAGCTGTTTGGGATGCCACGATTTCACTGCGGTGGTCCCGAACAGCTCCGCTGAGCTAACCGTCAGTGATTTCTCCCAGTTGAGCCGCCGCAATAAACTTTGATCATAGCATAGCAAAGGGTTAATACCTGACATCAGCTCGATCGGCCAAGTCTGGTGTTAGCCACGAATCCTGGTTGTTTATAGCAACCGGGACCCAGCAGGTACAAAGCACGCTCAGCTCCTGAGCGCGCTTCACATAACGGGAGCCAGCCACGGACATAAATATACGTCCGTGGTTGTTAAGGGATTAAAAGTGGTAGGTGCATGAATGCTTTACTTTTTTTTTAATGTAAGGTTTTATTCACATCCATGAGTTTAGTATACATTGCTGTATCACAAACACCAGGTGTGCATCTAATTTCCACATCAAAGAAATGGATGATATTGCTACTGTAGTTTAGTGTAAACTTAATAGTATTATGTTTCTTATTAAAGGGGTCATCCAGTAAAAAAAACTATTTTTTTCATATCAACTGGCTCCAGAAAGTTAAACAGATTTGTGAATTACTTCTATTAAAAAATCTTAATCCTTCCAGTATCAGCTGCTGAAGTTGAGTTGCTCTTTTCTGTCTGACCACAGTGCTCTCTGATGAAACACCTCTGTCTGTCTCAAGAACTGTCCAGAGAATGAGAGGGTTGCTATGAAGATTTGCTCCTACTCTGGACAGTTCCTGAGACAGACACAGGTGTCAGCAGAGAGTACTGTTGTCAGACAGAAAAGAACAACTCAACTTCTTCAGCTGATAAGTAATGGAAGGATTAATATTTTTTTATAAAAGTAATTTACAAATCTGTTTAACTTCTGGAGCCAATTGATATATAAAAAAATGTTTTTCACTGGAATACCACTTTAAGATTCTCAACAAAAGTCAGTAGCGATTGTTCATCACTCTTCCATGTCATGAACATGTCGTCCACGTAGCGAAGCCATGTGGACAGCGTGTTCACAACAGTACCATCAAAAATTTACCGGTCTTCAAAAGCTGCCATAAAGGCATTTGCTACACTGGGGGCCACGAAAGACCCCATAGAAACACCACAGGTCTGCAAATAAAAAGTTTGATCAAACCGAAAATAATTAATTGTTAAAGCCATATCCAATAAACCCATCAAAAATGCAATTTTTCTATTTTCTAGCATTGGATCACTAAACAGTTAGTCTTGCACACTGGCATTACCCTCATCATGCAGAATATTGGTGTATAAACTATGGACATCCAGAGTACACAAATAGTCCACTTCAGTTACGGGAATCTTATTAAGATGTCTGAAGTTGTGCCAATAGGCCACCAGCAGCTATTGACTTTTCTAATTCTACAGATGGTTCAAGTTTGGAACAATTATCAACAGTGGTTGAGAAAAGAGTACCCAGATCAATGCAGCAACAGAAAAACATTTTTTAGCCAAAAGGGAAAACAACATCAGATACAATTGAAGATACAACAGATACCATGGACAAAGAGAGAAAAGACGATACAGGAAAGAAAATAGACTATGTGTTAATGACATGGAAGGGTGATGAACAATCGATACTGACTTTTGTTGAGAATCTTAATAAGAAACATAATACTATCGAATTTACACTAAACTACAGTAGTAATGTCATCCATTTCTTGGATGTGGAAATTAGACGCACACCAGGTGGTTTTGAAACAGCAATGTATACTAAACCAACGGATGTGAATAACACTTACATAAAAGAAGCTTTCATGCACCTACCACTTTTAAAGGGTAGAAAAAAAATTGAGAAGGGATGCAGCCCTAGGCAGGTTATGCAAGTAGGGGAAAAGGTGAAATAAATGTTTAGAAACCTAAAAAAGATCAGAATCGTGTAATGTACTTGGGTACATATGACAAGAGAGCATGTATTGTGAAACAAGCAATTTTATGGTAAATTATTTAAAAACATTCCAATGTTTGCCTATAAAAAAGAGAGAGGAGAGAAGGCGCCTCATGTGCGGGATCAGCAGATCTTGTGAGTGGGGGGAAGGGAGGTAATCCCAGGCCGCTTACCAGAGTTGGTTGTGCGCCCACACACAACAAGGTCTAGCGTGAAATGTATATATCGGTCCACTGCAGCCCTCCTTAGTAGAGTAGAAACAAGGATGAGATGACCGTGAAATCAGGAGTTTGTCCGGCGCAGAGAGGAACCGTCAGGAAGCAGGATAAAATCAAGGAATTTATTCAATGCAACGCGTTTAGCTGCACATGCGCAGCTTCTTTGTAGATGTCTTAGACATGCGCAGCTAAACGCATTGCATTCAATACATTCCTTGATTTTATCCTGCTTCCTGACGGTTCCTCTCTGCGCCGGACAAACTCCTGATTTCACGGTCATCTCATCCTATAAAAGGACAATCTAAAGGACAATCTATAGGTAAAAAATTAATAAAAAGGGATGTTGCTGTAAGAAAAACATTTTTAGCTACTAGATGTAAGGGTACGTTTCCTTGTTTATATTGTGGCCACTGTTGTGATGTCATTAGAGGTGAAATTTTTAATCGTCTATCTAAAGGTTTTTCCATCACTCAAAGGTTTTCATACAAGTCAAAGTAAGAATGTTTTATATGCTCAAATGTCCATGCAGACTCACTTAAGTAGGCCAGACTACTAGGATGATCAGAACGTGCCTCCCCAAACACAAGTCGCTAATTAGGAAGTTCTTAAATTCTGAAAAAGTGGAGGTATCTAGTCATGGGGAGAGTACAATAGCTAGACATTTGAGGTGGTTAATCTTGGAAGAAATGCCAGAGGCAGCAAATGAAAACCTTACTAAAAGATGACTCTTGCAACACGAATGTTATGGGATTACAGAATTGGGTCTTTTTCCTCTGGGACAGAATGAAGTGTGTAGTTTTGAATCTTTCTTATAACCCAGTTAGCACCTTAGTTAGTTTGTGATATTAAATTATTTGCATGCGGTATTTATATGTATATGTTGTAATTGTGAATAGGTGTCTATCTCTGGGCTATTTAGTCCTCCACTTCCCCACACCTAGTACGCATGACTAAGGGGGCTTGCCCCCGAAACACTGTTGCGTCCAAGATGTTGAGTAGGAAGGACATAGCTCAGATTGGTCTGTTTTTGCTTTCAAGTGCCACTTTGTTTGAGATTCTACATGAAGTTTTTGCAATAAAAAGAAAAGAGAAAACATGAAACGAGCATTGCTATTACCCGGCTTGGTTTAATATTATGCTGAAGTGTGCCCCACATCGTGTGTGAATACTGGACACTCTCCCTGTTTTGCACATGTTCTAAACTTTGTGGTCAAATGTTTCTTGGCTACTTGTCCAGGTGTCCAGCTGGTGGAGTCTACGTGCAGGAAAATGTTTGTTCCTTTTAGCCGTTCGTATGCTTTTTAACATAAATTGCTTTACCTACAGCTCCAAAACGCTCTTCCACAACACCACCTTATTTGCAACGTTCCAACATGGTGGAACTCCACTTTATACATGTTGGACCTGCTCTACCAGCAGCACAAATCGACTTTCTCATGCAACAGCAAGACAGTTTCTGGGGTCAGTGGGATTTACAGCTCAAGGATTGGCAGTTAATTAGAGACATTTGTTGTGTGCTCGTGCCTCTTTAGGAGGCTGCAAGATATGTAAGCAAGGAAAACAGTGGCATTGGGAATGTAATGCCTCTGATATTACTTTTGGAGCAGACACTGACAGAGATGATGGAGGAAGGAGGGATAGAGGAGACTACGCGTCTTGATGGCAGAAGTACGGATGTACTTGAGGAGGAGGAGTTGAATGAGGAAGTAGTGGGACCTGAGGAAGAGAATTTTGAGATGGACTATGAAAGAGAGAGGGGACGAGGACCTTACTCAAGGTGATACTTCTGAGGACAAGGAGGAACATGATCAACCTTGGCAGTATGGGACAGAGGTTAAACAAGCCGGGTCCTCAGAAATGTTGCCAAGAATGGCTAGGTGTATACTTTCCTGCTTGCACAATGACAATCATACAATCATATTGTGGGCTTTAAGAAAAGAGAAGAGTACTGGATAGCCACACTCTTAGACCCTCAGTACGAACTCAAAATGGGGGATTGGATTTGTATGAGGAGAAGCCAGCTTGCCACCGCTTTCCAGCAACAAACACCTGCTGAACGGGGGTCCAGTCTCCGCTCTCCACAGAGTCAACGCTCCACTACCTCTGCCAGCACTACCCAAGCAAGAGGCAGAAGCACCAGCAGTGGCAGCATTTTGATGTTTGAGCACATGATAGCTACGTTTCTGCATTCTTTATGCTCCTCCGACATGAGTCATGAAAGGGATGTAAACCACCACCTGAACCACCAGGTTGAGGCCTACCTCAGCAGTGCACTCTCTCTGACAGACACGCAGAGTCCAGACCCCATGGACTTCTGGCTAGAACTTGCTGAGTTTGCCATGAGTGTTCTGTCTTGTCCAACCTCTATTGTCGCTTCAGAGAGAGAGTGTATAGCTCAGCAGGCGCCGTGGTCACCCCCGAAGCAAACAAGATGCAGCATGGAAAAACTGACTAAAATGAATCAGGCATGGATCAGTGAGGAATTTAAACCTCCTGTTCCAGATGCCACTGATTAGGCAGTACTACCACCACTCCTGCATAATGCTAGTGACCTCTGTCCGCCACCTCATGCTGTATGCTAGTTACATCAGTCCGCCATCTCATGCTCTACGCTATTTTCATCTGTCTTCAGTCCCATGGTGTACGCTATTGACATCAGTCAGCCACTACCTGCTGTACGCGGGCTACTAATAGTAACACCAATCCAACATCACCCTAATTCCAGCCAGGTCTATACATACACAACCCATCATCCGCAGAAAAGGGATAATTTTTTCAGCTTTTCCTACAAAAGCTATTTCCTCTTCAGTCTTCACCATATTAGAACACCAATTCTGCTGCTATTCCCAAAAAAAGGGATAACTTTGAACGCTTGGAAGAATCCATGCCATCTTCTTCACATGCTAGAATAAGAACCCTTTTGCTACTCCTAAAAAAGGGGATAATTTTTGGAACGCTTGGAAGAATCCATGCACTCTTCTTCACTTGCTAGACTTAGAACCTCTAGCTACCCCAAAGAAGAAAAAAAAAGAAACAATTTTTGGCACACTGGGATAAAGCCACTACGTTTTCCCATGCCTCCATGTGCAGGGCCGGATTAAGGTAGGGGCGGATCGAGAAGCAGCTCCAGGCCTCTGCATTAAAATAGGCCCAGCGGCCCGCACAAACAGCCCGCACAGACCGGCTGGTCAACCCTCAAACGCCCGGCTCGCGAGCCATTTGCGGCCCGCGGAACGAAAGTTTGTGGTATGTAAAATTTGCATTGCCCCGATGCCCGGGACATGCAGTTCCGGATGCAGGGCAGGTAACTTCTTCAGGCATTTAACCCTGCTTCAGGCAAGCAGCGTTAAATGCTAGAAGACTACACTTACTCCACCCTCCAGTTGGCCGTCCCGAGTCTGACGAGGGATGTCGCGCATGTGAAGTCCCTCCAGAGACCAGCACAGGACGTCAGTGAAGTCACTGGTCAGGCTGCCGGTGGAGAGGAAAAGCACAGCGCAGGACAGGTAAGTATGTCTATATGTTTGTGTGTCTGTGTTACTGTGTGTGTCTGTGTGTGTGTGTATGTGTGTGTGTCTGTCTGTGTGTGACTGCTTGTGTGTATGTCTGTGTGTGTATGTGTGTGTGTGTCTGTGTCTATGTGTGTGTGCATGTGTGTGTGTGTCTGTCAGTGTGTGTATGTGTGTGTCTCTGTGTGTGTGTGTGTGTGTGTGTATGTGGGGGGGGGGGGGGCGACAATGCTACCTAATGTGGGGAGCCTGCTACTACCTAATGTGGGGAACCTGCTACTACCTAATGTGGGGAACCTGCTACTACCTAATGTGGGGAGCCTGCTACTACCTACTGTGGGGAACCTGCTTCTACCTAATGTGGGGAACCTGCTTCTACCTAATGTAGGGAATCTGCCACTGCCTAATGTGGGGAACCTGCTTCTACCTAATGTAGGGAACCTGCTTCTACCTTATGTTGGGAACCTGCTTCTACCTAATGTGGGGAGCCTGCTACTACCTAATGTGGGGAGCCTGCTACTACCTAATGTGGGGAACCTGCTACTACCTAATGTGGGTAACCTGCTACTGCCTAATGTGGGTAACCTGCTACTACCTAATGTGGGTAACCTCCTACTACCTAATGTGGGTAACCTGCTACTACCTAATGTGGGGAACCTGCTTCTACCTAATGTAGGGAATCTGCCACTACCTAATGTGGGGAATCTGCTACTACCTAATGTGGGGAATCTGCTACTACCTAATGTGGGGAACCTGATACCACCTAATGTGGGGAGCCTGCTACTACCAAATGGGGGGAGCCTGCTACTACCTAATGTGGGGAGCATGCTACTACCTAATGTGGGTAGCCTGCTTCTACCTAATGTGGGGAACCTGCTACTACCTAATGTGGGGAACCTGCTTCTACCTAATGTGGGGAACCTGCTACTGCCTAATGTGGGGAGCCTGCTACTGCCTAATGTGGGTAACCTGCTACTACCTAATGTGGGTAACCTCCTACTACCTAATGTGGGTAACCTGCTACTACCTAATGTGGGGAACCTGCTTCTACCTAATGTGAGGAATCTGCTACTACCTAATGTGGGGAATCTGCTACTACCTAATGTGGGGAACCTGTTACCACCTAATGTGGGGAGCCTGCTACTACCAAATGGGGGGAGCCTGCTACTACCTAATGTGGGGAGCATGCTACTACCTAATGTGGGTAGCCTGCTTCTACCTAATGTGGGGAACCTGCTACTACCTAATGTGGGGAACCTGCTTCTACCTAATGTGGGCAACCTGCTACTACCTAATGTGGGGAGCCTGCTACTGCCTAATGTGGGGAACCTGCTACTGCCTAATGTGGGGAGCCTGCTACTACCTAATGTGGGGAACCTGCTACTACCTAATGTGGGGAACCTGCCACTACCTAATGTGGGGAACCTGCCACTACCTAATGTGGGGAACCTGCCACTACCTAATGAGGGGAACCTGCTACTACCTAATGTGGGGAACCTGCCACTAACTAATGTGGGGAACCTGCCACTGCCTAATATGGGGAACCTGCCACTACCTAATGTGGGATGCCTGCCATTACCTAATGTGGGGAGCCTGCCACTACCTAATGTGGGGAACCTGCTATTACTTAATGTGGGAAAACTGCTACTACCTAATGTGGTGAACCTGGTACTACCAAATGTGGGGAACATGCTATCTACCTAATGTGGGGAAACCGCTACCTTCCTAATGTGGGGAAACCGCTACCTTCCTAATATGGGGAAACCGCTACCTATCAAATGTGGGGAAACTGCTGCCTGCCTAATGCTCCCCCCCAGAAGTAGCACCCCCATCATCCATAAGCTCATGCTATTACCACACAGGGGTAGGGGGAATGGGGGGGGAGGTTGCTGGTAGATGATGGGGGTGCTACTTCTGGGGGGGGGGGGTGTTGCTGGTGGATGATGAGGGGCACATGATGGGGGCATTTTATGTAAGGGGCGCATGATGGGGGCATTATATTAAGGGGTTCATGCGACCCAGCCTCACACAGCTGCTACCTCCAGTGGCCCCCAGATAATTTGAGTTTGAGACCCCTGCTCTATCACCTCTGTGCTGCCAGTGGCAGATCCAGGGGGGCAATGGGGAAATTGCCCCCTGAGATTGTTGCCCCTCCTGTACTATAGCATGGTGGAGCAGGAGCTGTCAGCTGTCCAGCTCCACCATTCCATCACATTTCTCACACACTGCTGCATTCTTGCAGTGTGAGCCGCGGGGACACCATCCACGGCAGGCCGGCGCAATGACATCACATCATCACGCTGGTGCCCGGAGATCACCTCCCCGCAGCTCTCACACTGCAAGAACGGAGCAGCGTGTGAAAAATGTGACAGCTGGAGAGAGGTGCTTGGGCGCTGTATGGTACAGGGGAATTATTAAAACTTGGGGGAGGGGGGCGGTGTGCATGCACAGAAAAGGGCAAATTATAAGTGAGGGGCATATAACAGGGGGGCATTATATGTGAGGGGCAGCAGACAGGGGGCATTATATGTGAGGGGCGCAGGACAGGGGGGCACTACATGTGAGGGGCACAGAACAGGGGGTATTATATATGAGGGGTACATGACAGAGGGGCATTATATGTGAGGGGCACAGGACAGGGGGGCATTATATGCTAGGGGCCCAGGACAGGGGTATTATATATGTGGGGCACATGACACGGGGCATTATATGTGAGGGGCACAGAACAGGGGGTATTATATATGAGGGGTACATGACAGAGGGGCATTATATGTGAGGAGCACAGGACAGGGAGGCATTATATGCGAGGGGCACAGGACAGGGGGTAATATATATGAGGCGCACAGGACATGGGGCATTACATGTGAGGGGCACAGAAAACGGGGTATTATATATGAGGGGTACATGACAGTGGGGCATTATATGTGAGGGGCACAGGACAGGGGGTATTATATGTGATGAGCACAGGACACGGGGGGCATTATTTGTGAGGGGCACATGACATGGCCCCCCCTGTCATGTGCCCATATAATGCACCTATAATGCCCTCCTGACATTTGCCCTTTAATTATAATGCCCCCCTGTCCTGTGCCCATCACATATAATACCCCCTGTCTTGTGCCCCTCACATATAATGCCCCCCTGTCATGTACCCCTCATATATAATACCCCCTGTTCTGTGTCCCTCACATATAATTCACCATGTTCTGTGCCCCTCACATATAATGCCCCCTGAGGGGGCAGGACATGGGGCATTATATGTGAGGGGAACATATATATACTTTGATAAAAAAGACCCATGATGCTCTTAATCCGGCCCTGTCCATGTGCATATTAACAACAACAGGCATCTACCGACAACCAGGGATACTTTATGCCATTTTATTTTGGTATGAATAGGCCTAAGAATGGGCGAGCTGTAATAGTTACCATAGGTTACCTCTTGTTGCCATAACTGAGCCTTAAAAACACTTTAAAACTACTTGAATACATTCCTAACAGTATTAGACAGGGTTTTAGAGGTGTTAGGCAGTGTTTAACGTGTTTAAAGGCTTATTTCACTTTCAGTTTAAGGCGAACCGAGCTGAACTCACTATTTCTGAAAAGTTTGGAGAGTACAGCGAACTAAACTTTTCAAAAGTTCACTTAACTCTAGTACTGATCAATGTTCTCGGTGCTTTATTGCTCTAGAATGCCATTGCTGACTAAAGCATTGGAGCACTGATCTGACAGCGAGGAGCCAGATAAGGGCCATCATCCCTTTGGTGGTCCAGATCAGTCCGACTGAGCAGCCAGTTTTATTTTTTTTACCTTTTAGATTCCACTATCACTTATGATTTAGCATCTTTGATTGGGCAATCCCTCCTACCCACTCTCATGTGGATGGGGACAATGCTTCTACACCACTTAGACAGACTTTGAAGCTCAGCCAGTGTAGTGCTCCAAAGTATTCACTTTCACGTTGCTAGGATAGTTGAGAGCAGAGTGCAGGCGCCGACAGACTCTCATGTCCTCTCACGGCTCTCATATTCATTACGGGGGCAGGCCAGAGAAAGGAATATATAATAGTGTATAAAACAAATACAAAAAACAAACAATGAACATGAGGATAGAAGTCAGCGGCAACCAGTATCTGTACTTAGCAACTAAGAGGGGGTGCCCGCATTCAAAGGTAAATGATGATCCAATTTAAGGGCATGAAGAAGCGTAAGGAAGCTGCACTCACCCACGAAGTTCTTCCAAGGAATATATCTTTATTTGGTGTCTTCAAACAAAAGCAATTGCTGGATGAGCGGGGAGCGAGAGACGCAGCTCTCTGGTGAGGGGGTGTACCACTGGATGACGACTAGTTTCACGTCATTAAAGACGCTTCTTCCGGTCAGTAGTACGTCCATCTATAGTGGTGCAGATGCTTATATATAGGGGAATAATTGATGTGCATAACTAATTAAAGAAAACAATATTGATTACCAACACCTAGTGAATTAAAACATAAGCAACAGCTACCAATTGTCAAGTATGACAAAGATTATTTCAAAGAAAAGAGTAGAGGTCATTCCTTTCATTTAACCCTTGCAAGCCTTGTGCTTGTAAGTGTATAATCCAAAATGCTTTCCTACGAAGCAGATAGGTGTGACTATCCTCTCCCTGTGTAATGCTTTCTACTCGCTCGAGGCTGGCAAATTTTAGATCACTGATATTGTTTCCATAATACTCTTGTGTGTAATAAAACTAGCAGCGCCCTTGCTGTCTGGAGTGAAAAAGAGGCGTTCACTAGTGTTGCTCGCGAATATTCGCAATGCGAATTTTATTCGCGAATATCGCATATTCGCGAATTCGCGAATATAGCGCTATATATTCGTAATTACGAATATTCGTTTTTTTTTTCACAGTATACATCATAGTGATCATCCCTCTTTGCTTCCAGCTTGTGTGGTGTAAAGAAGGCTCTAATACTACTGTGTGAGACTGGTGTGCGAATTTTCGCGCATGCGAAAAGTTGCATATGCAAATTTTTGCATATGCGAATTTTCGCTTATGTGAATTTTCGCATTCGCGAATTTTCGTATATGCGAAAATAAAACTGGAATATTACGAATATGCGAATATTCGCGAATATATGACGAATATTCGTCCATATATTCGCGAATATTCGCGAATTCGAATATGGCCTATGCCGCTCAACACTAGTGTTCACATATGCATGTACATAATTTTCCCGTACATTGTTTTCCCAACATAGAACAATTTACAGGAACAAATCAAAGAGTACACTACTTACTTCGTTTGACATGAGATAAAAAGGTTAACAAATGTGTTCACCTCCCAAAACAAAGTTGCGTTTTGCTAAATTGAGTTTGCAATAATTGCAATTGTTACAAGGGTAATTCCCTTTTGGGGTGGACATAGCAAGCCAGTTCTTTTTCTTTTGAGTTTTACGTTTTTCATTGTGTGACCTATTGTTCTTGTCCGCTGAAATGTGATGATTGGTCTTTCCTTAGAATATTCATGTAGCTCTGGTTCATGTTAAAAAATAAACCAATTATTGAAGATACTTTTCTTGATTTTATCATTCATACAGGTATTTGCAAAGGAAAAACACATCTTTTATTTTCTCTCTGTTTTTGAGGTTTTCTCAACAATTTCTTTCTGTCTGTCTATCTCTTCTCTCAGTTTTTTTTTCTAAAGCTATGTTAATTTCTTTTGGGTATGCCCTTTCTAGAAGTCTAAGGCTAAGGTCCTGTAATTGCTGTTTCAGGGGATCGGGTTACTATTTACTCTTTTCAGGCGTAACATCTGACTGTAAGGGATGTTCTCTTTTACGTGCTTCAAGTGGGAAATGCTGTAGTGCAACAGGAGTTTTTTCACAATACCCTTGCAATAACCAGATGTTTCCAGAAGTATTATCTTTGATTTCCAGTCTAACATATAAAAAGTCCAGAGTTTTACCCCCAAATATGCTAGTGAACAACATATTCATCCTTTTTACTTAATTTAAGTACTGTACAAAGGCATCAAATTCAGATTTTGCTCATTCCCAGGCCATCAATATATCATCGGCATATCTGAGATAGTACTTGATATGTTGGATGTAAGGATTGATGAATGTAAAGACATATTGCTGTTCAAAAAGGGTAAGAAAAATGTTAGCATATGTACAAGATATGTATGTGCCATGGGCCTGCCTGTACCACTGTCTATCATGTAGGAAAACATTATTTTTAAGGACAAAATCTAAAGCTTCACCAATGAAAATTTCTTTGGTGAATTTTCCAAATTAGACAAAAAGGACAAGTAGCCTGTACACCCGAATGTACGACGTTGTGTGTGATGGGGATAAAGCTTCATGAGCACGCAAAGGACAAAATAGCCTGTACACCCGCATCATAAGGGATGCGGGTGTACAGGCTCTCAATGTCCACAGACAAAAGGTGGAAAGTGTCCTGCCACAAGAAATAGTCAAAAGCTGTAAGTAACTCGCTGGGGCCTTTAACCCCTTAACGACGCAGGACGTAAATGTACGTCCTGGTGATGTGGTACTTAAGGCACTTAATACATAACTGCAGGCATCGGAGCGATGCCGGCATCATGCGCGGCAGGTCCTGGCTGTGGATCACAGCCAGGGACCCGCCGGTAATGGCGAACACCCGCGATCCCGCGGATGTCTGCCATTAACCCCTCAGATGCCGTGATCAATACCGATCACGGCATCTGCAGCATCGCGGTCACTTAACAGGATGATCGGATCGCCCGCAGCACTGCCGCGGCGATCCGATCATCCTGCACGGCAGACGGAGGTCCCCTCACCTGGCTCCGCTGCTTTCTGGGAGTCTTCTGCTCTGATCTGCCTTCCCGCCGACCAGAGCAGAAGATCACCGATAACCCTGATCAGTGCTATGTCCTATACATAGCACTGAACCGGATTAGCAATCGAGTGATTGCTTTAAATAGTCCCCTATGGGAACTACTAAAGTGTAAAAATTAAAGTAAAAAAAGTAAAAAAAATTAAGTAAAAAAATGTGAAAAAACCCCCTCCCCCAATAAAAACGTAAATTGTCCCATTTTCCCTATTTTACCCCCAAAAAGTGTTAAAAAAATTATTTTAAATACATATTTGGTATCACCGCGTGCGTAAATATCCGACCTATTAAAATAAAATGTAAATGATCCCGTACGGTGAACGGCGTGAACGTAAAAAAAAAAGTCCAAAATAGCTGCTTTTTTATAAAATTTTATTCCAGAAAAAATTTATAAAAAATGTAATAAAAGTTTTGTATAAGCAAATATGGTATTAATAAAAAGTACAGATCACGGCACAAAAAATTAGCCCTCATACCACCGCTTATACGGAAAAATGAAAAAGTTATAGGTCTTCAAAATAGGGGGATTTTAAACATACTAATTTGGTTAAAAAGCTTGCGATTTTTTTTATGCGCAACAGTAATAGAAAAGTGTATAATCATGGGTATCATTTTAATCGTATTGACTCAGAGAATAAAAAAACACATGTCATTTTTACCATAAATTGTACGGCGTGAAAACAAAACTTTCCAAAATTTGCTAAATTGCGGTTTCCTTTTTAATTTCCCCACACCAATAGTATTTTTTGGGTTGCGTCATACATTTTATGATAAAGTGAGTAATGGCATTACAACGGACATCTGGTCGCACAAAAAACAAGCCCTCATACTAGTCTGTGGATGAAAATATAAAAGAGTTTTGATTTTTTGAAGGGGAGGAGGAAAAAACGAAAACGTAAAAATTAAATTGTCCTTAAGGTCCAAATGGGCGTAGTCCTTAAGGGGTTAAGTAAGGTGGGGATACTTTTAAAGAGTAGAGAAAGGAGCCAGTCAAGATAGCTAGAAAAAGGCTCGGTAAACGAACCAATTCTGGTGACGATTGGTGGCCCTGTGGGGTCTGTTATATTGTGTACCTAACCAGTGAATGATTTCTCTTCTTTTTTTTTTTTGTGATATTGTGTGTGACAGGGGGATAGATAAGAGCTTTTATATCCCTTAGTATAGATTTATAGAACAAGTCTACAGTGCTGCTTGGTATTACTGTAGGATTGAAAGTAGATTGGTTCCCTCCACTAAAGGAAGATTTTTTTCAACACTGGGGATATCCTTTATGTTGTCACTGTCACCCATGATTTCACTAAGGAAATCTACACATAGTTGTTCCTAATCAGTAAAATATTTTACCACTCTGAAACATAACTGGTCAATTTTGCATGGGATTTTGGACTTTTACTGCTTTCATTTTTATTTTCATCTTTAGAATTTTTTTTTTTAGGGTAATCTTATATAAGGCCTTAAATAAATCAGTCTCAGGAAAATAGTTCATTGATGCCAACATTTTGTCCCTGAGCTAGAACACGTAAGCATTCATTATTCAAAAACACGTCTGTGAGGTTGATTACATTATCCGGAACTTACTCAATTTCCTCCATGACCCATCCTTTCTTTCCTTGATTTTGTCCACAATCCGCATTTTTCTCCTTCCTCCCCGCCGTGTGCGCCTAAAGGGAGCAGGACACTTTGTTTAGCTGTAGCAGGTCCATTCTGCATATGTGTATACATTTTCTCATTAGTATCACCAGAAGAACTGGAATTTGACTCGGTCGTGAGAAAGTCTGTAGTTTTTTTCATTTAGATTTTTTTTGTGGTTTTCCTCTTCTAGGTTTCCCCATTTTTGTTTGACTTTTCCATGTAAAAATCTGGTTGTTGTCGTAGTCTTTCTTGTCTCGTATGTATTTGTCTTTTGGTTCGTTTATTCTTATTTGTAAAGAAGCAAGCTTTTGTTCCATGTTTTTCAAAAAATTTGAATACTTTTAATCAGATAAACGTTTTCTCAATTCAACCTTAGCCTTACATAACTTTTTTTGCAACATCAACTTTTGTAAATTCATGGAATGTACAAGAAATGCATTTTCCCACGCTGTCACAAAAGTTTTATCGTCAAGGAATTGGGAAGGTGGTTTGTATGCCCTAAGTCCACAATGGACCCGTTTACATTCATCATATGGGGTTAGCGACATCACAGTCCAATAAAACCGCTTTTCACGTTTGGCTTATGTGTGGACAGGGTGTTCTAGATTTTTTGTTGATTTCTAGGGGTGGAATAAAGGCTCATCCACTTTCAATCTATTACCCATAGATTTCAATGTTAAATTTATAATACCCGTTTCTATATCACCCGTTTTTATTCCTTTATTTTTGACAGGATAAAAAATACTGAATGCAACATCTTTTTCCTGTCAAAAATAACCAAACGGGTGTAAATGGCTTGAAAAGGACTGTAAAAAAAAAATCCATCAATGGGTTTAATTTACAGCCGTTGGAAGCAGTTTGAACATGTCAAGAACAGATTTAATAACGGGCATAAGAATACGGCTACAGACGGTAATGTGAACGATCCCTCACATTGACAATGAGCCTTTTTTTCTCAAAAATCTCTGAAACATTCGGAATTTGAACCTCAACCTGGTAGAAAGGCCATAAGAAACAAATGAGTGGGTCAATTTTACTACTTACCCGGCCCGGACTGGCCATCGGGCACACTGGGCATTTTCCCGGTGGGCTGGGCTGTCTGTGAGCTGGGCTGTCCCCTGCCTGCTCTTAATACTAAAAAAAAAGAAAATTACAATTTTAGGGACAAGTCCCCAAGGACTGCCCTAAACTAGAGACTACTTAACTAAATTATTAAGACTTAACTTTTATTACAACCACTTAATTATAAATTGTGCTTTTGGTACCATAGTGAAAAAATTTTAAAAAGTCCGGTCATCCACTGTGTGACTACAAAATAGGTCAAAGTTGCCCATATGTCTTGTGATCAGTGTCACAGTGGGAAAGTCTAGTTCAACCAGACAGTGTCACCACCGCTGACTAGAGAAATTCCCACCCTATTCAAGTATTACTTTTGTGTCACTAGGATGCCGTTTTATAAAAACATTATAGCCCCTCCTGCTAACGTTTCGCCAGCGTACCCTGGCTTTTTCAAAGAAGTGAGGACAAGTATACCATGCATCAATCGTCCTTTTATATGATAGGTAATTGACTTCTGTGCGCATCATTTCCTGTGCGCTCGCACCATTCGGTTCCACATCATACCTTTGCGTCAATATCCCCCAATCATATTGATTGTTTACATAAACATGCTACTATTTAACCAATCCATCATCAAACTTGCCTGTGATGTCATCCGCCAACGCTCCAATGGCCCTATCAGCGCCCGCTACGTTATCCTTCACGACTCCATCGTATCTGCCCGCAGCCGATCATGTGACTGATCAGCTGACGGTCAGACATACCCACTGTCACGGCCGCTATTTGTCTCGCGCGTGCACGTTGTTAGTCCCACAGCGCTTCTTAGTACTGCGCATGTGGTGGGACTTAGTCTATGCCGCAGCATAGTTATACACTGCGCATGTCTAAGGGCACAATCTGATATACTCATAAATACTGATAATCAAAATGTATCAAGGTAAGTATTAAGGACAGACTAGTGGCACTTTTAGATGACAAATAAAGATCTATTTCTTATATTGTAATGTGAAGATGTTAGTCAGATAAATCTTAAAGGTCAATCATTGGTTCTTAAAACCGGTCCATTCTATATAAACATATGCATAAAAGTATGATAAACCCATATGAGTATAAGTCATTACCCATTGAAAATAGTGCAGTTAGTGCAAACATTTATTTAAAGAATACAATAAATCCAACTAATTATAAACCATATAATAGCTCATATGGTGCATTTTAAAATATAAAATAGTGAATACAGATCCCATAAACCTAAATGCCAATGGCCCGTTATATAAAACAAACCAAAGTCATATGTGTTAATGCTCATACTTAATCGACCAATGACTTACACAATTCACTTCTAAGGCCATATATTTGCAGCTGCTGCAGTTCAATCCATATATACTAATATTAATACTTTATAGACCGAACCAAAAGGAAAAGATCCCTGTAGATCCCAATGCTCATATATATCTTTTCCCAAAGTAAGATGCAAATATCTTCATGGCCTACTTGACAACCAACACATTATTACTGGTGTACTAGCTTCTTCATTTCATACTTAGATCAGATGGTGAAACCGATCAACCAAATTGACGATATATAGTCCAACACCGATGAGTGCCTGAAATAGGCAATACCCCTAACTATAAATATTGCATGGTATACTCTAAAATCACTATGGAGATTTGGCAATCAATTAGCCATCTTAATACTAAGCAGCCGCAGCTTACAGCCACATCTTTAAGAGCTGTGTCCAGGGCCGCCATCAGGGGGATACAGCAACTGACAGGTGGGCACTGCCTGAGTCTGAGAAGTGGCTGCTGCTGCCGGAGTTTTTACTTACAGTTTTCCCCTTCAGGCCCTTTTCAATCCGAGCAGGGGCCGCACTGACTCTCTGGGAGGAAAAGAGCAGCTGATAGCAATGTTCCTCCCCTCTCCCCATGAGCCCCTGTGTGCAGTCTGATTGGTGGAGCAGGATCATGCTGTGTTTCCTGCTCTACAACAGACCCTAAAGCTGCCCACAGGAAAAGGAAGTCTTCCCCTGCCCACATCTGGTGCCATGTAAGTAAGTAACTTTCTATATATCTATCTACTTTCCATCTCACTCTCACTCTCTTTCCCAACCAGGGTGCCTACAGCTATTGCAAAAATACAACGCCCAGCCTGTCTCTGACTGTGTGGGCATGCTGGGAGTTGTAGTTTTGCAACAGCTGGAGGCACCCTGGTTCGATAACACTGATCTATCTATTAATCTATCAATCTATCTCTTAGTGTTTTCTAACAGGAGTGCCTCCATCTGTTTCATAACTACAACTCCTAGCATGCCTTTGGGTGTGTGGGCATACTGAAAGTTGTAGTTTTGCAACAGCTGGAGGCACACTGGTTGGGAAACACTGATCTATCTATCTATCTATTTATCTCATATCTATCTATCTATGTATCTCATATTTATCTATCTATCTCCTATCTATCTATCTATCTATCTATCTCATATCTATCTATCTATCTATCTCTTATCTATCTATCTATCTCATATCTATCTATCTATGTAATCTCAATCTATCCTCTGCTGGCACCCCCACTTTAAAGACGTCTTTTCCACAAGAGTGCAGTTGCTTCTGTTTTGTATCTGATAACTATCCATCTATCTATCTATCTATCTATCTATCTAAAGAAAGCAGGAAAGCAGCACTCCAGAGAAAAAAGGTGCACGGGTGCCTACTGTGTCAGGTCCAGGTTGGGGACGCCTCCAAAACACAAAGCAAAAATGGACAGTGGCACACCAAGTGAAAAAAAAGAAAAGTGATTTATTCAAAAAAACGTGTTAGGCAACGTTTCAGCTGGCTTACCCAGCCATTTTCAAGCAATAAATGACTCTCAGTGTTGGGTATATATAGGGTATACAATCATTAAGATTCAATACATTAATTAGTGTACAAAAGTGTATAAAAATACATAAATAGCAATAAATATAACAATAGTGAAGTGTTTAAGACGCATATATATATGGGGTACACAATCCAGAAAACCGATCCTGTCCCCAAACATATCGACGTTAACAGTATACAGTGTACAGTATTAATTACATAATATTGGTGCACAGGTGAAGATTAAAATCATCATTAACTGGGCGGAGAGATTAGTCCACTCACTAGGAATGTACACAAGAGGCGCCAAGAGGACGCCATTGCCAGGGGAGACAGCACACGCCGCTATTCCGAAGCCGGAAGCTGCGGCTCTGTCGGAGAATCACAACACCTTGCTAGTAGAGCAATGTAGCGCATGCGCCCTACATAAACATACACATCGTCGGCCATCTTTGTTGTGGGCACACCCATTCACATTGTTGCAGGGAGCGCAGCAATCTCCAGTGCGCGATCAAGCGCAAGGTATAGCCAGGCAATAGGCAGATTCTCGTCTCAGTCTGGAAAACCTATACCTCCTACTGTCCTGAGCACCAGTTGCCCTGATGTCACCGGGTTTCGGGTGCGCTGTTTTGGCACCATGTGAAGAAGTGCATCCTCTTTCTTTGGATGTAATTCGGGTGGCTTTCATACATATTGATGGCTTCATGATGTAGTACATCCTTTGTAGTACAATTTCTCTTGTGAAGGCGTTTGCTGTTCTAAATAAAAAATCAAAAAATAGATTGTAGAATTATTAAGTGAGTGAATCCCATCTCCAGTGTCCAGTAATCTAAAAAAAAAAAAAAATGAAAATATTTAGATAAGTATATTGACAAAAATACAGAGGGTTAGCAAGCAAGAGTACAGTCAAATTGGTTATGCATTGTAAATTTCATGTGTTACATGGAAATTTACATTAAGGCCAGAGGGTCTCAAAGTATTTAGTTCATAGATCCATCGTAATTCTTTACGTTTCAGCATTGCCACTCTATTACAACTCCTTTTGGGTATTGGTACATGATCGATTAACATGAATTTTAAACCTTTCTCACAATGTTCATATTCCATAAAATGACTAGGGACAGGTAAATCAGTCCGTTGCTTGCGAATGGAATAGCGATGCTGATTTAATCTTGTCTTAGCATCTAGTGTGGTCTCACCCACGTATAATAAATTGCAGGGGCATTGCAAGATATCTATATATATAACATGGTTCGAGTTACATGTAAGATAGTATCGATTTATATACCTTTTACCAGTGTTTGGATGAATTAATTCTTTTCCCTTCATCATGAAGGTGCAATTGATGCAGGTGCAGCATGGAAAAGAGCCCTTATTGGCTACTGTCAGATACCTTTGTTTGGGTTTCTCAAGGGACACATCGGATTTCACTAATTTATCTTTTAGGTTCGTCGCCCTACGGTAAGACATAAGTGGGGGATTACTCAATTCGGGTATGTGTGAAAGCCCAGTACTTAAGATCTGCCAATGTTTGCTAACGCTATGTGCAATTTTCGGAGATGCTTCAGAGTAAGTGGTCACAAAAGCAATCCTATTGTCTTGTTTTTTTACTGTATTAGTCTGAAGTAAACTATATCTGTCTAGAGTTCGCACCTTGTCCTTACATGTAGCTACCAGTGTTCGGGGATACCCTCTGTTGGTGAAGTTGGTACACATGCGGTCTAACGCGAGACTAACATTGTCCTCATTACTCACAATTCTTTTTGCTCGCATCATCTGGCTCATCGGGAGTGACCGTAACATACTACGTGAATGTTGGCTATCATACCGAAGTATCGAATTCGCGTCTGTCGGTTTGGTGTAAATGTCAGTTATGATTGTCCGGTCACCTATACTGATAGTGGTGTCTAAGAATTGTACATTAGTAGTGGAGAAGGTCAGGGTAAATTGGATGCTGGTCATCAGAGAATTCAGAAAGTCATGAAATGCGTGAAGTTGATCAACTGTGCCAGTCCAAATAAGTAGAATGTCATCTATGTATCTCCACCACTTCAGCACATGGCTGAAGTGTGGAGATACATAGATCATGGTCTCTTCCATATGGGCCACGAACAGATTGTCGTAGGTGGGCGCCACGTTCGTGCCCATTGCTGTACCATTGGTTTGAATGTAAAACGCGTCTTAAATGCAAAGTAGTTTTTAGTCAGCACAGTTTCAAGTAATTGTATGATCAAAGAACATTTGTCAGAGCTCAAATCATTCTGTATAAAGGACTTAACAGCCTGTACACCCCCACCATGTGGGATGGAGGTGTACAGGCTTACAATGTCAAAAGATGCTACTATGGTACCTTCAGGAATAGTCAGTGTGTCAATTTTAGTCAGTAGATCCCCAGTATCACGGATATAAGATCTAGCTGTGTAGACGTACGGTCTCAATATTTTGTCAAGAAAAATTGAAATATGGCTTGTCAAAGACTCCCAGCCAGACACGATTGGTCTGCGTGGGGGATCGCATAAGGTTTTGTGAATTTTTGGCAGTAGATAAAGCTGTGGAGTGATGGGATGTTTAACAATCAGGTAGTCAAATAAAGATTTGTCGATCAATCCTCTTTCGTACTATCTGCTCAATCTCGCGACCCAGTCGCCATTTAGGGTCTGGACTGAGAGGTGAATAAGTGTTAATATCATTCAGTTGTCTATTTGCTTCCTGAATGTATTTGGATCGATTCATGACCACAACCGCACCTCCTTTGTCAGCAGGTTTGACAATGAGGTTGTGGTCATGGATCAATCTGTTAAGTGCCTCTAGTTCCTTATGTGTCATGTTAGGGTGTGATAATGATATCACCTCATGCTTCAATTTCTCCATGTCTTTTTTAACCAAGGTATAAAAGGTATCAATTAAAGGAGAAGTTACATTTGGTGTAAAATCACTCGGAGATCTAATCCCCAGACCTGAAAATTGAAATGCATAGGTATCTTGGGACTCAACTGGATGACACACATTACTCTCAGGTTTAGTAGAAAACCATAGTTTCGGCTTGAGCTTTCTGACCAATTGTTGTAGGTCTAGCTCAAGCTGGAACCATTCTGGCATATGTGCAGGACAAAAATTGAGTCCTTTAGCAAGTAAATTCAATTGATCATCAGTAAGTTTAGTGGATGAAATATTTACCACTAGTTCTTCATTATTTTTCTTGATGAGTTCTGTTTGGACGTCACATTCTTGTTGTTGATCATAGTTCGTTGTCCCCTGGTGCGGATGACTCCATTTGTGTCTCCGCCCTCCTCTTCTAGTGCGTTTGTGGCGGGTGAGTCCATGATACCTAAAAAATTAGGATTATCTGTAGAGGGAACAACAGTAGAATCAGCAGCTTTAGCAACATATTTGTCAGCACGTATCCTCCTATTGGCAGGTCTCTTGTTTGGTACTACGGGTATACCCCAGCGATATACTTTTCCACTGTCATAATGACCAGAGTCACGTGCCCATTTGAGTCTTTTAGAGTCCTCTTGTTCACTCCTATACTTAGCCAAAAAGGAGTTTTGTTTGCACACCAGTTTCTCATAATCAGCAGAGGGTAAATGTTCTTTCAATGCATGTTCCAAATCTAGTAGTTTTTTCTTTGAAACCCCCACTTCACGTTGCAAGAAGTTGTAAAAGTATAAGGTCTAATGAATACTTGTTTGAAATCTGCTCATATCGAGCACGGAAGTCTGTATCATGTGAAAAAGAATTATCATGTGGTTGCATTCGCATCCCTCTTGGTATGTGCTGATGTTTAAAGTATTCAGCAAGTGTGGTAATATGTAAGTCCAATGAAAGTAACTGTTTTGATTCCGCCTCATACCTTCTCTGTAGATCTATAGTAGATGGAGTATGTAGAAATGAAATCCTGCTTGCATCGCCCTCTGTATAAGAAAACACGTTGGAAGTTGCTGTGGGAAGATCAGATAATGTTGTACTGGTAGTAGATTCCACGATGAAAAAATAAATAAATAATTAAAAATTATAATTTGTGTGCAAGCTCATAAACCAAAACGTAAAGAAAACAGGAAAGCAGCACTCCAGAGAAAAAAGGTGCACGGGTGCCTACTGTGTCAGGTCCAGGTTGGGGACCCCTCCAAAACACAAAGCAAAAATGGACTGTGGCACACCAAGGGAAAAAAAGAAAAGTGATTTATTCAAAAAAACGTGTTAGGCAACGTTTCAGCTGGCTCACCCAGCAATTTTCAAGCAATAAATGACTCTCAGTGTTAAGTATATATAGGGTATGCAATCATTAAGATTCAATACATTAATTAGTGTACAAAATGCATAAAAATACATAAATAGCAACAAATATAACAATAGTGAAGTGTTTAAGACGCATATATATATATATGGGGTACACAATCCAGAAAACCGATCCTGTCCCCAAACATATCGGCGTTAACAGTATACAGTGTACAGTATTAATTACATAATATTGGTGCACAGGTGAAGATTGAAATCATCATTAACTGAGCGGAGAGATGAGTCTCCGCCCAGTCAAAGAAAAAACTACTAGATTTGGAACATGCATTGAAAAAACATTTACCCTCTCCTCTGCTGATTATGAGAAACTGGTGTGCAAACAAAACACTTTTTTGGCTAAATATAAGAGTGAACAAGAGGACTCTAAAAGACTCAAATGGGCACGTGACTCTGGTCATTATGACAGTGGAAAAGTATATCGCTGGGGTATACCCGTAGTACCAAACAAGAGACCTGCCAATAGGAGGATACATGCTGACAAATACGTTGCTAAAGCTGCTGATTCTACTGTTGTTCCCGCTACAGATAATCCAAATTTTTTAGGTATCATGGACTCACCCGCCACAAACGCACTAGAAGAGGAGGGCGGAGACACAAATGGAGTCATCCGCACCAGGGGACAACGAACTATGATCAACAACAAGAATGTGACGTCCAAACAGAACTCATCAAGAAAAATAATGAAGAACTAGTGGTAAATATTTCATCCACTAAACTTACTGATGATCAATTGAATTTACTTGCTAAAGGACTCAATTTTTGTCCTGCACATATGCCAGAATGGTTCCAGCTTGAGCTAGACCTACAACAATTGGTCAGAAAGCTCAAGCCGAAACTATGGTTTTCTACTAAACCTGAGAGTAATGTGTGTCATCCAGTTGAGTCCCAAGATACCTATGCATTTCAATTTTCAGGTCTGGGGATTAGATCTCCGAGTGATTTTACACCAAATGTAACTTCTCCTTTAATTGATACCTTTTATACCTTGGTTAAAAAAGACATGGAGAAATTGAAGCATGAGGTGATATCATTATCACACCCTAACATGACACATAACCAACTAGAGGCACTTAACGGATTGATCCATGACCACAACCTCATTGTCAAACCTGCTGACAAAGGAGGTGCGGTTGTGGTCATGGATCGATCCAAATACATTCAGGAAGCAAATAGACAACTGAATGATATTAACACTTATTCACCTCTCAGTGCAGACCCTAAATGGCGACTGGGTCGCGAGATTGAGCAGATAGTACATATAGCATTTGAGAGAGGATTGATCGACAAATCTTTATTTGACTACCTGATTGTTAAACATCCCATCACTCCACAACTTTATAGACTGCCAAAAATTCACAAAACCTTATGCGATCCCCCGGGCAGACCAATCGTGTCTGGCCGGGAGTCTTTGACAAGCCATATTTCAATTTTTCTTGACAAAATATTGAGACCGTACGTCTACACAGCTAGATCTTATATCTGCGATACTGGGGACCTACTGACTAAAATTGACACACTGACTATTCCTGAAGGTACCATAGTAGCATCTTTTGACATTGTAAGCCTGTACACCTCCATCCCACATGGTAGGGGTGTACAGGCTGTTAAGTCCTTTATACAGAATGATTTGAGCTCTGACAAATGTTCTTTGATCATAGAATGACTTGAAACTGTGCAGACTAAAAACTACTTTGCATTTAACGACGCGTTTTACATCCAAACCAATGGTACAGCAATGGGCACGAACGTGGCGCCCACCTACGACAATCTGTTCGTGGCCCATATGGAAGAGACCATAATCTATGTATCTCCCCACTTCAGCCATGTGCTGAAGTGGTGGAGATACATAGATGACATTCTACTTATTTGGACTGGCACAGTTGATCAACTTCACGCATTTCATGACTTTCTGAATTCTCTGATGACCAGCATCCAATTTACCCTGACCTTCTCCATTACTAATGTACAATTCTTAGACACCACTATCAGTATAGGTGACCGGACACTCATAACTGACATTTACACCAAACCGACAAACGTGAATTCGATACTTCGGTACGATAGCCAACATTCACGTAGTATGCTATGGTCACTCCCGATGAGCCAGATGATGCGGGCAAAAAGAATTTTGAGTAATGAGGACAATGTTAGTCTCGCGTTAGACCGCATGTGTACCAACTTCACCAATAGAGGGTATCCCCGAACACTGGTAGCTACATGTAAGGACAAGGTGCGAACTCTAGACAGATATAGTTTACTCCAGACTAATACAGTAAAAAAACAAGACAATAGGATTGCTTTTGTGACCACTTACTCTGAAGCATCTCCGAAAATTGCACATAGTGTTAGAAAACATTGGCAGATCTTAAGTACTGGGCTTTCACACATACCCGAATTGAGTAATCCCCCACTTATGTCTTACCGTAGGGCGACGAATCTAAAAGATAAATTAGTGAAATCCGATGTGTCCCTTGAGAAACCCAAACAAAGGTATCTGACAGTAGCCAATAAGGGCTCTTTTCCATGCTGCACCTGCGTCAATTGCACCTTCATGATGAAGGGAAAAGAATTAATTCATCAAAACACTGGTAAAAGGTATATAAATCGATACTATCTTACTTGTAACTCGAACCACGTTATATATATATATATATATATATATATATATATATATATATATATATCTTGCAATGCCCCTGCAATTTATTATACGTGGGTGAGACCACACTAGATGCTAAGACAAGATAAATTCAGCATCGCTATTCCATTTGCAAGCAACGGACTGATTTACCTGTCCCTAGTCATTTTATGGAATATGGACATTTTGAGAAAGATTTAAAATTCATGTTAATCGATCATGTACCAATACCCTAATGGGGTGGCAATAGAGTGGCAATGCTGAAACGTAAAGAATTACGATGGCTCTATGAACTAAATACTTTGAGACCCTCTGGCCTTAATGTAGATTTCCATGTAACACATGAAATTTACAATGCATAACCAATTTGACTGTACTCTTGCTTGCTAACCCTCTGTATTTTTGACAATATACTTATCTAAATATTTTCATTTTATTTTGTTAGATTACTGGACACTGGAGATGGGATTCACTCACTCAAGAATTCTACACTCTATTTTTTGATTTTTTATTTAGAACAGCACACGCCTTCAGAAGAGGAATTATACCACAAAGGATGTACTACATCATGAATCCATCAATATGTATGAAAGCCACCCGAATTACATCCAAAGCAGCGCACCCGAAACCCGGTGAAATCAGGGCAACTGGTGCTCAGGACAGTAGGAGGTATAGGTTTGCCAGACTGAGACGGGAATCCGCCTATTGCCTGGCTATACCTTGCGCTTGATCGCGCACTGAAGATTGCTGTGCTCCCTGCAACGATGTGGATGGGTGTGCCTACAACAAAGATGGCCGACGAGGTGTATGTTTATGTAGGGCGCATGCGCTACATCGCTCTACTAGCAAGGTCATGTGATTCTCCGACAGAGCCGCAGCTTCCGGCTTCGGAATAGCGGCGTGTGCTGTCTCCCCTGGCAATGGCGTCCTCGTGGCGCCTTTTGTGTACATTCTTGGTGAGTGGACTCATCTCTCCGCCCAGTTAATGATGATTTTAATCTTCACCTGTGCACCAATATTATGTAATTATTACTGTACACTGTATACTGTTAACACCGATATGTTTGGGGACAGGATCGGTTTTCTGGATTGTGTACCCCATATATATATGCGTCTTAAACACTTCACTATTGTTATATTTATTGCTATTTATGTATTTTTATACACTTTTGTACACTAATTAATGTATTGAATCTTAATGATTGTATACCCTATATGTACCTAACATTTATTGCTTGAAAATGGCTGGGTGAGTCAGCTGAAACGTTGCCTAACACGTTTTTTTGAATAAATCACTTTTCTTTTTTTTTCACTTGGTGTGCCACTTTCCATTTTTGCTTTATCTATCTATCCATCTATCTATCTATCTATCTATCTATCTATCATCTCTCATATCTATCTCATATCTATCTCTCATATCTATTTCATATCTATCTATTTATCTCTCATATCTGTCTTTTTATTTATCTTATATCTATCTTATATTCAGGGATTTTCCTGAGAGGGGGACCATCGTTTTATTTATTTTTTATTTGTTTTTTATTTACCCATAGCATACTTAAAGGAAACCAGTCAGCAAAGTCATCCACACTAACCAGTGGCACTGGCTTTGGTGTGAGTGATGCTGATTAAAATTATGCTAATCTTGCCAGGATCTGTCACCTCGTTCCACCGTTATATTCCATTTTTGATTATGGTAATGAGGACCAAGTGGCACGGGCAAGGATAGAAGCTTGCCTTCGGGCACTGTGACATCGGCCGGGCTAATGAATATTAATTCCTTCCCTCCGCTTCTCCCTCTCCGATTCCCAAACACGTCTTCTGCACATGTGCCACTTCCTGGGTACACCCGGAAGTGGCCTCGGCTCAGCTTCAGTACAGCCCAGGAAGCATGTGCAGAAGACGTGTTTGGAATGCGGAGAAGAGAGGTAAAGGGCAAGCTTCTCACCCCACCCATGCCACTTGGTCCTCCTTGCCATAATAACAAAACGGATTATAACAACGGAACGAGGCGACGGATCCGGGCAAGGTTAGCATCATTTTAATCAGCGTCCCCCGCACTACCAGCCAGTACCACTGGTTAGTGCTGGTGCTTTGCTGATAGTTTTCCTTTAAACAGCAGAAAGGGGGCCCGCTGCCAGCCCCTAACCCCAAGTCTATCCCAAACCTCTATTAACTTATACTGCAGGATGGGCTGCAGGTATTTTGAAGCCAGCACAGGAGCTGCCAGGGGTAGGCACTACTTTCTGGGGGCACTATCTACTGGGATCATTACTTACCTGGGTAAAGTACCTACTGGGGGTACTACCTACTGAGGGCACTATTTATCATGGGCACTACCTACTGAGGGCACTACTTATCATGGGCATTACCTACCTGGGGGCACTACCTACTGAGGGCACTACCTACAAGGGGCATTAACTACCTGGGGTGCACTAGGTACTGGTACTTACCTACTACCTACTGAGGGTATTATCTACCTGTGGGGGTACTACCTACTGGGGACATAACCTACTACCTACCTTTTGGGGCATTAACTACAACCTACCTGGGGGCATCACCTGGTACCTACTGGGGGCATAACCTATGTGGGGGCACTACTTTCTGGTAGCATTACCTACAACCTACCTACTGGGGGCATTACCTGCCTGGGAGCAATACAAGGGGCATTCCCTACACTACCAACCTACTGGGGGCTTCTACCTAATGGGAGAGATTCTCTACCTACCTACTGGGGGCATTACCTAGGGCACTGAGAGTAGGGAACAGGTAGGGAATGTGCTTAAAAAGTGTAGAGCCAATAAGATTGTTGCCTGGCACATTCTGTGGTGACAACTCATGATTGGAAGAAGAATTTATGACGATCTAAGCAAGACAGAGAATAAAAGATAAGAGAACGACTCCAGTAGATGTAACTGCACTGTAATCACTTACATGGTCTGCAGCGTCTGTATAGAGCCAGGGTCACTATTATATGGGCTTTGTATTGAGGATATTGGTTTATTTTCTGTGATTTTTATACAGTCACTGTGGTGGTAATGGTATTGGTCATGGTATAGCGGTATTATTCTTATTTGTATACTGGTATTATTGATAATATTGGTCTCAGTATACAGGATTTGGTCAGTAACAATATGATGGGAATATGTACAGTGATAATACTCCTCCTTTTATACTGGTATTATTGGTAATATTGGTCTCAGTAAACAGAATTTGGTCAGTAACAATATGGTAATGTGTATGGTGATATTATTTCTCCTTATATACCGGTGTTAGTAGGTTCATAATATGTACTTCAGGCATATTTTATTTAAAAAAATGTGTCCACAAAAATGTGTAAGGTGAAAGGTTGCGTCAGTATTTTTAATGTTAATATGCTCTATTTAAGTCTATGAAAAAGTGGTTGTTTTGCACAAAATAGGTAAGAAATTTTAGCATCATGTTACTTATTTACACAGCTGTAAAAAACATATCCCTTTTTACATATTGTGTGCACAGACAACTACTTTCCCCATACACTTACATAAAGCACATTAATATAAAAAATACATAAATTTTGTATGTATATTTGTGCACGAACTGAAATATTGTTGTTCTTCAATTTTTTTTATCTAATGTATTTATGTACAATATTTTTGTGAATATAACAAAAATATAAGAAAAAAAGTACACAATCTTTCTGCGATTTTGCGGATCCATTTTTTTTAAATGAAATACGCTTAAAATATACTGTGTCATCATAGCCTGTATAGCTTGTGTGTGTGTGTGTGTATATATATATATATATATATATATATATATATATATACATACACACATTGCTCAAAAAAATAAAGGGAACACTTAAACAACACAATGTAACTCCAAGTCAATTACACTTCTGTGAAATTACACTGTCCACTCAGGAAGCAACACTGACAATCAATTTCACATTTAGCAGACAACTGGTGGAAATTAGAGGCAATTAGCAAGATACCCCCAATAAAGGAGTGGTTCTTCAGGTGGTGACGACAGATCACTTCTCAGTTCCTATGCTTCCCGGCTGATGATTTGGTAACTTTTGATTGCTGGCGGTGCTTTCACTCTAGTGGTAGCATGAGACAGATTCTACAACCCACACATGTGGCTCAGGAAGTGCAGCTCATCCAGGATGGCACATCAATGCGAGCTGTGGCAAGAAGGTTTGCTGTGTCTGTCAGCGTAGTGTACAGAGCATGGAGATGCTTCCAGTAGACAGGCCAGTACATCAGGAGACGTGGAAGAGGCCGTAGGAGAGCAACAACCCAGCAGCAGGACCGATACCTCTGCCTTTGTGCTAGGAGGAGCAGGAGGAGCACTGCCAGAGCCCTGAAAAATGACCTCCGGCAGGTCACAAATGTGCATTTGTCCACTCAAACGGTCAGAAACAGACTCCATGAGGGGGGTATGAGGGCCTGACGTTCACAGGTGTGGGTTGGGCTTGCAGCCCAACACCGTGCAGAACGTTTGGCATTTGCCAGAGAACACCAAGATTGACAAATTCGCCACTGGCGCCCTGTGCTCTTCACAGATGAAAGCAGGTTCACACTGAGCACATGTGATAGACGTGACAGAGCCTGGAGATGCCATGGAGAACGTTCTGCTGCCTGCAACATCCTCCAGCATGACCGATTTGGCGGTAGGTCAGTAATGGTGTGGGGTGGCATTTCTTTGGGGGCTGCAAAGCCCTCCATCTGCTTGCCAGAGGTAGCCTGACTTCCATTAGGTACCGAGATGAGATCCTCAGACCCCTTGTGAGACCATATGATGGTGCATTTGGCCTTGGGTTCCTCCTAATACAAGGCAATGCTACACCTCATGTGGCTGGAGTGTGTCAGCAGTTCCTGCAAGAGGAAGGCATTGATGCTATGGTCTGGCCCGCCCGCCCTGACCTGAATCGGATTTGAGCACATCTGGGACATCATGTCTCGCTCCATCCACCACAGATTGTCCAGGAGTTGGCGGATGCTTTAGTCCAGTTCTGGGAGAACATCCCTCATCAGGAGCATGCCCAGGCGTTGTAGGGAGGTTATATGGGCATGTGGAGGCCACACACACTACTGAGCCTTATTTTGACTTGTTTTAAAGACATTACATCATTTGGATCCGCCTGTAGTGTGGTTTTCCACTTTGATTTTTAGTTTGACTCCATAGCCAGACCTCCATCGGTTGATACATTTCATTTCCATTGACAATTTTTGTGTGATTTTGTTGACAGCACATTCAACTATGTGAAGATGAAAGTATTTCATACTATTCGTTCATTCATTCAGATCTAGGATGTGTTATCTTAGTGTTCCCTTTAGTTTTTGAGCAGTGTGTATATATATATACACTTATCTATTTCGTTTTTTTAAATTGTTTGTTTATTTTTTCCCCATTATGTACTCTATTATACCAACTATGATTAACATCTGGCCCCTCCCATTTGTGGCCCTGCCATGGCTAAAATCGTCTGAATATTGTAAAATGATCGGGCCTAATTTTGGTCCCAGTCCGGCCCAGCTACTTACTGATATACTATGGATATTTTTGCTGAATTTTCTACCCTGTATCTTCTTACCTTTTTGAATATGCACCATGGTGTCATTATTTTCCCCTCATTCTTTTCCTTTCTCTTTCTGAATCTTGTTTATTTATTTATTTAAACATTTGTGCATTTTGGAATATAAAATAGTTATTTTTTACCTTTTTCAGTTCTTCTCTTCCATGGTGGGAAACAGTCTGGTGATAAAGTGTTTGTTACCAATGGCTTAGAAGAGAATTTTGAAAATGCTCAAAAGACTTGCAGAGAAGCTGGTGGTGCCCTAGCAACTCCAAGAAATGCAGCAGAAAATAGTGCAGCGCAAGAGATACTCCACACAAAGGGGGAGTCAAGCAAATCTTTTTTGGGTATATCAGACATGCAAGTAGAAGGTATATTTAGATACATATCAGGTGAAAAGATTACATTTACTAACTGGAACTTAGGAGAGCCAAATAATAGCAAGGACAATGAAGACTGTGTGGAGATTCAAGACAATGGGAAATGGAACGACATTCCTTGCAATCTGCTTCGACTTGTTATATGTGAATTCCAATAAAGTTATTCAAACATGATAGCATGTACATGAAAAATGAATTGTCATTTAAAAGTCTTTAATGCACTGATCCAAAACTGCACAGCCATTAAGGACTCAGTCCATTTTCACCTTAACCCCTTAAGGACCAAGCCCATTTTCACCTTAAGGACCAGGCCAATTTTATTTTTGCATTTTCATTTTTTCCTCCTCGCCTTCTAAAAATCGTAACTCTTATATTTTCATCCACAGACTAGTATGAGGGCTCGATTTTTACGCAACTAGTTGTCCTTTGTAAGGACATCACTCATTTGATCGTAAAATGTATGGTGCAACCCAAAAAATACTATGTGTGGAGAAATTAAAAGGAAAAATAGCAAACTTTTTAGCCAAATTAGTGCGTTTAACCCCTTAAGGACCCGGGGGTTTTCCGCTTTTGCATTTTCGTTTTTCCTCCTTACCTTTAAAAAATCATAACTCTTTCAATTTTGCACCTAAAAATCCATATGATGGCTTATTTTTTGCACCTCCAATTCTACTTTGTAATGACATCAGTCATCTTACCCAAAAATCTACGGCGAAACAGGGGAAAAAAATCATTGTGAGACAAAATTGAAAAAAGAAAAAAAAAACGCCTTTTTGTAACTTTTGGGGGCTTCTGTTTCTACACAGTACATTTTTCAGTAAAAATGACACGCTATTTTTATTCTGTAGGTCCATATGATTAAAATGATACCCTACTTATATAGGTTTGATTTTGTTGTACTTTTGGAAAAAATCATAACTACATGCAGGAAAATTTATAAGTTTAAAATTGTCATCTTCTGATCCCTATAACTTTTTTATTTTTCCATGTATGGGGAGGTATGAGGGCTAATTTTTTTGCGCAGTGATCTGAAATTTTTAGCGGTACCATTTTTGTATTGATAGGACTTTCTGATTGCTTTTTATTCATTTTTTCATGATATAAAAAGTGCTGTACAATATTTTGGAATTGGAATTTTTTTGCGCGTACGCCATTGACCGTGCTGTTTAATTAATGATATATATTTTTAATTCTGACATGTCCACACGCGGCGATACCACATATGTTTATTTTTATCTACACAGTTTGTGTTTTTAAATGGGAAAAGGGGGGTGATTCAAACTTTTATTAGGGAAGGGGTTAAATGATCTTTATTCACTTTTTTTTTCACTAATCTTTTACATCGTTCAAAGGTTTCTCATAGGAAACCGTTGATCGATTATTCTGCCGCTTGACTGCTCATGCCTGGATCTCAGGCACTGAACAGTAATTCGGCATTTCTGCCGTTTGACTGTTCATGCCTGGATCTCAGGCACTGAGCAGTCATTCGGCGATCCTGTAAGCTGTTCGGGAAGCCGCAATTTCGCCGCTGCGGTCCTGAACAGCTCCCTGAGCTAACCGGCAACATTTTAGTTTCACTTTAGACGCGTGGCCCCGCGTTATAGTACGGGAGCAGACTCAAGACGTACATGTACCTAATGGGACCTTAAGGGGTTAAAATCCCTCTACCTATAACGTTTTGCATTTTTCTGTATAAGCCGTGGTATGAGGGCTCATTTTTTGTGACCATGATCTGTGCTTTTTATTGATATCACTAGAGATGAGCAAACTTTTCCAAAATTCGATTCGGCCGATTCACCGAATTTTCCGAAAAAGTTTGTATCGATGCAAATTTTTTTGCGGCAAATCTATAATAAAAAAGGCTATTTCTAGCCTGCATACAGCCTCTATAGGGGTATAGAACACTTTGCTGTGTTCTAAAACGCATATGGAGTGTGCTGGGATAGTGAAATAATACTGTTATTCAAAATAACATGTAGATTACCGGCATAGCTTTTAAAATCACTGCCGCACAGCAGCACAATGACAGAGCCTGGTGGTGGCATCAGTGTCAGGAGACCAAATAGTGACTGAATGACACAGCGTGGAGGTGTTGGCAGCATGAGGAGACCATATAGTGGCTGAATGGCACAGCGTGGAGGTGATGTCAGCATGAGGAGACCTTATAGTGGCTGAATAGCACAGCATGGAGGTGTTGGCAGCATTAGGACACCATATAGTGGCTGAATGACACAGCGTGGAGATGTTGGCAGCATGAGGAGACCATGTAGTGGCTGAATGGCACAGTGTGGAGATGTTGGCAGAATGAGGACACCATATAGTGGCTGAACGACACAGTGTGGACATGTTGGCAGCATGATGAGACCATATAGTGGCTGAATGACACAGCGTGGAGGTGTTGGCAGCATGAGGAGACCATATAGCGGATGAATGGCACAGCCCGGAGTTGCCAGCAGCATGAGTAGGCACTAGGCCTTCACAATCCCTAAGATTAAAAGATGAATCAAGAAATTTAAACTGAAGATTTCGGATAGCTGATGCATGAGTACACACCAGGGCTTCACAATCCCTAAGAAAAAACACAACAATTTTAGAAATTTTTGAAGAACATTTTGGATAGCGGGTGCTACCCATGAGAAAATTTTAAATTCCCACACCCAGGCCCAGCAGTGGCATCAGTAAACAATATATTGCCTGAATGACACAGCCTGGAGTTGGCTGATGCACGAGTACACAGCAGGGCTTCACAATCCCCCCCCCCCCCCCCCAAAAAAAAACACCACAATTTTAGAAATGTTTTTAAAAGATTTTGGATAGCGGGTGCTACCTATGAGAAAATTTGAAATTCCCAGACCCAGGCCCCACAGCGGCATCAGTAAACCATATATTGCCTGACTGACACAGCCTGGGAGTTGGCTGATGAACGAGTACACAGCAGGGCTTCACAATCTCCCCAAAAAAACACAACAATTGTACAAATTTATGAAGAAGACTTTTGGATAGCAGGTGCTACCTATGAGAAAATTTGAAATTCCCAGACCCAGGCCCAGCAGCGGCATCAGTAAACTATATATTGCCTGAATGACACAGCCTGTAGTTGGCTAATGCACGAGAACACATCAGGGTTTCACAATCCCCCCAAAAAAAACAATAATTTTAGACATTTTGGAAAAAGATTTTGGATAGCGGGTTTTGCCTATGAGAAAATTTGAAATTCCCAGACCCAGGCCCAGCAGCGGCAGCAGTAAACCATATATTGTCTGAATGACACAGCCTGGAGTTGGTTGATGCATGATTACACACCAGGGCTTCACAATCCCACCAAAAAAACACAACAATTGTAGAAATTTATGAAGAAGACTTTTGGATAGCGGGTGCTACCTATGAGAAAATTTGAAATTCCCAGACCCAGGCCCAGCAGCGCCATCAGTAAACCATATATTGCCTGAATGACACTGCCTGGAGTTGGCTGATGCATGAGTATGCAACAAAGCTGCATAATCCCTAATAAAAAAGACAAACATTTTTGACGAAAAATGTTGACGAAAATTTAGGACAGCGGCTGCTACCTATATATTACCTGAATGACGCAGCCTGGAGTTGGCTGCAGCATGAGAAGACCATTGAAATGTCAGATTTTTTTTATTTGAACTTTAAATCAAAATTTGTGTCCCAAACCCTGCCAAGCACCCACAAGGCTCATGTGGCCATGAGATGTAAGTACAACGTCTCCATAGCCCTGACTGGCCATTTTTTGTTTTTGTACCTTTGATTAAGAACAAGCGCATATCCAAGAATCCAGAAGACACCAAAAGACATTCTTCTCTAAAATAATTTTTTATGAAATAAAGAACCAGAGTTCATCCCTCTCCGTATTATTTTTGAAAATTTTAATTAAAAAAATCACACGCAACAAATGTTCAATGGTGTAATGGTTATTATTCTTAGTTAGTACGGTCGAAAAAAGACATATGTCCATCAAGTTCAACCAGGGAATTAAGAGGTAGGGGTGTGATATTGGGGAAGGGATGAGATTTTATATTTCTTCATAAGCATTAATGTTATTTTGTTCCAGGAATGTATCTAATCCTGTTTTAAAGCTGTTAATTGTTCCTGCTGTGACCAGTTCCTGAGGTAGACCGTTCCATAAATTCACAGTCCTCACGGTAAAGAAGGCGTGTCGCCCCTTGAGACTAAACTTTTTCTTCTCCAGAAGGAGGGAGTGCCCCCTCGTCCTTTGGGGGGGTTTAACCTGGAACAGTTTTTCTCCATATTTTTTGTATGGGCCATTAATATACTTATATACGTTTATCATATCCCCCCTTAAACGTCTCTTCTCAAGACTAAACAATTGTAACTCCTTTAATCGCTCCTCATAGCTAAGATGCTCCATGCCCCATATTATTTCAGTCGCGCGTCTCTGCACCCTTTCCAACTCCGCAGTGTCCCTTTTATGGACAGGTGCCCAAAACTGAACAGCATATTCCAGGTAAGGCCGTACCAATGATTTATAAAGTGGGAGTATTATGTCCCTGTCCCTTGAGTCCATGCCTCTTTTGATACATGACAATATCCTGCCGGCTTTGGAAGCAGCAGCCTGACATTGCATGCTATTCTGTAGTCTGTGATCTACAAGTACACCCAGATCCTTCTCTACCAGTGACTCTGCCAGTTTAATCCCCCCTAAGACATACGATGCATGCAGGTTATTAGTACCCAGATGCATAACTTTACATTTATCCACATTGAACCTCATTTGCCAAGTGGATGCCCAGACACTTAGTCTATCCAAGTCATCTTGGAAATATGTAGATAGATTCCTCTTAGAAAGGCGCTGGTACCCAAGGATGGAGATAAACTTCTTTATTGGCAACGCGTTTCGATCCCGAACCGGGATCTTCGTCAGGGATGCCTGACGAAGATCCCGGTTCGGGATCGAAACACGTTGCCAATAAAGAAGTTTATCTCCATCCTTGGGTACCAGCGCCTTTCTAAGAGGAATCTATCTACATATTTCCTTTCATTGCCCACTACCGGACTGACGGATGTCAAACCGGGTGGTTCCTCGTGGCAGCGGTGTCCCGTGATTTCTACGCTACTATAGGTGTTGTGCTCTAAGCGCAACACTTAGGGGTAAGAACCCATCTTTATGTTACACTTTCACTACCATCAAACGGTCCTCACTAGGGGCGCACCTCTTGTTGTTTTTTCTCGTTTTTTATTATCCAAGTCATCTTGTAACTTATGCACATCCTCTATAGACTGTACCGTGCTACAAAGCTTGGTGTCATCTGCAAAGATAGAAACAGAGCTGTTAATACCATCCTCTATATCATTGATAAATAAATTAAACAACAGCGGTCCCAGTACTGAACCTTGGGGTACACCACTAATAACCGGGGACCAATCAGAGTACGAATCATTGACCACCACTCTCTGGGTACGATCCATGAGCCAGTGTTCAATCCAGTTACAAACTAAAATTTCCAAACCCAAAGACCTTAACTTACCTGTCAGACGTCTATGAGGGACAGTATCAAACGCTTTAGCAAAATCCAGAAACACTATATCCACAGCCATTCCTCTGTCAAGGCTTCTACTCACCTCTTCATAAAAGCAAATTAGATTGGTTTGACAACTTCTATCCTTAGTAAACCCATGCTGGCTATCACTTATAATACAATTATCCCCTATGTATTCCTGTATGTAATCCCTTATAAGTCCTTCAAACAATTTACCCACAATGCACGTTAAACTTACCGGTCTATAGTTTCCTGGGGAAGACCTAGAGCCCTTTTTGAAGATTGGCACCACATTCGCCTTGCGCCAGTCCCTTGGCACAATACCAGACACCAGAGAATCTCTAAATATCATGAACAGGGGTACAGATATTACTGAACTTACCTCTCTAAGAACTCTTGGGTGTAGTCCATCCGGTCCTGGGGATTTGCTTACATTTATATCACTTAACTTACCTTGTACCATCTCTACATTAAGCCAGTTCAGTACATTACATGATGTGTTACCAGCACTGACCTGGCCAATGTCAGCTCCTTCTTCCATAGTGTATACAGAACTAAAGAACCCATTCAGTAGCTCCGCCTTCTCTTGATCGCCTGTGACAACCTCCCCATTATCATTATTAAGGGGTCCTCCATACTCTGTCCTTGGTTTTTTTACATTTATATATCTAAAAAAATATTTAGGATTAGTTTTGCTGTCTTTGGCCACCTGTCTCTCATTTTGAATTTTTGCTGTTTTTATTACATTTTTACAGATTTTATTAAGCTCCTTGTACTGTTTAAATGTTATAGCTGACCCATCAGATTTGTATTTTTTGAAGGCTATTTTTTTGTTGTTTATTGCTCTTTTAACATCATGTGTCAGCCATGTAGGATTTCGTTTTAATCGTTTATATTTGTTCCCCTTTGGTATATATTTAGCTGTATAGTTATTTAGAGTTGATTTAAAGATGTCCCATTTACCTTCTGTATCAGTATTTGACAACACCTCCCCCCAGTCTATGTCCTGTAGTGCAGCCCTCAGCCCAGGGAAATTTGCCTTTTTAAAGTTATATGTTTTTGCCTTCCCCGCCTGTCTTTGTTTTCTACATTTTAAGTCAAAAGTAACTATATTGTGGTCGCTATTACCAAGGTTTTCCCGCACAGTTACATTACCAACCAGCTCTGCGTTGTTGGAAATGATCAGATCCAACAAGGCATCACTTCTTGTTGGGTCCTCCACAAACTGGCCCATAAAATTATCCTGCAATAAATTTAAGAATTGTCGCCCCTTTGTAGTTTTAGCCAACCCCGGACCCCAATCTATATCTGGATAGTTAAAATCTCCCATTATTACCACTGTACCTGCCCGGGCGGCCCTCTCTATTTGTTTACACACACTATGGCATCGTTCACACTGACTTTCATACCACTTCTTACATACAGACAGACTCCACCACCTTTTCTGTTCATTCTATCCTTGCGAAACAATGTAAACCCCTGCAGATTGACAGCCCAGCCATGCGAGGAGTCCAGCCATGTCTCAGTGACCCCAACTATATCAATATGTTCCTCCAGTATCAAGGCCTCAAGCTCCCCCATTTTATTTGCTAGGCTTCTGGCATTTGTGAACATACACTTTACATTTCCATCCTTTATGTTATTGGGGTTAATGTCATTCAAGGGTGTAAGTTTTATTTTCCTATGAAGCTTATTCCTATTAACTATTCTAACCCCTCCCTCCGCTCCACCCCCAGGTACATTTATAATTCCCACCTCTCTATCTACACTATCTTCCCCCTCTTTGCTGTAGGTTCCCTCCCCGCAAGTCCCTAGTTTAAACACTCCTCCACCCTTCTAGCCATCTTCTCCCCAAGCAAAGCTGCACCCTCCCCATTGAGGTGCAGCCCGTCCCTACGGTAGAGCCGGTAACCGACAGCGAAGTCAGCCCAGTTCTCCATGAACCCAAACCCTTCCATCCTACACCAGCTTCTGAGCCACTTGTTTACCTCCCTGATCTCCCGCTGCCTCTCTGGTGCGGCTCGTGGTACTGGTAGTATTTCAGAAAAGACTACCTTGGAGGTCCTTGCCTTAAGCTTGCGGCCTAAGTCCCTGAAATCATTTTTAAGGACACTCCACCTACCTCTTACTTTGTCATTGGTGCCAATATGTACCATGACTGCTGGGTCCTCTCCAGCCCCGCCCAACAACCTGTCAACCCGATCCGCGATGTGCCGAACTCGTGCGCCAGGCAGACAACACACTGTTCGGCGATCCCGGTCTTTGTGACAGATTGCCCTGTCTGTCCCCCTAATAATTGAGTCCCCCACCACTAGCACCTGTCTGGCCTGCCCTGTACTCCTCCCTCCCTCCTTACTGGAGCAGACACCCCCCCTGGCGGTCAGAGGCAGTATCCTGCTGCAGTTCTGCTAGCTCTGTAATGGCATCCCCCTCATCTGCCAAGCGGGCAAACTTGTTGGGGTGTGCCAGTTCAGGACTAGCCTCCCTGACACTTTTTCCCCTACCCCTCTTTCTAACTGTAACCCAGCTAACTGCCTGACTTTCCTGCAACTCCGTCCCACTGTCCTCCCCCACCTCTATTCCCGAGAGTGCCTGCTCAGTGAGCAGGAGACTCCTCTCCATGTTGTTAATGCTTCTCATTGTTGCCAGTCGCCCCTCTAGATGCAGGATCTGGGCTTCCAAACGGACAACTAGCACACATCTCGCACAACAATATGCACCCTCAAACTGTTGTTCAAGGATTGCATACATTGAACAGGATGTACATTGGACTGCATTTTCCAACATGGAGGCCATCTAGTTATGGGGATTTCACAAATGTATAGGAAAAAACAGACAGTCAAAATTACACTTAAAATTTTTTATAGACCTTGTGGGTTCAAAAATTAAAACTCACAGCGATCTCAACCTCCTGCTTTCAAACTCCAGTTTTTTAAACTCCTCTTTCACGCCCCCTCTTACACAGCAACACTCAGAAAGAGCAAGCTCTCAATAAGAGTCCCAAGCTAAGATTTATACACCTAATGCCCAATCTACTCCTCCTCCCCCCAAAATATGAATGTGGGCTATAGGCAGTCGCACCCACTCCACAGATTCACTCCGCACAACAGATAATCACAGTTTTTTAAACTCCTCTTTCACGCCCCCTCTTAAACAGCAACACTCAGAAAGAGCAAGCTGGAAAATTCAAGTTTATTACTGTGAAAATTATCAGAAAATTAGAAAAAAACACTACCCAAGAGTGTTTAATAACCCCATACATTGCACCAAAAACATTGAAATTTTAATTAAGCATGTATGTATGTATTTCAAAAATCCTAAAATTAAAGGCCCAAGCCCAAAATCATCATGAAGTCAAGTAGTTCCTAAAAGACACATGAGCAGTCAGGAGTAGGTATCAGCAGTACCCAAGAGGCTTTCATAACCCCTTACATTGCACGATCAATAGTGAGATCGAGCAATAACAGGTGTGTTATGCCCTCAGATGTCCAGGGCTGCACGCGCGCTACACTGAACGGACCAGCGTGTGTCTATCCTTCACCGACAGGTGCGGGTAACCCGCTGAACCCCGTTTGAGATAGGGATCAAGGATTGCAATTATTTGCCAGGGAAAGAAGAATCCCAACTAAGCTCTGGTTCATTAAGTCCCTGCCCTTTGTACACACCGCATGTCTCTACTACCGATTTGATGGTTTAGTGAGGTCCTCAGATTGGCCCTGTCAGGGTAGGTGAAGGGCCTGGCAGAGCGTTGAGAATTTAAAGATAATTGTTGAAATTTGCATTAGGCATGTATTAGCTACTGCTAAACATCCAAAAATTAAAGGCCCAAGGCTTGAGGCATCAGGGAGGCAAGTAGTTCCTGAAAGACACAGGATGAGTCAGGAGCAGGCATTCGCAGTACCCAAGAGGGTTTCATAATCCCTTACATTTAAATATCAATGTTGACATTTGCATTAGGCATGTATTTAGCTACTGCTAAACATCCAAAAATTAAAGGCCAGAAGCACCCGTGAGGCAAGTAGTTCCTGAAAGACACAGGATGAGTCAGGAGCAGGCATTTGCAGTATCAAAGAGGGTTTCATAACCCCTTACATTTAAAGATCAATGTTGACATTTGCATTAAGCATGTATTTAGCTACTGCTAAACTTCCAAAAATTAAAGGCCCAAGGCCAGAAGCATCAGTGAGGCAAGTAGTTCCTGAAAGACACAGGAAGAGCCAGGAGCAGGCAATCACAGTACCAAAAAGGGTTTCATAACCCCAATTGATAACCCAAGAGGGTTTTATAACCAACCATAATTGGGAAGTGTTGGTGTAGCAGGATGGTCAATCTACTCTGAGGCGTCTGGCATTGGTGGCTGGAAATCCAGGCTGATCCATCCCAGATTCATCTTGGCAAACGTCAGTCTATTCACATTTTTAGTGGACAGACGAGTTCGCCTTGGGGTGACTATGGCCCCGGCCGCACTAAACACCCGCTCTGATGGCACAATATTGGCTGGGCAGGACAGCTTTTCAAGGGAAAACTCTGCTAGTTGTAGCCATAAATCAAGTTTGGCTGCTGATTGAGCTGGTACTGCTCCTGCCATCCCTGCCCAGCAGCCATGGCAGTGGAAGGTAAGCGCAGAGGGCCCCCCGAGTGATACCTGCGAGTGGATGGTCCTTGTGGCTGATAGGCATTGGCCAACTGACTACGTAAAATGTCTCTGTAGTAGGTCAGTTTTTCCTCCCTCTCAGTGGGTGTAAAAAAGGCCCCCATTCTGGGACGGTAGTGAGCGTTTAATAAGGTGGAGATCCAGAAGATCCCGCTGATGAATTTTGACAATTCAGGAGTCACTACGCAAGCAACTGAGCATACATCGTGCCATTTGCGCCAGTGACTCGGAGGGACTACCTGCCACCATCTCCACTGCATACTGCCACGGTGTGTCTGGGTCCTCTGTCTCGCCTTCCTCATAACCCTCCAGCTCCTCTGGCTGCTCTTGCTCCTCCTCTCCTGTCCGATGACTAGAAACACCGGCCATCTCATCCAACCTAAACTGTGCTCCGCTCTGCCCTCATCATTCTCCTCCTCCAGTTCAGCCTCCACAGGGCTCATGTTGCCTTGAGATGTAGGCAACATTTCCATTACCGTGACCAGCCATGGTTTCAATCATTTGTTGTAGGAAATGTAGGAGTGGAATGACGTTGTTCATTGCGTAATCCAGGCGACTTACAAATAATGTGGCTTCCTCAAAGGGCCTCAACAAACGACAGGTGTCACGTATGAGCTGTCACTGGTTCACATTGACGTTACACAGGGGAGTACTCCTATCTGCTTGGATCTTCAAGAAATCGGTTTTTCTTTGTTCGTATAGTCTGTCCAAAATATGGAGGGTGGAATTCCAACGTGTGTCAACGTCACAAATAAGACAGAAGTGCATGCACAGTTTCCTTGCCATTTTCAGGATGTTTTGAAAATGGGGTGAAGACTTGAGGAAGTGCTGGACAACCAGATTCAACACGTGTGCCATGCAGAGCGCATGTTTCACACTTCCTTGTCACAGCGTGGACACGATGTTCATCCCGTTGTCGGTCACCATGGTTCCTATTTCCAGATTTCGTGGAGTAAGCCATACTCGGATTTCTTTACGAATGAACTTTAGCAGTTCCTCCCCTGTGTGGCCAAGGCAAACAATGTGAAGATCAGCTTGACACCGCCGTGCCCTACACACATGGTACGATGAAGGGCCACCGAGATTTGGACGTGCAGTTGAGGTCGAGGACACTGTGAAGGATGAGGAGGTGGCGTCGCATACTGTAACAGGACCAACTGCCTGAGAGCGAGAGCGTGGAGGAGGAAGCGGTTTGACGTGTCCAAGTTGCTGTTGTGGCTGTGCAGTAACCACATTTACCCAGTGGGCCGTAAAAGACAAGTATTGTCCTGCCCTTAATTACAGCTCCACACGTCGGCACTGCCGTACACTTTTGAAAACACCGAAAGGCTCAAGGTCTGACCCACCTTCTCTTGTACAAACTTATGCAGGGCTGGTACTGCCTTCTTCGCAAAGAAATGACGGCTTGGGACTCTCCACCTCGGCTCGGCACAAGCCATCAATTCTCTGAAAGGTGCAGAGTCCACCACTTGAAAAGGGAGGGACTGCAACACCAGCAACTTGGACAGGAGCACATTCCACTTCTGCGCCGTTGGATGAGTGGGCGCATACTGTTGTCTCTTGGACATGTGTTCCGAGCCGGAGTGGGCTACTTTTCTAGTGGCTCCAGCGCTGCAATAAGCGGTGGATTATATAGTCCGAGCGGTTTCTGAACTAGTCGGTGCTTGAGATAAGCAGATGAATACTATGTAGCACATCCCGTAAACAGCGGTCAGTATTGCTACTGCAGTGTTACATTGTAGTGGCGAACTCTTCCGCTGAAACTGTTTTCATTTCGCTAGCATAATAATGCATTTCAGTGTCTCTGACATGTATCTAATTTAATTGTGATTTTTATTACCTATGAATATGAATGTTTTAAATGTCTATGCACTTTTTTATATACATTGTCCTCCCCCTTTAGCCCCGTGACTCGGCGGCAGTTGCAGGACTTGTGCATTTAAAACTTGGCGCATTTTCTCTGTAAATCATTCTGCCTGATGAAGAAACCGGTCCAGATTCGAAACTTTTAAGTTGCATTATCTCCAATAAAATTGCCTGGCTTAAACTCTCGGCAATTTCCAGTCATTTAGGAAGGCGCCTATCGGACAGTCTCTCATTTTTTGTTCACATATTATTGCAATGACCGGACTGAGAAGTTACGGGAATTGGACACCGAGGCTGCCACCTGTTATCGACCCAAGCGAGTCTACATGCCATCCAAGGTGTTGTACTCTCAGTACAACACCATACGGTAAGGTGCAATTTATCCATACACCTCACTATAACATCCGGCAGTTTTACACCAGGAGCGCACCTCTCTTTTTCAATTGTTCTAATGAATGCTGATAGGCTTCATCTCACATGTGATTCAGGTTCATCCAGTGAACCAGTGGCAGCTCATACGTGACACCTGCCATTTGCTGAGGCCCTTTGAGGAAGCCACATTATTTGCAAGTCGCCTGGATTACACCATGAACGATTCCACTGCTACATTTCCTACAACAGATGATTGAAACGATGTCTGGTCACGGCAATGGAGACGTTGCCCCTACATCTCACTGCTACATGAGCCCTGTGGGGGCTGAACTGGAGGAGGAGAATGAGGGGCAGAGTGGAGCACAGTTTAGGTTGGATGAGATGGGCGGTGTTTCTAGTCATCGGACAGGAGAGGAGGAGCAGGGAGAGGAGCTAGAGGGTTATGAGGAAGGCAAGACAGAGGACCCAGACACACCGTGGCAGTATGCAGTGGAGATGGAGGCAGGTAGTCCCTCTGAGTCACTGGCGCAAATGGCACAATGCATGGTCAGTTGCTTGCGTAGTGACCCCCGAATTGTCAAAATTCGTCAGCGGGATGACTTCTGGCTCTCCACCCTATTGGATCCTCGCTACCGTCCCAGACAGGGGACCTTTTTTACAACCACTGAGAGGGAGGACAAACTGACCTACTACAGAGAGATCCTATGTAGTCAGTTGGCCGAGGCCTATCTGCGACATGGTCCATCCACTCGCAGGTCTGACTCAGGGGGCCCTCTGCGCTCACCTTCCACTGCCATGGCTGCTGGGGAGGGGAGGGGTGGCAGGTGCAGTAGCAGCTCCATTATCAACAGCCTAAGTCTACAGTCGGTGATGAGTAGATTTCTTCACCCATTTAGTGAAGCAACTCAACAGCAGCAGGTAGACATGAAGCAGGACCTGAACCAGCAGGCGATGGCATACCTTGACATGGCCATGCCAACAAACCTTGAAGAGTCGCTGGAGTTCTGGGCAGCCAAACTTGATTTATGGTCGCAACTAGCAGAGTTTGCCCTGGAAAAGCCGTCCTGCCTGGCCAGTAATGTGCCATCGGAGCGGGTGTATAGTGCGGCTGGGGCCATAGTCACCCCAAGGTGAACTCGTCTATCCACGAAAAATGTGGAGAGACTGACCTTTGTGAAGATGAATCAGGGATGGATCAGGCAGGATTTCGAGCCACCAATGCCAGATGCCTCAGAGTTGATTGACCATTCTGCTACACCAACACTTCACAATTATGGTTATGAAACCCTCTTGGGTTATCAATTAGGGTTATGAAACCCTCTTGGGTACTGCGAATGCCTGCTCCTGACTCATACTTACCTCACTGATGCTTCTGGCCTTGTGCCTTTAATTTTTGGAAGTTTAGCAGAAGCTAAATACATGCTTAACCACTTCCGACGAAGGACGAGTCAGCTCGTCTTAATCAGCGAGCACTTGCCGTGTTAGGATGAGCCGGCTCATCCTGAAGCTAAACTGTCACAGCGTATAGAGAAGTGACTTTGGCTGTCACAGACAGCTGATAGTCACAGACTTTGGCCGCGGGACCCCCCCCCCCCCCCCTGCGGCTGGCCCCGCCCCCCGATTGCTGGGAATTGCTGTGAATTCACATTGAACAATCATAGCAAAGGCAGTTGAAAAAACTGCCTTTCACAGCTCCGATCTCAGTGCAGGGAGATCAGTGAGGAGATCGGGGCTGTGTGAGCTCTGTGTGAAGTAAAACATCACACAAGCCCACATCGACCCTTATATAACCCCCCCCCCCCCCATACCCATCCTATTGCTACTGCATAGGTGACATCAGCTGTCTTGGACAGCTGATTGTCACCATGCAGTGATTTCTGCAAAGTTTGAGCCTCCTTATGTTGCTAAACTACAACTCCCAGCATGCCCAGACAGCTGTTGGCTGTCAGGGCATGCTGGGATTTGTAGTTTTGCAACATCTGGAGAGCCACAATTTGGAGATCACTGTTCAGTGGTCTCTAAACTGTAGACCTCCCAATGTTGCAAAACTACAACTCCCAGCATGCCCATACAGCTGTGTTCTGTGTGGGCATGCTGGGATTTGTAGTTTTGCAACAGCTGGAGGGCTACAGTTTGGAGATCACTGCAGTGGTCTTTAAACTGTGGCTCACCAGATGTTGTAAAACTACAACTCCCAGCATGCATGAACAGCAAACAGCTATCTCAGCATGCTGGGAGTTATAGTTGCGTGCCTCAAGCTGTTGCATAACTACAACTCCCAGCATGCCCTTTGGCTATCAGTGCATGCTGTGAGTTGTAGTTTTGCCACAGCTGGAGGCACACTGGTGAGGAAACAGAGTTAGGTAACAGAACCTAACTCAGTGTTTCCCCACCAGTGGGCCTCCAGCTGTTGCAAAACTACAACTCCCAGCATGCACTGACAGACCGTGCATGCTGGGAGTGGTAGTTTTGTAACAGCTGGAGGCACCCTGGTGTGGAAGGACTGAGTTTGTCTGTTACCTAGCAGAGTGTTTCCTCACCAGTGTGCCTCCAGCTGTGGCAAAACTACAACTCCCAGCATGCACGGTCTGTCAGTCGATGCTGAGAGTTGAAGTTTTGCAACAGCTGGAGGTTTGCCCCCCACCTCCTCCCCCCCAGGTGGAGACATCCTGTTTGGGAAACACTGCTGTAGGGTATTTGTGGTGTTAGAGTCAATTGTAATGCTTGCATCCAGGTCCGCCCTATGCAAATCCCAAATTTAGCCCTCAAATGCTTTCTCACTTCGGAGCCCTGTCATATTTCAAGGAAACAGTTTAGGTTCATTTCTGTACTCGGGAGAAATTGGGTTACAAATTTGGGGGGGGCTTTTTCTCCTTTTACCCCTTAAGAAAAGGAAAAGTTGGGGGCTACACCAGCCTGTTAGTGAAAAAAAATTACACTAACATGCTGGTGTTGCCCCATACTTTTTATTTTCACAAGCGGTAAAAGGAAGAAAAGACCCCCAAAATTTGTAAGGCAATTTCTCCTAAGTACGGAAATACCCCATATGTGGGCGCAAAATGCTCTGCGAGTGCACAGCAGGGCTCAGGAGTGAGAGAGCACTATGTACATTTGAGGCCTAAATTGTTGATTTGCACAGAGGTGGCTGATAGTTGCAAAAAAAACACCCACATAAGACCCCATTTTGGAAACTTCACCTCTCAGGGAACGTAATAAGGGGTATAATGAGCCTTAACACCCCACAGGTGTTTGACCAATTTTCATTAAAGTTGGACATGAAAATAAAAAAATTAGATTTTTTTCACTAAAATGGTGGTGTTACCCCAATTTTTTTATGTTCACAAGAGGTAATAGGAGAAAAAGCCCCCCAAAATTTGTAACCCCATTTCTTCTGAGTATATAAATACTCCATATGTGGGTGTAAAGTTCTCTGCTGGCGTACTACAATGCTCAAAAGAGAAGGAGCGCCATTGGTCTTTTAGAGAGGGAATATGTCTGGAATTGAAGGCTATGTGAGTTTACAAAGCCCCCATGGTGCCAGAACAGTGGACCCCCCCACATGTGACCCCATTTTGTAAACTACACCCCTCACGTAATGTAATAAGGGGTACAGTGAGCATTTATGCCCCACAGGTGTCTGACAGATTTTTGGAACAGTGGTCCATGAAAATGAAAAATGTAATTTTCCAAAGATCTATCAAACGCCAGTGGGGTGTAAATGCTCACTGTACCCTTTGTTACATTCTGTGAGGGGTGTAGTTTGCAAAATGGGGTCACATGTGGAGGGGGTCTACAGTTCTGGCACCACGGGGGGCTTTGTAAATGCACATGGCCCCCGACTTCTATTCCAACCAAATGCTCTCTCCCAAAGACCAATGGCGCTCCTCCTGTTCTGAGACCTGTAGTGCGCCAACAGAGCACTTTACGTCCACATATGGGGTATTTCCTTACTCATGAGAAATTGGGCTTCAAATTTTGAGGTCTATTTTCTCCAATCACCCCCTGTGAAAATGAAAACATTTTCACGTCCAACTTCAAAGCAAACCTGTCAAACACCTGTGAGGTGTTAAGGCTCACTATACCCCTTGTTACGTTCCTGGAGGGGTTTAGTTTCCCAAAGAGTGTGCCATGTGTTTTTTTTTTTTGCTGTTCTGGCACCATGGGGGCTTCCTAAATGCAACATGCCGCCCAAAAACCATTTCAGCTAAATTCGCCCTCCCACAGTTGCTCTTTCCCCTTTGATCCATGTTGAGAGCCCGCAGAGCCCTTTGCGTTTACATATGAGGTACTTCCTTACTCGAGGGAAATTAGACTACAAATTTTGAGGGACTTTTTCTCCTTATACCCCTTGTAAAAATGAAAAAAATTGGGCTACATGAACATGTTAGTGTAAAAAATGGAGATCTTAATTTTTCTGCTCCCTTTTGCTGCTGTTCCTGTGAAACACCTGAAGGGTTAACAAACTTTCTGAATGTCATTTTGAATACTTTTAGGGGTGAAGTTTCTATAAATGGGTCATTTGTGGGGTATTCCTCAAAGAAAGGCCCCTCAAATCCACTTCAAACTTAACTTCAAACTGAATTTTGAATTTTTCATGAAAAATTAGAAAATTGCTGCTATACTTTGAAGCCCTCTAATGTCTTCAAAAAGTAAAAACATGTCAACTTTATGATGTCAACATAAAGTTGACATATTGTATTTGTGGATCAATATATAATTTATTTGGAATGTCCATTTTCCTTACAAGCAGAGAGTTTCAAAGCTCAAAAAATGCAAAATTTTTGAAATTTTCATGAAATTTTGAGATTTTTCACTAAGAAAGGATGCAAGTAACAACGGAAATTTACCACTATGTTAAAGTGAAATATGTCATGAAAAAACAATCTCAGAATCAGAATGAAAGGTAAAAGCATCTTAGAGTTATTAATGCATAAAGTGACAGTGGTCAGATGTGCAAAAAAGGGCTGTGTCCTTAAGGGGTTAATGCAAATGTCAACATTGATATTTAAATGAAAAGAGGTTATGAAACCCTCAGGTGTACTGCTGATGCCTGCTGCTGTGTCTTTCAGGAATTACTTGGCTTACCGATGCTTCTGAGCTTGGGCCTTAATTTTTTGGATGGTAGCACTACCTAACATTCATCTTCAACAGAGATTTCAACGTTCACCTTTTAATTTTAGGGGTTGTGAACCCCTCTTGTCTACTCATGCTGCTTCCTACACCACTCTGTCAGCCCGTTGATCCTGTGACAGTGTGCGATTCCGCCTCCACATCCTCCACTGTGTCCTAAGCCTCCACTGCCCGGACAAGTTTCAGTGGCCCTTCAGCATACCATGTGTGCACGGAACTGCAGTGTCATGTTGTTCTTCACATAGTTTGCCCTGGCGAAAAGTCTTGTAAACAATGGCCTGTCAGGACAATGGAGACTTTGTGCCTACATCTCACAACCACATGAGCCCTGTGGGGGCTTGTTAGATTTGGTCCTTTATACCCACATGCCGGGGTCCGGGACACTCAAACTTTGATTTAAATTTCAAAAAAAAAAATCTGACATTTCAATTGTCTCCTCATGCTTCAGCCAACTCCAGGCTGTGTCATTGAGGCAATATATTGTTTACTGATGCCACTGCTGGGCCTGGGTCTGGGAATTTCAATTTTATAAAAGGTAGCACCAGCTATCCAAAATCTTCATTTAAAATTTCTAAAATTCTTGTGTTTTTTCTTAGGGATTGTGAAGCCCTGGTGTGAACTCATGCATCAGCCAACTCCAGGCTGTGTCATTCAGGCAATATATGGTTTACTCATGCCGCTGCTGGGCCTGGGTCTGGGAATAAAAATTTTATGATAGGTAGTACCCGCTATCCAAAATCCTCTTCTAAAATTTCAATAATTGTTGTGTTTTTTTTAGGGATTGTGATGCCCTGGTGTGTACTCATGGATCAGCCAACTAGAGGCTGTGTCATTCAGGCAATATATGGTTTACTGATGCCGCTGCTGGCCCTTGGTCTGGGAATTAAAATTTTGTTATAGGTAGCCCCAGCTATCCAAAATCTTCTTCTAAAATTTCAAAAATTTTTGTGTTTTTTTTAGGGATTGTGATGCCCTGGTGTGTACTCCTGCCTCAGCCAATTCCATGCTGTGTCATTCAGGCAATATATGGTTTACAGATGCCGCTGCTGGGCCTGGGTCTGGGAATTAAAATGTTATTATAGGTAGCACCAGCTATCCAAACTCTTCATTTTATCTTTCAAAAATTCTTGTGTTTTTTCTTGGGGATTGTGAAGCCCTGTTGTGTACTCATGCTTAAGCCAACTCCATGCTGCTGTGTCATGGTTTACTGATGCTGCTGCGGGGCCTGGGTCTGGGAATTAAAATTTGATGATAGGTAGCATCAGCTATCTAAAATCTTAATTTTAAATTAAAAAAATTCTTGTGTTTTTCCTTAGGGATTGTGAAGCCCGGGTGTGTACTCATGCTTCAGCCAACTCCAGGCTGTGTCATTCAGGCAATATATGGTTTACTGGTGCCCCTGCTGTGCCTGGGTCTGGGAATAAAAAATTTGTTATGGTAGGTAGCACAAGCTATCCAAAATCTTCGGTTTAAATTTCTAAATTCATCTTTTAATCATAGGGATTGTGAAGGCCTAGTGCCTACTCATGCTGCTGGCAATTTCTGGCTGTGCCTTTCAGCCACTATATGGTGTCCTCATGCTTCAGCCTCATCCACGCTGTGTTATTCAGCCACTATGTGGTGTCCTCATGCTGCCAACAACTCCATGCTGTGTCATTCAGCCACTATATGGTGTCCTCATCCTTCAGCCTCATCCAAGCTGTGCCATTCAGCCACTATATGGTCTCATGCTGCCAACACCTTAACCCTGTGTCATTCAGCCACATTATGGTGTCCTCATGCTGCCAACAACTCCATGCTGTGTCATTCAGCCACTATATGGTCTCCTCATGTTGCCAAGACCTAAAAGTTGTGTCATTCAGCCACTACATCGTGTCCTCATGCTTCAGCCTCATCCAAGCTGTGTCATTCAGCCACTATATGGTGTCCTCATGCTTCAGCCTAATCCACTCTGTATCATTCAGCCACTATATGGTGTCCTCATGCTGCCAACACCTCCACGCTGTGTCATTCAGCCACTATATGGTTTCCTCATGCTGCCAACACCTCCATGCTGTGTCATTCAGCCACTATATGGTGTCCTCATGCTGCCAACACTTTCACGCTGTGTCATTCAGCCACTATATGGTCTCCTCATGTTGCCAAGACCTCCAGGCTTTGTCATTCAGCCACTATATCGTGTCCTCATGCTTCAGCCTCATCCAAGCTGTGTCATTCAGCCACTATATGGTCTCCTCATGCTGCCAACACCTTCACGCTGTGTCATTCAGCCACTATATGGTCTCCTCATGTTGCCAAGACCTCCAGGCTGTGTCCTTAAGCCACTATATCGTGTCCTCATGCTTCAGCCTCATCCAAGCTGTGTCATTCAGCCACTATATGGTGTCCTCATGCTTCAGCCTCATCCAAGCTGTGTCATTTAGCCACTATATGGTCTCCTTATGCTGCCAACACCTTCACACTGTGTCATTCCGCCACATTATGGTCTCCTCATGCTGCCAACACCTCCATGCTGTATCATTCAGCCACTATATGGTCTCCTCATGATGCCAAGACCTCCAGGCTGTGTCATTCAGCCACTATATCGTGTCCCCAAGCTTCAGCCACATCCAAGCTGTGTCATTCAGCCACTATATGGTGTCCTCATGCTTCAGCCTCATCCAAGGTGTGTCATTCAGCCACTCTATGGTCTCCTCATGCTGCCAACACCTTCCCGCTGTGTCATTCCGCCACATTATGGTCTCCTCATGCTGTCAACACCTCCATGCTGTATCATTCAGCCACTATATGGTCTCCTCATGCTGCCAACACCTTCACGCTGTGTCATTCCGCCACATTATGGTCTCCTCATGCCTCCAACACCTCCATGCTGTATCATTCAGCCACTATATGGTCTCCTCATGCTGCCAACACCTCCACATTGTGCCATTTAGCCACTATATGGTCTCCTCATGCTGCCAACACCTCCACGCTGTGTCATTCAGCCACTATATGGTCTCCTCACACTGATGCCACCTCCAGGCTCTGTCATGTGATTCTAAAAGCGATGCCGGTAATCTGCATGTTATTCTGAATAACAGTATTATTTCACTACCCCAGCACACTCCATATGCGTGTTAGAAGCAAAGTTCGATACCCCTATTGAGGCTGTCTGTAGGCCAGAAATAGCCTTTTTTAATATAGATTCGCCACGGAAAAATTTGGATTGAAACAAACTTTTTCGGAAAATTCGGCAAATCAGCCAAATCAAATTTTTTAAAAGTTCGCTCATCTCTAGTTATAACCGTAATTGACCTGTGACAGGTCTAAACCAAAACCAATTAATGTAACCAATAATCGTAGCCATCTGACACAACAAGTATACATTAATAATATTGTCACCCTGCTGAAGCTGTAGCAGGCTGTAATTGTAATTTTACTGTACTCATGACAGGTCAACCGAAACCTAGCAACATGCTCCATAATATTACCATGTAATTCAATGAATACATATATAACCACGCTACGTAACAAACACCAAGTGCAACCTACAAACATGACAGACATTAAGAGTCTGACACGTAATAACCAAAATTACATGAAAGGTATACTCAAGATGCAAGAAATTAACACCTGAAACATACACTGATACTAAAAAGTGATAAACCAAAAGCTAAACATAAGGAATATAATGATATGTCTACATACCTGAAATCTCACCGATACTACAGATCTGTAGGCATTTCAATCCCATATAACCCAACCATACAGCTTTAGGAATTGAGAAACACAGGAGGAGCATGTGAGCAGACGTAACGTTACATGCCGCTCAGCCCTCAGCTGAACACACCATAGCATCTGCTGCCATATGCTGCTGTAGCAGCCAAGAGCCGGAAACAAGCTGGGGGAAGGATATGGCTGTGCGGTAATCAGCGCAGCTACAAGCAACACTGTTGCGCTCACTGCTAGGAGGGATCATGCTGCTTTAGCAACCGAGAGTAAGGAATGATGTCAAGAGATAGCCGCCCTTGCTGCTACCTCTGATGCAGGAGGGTACAAGAGGAGTGTTTGTAAAGGTGGCTGGTGGATGTCACAGAGGATCGAGCCAGGCGCAGGCATAGAACATGGGATAAGGACTGGTCATTGGAAAGAGAAGGTGTAGGAAAGCAGAGGTGGACTGGTAACTGAAAGAGGAGAGTTTGCTATTGAAGAGTTAAGGCTGTGGGGACGTGGAGAGAGGGACAGCGGTGAATAAAAGGGAACTGGAATCAATGCTTGAGTAAATTGACTTTCTGTGGCCTGTTATGGCTATTCTTTTGGATACCAGAAGTAGTGCTATCAAAAAGCAGTATATATTCATTGGGGACCTAACTTCTTCTTCTGGGGACTCATAATTGTTTGCAAATACAAATTTTGACCCCTTCTCCAAAGGCTTACATTGATAATTGTGAACTATTCCTAACAACTTTAAATAATAGGGAGTGTGAAGAATGGCTGAGAACCATGACTTTAAGCTATCTGCTGTTGGTTTATACAAATAAGTGTGGACTATTTCTAGAGACACTGCTTTTTGTACTAATTACAACTCCCCCTCTAACGGTTTATATTATTAACTGTGAATTATCCTTTTGGTTTGGCCTATTGTAGGTGGCAGAACAGTGGGGAATTGTGAACTTATTTCATTGTTGGGTGATCTATATTAATAAATGTGAACTATTCCCTGCAGTTCTGCACTGCCAATATTAATCTTAACCCCTCCCTTAATGGTTCAATTGTTTATACTAACAGCTGTTATTGTGGTGTCCTGGTACAGGAGCTTGTTCTGTCCTTGTCTAAAGTACCCTCAGCTAGAGTCCCTCCATTCCACATGGCTCTCCTGCAGGGCGTGCCCCTTGGTCACCTCATATAAATTTATTTTTGTATAGTGTACAAATGTATAGGACCTACCCTGGTCACGTGGTATATGATAATGGTTGTATAGATATTTAGGATCTTGCGGGGTCATGTGATGATGTCATGTGATGTACCCAGAGTTCTCTGGGTTCAGGACTTACAGGCTTTGCAACCAATGGGATTAGTCCAGCCCCCTTGATATATAAGGGTCTGTAGTCTGTAAATTCTCTCTCTTAGTTCCTGCTCTTAGTTCCGAACTATCAAGCAAGCACAATCAGCATATCTTCTTTCATCTCAACTAGGCCAAAACCTAAAGAACCAGCACCACTAAAACCGTGAGTTATAAAGCTCAACCTACAAATCCTGTGTGACTACTATCCCTACTCAAAACTTATAATTAGTAGCACAGTTGCCTGCTTAAAGCTAAAAGATACTAATCCCAGCAAAGCCTGTGAGGAACCTGCATCTCGGTTACCTCGAGAGACACTGTATACTGTATACTGTAGACTGTTTGCATAAAAGTTCAAGTTACATTTTCCAGTTCTCTGGAATCTGCTGTGGACATTCTGTTTATTATCCCTGCCATTTGTGGGCCGGTTGGCGGCAGGACCTCTAATACTAAGCAAAGCGCACCCTGGCGTTATGACAAGTAAGGGTTAACACCACCATCACTTGATCAAGTATATTGCAACAATTTGATTGACAGACACAACGGCAGTGTTTGAAGAGATTTACACCCTTATAGGATCTATAAATCAAATTGGATTTATTTACAGGATATATTTTGGACTAGTATATATTTCCATTGGACTTACTAATATTATATTTCTTTTAAAAAAATCTGGACTTTGTTTTGCAGGATATTTCTACTAAAAAATCTTTTATAGGTTATTTTTTGCTATATACTTTTTTGCTACATTACCCTTTGTTACAGGACAATTTTTATTACAGCGTATATCATAATTTTTTCTGCTGCAGGATCACCACAGGATTATTTCATATACATTTTAATTAATATGACTATAGAGGTGAACCGCATTATTATCTGGTCTTAATTTTTACTGTTTATTTTATTTATTCTCTGAAGCGAGCCTACACACCGCAAGGGCCCTGCGGCAGGCAGACTTCTAGAGATATTTTTAGAACTGTGTAATAAATATTATATAATTTGAATACTAACTGGCTTTATAAGAATTAATTATCACCAGATATCCATTACACACTCATTTGTGAGTGGAAAACTGAGGACTGATCTTTTTACATTTAACACCACCAGACCCTGTAATATCATTGCAACACCCCGACACTACATTATCATTCCTTGAAATTTCGCTTGGTGTATACTACTCCCCAGCTTTTCTTCTATTGGTTTATACTAACAATTGTGAATTATCCTTTTCAATCTGGTTTGGTTTACTGTAGGCAGCGGAACGGTTGGGAATTGGGATTTTTATCCATCTTTTGGTGGTCTATAGTCATAAGTGTGAATTATTCCTTGTAATTCTTATCTGCTTACAGTAATTTCAACTCCTCCTTTAGTGGTGTGTGTATACTTACAAATAGTGAATTAGTCCTTGCAACTTAGTTTGGCTTATTGTAAGCAGCAGAAGTGGTTGTAAATGACAATTTCAATTCATCCTTTGGTGGTTTTATACTAACAAGTCTGAATAATCTTTTGCAATCTTGTCTTACGCTAAACTTAATTCCCTTCCTTAATTGTGTAAAAAGGACAACTTTGAATTACTTTTTGTTGTCCAACTTATTGAAAGAGGACATTAAATGGGTACTCCGCTCCCCAGTGTGTTACTCCGCTCCACAGCGTCCGGAACATTGAGTTCCTGAATGCTGTGTGCTGGCTTCTGTGATCACGCCCCGCCCCCTCGTAACGTCATGTGACGTCACGTCCCACCCCCTCAATGCAAGTCTATGGGAGGGGGCGTGATGACCGCCACGCCCCCTTCCCATAGACTTTCATTGATGGGGCAGGCCGTGAGGTCACGAGGGGGCGGGCCTGAACACGGAAGGCCGCACACAGCATCCAGGAACTCATTGTTCCGGTGAGAGGTGGAATTTTGCAGATGCTGGGGAGCAGAGTACCCCTTTAAGTGGAAGTAATTGTTTCAAACTCATAAGTGCATGTCCACAATGGGATGTAAAAATAATGATATTAAAGGGGTACTCTGGTGGTTAAGATTTTTGGCTATATTGCATCTTCTTTTAATGTTCATGTTTTTTGCAATTGACATGTATTATATGTTTGTGTAGCATTTTTTTTTTCTTACCTGTTTGTGGGCCAGGAAGTTCTGTAGTTCTGTGTTGGATCTCTTACTGTTGTCTACAATGTCGGCCATGTTAGCATTAGGCTGTGGACAATATGCCAGGGCTTTTTTTTTTGTTCTTTCAGAACTGCATGAGAGAAAGAAGCCACGCCCCCTCATCTCCCCCTCCCGGAGGATGCAGGTCTGCATGAGAGAAAGAAGCCAGAGCAGGGGGAGAGGACATACACAGCTCCTCATCGCCCCTCCCCCTGCTTTGTCTTCTGAGGATGCAGGTCTGCAATGAAAGAAGACAGAGAAGATAAGAGTGTTATCTGAAGGGCAGGATAACAAAGTGCACGGGCTGGGAATGTATAGACTGCAGGGAAATAAATCTCGGACTGGGGATGATTTCTATGTGTGAAGGGGGGGGGGACTTCTGAATGACACATGCTGGGGGTGTTGTAGTCCCTGTCGTGTGTGTGCGCTAGTGTTTACAAACCAGTGGGCCTTCAGCTGTTGCAAAACATCAACTCCAAGCATGCCTGGACAGACTTTGGGCATGCTGGGAGTTGTAGTTTTGCAACAGCTGGAGGCACACTGATTCGAAAACAGTGGCCTAGCCTATTCAGTATATTACAAACAAAGTGCATTGTTTCCCAACCAGGGTGTCTTCAGCTGTTTAAAAACTACAACTCCCAGCATGCTCGGACATCTTTTGGCTGTCTGGACATGCTAGTAGTAGTAGTTTTGCAACAGCTGGAGGCACCCTGGTTGGGAAACACTGGTGTATGCCCTATAGAGGTGTGGTGAACTATAACCCCCAGGAGACTACAGAGGCAGCATGCTGGTGTTATACCACAGACTCAAGACTCCTAAATGAAACATGCTGGGAGTTGTAATCCCTTTTGTGTGTGCATGCCAGTGCATCCCAACCAGGGCTGATTATATTAGTGTGCTGTGTATAAGGGGGCTGACCCGGAAAAATAGTAGGGTGGGTAAAGGGCGGAACAAACAAACAAAAAAAAAAAAGGAGCTGCCCCAAACCAGCAAGGCATGTGGCATGCTGGGATTTGTGGTTTTCAGCATAGAAAAAAAACAGGAAATAGAAGCAAAGATAGGAAAACAAAGTGGGGGATAAAAAGACAACAAAGAACGGAAATAGAGTAGCCTAAACAACAAGAATAGAAATGAAACAAAACAAATAGGGTAAGTCAAAAACGGAAAAACACATTGACCACTGGAGTACCCCTTTAAAGAAGGGAAGGAAAAGATAGGTAGGAGGTCAGGTACTGGATTGCCCACTCTTAGAACAAAGGAACAAAGGGAAATGTGAAAGGGGGTGCAGGAAGAGGGATGTATAGGTTCCTTTCTCCAGGAGCCAGAAGTAAGAGGCAGGAGTGGACAGAACAGGGGCGTACCTAGAGCATTTGGCACCCGGGGCGAACCCTTTGTTTGGCACCCCCCCCACAACCTTCCCCCCCCTTAATTACACCCCCTCCCTTCCCCACCCTTTATTTACCCCCCCCCCCCTTAATTACACCCCCTCCCAGGAGCGGATTGACAACACTCGGGCCCACGGACCAAAAAAAAAGCAAGGGCCCCTACTAGGCTCTGCAGTTCGTCAATCTTCTGCCATGCCCCTATTCCACCTAAATCCCACACACAATAAACTAAAATTTATATATATAAGAAACACTTTAACATAGGTAAATTTCCATGACTAATAAGACTGGTATACAAGGAGTAAATATATACCACCACACAATAACTGGATAATACCGCCATACTGTACTGAATAAAACCACTATACACAGACCAGTATCCTATAAAGGATCTGTAAAAGTGATTATATACAGGACCATATGGCACTAGATATCAGCTGTACACAGGATCTGTATACAATATAAGTGATTATATACAGGACCATATGGCGGTAGATATCAGCTATACACAGGATGCATCTACGCGATTACAGTTACATTTTGGGACTCACAATTACGTCTTTTCTGATCAGCGGCGTCCTCTTTCCTTTTCTTTTCTGTCTGGATAAGACCGCTATGTGGATCTCTTAACATCTGCAGGAAAAACATGTCAAACTCTGCATTTTTCCAGTGCCCTCCCCTCCTCTACACAATCTTTCCATCTATAGGCCCACAAACTGTAATAATGCCCTCATTGGTGTCCTGCACAGTAAACGGGCAGGTAGGTAGGTAGCCAGGTAAATAGGTAACTAGGTAGGTAGATCAGGAAGCCAGATATGTAGGTAGGTGACAAGTTAGGTAGGTAGGGGGCTAGCTAGGTAGGTAGGCAGCCATGTATGAAGGCCAGGTATGTACATAGTCAGGTAGCTGGGTATGTAGGTAAGTAGTTAGGCATCCAGGTATAAAGTTAGGTAGCCCCCCTTCCCTGTAGGTTTAGGCAGCAGAGTTAAACCCCCTTCCCAATAGGTATAGGAACAGAGTTAACCCCCCCCCTTTCTCCTTAGGCATAGGCAGCAGAGTCCCCCACCCCCTTTCCTCGTAGGTATAGGCAAAATTAAAAAAAAAACCTCCCCCCGTTTCCCATAGGAATAGGCAGAGTTAAACCCCTTTTTTCCCATAGGTATAGGCAGATTTCCCCCCCCCCCTCTTCCCCATTGGTATAGGCAGAGTTACCTTCCCCTCCCCTCTTTCCCATAGGTATAGGCAGGTACACCCCCCTCTTTCCCATAGGTATAAGTAGACCTACACCCCCCCTCTTTCCCATAGGTATATGCAGTTACACCCCCCCTCATTCCTATAGGTATATACAGTTACACCCCCCCTCTTTTCCCATAGGTATATGCAGTTACACCCCCCCTCTTTCCCATAGGTATATGCAGTTACACCCCCCCTCATTCCTATAGGTATATACAGTTACACCCCCCCTCTTTTCCCATAGGTATATGCAGTTACACCCCCCCTCTTTCCCATAGGTATATGCAGTTACACCCCCCCATTTCCCATAGGTATACGCAGTTACACCCATCCCTTTCCCATAGGTATATGCAGTTACACGCCCCCTCTTTCCCATAGGTATATGCAGTTACACCCCCCTCTTTCCCATAGGTATATGCAGTTACATCCCCCCCTCTTTGCCATAGGAATATGCAGTTACACTCCCCCCGTTCCCATAGGCATATGCAGTTACACCCCCCTTTCCCATAGGTATATGCAGTTATACCCCCCTCTTTCCCATAGGTATAAGCAGTTACACCCCCCTTTCCCATAGGTATATGCAGTTACACCCCCCCCTTTCCCACAGGTGTATATGCAGCTACACCCCCCTCTTTCCCACATGTATATGCAGCTACACCCCCCTCTTCCCCATAGGTATATGTAGAGTAACCCCTCCCCTTCCCCATAGGTATATGTAGAGTAACCCCTCCCCTTCCTCATAGGTATATGTAGAGTAACCCCTCCCCCATAGGTATATGTAGAGTAACCCCCCCTCCCCATAGGTATATGTAGAGTAACCCCCCCCCTCCCCATAGGTATATGTAGAGTAACCCCTCCCATACCCCATAGGTATATGTAGAGCAACCCCCCCTCCCCTTCCCCATAGGTATATGTAGAGTAACCCCCCCTCCCCATCCCTTCCCCATAGGTATATGTAGAGTAACCCCCCTCCCCTTCCCTTCCCCATAGGTATATGTAGAGTAACCCCCCTCCCCTTCCTCATAGGTGTATGCAGAGTTGAGAAAAAAAATTAAAAAAGGATGCTCACCTGATATGCCACGCAGAGCGATCTCCTCAGCAGCAGGGCGCGCCTCTTCTCCACTCCACAGTACAGGCGCCGGATGAGTGACGTCATCGGCGCCTGTACTGCGTGCTGCGTGGGGGCGGAGGTCACGTCTCCTCTGTGTAAGCTGCAGATGCGACTCACACAGAGGGGACGCCTTCTCCTATATGTGCGTGTATCGCGCATACAGGAGAATGTAGCGCTGTCTGCTGGGGATCCTCAGTAGTGGTGGTGGCGGCAGCGGGTCAGTCCACCCTGGCACCCCCCTTGTGAGCGGCACCCGGGGCGGAACGCCCCCCCCCCCCCCCGCCCTTAGTACGCCATTGGGGCGGAAAATAAAAATCGAGAGCAAGAAGAAAAAAAAGAGAGTTAATATGTTTGAAGAAGAAAGAAAAAGGGAGAATTCACTAGATGAGGTGGAAGAGAAGGGCGACCAAGAAGAGAGTGGGGAAATAAAAAATAAAAAAATAAATAAAAAGGATCCCCAGAAATATTAGAGAGAATCTAAGAAGGGGAGGAAAAATGTAATGTATCCTTGGTGGAGGTGCAGGAGAGTCTAAGTGTAAAAACAGAGGTGTCCTTTATCAGAGAAAATATTAAAAAAATGAAGGAAAGAATTGGAGAGGTGGAAAGTAGTGGGGGAGTGATCCAGGAAAAAACAGAGATGACAGATGAGAAAATAAATAAACAAAAATGTGCAGCCAGATGGCATCAAAATTGAGATATTTGGAGGATAGGAGTGAACATTCAAACATAAGAATGTTAGGTTTTACTGAAAAATCGGAGGGTCCAGATTGCTTGAAGTTTATTCAAGAATGGCTGAAAGTAAATTTTGGAGAGGACACTAATTTAGACACAATGGTGTTAGAAAGAACACATAGGGTCCCAACAAGACTTCAGGCACCTGGTTCCAACCCCCACCCTATATCAGTGAAATTTTTGTCCTCGGCAGATAGGGATTATATATTGAGAGTGGCTAGAAGAGGAGAAGATGAGTATAATAGTAGCAAAATAGCGCTATTTCCTGACTACTCAAGGGATACCCAACAAGAAAGAATACATTTTTTTTAGATAAAAAGATTGAGAAGGTCAGAGATTAAATATTCATTAATGTTTCTGACAAGGTTAAAGGAGTACTATGGTGTTTTTGTTTTTAATTTATTATCCCCTGTGCCCAGGTTGCAAAACTATACAAATACTTTAACTCACCTGCCTACGCTCCCTCGTTGCTCCGATATTGGTGTACCGTTCTCTGGTCCTTGTCTTCTTCCACTTCCTGCGGGTCGTTGAGTCACGCTACTCTCAGCGTATCACCAGCTGCAGCAATGTCCCGTGGATGTCCGCCATTAACCCCTCAGATGCCGTGATCAATACAGATCATGGCATCTGCGGCAGTGCGGCTACATTTTAGGCTGATCTGATCGCCTGTGACACGGCCACCAGGAATAGAGGAATATGTCCATGAATGTAACATACCAAAATTGCCAGATGAGGTTGCAAAGGAGTTAGGGCTATAAATTACTGACGAGGAAGTAAGGAGAGTAATCAGAGAAGTCCCCAGATCAAAAGCAGCAGGCCCAGATGGATTTCCCTTCGAAACATATAATATATTTGGTAATGTACTGATCCCTAGATTAGTAGAACTTTTCAAAGAAATTTTTAGAAATGGTTGTATGCCCCAAACTATGGTGGAGGCGGTAATTATGCTTATTTTGAAACCAGGGAAGGAAGAGTCGGAACCAGGGTTATACAGACCAATATCATTACTAAATACAGATTATATAATTATGACAAAAGTGTTGGCCAATAGATTGGCAAAGATAATACCAAAAATGATAGTAGATGATCAGTGTGGGTTTAGAAAGGGCTATTCTACATCTGACAACATGAGAAGATTGTTTGTTAACCTCCAGGAGTGGGGCCACTCCATTCTGTCACTGACACGGTTAAAACGTTTGACAGGGTGGAGTGGCCCTGAAACCTGGAAGGTTTTGGAGGGATTTGGGGTTGGAGAAATTTTTTTTTTTAAAGATGGATGAAGATATCGCACTAGCAACCTAGGGCATTGGTTTTGGTTAATGATCTTGAAATCGAATATTTTACATTAACCAGCAAGACAGGGATGTCCTCTTCCCCGTCCCCAATCCCCCCACCAACATCTTTGCTCTGTATATAGAAAGATTAGAAGTATGCAGGACTTGCAGGGTTTTTTTTTTGGGGGGGGGGGAGATTACAAGACATCGCTGTTTGCAGATGACATCCTCTTATATTTGGCTAATGCAAAAGAAAGTTTAGATAAGATGATCAATGTGATGGAGGAGTTTGGGCAAATATCTGGGCTGCAAATAAATTGGGATAAGACTATATTGATGCCATTAGACGATACTGTTACTCAGTTATTAGGGTACTAGGGGATCAAGATTCCTTCAAGTACCTGTGGATCCAGATTGCAAGAAATGTTGGGAGATATGTACATTTCAATCTGAAATCTTTGTTGCAAAATATTAAATGTAAGATCTGGTGTGGGCTTCCTTTGAGTATGGCAGACAGAATAAGTCTGGTTAAGTTGATGATACTCCCCCAAGTGTTTATTCATGCAAACAGTCCGATATGGCTGGGCAAAAGAGTTTTTAAGAAAATTGAATCATTAATAAGACTTGATTTGGAGTAAGAGAAAACCTAGGATTAAGCTAGAGTACCGTATATACTCGAGTATAAGCAGAGTTTTTCAGCAAAATTTTTCATGCTGAAAATGTCCCCCTTGGCTTATACTCGAGTGAAGAAAAAAAATTGCAGGCATACTGGTGGGAGTGGCGAGGGGGTTGGGCAAGGCCATTCATCTCACCAAACTACATTGCAGGGACCGTCCGAATTCCAGTGGGGAGTGTGAGCCAGTCCGGGCCATCCATCTTGACTGGAAGGCCCTCTTCACCGCTCCGGGCCAGCCCCGGACTAGTAACGCTGCATTGACGCAGCCGCACAGAGACGTCCGTGCGCAGCAGACGTCCGTGACGTCAGGGGCATCTCTGCGCACGGATGTCCCTCTGCAGCGTCACAAGTACGGGGCAGGCCTGGAGCGGAGAAGAGGGCCTCCAAGTCAAGATGGACAGCCCGGACCGGCTCAACTCTCCCCTTGGAATTCAGACGGTCCCCGCAGCTTGGATGGGCGACAATGGATGGTTGCTAGGTAAGGACCAACAGAGCTACAACTGGGGAAGTGAGTAGAGAACAAGAGAGGGGGGTATGTATGATGATGAAAGTCTAGATGATGACAGGGGGGATGAGGGGGGTCTGGATGATGACAGGGGGGATAATGGGGGTCTGGATGATAACAGGGGGTCGGGATGGTGACGGGGGGGGGGGTGATGTATTTTCCACTCTAGGCTTATACATGAGTCAATAAGTTTTCCCCAGGTCTTTGGGGTGAAATTAGAGGCCTCGGCTTATATTCGGGTTGGCTTATACTCGAGTAGAGATGAGCGAATCGAAGTTGCCGAACACGAATTCGTTACGAATTTCATGAAAAAATCGATTTGCAACTAAAGCGATTATCGCCGCCATTTGATAGCGCGAATCGCTTCATTAAACTTAATTTTACAGCGTTCCAGGCTATTGGAGACCTAAAATGGCGGATCCACGTGTGAGTACATGGGACAGGGGATTATGGGAGGGCGGGAAACGGCAACGGGAATGAAGGTAGGCGGGATGACCCTGAATCACATGTGAGATGCAGCCTATCAGCATTCATTGACCCCTGTGATGTCAAAGCCCTATATAATCGACAGCCATCTTGCCTCTCTTCATTTCGTCTATGCACTCAGAGATAGAAAGAACGGGACTGCGTGTGTCTGACTAGCTTATACCACAGCGTTACACTGCAACTGCTAGTCACATCAGCATTGGGGAAAGACGGGAGTGCAGAGTGCTTTGCTGTTCACACTCTGAGAAGGATCATTGATAGCTAAACCTCCTATTCACGTTATTGAGCATTGCAACAGAGAGGGGCAGTTAGCTGTTAGCTGCCTCATACAGATCAACAAGCTGCCTGAACTTTATCAACCATCTTACCACCTCATTTTTCAGCGCAATTCAGTATTTTTTTGGCTCCAGAAATCATCTGCTGCTCAGAATTATGTGAAGGAGTGCAATTTAGGGTTTAATCCCTGTATTTTTTTTATTGTGGTGCTGCATTGTTGGGTTCTGCTGCTGTTCACAAATACGTTCTTTTTCAGCGGACTGTAGTGTATTTGTCTGCCCTCATACATGCATAACACATGCCTAGATCAAAGCAGTCTACTATTCTGTATCTGTAACAAGTCTAGATACAGGGGAAAGTCCTGACTCCTGGCAAAAGTGATCACCTGTTGGTGTTTTTCTTTTAAAAGTACTTATTTTTTCTGCGTATAGTTGCGCATATTACTGCCCTCATCAGTGCATACCGCATACGTACATCCAAGTATTGTACCATTTAGTACCTGTTAATCTGTCAAGGTGCTAAGTCAGCAGCTACTGGACAGCCAAGAAGGGGAGGAGACATGCCCCGCTTGCTCCGCTAGGCGGCCAAGTAGTGATGAGGAGAGGGACGTGGGAGGCGGTGTTGCAAGGGTCCTGAAGCAGACACTGTTGGGGAACCTGAGGAGGACATCAGTGACGTGCACACACCTGTTGATGATGATGAAGCCGATCGCAATTGGGAGCCGGGTGCAGAAGGGGCTTCATCACCATCAGGAGAAGAGAGTTGCAGGTTACCCTTGAGGCAGCAAGGCGGTAGCAAGGTTGGCTGTCAGCGTGGTGGCAGGAGTGGAAATTCAGGAGCCAAACGTGCCCGTGGGGGACCACCTGCTTCGCGGCAGCCTATCTTTCCGGGAGGTAGTGGAACAGGGGTTCCTGGAGACGGCGCCAGTAGCAGTCAATTAGTGCGGACTGCGGGTGGGAAAATCAGCTACTCGGTGGTGTGGAAGTTTTTCATAAGGCATCCGGAGGAGTAGCCACATGTAAGATCTGTCGGCAGAAGGTGATGCGTGGACAGGGTCCCAATGTCAACACCACGGCCCTGGGTCAACACATGCTTCACCACCATAAAGCGACCTGGGAGAACCGTGGCTCCGATGTAGTGGTCCAGCCTGCTGGATCACCCAGTGGCCATCCGCTCCCTCCTTCATCCAGCCGAGGCTCCACCACCTCAGCCGAAGGGAGCTGTGTGTACCTCCTTCTGTCGCTCTTGCTTTTCCCGCTTTTAGTCAGCCATTCCGCCAACAATCCATGGGCGAAGCCATGTCCAAGAGACAACAGTGTTCAACTCATTCAACGGCACAGAACTCATTCAACGGCACAGAAGTTGAATGTGCTCCTGTCCAAGTGCTGGTGTTGCAGTCGCTCCCTTTTCTAGTGGTGAACCTTTAAGAGAACTGATGGCTTGTGCCGAGCCGAGGTGGAGAGTCCCAAGCCGTCATTTCTTTGCGAAGTAGGCAGTACCAGCCCTGCATTAAGTTTGTACAAGAGAAGGTGGGCCAGTCCTTGAGCCTGTTGGTATGTTCAAAAGTGCCCGGCAGCGCCGACGTGTGGAGCTGTAACTACGGGCAGGGACAATACTTGTCTTTTACGGCCTACTGGGTAAATGTGGTTCCTGCACAGCCACAGCAGCAACTTGGACAGGTCACACCGCTTCCTCCTCCACGCTCTCGCTCCAAGGCAGTTGGTCCTGTTACAGTGTGCAACGCCGCCTCCTCATCCTCCACGTCTCCTCGGCCTCCACTGCACGTCTAAATCTCGGTGGCCCTTCATCGTACCATGTGTGTAGGGCACGGCGGTGTCAAGCTGTTCTTCACATGGTTTGCCTTGGCGAACGGTGTCACACAGGGGAGGAACTGCTAAAGTTCATTCGTAAATAAATCCTAGTATGGCTTACTCCACGAAATTTGGAAATGGGAACCATGGTGACCGCCAACGGGAAGAAGATTGTGTCCGCGCTGTGACAAGGAAGTGTGAAACATGCGCCCTGCATGGCACACGTGTTGACTCTGGTTGTCAAGCACTTCCTCAAGTCTTCACCCCATTTGCAAAATATCACTGTCACTGGCGCAAATGGCACGATGCATGCTCAGTTGCTTGCGTATTGACCCCCGAATTGTCAAAATTCGTCAGCGGGATGACTTCTGGATCTCCACCCTATTAGATCCTCGCTACCATCCCAAAATGGGGGCCTTTTTTACACCCACTGAGAGGGAGGACAAACTGACCTACTACAGAGAGATTCTACGTAGTCAGTTGGCTGATGCCTTTCGGCCACATGGTCCATCCACTCGCAGGTCTGACTCGGGGGGCCCTCTGCGCTCACCTTCCACTGCCATGGCTGCTGGGGAGGGGTGGCAGGAACAGTACCAGCTCAATCAGCAGCAGCCTGAGTCTACAGTCGCTGATGAGTAGCATTCTTCACCCGCATAGTGAAGCAACTCATCAGCCAGAGGTAGACATGGAGCAGGACCTGAACCAGCAGGTGGTGGCATACCTTGTCATGGCCATGCCAACAACCATTGAAAATCCGCTGGACTTCTGGGCAGCCAAACTTGATTTATGGCAGCAACTAGCAGAGTTTGCCCTGGAAAAGCTGTCCTGCCCGGCCAGTAGTGTGCCATCAGAGAGGGTATTTGGTGCGGACGGGGCCATAGTCACCCCAAGGCAAACTTGTCTGTCCACTAAAAATGTGGAGAGACTGAGGTTTGTGAAGATGAATCAGAGATGGATCAGCCAAGATTTCCAGCCTTCAATGCCAAATGCCTCAGAGTAGATTGACCATGCTGCTACACCAACATTTCCCAATTATGGTTGGTTATGAAACCCACTTGGGTTATCAATTAGGGTTATGAAACCCTCTTTGGTACTGCGATTGCCTGCTCCTGGCTCATCCTGTGTCTCTCAAGAACTACTTGCCTCACTGATGCTTCTGGCCTTGGGCCTTTAATTTTTGGATGTTTAGCAGTAGCTAAATATATGCTTAATGAAAATGTCAACATTGATCTTTAAATGTAAGGGGTTATGAAACCCTCTTGGATACTGTGAATGCCTGCTCCTGACTCATTCTGTTTCTTTCAGGAACTACTTGCCTCCCTGATACCTCATGCCTTGGGCCTTCAATTTTTGGATGTTTAGCAGTAGCTAAATATATGCTTAATGCTAATTTCAACATTGATCTTTAAATGTAAGGAATTGGTTATGAAACCCTCTTGGGTACTGCTCCTGACTGCTCCTGACTCATTCTGTGTCTTTCAGGAAATAATTGCCTCCCTGATGCCTCAAGCCTTGGTCCTTCAATATTTGGAAGTTTAGCAGTAGCTAATACATGCTTAATGCAAATTTCAACAATGATCTTTAAATTCTCGGCGCTCCGCCAGGGCCTTCTCCTACCCCGCCGGGGCCGATCCGAGGAACTCACTAAACCATCCAATCGGTAGTAGAGACATGTGGTGTGTACAAAGGGCAGGGACTTAATGAATCCGAACTTATGACCCGGGCTTAGTTGTGATTCTTCTATCCTGGTGAGTAATTGCAATCTCTATCGTGAACGGGGTTCAGCAGCTTACCCACACCTGTTGGTGTAGGTCTGTTCAGTGTAGCGCGCGTGCAGCCCCTGACATCTGAGGGCATAACACACCTGTTATTGCTCGATCTCACAAGTGATTGTGCAATGTAAGGGGTTATTAAAGCCTCTTGGATACTGCTGATGCCTACTCCTGACTGCTCCTGTGTCTTTCAGGAACTACTTGACTTCATGATGCTTCTGGGCTTGGGCCTTTAATTTTAGGATTTTTTAAATACATACATACATGCTCAATTTAAATTTCAACATTTATGGAGCAATGTATGGGGTTATTAAACACTCTTTCAAATTTTCTGATAATTATCACAGTAATAAACTTGAATTTTCCAAAATAATAACCATTACACCATTGAACGATTGTTGTGTGTGATTTTTTTAAGTAAAATAAAAAAAAAAATATGCAGAGGGATCAACTCTGCTTCTTTATTTCATAAAAAAATTATTTTATGGAAGAATGTCTTTTAATTGTCCACCGTCCTGCATTATAGAGTCTTCTGGACTCTTGGATATGCGCTTGTTCTTAAACAAAGGTACAAGAAACAAAAATGGCCGGTCATGGCTATGGAGACGTTGCGCCTACATCTTACGGCCACATGAGCCCTGTAGGTGCTTATGAGATTAGGTCCTTTGTACCCACACGGCGGGGTCCGGGACACACATTTTGATTTAAATTTCAAATAAAAAATAACACATTTCAATGGTCTCCTCATGCTGCAGCCAACTCCAGGCTGCGTCATTGCAGCCAACTCCAGGCTGCGTCATTCTGGCAAAATGTAGAGAGCAGTCCTAAATTTTCGTAAAAATTTTTCGTAAAAAAATGTTGTCTTTTTTATTAGGGATTGTGAAGCTTTGGTGCGAACTCATGCATCAGCCAACTCCAGCCTGTGTCATTCAGACAATATATGGTTTACTCATGGCACTGCTGGGCCTGGGTCTGGGAATTTCAAATTTTCTCATAGGTAACACCCGCTATCCAAAAGTCTTCTTCATAAATTTCAACAATTGTTGTGGTTTTTTTTTGGAGGGATTGTGAAGCCCTAGTGTGTACTCATGCATCAGCCAACTCCAGGCTGTGTCATTCAGGCAATATTTAGGTAGCACCCACTGTCCTAAATATTCTTAATTTTTTTTTTAAAAATGGTTGTTTTTTCTTTGGGATTCTGAAGCCCTGGTGTGTACTCAATGCTGCTTCCTGCTACACTCTGTCAGCCCGTTGGTCCTGTGACAGTGTGCTACTCCGCCTCCACATCCTCCACTGTGTCTTAAGCCTCCACTGCCCGAACAAGTCTCAGTGGCCCTTCAGCATACCATGTGTGCAGGTCACGGTGGTGTCACGCTGTTCTTCACATGGTTTGCCTTGGCGAGAAGTCTTGGAAACAATGGCCGGTCAGGGCAATGGAGACGTTGCGCCTTAATCTCATGGCCACATGAGCCCTGTGGGGGCTTGTTGGATTTGGTCCTTCGTACCCACACGATGGGGTCCGGGACATGCAAAGGTTGTTTTAAATTTCAAATCTGGGCCTGGGTCTGGGAATTTCAAATTTTCTCATAGGTAGCACCCGCTATCCAAAATCTTTTTCAAAAATTTCTAAATTTGTGTTGTTTTTTGGGGGGATTATGAAGCCCTGCTGTGTACTCGTGCATCTGCCAACTCCAGGCTGTGTCATTCAGGCAATATATGGTTTACTGATACCGCTGTGGGGCCTGGGTCTGGGAATTTCAAATTTTCTCATAGGTAGCATCCGCCATCCAAAATCTTCGGTTTAAATTTCTTAATTCATCTTTTAATCTTAGGGATTGTGAAGGCCTAGTGTCTACTCATGCTGCCAACACCTCCGAGCTGTGTCATTCAGACACTATATGGTCTCCTCATGCTGCCAACACCTCCCTGCTGTGTCTTTCAGCCACTATATGGTGTCCTCATGCTGCCAACACCTCCACACTGTCCCATTCAGCCACTAAATGGTCTCCTCATGCTGCAAACACCTCCACGCTATGTCATTCAGTCACTATATGGTCTCCTGACACTGATGCCACCACTAGGCTCTATCGTTGTGCTGCTGTGCGGCAGTGATTCTAAAAGCCATGCCGGTAATCTGCATGTTATTCTGAATAACAGTATTATTTCAATATCCCAGAACACTCCATATGCGTTTTAGAACATAGCAAAGTGTTCTATACCCCTATAGAGGCTGTATGTAGGCTAAAAATAGCCCTTTTAATATAGATTTGCCGCGAAAAAATCTGATCTAAACAAACTTTTTTGAAAAATTCGGTGAATCGGCCGAATCGAATTTTTAAAAGTTCGCTCATCTCTACACTTTAGGCCTCAAATCTCATCAGTGCTGTCTCACTCCTAAGACCTGTTTTGCACCCGCATAGTGCTTTACTGCCATATATGGGGTATATCCTTATTCTGGAGAAATTGGGCTAAACATTTTGTGGAGCTTTTTTTCTCTTACTACATGTGAAACTAAAAAATGTTTGGTTAATACCAGCAATTTAGTATTAAAAATCTAATTTTTCACTTTTACAGCCCACTGTTCAAAAAACCTGTGAGATGTAAGTACTCACTGTAAACCTTGTTACATTACTGGAGGGGTCTAGTTTCCAAAATGGTGTCATATGTGACGGGTTTCTGCTGTTCTGCCACCATGGGAGGTTTGAAAATGCACATAGCCCCCGACTTCAATTCCAGCAAAATTCTCTCTTCAAAAGACCAGTGGCGCTCCTTCTGTTCTGAGACCTGTAGTGTGCCAGCAGAGCACTTAACATCCACATATGGGGTAATTTCTTAATCGGGAGAAATTGGGCTTCAAATTTTGGGGTCTATTTTCTACTATTACACCATGTGAAAATGAAAAATTTAGAGTAACACCATCATTCTAGTGTTAAAAATCAAAATTTTCACTTTTACAGCCCACTGTTCAAAAAACCTGTTAGGTATAAGTACTCACTGTAACCCATGCTACGTTCCTGGAGGGGTCTAGTTTCCAAAATGTTGTCACATGTGGGGGGTTTCTGCTGTTCTGGCTCCATGGGAGGTTTGAAAATGCACAATTTCAGCAAAATTCAATTTCATTCAAAATTCAATTTCAGCTAAATTATCTCTCAAAAAGACTAATGGCGCTCCTTCTGGCTTCAATTTCAGCAAAATTCTCTCTCAAAAAGACTTAACACTTAACATCCACTTATGGGGCATTTTCTTAATCGGGAGAAATTGGGCTTCAAATTTTGGGGTCCATTTTCTCCAATTTCCCCTTGTGAAAAAGAAAAATTTGGGGTAACACCATCATTTTAGTGTTAAAAATAAAATTTTCCATTTTCAAGTCCAACTTCAACGCAAAGTCGTCAAACATCTGTGAGGTGATAAGGCTCACTATACCCCTTGTTATGTTCCTTGAGGGGTGTAGTTTCCAAAATAGTATGCCATGTGTTTTTTTTTTTTTGTTTTTTTTTGCTGTTCTGGCACCATGGGGGCTTCCTAAATGCAACATGGACCCCAAAAACCATGAAAGCAAAATTTGTTTTAAAAAATACCACAGTTGCTCTTTCCCTCTTGAGTCATGTTGTGAGCCCACAGAGCACTTTATGTCAACATATGAGGTATTTCCATACTCGAGAGAAATTGGGCTCCAAATTTTGGGGGGCTTTTTCACCTAATACCACTTTTAAAAATAAAAAAATGGGGCTACAAGAACATGTTAGTGTAAAAAATGCAGATTTAGATTTTTCGCCTCCACTTTGCTGCTATTCTTGTGAAACACCTAAAGGGTTAAGGAACTTTATGAATGTGTTTTTGAATACTTTGAGGGGTGTAGTTTCTATAATGGAGTCATTTATGGGGTATTTCTCACAGAGAGGCACTTCAAATCCACTTCAAACTTAACTGGTCACTTAAAAATTCTGATTTTGAAATTTTAGTGAAAATTTAGAAAATTGCTGCTATATTTTGAACCCCTCTAACGTCTTCAAAAAGTAAAAACATGTCAACTTTATGATGTCAACACAAAGTAGATATATTGTATTTGTGAATCAATATAAAATTTATTTGGAATATCTATTTTCCTTACAAGCAGAGAGTTTCAAAGTTAGAAAAATGCGAAATTTTCTATTTTTTCATAAAATTTTGGAATTTTTCACAAAGAAATCAACAAAAGTATCAACAAAAATTTACCAATAACATAAAGTAAAATATGTCACAAAAAACAATCTTAGAATCAGAATAATCGGTAAAAGCATCTCAGAATTATTAGTGCATAAAGTGACAGTGGTCAGAATTGCAAAAAAGGGCTGAGTCCTTAAGGTGAAAAAAGGCTGAGTCCTTAAGGCGTTCAATATTCACGAATATGCGCATATATTTTCACATATGCGCAAAAACCGAATATAACGAATATGCAAATTTCGTGAATATATGACGAATATTCGTCCACATATTCGCGAAATATCGCGAATTCGAATATGGCCTATGCTTCTCATCACTACTGACCATTGCTTGAGAACAGATAAGGAATTTGTTCAGGTTCTTGGTATTGTGTGTATGATAATGAGCCTAGCTCATTAAGGTGTGACATTTGTTGTTAGGGGAGTAGCTTGTGAGGGAGTATTTGCATATATAGGCTCTTAGTCATTAGCTGGCCTAATTCTTTACCTGCTATATTAGAGGACAGCTGTTTCTATGTGCATTGGAGAGATTTTGCAGGAGACTGACTTGAAATTTTCAACTGCGACATCTGTGTTTCTGCTGACCACTGCTTGAGAACAGATAAGGAATTTGTTCAGGTGTTTTTGTATTGTGTTTGCTAATGAGCCTAGCTCATTAAGGTGTTACTTTTGTTGTTGGGGAGGAGCTTGTGAGGGAGTGTGTGCATGTAAAGGCTCTGACTCATTAGTTGGCCAAATTCATTAGCTGCTATATTCAAGTGCTGCTGTTTCTAAGTGCATTGAAGAGATATTGCAGGAGATTGACTTTGCGTTTTCAACTGCAACATCTGTTTCAGCTGACCACTGCTTGAGAACAGATAAGGAATTTGTTTAGGTGTTTGGTATTGTGTGTTTGCTAATGAGCCTAGCTCATTAAGGTGGTACATTTGTTGTTGGGGTAGGAGCTTGTGAGGGAGTGTGTGCATGTACAGGCTCTGACTCATTAGCTGGCCTAATTCATTAGCTGCTATATTCAAGTGCTGCTCTTTCTAAGTGCATTGGAGACATATTGCAGGAGACTGACTTGGAGTTTTACACTGCAACATCTGTGTTTCTGCTGATCACTGCTTGAGAACAGATAAGGATTTTGTTCAGGTGTTTGGTAATGTGTTTGCTAATGAGCCTAGCTCATTAAGGTGTTACTTTTGTTGTTGGGGAGGAGCTTGTGAGGGAGTGTGTGCATGTAAAGGCTCTGACTCATTAGTTGGCCAAATTCATTAGCTGCTATATTCAAGTGCTGCTGTTTCTAAGTGCATTGAAGAGATATTGCAGGAGATTGACTTTGAGTTTTCAACTGCAACATCTGTTTCAGCTGACCACTGCTTGAGAACAGATAAGGAATTTGTTTAGGTGTTTGGTATTGTGTGTTTGCTAATGAGCCTAGCTCATTAAGGTGGTACATTTGTTGTTGGGGTAGGAGCTTGTGAGGGAGTGTGTGCATGTACAGGCTCTGACTCATTAGCTGGCCTAATTCATTAGCTGCTATATTCAAGTGCTGCTCTTTCTAAGTGCATTGGAGACATATTGCAGGAGACTGACTTGGAGTTTTACACTGCAACATCTGTGTTTCTGCTGATCACTGCTTGAGAACAGATAAGGATTTTGTTCAGGTGTTTGGTAATGTGTTTGCTAATGAGCCTAGCTCATTAAGGTGTTACATTTGTTGTTGGGGGGTGGAGCTTGTGAGGGAGTGTGTGGATATGTAGCCTCTGACTCATTAGCTTCTATATTCAAGTGTTGCTGTTTCTAAGTGCATTGGAGAGATATTGCAGGAGACTGACTTGAAGTTTTCAACTGCAACATCTGTGTTTCTGCTGACCACTGCTTGAAAACAGATAAGGAATTTGTTCAGGTGTTTGGTATTGTGTGTTTGCTAATGAGCCTAGCTCATTAACCCCTTAACGATGGAGGACGTAAATGTACGTCCTGGTGAGGTGGTACTTAACACACCAGGACATACATTTACGTCCTAAGCATAACCGCGAGCATCAGAGCGATGCCTGGATCATGCGCTGCAGGTCCCGGCTGCTGATCGCAGCCAGGGACCCGCCCGTAATGGTGGACACCAGCGATCCCGCGGATGTCGGCCATTAACCCCTCAGATGCCGTGATCAATACAGATCATGGCATTTGCAGCATCGCGGTCACTAAAATCCTGCATCGCTGCCTCGGCGATCCGATCATTCAGCACGGCAGATGGAGGTCCCCTCACCTGCCTCCCTGCCTTCCCGCCGTCTTCTGCTCTGATCTGCCTTCCCGCAGACCAGAGCAGAAGATGATCGATAATGCTGATCAGTGCTGTGTCCTATACATAGCACTGAACAGTATTAGCAATCGAATTATTGTTATAAATAGTCCCCTATGGGGACTATTAAAGTGTAAAAATAAAAGTAAAAAAATAAAGTAAAAAAAATGTGAAAAAAACCCCTCTGCCAATAAAAACATAAATTGTCCCATTTTTCCTATTTCACCCACAAAAAGTGTTAAAAAAATTATTTTACACACCAAGGTCACAGCACCGAAGCAGCAGACTCCAAGTTCAAATAGGCTGTTGTCTTTTATTGTTACCAGAAGTGCAACGTTTTGGCTATATGTAAGCCTTTGTCAAGCATAAATAACAAGTGTACAAAGTACATATATATATGGTACAAACATTTCTGATTGGTACAAATACAGGTGAAAGTGCTATATCATTAAGAAGACACATCCCCAAAGTGCTCCCATTGGTCTATTAACCCCTTAAGGACCAAGGGTGTACAGGTACGTCTTTGCTCCCTGGTACTTAAGGACCAAGGGCGAACCTGTACACCCGTAGGAATTTCGGTCCCCGCCACGCGCCGGGCAGGGACCGGGCCGGGGTGACTGCTGATATCTATCATCAGACCCCCCCATGTCGGCGATCGCCGCAAATTGCAAGTGAATTCACACTTGCGATTTGCGAATATTCCGGGTCAGACGGGTCTATAGTGACCTGGTGACCCGGAAAATAAAGGGGATCGCGGATGTCCTAGACACCCACGATCCCCTTGAAGCAATAGGAGTGAGGTGGCAGGGGTGCCATCCCTCCTATCTCTGCTATTGTTGGTCTAGACGCGACCACCAATAGCAGATCGGGGGCGGAGGGGTTTACTTTCGATTTCCCCGTTCTGCCCACCCACAATAGGCGGGGCAAGACGGGGAAACCGACAGGGACCGGTGCCGAAGATCCACTTACCCATCGGTGACAGCAACGGGCAACGATCAGTGGCAGCAGCGGGCGACGATCGGCGGAGGAAGAGGACGGCGACGCAGCTCCCTGGATCCGACGGAAGCCGGTGAGTTACTAAGCAACATCTGGAGGGCTACAGTCTGAGACCACTATAGTGGTCTCTAAACTGTAACCCTCCAGATGTTGCAAAACTACAACTCCCAGCATGCCCAGAGAGCGGTTTAGGCATGCTGGGAGTTGCAGTTTTGCAACAGCTGGAGGTCTACAGTTTGAGACCACTGCACAGTGATCTCTATACTGTGCACCTCCAGATCTTGCAAAACTACAACTGATAGCATGCCCACATAGCAGTTTGAGTTGTAGTTTTGCAACATCTGGAGGTCCACAGTTTGGAGACCACTGTGCAGTGGTCTCTAAACTATAGCTCTCCAGATGTTGCAAAACTGCAACTCCCAGCATGCCTAAACAGCAAACAGCTGTCTCTGCATGCTGGGAGTTGTAGTTGTGTACCTCCAGCTGTTGCATAACTACATCTCCCAGTATGCCTTTCGGCGATCAGTACATGCTGGGAGTTGAAGTTTTGCAACAGCTGGAGGCACACTGGTTGGAAAATACTGAACCTAACTGAAGGTTTTCCAATCAGTGTGCCTCCAGCTGTTGCAAAAGTACAACTCCCAGCATGCACGGTCTGTCAGTACATGCTGGGAGTTCTAGTTTTGAAACAGCTGGAGGTTTGTCCCCCCATGTGAACGTACAGGGTACATTCACACGGGCAGGTTTACAGTAAGTATACTACTTCAAGTACGAGCTGTGGCAAATATTTCGCCGCAGCGCAAACTCTCCCACTGTAAACCTCCTCCAGTGCGAATGTACCCTAAAAACACTACACTACACTAAGCTAACACATAACAAAGGGTAAAACACTACATTTACACCCCCTTACACTGTCCCCCCAATAAAATAAAAAAACGTATTGTACGGCAGTGTTTCCAAAACGGAGCCTCCAGCTGTTGCAAAACAACAACTCACAGCATTTCCGGACAGCCACTGACTGTCCAGGCATGCTGGGAGTTTAGCAACAGCTGGAGGCACCCTGTTTGGGAATCACTGGCATAGAATACCCCTATGTCCACCCCTGTGCAATCCCTAATTTAGTCCTCAAATGCGCATAGCGCTCTCTCACTTCAGAGCCCTGTCGTATTTCAAGGAAACAGTTTATGGCCACTTATGGGGTATCTCCGTACTCGGGAGAAATTGCACTACTAATTTTGGGGGCTTTTTTTCCTTTTACCCCTTATGAAAAAGAAAAGTTGGGGTCTACACCAGCCTGTTAGTGTAAAAAAAAATTTTTTTTTACACTATCATGCTGGTGTTGTCCTTTACTTTTTATTTTCACGAGAGGTAAAAGGAAAAAAAACACCTCCAAAATTTGTAATGCAATTTCTCCTGAGTACGGAGATACCCCATATGTAGGCATAAAATGCTCTGCGGACGCACAGCAAGGCTCAGGAGTGAGAGCGTACTATGTACATTTGAGGCCTAAATTGGTGATTTGCACAGGGGTGGCTGATTTTACAGCGGTTCTGACATAAACCCAAAAAAATAAATACCCACATGTGACCCCATTTTGGAAACGACACCCCTCATGGAACGTAACAGTTCCATATAGGGGTATAGTGAGCCTGAACACCCCACAGGTGTTTGACAAATTTTCATTAAAGTTGGATGGGAAAATGAAAAAAAAAAATTCACTAAAATGCTGGTGTCACCCTAAATTTTTCATTTTCACAAGGGAAAATTAAAAAAAAGCCCCCAAAATTTGTAACCCCATTTCTTCTGAGTAAGAACATACCCCATATGTGGATGTAAAGTGCTCGGTGGGAGCACTACAATGCTCAGAAGAGAAGGAGCGCCATTGGGATTTTGAAGAGAAAATTTGTCCGGAATTGAAGGGCACTTGTGTTTACAAAGCCCCCATGGTACCAGAACAATGGACCCCCCCCCCCACATGTGACCCCATTTTGGAAACTACACCCCTCATGTAATGTAATAAGGGGTACCATGAGCATTTACGCCCCACAGGGGTCTGACAGATTTTTGGAACAGTGATCCGTGAAAATGAAAAATTTAATTTTCCATTTGCACAGCCCACTGTTCCAAAGATCTGTCAAATGCCAATGGGGTGTAAATGCTCACTGCACCACTTATTAAATTCTGTGAGGGGTGTAGTTTCCAAAATAGGGTCACATGTGGGGGGGGTCCACTGTTCTGGCATCACGGGGGGCTTTGTAAATGCACATGGCCCCTGACTACCATTCCAAACTAATTCTCTTTCCAAAAGCTCAATGGTGCTCCTCCTCTTCTGAGCATTGTAGTTCGCCCGTAGTGCACTTCAGGTCAACTTATGGGGTACCTCCATACTCAAAAGAGATGGGGTTACAAATTTTGGGGGGTATTTTCTGCTATTAACCCTTGCAAAAATGTGAAATTTGGGAGGAAACACACATTTTAGTGAAAAAAATATATATTGTTTTTTACATATGCAAAAGTCGTGAAATCCCTGTGGGGTATTAAGGCTCACTTTATTCCTTGTTAAGTTCCTCAAGGGGTCTAGTTTCCAAAATGGTATGCCATGTGTTTTTTTTTTTTTTTTTTTGCTGTTCTGGCACCATAGGGGCTTCCTAAATGTGACATGTCCCCCGAGCAAAATTTGCTCTCAAAAAGCCAAATATGACTCCTTCTCTTCTGAGCATTGTAGTTCGCCCGTAGTGCACTTCAGGCCAACTTATGGGGTACTACCATACTCAGAAGATATGGGGTTACAAATTTTGGGGGGTATTTTTTGCTATTATCCCTTGCAAAAATATGAAATTTGGGGGGAGACACACATTTTAGTGAAATTTTTTATTTTTTTTTACATATGCAAAAGTCGTGAAACACCTGTGGGATATTAAGGCTCACTTTATTCCTTGTTATATTCCCCAAGGGGTCTAGTTTCCAAAATGGTATGCCATGTGTGTTTTTTTTTGCTGTTCTGGCACCAAAGGGGCTTCCTAAATGCCGCATGCCCCCCAAAAACCATTTCTGAAAAACTTACTCTCCAAAATCCCCTTGTTGCTCCTTCGCTTCTGAGTCTTCTACTGCACCCGCCGAACAATTTACATAGACATATGAGGTATGTGCTTACTCGAGAGAAATTGGGCTACAAATATCAGTATACATTTTCTCCTTTTACCCCTTATAAAAATTCAAAAATTGGGTTTACAAGAACATGCGAGTGTAAAAAATGAAGTTTGTGAATTTTCTCCTTCACTTTGCTGCTATTCCTGTGAAACACCTAAAGGGTTAAAACACTTACTAAATGTCATTTTGAATACTTTGGAGGGTGCAGTTTTTATAATGGGGTCATTTGTGGGGTATTTCTAATATGAAGACCCTTCAAATCCACTTCAAACCTGAACTGGTCCCTGAAAAATAGTGAGTTTGAAAATTTTGTGAAAAATTGGAAAATTGCTGCTGAACTTTGAAGCCCTCTGATGTCTTCCAAAAGTAAAAACTCGTCAATTTTATGATTCTAACATAAAGTAGACATATTGGAAATATGAATAAAAATTTTCACATTTTTCATCAAATTTTGGGATTTTTCACCAAGAAAGGATGCAAGTTACCACAACATTTTACCACTATGTTAAAGTAGAATATGTCACGAAAAAACAATCTCGGAATCAGAATGATAACTAAAAGTATTCCAGAGTTATTAATGTTTAAAGTGACAGTGGTCAGATGTGCAAAAAACGCTCCGGTCCTAAGGTGTAAAATGGCCTGGTCCTTAAGGGATTAAGACATGTGTATACGTAGTCATAGTGATCATAATGGCTTACATATAAAACCTTAAAATACAATGTCAAATATAAAGGGCTATACATCATATGAATGTTCAGTGTTGTACTTATAATATGAAGTATCAAGAGCGCTGACCTGTGCCCTTGATGTTCATAACGGAGATTCACCGGCATTGCAAGCTTCTATTTGCAATCAATCGCACAGCGCTTGCGCATGTGTGACGTCACTCACCGTTCTCTCGTGATAGGAGAGAACCTGCCAATGCCCTTATTAGCCCGCTGCAGCATATTGCGCATGTGTAGGCTTTCTTACTGACCTACGGCAGCATACTGCGCACGCGCACATGTGAGTCCTCTTTATACTGACTGTCTCAAGGCCCTGTGTGTCGACAACTGACTTACACTAAGGATCCTGGAGTGTATAGACATCTGCACGTGCGCACTAATAATACATAAACATTAAACAAAAGAACTCTGCATAGGTTTTAATTAACTGTAATCTATGTGAAAGAAAAATAGGGAATGGCATAGAAATCTACAAAAAAGGCTATTTTTATAGATAATGAAGTCTTTCAATTGTGGTGAACCGCTGTTTTACAATAAATAAAATACAATCATCTATTGCATTACATAGAAATCTTATAAATTGAACATCGGCTGCAGGTCAGCGACATCTAGATATCTTCATTGACCAATATCTTTGTGAAAAAGTGTTTCGTGCTATAAAAAGAAAGAATAAAATACCAATTAATGATATAATATTACACCGAGCAGTAATAGAATAAAGTATTGAAAGAGAATGCAGAAGTAAAAAAGAAAGGAATAAAATATATATATATATATATATATATATATATATATATATATATACAGTGGTCCCTCAACATACGTTGGTAATTCGTTCCAAACGACCCATCGTTTGTCGAATCCATCGTATGTTGAGGGATCCGTGCAATGTAAAGTATAGGAAGTTATACTCACCTGTTCCCGTCGCTACGGACCAGGTCCTCACCGCTCCCGATTCTGTCCCAGGGGCTCTTGATGCTGTCCAGCTGCTCCGGTGTCTTCTTCGGGATCCTCTGGTGTCTTGCGCATCTTCTCCAGGGTCCGGGCCTCGCTTTCTGGTGACGTTATTACGCTGCTGCGCCGGCGCGGCGTGCGTAGTGACGTAATAACGACGCCGGAAAGGGAGGCCCGGACCCTGGAGAAGATGCGCAAGACACCGGAGGATCGCGAAGTGGACCCGGAGCAGCGGGAATAGGTAAGCGAACCTGCCAGGGATGCTTAAACTGCAATCCGACAGCAGCTTAAGCATTTTGCGCTGTCGGATAGCAGTTAATGCAATGGCCCCGACATATAAAAGCATCGTATGTCGATGCTGACATCGACATGCTATGGCCTCTGAGAGGCCATCGTATGTCGATTTTATCATATGTCGGGGCCATCGTAGGTCGGGGGTTACTGTATATATTATATATATATTATATATATATTATAAAGTATAAAAAACTTAAAAAGGAAGGGAAAAGAAAAGAAAAATAAAAAAAGGGGGGGAAGAAGGGGGGTGTGGGAGGGAAGGGAGAAAAAAATAATAAATAACATTTAAATAAAAAAATGAAAAAATAATAAATAAATAAAAAGATGAAAAAGGGGAAGAAAAGAAAGTGAGGGGAAAAAAGGGGGGGGAGGAAAGGGGGAGAAAGGGAAAGAAAAGAAGGGAGAGGAAGGCAAAAAAAGGGGGAGAAAAAAAGGAAAAGGAGAAAATATTGAAGAGAAAGGATAACTAGGGTCATCACATGAACGGTTTCAGACTAAAATCCATATTTTCACTATCCCCACCCAAACGCATTGGGGTACCTGGTCGATTATTCTAAACCTTAGTTGGCTAATGTTGTGCCCTGCCTCAATAAAGTGTTTAGGTAATGGCAAGTCCATTTTTTGTTTTCTAATTGAGGATTTATGTCCATTTAACCTTATTCGTACCTCATTCGTGGATCAACAAACTTGACCGGCAAGTGTATCTGCCCTGTATTTTGATGGGTTGACCCGAATGTGGATGATTAAAGGTTTCCCCTTTTATAATGCTGTTACAATGACTGCATCTCAAACATGGAAAATTACCTGGTCGTAATGGTGCAAGTATGGTCTGATGTCCCTGCTTGCCTTTTAGACTACCAATATCCGATCTGATAAGGCGATCTTTTAAATTTCTGCCTTTACGGTAAGCCATAATAGGAAACTCATGTATGTCAGTAGTTTCATCTATCAAGTTCCAATTATTTCGTAAGATTTTCGATATCCTTTGACTATTTCAGTTATATGTAAACACAAATGGGATTCTATTGGTCTCTTTCTTGGGGTGTTTTTCCAACAAGGTGGCCTTCTCTACCGAATTAAGTCGGCACCTGTGATGATAAAGTAAAGTCTGCGGGTACCCTCTCCATCTGAACTTTGTATTCATCTCATCAAGCCGATTTTCTAGTTGTTGTGGATTCGAGACTATCCGTTTTACCCTCAACATGTGCCTCCACGGCAATGATTTAACCTTTGTTCTCGGATGGAAGCTATCATATGCCAGGATACTGTTGTGATCAGTCTGCTTTGTGTAGAGATCTAGAGATAGTCGCGAGTCCTTTAGATGAACCTGTGCGTCGAGAAATTGCATACACTCATTTGACATTACCATCGTAAATTGTAGTTCTGGGAAGACCCCAATAAGTTCCTCCAAGAAATTTTGAAGCTGTGCAGAGCTGCCATTCCAAATGACAAAGGTATCATCAATATACCTATACCATGTTTGGACATGACGGAACTATTGTGATGTATATACATATTTTTCCTCGAATTCGGACATATATAAGTTTGCATATGTGGGCGCTACGTTGGAGCCTATGGCTGTTCCCCTGTTCTGGACATAGAAGTCATCCCCAAACAGAAAATAATTCTGCCTGAGGATGACCCCCATCAAGTCCAGAACAAGGGAACTTGCCCTCTCCGAGATCTCTGATTTTGACAGACAATTGGCAACTTCTTCCAAACCTTTAGAGTGCTCAATAGATGTGTATAAGTTCACCACATCAAAAGAAAGCAGTAGTGAATCAGGGGGACATATAATATCCTGTATTTTATTAATGAAATCACCCGTGTCCTGGATATGTGACTTAGCAGATAGTGCATGTGATCTCAACAATTTATCAAGATAGGTGGCTATTGGTGAGAACACAGAATCCCTCCCGGAGACAATTGGGGGGTGAATGAGAAATGTCTTCAAGTCCTCATCAATAACACCCTCCTCTTTAGCACCTTTCACCAGTGTTCTCAATTGTTGTTGGATTACACCTAAAGGGTCTCTGTCTAATTTTGGTACTCATTTGTGTTTGCCAATTGTCGTCGGATTTCAGCTAGATATTGGGGGGTGTCCATAATTACCAGGGCACCCCCTTTGTCGGCAGCCTTAATGGTAATGTCCGCATTTGTCTGATGTCTATGTAAAATCTGTTGTTCATCCCTTGATAAATTATGCCATTTACCCGGTCCGCGGTCCTGCCTACTCTGCAAAGCCTCAATTTCTCTGGTGACTACCTCTACAAAAGCCTCTATCCCATTGCTGTTTTTAGGGGGCATGAAAGAACTTTTATTAAACAATCCGGTTTGTTTCAAAGACAATTCTGATGTAGGTTCAATATTAGAGATAACCCTTTCTTTGTCTTTGAAGAAATTCTTCAGGCGTAATCGTCTGAAGTAGGTCTACAAATCTATCATTAATTCAAACCAATCAGTCTTAACAGTAGGGTTAAAAGATAGTCCCTTTTCCAATATATTCAATTCAATAGGCGACAGTTCAAGAGAGGATATATTTACCACTAGCGATTCTTTCGATGGTCCTGCGATTTGGTCTGTGTCGGGTGCATACTCCTGCGTCTGTGTTCCGCCCTCCACGTCTCTTTTTGGGAGAGGGTCCACGACTGTTGATAAAAAAAGGCCTCTGTGCAGAGCTATCCGACAAATCAGTATCCACAGAAGTGGATAGAAAGCCATTAGTCTTGTTTGTCTTCTTATGATTCTGTTGTTTAGGGTGTCGTCTATTCCAAATCCAGGCTGTTTTGCTACATATAAACTTTTCCATTGGCATAATCTTCCAGATCGCGATGCCATGTATTGCATTTTACGTTCTCCAGCTCCTGTTGATGTTTAAAGAGTCTGGTTGCCAATTTTTCTTTGGCTTCCTGATGATCCTGTGGGGACAGCAAAGCTTTCAAAGAGTCCTCAATTTCTAAACATTTCTGTTTTATCCACCTCCAGGTTTAAAAATTCCATGTTCAGGAGCATAACATCGTAAGCGTATTTACTTTAAATTTGTAGAAACTTTGCATGAAATCCCTCGTTATGAGGAAAGCGGTTAGGGCTTAAGTGAGAACGCATACCCCATGGTATCCGTTGTTCCTTATAGTACTCACTTAAGGTCACAAGGTGCAGTTCAAGTGTGATCAGTCGTCTGGATTCAGCATCCCACTTGCGGCGTAGGATATCCACAGATGGGGTATTTAGGAAATTGGCTTCCCTCTGTATTGTCCAAAGAATCCTTACTGCATCCTGCTCGGTGTATGAAAAAGTATTTGTGGTAACTTCACCAAGAGTATTGAAATCCATTGGTGTAGACATTATATCAGCCGTAATGGAGTAACGGTTCCGTGCTCGTTCTCAATGGTTAACTCACATGCAAAAGAGGTAGAGAACAGCACTGGGTCCCAGCTGTTAGTGCAAGTGATCGTCCGGATAACCAGTCCAGTACATCGACATCCACACACCAATAGGTCACAGCACAGAAGAAGCAGACTCCAAGTTCAAGTAGGCTGTGGTCTTTTATTGTTACCAGAAGTGCAACGTTTCGGATATATGTTAGCCTTTGTCAAGCATAAATAACAAGTGTACATGGTGTGTATATATATATATATATATATATATATATATATAAAGCAAGGAAGTTGTCCCACAGCACTCCAAAATGGTGGATAACAAAGTGTTTATTGCCTCATGGTAGGATACAACGTTTTGACCGTCACCACGGTCTTTTTCAAGCATGCAATGTGACACACACATCCCATTTTTATATGGGTTACATGTAAATTACAATCAGTGAACAATAAAGCAGAATAAGTGAAATACATAACAGTGTTGATGCAAAAATTATATGAAAAAACATATCACAGGGAGTACTTTATCTAACGCAAAGATAATAAGGTGACAACATTGCTGTACATTATATACATAAGTGTCCCATGTCGTGTACAGTGTTAAAGACATAATTACAGTGCAGGTGTATGGTTAAAAGCAATCAAGGGGAAATCCTGATGATCAAACACTCACCCATCTGGAGTCAGTGGCGGCCATTACCTGCCGCCGTGTGTGCACACGGCTGTACAGGATTCCGCAGGCTAGACCGGAGCACAGCCAATCACAGGGAGGCGTGTGGCGCTGCTAGGCAACGCCGCTGTGTCGCACGGTCCGCGCACACTCACTGTGCTTCCGGATACCGTGTGCGCCATGTTGCTTGAGGGCAGATCGTGCCTGAAATCGGCGCATGCGCGTCTGGAGGAGATGAGGATGTGACGGCCATGTAGGTGTCGGGCATTAGACCCGATGCATATGTGAATGTTAATGCTGAACAGGGAAGCTGTATATGTGTAGGGATCTGATGATTGGGTGAAAGGTGTGTCATAATGTGAATGGATACAGGATGTAAAAATGTTGAACATGTGTATTAATAAAAAAGTGTAGAAGCTGGTGAACAATTGTGTGGGGCGTGTATGGAATGGTTGATCACCCTGTGATTGGCTGTGCTCCGGTCTAGCCTGCGGAATCCTGTACAGCCGTGTGCACATACGGCGGCAGGTAATGGCCGCCACTGACTCCAGATGAGTGTTTGATCATCAGGATTTCCCCTTGATTGCTTTTAACCATACACCTGCACTGTAATTATGTCTTTAACACTGTACACGACATGGGACACTTATGTATATAATGTACAGCAATGTTGTCATCTTATTATCTTTGCGTTAGATAAAGTACTCACTGTGATATGTTTTTTCATATAATTTTTGCATCAACACTGTTATGTATTTCACTTATTCTGCTTTATTGTTCACTGATTGTAATTTACATGTAACCCATAAAAAAATGGGATGTGTGTGTCACATTGCATGCTTGAAAAAGACCGTGGTGACGGTCGAAACGTTGTATCCTACCATGAGGCAATAAACACTTTGTTATCCACCATTTTGGAGTGCTGTGGGACAACTTCCTTGCTTTGCATCTACTCTGCTGCCAGTGACCCGGGCTGCGATTGGGCCCGCTTGCACCCGCCTCATCCACACACTCGGTGTGCTGCTCCTCTCCTTTACCTGTAGCTATATATATATATATATATATATATATATATATCTATATATATATATATATATAGATATATATATATATATATATATATATATATATATGGTACAAACATTTCTGATTGGTACAAATACAGGTGAAAGTGCTATATCATTAAGAAGACTCATCCCCAAAGTGCTCCCATTGGTCTATTAAGAAATGTGTATACGTAGTCATAATGACCATAATGGATTACATATAAAAACTTAAAATACAATGTCAAATATAAAGTGCTATACATCATATGAATGTTCAGTGTTGTACTTATAATATGAAGTATCCAGAGCGCTGACCTGTGCCCTTGATTTTCATAACGGAGATTCACTGGCATTGCAAGCTTCTGTTTGTAAACAATCGCACAGTGCTTGCGCATGTGTGACGTCACTCGCCGTTCTCTCGTGATAGGAGAGACCATGCCAATGCCCTTACTAGCCTGCGGCAGCATATTGCGCACGAGTCGGCTATCTTACTGGCCTACGGCAGCATACTGCGCACGCGCACATGTCAGTCCTCTTTATACTGACTGTCTCACGTCCCTGATTGTCGGCAACTGACTTACACTAAGGATCCTGGAGTGCATAGACATCTGCGCGTGCGCACTAATAATACATAAACATTAGACAAAAGAACGCTGCATATTTTTTAATTCACTGTAATCTATGTGAGAGAAAAATAGGGAATGGCATAGAAATCTACAAAAAAGGCTATTTTATTTTTATAGATAATGAAGTCTTGCAATTGTGGTGAACCGCTGATTTACAATAAATAAAACACAATCATCTATTGCATTACATACAAATCTTATAAATTGAACATCGGCTGCAGGTCGACGACATCTAGATATCTTCATTCACCAATATATTTGTGGAAAAGTGTTTTGTGTCTTCTTAATGATATAGCACTTTCCCCTGTATTTGTGCCAATCAGAAATGTTTGAACCATATATATATATATATATATATATATATATATATATATGCACTTTGTACACTTGTTATCTATGCTTGACAAAGGCTAACATATAGCCGAAACGTTGCACTTCTGGTAACAATAAAAGACAACAGCCTATTTGAACATGGAGTCTGCTGCTTCTGTGCTGTGACCTATTGGTGTGTGGATGTCGATGTACTGGACTGGTTATTCGGACAATCACCTGCAATAACAGCTGGAATCCAGTGCTGTTCTCTACCTCTTTTGCAAAAAAATATTTTATATAAATATTTGGTATCGCCGCAGGCGTAAATATCTGAACTATTAAAATAAAATGTTAATGATACCGTACGGTGAACGGCGTGAACGTAAAAGAAAAAAGTCCAAAATGGATGCTTTTTTATAACATTTCCCCCCCCCCCAAAAAAAAAAATTATAAAAAATGGATTAAAAGTTCTATATTAGCAAATATGGTATCAATAAAAGGCACAGATCATGGCGCAAAAAATGAGCCCTCATACCGCCGCTTATACGAAATATGAAAAAGTTATAGGTCTTCAAAATAGGGGGATTTTAAACGTACTAAATTGGTTAAAAAGTTTGTGATTTTTTTTAAGCGCAACAGTAATAGAAAAGTATGTCATCATGGGTATCATTTTAATCGTATTGCCCCAAAGAATAAAGAACACATATCATTTTTACCGTAAATTGTACTGCATGAAAACAAAACCTTCCAAAATTAGCAAAATTGCGGTTTTCTTTTTAATTTCACCATACAAATAGTATTTTTTTGGTTGCGTCATACATTTTATGGTAAAGTGAGTGATGGCATGGCAACGGACAAATGGTCACACAAAAAACATGCCCCATACTAGTCAGTGGATGAAAATATAAAAGAGTTATGATTTTTTGAAGGCGATGAGGAAAAATCTAAAATGTAAAAATTAAATTGTCTGCATCCTTAACCCCTTAAGGACCAGGCCATTTTACACCTTAGGACCGGAGCGTTTTTTGAACATCTGACCACTGTCACTTTAAACATTAATAACTCTGGGATGCTTTTACCTATCATTCTGATTCCGAGATTGTTTTTTCGTGACATATTCTACTTTATGTTATTGGTAAAATTTTGTCGATACTTGCATAGTTTCTTAGTGAAAAATTCCTAAATTTGATGAAAAAATTGAACTTTGAAGCTCTCTGCTTGTAAGGAAAATGGATATTCCAAATAACATATTTTTTTTATTCACAAATACAATATGTCTACTTTATGTTTGCATCATAAAATTGACATGATTTTACTTTTGGAAGACACCAGAGGGCTTCAAAGTTCAGCAGCAATTTTCCAATTTTTCACAAAATTTTCAAACTCACTATTTTTCAGGGACCAGTTCAGGTTTGAAGTGGATTTGAAGGGTCTTCATATTAGAAATACCCCACAAATGACCCCATTATAAAAACTGCACCCCCCACAGTATTCAAAATGACATTCAGTCAGTGTTTTAACCCTTTAGGTGTTTCACAGGAATAGCAGCAAAGTGAAGGAGAAAATTCACAATCTTCATTTTTTACACTCGCATGTTCTTGTAGACCCAATTTTTTAATTTTTACAAGGGGTAGAAGGAGAAAATGTATACTTATATTTGTAGCCAAATTTCTCTAGAGTAAGCACATACCTCATATGTCCATGTAAAGTGTTCGGCGGGCGCAGTAGAGGGGAAGGAGCGACAAGGGGATCTTGGAGAGTACGTTTTTCTGAAATGGTTTTTGGGGGGCATGTTGCATTTAGGAAGCCCCTATGGTACCAGAACAGCAAAAAATCCCCACATAGCATACCATTTTAGAAACTAGACCCCTTGGGGAACGTAACAAGGGGTAAAGTGAACCTTAATACCCCACAGGTGTTTCACGACTTTTGCATATGTAAAAAAATATTATTTTTTTTCACTAAAATGTGCTTTCCCCCAAATTTCACATTTTTGCAAGGATTAATAGCAGAAAATACCCCCCAAAATTTGTAACCCCATCTCTTCTGAGTATGAAGGTACCCCATAAGTGGACCTGAAGTGCACTATGGGCGAACTACAATGCTCAGAAGAGAAGGAGTCATATTTGGCTTTTGGAGAGCAAATTTTGCTCGGGGGGCATGTTGCATTTCGGAAGCCCCTATGGTGCCAGGATAGCAAAATAACCCCAACATGGCATACCATTTTGGAAACTAGACCCCTTGAGGAACATAACAAGGGGTACAGTGAGCATTTACCCCCCACTGGTGTCTGTCAGATCTTTGGAACAGTGGGCTGTACAAAATGTTTAATTTGTACAGCCCACTGTTCCAAAGATCCGTCAGACACCTGTGGGGTGTAAATTCTCACTGCACCCCTCATTACATTCCGTGAGAGGTGTAGTTTCCAAAATGGGGTCACATGGGTTTTTTTTTTTTTGCGTTTGTCAAAACCGCTGTAACAATCAGCCACCCCTGTGCAAATCACCTCAAATGTACATGTTGCACTCTCCCTTCTGGGCCTTGTTGTGCGCCCCCAGAGCACTTTGCGCCCACTTATGGGGTATCTCCGTAGTCGGGAGAAGTTGCATTACAAATTTTGGGGGGCTTTTTTCCCTTTTACCTCTTGTCAAAATGAACAGTATAGGGCAACACCAGCGTGTTAGTGTAAAAAATTGTGCCTCCAGTTGTTGCAAATCCACAACTCCCAGCATTCTCAGGCATGCTAAGAGTAGTAGTTCGGCAACATCTTTAGAGCCAGATGTTGCCGAACTACAACTCCCAGCATGCTTGGAGTTGTAGTTTTGCAACATCTGGAGGACTATAGTTGTAGTTCTGTAAAATATGTGCCCTTCCAGATGTTGCAAAACTACAACTCCCAGTATGCCAAAACTGTCCAGGCACTGTTTGCTAATGAGCCTAGCTCATTAAGGTGTTACATTTGTTGTTGGTGGAGGAGCTTGTGAGGGAGTGTGTGCATAGGTAGCCTCTGACTCATTAGCTGCTATATTCAAGTGATGCTGTTTTTAAGTGCTTTGGGAAGATATTGCAGAAGACAGACAGAGTTTTCAACTGCAACATCTGTGTTTTTTCTGAACACTGCTTGAGAAAAGATAAGGAATTTGTTTAGGTTTTTGGTATTGTGTGTTTGCTAATGAGCCTTGCTCATTAAGATGTTACATTTGTTGTTGGGGGAGGAGCTTGTGAGGGAGTGTGTGCATTCTTAGGCTCTGACTCATTAGCTGGCTTAAATCATTAGCTGCTATATTCAAGTGCTGCTGTTTCTAAGTGCATTGGAGAGATATTGCAGGAGACTGACTTGGAGTTTTCAACTGCAACATCTGTGTTTCTGATGACCACTGCTGGAGAACAGATAAGGAATTTGTTCAGGTGTTTGGTATTGTGTGTTTGCTAATGAGCCTAGCTCATTAAGGTGTTACATTTGTTGTTGGGGGAGGAGCTTGTGAGGGAGTGTGTGCATATGTAGCCTCTGACTCATTAGCTGCTATTTTCAAGTGATGCTGTTTTTAAGTGCATTGAAGAGATATAGCAGGAGACTGACGGACTTTTCAACTGCAACATCTGTGTTTCTGCTGACCATTGCTTGAGAACAGATATGGAATTTGTTCAGGTGTTTGGTATTGTGTGTTTGCTAATGAGCCTAGCTCATTAAGGTGTTACATTTGTTGTTGGGGGAGGAGCTTGTGAGGGAGTGTGTGCATATTTAGCCTCTGACTCAGTAGCTGCCATATTCAAGTGCTGCTGTGACATATTGCAGGAGACTTGTTAGGGTCCGGGCTGGTAGGGGGGGAGAACACAGGAGTGGATCCCCTGTGTCAGTGAGGCGATGGCATGGGCCGTACCAGGGGAACGGAATCTAAGGGGTTACTGGTTTTCACCAGAGCCCGCCACAAGGCGGGATGGACTTGCTGGTAACCCCCAGGTCGTTCCACCCGATAGCGACTCAACCTCACCTACAGCTGATACAGGCGCGGTACACATGGACAAGGCAAGGCGAGGTCAGATGTAGAAGGAGGTCAAGGCAGGCGGCAAGGTTCGTAGTCAGGGGCAACAGCAAGGGGTCTGGATACACAGGCTTGGGATACACAATAAACGCTTTCTCAGGGCACTAAGGCAACAAGATCCAGCGGGGACAGGAAGGGGAAGTGGGTTTATATGTGTGGGAGTGATTGGGAACAGATGGGGCCAGGCACCAATTAACGGTGCACTGGCCCTTTAAATCTGAGAGACTCTGCGTGCACGTGCCCTCGAGAGTGGGGCTGCGCGCGCCGAGACTGATCAGCAGGAGGACGGGGCAGGTAACCAGAACGGAATGCGAACCGCGTGCAGGCACGTCCCGCCGCGTGGAATGTATCCCCACAGGGGGAAACAGAGCAGCGCTCCCGGTCAGCGAGTCTGACCGGGGCGCTGCAAACAGGAGGTGAACGCCGTGAGCGCTCCTGGGGAGGAGAGGGACCAGGAGCGCTCAGCGTGAGAAGACTGACTTGGAGTTTTCAACTGCAACATCTGTGTTTCTGCTGATCACTGCTTTAAAACAGATAAGTAATTTGTTCAGGTGTTTGGTATTGTGTGTTTGCTAATGAGCCTTGCTCATTAAGGTTTTACATTTGTTGTTGGGGGTGGAGCTTGTGAGGGAGTGTATGCATATATAGGCTCTGACTCATTAGCTGGCCTAATTCATTAGCTGCTATATAGTGCTGCTCTTTCTAAGTGCATTGGAGACATATTGCAGGAGACTGACTTGGAGTTTTACACTGCAACATCTGTGTTTCTGCTGATCACTGCTTGAGAACAGATAAGGATTTTGTTCAGGTGTTTGGTAATGTGTGTTTGCTAATGAGCCTAGCTCATTAAGGTGTTACATTTGTTGTTGGGGGGTGGAGCTTGTGAGGGAGTGTGTGGATATGTAGCCTATGACTCATTAGCTTCTATATTCAAGTGTTGCTGTTTCTAAGTGCACTGGAGACATATTGCAGGAGACGGACTTGGAGTTTTCCACTGCAACATCTGTGTTTCTGCTGACCACTGCTTGGGAACAGATAAGGTATTTGTTTAGGTGTTTGGTATTATGTGTTTGCTAATGAGCCTAGCTCATGAAGGTGTTATATTTATTGTTGGGGGAGGAGCTTGTGAGGGAGTGTGCGCATATGTAGCCTCTGACTCATTAGCTGCTATATTCAAGTGATACTGTTTTAAGTGCATTGAAGAGATATTGCAGGAGACTGACAGACTTTTCAACTGCAACATCTGTGTTTCTGCTGACCATTGCTTGAGAATAGATATGGAATTTGTTCAGGTGTTTGGTATTGTGTGTTTGCTAATGAGCCTACCTCATTAAGGTGTTACATTTGTTGTTGGGGGAGGAGCTTATGAGGGAGTGTGTGCATATTTAGCCTCTGACTCATTAGCTGCTATATTCAAGTGCTGCTGTGACATATTGTAGGAGACTGACTTTGAGTTTTCAACTGCAACATCTGTGTTTCTGCTGATCACTGCTTGAGAACAGAAAAGTAATTTGTTCAGGTGTTTGGTATTGTGTATTTGCTAATGAGCCTAGCTCATTAAGGTGTTACATTTGTTGTTGGGGGGGGGGGAGCTTGTGAGGGAGTGTGTGCATATATAGGCTCTGACTCATCAGCTGGCCTAAATCATTAGCTGCTATATTCAAGTGCTGCTGTTTCTAAGTGAATTAGAGAGATATTGCAGAACACTGACTTGGAGTTTTCAACTGCAACATCTGTGTTTCTGCTCACCACTGCTTGAGAACAGATAAGGAATTTGTTCAGGTGTTTGGTATTGTGTGTTTGCTAATGAGCTTAGCTCATTAAGGTGTTACATTTGTTGTTGGGGGAGGAGCTTGTGAGGGAGTGTGTCTTTCAGAAACTACTTGCCTCCCTGGTGCCTCTGGCCTTGGCCCTTAAATTTTTGTATGTTTAGCAGTAGCTAAATACATGCTTAATGCAAATTTCAACAATGATCGTTAAATTCTCGGCGGTCTGCCAGGGCCCTCTCCTACCCCGCCTGGGGCGATCCGAGGACCTCATTAACCAACTCACTAACTAATCCAGTCGCAGGCGGTTTGTACAAAAGGCAGGGACTTAATCAACGCCAGCTTATGACCCTCACTTACTGGTAATTCTTCGTTTAAAGGTTAAATAATTGCAATCCCAGATCCCTATCACGAACTGGTTTCAGCATGCAACACGCACCTGTCCTTGAAAGATAGAGACACGCTAATCCATTCAGTGGAGCGCTAGTGCGGCCCAGGACATCTGAGGCCATAACACACCTGTTATTGCCTGATCTCGCAATTGATCGGGCAAGGTAAGGGGTTATTAAAGCCTCTTGGGTACTGCTGAGGCCTACTCCTTACTGCTCCTGGTGCAATGTAATTAAACACTCTTGGGTAGTGTTATTGTTAAATTTACTGATAATTTTATCAGTAATAAAATTGAATTTTGCTGAATGCTAACCGTTACACAACATAACGCTTGTTGCGTGTGATTTTTTAATGAAAAAATAAATAAATAGATGGAGAGGGATTAACTCTGCTTAATCATTTTTGGCGATTAGAATCCTTTTGTCATCTGATTTTTTGGAGACAGATGCGCTTACACACATGTAAAAAACATTTTTAACCAAATTTCAAACATTGTGTGTTTTTTTTTTTTTGAGAAGAATGACTTTTGGTGGTCCACCATCCTGCACTTCTGAACTGCTGTATATGCACTTGTTTTTAAAAAACAGGTATTTTGTCAGACAATTTCAATAAAATTTTGCAGTTTTTTGGGGTGGATTGTGAAGCCCGGGTGTGTACTCGTGCATCAGCCAACTCCAGGCTGTGTCTTTCAGGCAATCTATGGGTTCCTGATCCCACAGAGGAGGGGCCTGGGTCTGGGAATTAAACATTTTTGGATTGCGGGTTCTACTAAAAAAGATGGACACACCCTAATCCGCTCAGTGGAGCGCGCCTGCGGCCCTGGACATCTGAGGGCATAACACACCTGTTATTGCTCGATCTCAGGAGAAGGGGGGTTCATCATCGGGAGAAGAGAGTTGCAGCTTGCCCTTGAGTCAGCAAGGCGGTAGCACGGTTGGCAATCAGCGTGGTGTGGCAGTAGTGGAAATTCTGGAGCCAAAAGTGCCCGGGGGAGACCACCTGCTTCTCGGCAGCTTACCTTTCCGGGAGTTAGCGGGTTACCAGCACCGGTCGTTGAAAGATAGAGACACGCTAATCCGTTCAGTGGAGAGCGCCTGCGGCCCCGGAAATCTGAGGTCATAACACACCTGGTATTGCTCGATCTCGCAATTGATCGTGCAAAGGTAAGGGGTTATTAATGCCTCTTGGGTACTACTGAGGCCTACTCCTGACTGCTCATGGTGTAATGTATGGGGTAATTAAACACTCTTGGGTAGTGTTTTTTTTTTATTTACTGATAATTTTATCGGTAATAAAATTGAATTTTTCAGAATGCTAATCGTTACACAACGGAACGCTTGTTGCGTGTGATTTTTTAATAAAAAAAAAAAAAGGACAGGGATTAACTCTGCTGTATCATTTTGGGCGAAAAAAAGTCCTTTGGTGATATGATCTTTTGGAGACAGATGCGCTTACACACATATTGAATTAGTTTTTGTAAAAAAAAATTCAATCATTGTGTGGTTTATTATTTTTGAGAAGAATGTCTTTGGGTGGTCCACCGTTCTGCATTATAGAGTCTTGTGAACTGTTGGATATGCGCTTGTTCTTACACAAAGGTATTTCTTTAAAACATTTCTAAAATGTTGTTGTTTTTTGGAGGGGATTGTGAAGCCTGGGTGTGTACTGATGCATCAGCCAACTCCAGGCTGTGTTCTTCAGGCAATATATGGGTTCCTGATGCCGCAGAGGTGGGGCCTGCGTCTGGAAATTTCTAATTTTTGGATAGCGGGTGCTACCTATGAGAAATCTTTGTCAAAAATTTCATATATTGTGTTGTTTTTTGGGGGGGATTGTGAAGCCCTGGTGTGTACTCTTGCATCAGCCAACTCCAGGCTGTGTCATGCAGCCAATATATGGGTTACTGATGCCGCAGGGGTGGGGCCTGGTTCTGGAAATTTCTAATTTTTGGATAGCGGGTGCTACCAATGAGAAATCTTTGACAAAAAATTCATATATTGTGTTGTTTTTTGGGGGGTATTGTGAAGCCCTGGTGTGTACTCTTGCATCAGCCAACTCCAGGCTGTGTTCTTCAGGCAATATATGGGTTCCTGATGCCGCAGAGGTGGGGCCTGCGTCTGGAAATTTCTAATTTTTGGATAGCTGGTGCTACCAATGAGAAATCTTTGACAAAAATTTCATATATTGTGTTGTTTTTTTGGGGGGGATTGTGAAGCCCTGGTGTGTAGGATACTAGTGCATCAGCCAACTCCACGCTGTGCCATTCAGCCACTAAATGGTCTCCTCTTGCTGCCAACATGTCCACGCTATGTCATTCAGTCACTATATGGTCTCCTGACACTGATGCCACCACCAGGCTCTGTCATTGTGCTGCTGTGCGGCAGTGATTCTAAGAGCGATGCCGGTAATCTGCATGCTATTCTGAATAACAGTATTATTTCACTACCCCAGCACACTCCATATGCGTTTTAGGACACAGCAAAGTGTTCTATACCCCTATAGAGGCTGAATGTAGGCTAGAAATAGCCTATTTTTAATATCGATTCGCCGCAAAAAATTCGGATCGAAACAAACTTTTCGGGAAAATTCGGCAAATCGTCCGAATCAAATTTTTTAAAAGTTCGCTCATCTCTAGCATCCACTACCCAGACCAGTCACCAAAAAGATCCCCTCCCTGGTTCTTTCCCTTTAGGAGAAAAACCAGGAGGGGAAGAGGGAAGAAGAGACACCTCCACTGTTCCAATAAAGATGAAGGGGGTCACTTGGAGGGACTAGAGACTGTTCCTTTTTCGGACAACGTCATGAATTTTACAGATATTCCCCTCAGGGACGAGTGCCTGTCACTCCTCTCTAAGGACCTCAATTTTGGCTTGTGTCAACCCTTTGATGATACCCAATTTGAGGTTGACATCTTCAAAACCACAAAAAAATTGGGGTTACACAAGATGTTCAATAAAAATGTAATAGCTAATGTGTCAGAGAAGGAGAGGTTCCGGCAGTAGTAGGCCCCCTAGGTTTTTCTTCCATCATGCACCTTACCTCTGCAGACAGGGACACTTTGAACACACTCTGTGAGTTGGCAAGGGAGAGTGAAGTTACACCGAATTTCCCGGATGTCTCCTCAATTGAGGTTTTGCCCTTCAAGGGAGGTAAACCTTCCAGGTTTTCCCCCCGATTCTGATGGGAAGTCCCAGTGACTTGTTCATCCTAGCGGTTACTAAGGATGTAAAGGCCTTATTTTACCCCCAGTTGAAGGGCAACCTCACTCCAGGTGAAGAGAGGGCTCTTAAGTGGTTGGCATCTAGGCCCGACTTGAAAGTCATTAAGGCTTGTAAAGGGTGCAGCACTGTTGTGATGAACACCGAAGCCTATGACACAGAAAAGAAACGCCTGTTCGGGGATGCAGACACATACAAACCCCTTTCATCCAATCTGACTGCCAAAACCTTAACCCAACTCAGTACCTTTCTTAGAGTCAGTTGGGAAAAGGGAAAAATATCTAAAAAAAACTGCTCAAAAACTCCTCCCCAGCTATCCTAGGTGGTATTCCTGCCCTGTAATCCCATTGTGGCGGGGATCGGCTCTCCGACTGAATACCTTTTGCAGTACGTTGAGTGGCTTCTAAAACCACTGTTGCCCTCCACTCCCACTTACATCAAAGACACAAGGGCTCTTTTGACTGCTCTCAGAGACTTCCACTGGCAGGAGACCTACAGACTCACGTCAGTGGATGTCGAGAGCCTGTACACCCGCATCCCTCACGATGCGGGTGTACAGGCTGTCCGTGAATTTCTGCCTGAAACCGAAAAAACAGAAGACTTTGTGTCTTTTATCTGTGATGCCCTCTATTTCTTCTTTACCCACAATGAGTTCAGAGATGGCGAAGATTGGTACTGGCAGGAGACCGGGACAGCCATGGGCACGCTGATCTCCTGCACTTATGCCAACCTGTTCCTTGCCGTCTTCGAATGTAGATATGTCTTTTCCCACACTAACCCCTTTTCTAAAAATATTAAACTGTTTCTCAGGTATGTCTACGACATACTGGTTGTCTGGTATTCATCTGAAACAGATTTCTTTGAGTTTGTCACCCACCCCAACCAGGTTAACAAGGAAAACATGCTTTTTACTGCCATTTTTGGAGGTGACAAGTTACATTTCTTAGACGTTAAATTGAAGCCGGTTAGAAAAAAGCAGTAACTACTGCAAAAAAGCGCACACCAATAATATATCAAGAAAAACTATACTTTATAAGTTCATAATCATAACATTAGAGAAAAAGGCTAAAAACAATTAAAAGCTCTATGAGCTAGAATCACAACATGGGAGAAGGGCCATGAACCCCCCCTCCTCACTAACCCGTCTAAATGGCACAAATTATGTATACACAGTTCTGTCTGGGACAAACATAGGCATAGAAATAATCATCAAAATCATACCATCAAAATAAGAATACGGTGTATACAAGCAAATAAGAATAAGTATAACTAAACATAAGCCAAAACAAACCACAGACAGAATATCACTGAAGGAGTGCCAGATGGGATGCCAGAGCCCCACGCGTTCCGTCACAATGCGACTTCCTCAGGGGTGTTGTGTATCATTGCCTCATGCCTCTATTTATACATCTATCAAATAATAACATTACATTCAGGTGTGCATCAGTTGCAGATTGCAGATAACTGGCGTGGACTTCCGTCCTTTACATCACTTTCCGGTGCCGCAAAGCGCCCTAATACCCATGTGACCACATTGGTCACATGACCGCGGGGTCAATCGCCCCACTTACGCCCACTCCTAACCTCCATACAAACGTCAATATGCTGCGCCTTCAGCGCAGCGTATGACGTGATGACCCACGTGTCTCAGCTGGGACACGTGGGTACATCATGTGATCACCTTCCCATGACAACGGATGTAAATAGACTAGCGCTAGCTGACACTCAGTAACGGCACTGCTGCAGTCTACTATTACCTGCGCCTCCCATGCACTAAGACATACAGAAAATCAGGTACGTATCCTACCAAAGATCTAGCCAAAAGGAAAAGGGGAATATTGTTAAGGGGGGTGGATATGTATATGAGCACAACAGTAAAGATGATAATAACAATAAAAAAAAAATAAAAAAATATATATATATATATATATATAAATAAATAAATAAATAAATTATAATTAATATATAAAAATGATAATAATGAATGAGTCCTACCATAACATTCAATAATAATCAGTGTGGTGCACAAACTATAATAATTATTAATAAATTATATAAATCATATATATATATATATATATATATATATATATATATATATACACATTATCAACATCAATTAATAAATAAATTGTTACATGATATCCCATAAATAATTAATGTGATAAAGATAAATAAATATGAATGAAAAAGTGTATAAAATATAAGTGTGTACTCTTATAAATATAGTGTGTACTCTTATGTACACCAAGCTTTGTAGCACGGTACAGTCTATAGAGGATGTGCATAAGTTACAAGATGACTTGGATAGACTAAGTGTCTGGGCATCCACTTGGCAAATGAGGTTCAATGTGGATAAATGTAAAGTTATGCATCTGGGTACTAATAACCTGCATGCATCGTATGTCTTAGGGGGGATTAAACTGGCAGAGTCACTGGTAGAGAAGGATCTGGGTGTACTTGTAGATCACAGACTACAAAATAGCATGCAATGTCAGGCTGCTGCTTCCAAAGCCGGCAGGATATTGTCATGTATAAAAAGAGGCATGGACTCGAGGGGCAGGGACATAATACTCCCCCTTTATAAAGCATTGGTACGGTCTCACCTGGAATATGCTGTTCAGTTTTGGTCGCCTGTTCATAAAAGGGACACTGCGGAGTTGGAAAGGGTGCAGAGACGCGCGACTAAACTAATATGGGGCATGGAACATCTTAGCTATGAGGAGCGATTAAAGGAGTTACAATTGTTTAGTCTTGAGAAGAGACGTTTAAGGGGGGATATGATAAACGTATATAAGTATATAAATGGCCCATACAAAAAATATGGAGAAAAACTGTTCCAGGTTAAACCACCCCAAAGGACAAGGGGGCACTCCCTCCGTCTGGAGAAGAAAAGGTTTAGTCTAAAGGGGCGGCACGCCTTCTTTATCGTGAGGACTGTGAATTTATGGAACGGTCTACCTCAGGAACTGGTCACAGCAGGAACAATTAACAGCTTTAAAGCAGGGTTAGATACATTCCTGGAACAAAATAACATTAATGCTTATGCAGAATTATAAAACTACATCCCTTTCCCTTATCCCCTTACATCCTTCCCTTCAATCCCCTGGTTGGACTTGATGGACTTATGTCTTTTTTCAACCATACTAACTATGTAACTATGTAACTATGTATAAATATAATTAATATGACCATAATGAACATTCCATGCCCCAAAATATGAATGAAATACAAAAAATTACAAAAAACAATAAAGGGAAGTATATATAAAAATATATAAATTTTATATAAAAAAAATTCATAGTCTTTATAAAAAGTGACTAATAATAAATATCAAAACCTATGTATATAAATAAATAAATACATAAATAAATTATAACACATCATAATGTTAGTGACCAAACATAACTATAAGATATATATTATGTGTAAAAGCCCAAAAATTAAAAGAAAACATATATCCCTGTAGATCATACACATCAACCCCATTCACATAATTAATAAACACAAATACATAGTTCCCCTGCACCTATAATGTACTAAAGTGCATATGTCATAAAGTGCATGGGAGGAGATTATCATGCAGCAGTTCATTGCCGATAATTAAGAGAGAACTTATTCACCACCCGTATCATAACAAAATTAAATATACATATATACAATCAATGGTCGTCTTAATCCCTTGTTAGCCCATAATATGCTTAATAATCCTTCATCATGAAATATCATACATATTGTCCCAGACTCCATCTCAGAGTCTTCTACTGTCAGAATGCCCGCCCGAAGCATCCAACTGAACGTCCAGCACCCAATCCAATTGCTAAATGTTTTCATCACACCTATATTCCACTTCTTTTATTATCTTTTTCATTATTTACTCTTCTTTTTAGGAGTAATCCAGTTCCCATGGGACATCCAAAGTCCAAGTCCTCTCCTTATACAGGGACCCATCCTCATACGGTAAGTTCACAATATTTGCATAATACAACATCTAGGTAAAGAAAAAGTATACATAACTTTCTACAAAATCAATCAATTTATCCTTCAGCGGGATAAGAAAAAAAAAAAAATTTAGTATTTTTATAAAATTAAATTAATATATCAATAAACCGACCGGAAATCACATAACCATCAATACTGGTGAGAACCACACATCCTGTCCCCCCCCCCCCCCCCCCCGCCCTCCCTCTACACACTCACACACACAAACCACCACCTGATAATACCCAATAAGGTGTAAAACTAGCTATGTGTACAAATTAACAATAATATGTGAAACTTATTATGTGATGTATGTGTTATATTGAACCAAAAAATGTGTACTGTACTAAACCACTAGTGTACTACCACCTAAATGTGTGATGTGAAATGACAATGAATAAATAGTATGAGTGTTATAACCCCTACCTGGTGTATCTATGTGTAACATGCATGTGATCCTGAATATATTGAAAAATACAAAAGAAAGATTGGTATTACTGGAGACACAATTATTAACATGTGATAAAGAGAAGTTAGTATTGTCTTTTCAGGAGAAACTTAAAGGCATATTGGACAAATATGAGAAGGAAATTATTGATGGAAAGAGGAGTAAATTTAATAGAGATCACGATGATTACGATCGGCAGGATGTTTACAGGTGGCAGCATAGAGGGAATCGCAGATATTGGAAGAAGACCGGTCCCATTAATACAAATGTGGAACAGGGAGAAGCAAATAGATGTGTGTAATAACCCCTACCTGGTGTATCTATGTGTAACATGCATGTGATCCTGAATATGTGAAATGTATATATCTAGTGTATATAGGTGTGACTTGCACATAATATGTGAACCCCCAAAGATAGATGTGTTAAAGGACACCCACACATTCATGTGCCCCTCCATCTGCACAACTAATACCCATATCATTCAGTGCACACACACGCCCCCCACTGTCCCCTGGCCCACAATATGTGAACTCACCTGTAGATTACTGGATTCTATCCAAGCAAACGCAATACTCCCAATATGATGTGACCTTCCATGATCCTATAATAAATATAATTAAAAAACACAACACCACGACCAAATCCTAAACCTCAAACCCCAATGAAATTATTATAAAAAATATAAATATACCCAAATGAATAACAGAATATTAATTAAACAATATTATAAATATAAATTACTCACCTAGAAAACCCGTAAAGAGGAGTTCCTCATTCATACCGAATGGTGCCACTGTTCTTAGTTCAAAAATCCACTTGGATTCAGTCTGTAGGAGCTTCTTGGAAATCGGTCCCCCTCTTATATTGTTTATCACTCTTTCCAGGCCTACTACCTGTAGGCCACTGGTACGTCCCTGATGATATTCCAAGAAGTGGTTGGCAACTGATGTCAGTGTCTTATATCTGTCTCTGTCTCTGCGAGCGAATGTGATAGTGGAAATGTGTTTCTGAATTCTCTTCTTCAACTGTTGTCCTGTCTGCCCAACATAAAGTTTCCCACAGGGACATGTAATGACATAGACGACTTGCGTCGTTTTACAGTTCACATAGGACTTTAGCTGGTATTTCTTGCCATTCTGTGGGTTAACAAATTCTCGCTGTGGTGTCATAAATTGGCATGCTGTACACTCCCCACATGGGAAGGATCCCACAATTTTCTGTTCTCTATCCAGGAGCCTACCTGGTCTCTGGAAATGACTTATAGTGAGGAGATCGCCAAGGTTGGGGGCACGTCTCGATACTAGTGCTGGTCTCTCAGGAATCACCCCTTTCACTTGACTGTCAGAGAGTAGAATCTTCCAATTCTCTTCTAATACTTGTCTTATATCATACCATTGGTTATTGAAGCTGGTTACAAATCTCAATGTATAATCTGTAGGTTTTTCTCCAAAACCTGTCAGTAAAGTGTGTCTATCCGATCTGTTGGCTCTCCCGTACGCTTGAGAAATAATCCTCCTCGGGTAGCCCCTCTTCTTGAACCTGTCAGTGAGATCCAATGCTTGCTTCCTAAAGTCCTGGGATCTACTACAATTCATTTTTACGCATAAGAATTGGCCTATCGGAATTCCTTTTAGTGTATGCTTAGGTTGGAAAGAGGAGTAATGGAGCAGGCTATTTGTCGCAGTAGCCTTACGAAAGAGGTCGGTCTCCAAGTGTCCATTGTTGATGCTCAAGCGCAGATCCAGGAATTCCACTGCCGATGGAGAGATATTGCGTGTTAGTTTAATGTTGAACTCATTCTGATTCAAAAAAGAAATAAACCTAACACATTCCTCCTGGCTACCCTCCACAAAAACAGAATGTCGTCAATAAATCTGTACCATCTTAGTACATGCTCGTAATGTGGGGATGGGTACACGTGTGCCTCCTCTCACCACCCCATAAAGAGGTTAGCGTAGGAGGGGGCACAGCGTGCACCCATCGCCGTTCCAGATGTCTGCAAATAGAACCTTCCGTCGAAGATAAAAAAAATTATGATGTAATACAAATTCCAGCACTGTGGTCAAAAAAGAATCAAAACTCTCATTATGATTTACCTGTCTCCTCAAATGGTAATCCACAGCCCGGATGCCATCTCGATGTCTAATGTTAGAATACAGTAACTCCACGTCACATGTGACAAGTAAGGTCCCCTCTGGCACATCCAGATCTTTAATCATTTGCATCAGATGAGAGGAATCATGCAGGTATGAAGGCAATGTGGTAACCAGGGGCTGTAATGAAAAATCAATAAAGGAGGAAGCCTTCTTGCACAGACTACCAATCCCCGAAAATATTGGTCGCCCCGTGGGATCCTCCCTATTCTTATGTACCTTAGGAAGCATATAAAAGGTAGCTGTGCGTGGGTCCTTTACCTGCAGAAACTCAAATTCCTTCCTGGATATGACTCCATGCTCCAAAGCCAAGTCTAGGATGTGTGAAAGCCTGCGTTGAAAATACTCTGTAGGATCAGGCGGTAACTTTTGATAGTATCTTTGATCATTTAATTGCCTCATTGCCTCACGTGTGTATAGCTCCAACGGCCACAAAACGACATTCCCACCCTTTTCGGCTTCTTTTATTAAGAACTCCCTATTGTTCTTCAGATTATCAATTGCTTTCTGTTCTTCTCGTGTCAGGTTTCTACCTGAAATGAAATTATCCGGTAGTCTACATATCGTCTCAATTACAGTTTGGAAGAAAACCTGCACTGTAGGAAAAAAGGGAGAAGGGGGGCGCTGTGGTGGAAGGTTTATAACATGGGCAACGAGGCCGCACAGGCGTACCTGTTTGATTTTCATCCAGCAATCCAATTAGTTCACATAAGGCTTCTTGATCTCTCTGATCCAGGTCTGTCATCATATTCGGTCTTTCATGTAGAAGTTTCAAAATCAATTTTCTGCTAAATAAATAGGCATCTTTGGTGAATTCAAATTTATCCAATCTCCTCATTGGGGAAAATGTCAATCCCTTAGACAATACTGACTTTTCTGATTCAGTCAATTCATAAGTAGCCAGGTTCAGGATCTTTAGTTGATCTTGTTGATCTCCTATGGAGGTCTCATCATTTGCCCCACCTAAATCCGCCCCTTCTCCCATAATAGTATTTATCTGTGTTTCTTGCGGTAGGCTGGGGTGGGCCCTCGATGTCGAGGAGCCCTTTTTTTGGGGTTGACGCTTCCCCCGTCTGGTCCTCCGTCTGTGTCTGTATTGCTGGCCTCTGTGGATAAAAAATCACTACTACTGGCGCCTCTATTTGCTTCTCCCTGCTCCACATTTGTATTAACTGGACCGGTCTTCTTCCAATATCTGCGATTCCCTCTATGCTGCCACCTGTAAACATCCTGCCGATCGTAATCACCGCGATCTCTATTAAATTTACTCCTCTTTCCATCAATAATTTCCTTCTCATATTTGTCCAATATGCCTTTAAGTTTCTCCTGAAAAGACAATACTAACTTCTCTTTATCACATGTTAATAATTGTGTCTCCAGTAATACCAATCTTTCTTTTGTATTTTTCAATACATTCAGGATCACATGCATGTTACACATAGATACACCAGGTAGGGGTTATAACACTCATACTATTTATTCATTGTCATTTCACATCACACATTTAGGCAGTAGTACACTAGTGGTTTAGTACAGTACACATTTTTTGGTTCAATATAACACATACATCACATAATAAGTTTCACATATTATTGTTAATTTGTACACATAGCTAGTTTTACACCTTATTGGGCATTATCAGGTGGTGGTTTGTGTGTGTGAGTGTGTAGAAGGAGGGGGGGGGGGGACACCATGTGTGGTTCTCACCAGTATTGATGGTTATGTGATTTCCATTCGGTTTATTGATATATTAATTTAATTTTATGAAAATTAAAAAAAAAAAAAAAAAATTTCTTATCCCGCTGAAGGATAAATTGATTGATTTTGTAGAAAGTTATGTATACTTTTTCTTTACCTAGATGTTGCATTATGCAAATATTGTGAACTTACCGTATGAGGATGGGTCCCTGTATAAGGAGAGGACTTGGACTTTGGATGTCCCATGGGAACTGGATTACCCCTAAAAAGAAGAGTAAATAATGAAAAAGATAATAAAAGAAGTGGAATATAGGTGTGATGAAAACATTTAGCATTTGGATTGGGTTCTGGATGCTGGACGCTCAGTTGGCTGTTTTGGGCGGGCATCCTGACAGTAGAAGACTCTGAGATGGAGTCTGGGACAATATGTATGATATTTCATGATGAAGGATTATTAAGCATATTATGGGCTAACAAGGGATTAAGACGACCATTGATTGTATATATGTATATTGAATTTTGTTATGATACAGGTGGTGCATCAGTTATCTCTTAATTATCGGCAGTGAACTGCTGCATGATAATCTCCTCCCATGCACTTAATGACACATGCACTTTAGTACATTATAGGTGCAGGGGAACTATGTATTTGTGTTTATTAATTATGTGAATGGGGTTGATGTGTATGATCTACAGGGATATATGTTTTCTTTTAATTTTTGGGCTTTTACACATAATATATATCGTATAGTTAAATTGGTCACTAACATTATGATGTGTTATAATTTATTTATGTATTTATTTATTTATATACATAGGTTTTGATATTTGTTATTAGTCACTTTTTGTAAAGACTATGAATTTTTTAATATAAAATTTATATATTTTTATATATATACTTCACTTTATTATTTTTTGTAATTTTTTTATTTCATTGATATTTTGGGGCATGGAATGTTCATTATGGTCATATTTATTATATTTATAGAGTACACACTTATATTTTATACACTTTTTCATTCATATTTATTTATCTTTATCACATTAATTATTTATGGGATATCATGTAACAATTTATTTATTAATTGATGGTGATAATGTATATATATATATATATATATATATATATATATATATATATATATATAGATATATATATATATATGATTTATATTATTTATTAATAATTATTATAGTTTGTGCACCACACTGATTATTATTGAATGTTATGGTAGGACTCATTCATTATTATCATTTTTATATATTAATTATAATTTATTTATATATATATATATATATATATAATAATTTTTTTATTTTATTGTTATTATCAACTTTATTCTTGTGCTCATATACATATCCACCCCCCTTAACGATATTCCCCTTTTCCTTTTGGTTAGATCTTTGGTAGGATATGTACCTGATTTTCTGTATGTCTTAGTGCATGGGAGGCGCAGGTAATAGTACACTGCAGCAGTGCCGTTACTGAGTGTCAGCTAACGCTAGTCTATTTACGTCCGTTGTCATGGGAAGGTGATCACATGATGTACCCACGTGTCCCAGCTGAGACAGGTGGGTCATCACGTCATGCGCTGCGCTGAAGGCGCAGCGTATTGACGTTTGTATGGAGGTTAGGAGTGGGCATAAGTGGGGCGATTGACCCCGCGGTCATGTGACCAATGTGGTCACATGGGTATTAGGGCGCTTTGCGGCAACGGAAACTGATGTGAAGGACGGAAGTCCACGCCAGTTACCTGCAATGATAAGTGAGAGAACTGATGCACACCTGAATGTAATGTTATTATTTGATAGATGTATAAATAGAGGCATGAGGCAATGATACACAACACCACTGAGGAAGTGGCATTGTGACGGTACGCGTGGGGCTTTGGCATCCCGTCTGTCACTCCTACAGTGATATTCTGTCTATGGTTTGTTTTGGCTTATGTTTAGTTATAATTATTCTTATTTGCTTATATACACTGTATTCTTATTGTGATGGTATGATTTTGATGATTATTTCTATGCCTATGTTTGTCCCAGACAGAACTGTGTATACATAATTTGTGCCATTTAGACGGGTTGGTGAGGAGGGGGGGTTCATGGCCCTTCTCCCATGTTGTGGTTCTAGCTCATAGAGCTTTTAATTGTTTTTAGCCTTTTTCTCTAATGTTATGATTATGAACTAATAAAGTATAGTTTTTCTTTATATATTATTGGTGTGCGCTTTTTTGCAGTAGTTACTGCTTTTTTCTAATGATGTTTTCAATTACTGAATAGCTGCACCTGTAAGTATCTTTATAGATAGGTTGAGCCCTCCTCTATATATCTAATTGAAATTGAAGCTGGTTGACAATATCCTTACTATGGAGGGTTTTTGAAAAACCTCCACCCAAAATGCACTGCTTCATTTCCACAGCTCCTACCCTCACCACGTCAAAACAAGCATTCCCTACTCCCAATTTCTCCATTCACGGAGGATCAACAGTACAGACCAGGTTTTTGCCACCCAAGCCCAGGATCTCAAAAAAAAAGTTACTAGCTAGACAGTATTCCACAATCATCATCAAGTCCAGTCTAGCACATGTAGAATCTATAGATAGATCACATTTCTTAGATTCCAAAAAAGGATTTGCAACCTCCCCTAAAATGTTCACTTTTTCCCTAGCCAATTCCAACATGAACCAGAGAGTAGTCAACGCCATACACCACCTCTGGTATATGTTGGAAGCGGATCCCGATCTCCAAGAATTGGCCCAACACCCTCCTCTCATCAGGTTAAGAAAGAACATTACTATTGGTGAGAAGCTGAAGAAGCTATAGAGTAAGACGGTTTACCAGCCAGCAGGCACTAGTTGGCTATCGAAACAGTCCCTAAAAGGCAACTATCCCAGTAGATCTTTCCCACACTGTACAAATATACAGACAGGGAGTACTATACACCTAGGAGGTTGGTGCCACCAAATCACTGAATTGATAACCTGCTGATCTTGTTTCGTGGTATATGCTTTGACTTGCCCTTGTGGCAGATTATATATGGGCAAGACTATCAGGCAGCTCTAGGTTCAGGTCCTGCTTCAAAAGGAAGCTTGTTGGATTGCATGGCTAAATGCAACCGGTAACATTGGTTTAAATGATCGGAATTAATACAGTTCCTTTTTGTAATGCATTTTTAGTTTACACTTAACTCATGGCCCACTCCCTATTACTGTTCTGTTGTTTGTCAATGTTAATTGTTTTGGTTCCCACCTGTTGTGTCACAAGATCGTTGTTTAAGTCACATGATGTTAATGTTTGCCAGGTTGCTTAGCAACTGCAATGCGCTGCCTCTACAAGCGTGGAGGGCATGCACGCAGATGCCGTACCGGCTAGAGGAAGTGCGCAAGCCACACTAAACAACTTGCTCCGGTTAACTCCGTCCTCCACCGCAGCTCCCCGCCTGCTACCTGTAGCCTGTCTATGAGACCTGAATAAACGCACCTGCCTGGTGAGTGCCGCCTGACTGTTTTTCTTTGCTTCGCTGGATTACTGTGCTTTCGCATGGCTGAGCACCTCCGCTGCAGGCATCTATGTGAGTCAATTCCGTGTGCTTCCTTGTGCTACTTCTCATGCTTAATTTCATATGTGCCGGCTTGGTGTCTCCAATTAATATTTAACATTGCCTAATATTTCCATAGGATATTTTCTTAGTTACACCTGTAATTTCAAATGAGCATCTAAAACCATGAACCATAAATATAATTTGTAGAATGGACAGTTTTCCATAGTAACGGGATGCAAAGAACGGTTGGACATTTCCAAATGTTAAGATTGTAATTTAGTATTTTTGGAAACGAAAGAGGGATATTTAAAATTTTATTTAAATTATCTAATTGTACTTCAACTATCAGATATTTGTTGTGATAGGTGTAATAGTGGTAGAACTGGTGCAACAAATGTTTATGTATAGTGCTGCAGAATAATATATTTGGGATGAGTAATACCGTAGATTTAGAAATATTAAAGTTTTGTAAATTATTTAAACTACCACACAGGGAAATACTGGAAAAAAAACTAAACAAAACATTGAAATACTGAAAAAAAAAAAACGTTTCTCTGAATACCACGTACATTAGTAGACACTGTTTACAGAATGAAATTTTTTTTAGAGAGATTCAATATTGCACAAGATACTTGTGATAAAAATGTAACCATCGAAATAACTGACTGCACTTGAGTGTCTACTTGGAAACAATGAGGGCATTATTCACTATAAAAATGGAGACAGTTATTGTCCTTTATCTCATTATTTAAGGTGACAGCCATTACAATCCTATCCACCTTTCATTTTAACAAGGTATGTTATTTTCTTTATTGTGGGCAATAAGGTATGTTATTTTCTATATTATTTGGCTGCGTGAAAGTGATCAAGCTATTGCAATGATCCAGCTAAATTTTTTTTATACCTTAAAGGGGTAATCAACTGGTGCCAGAAAGTTAAACAGATTTGTAAAGTACTTCTATTAAAAAATTGTAACCCTTTCAGTACTTATCAGCTGCTGTATGCTCCACAGGAAGTTTTTTTATTTTTTTATTTATTTTCTGCCTTACCACAGTGCTCTTTGCTGACATCTCTGTCCATGTCAGGAACTGTCCAGAGTAGGATAGGTTTCCTAAGGAGATTTTCTCACCTCAGTTCTTGACATAGACAGAGGTGTCAGCAGAGAGCACTGTGGTTAGACAGAAAAGAAATTCAAAAAGAAAAGAACTTTCTGTCGAGTATACAGCAGCTGATAAGTACTGTAAGGATTAAGATTTAAATAGAAATAATTTACAAATCGGTTTTACTTTCAGGCACCAGTAGATTTAAAAAAAATATATATTTTCCACTGGAGTACCCCATTAAGGACACAGCCTATTTTGGCCTTAAGGGCACAGACAATTTCATTATTCATTATTTTTTTCTCCTCACTTTCCGTTAATTTTTTTTTTTGCATAGCCAATTGTACTTTCTAATTACATCACTTATTTTACCATAAAATGTATGGCAAAAAATCTATCTATCTATCTATCTATCTAAAGCAGAAAGGATGAATGAATTGGACCCAAGACCAGGGTCCCTAGACTGCTTGCACCATATTTATTCTATCGGAAGTGCTGCCTATCGTTTCAAGTTTTATCTATCTATATATATATATATATATATAATGTACAAACAAGAAAGTTGCAAAAGCACTCTAGGTCAAAAAATGGAGGCTCTCAGCGCACTTTTTGATCAAAATGTGTCCCCCCATCCACCACGCGGAGGTGGCCTCATATCGGATGGGACCCTAACATGATAACTCACCTCTGCTGTGCATATAGCCTCTGACTGTGTGACATGTTGGATCAGCCATTGACTAAACCACCTCCAGTCTGAGAGGGGTGGGGTGCACGGCTAAAGAGGGTGCCACACCCCCCAATTTACAAAGTAAAAACAAAAGGAAAAATAGCCAGCACAACAACCTAATACACAGGTGCCCGCTGCTGTGGCAAATACAAAATGTACAAACAAGAAAGTTGCAACAGCACTCTAGGTCAAAAAATGGAGGCTCTCAGCGCACTTTTTGATCAAAATGTGTCCCCCCATCCACCACGCGGAGGTGACCTCATATCGGATGGGACCCTAACATGATAACTCACATCTGCTGTGCATATAGCCTCTGACTGTGTGACATGATGGATCAGCAATTGACTAAACCACCTCCAGTCTGAGAGGGGTGGGGTGCACGGCTAAAGAGGGTGCCACACCCCCCAATTTACAAAGTAAAAACAAAAGAAAAAATAGCCAGCACAACAACCTAATACACAGGTGCCCGCTGCTGTGGCAAATACAAAATGTACAAACAAGAAAGTTGCAACAGCACTCTAGGTCAAAAAATGGAGGCTCTCAGCACACTTTTTGATCAAAATGTGTCCCCCCATCCACCACGCGGAGGTGGCCTCATATCGGATGGGACCCTAACATGATAACTCACCTCTGCTGTGCATATAGCCTCTGACTGTGTGACATGTTGGATCAGCCATTGACTAAACCACCTCCAGTCTGAGAGGGGTGGGGTGCACGGCTAAAGAGGGTGCCACACCCCCCAATTTACAAAGTAAAAACAAAAGGAAAAATAGCCAGCACAACAACCTAATACACAGGTGCCCGCTGCTGTGGCAAATACAAAATGTACAAACAAGAAAGTTGCAACAGCACTCTAGGTCAAAAAATGGAGGCTCTCAGCGCACTTTTTGATCAAAATGTGTCCCCCCATCCACCAGGCAGAGGTGGCCTCATATCGGATGGGACCCTAACATGATAACTCACCTCTGCTGTGCATATAGCCTCTGACTGTGTGACATGTTGGATCAGCCATTGACTAAACCACCTCCAGTCTGAGAGGGGTGGGGTGCACGGCTAAAGAGGGTGCCACACCCCCCAATTTACAAAGTAAAAACAAAAGTAAAAATAGCCAGCACAACAACCTAATACACAGGTGCCCGCTGCTGTGGCAAATACAAAATGTACAAACAAGAAAGTTGCAACAGCACTCTAGGTCAAAAAATGGAGGCTCTCAGCGCACTTTTTGATCAAAATATGTCCCCCCATCCACCAGGCAGAGGTGGCCTCATATCGGATGGGACCCTAGCATGATAACTCACCTCTGCTGTGCATATAGCCTCTGACTGTGTGACATGTTGGATCAGCCATTGACTAAACCACCTCCAGTCTGAGAGGGGTGGGGTGCACGGCTAAAGAGGGTGCCACACCCCCCAATTTACAAAGTAAAAACAAAAGGAAAAATAGCCAGCACAACAACCTAATACACAGGTGCCCGCTGCTGTGGCAAATACAAAATGTACAAACAAGAAAGTTGCAACAGCACTCTAGGTCAAAAATGGAGGCTCTCAGTGCACTTTTTGATCAAAATGTGTCCCCCCATCCACCACGCGGAGGTGGCCTCATATCGGATGGGACCCTAACATGATAACTCACCTCTGCTGTGCATATAGCCTCTGACTGTGTGACATGTTGGATCAGCCATTGACTAAACCACCTCCAGTCTGAGAGGGGTGGGGTGCACGGCTAAAGAGGGTGCCACACCCCCCAATTTACAAAGTAAAAACAAAAGGAAAAATAGCCAGCACAACAACCTAATACACAGGTGCCCGCTGCTGTGGCAAATACAAAATGTACAAACAAGAAAGTTGCAACAGCACTCTAGGTCAAAAAATGGAGGCTCTCAGCGCACTTTTTGATCAAAATGTGTCCCCCCATCCACCAGGCAGAGGTGGCCTCATATCGGATGGGACCCTAACATGATAACTCACCTCTGCTGTGCATATAGCCTCTGACTGTGTGACATGTTGGATCAGCCATTGACTAAACCACCTCCAGTCTGAGAGGGGTGGGGTGCACGGCTAAAGAGGGTGCCACACCCCCCAATTTACAAAGTAAAAACAAAAGTAAAAATAGCCAGCACAACAACCTAATACACAGGTGCCCGCTGCTGTGGCAAATACAAAATGTACAAACAAGAAAGTTGCAACAGCACTCTAGGTCAAAAAATGGAGGCTCTCAGCGCACTTTTTGATCAAAATATGTCCCCCCATCCACCAGGCAGAGGTGGCCTCATATCGGATGGGACCCTAGCATGATAACTCACCTCTGCTGTGCATATAGCCTCTGACTGTGTGACATGTTGGATCAGCCATTGACTAAACCACCTCCAGTCTGAGAGGGGTGGGGTGCACGGCTAAAGAGGGTGCCACATCCCCCAATTTACAAAGTAAAAACAAAAGGAAAAATAGCCAGCACAACAACCTAATACACAGGTGCCCGCTGCTGTGGCAAATACAAAATGTACAAACAAGAAAGTTGCAACAGCACTCTAGGTCAAAAATGGAGGCTCTCAGTGCACTTTTTGATCAAAATGTGTCCCCCCATCCACCACGCGGAGGTGGCCTCATATCGGATGGGACCCTAACATGATAACTCACCTCTGCTGTGCATATAGCCTCTGACTGTGTGACATGTTGGATCAGCCATTGACTAAACCACCTCCAGTCTGAGAGGGGTGGGGTGCACGGCTAAAGAGGGTGCCACACCCCCCAATTTACAAAGTAAAAACAAAAGGAAAAATAGCCAGCACAACAACCTAATACACAGGTGCCCGCTGCTGTGGCAAATACAAAATGTACAAACAAGAAAGTTGCAACAGCACTCTAGGTCAAAAAATGGAGGCTCTCAGCGCACTTTTTGATCAAAATGTGTCCCCCCATCCACCACGCGGAGGTGGCCTCATATCGGATGGGACCCTAACATGATAACTCACCTCTGCTGTGCATATAGCCTCTGACTGTGTGACATGTTGGATCAGCCATTGACTAAACCACCTCCAGTCTGAGAGGGGTGGGGTGCACGGCTAAAGAGGGTGCCACACCCCCCAATTTACAAAGTAAAAACAAAAGGAAAAATAGCCAGCACAACAACCTAATACACAGGTGCCCGCTGCTGTGGCAAATACAAAATGTACAAACAAGAAAGTTGCAACAGCACTCTAGGTCAAAAAATGGAGGCACTCAGCGCACTTTTTGATCAAAATGTGTCCCCCCATCCACCACGCGGAGGTGGCCTCATATCGGATGGGACCCTAACATGATAACTCACCTCTGCTGTGCATATAGCCTCTGACTGTGTGACATGTTGAATCAGCCATTGACTAAACCACCTCCAGTCTGAGAGGGGTGGGGTGCACGGCTAAAGAGGGTGCCACACCCCCCAATTTACAAAGTAAAAACCAAAGGAAAAATAGCCAGCACAACAACCTAATACACAGGTGCCCGCTGCTGTGGCAAATACAAAATGTACAAACAAGAAAGTTGCAACAGCACTCTAGGTCAAAAAATGGAGGCTCTCAGCGCACTTTTTGATCAAAATGTGTCCCCCCATCCACCACGCGGAGGTGGCCTCATATCGGATGGGACCCTAACATGATAACTCACCTCTGCTGTGCATATAGCCTCTGACTGTGTGACATGTTGGATCAGCCATTGACTAAACCACCTCCAGTCTGAGAGGGGTGGGGTGCACGGCTAAAGAGGGTGCCACACCCCCCAATTTACAAAGTAAAAACAAAAGGAAAAATAGCCAGCACAACAACCTAATACACAGGTGCCCGCTGCTGTGGCAAATACAAAATGTACAAACAAGAAAGTTGCAACAGCACTCTAGGTCAAAAAATGGAGGCTCTCAGCGCACTTTTTGATCAAAATGTGTCCCCCCATCCACCAGGCAGAGGTGGCCTCATATCGGATGGGACCCTAACATGATAACTCACCTCTGCTGTGCATATAGCCTCTGACTGTGTGACATGTTGGATCAGCCATTGACTAAACCACCTCCAGTCTGAGAGGGGTGGGGTGCACGGCTAAAGAGGGTGCCACACCCCCCAATTTACAAAGTAAAAACAAAAGTAAAAATAGCCAGCACAACAACCTAATACACAGGTGCCCGCTGCTGTGGAAAATACAAAATGTACAAACAAGAAAGTTGCAACAGCACTCTAGGTCAAAAAATGGAGGCTCTCAGCACACTTTTTGATCAAAATGTGTCCCCCCATCCACCAGGCAGAGGTGGCCTCATATCGGATGGGACCCTAACATGATAACTCACCTCTGCTGTGCATATAGCCTCTGACTGTGTGACATGTTGGATCAGCCATTGACTAAACCACCTCCAGTCTGAGAGGGGTGGGGTGCACGGCTAAATAGGGTGCCACACCCCCCAATTTACAAAGTAAAAACAAAAGGAAAAATAGCCAGCACAACAACCTAATACACAGGTGCCCGCTGCTGTGGCAAATACAAAATGTACAAACAAGAAAGTTGCAACAGCACTCTAGGTCAAAAATGGAGGCTCTCAGTGCACTTTTTGATCAAAATGTGTCCCCCCATCCACCACGCGGAGGTGACCTCATATCGGATGGGACCCTAACATGATAACTCACCTCTGCTGTGCATATAGCCTCTGACTGTGTGACATGTTGGATCAGCCATTGACTAAACCACCTCCAGTCTGAGAGGGGTGGGGTGCACGGCTAAAGAGGGTGCCACACCCCCCAATTTACAAAGTAAAAACAAAAGGAAAAATAGCCAGCACAACAACCTAATACACAGGTGCCCGCTGCTGTGGCAAATACAAAATGTACAAACAAGAAAGTTGCAACAGCACTCTAGGTCAAAAAATGGAGGCTCTCAGCGCACTTTTTGATCAAAATGTGTCCCCCCATCCACCACGCGGAGGTGGCCTCATATCGGATGGGACCCTAACATGATAACTCACCTCTGCTGTGCATATAGCCTCTGACTGTGTGACATGTTGGATCAGCCATTGACTAAACCACCTCCAGTCTGAGAGGGGTGGGGTGCACGGCTAAAGAGGGTGCCACACCCCCCAATTTACAAAGTAAAAACAAAAGGAAAAATAGCCAGCACAACAACCTAATACACAGGTGCCCGCTGCTGTGGCAAATACAAAATGTACAAACAAGAAAGTTGCAACAGCACTCTAGGTCAAAAAATGGAGGCTCTCAGCGCACTTTTTGATCAAAATGTGTCCCCCCATCCACCAGGCAGAGGTGGCCTCATATCGGATGGGACCCTAACATGATAACTCACCTCTGCTGTGCATATAGCCTCTGACTGTGTGACATGTTGGATCAGCCATTGACTAAACCACCTCCAGTCTGAGAGGGGTGGGGTGCACGGCTAAAGAGGGCGCCACACCCCCCAATTTACAAAGTAAAAACAAAAGTAAAAATAGCCAGCACAACAACCTAATACACAGGTGCCCGCTGCTGTGGAAAATACAAAATGTACAAACAAGAAAGTTGCAACAGCACTCTAGGTCAAAAAATGGAGGCTCTCAGCACACTTTTTGATCAAAATGTGTCCCCCCATCCACCAGGCAGAGGTGGCCTCATATCGGATGGGACCCTAACATGATAACTCACCTCTGCTGTGCATATAGCCTCTGACTGTGTGACATGTTGGATCAGCCATTGACTAAACCACCTCCAGTCTGAGAGGGGTGGGGTGCACGGCTAAATAGGGTGCCACACCCCCCAATTTACAAAGTAAAAACAAAAGGAAAAATAGCCAGCACAACAACCTAATACACAGGTGCCCGCTGCTGTGGCAAGTACAAAATGTACAAACAAGAAAGTTGCAACAGCACTCTAGGTCAAAAATGGAGGCTCTCAGTGCACTTTTTGATCAAAATGTGTCCCCCCATCCACCACGCGGAGGTGACCTCATATCGGATGGGACCCTAACATGATAACTCACCTCTGCTGTGCATATAGCCTCTGACTGTGTGACATGTTGGATCAGCCATTGACTAAACCACCTCCAGTCTGAGAGGGGTGGGGTGCACGGCTAAAGAGGGTGCCACACCCCCCAATTTACAAAGTAAAAACAAAAGGAAAAATAGCCAGCACAACAACCTAATACACAGGTGCCCGCTGCTGTGGCAAATACAAAATGTACAAACAAGAAAGTTGCAACAGCACTCTAGGTCAAAAAATGGAGGCTCTCAGCGCACTTTTTGATCAAAATGTGTCCCCCCATCCACCACGCGGAGGTGGCCTCATATCGGATGGGACCCTAACATGATAACTCACCTCTGCTGTGCATATAGCCTCTGACTGTGTGACATGTTGGATCAGCCATTGACTAAACCACCTCCAGTCTGAGAGGGGTGGGGTGCACGGCTAAAGAGGGTGCCACACCCCCCAATTTACAAAGTAAAAACAAAAGGAAAAATAGCCAGCACAACAACCTAATACACAGGTGCCCGCTGCTGTGGCAAATACAAAATGTACAAACAAGAAAGTTGCAACAGCACTCTAGGTCAAAAAATGGAGGCTCTCAGCGCACTTTTTGATCAAAATGTGTCCCCCCATCCACCACGCGGAGGTGACCTCATATCGGATGGGACCCTAACATGATAACTCACATCTGCTGTGCATATAGCCTCTGACTGTGTGACATGATGGATCAGCAATTGACTAAACCACCTCCAGTCTGAAGGGGGGGGGTGCACGGCTAAAGAGGGTGCCACACCCCCCAATTTACAAAGTAAAAACAAAAGAAAAAATAGCCAGCACAACAACCTAATACACAGGTGCCCGCTGCTGTGGCAAATACAAAATGTACAAACAAGAAAGTTGCAACAGCACTCTAGGTCAAAAAATGGAGGCTCTCAGCACACTTTTTGATCAAAATGTGTCCCCCCATCCACCACGCGGAGGTGGCCTCATATCGGATGGGACCCTAACATGATAACTCACCTCTGCTGTGCATATAGCCTCTGACTGTGTGACATGTTGGATCAGCCATTGACTAAACCACCTCCAGTCTGAGAGGGGTGGGGTGCACGGCTAAAGAGGGTGCCACACCCCCCAATTTACAAAGTAAAAACAAAAGGAAAAATAGCCAGCACAACAACCTAATACACAGGTGCCCGCTGCTGTGGCAAATACAAAATGTACAAACAAGAAAGTTGCAACAGCACTCTAGGTCAAAAAATGGAGGCTCTCAGCGCACTTTTTGATCAAAATGTGTCCCCCCATCCACCAGGCAGAGGTGGCCTCATATCGGATGGGACCCTAACATGATAACTCACCTCTGCTGTGCATATAGCCTCTGACTGTGTGACATGTTGGATCAGCCATTGACTAAACCACCTCCAGTCTGAGAGGGGTGGGGTGCACGGCTAAAGAGGGTGCCACACCCCCCAATTTACAAAGTAAAAACAAAAGTAAAAATAGCCAGCACAACAACCTAATACACAGGTGCCCGCTGCTGTGGCAAATACAAAATGTACAAACAAGAAAGTTGCAACAGCACTCTAGGTCAAAAAATGGAGGCTCTCAGCGCACTTTTTGATCAAAATATGTCCCCCCATCCACCAGGCAGAGGTGGCCTCATATCGGATGGGACCCTAGCATGATAACTCACCTCTGCTGTGCATATAGCCTCTGACTGTGTGACATGTTGGATCAGCCATTGACTAAACCACCTCCAGTCTGAGAGGGGTGGGGTGCACGGCTAAAGAGGGTGCCACACCCCCCAATTTACAAAGTAAAAACAAAAGGAAAAATAGCCAGCACAACAACCTAATACACAGGTGCCCGCTGCTGTGGCAAATACAAAATGTACAAACAAGAAAGTTGCAACAGCACTCTAGGTCAAAAATGGAGGCTCTCAGTGCACTTTTTGATCAAAATGTGTCCCCCCATCCACCACGCGGAGGTGGCCTCATATCGGATGGGACCCTAACATGATAACTCACCTCTGCTGTGCATATAGCCTCTGACTGTGTGACATGTTGGATCAGCCATTGACTAAACCACCTCCAGTTTGAGAGGGGTGGGGTGCACGGCTAAAGAGGGTGCCACACCCCCCAATTTACAAAGTAAAAACAAAAGGAAAAATAGCCAGCACAACAACCTAATACACAGGTGCCCGCTGCTGTGGCAAATACAAAATGTACAAACAAGAAAGTTGCAACAGCACTCTAGGTCAAAAAATGGAGGCTCTCAGCGCACTTTTTGATCAAAATGTGTCCCCCCATCCACCAGGCAGAGGTGGCCTCATATCGGATGGGACCCTAACATGATAACTCACCTCTGCTGTGCATATAGCCTCTGACTGTGTGACATGTTGGATCAGCCATTGACTAAACCACCTCCAGTCTGAGAGGGGTGGGGTGCACGGCTAAAGAGGGTGCCACACCCCCCAATTTACAAAGTAAAAACAAAAGTAAAAATAGCCAGCACAACAACCTAATACACAGGTGCCCGCTGCTGTGGCAAATACAAAATGTACAAACAAGAAAGTTGCAACAGCACTCTAGGTCAAAAAATGGAGGCTCTCAGCGCACTTTTTGATCAAAATATGTCCCCCCATCCACCAGGCAGAGGTGGCCTCATATCGGATGGGACCCTAGCATGATAACTCACCTCTGCTGTGCATATAGCCTCTGACTGTGTGACATGTTGGATCAGCCATTGACTAAACCACCTCCAGTCTGAGAGGGGTGGGGTGCACGGCTAAAGAGGGTGCCACATCCCCCAATTTACAAAGTAAAAACAAAAGGAAAAATAGCCAGCACAACAACCTAATACACAGGTGCCCGCTGCTGTGGCAAATACAAAATGTACAAACAAGAAAGTTGCAACAGCACTCTAGGTCAAAAATGGAGGCTCTCAGTGCACTTTTTGATCAAAATGTGTCCCCCCATCCACCACGCGGAGGTGGCCTCATATCGGATGGGACCCTAACATGATAACTCACCTCTGCTGTGCATATAGCCTCTGACTGTGTGACATGTTGGATCAGCCATTGACTAAACCACCTCCAGTCTGAGAGGGGTGGGGTGCACGGCTAAAGAGGGTGCCACACCCCCCAATTTACAAAGTAAAAACAAAAGGAAAAATAGCCAGCACAACAACCTAATACACAGGTGCCCGCTGCTGTGGCAAATACAAAATGTACAAACAAGAAAGTTGCAACAGCACTCTAGGTCAAAAAATGGAGGCTCTCAGCGCACTTTTTGATCAAAATGTGTCCCCCCATCCACCACGCGGAGGTGGCCTCATATCGGATGGGACCCTAACATGATAACTCACCTCTGCTGTGCATATAGCCTCTGACTGTGTGACATGTTGGATCAGCCATTGACTAAACCACCTCCAGTCTGAGAGGGGTGGGGTGCACGGCTAAAGAGGGTGCCACACCCCCCAATTTACAAAGTAAAAACAAAAGGAAAAATAGCCAGCACAACAACCTAATACACAGGTGCCCGCTGCTGTGGCAAATACAAAATGTACAAACAAGAAAGTTGCAACAGCACTCTAGGTCAAAAAATGGAGGCACTCAGCGCACTTTTTGATCAAAATGTGTCCCCCCATCCACCACGCGGAGGTGGCCTCATATCGGATGGGACCCTAACATGATAACTCACCTCTGCTGTGCATATAGCCTCTGACTGTGTGACATGTTGAATCAGCCATTGACTAAACCACCTCCAGTCTGAGAGGGGTGGGGTGCACGGCTAAAGAGGGTGCCACACCCCCCAATTTACAAAGTAAAAACCAAAGGAAAAATAGCCAGCACAACAACCTAATACACAGGTGCCCGCTGCTGTGGCAAATACAAAATGTACAAACAAGAAAGTTGCAACAGCACTCTAGGTCAAAAAATGGAGGCTCTCAGCGCACTTTTTGATCAAAATGTGTCCCCCCATCCACCACGCGGAGGTGGCCTCATATCGGATGGGACCCTAACATGATAACTCACCTCTGCTGTGCATATAGCCTCTGACTGTGTGACATGTTGGATCAGCCATTGACTAAACCACCTCCAGTCTGAGAGGGGTGGGGTGCACGGCTAAAGAGGGTGCCACACCCCCCAATTTACAAAGTAAAAACAAAAGGAAAAATAGCCAGCACAACAACCTAATACACAGGTGCCCGCTGCTGTGGCAAATACAAAATGTACAAACAAGAAAGTTGCAACAGCACTCTAGGTCAAAAAATGGAGGCTCTCAGCGCACTTTTTGATCAAAATGTGTCCCCCCATCCACCAGGCAGAGGTGGCCTCATATCGGATGGGACCCTAACATGATAACTCACCTCTGCTGTGCATATAGCCTCTGACTGTGTGACATGTTGGATCAGCCATTGACTAAACCACCTCCAGTCTGAGAGGGGTGGGGTGCACGGCTAAAGAGGGTGCCACACCCCCCAATTTACAAAGTAAAAACAAAAGTAAAAATAGCCAGCACAACAACCTAATACACAGGTGCCCGCTGCTGTGGAAAATACAAAATGTACAAACAAGAAAGTTGCAACAGCACTCTAGGTCAAAAAATGGAGGCTCTCAGCACACTTTTTGATCAAAATGTGTCCCCCCATCCACCAGGCAGAGGTGGCCTCATATCGGATGGGACCCTAACATGATAACTCACCTCTGCTGTGCATATAGCCTCTGACTGTGTGACATGTTGGATCAGCCATTGACTAAACCACCTCCAGTCTGAGAGGGGTGGGGTGCACGGCTAAATAGGGTGCCACACCCCCCAATTTACAAAGTAAAAACAAAAGGAAAAATAGCCAGCACAACAACCTAATACACAGGTGCCCGCTGCTGTGGCAAATACAAAATGTACAAACAAGAAAGTTGCAACAGCACTCTAGGTCAAAAATGGAGGCTCTCAGTGCACTTTTTGATCAAAATGTGTCCCCCCATCCACCACGCGGAGGTGACCTCATATCGGATGGGACCCTAACATGATAACTCACCTCTGCTGTGCATATAGCCTCTGACTGTGTGACATGTTGGATCAGCCATTGACTAAACCACCTCCAGTCTGAGAGGGGTGGGGTGCACGGCTAAAGAGGGTGCCACACCCCCCAATTTACAAAGTAAAAACAAAAGGAAAAATAGCCAGCACAACAACCTAATACACAGGTGCCCGCTGCTGTGGCAAATACAAAATGTACAAACAAGAAAGTTGCAACAGCACTCTAGGTCAAAAAATGGAGGCTCTCAGCGCACTTTTTGATCAAAATGTGTCCCCCCATCCACCACGCGGAGGTGGCCTCATATCGGATGGGACCCTAACATGATAACTCACCTCTGCTGTGCATATAGCCTCTGACTGTGTGACATGTTGGATCAGCCATTGACTAAACCACCTCCAGTCTGAGAGGGGTGGGGTGCACGGCTAAAGAGGGTGCCACACCCCCCAATTTACAAAGTAAAAACAAAAGGAAAAATAGCCAGCACAACAACCTAATACACAGGTGCCCGCTGCTGTGGCAAATACAAAATGTACAAACAAGAAAGTTGCAACAGCACTCTAGGTCAAAAAATGGAGGCTCTCAGCGCACTTTTTGATCAAAATGTGTCCCCCCATCCACCAGGCAGAGGTGGCCTCATATCGGATGGGACCCTAACATGATAACTCACCTCTGCTGTGCATATAGCCTCTGACTGTGTGACATGTTGGATCAGCCATTGACTAAACCACCTCCAGTCTGAGAGGGGTGGGGTGCACGGCTAAAGAGGGCGCCACACCCCCCAATTTACAAAGTAAAAACAAAAGTAAAAATAGCCAGCACAACAACCTAATACACAGGTGCCCGCTGCTGTGGAAAATACAAAATGTACAAACAAGAAAGTTGCAACAGCACTCTAGGTCAAAAAATGGAGGCTCTCAGCACACTTTTTGATCAAAATGTGTCCCCCCATCCACCAGGCAGAGGTGGCCTCATATCGGATGGGACCCTAACATGATAACTCACCTCTGCTGTGCATATAGCCTCTGACTGTGTGACATGTTGGATCAGCCATTGACTAAACCACCTCCAGTCTGAGAGGGGTGGGGTGCACGGCTAAATAGGGTGCCACACCCCCCAATTTACAAAGTAAAAACAAAAGGAAAAATAGCCAGCACAACAACCTAATACACAGGTGCCCGCTGCTGTGGCAAGTACAAAATGTACAAACAAGAAAGTTGCAACAGCACTCTAGGTCAAAAATGGAGGCTCTCAGTGCACTTTTTGATCAAAATGTGTCCCCCCATCCACCACGCGGAGGTGACCTCATATCGGATGGGACCCTAACATGATAACTCACCTCTGCTGTGCATATAGCCTCTGACTGTGTGACATGTTGGATCAGCCATTGACTAAACCACCTCCAGTCTGAGAGGGGTGGGGTGCACGGCTAAAGAGGGTGCCACACCCCCCAATTTACAAAGTAAAAACAAAAGGAAAAATAGCCAGCACAACAACCTAATACACAGGTGCCCGCTGCTGTGGCAAATACAAAATGTACAAACAAGAAAGTTGCAACAGCACTCTAGGTCAAAAAATGGAGGCTCTCAGCGCACTTTTTGATCAAAATGTGTCCCCCCATCCACCACGCGGAGGTGGCCTCATATCGGATGGGACCCTAACATGATAACTCACCTCTGCTGTGCATATAGCCTCTGACTGTGTGACATGTTGGATCAGCCATTGACTAAACCACCTCCAGTCTGAGAGGGGTGGGGTGCACGGCTAAAGAGGGTGCCACACCCCCCAATTTACAAAGTAAAAACTAAAGGAAAAATAGCCAGCACAACAACCTAATACACAGGTGCCCGCTGCTGTGGCAAATACAAAATGTACAAACAAGAAAGTTGCAACAGCACTCTAGGTCAAAAAATGGAGGCTCTCAGCGCACTTTTTGATCAAAATGTGTCCCCCCATCCACCACGCGGAGGTGGCCTCATATCGGATGGGACCCTAACATGATAACTCACCTCTGCTGTGCATATAGCCTCTGACTGTGTGACATGTTGGATCAGCCATTGACTAAACCACCTCCAGTCTGAGAGGGGTGGGGTGCACGGCTAAAGAGGGTGCCACACCCCCCAATTTACAAAGTAAAAACAAAAGGAAAAATAGCCAGCACAACAACCTAATACACAGGTGCCCGCTGCTGTGGCAAATACAAAATGTACAAACAAGAAAGTTGCAACAGCACTCTAGGTCAAAAAATGGAGGCTCTCAGCGCACTTTTTGATCAAAATGTGTCCCCCCATCCACCACGCGGAGGTGGCCTCATATCGGATGGGACCCTAACATGATAACTCACCTCTGCTGTGCATATAGCCTCTGACTGTGTGACATGTTGGATCAGCCATTGACTAAACCACCTCCAGTCTGAGAGGGGTGGGGTGCACGGCTAAAGAGGGTGCCACACCCCCCAATTTACAAAGTAAAAACAAAAGGAAAAATAGCCAGCACAACAACCTAATACACAGGTGCCCGCTGCTGTGGCAAATACAAAATGTACAAACAAGAAAGTTGCAACAGCACTCTAGGTCAAAAAATGGAGGCTCTCAGCGCACTTTTTGATCAAAATGTGTCCCCCCATCCACCACGCGGAGGTGGCCTCATATCGGATGGGACCCTAACATGATAACTCACCTCTGCTGTGCATATAGCCTCTGACTGTGTGACATGTTGGATCAGCCATTGACTAAACCACCTCCAGTCTGAGAGGGGTGGGGTGCACGGCTAAAGAGGGTGCCACACCCCCCAATTTACAAAGTAAAAACTAAAGGAAAAATAGCCAGCACAACAACCTAATACACAGGTGCCCGCTGCTGTGGCAAATACAAAATGTACAAACAAGAAAGTTGCAACAGCACTCTAGGTCAAAAAATGGAGGCTCTCAGCGCACTTTTTGATCAAAATGTGTCCCCCCATCCACCACGCGGAGGTGGCCTCATATCGGATGGGACCCTAACATGATAACTCACCTCTGCTGTGCATATAGCCTCTGACTGTGTGACATGTTGGATCAGCCATTGACTAAACCACCTCCAGTCTGAGAGGGGTGGGGTGCACGGCTAAAGAGGGTGCCACACCCCCCAATTTACAAAGTAAAAACAAAAGGAAAAATAGCCAGCACAACAACCTAATACACAGGTGCCCGCTGCTGTGGCAAATACAAAATGTACAAACAAGAAAGTTGCAACAGCACTCTAGGTCAAAAAATGGAGGCTCTCAGCGCACTTTTTGATCAAAATGTGTCCCCCCATCCACCACGCGGAGGTGGCCTCATATCGGATGGGACCCTAACATGATAACTCACCTCTGCTGTGCATATAGCCTCTGACTGTGTGACATGTTGGATCAGCCATTGACTAAACCACCTCCAGTCTGAGAGGGGTGGGGTGCACGGCTAAAGAGGGTGCCACACCCCCCAATTTACAAAGTAAAAACAAAAGGAAAAATAGCCAGCACAACAACCTAATACACAGGTGCCCGCTGCTGTGGCAAATACAAAATGTACAAACAAGAAAGTTGCAACAGCACTCTAGGTCAAAAAATGGAGGCTCTCAGTGCACTTTTTGATCAAAATGTGTCCCCCCATCCACCACGCGGAGGTGGCCTCATATCGGATGGGACCCTAACATGATAACTCACCTCTGCTGTGCATATAGCCTCTGACTGTGTGACATGTTGGATCAGCCATTGACTAAACCACCTCCAGTCTGAGAGGGGTGGGGTGCACGGCTAAAGAGGGTGCCACACCCCCCAATTTACAAAGTAAAAACAAAAGTAAAAATAGCCAGCACAACAACCTAATACACAGGTGCCCGCTGCTGTGGCAAATACAAAATGTACAAACAAGAAATATGCAACAGCACTCTAGGTCAAAAAATGGAGGCTCTCAGCGCACTTTTTGATCAAAATGTGTCCCCCCATCCACCACGCGGAGGTGGCCTCATATCGGATGGGACCCTAACATGAGAACTCACCTCTGCTGTGCATATAGCCTCTGACTGTGTGACATGTTGGATCAGCCATTGACTAAACCACCTCCAGTCTGAGAGGGGTGGGGTGCGCGGCTAAAGAGGGTGCCACACCCCCCAATTTACAAAGTAAAAACAAAAGGAAAAATAGCCAGCACAACAACCTAATACACAGGTGCCCGCTGCTGTGGCAAATACAAAATGTACAAACAAGAAAGTTGCAACAGCACTCTAGGTCAAAAAATGGAGGCTCTCAGCGCACTTTTTGATCAAAATGTGTCCCCCCATCCACCACGCGGAGGTGGCCTCATTTTGGATGGGACCCTAACATGAGAACTCACCTCTGCTGTGCATATAGCCTCATATAGCCATATAGGGTTAAGACAATAGATGCATATTTGTGAGATGTAACCTGTGTCTTCTGCTTGTGAGCTTAGATTTGCTTTGGACTTGATAAAGGGAGGAATCCCGAAAGCTTGTCTCTACAAAATGCTGTTACATAGTTACATAGTTACATAGTTAGTACGGTCGAAAAAAGACATACCTCCATCAAGTTCAACCAGGGAATTGAAGGGTAGGGGTGTGGCGCGATATTGGGGAAGGGATGGGATTTTATATTTCTTCATAAGCATTAATGTTATTTTGTTCCAGGAATGTATTTAATCCTGTTTTAAAGCTGTTAATTTTTCCTGCTGTGACCAGTTCCTGAGGTAGACTGTTCCATAAGTTCACTGTTCTCATGGTAAAGAAGGCGTGTCGTCCCTTGAGACTAAACTTTTTCTTCTCCAGATGGAGGGAGTGCGCCCTCGTCATTTGGGGGGGGGGGGGGGGGGGGGTTAACCTGGAACAGTTCTTCTCCATATTTTTTGTATGGGCCATTTATATACTTGTATTTGTTTATCATATCCCCCCTTAAACGTCTCTTCTCAAGACTAAAAAATTGTAACTCCTTTAATCGCTCCTCATAGCTAAGATGTTCCATGCGCCATATTAGTTTAGTCGCGCGTCTCTGCACCCTTTCCAGCTCCACAGTGTCCCTTTTATGAACAGGCAACCAAAACTGAACAGCATATTCCAGGTGAGGCCGTACCAATGCTTTATAAAGGGGGAGTATTATGTCCCTGTCTCTCGAGTCCATACCTCTTTTGATACATGACAATATCCTGCTGGCTTTGGAAGCAGCAGCCTGACATTGCATGCTATTCTGTAGTCTGTGATCTACAAGTACACCCAGATCCTTCTCTACCAGTGACTCTGCCAGTTTAATCCCCCCTAAGACATACGACGCATGCAGGTTATTAGTACCCAGATGCATAACTTTACATTTATCCACATTCAACCTCATTTGCCAAGTGGATGCCCAGACACTTAGTCTATCCAAGTCATCTTGTAACTTATGCACATCCTCTATAGACTGTACCGTGCTACAAAGCTTGGTGTCATCAGCAAAGATAGAATTGTTAGTCCAATAAAAAAGGTATTACAAGATACTGCAACATTTTTTGATTTGCATCTGCATCACTGAACTAATACGGCTACTCAAATTTACTATCTATCTATCTATCTATCTATATATATATATATATATATATATATATATATATAATTTGCATTAGGAAATTGAAAGGAATTTTGCAATTTTACTAATTTTGGAGAGCTCAGTTTTTACACTGTAACACTTTACGACCAAACTGCCATGTTTTCTTTATTCTGTGGGTCAATACCAATAAAATGATGCTCATCTTTACATGCTTTTCTATTACTGTACTAAAATAAGTATGTTTAAAATTGTCTTAGGCTGGGTTCACACTACGTTTTGTCCCTTACAGGACCGCATACGGCAGGGGGAGCTGAAAACTTTCGCTCCCGTATGTAATTAATTTCAATGAGCTGACCGGAGTGAAACGCTGACTCCGGTCGGCTCATTTTTGCCCCGTATGCGGTTTTCCCACCGCACCTAAAATCGTTTTCGACTACGATTTTAAGTGCGATGGAAAGCCGCATACGGGGCAAAAATGAGCTGACCGGAGTCAGCGTTTCACTCCAGTCAGCTCATTGAAATTAATTACATACGGGACTGCATACGGGAGCGCAAGTTTTCAGCTCCCCTGCCTTATGCGGTCCCATATGGAACAAAACGCAGTGTGAACCCAGCCTTATCCTGACCCCCCATAACTTTCTAATTTATTTATTTTTTGTACACGGGGGCTGTGTGAGGGATCTCTTTTGCACTGTAATCTGTAGTTTTTACCATTTGTGTTTTGATGACATTTTTTTCTCCCTTTTCATAATTTTTTCTGACATGATGTGACCAAAACTCAGCAATTCTGATGTTTGCTATTATTTTACATGTAAGTGGGTGATTTATATTTTTATTAGGGGAGGGGCTTTTATATATATATTTTTTAACTTTTTTCTATTTATTTTACACATTTACATATTTTTCATTTTAAATCCCCATAGAGGACTACTAAATGCAATCATTAGATTGCCATGTACTTTTCAGTACTATGCTATAACACAGTACTGATCAGTACTTTGTACTATCGGCAATCTTCTTGTACAGCCTGACTTTCCAGGCAGCACAAGAAGCATGGCTCTCCTGCGTTTTGAAGGGAGGGAAGAGCACTTAACAGACCCCCGCAATTGCACAGTGGTGGTAAGTTAAGCTCACCAGAAACTCTGATTTCTCTGTAGATGCCATGATCCCTATTGATGATTTATGGCTGACACTAGCATGATCACTGATGTCTGCCATTATCTGTTAGTCCCTAGCTTTTGATAGTAGCCGGAGCTCACTGACTATGTAGCGAGCTCTACTCCTGTGCACGCTTCATAGTCATGCCAAAAATGTATGGTGTTGTGCCCAAAGTTACTCACTGCAGTGCCGTACATTTGCTGAGCGTGTCCCTAAGGGGTTAACAATTGTGAACCATCAATCCAATACACAATATAAAGATGCTTTTAAGGTAACAGAAGGCTCACATATCTGCTGGACTCTTGCACAGAGACAATTGCATAGGATGGAGTGAATTTGTCAACAGGCTCAGAGCGTTTTTTGGTGTAGAAAAGGCGCAAAAATTTATCTTTCGCGCAAAATTTGATATTAACTAAAATGATTGACTAAAGTGATATTGACTAAAATTATTTTGGTACACCCTTTTGGTTTTTCACTTTTTAGTGGTTGCTTATATATATTCTTAAAAAAGTGATAAGTTTGAAGTGATTTTTTTTTTTTTTTTTTGTGTGTTATGTGCGGCAAATTCATCAACCCTGTGATATTACGATAAATATGTTGCAAAAGAAAAAATAAATTACTTCAAAACACACTTTCTAAAGACACACAATGATAAATGTCCCTCATTACCTCGCGGTGTTTCCACCACTGATGTCAGGGCATAGATATATATAGAACTTCAGGGCATAGATATATATATAGTTGCTAAACCCAGCCCTAACTGTATTAAACTTCATAATGTATTAAACTTCTATAAATGACTTTACATTGCAGGTTGCACAGGAAAATGTATCTTCAGCTATCATTTTCACTATTAGTCACAGTTATCTTACTGACATGTCATGCTCAGTCATCCGATAAATGCATGGCAACACCTGGAATCCCAGGCACACCAGGACAGAATGGACTTCCAGGAAGAGATGGCAGGGATGGCATGAAAGGAGATACAGGTGTACCTGGTAAGAAGGATTATAATTTATTTGGTTTGCTGTTGTAGTATAGTTTAGTATAGAGGCCGGGTGAAGCGCATTCCTATGCGTGAAAGCGCTGGCAGTCGCCTCTGAGCACTCCACACTGTCTTTGAAGTCCCTGCCGGAGAAGCGGCCCGAGATGGGAGCTGAATAGCCAGATCTTACGCGGTGAGTGCAGGACGCCTGTCCGTTCCTTGGGTATGTCTAGTTTAGTATAGGTTTTCACTGAGTTTTTCTTTTGGAGTTTTTTTTTTTTTTTTTTACAGTGAATTTCCCAGAGTTTTGGTGTTTTTCTGGCATTTTTCTCTTTGTGTGGAATTGCATTTTTTGTCACTTTGGCAATTTCCCTGCAGGCTTTTTTTACCGAATTTTGTTGGGTAACAATATTTATATATATATATATATATATATATATATGTATATATGTATATATATATATATATATATATATATATATACACACAGTAGGGTGGGAAAAATTGTAGGGAACAAATTTTATATTTATGTATGCAGTTGTTAAAATGGATGATCGGAACGCCCGCAGCACTTCTGCGGAGATCTGATCATCCAACATGGTGGCCGGAGGTCCCCTTATCTGCTCCAGCCATCATGCCGTGGTCTTCTGCTCTGGTCTGACATCGAATAATACTGATCAGTGCCATTCCAATGAGTAGCACTGTTCAGTATATGCAATCTAATGATTGCTATAAATAGTCCCCTTTGGGGACTATAAAAGTGTAAAACTATAGTAAAAAAAAATGTGAAAAAGCCCCTCCCCCAATAAAAATTTTAATGGCCCCTTTTTCCCATTTTATCCCAAAAAGCGTTACACAAAAATGAATAAACCTATTTGGCATCGCTGTATATGAAAATGTCCAAACTCCATAATTGAGTTTTTATGAAATCATATTCCATTTTTTTTTTAATTATTAAAAACTTAGATATACCACAAAAGTAGTACTGATAAAAAGTACAGATAATGGCTGTGTCCTAAATGATTTTTGTAAGTATTGCATGTGAAAATGTACAGGCAAGAAGGGGGAGTAGAACAGTAGCATGTAATCCAATACCCTAGAGGTGTCATAGCATCACTCAGCCAGGGGGAAAGCAGTAAGTGAATGACCAATGCAAGCCATCATAAAAGCAAGCACATTGCCCTATCAAAGCATTCAATCACCTCCGGCTTTCCGGGAGAGAGTCTTATAGTCGTGATAGCCATTCATACCAACAACATAAACACACAGGACCACGTAAAACATTGAATGAGAGGGGGAAATAAGACAGGACATACAGAGAGAGAGAGGGATGAAGAGGGAAAAGGGTTCCATACCAAATCTACCCCACCAGACCCAAGGATCGACATATCACCTATGTGGCACTCTCTACAAGGATGCCACACAGCAATAAACCGATCAATGGCATGATTTGCACATGCCGAGAGATATTCCATGCGTATGATTTTCATCAACCTATCCCTGAGCGTCGCCATGATTTGGGCCTCAGTGCACCTCCACCACTGGGAGAAGAGACACTTGGCTGCCGTGAGGATATGTAAAAACTGTCTGGACAACAGCTTGCCTAAATATTTAGGGGGGGCATTCAGTAGATATGTCAAAGGATCCAAGGGTAACTCCACCCTGAGAACAGAATCAGCAAAAGCGGGTCAAGGCCGGGAAACTCCAAAATATGTGTAGTAGTGACCCAACCCCCAGCCACAGTGCCAGCAAGTGGAAGGTTAGTTGAGGATACATATGGTGTAGTACCTCTGGGGTTTGATACCAATGGGACAATATCTTGTACTGATTTTCCATATATTGGACACATGCAGGCAGCCAAGGTGTCTGCATGTGTCCGAGACCAAAAAATCAGCCACAGCTGTAAGGAGATAGGCCTACTCAAGATTTGTTCCCATTTGGCTATGAACGGAAACCTGGAGTGTGAGGATGCATCAGGGGCAGACAACAACCTATAGATGGTTGATATAAGGCCTCTAGAGGATGTGGCCATCCAACAAATTTTCTCAAATGGAGTGGGTAGAGGAAAGGGAGTACCCCTCTGCCCCTCCCCCCCACATTATCTAGGATACTGCCATGGTAGACAGCAGCCTGAACTGGCAGAGAGTATCGGGCATGCAGGGCCTCGAAGGAGAGGAAGGTACGCGTTTCACCGGGTCAACCCCTTCAGCCAGTTAAAATACCTCAGCTCTATGCCAAGGAGAGTAAATATGACAGGTTGCTATAAAGACCTAGATGGCCACAGAGAGAAGCACACCAAAGCCTCTCCCAGAGCCACACAGTGAAGGGCAAGGGCCCTAAAAGCGAGGTCGTGAGGTCGGGGGGGGGGGGAGACCAGAGAAGGACACAGAAATGGTAGGGGGCACACTAATGCCTCTCCACCTCGCATGGAGGCGTGATCAGGACAGGACCCTACTCAAATGTGTAGCAAGATAATATTTGTAAACATCGGGAAGTGAAGAGCCCCCCTGTACTTTCAGGGCCGTCAGGCATGAGGTGGAAAAGCGGTGACCCCCCCCTTCCCAGACAAATCGAAGCAATAGAGCCTGAAACTTGGGATGAGCGAATTGAATCTGACGAATTCATTATGAATTTCAGGAAAAATTTGCTTCACAACGAATCTGAATATCGCCGCGATTCGATCGTACGAATCGCTTCATTAAACTTTATTTAGTGCAGTCCAGGCTCCAGGGCATCTAAAATGCTGGATCCACATGTGAGGACATGGGGCAAGGAACTTTGGGAAGGCAGGTAGACGGGATAACCCTGAATCACATGCAACATGCAGCCTATCAGCAGCCAGCCACCCCTGTGATGTTACAGCCCTATATAATCGGCAGCCATCTTGTGGCCAGTCACTTCAGGGTTTTCATTGCATAGAGAGATAGAGCATTGTGTCCGTTGCACAGAAAAACAGCATTACAGCAGCGATTTACCACAAGCCCAAATCACTGCATAAAAGCACTGAGAGAGAGAAAGTACACTTTTGGGTGTAATACACAGCGACTCCACTGCTGCAGTGGGGTGTACAGCAACTATAAAGCTTAAAGGGGCCAGTTAGGCAGAGCATTAAAAGCTATTATCACCTGCTATTAGTGCCCAATAATACTGTACTGGGCTCTACTACACAGCGATTCTGTACTGCTGCAGTTGGGTGTACAACAACTGTAAAGCTAACAGGGGCCAGTTAGGATGAGCACCAAAAGCCATAGTCACCTGATTACTGTGCCTAATAAAGGTTGTGTAGCGGAGCTTATTGTCCTCTCATAAGTGTAACCTGTGCGTTCATAGGTGGTATATGTTTTTTTCCCTGTAAAACTAATTTTGGCCTAGTTATTGTGAAAGGCCAGCCAAAGCTACACCTTTTTTCTGTAGCCTTATACAATTTTAAGCTGAGCGTATTGTCCAGCTCTCATAGTTGTAAACTGTACATACACCTACATAGTGTACGTTTTTTTTCCCTGAAAAACAAATTTTGGCCTAGTTACTGTGAATGGCCAGGCAAAGCTACCCACTTGTTTCTGTAGCCATTTACAGTTTGTAGTGGAGCGCATAGTCCTCCACTCATAAGTTTAAACTGTACGTACACCTACGTGATGTAGGATTTTTTTATTTTCCTGAAAATCTGATTTTGGCCTAGTTAATGTGAAAGGCCAGCCAAAGCTACCCACTTGTTTCTGTAGCCTTATACAGTTTGTAGTGGAGCATATAGCCCTCCTCTCATAAGTTAAAACTTTATGTATACCTACGTGGTGTACTTTATATATTTTCCTGTTAAACTAATTTGGGCCTAGTTACTGTGAAAGGCCAGCCAAAGCTACCCACTTGTTTCTGTAGCCTTATACAGTTTGTAGTGGAGCATATAGCCCTCCTCTCATAAGTTTAAACTTTATGTATACCTACGTGGTGTACTTTATATATTTTCCTGTTAAACTAATTTGGGCCTAGTTACTGTGAAAGGCCAGCCAAAGCTACACACTTGTTTTTGTAGCCTTATACAGTTTGTAGTTGAGGGTATTGTCCACCTCTCATAAGTTTAAACTGTGCGTACACTTAAGTGTTGTCCTTTATATATTTTCCTGATAAACTAATTTAGGCCTAGTTACTGTGAAAGCCCAGCCAAAGCTACACACTTGTTTCTGTAGTCCAATACAGTTTTAAGGGTAGTGGAGAGTATTGTGGGGTAACTATACAGCACCTAATGTGAGGGAACTGTACTGCACCTAATGTGGGGGAACTATACTGCACCTAATGTGGGGGAACTGTACTGCGCCTAATGTGGGGGAACTGTACTGCGCCTAATGTGGGGGAACTGTACTGCACCTAATGTGGGGGAACTGTACTGCACCTAATGTGGGGGAACTGTACTGCAAATAATGTGGGGGAACTGTACTGCACCTAATGTGAGGGAACTGTACTGCACCAAATGTGGGGGAACTATACTGCTAACTTAATGTGGGGAAACTATACTGCCTACCTAATGTGGGGGAACTGTACTGCACCTAATGTGGGGGGAACTGTACTGCACCTAATGTGGGGGGAACTGTACTGCACCTAATGTGGGGGGAACTGTACTGCACCTAATGTGGGGGGAACTGTACTGCACCTAATGTGGGGGGAACTGTACTGCACCTAATGTGGGGGGAACTGTACTGCACCTAATGTGGGGGAACTATACTGCACCTAATGTGGGGGGGACTGTACTGCACCTAATGTGGGGGGAACTGTACTGCACCTAATGTGGGGGAACTATACTGCACCTAATGTGGGGGAACTATACTGCACCCAATGTGGGGGGAACTGTACTGCACCTAATGTGGGGGGAACTGTACTCCACCTAATGTGGGGGGAACTGTACTGCACCTAATGTGGGGGGAAGTGTACTGCACCTAATGTGGGGAACTATACTGCCAACCTAATGTGGGGGAACTATACTGCCTTCCTAATGAGGGGGAACAAACTGCCTACCTAATGTGGGGGAACTATACTGTCTACCTAATGTGGGGGAACTATACTGTCTACCTAATGTGGGGGAACTATACTGCCAACCCAATGTGGGGGAACTATACTGCCAACCTAATGTGGGGGAACTACAACACAATGTGGGGGGAACTATACTGCAAACCTAATGTGGGGGAACTACAACCTAATGTGGGGGAACTATAATGCCAACCCAATCTTGGGAAGCTATACTGGCAACCTAATGTGGGGGAACTATACAGCCAACCTAATGTGGGGGAACTATACTGCCAACCCAATGTGTGGGGAACTATACTGCCAACCTAATGTGGGGGGACTATATAGCCAACTTAATGTGGGGGGACTATACTGCAAACCTAATGTGTGGGTACAATACAAAAATATAAAATTGTACTATTCTGATCCCTATAACTCTGTTATTTTTCTGTATATGGGGATTTGTAGTTTTTATTGGTACCATTTTTGTTTTAATGGGACTTTTCAATAGCTTTTAGATATCTTTTATGGTATTTGAAGTGACAAAAAATGTGCAAATATGGTTAGTGCACTATTATGACTTTTGGGGCCCTTCTTTTGATTTTGCCTAGGGCCACGCTAAGCCTAAAACCGGCCCTGGGTAGATCACCTGTTTTGCGGCAGCCTACCTTTCCAGGAGGTAGTGGAACAGGGTATCCTGGTGTTGGCGGCAGCAGTAGTCAGTGCGAACTGTTGAGGGGAAAATCAGCTACTCGGTGGTGGGGCAGTTTTTCATCAAGCATCCGGAGGATGTTAACCTGACCATATGCAAGATGTGTGGGCAGAAGTTGAAGCATGGCCAGGGTCCCAATGTTGGCACCACAGCCCTGCGTCAACATATGTCGCATCACCATAAAGAGGCCTGGGAGAACCGTGGCTCCGATGTGGTGGTCCAGCCTGCTGCATCACCCAGTGGCGCACCGCTCCCTGTTTCAGCCAGCCACCACCTCAGCCGAAGTAATCTGTCTGTCATACCCATCTTCTGTCGCTCCAGATGCTCCTGCTCCTACTTCGAGTCAGTCATTCCGCCAGCAATCCATTAGCAAAGCAATGTCCAAGAGACAACAGTCTGCGCCCATTAACCCCTTAAGTAACACAAAACCTACTTGGGGAATAAATCCCCTCAGGATTAACCCTGACTAAAGATCCCCCATAAAATATAACTTTTAATTATGCTCATTAAAATAATTTTAATACATAATTTTAATAGCACACTGTTCAAGCGACCTTTCTAGTTAGTACACCGAGTGTCCGAGCTGCAGCAGGGCACTGGAGTACACTAGATAGTAATCACAAAATAGTAGTCTGCATGACAGACATTTCATGATCCTATTGGAGAGGAATTAACTGGATACAGTGTTGATAATTTTAAACACCACTGCCATCTAGTGGCAATAAATGTGCAACACACCAAGTTGAAAATTATTTTAATGAGCATAATTAAAAGTTATATTTTATGGGGATCTTTAGTCAGGGTTAATCCTGAGGGGATTTATTCCCCAAGTAGGTTTTGTGTTACTTAAATTGGCCCAGAGACCCCTAGGGGATTTATCTTGTGGCACATTAACCCCTTAAGGACCCAGCCATTTTACACCTTAGGACCCTGCCATTTTTTGCACATCTGACCACTGTCACTTTAAACATTAATAACTCTGGGATGCTTTTAGTTATCATTCTGATTCCGAGATTGTCTTTTAGTGACATATTCTACTTTAACATAGTGGTAAAATTTTGTGGTAACTTGCATCCTTTCTTGGTGAAAAAATCCCAAAATTTTATGAAAAATTTGAACATTTTGCATTTTTCTAACTCTCTGCTTGTAAGGAAAATGGATATTCCAAAAAAATTTTTTTATTCACATATACAATATGTCCGCTTTATGTTTGCATCATAAAATTGACTTGTTTTTACTTTTGGAAGACACCAGAGGGCTTCAAAGTTCAGCAGCAATTTTCCAATTTTTCACACAATTTCCAAAATCACAATTTTTCAGGGACCAGTTCAGGTTTGAAGTGGGTTTGAAGGGTCTTCATATTAGAAATACCCCACAAACGACCCCATTATAAAAACTGCAACCCCCAAAGTATTCAAAATAACATTCAGTCATCGTTTTAACCCTTTAGGTGTTTCACAGGAATAGCAGCAAAATTCACAATCTTAATTTTTTGAACTCGCATGCTCTTGTAGACCTAATTTTTGAATTTTTACAAGGGTTAAAAGGAGAAATGTTATAGTTATATTTGTAGCCCAATTTCTCTCGAGTAAGCACATATCTCATATGTCTATGTAAAGTGTTCGGCGGGCGCAGTAGAGGGCTCAGAAGCGAAGGAGCGACAAGGGGATTTTGGAGAGTACGTTTTTCTGAAATGGTTTTTGGGGGGCATGTTGCATTTACAAAGCCCCTATGGTGCCAGAACAGCAAAAAAAAAACAAAAAAACACATGGCATACCATTTTGGAAACTAGACCCCTTGAGGAATGTAACAAGGAATAAAGTGAGCCTTAATACCCCACAGGTGTTTCACGACTTTTGCATATGTAAAAAAAATAAAAATAAAATGTCACTAAATGTGTGTTTCCCCCCAAATTTCACTTTTTTTCAAGGGTTAATAGCAGAAAATACCCCCCAACATTTGTAACCCCATCTCTTCTGAGTATGGAGGTACCCCATAAGTTGACATGAAGTGCTCTACGGGCAAACTACAATGCTCAGAAGAGAAGGAGTCATATTTGGCTTTTTAAGAGCAAATTTTGCTTTGGGGGCATGTCGCATTTAGGAAGCCCCTATGGTGACAGGACAGCAAAATAACCCCCACATGGCATACCATTTTGGAGACTAGACCCCTTGAGGATCGTAACAAGGGGTACAGTGAGCATTTAACCCCCACTGGTGTCTGTCAGATCTTTGGAACAGTGGGCTGTACAAAATTTTTTATTTGCACAGCACACTGTTCCAAAGATCTGTCAGATATCAGTGGGGTGTAAATTCTCACTGCACCCCTCATTACATTCCGTGAGGGGTGTAGTTTCCGAAATGGGGTCACATGTGTTTTTTTTTTTTTTTTGCGTTTGTCAAAACCGCTGTAACAATCAGCCACCCCTGTGCAAATCACCTCAAATGTACATGGTGCACTCTCCCTTCTGGGCCTTGTTGTGCGCCCCCAGAGCACATATGGGGTATCTCCGTAGTTGGGAGAAATTGCATTACAAATTTTTGGGGGCTTTTTTCCCTTTTACCTCTTGTCAAAATGAAAAGTATAGGGCAACACCAGCATGTTAGTGTAAAAAATTTTTTTTTTTTTACACTAACATGCTGGTGTAGACCCCAACTTCACCTTTTCATAAGGGGTGAAAGGAGAAAAAGCCCCCCAAAATTTGTTAGGCAATTTCTCCCGAGTACGGCGATGCCCCATATGTGGCCCTAAACTGTTGCCTTGAAATACAACAGGGCTCCGAAATCAGAGCGCCATGCGCATTTGAGGCCTGAATTAGGGATTTGCATAGGGGTGGACATAGAGGTATTCTATGCCAGTGATTCCCAAGCAGGGTTTCTCCAGCTGTTGCAAAACTCCCAGCATGCTTGGACAGTCAACGGCTGTCCGGCAATACTGGGAGTTGTTTTGCAACAGCTGGAGGCTCCATTTTGGAAACAGTGGCGTACCAGACGTTTTTCATTTTTATTGGAGAGAGGAGGGGGGCAGTGTAGGGGTATGTGTATATGTAGTGTTTTTTACTTTTTATTTTATTTTGTGTTGTTGTAGTGTAGTGTTTTTAGGGTACAGTCACACGGGCGGGGGATTACAGCGAGTTTCCCGCTGCGAGTTTCCCCCTCGGCGTTTGCCCTGGATGCCTGCTGAAGCACTTCAGCAGGCATCTGCTTCCGATCTGTGCCCGGGGCGCGGCAGAAACCGGAGAAACACCAAGACGTACTAGTACGTCCTGGGTCCTTAAAGCCCAGGGTGCCAGGTTGTTCTAGTACGTCCTGGGTCCTTAAGAGGTTAATCCAACGGCGCTGAAGGTGCTCCTGTCCAAGTTGCTGGTGCAGCAGTCCCTCCCTTTTCAAGTGGTGGACTCTGCACCTTTCAGAGAACTGATGGCTTGTGCCGAACCGAGGTGGAGAGTCCCAAGCAGTCATTTATTTTCAAAAAAAGGCAGTGCCGGCCCTGCACAATTTTGTGGAAGAGAAGCAGGGCAATTCCTTGAGCCCGTTGGAGTGTACCAAAGTACTGACGAGTGGAGCTTTAACTATTGTAAAGGACAATACATGTCCTTTACGGCCCACTGGGTGAATGTGGTTCCTGCACAGCCACAACAGCAACTTGGACAGGTCATGTCGCTTCCGCCTCCACGCTCTCAGGCCGTTAGTCCTGTGACAGTGTGCGACTCCGCCTCCTCATCCTCCACCGTGTCCTCAGCCTCCACTGCAAAGACAAGTCTCAGTGCCCATCGAGCATTCCATGTGTGCAGGGCACACTGTTCTTCACATGGGTTTGAGTCACACAGGGGAGGAACGGTTGAAAGTCATTCATCAAGAAATCGAATCTTGGCTTACTCCAAGAAAACTGGAAATGGGAACTATGGTGACCGACAACTTGAAGAACATCTTGTCTGGGCTGCGTCAAGGAAGCCTGAGCCATGCGGTCTGCATGGCACACATGTTCAATCTGGTTGTCAAGCAGTTCCTGAAGTGTTCCCCCCATCTGCAAGACATCCTAACAATGGAAATGAAACTTTGCACGCACTTCAGCCACTTGTACACCGCAAAGCACACCCTCCTTGAGCTGCAGCGTCAGAACGGCATCCCCCAACATTGTCTGATTTTCGAAGTTTCCACACGTTGGAATTCCATCCTCCATGTGTTGGACTGACTATACGAACAGAGAAAAGCCATCACCGATTTCTTGATGATACAAGCGGATAGGGGGACTCCCCTGTGTAACTTCAATGTCAACCAGTGGCAGCTCACGTGACACCTGTCGTTTGCTCAGGCCCTTTGAAGAAGCCACATTATTAGTCAGTCACCAGGATTACGGGATAAACAACGTCATTCCACTGCTTCATTTCCTACAAGACGTGTTGGAAACGATGGCTGGTCAGGGCACTGGAAAAGTGGCGCCTACATCTAACGGCCACATGAGCCCTGTGAGGGATGAACTGGAGGAGGAGGAGGAGTGGGACAGTGGAGCACAGGCAAGGTTTCGCAAAATGGGTGGTTTTTATAGTCATCTGACAGAAGAGGAGGAGCAGGAGCAGCCAGAGGAGCTACAGGGTGATGAGGAAGATGAGACGAAGGATCCAGACACACCGTGGCAATATGTGGTGGAGATGAAGGTAGGTAGTCCCTCCGAGTCATTTGCACATTTGCAGGTCTCGGCCCCCTCCCTCAGTATGCTGTCCACTCACATCTCCCCTAGCATTAGCAAAACTACAAATCCCAGCTTGTCCTCACTGACAGTAGCGGGACACAAGTTGACAGTGGGAGGATTTTTTTCTCCAGCTGTGAGCCCTGTGCTCACAGCTGTCAATCAAGGAAGTGGGTACATGACATAGGTGATGATGAATGGACACAGCAGGACTAGCATGTGTCCAAGCAGGCATGGGGGCAATTGTTTGACTGGCTTTCTCAGTATGAAATACTGAAAATTTTCTAATGAAAGCAATTGCAAAACCAATTGGTTTTACATGCTTTACAACATATGAACAGTTTTTGTATCTGACAGTGCCCATTTAAATAATTGTGGAAAGAGATACAGAGCCGGCACAGCACTATCTCTATGGAGACTTTTACATAAGCCAGGGTAATCACACGTTGTTCAGTGCAGCAAGTTATCACAGTCCCATGCAAATCACTAGCAGCGGTGCTCAATCCTCCATAGTCAAAGCAATGACAATCCAAATACGGATTTTTATTCACTGAAAAATTTTTCAGTGAATAAAAATCCTAATGAGCATTTAAGATTAGAGGGAGAAATTCCCTTTAGTATTGGTCCTTTAGGTTTCACTGTTCTCAATGAAAGTTCCCCTGCAGAACTAGAAGGTTTAGAATCTTTAATTGACCTGTTAAATGAAGATGAAGTAGAACCCCCTCTAATACCTTGTATGTTCCTGAATTCACTTGAGGCAACAAGTCATCTTTTTGCCCTCCAGTTGCCCCAGGGAGCAGCTTGGATATGTTTCAACAGAGGGTTTTGGAAGGTATAAAAGCTTTAACCCTTTAAGGACCCAGCCATTTTTCACTGTAGGACCCGGCCATTTTTTGAACATCTGACAACTGTCACTTTAAACATTAATAACTCTGGAATGCTTTTAGTTATAATTCTGATTCCGAGAATGTTTTTTCGTGACATATTCTACTTTAACATAGTGGTAAAATTTTATGGTAACTTGCATCATTTCTTGGTGAAAAATCCCCAAATTTGATGAAAAATTAGAAAATTTTGCATTTTTCTAACTTTGAAGCTGGATATTCCAAATAAAAAAAAAGTTGATTCACATATACAATATGTCTACTTTATGTTTGCATCATAAAATTGACGTGTTTTTACTTTTGGAAGACACCAGAGGGCTTCAAAGTTCAGCAGCAATTTTCCAATTTTTCACAAAATTTTCAAACTCACAATTTTTCAGGGACCAGTTCAGATTTGAAGTGGATTTGAAGGGTCTTCATATTAGAAATACCCCACAAATGACCCCATTATAAAAACTGCACCCCCCAAAGTATTCAAAATGACATTCAGTAAGTGTTTTAACCCTTTAGGTATTTCACAGGAATAGCAGCAAAGTGAAGGAGAAAATTCACAATCTTCATTTTTTACACTCGCATGTTCTTGTAGACCCAATTTTTGAATTTTTACAAGGGGTAAAAGGAGCAAATTTATACTTATGTTTGTAGCCCAATTTCTCTCGAGTAAGCACATACCTCATATGTCTATGTAAATTGTTCGGCGGGCGCAGTAGAGGGCTCAGAAGCGAAGGAGCGACAAGGGGATTTTGGAGAGTACGTTTTTCTGAAATAGTTTTTGGGGGGCATGTTGCCTTTAGGAAGCCCCTATGGTGCCAGAACAGCAAAAAAAAACACATGCCATACCATTTTGGAAACTAGACCCCTTGAGGAACGTAACAAGAAATAAAGTGAGCCTTAATACCCCACAGGTGTTTCACGACTTTTGCATATGTAAAAAAAAATAATAATTTTGCACTAAAATGTGTGTTTCCCCCCAAATTTCACTTTTTTGCAAGGGTTAATAGCAGAAAAGACCTCCCAAAATTTGTAACCCCATCTCTTCTGAGTATGGAGGTACCCCATAAGTATACCTGAAGTGCACTTCGGGTGAACTACAATGCTCAGAAGAGAAGGAGTCATATTTGGCTTTTTGAGAGCAAATTTTGCTCGGGGGGCAAGTCGCATTTAGGAAGCCCCTATGGTGCCAGAACAGCAATAAAACCCCACATGGCATACCATTTTGAAAACTAGACCCCTTGAGGAACGTAACAAGGAATAAAGTGAGCCTTACCCCACAGGGGTTTCACGACTTTTGCATATGTAAAAAAAAAATAAAAAATTCACTAAAATGTGCGCTTCCCCCCAAATTTCACATTTTTGCAAGGGTTAATAGCAGAAAAGACCCCCCAAAATTTGTAACTACATCTCTTCTGAGTATGGAAATACCCCATGTGTGGACGTCAAGTGCTCTGCTGGCGCACTACAATGCTCAGAAGAGAAGGAGCGCCATTGAGCTTTTGGGAAAAAAATTGTTTGGAATGGAAGTCAGGGGCCATGTGCGTTTACAAAGTCCCCTGTGGTGCCAGAACAGTGGACCCCCCCACATGTGACCCTATTTTGGAAACTTCACCCCTCACAGAATTTAATAAGGGGTGCAGTGAGTATTTACACCCCACTGGCGTTTGACAGATCTTTGGAACAGTGGACTGTGCAAATGAAAAATTAAATTTTTCATTTTCACGGACCACTTTTTCAAAAATCTGTCAGACACCTGTGGGGCGTAAATGCTCACTCTACCCCTTATTACATTCCGTGAGGGGTGTAGTTTCCAAAATGGGGTCACATGTGGGTATTTATATTTTTGCGTTTATGTCAGAACCGCTGTAAAATCATCCACCCCTGTGCAAATCACCAATTTAGGCCTCAAATGTCCATAGTGCGCTCTCACTCCTGAGCCTTGTTATGCGCCCACAGAGCATTTTATGCCCACATATGGGGTATTTCTGTACTCAGGAGAAATTGCGTTACAAATTTTGGGGGTCTTTTTTTCCTTTTAACGCTTGTGAAAATAAAAAGTATAGGGCAACACCAGCATGTTAGTATAATTTATTTTTTTTTTTTTACATTAACAAACTGGTGTAGCCCCAACTTTTCATTTTCCTAAGGGGTAAAAGGAGAAAAAGCAGCCCAATATTTGTAGTGCAATTTCTCCCGAGTTCGGAGATACCACATATGTGGCCCTAAACTGTTTCCTTGAAATACGACAGGGCTCCAAAGTGAGAGAGCGCCATGCGCATTTGAGGACTAAATTAGGGATCGCATAGGGGTGGACATAGGGGTATTCTACGCCAGTGATTCCCAAACAGGGTGCCTCCAGCTGTTGCTAAATTCCCAGCATGCCTGGACAGTCAGTGGCTGTCCGGAAATGCTGGGAGTTGTTGTTTTGCAACACCTGGAGGCTCCGTTTTGTAAACACTGCCATACAATACGGTTTTCATTTTTATTGGGGGGGACAGTGTAAGGGGTGTATATGTAGTGTTTTACTCTTTATTATCGCACTGGCGTGTTACGGTGAGTTTCACGCTAGGAGTTTGAGCTGCGGCGAAAAATTTGCCGCTGCCCAAACTTGAAGCAGGAAACTTACTGTAAGCCTGCCCGTGTGAATGTACCCTGTACGTTCACATGGGGGGGGGGGGCAAACCTCCAGCTGTTTCAAAACTACAACTCCCAGCATGTACTGACAGACCGTGCATGCTGGGAGTTGTACTTTTGCAACAGCTGGAGGCACACTGGTTGGAAAACCTTCAGTTAGGTTCTGTTACCTAACTCAGCATTTTCTAACCAGTGTGCCTCCAGCTGTTGTAAAACTACAACTCCGAGCATATACCGATCGCCGATGGGCATGCTGGGAGAAGTAGTTATGCAATAGCTGGAGGTACGCAACTACAACTCCCAGCATGCCGAGACAGCTGATTGCTGTTAGGACATGCTGGGATTTGCAGTTTTGCAACATCTGGAGGGCTACAGTCTTAGAGAACACTGCAAAGTGATCTCCAAACTGTGGTCCTCCAGCTGTTGCAAAACTACAATTCCCAGCATGCCCTGACAGCAAACAGTTGTTTGGGAATGCTAGGAGTTGTAGTTTTGCAAGATCTGGAGGGCTACAGTTTAGGGACCACTATATAGTGGTCTCAAACTGTAGCCCTCCAGCTGTTGCAAAACTACATATTCCAGCATGCCCAAACAGCTGTCTGGGCATGCTGGGAGTTGTAGTTTTGCAACATCTGGAGGGCTACAGTTAAAGACCACTGTATAATGGTCTCAAACTGTACCCTCCAGATGTTGCTAGGCAACTCACCGACTTCCGTCGGATCCAGCCGCACGTCATCGCCGCCCGCCGATCTCCGTCGCCCGCAGCCTCCGTCGCCCGCCCGGATCGGTAATTGGACCTTCGGCGCCGGTCCCCGTCGTTTCCCCGTCGAAAGTAAACCCCCCCCCGCCCCCGATCTGCTATTGGTGGTCGCGTCTAGACCACCAATAGCAGGGATAGGAGGGGTGGCACCCGTGCCACCTCACTCCTATCGCTACAGGGGGATCCTGGGTGTCTTAGACACCCGCGATCCCCCTTACATTCCGGGTCACCGGGTCACTATAGACCCGTAATGACCCGGAATCGCGCAAATAGCAAGTTTGAATTCACTTGCGATTTGTCGCGATCGCCGACATGGGGGGGTCTAATGACCCCCCTGGGCATTTGCACGGGATGCCTGCTGAATGATTTCAGCAGCCATCCCGCTCCGATCCCCGCCCGGCGCACGGCGGGGACCGGAACTGCCCATGACGTAACTGTACGTCATGGGTCCTTAAGACCCAGGGTGTCGGGACGTACCGTTACGTCATGGGTCCTGAACGGGTTAAAATACCCCTCGAACAATAGGAACATCACCCCACATGAAAAAATAGCATTAGCAAATCTGAAAAAAAGAGATGATATTATCATCAAAAAATCGGATAAGGGGGGAAATATCGTCCTTATGTCAAGAAGCTATTATATTGCAAAAGCTCATAGACAAATAAATGATCACAGGTTCTATATAAAAAAAAAATATCGAATCCCCTATTAAAAACAGCAGGAAAATTACAGTCTTTATTACGTTTATATTTAGAGAAAAATATTCTCTCTAAAAAAATGGCCGAAAAATTGATACCCAAGACCCCTAAACCAGCTCATTGGTACTTCCTCTTAAAAGTACACAAGACTTTAGAGTCCCCACCCGAACGCCCCATTGTGTCCGGTGTGGGGACTCTAACAGAGCCCATATCTAAATTTGTGGACTGGCTCCTCCATCCTCTGCTTGTTGAAATACCTTCATTGGTCAAAGACACTAATTCATTTTTATTGACCCTTGAAGGACTCTCATGGCCCACGGATTGCATTCTAGCATCCGTGGACATAGAGAGCCTTTATACTAGTATTCCACAGGCGGAGGCTGTCGAGGCAGTCTGAGAATGTCTCCACTTCTCAGGAAAAAGTACTACATACGTGAACTTCATTTGCGACTTCCTAGAATTCATCCTCACAAATAACTCCTTTAAATTTGGTGAAAAATGGTATACCCAAACCGGAGGATTGGCAATGGGGACTCCAGTGGCGTGTACACTGGCCAACCTATATGTCGCAATGTTTGAAAAGAGGTTTATTTTTTCTGGGAGCAATAAACACTTGAAGTCCATTGTATGTTATAGACATTTTGTAGACGATATTTTTATCGTGTGGTCGGACACAGAATCCGCTTTCATGGATTTCGTGTCCGATCTAAATACTTCTAACAACATAAGTCTTAGATTCACCAGTAAAATAGGAGGAAAAGAACTGGAGTTCCTAGATGTGTTGATCAGTCTAGAGAACAATACCCTGAGAACGAGGGGTTACCGCAAGCCCACTGCCTGCAATTCACTATTACATTTTAAATCTTACCATCCAGAACATGCAAAAAAAGATGTCCCTTATGGACAATTTCTTCGTCTAAGAAGGGTCAATAGCAATGATGAAGATTTTATGATGCAGGCACTGGAATTGCAGGGGCGACTCGTTACCAGGGGTTACCCCGAATCCATCCTTGATCAGGCTCTGGACAGAGCATTGAAACAAAAGAGAAGTGATCTATTAAAAGGAAGGAATTTTTACAAAAGGAAAAAGAATAATAAAGATACAGGTCCTGTTAACCCCACATTTGCCTTTTCTTTTCGCTTTAGTCCCATGGCTGAAAAAATTTAAAAGATAATCTATAACAACTGGTTCCTGATACAAAGTGATCCAAGCTTAGGGGATTTTACTAAAAATAAACCCCTTTTTTCTTTTAGAAAGTAAAAAAACGTAAAAAGATAAGCTAGTACAGAGTAAATTCGTAGTTAATAAAACTGATAAGAACTGGTTGGGTAGAACGTTACCTCCAGGTAATTACAGATGTAATTCCTGTAACTGGTGCTGCTTTCTCTGCCAGGACAAAGCTGTAATTTGTAAATTTGGAAATTTCAGACATACTATGTACTGCCGCACTAATTATGTTGTATACGCGATCGTATGCCCATGTAAAAGATTTTATATCAGGTGTACTATACGCTCCTTTAATATAAGGTTTAGGGAGCATGTCCAGTCCATAAAAACTGGACATGAAAGCCCAAGGTTGTTTGAACATGTAAGGTGTGACACATCTTGCTTAACTTTTCTTGGTATAGAAAGAGTTAAATATAGTGAAGGGGTGGAAAGACGCAGAGCCCTCTTGCAAAGGGAAGCAAAGCTAATACTAGAACTACATGCCCAAGGTAACCTGGGTCTTAATGATCGCTTAGATCTGAGTGCCTTTATTTAACCCTCTCTGTGCATACCCTGTCTAAAGTTTGTTACGTTCAGTGTACCTTTGTTTTTAAATATATGTGTTTTTTTTTAATACACTGTTTAGATAGGTTCCTCCCTCCTGACGTCATGCGGGGCGGGTTATTTACCTGTGCATGATGCGGGGGGAAGGTGAGTCTGAAGAAACGCCCTAGAGGCGTGAAACAATTGTCACGGCCTGTCCGTACCGCTATAGCGTCCCACGCTGCTGTATTTTACCGCACCTGAAATAAAGAAAGAAAACCCTGCTTTCACCGAAAATGGGAGTTCCTCCTTAAGTTTCTTCGTATTTGGATTCCCATTTAAATAATGTTAAAAATATCTATAACCACTTAAGGACCCAGGGCATACAGGTATGCCCTGACAATTAAGGACCCAGGGCGTACTTGTATGCCCGTGGGAATTCCGGTCCCCGCCACTCGCCGGGTGGGGACCGGGATGCCTGCTGATATCGTTCAACAGGCACCCCAAGCAAATCCTTTGGGGGGGTCCGGTGAACCCCCATGTCAGTGATTGCCGCAAATCGGCAGTCAATTCAGACCGGTGATTAGCGGCGTTCTGGGTCAATCGGGTCTCCAGTGCGCTCTCACGATCATCACCTGTCCTACTGGGCACCAACAGCTGAGGAGCGAGGGGGTGATTGGCGGTGAGGTATGGGGGGACTCTTACCCGGGGTCCGGTGTGGTGACAGTCCTGAGTGGTGGTGGTCCCCAGCAGTGGCGTGGTCCCCAGCGGTGACGGTCCCGGAGGTCTTTGGCAGGGCGATCTAACAGCTGGAGGTAAGCACTGTTTGCCTCCTGCTGTTGCCTAGCAACAACTTCCAGTATGCACAGCCAAAGGGCATGCTGAGAGTTGTAGTTGTGCAACAGCTGGGGCACAACTGCAACTCCCAGTATGCCCTTTGGCTGTCTGGGCATGCTGGGAGTTGTAATTATGTAGTTATGAAAAATTGCGCCTCCAGCTGTTGCATAACTTCATCTTCCAGCATGCAGAGACAGCCAAAGGGCATGCTGGAAGTTGTAGTATGTCTCCAGCTGTTGCATAACTACAAGTCCCAGCATGCCCTTCGGCTGTCACTGCATACTAAGAGTTGTAGTGTTTGCAACAGCTGAAGGCACACTGGTTGCGAAACACAGAGTTTGTTATCTAACTCAGTGTTTCGCAACCAGCGTGCCTCCAGCTGTTGCATGCTGGGAGTTGTAGTTTTGCAATAGCTGGAGGCACACTGGTTGCAAAACACTGAGTTGAGTAACAAACAGCCAAAGGGCATGCTGGGAGTTGTAGTTTTGCAACAGCTGGTGGTTTCCCCCCCCCCCCCCCCCCCCACCATGTGTGTGATTCATGTGTGATTTTACCCTAAAAACACTACACTACACTACACTAACACATAATGAAAAGTAAAAAACACTACATATACACATACCCCTACACAGTCCCCTCAGTAAATGTCTGTAACAGTTCCAGGCTCGGAAATAAGGTGCAATGAGTGTGTATATATGTCTTATCCTTATATCGCACTTTCGGCACAAATAAATATCCAAACAGGCAAGGTGTTGTACAAGGCGATATCTGCCCAATATCTCTTAGTGATAATATTGTCTGAAACAGCGATAAGTAGATTGTATTCAACTCACCCTCTGGAGGATCAATAGATCTGGTGCTTGCGCTGTGTATTTGTTGATGTTGGCAGCGCGATCGGCTGGATTAGCGATCCCCCTATACTCGCGATCTCAGTGTTGGTCAGCTGTAAATAACGTGAAGACTTTGCTAGCAGCACTGGGCTAGCGCTTGGATCACTCTAATGACAGAGGATGGTTCCACGTGATTGACAACAGCTCAGTAGAAGTGGATATTCATGGTAGCAAGAAAATATCAAGCTATAGGTGGTATTACTAGTATAGTGCTAGAAACTGGACGTGTTTCAGAACCAGTCATAGGTTCCATCTTCAGCAGTAGTTATACAGTGGGGGGTATTAGCCCTGGCTATATATAGAGGGAATAGCCCTCCCGCTAACTACTTATGCAAATGGTGGCAGAAGTAAAACATGGAATAGATCGAAATGTTACACAACAATGGTTATCAACAATGTGTGATCTTCAAATGTACTATATGAATGTAAAACCATTATTATAAACAGAGATGCAAATACAGAGGAAAATAAAATAAAAATATTTATGAATAAACAATGGGATCTGCATTACTAAAGTAATTGCAGGCATATATTGTCTGGGTCTCACTCTATATATTCTACATGTATATGTAAATATGCAAATAAAGGTCAAATAAAAAAAAATAATAAATAAAATAATAAAAATGAAAATAAAAATGATGTACGAAAATAGAAATGAAAATAAAAATAAACACCGAGAATAGACATGGAGGAAAATTTGGATGTATAATATCAGAAGAAACGTGGATGGATCCGAAGCAAGGGGCCATCAAGGTGCTGGTATATCAGCCAAACTAGGAATCCTTCCATTATGAAGCAGAATCTAAAAAGCCAAATAACTCAAAGTCTGCATTTAGCCTTTTTGGAGCTAATGACTCAAATTCGAAGATCTTCCTGGACTCTATTCTTGACATCTTATTTATATAATTGCCACCCGCCGTGAGTGCGGGTTACCATTTTTCTTTGTATTTGAATATAACTTAAATTAAACCTTGTCAATGGCGTATAAGTAAAAAAAAAAATACCCTTAAAAATGTATAACAAGCGATCAAAAAGTACCATCAAAATAAAAATCGTACTGAAAGACTAAAGATCACGGCACAAAAAGTGAGCCCCAACACATCACTGTATACAGAAAAATAGAAGTCATTTGGGTTGCAAGAGGACATTTTTAAACATGCTAATTTTTGTACATAAAAAATTTAATTTTTTAACCCCTTAAAGACCAGGCCCATTTTGGCTTTAAGTGACTGTCACTTTAAGCATTAATAACTCTGGGATGCTTTTACCTTTCATTCTGATTCCGAGATTATTTTTTCGTGATGTATTCTACTTTATGTTAGTGGTAAAATTTCATCGATACTTGCATCATTTCTTGGTGAAAAATTCCAAAATTAGATGAAAAAATTGAAAATTTTGCATTTTTCTAGCTTTGAAGCTCTCGGCTTGTAAGGAAAATAAACATTCCAAATAAATTATATTTTGATTCACAAATACAATATGTCTATTTTATGTTTGCATCAAAAAGTTGACATGTTTTTACTTTCGGAAGACATCAGAGGGCTTCAAAGTTCCGCATCAATTTTTCATTTTTTCACAACATTTTCAAAATCGGAATATTTCAAGAACCAGTTCAGGTTTGACGTGGATTTGAAGGGCCTTCATATCAGAAATGCCCCATAAATGACCCCATTATAAAAACTGCACCCCCCAAAGTATTCAAAATGACATTCAGTAAGTGTGTTTACCCTTTAGGTGTTTCACAGGAATAGCAGCAAAGTGAAGGAGAAAATTCAAAATCTTCATTTTTTACATTCGCTTGTTCTTGTAGACCCAGTTTTTGAATTTTTACAAGGGGTAAAAGGAGAAAAATACTCTCAAAATTTGTAACCCAATTTCTCTTGAGTAAGGAAATACCTCATATGTGTATGTCAAGTTTTCAGCGGGTGCAGTAGAGGGCTCAGAAGGGAAGGAGCGACAATGGGATTTTGGAGAGTGAATTTTTCTGAAATGGTTTTTGGGGGGCATGTTGCATTTAGGAAGCCGCTATGATGCCAGAACAGCAGAATACCCCCCACATGGCATACCATTTTGGAAACTACATCCATCAAGGCACGTAACAAGGGGTCCAGTGAGCCTTAACACCCCACAGGTGTTTGACGACTTTTCATTAAAGTCGGATGTGTAAATGAAGAAATTTTTTTCTGCTAAAGTGCAGTTTTTTCCCCAAATTTACCATTTTTACAAAGTGTAATGGGAGAAAATGCCCCCAAAATCTGTAACCCCATCTCTTCTGAGTATGGAAATACCCCATGTTACGACCTAAAATGCTCTGCGGGTGAACTGCAATGCTCAGAAGAGAAGGAGTCACATTTGACTTTTGGAAAGCAAATTTTTCTATAATGGTTTTTGGGGGGCATGTCGAATTTAGGAAGCCCCTACGGTGCCAGAACAGCAAAAAAAAAAATATCCACATGGCATACTATTTTGGAAACTGCACCCCTCAAGGAACATAACAAGGGGTACAGGGAGCCTTAATACCTCACAGGTGTTTGATAACTTTTTGTTAAAGTTGGATGTGTAAATGAAAAAAAAAAAAATCACAAAAATCCTGTTTTTTCCCCCCAATATTTACCATTTTTACAAGGGGTAATAGGCGTAAATTACCCCCCAAATTTGTAACCCCATTTCTTCTGAGTTTGGAAATATCCCATGCGTGGGCGTCAAGTGAAGGAGCGCCATTGAGATTTTGGAAAGAGCATTTGTTTGGAATGGAAGTCAGTGGCCATGTGCGTTTACAAAGCCCCCCGTTGTGCCAAAACAGTGCACCACCCCCATGTGATCCCATTTTGGGGTGCAGTGAGTATTTACACCCCACTGACATTTGACAGATCTTTGGAACAGCGGGCAGTGCAAATGAAAAATTAAATTTTTCATTTTCACGGACCACTGTTCCAAAAATCTGTCAGACCCCTGTGGGGCATAAATGCTCATTATACCCCTTATTAAATTATGTGTGTGGGGGGGTCCATTGTTCTATCACGATGGGGGCTTTGTAAACACACATGGCCTTCAATTCCGGACAAATTTTCTCTTCAAAAGCCCAATGGCGCTCCCTCTCTTCTGAGCATTGTAGTTCACCCGCAGAGCACTTTACATCCACATATGGGGTTTGTTCTTACTCAAAAGAAATGGGGTAACAAATTTTGGGGGGCTTTTTTCATATTTTCCCTTGTGAAAATGAAAAATCTAGGGAAACACCAGCATTTTAGTGAAAACATTTTTTTTTTCATTTTACCATCCAACTTTAACGAAAATTCGTCAAACACCTGTGGCGTTCACTGTACCCCTTGTTACATTCCGTGAGGGTTGTAGTTTTCAAAATGGGGTCACATGTGGGTATTTATTTTTTTGCGTTTATGTCAGAACCGCTGTAAAATCAGCCACCCCTGTGCAAATCACCAATTTAGGCCTCAAATGTACACGGTGCTCTCACACCTGATCATTTTTGTGTGTCCGCAGAGCATTTTACGCCCACATATGGGGTATTTCCGTACTTAGGAGAAATTGCATTACAAATTTTGGGGGTCTTTTTTTCCTTTTACCGCTTGTGAATATAAAAAGTATGGGGCAACACCAGCATGTTAGTGAAAAAAAATTTTTTTTACACTAACAGGCTGGTGTAGACCCCAACTTTTCCTTTTCATTAGGGGTAAAAGGAGAAATTGCCCCCCAATATTGGTAGTGCAATTTCTCCTGAGTACGGAAATACCCCATATGTGGCCCTAAACTGATTCCTTGAAATGCGAAAGGGCTCCGAAGTGAGAGAGCGCCATGCGCATGTGAGGAATAAATCAGGGATTGCATAGGGGTGGACATAGGGGTATTCTATGCCAGTGATTCCCAAACAGGGTGCATCCAGCTGTTGCTAAACTCCTAGCATGCCTGGACAGTCAGTGGCTGTCTGGAAATGCTGGGAGTTGTTGTTTTGCTACAGCTGGAGGCTCCGTTTTGGAAACACTGCCGTACAATACGTTTTTCATTCTTATTGGGGGGTTTATATGTAGTGTTTTTCCCTTTATTTTGTGTTAGTGTAGTGCAGTTTTTTTAGGGTAAATTCGCACTGGCGGGTTACGGTGATTTTCCCGCTAGGAGTTTGTGCTGCGGCGAAAAATTTGCAGCAGCTCAAACTTGAAGCAGGAAACTCACTGTAAACACGCCCGTGTGAATGTACCCTGTACATTCACATGGGGGGGCAAACCTCCAGCTGTTTCAAAACTACAACTCCCAGCATGTACTGACAGACCGTGCAAACAGCTGTATGGGCATGCTGGGAGTTGCAGTTTTGCAACATCTGGAGGGTTACAGTTTAGAGACTGTATAGTGTTCTCAGACTGTAGCCCTCCAGATGTTGCTAGGGAAACTCAACGGCTTCCATAGGATCCAGGGAGCCGCATTGCCGTCCTCTTCTTCCGCCGATCGCCGCCACTGCCACATCCGATGGGTAAGTGGACCTTCGGCGTCGGTCCTCCTCGGTCAGCAGAGTCCGCTGAGCTGTCAGCTGAGTATCAAAACCACCCATTTCGCTACACATTGCCTGTGCTCCACTGTCCCCCTCCCCCTTCTCCTCCTCCTCTTCCAGTTCAGCCCCAACAGGGCTCATGTGGCCGTGAGATGTAGGCGCTACATCTCCAGTGCCCTGACCAGCCATTGTTTCCACCTTCTGTTGTAGGAACTGAAGCAGTGGAATGACGTCGTTCATCCCATAATCCTGGCGACTGACAAATAATGTGGCTTCCTCAAAGGGCCTGAGCAAACAGCAGGTGTCAAGTATGAGCTGCCACTGGTTGACATTGAAGTTACACAGGGGAGTACCCCTATCCGCTTGGATTATCAAGTAATCTTTGATGGCCTTTCTCTGTTCGTATAGTTGGTCCAACATATGGAGGGTGGAATTCCAACAGGTGGAAACGTCACATATCAGACTATGTTGGGGGATGCCGTTCTGACGCTGCAGCTCAAGAAGGGTGTGCTATGCGGTGTACGAGTGGCTGAAGTGCATGCAATGTTTCCTGGCCATTTTTAGGATGTCTTGCAAATGGGTGGAACACTTTAGGAACCGCTTGACAACCAGACTGAACACGTGTGTCATGCAGGGCGCATGGTTCATGCTTCCTCAGAGCACAGACAAGATGTTCTTCCCGTTGTCGGTTACAATGGTTCCCATTTTCAGTTGTCGCAGAGAAAGCCATGATTTGATTTCTTAAAGGGGTAGTCCAGTGGTGAAAAACTTATCCCCTATCCTAAGGATAGGGGATAAGTTTGAGATCGCGGGGGGTCCGACCGCTGGGGCCCCCTGCGATCTCTCTGTACGGGGCCCCGGCTCTCCGCCGAGATAGCGGGTGTCGACCCCCGCACGAAGCGGCGGCTGACACGCCCCCTCAATACATCTTTATGGCAGAGCCGGAGATTGCCGAAGGCAGCGCTTCAGCTCTGCCATAGAGTTGTATTGAGGGGGCGTGTCGGCCGCCGCCTCGTGCGGAGGTCGACACGCCCCCTTCCCGCCGGCTGTCGGGGCTCCATACAGGAGATCTCGGGGGGCCCCAACGGTCGGACCCCCCGCGATCTGCAACTTATCCCCTATCCTTAGGATAGGGGATAAGTTGCTCACCACTGAATCACCACTGGACTACTCCTTTAAGGAATCACTTTGAGCAGTTCCTCCCATGTGACTCCTTTCACCAAGTCAAATGACATGAAAAACAGCGTGACACCACCATGCCCTGCACACTTGGTATGCTGGAGGGGCACTGTGACTTGTCTACACAATGGAGGGTGAGGACATGGTGGAGGATGAGGAGGCAAAATCGTACATTGTTGCACAACCAACGGCGTGAGAGCATAGAGCGGCGTGACCTGTCCAAGTTGCTGGTGTGGCTGTGCAGAGACCCCATTCACCCAGTGGGCCGGAAAGGACATTTATTGTCCTTGACCGTAGTTACAGCTCCAGACGTCGGCGCTGCTGTGCACTTTAGTACACACTGACCGGCTCCAGGACTGGCCCACCTTCTGTTCTAAATATTTGTTCTGGGCTGGTACTGCCTTTTTCGAAAATAAATTACGGCTTTGGACTCTCAACCTCGGCTTGGCAAAATCCATCAGTTCTCTGAAAGGTGCAGCGTCCACCACTTGAAAAGGGAGGGACTGCAGCACCATCAACTTGGACAGGAGCAAAGTCAGCTTCTGCGCCGTTGGATGAGTGGGCGCATACGGCTGTCTCTTGGAAATTGCTTTGTGATGGATTGCTGCCGGAAGGACTGACAAGAAGTAGGAGGAGCAGGAATATCTGGACCAACAGAAGAAGGGAATGACAGACAGCTGCCTTTGGCTGAGGTGGTGGAGCCTTGGCTGGCTGAAACAGGGAGCTGCGTGCCACTGAGTGATGCAGCGGTTGCTGCGTTAGGCTGGACAACCACATCGTAGCCACAGTTCTCCCAGGCCGCTTTATGGTGAAGCTGCATATGTTGACGCAGGACTGTGGTGCCAACATTGAGACCCTGGCCACGTTTCACCTTTTGCCAATATAGCTTACATGTGGCCATGTTAACATCCTCCGGATGCTTGACAAAATGCTGCCACACTGCCGAGTAGCTGATTTTCCCACCACCAGTCTGCACTGACTGACTGCTACTGTCGACGACTCCGGGAACCCCTGCTCAACTACCTCCCGAACAGTTAGGCTGCCGTGAAGCCGGTGGTCTACCCCAGGCACTTTTGGCTGCAGATTTCCCACTGCTGCCACCCTGCTGACTACCAACCATGCTACCACCTGCCTGGCTCAGCTGCTGCCTCATGGGCAACCTGCCACCCTCTTCTCCTGATGATGATGAAGCCCCTTCTGCACCCAGCTCCCAAGTACGATTGGCTTCATCATCATCGCGTTGTGTCTGCACTTCAAACTCAAAAAACACCCCAAGAGGGGAATGAGGGGTCCTGAGACACAATGACTACAAACCCCAGGGCCGAAGCCCAGGAGTCACTAACTCCCCTCTTAAATAATCCCCTAAAATATAACTTTTATTGGTATAATAAAATATTCCCACTCAATTGGTTAAAAATAAGTGTCAGAGTGTTGCTTGAACAATGAAAAGTAACCAGTGGGGAACCCCCTGTCTGATAACAAAACCGTTTTAGTGGCGCTGCAGCCTGCCACAATGGCAACACTGTGACGTGCAACTTAAAATATAAGCACAGCCACCCCCTGCACTTCTGTTGTGTCTGCACTTCACTGATGTTATCCTAAAGTTCCTCAATGGTGTCTGTTTAAGGAGTCTGAATGCTCGCAACACCACCCCCCACACCCCTCTCCTAATCACTACTTGCCCACCTAGCAGAGGAAGTGGCGGATGTTTCCTCCACATCTTGATTGGGCAGTAGCTGCTGACTGTCCTCAAGTTCATTGTCCTTACATACAATAGTAACATAGTAACATAGTTCATAAGGTTGAAAAAAGACCAGAGTCCATCAAGTTCAACCTATACCCCTAATAAGTCCTTACTGAGTTGAGTTGATCCAGAGGAAGGCAAAAAAAAAAAACCTCATATTAGAGGTAAAAATTCCTTCCTGACTCCAAATATGGCAGTCAGAATAAATCCCTGGATCAACGTTCTGTTCAATACTTCTCTTGGTAAGGGAACAGCATAGAACAGAGGCATTTGGAGAACAGGGATTGCTCTCGGGCTATGCCAACTGAGGGTTGAATCTGAGGAACCTGCCATCTGCCACTCCTCTGTGCCAGACCTGGCACTTCTCTTCCTGACATACTTATAGAATAGTGGTATGCATCCATATTTTACTTTTTATAGAGCTATATGCCGCTATATGGCTTCAACAGAAACTTTTGGAACACTCAATATGTGTGTATACAGTGCTCCCTCAACATACGATAGTAATCAGTTCCAAATGAACCATCGTTAGTTGAAACCATCGTATGTTGAGGGATCCGTGCAATGTAAAGTATAGGATGTTATACTCACCTGTCCCCGCCGCTCCGGACCGTCACCGCTGCCCTGGATGTCGCCCTCCATCGCTGTCACCGCGTCCCCGTGGTGTCCCTGATGCTCCGAACGTCTCTGCTTCCCCGGGATCGTTTCTCTCATGTCACCGCCTTCACGCCACTCTTATTGGATGACGGGACGGCGTGCGCGGCGACGTGATGACGACGATGGAGAGTGCAGGCGAAGCAGGGGAAATCGAAAAGGAGCTACGGAGCCCCGAGGACAGGTAGGAGACCATCATTGGAGCACACGGGGCACCGTAAACGGCTATTCGGCGGCAACTGAAGCAGTCTGCACTGCCGGATAGCCGTTTATGCGATGGGCCCGAAATACAAAAGCATCGTATGTTGATGCTGCCTTCAATATGCGATGGCCTATGTTACCCCTCTGTTACCCCTCTGTTACCCATGTACACTCCTCTACACCCCTCTGTCACCCATGTACACCCATCTGTCACCCATGTACACTTTTCTACACCCCTGTCATCCATGTACACTCCTCCACACCCCTCTGTCACCCATGTACACTGCTCTACACCCCTCTGTTACCCCTGTACACTCCTCTACACCCCTTTGTCACCCATGTACAGTCCTCTACACCCATCAGGCACCCATGTACACTCTGCCCCTCAATTCAAGTCTATGGGAGGGGGCGTGTGTCACGATTCGGCAGGCTGGATGTGGATCATCTGTGTCAGCGAGGGATTGGCGTGGACCGTGTCGGTGGACCGGTTCTAAGTTGCTACTGGTTTTCACCAGAGCCTGCCGCAAAGCGGGATGGTCTTGCTGCGGCGGTAGCAACCAGGTCGTATCCTTTTTTTTTTTAGTTATACGCCCCAGTACGGTTGCACCAGAAATAAGCATAACAATCTAGTTCATAAGTCTTTTAGTGCTTTTACACTTACTGCCCCCTATTAGAACTGCGGAGTGTGTAGATTTTTCACTCTTTTTACATTAATACACCCCAGTACGGTTGAAACAGAAAAAACTCTCTATCTCTCTTAACTGTCCCTGCCTGCACTATGGTTGCTTGCAGTCTGTGAATGGGGATTGCTCCCAGTTCTGAACTCAGTTGGCAGACTCTGACTGGAACAACTTCTGAAGTGTGACCACACAGTGTCGCTCAGAATGAATACGGGCTTGAGGTGAATGGTTTCGCTGCTGTAAAAATCTGTTTTGTCAGAGCGCACACACAGTCTCTGCTCTCTCAGCAAAATGCACGTCTTCGGCAATGGCTGCTGAATATATAGGGCACTGACACAGGGCTGGCTGGCTGCTGATAGGCTGCATGCCGCTATGGGATTCAGGTCGATCCTGCCTACTCCCCTTCCCGACTTCCCAGAGTTCCTTGCCCCATGTCCTTACAAGTGTAGCCCCCATTTTAGCCCCCCTGGCCTGCACAAAATGTAGTGAATGAAGTGATTCATTACCACGAAGCGCAAGGAAATTTGGATTGAATTCGACTTCATCAGCTTCGATTCACCCATTTCTACTGATTATATACTCAGGAGCAGGTGTCAGCATAAAAGTTAGAATAGAGTAAAAATTATCTATATATATAAAACTCAACGTGTGTGTATGTGTATGTATGTATGTATGTATGTGTGTATGTAAGTATGTATGTTCCATAAAAACGTCCAAATGGCTAAAGATATTAACATGAAACTTGGCACACATGTTACTTATATGTCAAGGACAAACATAGGATAGGTAATTTAACCCTTACTCACCCCCATTTGCCAGGGGCGGGGTTTATGTTTAAAGTCCCATTCAACTCTATGGAAAATATATGTTACTGCATAACTTCCAAACGGCTGGAGATATTTCAATAATACTTGGTCACATGTAACTTATATGTCCACTTAAAATATAGGATAGTTAATTTAACCCTTAACCACCCCCATTTGTGAGGGTCAGGGTTTTTGTTTAAAGTCCCATGAAAATCAATGGGAAATGTATGTTCTCACATAACTTCTGTACGGCTGGAGATATTTCAATACCTGGTGCATATATTACGGGTCGGGATAGGAGGCCGAGTTAGGAGGTCGGGATATGAGGACGGGATTTGAGGACGGGATAGAAGGTCGAGATATGAGGATGGGCTAGGAGGGCGAGATAGGAGGATGGGATAGGAGGACGGGATAGGAGGTCGGAATAGGAGGACGGGATAGGAGGTCGAGATAGGAGGACGGGATAGGAGGTCGGGATAGGAGGACGGGATAAGAGGTCAAGATAGGAGGATGGGATAGGAGGTCAGGATAGGAGGTCGGGATAGGAGGTTAGGATAGGAGGACAGGTTAGGAGGACGGGATAGGAGGATGGGATAGGAGGTGGAGATAGGAGGTGGAGATAGGAGGTCGGGATAGGAGGTCGGTATAGGAGGTTGGGATAGGAGGGTGGGATAGGAGGACGGGATAGGAGGATGGGATTTGAGGACGGGATAGAAGGTCGAGATATGAGAATGGGATAGGAGGTCAAGATAGGAGGACGGGATAGGAGGTCGGAATAGGAGGATGGGATAGGAGGTCGAGATAGGAGGACGGGATAGGAGGTCGGGATAGGAGGTCGAGATATGAGGACGGCATATGAGGACGGAATGTGAGGATGGCATATAAGGTCGAGATATGATGACAGGATAGGAGGTCGGGATGTGAGGACAGGATATGGGGTTGGGATATCACAACAATATATGAGGACGGGATATAAAGTCAAAAACTTCCTCCTTTGTTTATCTTCCTACCCAACAAGGATTAGGAAGGAAAAACCGGGCAACGCCGGGTATTCAGCTAATATATATATATATATATATATATATATATATATATATATATATATATATAATGGATATAGGCAGCACACCAAAATGGGTGAAAAAAAGTAAGTGCTTTTATTCCAAGGAAAATTGACAACGTTTCAGCGATCTCTCACCGCCATTTTCAAGTGGTGAGAGATCGCTGAAACGTTGTCAATTTTCCTTGGAATAAAAGCACTTACTTTTTTTCACCCATTTTGGTGTGCTGCCTATATCCATTTATATCTAAAGAGGACCGGAGCACCGAGGTTCAAGGGCTTGCACCCAATCACCTGGATACGAGGAGGTGCTGCTTTGTATGATAATTGTTATATATATATATATATATATATATATATATATATATCATTTAAAGAGGAGGGGACCCTGATACCAAGATACTTAAAGGGGTTATCCGGGAAGAAACTTTTTTTTATCAACTAGCCCCAGAAAGTTAAACAGATTTTTATATTAAAATGTAATGTGGTATTAGCGTATCGGCGCACAGAAACAATAAAAAGGTATATTCAAACTTGCTCTGGATGTATTGATTAGCCGTATCCTCGATATGAGGGGCCGGTGAATACTGAGACTGTGTTACTGATAATTATTCTTGTCAGATATACCAAAAATTGATTATACCAAAATGTCCATGGATTTAATTACACCTAAAACAGAGTATTGAGCACTGAATGATGACAAGAAGATTTGAATAAATACTAAGTTATTTGCAACTGACTTGCGATCACAGTCTTTGTGCATGCATCCCGTTACAAATGTTTCAATATTGTCTCTGATGGAATCCCGGAGGAAGGATAGCGAACTATCCGAAATGCATTGGATCTGACCCGGCTTCTGTGCCCTACAACAATAGTGACGTCACTAAGTAGCGCCCAGGCAATACCGCAAACGATCTGTTGTTCAGCGCACCACACCGGTGAGACGCTGCCCGGCCGGAGCGATCCTCCCAGTGTGTGTAATCGCTGTAAAAAAAACATATTGAAGGGAGCTCTCTGCGGCTCCTCGGAACCATAGCGGACATCGATTCCAGTCATCAACCACCATGGACATCTATTACAGTCTACATCACTATCATAGTAAATACTTGGATCGCAAGTTGGAAATAACCCCCGGGCCACAGTCCTAACACGAGCGCTGTATGTTTACAGGTACTGGTTCATTTACTATCTGCTTCTATGAAACACTTGGCCCCTGTCACTTTTGTGTCAGAGATTGTAATTATTGTATTTACATCAGAGACATTATTGAAACATTTGTAACGGGATGCATGCACAAAGACTGTGATATATCTGACAAGAATAATTATCAGTAACACAGTCTCAGTATTCACCGGCCCCTCATATCGAGGATACGGCTAATCAATACATCCAGAGCAAGTTTGAATATACCTTTTTATTGTTTATGTGCACCGATACGCTAATACCACATTAAGTTTTAATCCATTATCCATGTGAGGAGTGGTCAGGACCCTCTCAGCGTTAACTTGGCAGCCGGTAACATACCCTTTCAGCGCTAGTGATATTTATACATCTGTTTTTTATTTAGATTTGTATATTACTTCTATTAAAAAATCTTAATCCTTTCAGAACTTATGAGCTTCTGAAGTTAAGGTTGTTCTTTTCTGTCTAAGTCCTCTCTGATGACACCTGTCTCGGGAAACGCCCAGTTTAGAAGCAAATCCCCATAGCAAATCTCTTCTAAACTGGGCGTTTCCCGAGACAGGTGTCATCAGAGAGCACTTAGACAGAAAAGAACAACCTTAACTTCAGAAGCTCATAAGTACTAAAAGGATTAAGATTTTTTAATAGAAGTAATTTAGAAATCTAAATTGTGAAAATTATTGAGGCTCAAGGTCTGTAGATAAAGTACACACTTGTTTATTGATAAATAATGGGATATCAAACTGACACTCTGGGATCACAGGGCCCTTGGGTATCCTCAGAGTCAGAGATATTAAATTAGTATAAAATCAATAAAATGAATAAAATGTATAAGACCACTATAAAATAAATGATATATCATCAATAGCAGCTTCTTCAGATTGGCAAACTATCAATCAATGTGCCATAAAGCTGTTGTTCAATGTCCATTACAATGCAGTTGTGATTGCAGTCATAGGAAAGTCACAGTTATTTTACACTTGTTATCTGTCTTTTGAAATGAAACAATTCTGTAACAATTAGGTATCCACACTTTAGAGGTCGCAGAGGTAACAATGTTCCTCAATGTAGCGATTACAAACAGTCTCAGAATACTGTAATTGTTCAGTCCACTACCGCTGGTTAAGGTAATCAGTGCCGGCAATTGCTTTAAACTATGCGCATAGTATAATAATGGAAATCTTTCACCGGTCAAGATGCTGGGATATCGATCTTATAGTTACCACTCTGTGCTTGTAGCGATGTATAACAGCCGTCTGTGCCCGCTCTCCGGCCGGAGAGCGCACCGTTGGAGTCTCGGCCGACTCCTAATTCTGCGGAGCTTGCTGATGGTGGACTTACAGTCTTACAGTTTTCCTGAACCTCCACCATTGAAAAAGGGGACGCAGTTCCCCGAAACACGTCTGGTGTTAAGACAACCCTGCACAACATCTGAGACAATCGTTACCGCATTGCCGGTCCTCACCTACTCTCTCACCTGCTCCCCGTGCCGTCGGGGTAGAGAGGATACCTCCAGCGTTGCCATACGCTGCCATGACCGCTAAGCTTCACAGCGCTGCCACATGCTGCTTCCCAGCCATCATCTCCAACCCCCAGCACCGGGGTGCTACATTTCTCCCATGCCGCCGGGACAGAGGGACGTGTAGCAGGATCGCAAGCACAGCTGCACTCACCTGACTGCACACTGTAGCCGGTAAGAGGCACTAAGTGCCTGAACTGTATAGCGATTGCCCTCTTGCATTCAGTCCCCGTGCCGTCGGGGTAGAGGGGGCATCGCCTGTATCTCTGCACCTAAAAACGTTTATAGTGGGAACCAATCTGGGAGGCTCCAGAGCTACCGAAAATTTGCCTTATTGGATTATCAACTTTTTTGCTATGTACTTTCATCTGGATTAATCCTGGCTCTTATAATATGACTTTACAGTATAACTAAACAGATACTGTTTGCACTATCGCATTGCCCCACTTTCATTGTTTCATTGTCCAATACCACTGTGTATATTTTATATTTTTAGCATTTTCTACGATTGTAACCATTTTATCTAGTGACCAGTCTGCGACAAGGGCCCTGCCGCAGACCTCACATCATTTTTCCAAAGAAAGGTTATCATTTTATGCTATTTTAGACATGTTTTCTTTTTTCTTTTCTTCAAATTTTTGACCTTATAGCTTTTACTCTGACCTAGCCTAGCAGGACTGCCTCCCCCCTTTTTACACTATTAGTGCAGATAGTAATATGCATATAAGTGGTCTTAGAAGTCTTTTAGGGGGGTCGCTGGACGAGTTTCAGCACCCACTAGGTGCTTTCTTCAGCAGCTAAAGTATATAGGTCCTGGGGGTCCGAGTTGGTTTATTATATAGGGTTAAACTCCACCTCTCCCAATAATGATGTCAAACACGTAAATAAACATTGTAGTAGATCTTGTTTTGTGAATGGCAATATTCTCAATGGGCCAAATAAAGGGGAACACTTACTTTACTAGAGTTAATAAATATATTAATGTCTAAATAAATAAAAATTATTAAAATTAAGAATAAAAATTTTAAGAATAAAAGTGGATAATGAGCAATATATAAAAGAAATACTCTAATATAAAGATTTCTATGTAAATAAATAATTACATATATAAATAAATACATGTATTTTGATAGTATTAATAATTGATAAAAGGGATACAATCTAATATTGGTGTCCTATATGGATAATTAGGATTATATATAACTAGATAGTTGGGAAGACACCTGTTTAAGCTACCATATATTCTAATGTAAATTATATACAATATCCCAAGATGAATATATAAATCTATAAGAATAATGATAAAATTACAATAAAATACCCCCCAAAAAAATGTAAAATAAAAGATGACAATAAAGTATGATAATGATGACCTTAAACTAATAATAATCATATCCTAAAATGAGCATGTCAGAGTGTGATATAGTGGAAAGGGGGAGTGGGACCCTCCCAGGACAACAGCCTGACGTCAAAGGGTCATTAGAGGGGCCCACCCCCTATGGGTTATTTCTTCTACCTAATCCTGGAAACCAAACAACTCTAGATCATTATTTAAACCTTTAGGAGCTAGGGAGCTAAATTCAAATATTTTACGTGATTCTGCTCTCGACATCTTAGCTATAAAGTTTACTCCTCTCCAATCCTGTATGATCTGCTGTAGTGCCGTATACTTTAAATTAATAGGGTTACCCTGATGACAATGTTTGAAATGGGCAGATAAGGGATGTTTGTCATTCAGTTTTGTTATGTTATAATGATGCTCAAGGATACGTATTTTTGAGGCCCGTGATGTCCGACCTATATATTGTTTTAGAGATAAAGAGAAGAGAAAAAAGAGAGAGGGCAGCGCCTCGTGTAATTCTGCGAGCTTCAGTAAAAAGGCGAGGGTCTAGTATATGGACTCTCACCTGCTGAACCTCTTGGTATTTAGCATATCACCCCAGCTATTGGGGTATCAGTGGAACTGCAGGCCATAGGAGCTTGACTGGATACCGCGGCTTTGGGTCCAGTAATCCAACAAAATAAAACAAAAGAAAAAAACTCCAAGGTGGCGCTGTTCCAGCAAAAACATGAACTTCTGGTATTTCGCTTAAAAAAACATATTTATTGATAAAATCAGTTTAGCAAGCCCATAACAAAGCAAGACGCGTTTTGGGTCCCTGCGTACCCTTTCTTAATTGCAGATATCTGCAATTGAGAAAGGGTACGCAGGGAATCGAAAGGCGTCTTGCTTTGTTATGGGCTTGCTAAACTGATTTTATCAAAAAATATGTTTTTTTAAGCGAAATACCAGAAGTTCATGTTTTTGCTGGAACAGCGCCACCTTGGAGTTTTTTTCTTTTCTTTTATTTTATATATTGTTTTAGACATGGGCACTGTATTAGATAAACTACGCCTTTGCTGCCACAATTCAAAAATTCATTTTTTATGTGGATTTTACCAAAGTAGTACACTTCTCAAAATTGGTGGATTTACAGTTGGGACAATGTCCACATCTGTAAAACCCTTTGAGATCCATTATAGTTGATGTTTTAGTTATTGGCTTATCCTGTATTACAGTGCAAGCTATTTTTATGCCCAAATTTTGGGCTCTGGTGTAGACAATTGGGGGTTTTGCTGGAAGTATATCTCCCAATGTCTTGTCCTGTTGAAGGAGTGGCCAGTATTTCTTCATTATATTCTCTACCTTCCGGTACTGGATGTTAAAAGGAATGACTAATTTACAGTTATCTTTTTGATTGGTGGAGGTAATTTCTGGGATCTTAGGAATAAAAAATGTAGATCTGTATAATTTGCTGACACTTTCTAAAGATTTTTGCAGATTGGGCAGTGGATACTCTTTTTCAAGGAATTGTCCTGTCAGTTCTGCCGCTTCTATCTCAAATTGATCATTTGAAGTACAATTTTGTTTTAATCTACGGTATTGACTCGTAGGGACGTTCAACAACCATTGGGGTAAGTGACAACTACTATGTAGAATATACCCATTTTCCCTACTGCTTTACGGTATGTACTGCAAGTAAGTTTTTGTGCATCAGCGGTAATCAATAAATAAAGAAACCGATTCAGAACTAATATTTGGAGTGAATTTGAGGTTAAAATGATTAGAATTAAGAGTAACAATAAAATTTTCTAAGTCTGTTCTTGTCCGACGCCAAATCAAAAAAATATCGTCGATATATCTATGCCAGGACACCAGGTCGCAGCTGGGGATCCATCATCAATCCCCAGCTGGGTGGCGACCTGGTGTCCTGGCATAGATATATCGACAATATATTTTTTTGATTTGGTGTGGGACAAGAACAGACTTAAAGTATGTGGCATTACAGCAGATCAAACAGGATTGGAGAGGAGGAAACTTTATAGCTAAGATGTCGAGAGCAGAATCACGTAAAATATTTGAATTTAGCTCCCTAGCTCCTAAAGGTTTAAATAATGATCTAGAGTTGTTCGGTTTCCAGGATTAGGTAGAAGAAATAACCCATAGGGGGTGGGCCCCTCTAATGACCCTTCGACATCAGGCTGTTGTTTTCCAGCACGCCGATCCTTCCTGGGAGGGTCCCACTCCCCCTTTCCACTATATCACACTCTGACATTTTAGAATATAATTATTATTAGTTTATGGTCATCATTATCATACTTATTTTTATTTTTTTTGGTATTTTATTGTAATTTTATCATTATTCTTAGAGATTTATATATTCATCTTGGGATATTGTATCCAATTTACATTAGAATATATGGTAGCTAAAACAGGTGTCTTCCGAACTATCTAGTTATATATAATCATAATTATCCATATAGGACACCAATATTAGATTTTATCCCTTTTATCTATTATTAATACTATCAAAATATATGTATTTATTTATATATGTAATTATTTATTTATATATAAATCTTTATATTAGAGAATGTTTTAATATATTGCTCATTATCCACTTTTATTCTTAAAATCTTTATTCTTAATTTTAATAATTTTTATTTATTTAGACATTAATATATTTATATAGACATTTATTAACTCTAGTAAAGTAAGTGTTCCCCTTTATTTGGCCCATTGAGAATATTGCCATTCACAAAACAAGATCTACTACAATGTTTATTTACTTGTGTGACATCATTATTGGGAGGGGTGGAGTTTAACCCTATATAATAAACCAACTCGGACCCCCAGGACCTATATACTTTAGCTGCGGAAGAAAGCACCTAGTGGGTGCTGAAACGCGTCCAGCGACCCCCCTAAAAGACTTCTAAGACCACTTATATGCATATTACTATCTGCAGTCTACAGAAACCACCACTGACTATTTATAGAGACTTGTGAAATCACCCTCTGAACGCACGGTCATAGACCAGAAGCGTGCGCTACCTCCACGAGGACGCCACTCAAAGATACCTATCTGTGGAAGCGCTGCAGCCCCTGAGTATTTCACCCACCATCAGCAAGCTCCGTAGAATTAGGAGTCGGTTGAGACTCCAGTGGTGCGCTCTCCGGCCGGAGAGCGGGCACAGACAGCTGTTATACATCGCTACAAGCACAGAGTGGTAACTATAAGATCGATATCCCAGTATCTGGACCGGTGAGAGATTTCCATTATTATACTATGCGCATAGTTTAAAGCAATTGCCGGCACTTATTACCTTAACCAGCGGTAGTGGACTGAACAATTACAGTATTCTGAGACTGTTTGTAATCGCTACATTGAGGAACATTGTTACCTCTGCGACCTCTAAAGTGTGGATACCTAATTGTTACAGAATTGTTTCATTTCAAAAGACAGATAACAAGTGTAAAATAGCTGTGACTTTCCTATGACTGCAATCACAACTGCATTGTAATAGACATTGAACAACAGCTTTATAGCACATTGATTGATATTTTGCCAATCTGAAGAATCTGCTATTGATGATATATCATTTATTTTATAGTGGTCTTATACATTTTATTCATTTTATTGATTTTATACTAATTTAATATCTCTGACTCTGAAGATACCCAAGGGCCCTGTGATCCCGGAGTGTCAGTTTGATATCCCATTATTTATTAATAAACAAGTGTGTACTTTATCTACAGACCTTGAGCCTCAATAATTTTTACTATTTAGTAGCCTTTTGTAGACACCTTAGGTACATGTGCCAGTTTGAGTTGCCCAGGTCACTTGGTGATACTTTCCACAGGAGCCTCACCATTTTTGGCTAATTTACAAATCTGTTTAACTTTCTGGAGCCAGTTGATATATATATATATATATATATATATATATATATATATATAGCAACAGAAGAATGCAGCAGCACACTGCCAGCACAAAGATATAGGTGCAACATGAATATGCAATTAAAACATGGAGAGCTATACAGCTATGGTGTAATAGATGCAAATGTGAAACTATGAAATAGTGAGTCACTTAGCTCGCAAATTTGTCTCCGCCGGCGGTCAAATAGCTTGGACCGTCCCACCGCGATAAGGTGGCCTCCTTGGGACGGACCCCGCACTGTGAATATGCCTCTGTGTGAACAGTTCAGTAAGCATCGCAGGGTCTGGAACATCCAAGACACCTTATATACACACCTGATAGAGGTGGGTGGGGTGCAAGGCCAACATGGAGGTAGCCACTCCCCCGTATGTGCAATACAGACAAAGAATAAGTCAGCCAGCACATTAGTTGATACCAAACTATTATATGGACCTGGCCTACAGGTGCACGCTACTAGGCTAGATATACAGCAACAGAAGAATTCAGCAGCACACTGCCAGCACAAATATATCGGCGCAACATGAATATGCAGTTAAAACATGGAGAGCTATACAGCTATGGTGTAATAGATGCAAATGTGAAACTATGAAATAGTGAGGCACTTAGCTTGCAAATTTGTCTCCGCCGGCGGTCAAAGAGCTTGGACCGTCCCACCGAGATAAGGTGGCCTCCTTGGGACGGACCCTATATATATATATATATATATATATATATATATATATATATATATATATATAAACTTTTTTTCTGGAATACCCCTTTAATAGAACGAGACTCTCAAGAGAAGCTAAAATTAAAACGGATCCTGTCCAATTCTAGAGATGATATTCCAACATTAAGAGCTACGCTCTTGAAAACTTTCACTCTATAATTGCCATAATATAAGTACTCCTTAATAGTAGAAAACAAAGCAGGTAAAAAAAAAAAGTATGAGGGGAAGAGAGATATACCAAAAAGTCATTGTCAAAAGCAGAGCACATATGGACTACACTGGGACAGAGTGAGGCCCTTAACCCCTTAAGGACCCAGCCATTTTACACCTTAGGACCCGGCCAAAATTTGATGAAAAATTTGAAAATTTTGCATTTTTCTAACTTTGAAGCTCTCTGCTTGTAAGGAAAATGGATATTCCAAAAATTTTTTTTATTCACATATACAATATGTCCACTTTATGTTTGCATCATAAAATTGACAAGTTTTTACTTTTGGAAGAACCAGAGGGCTTCAAAGTTCCACAGCAATTTTCCAATTTTTCACAAAATTTCCAAATTCACAATTTTTCAGGGACCAGTTCAGGTTTGAAGTGGATTTGAAGGGTCTTGATCTTAGAAATACCCCACAAATGACCCCATTATAAAAACTGCACCCCCCAAAGTATTCAAAATGACATTCAGTCAGCATTTTAACCCTTTAGGTGTTTCACAAGAATAGCAGCAAAGTGAAGGAGAAAATTCACAATCTTCATTTTTTACACTCGCATGTTCTTGTAGACCCAATTTTAGAATTTTTACAAAGGGTAAAAGGAGAAAATGTATATTTATATTTGCAGCCCAATTTCTCTCGAGTAAGCACATACCTCATATGTCTATGTAAAGTGTTCGGCGGGCGCAGTAGAGGGCTCAGAAGTGAAGGAGCGACAAGGGGATTTTTGAGAGTACGTTTTTCTGAAATGGTTTTTGGGGGGCATGTTGAATTTAGGAAGCCCCTATGGTGCCAGAACAGGAAAAAAAAAACACATGGCATACCATTTTGGAAACTAGACCCCTTAAGGAACATAACAAGGAATAAAGTGAGCCTTAATACCCCACAGGTGTTTCACGACTTTTACATATGTAAAAAAACTTTTTTTTAAATTCACTAAAATGTGTGTTTCCCCCAAAATTTCACATTTTTTGCTAGGGTTAATAGCAGAAAATACCCCCCAAAATTTGTAACCCCATCTCTTCTGAGTATGGAGGTACCCCATAAGTTGACCTGAAGTGCACTACGGGCGAACTACAATGCTCAGAAGAGAAGGAGTCATATTTGGCTTTTTGAGAGCAAATTTTGCTCGGGGGCATGTCGCATTTAGGAAGCCCCTACGGTGCCAGGATAGCAAAAAATACCCACATGGCCTACCATTTTGGAAACTAGACCCCTTGAGGAACATAACAAAGAAGAAAGTGAGCCTTAATACCCCACAGGGGTTTCACGACTTTTGCATACGTAAAAAAAAAAATTTTTTTCACTAAAATGTGTGTTTCCCCCCAAAATTTAACATTTTGGAAAGGGTTAATAGCAGAAAATACCCCACAAAATTTGTAACCCCATCTCTTCTGAGTATGGAGGTATCCCATAAGTTGACCTGAAGCGCACTAAGGGCAAACTACAATGCTCAGAAGAGGAATCATATTTGGCTTTTTGAGAGCAAATTTTGCTCGGGGGGCATGTCGCATTTAGGAAGCCCCTATGGTGCCAGGACAGCAAAATAACCCCCACATGGCTTATCATTTTGGAAACTAGACCCCGTGAGGAACGTAACAAGGGGTACAGTGAGCATTTACCCCCCACTGGTGTCTGTCAGATCTTTGGAACAGTGGGCTTTACAAAAAATTTTATTTGCACAGCCCACTGTTCCAAAGATCTGTCAGACACCAGTGGGGTGTAAATTCTCACTGAACCCCTCATTACATTCCGTGAGGGGTGTAGTTTCCGAAATGGGGTCACATGTGGGGTTTTGTATTTTTTGCGTTTGTCAAAACCGCTGTAACAATCAGCCACCCCTGTGCAAATCACCTCAAATGTACATGGTGCACTCTCCCTTCTGGGCCTTGTTGTGCGCCCCCAGAGCACTTTGCGCCCACATATGGGGTATCTCCGTAGTTGGGAGAAATTGCATTACAAATTTTGGGGGGCTTTTTTCCCTTTTACCTCTTGTCAAAATGAAAAGTATAGGGCAACACCAGCATGTTAGTGTAAAAAAATTTTTTTTTTACACTAACATGCTGGTGTAGACCCCAACTTCCCCTTTTCATAAGGGGTGAAAGGAGAAAAAGCCCCCAAAATTTGTTAGGCAATTTCTCCCGAGTACGGCAATACCCCATATGTGGCCATAAACTGTTGCCTTGAAATACGACAGGGCTCCGAAGTGAGAGAGCGCCATGCGCATTTGAGGCCTGAATTAGGGATTTGCATAGGGGTGGACATAGGGGTATTCTACGCCAGTGATTCCCAAACAGGGGGCCTCCAGCTGTTGCAAAACTCCCAGCATGCTTGGTCAGTCAACGGCTGTCCGGCAATACTGGGAATTGTTGTTTTGCAACAGCTGGAGGCTCCATTTTGAAAACAGTGGCGTACCAGACGTTTTTCATTTTTATTGGCGAGGGGAGGGGGGCTGTGTAAGGGTATGTGTATATGTAGTGTTTTTTACTTTTTATTTTATTTTGTGTTAGTGTAGTGTAGTGTAGTGTTTTTAGGGTACAGTCACACGGGCGGGGGATTACAGTGAGTTTCCCGCTGCGAGTTTGAGCTGCCGTGCAAAATTTGCTGCATCGCAAACTTGCAGCCTGATACTCACTGTAAGCCCCTGCCCATGTGAATGTATCCTGTACATTCACAGGGGGGGGGGGGGGGGAATCTCCAGCTGTTGCAAAACAACATCTCCCAGCATGCACAGTCTATCAGTGCATGCTGGTAGTTATAGTTTAGCAACAGCTGGAGGCACATGGGTTGGGAAACACTGAGTTAGGAAACAGACAATGTTTCCCAACCAGTGTGCCTCCAGTTGTTGCAAAACCACAACTCCCGAACATTCTCAGGCATGCTGGAAGTAGTAGTTCGGCAACATCTTTAGAGCCAGATGTTGCCGAACTACAACTCCCAGCATGCTTGGAATTGTAGTTTTGCAACATCTGGAGGACTACAGTTTGCAAACCACTAATACAGTGGTTCCCAATCTGTGCCCTTCCAGATGTTGCAAAACTACAACTCCCAGTATGCCAAAACTGTCCAGGCATGCTGGGAGTTGTAGTTTTGCAACATCTGAAGGGCCAGATGTTACAGAACTACAACTTCCAGCATGCCTGGACAGTAAGGGCATGCTGAGGATGTGTAGTTTTGCAACATCTGGAAGGGCACAGTGGTCCCAAAACTGCGGACCTCCAGATGTTGCAAAACTGCAACTCCCAGCATGCCCAGATGCCAAGGGCTGTCTGGGCATGCTGGGAGTTGTAGTATACAGGGTCCCAATACAGCAATGCATGCCGCTTTACAGCGACGTGCATTGCTGTAAAGGTCCCGACCGCGGCAGAAGATCCACTCACCTGTCGCCGCTGCCGCCGTCTTCATCGCCGGGATCCGGGTCTTCAGGGACGAGGTAAGTAATGGGGCTGGGCCCCAGCTCTCCCCCGCTGCGTCCTCTGGTCTTCCTCCCGTCCGGAAGTCTCCGGACTTCCAGGGGCCGCCCCCCCCCCCTGCGATCGCAGGGGATAGGAGGAGGTTGCAGGCTTGCCACCTCGCTCCTAGCCTCCAGCATGGTCCTGGCTGTCTGTGACAACCGGGATCATGCAAAATTATCGGGCGGTTGGGTCCCAGGGACCCGATCAGCCCGGTATCGCTGCAGATCGCAGGGGCGATTTCCCACGCGATTTGCAACGATCGCCGACATGGGGGGCCTACATGGCCCCCCTCGGCGTTTTCCCTGGATCCCTGCTGAAGGATTTCAGCAGGGATCCAGTTCCGATCTCCGCCGGGTGAGCGGCGGAGACCAGGAAAAGACCATGACGTATGCATATGTCAGGGTTATTCCGAATGGCAGCCATCAGGTGTTCCATCCATAGGATATATAATATAGGACAGGCATAGGCAACCTTTTGGTAGTGCTGTGCCAAAAAAAAGTCACTTGGTGTGCCGTAAATATGGGTGTGACTTTATTATGGGTGTGGGGTTTGTGGGGGTGTGGCAGTATCACTGTCCTGCATAATACAAACCCCAGAATCAGAATCACCACCCTGCATATTACAGACCCCAGTATCACCGCCCTGCATAATACAGACCCCAGTATCACTGCCCTGCATAATACAGACCCCAGAATCAAAATCGCCGCCCTGCATATTACAGACCCAAGTATCACCGCCCTGCATGATAAAGACCCCAGTATCACTGCCCTGCACAATACATACCCCAGAATCAAAATCACCACCCTGCATATTACAGACCCCAGTATCACTGCCCTGCATAATACAGACTCCAGTATCACTGCCCTGCATAATACAGACTTCAGTATCACCTGATACTGAATTTCCCAGACCCAGGCTCAGCAGCGGTATCAGTAAACCATATATTGCCTGAATGACACAGCTTGGAGTTGGCTCATGCATGAGTAAACACCAGGGCTTCACAATCCCACCAAAAAAACACAACAATTTTAGAAATTTTTGAAGAAGATTTTGGATAGCGGGTGCTACCTATGATAAAATTTAAAATTCCCAGACCCAGGCCCAGCAGCGGCATCAGTAAACCATATATTGCCTGAATGGCAAAGCCTGGAGTTGGCTGATGCATGAGTACACAGCAGGGCTTCACAATCCCCCCCCAAAAAAAACACAATTTTAGAAATTTTTGAAAAAGTTTTTGGATAGCGGGTGCTGCTTATGAGAAAATTTGAAATTCCCGGCCCCAGGCCCCACAGCGGCATCAGTAGACCATATATTGGCTGAATGACACAGCCTGGAGTTGGCTGATGCACGAGTACACAGCAGGGCTTCACAATCCCTCCAAAAAAACACCACAATTTTAGAATTTTTTTTTTAAGATTTTGGATAGCGGGTGCTACCTATGAGAAAATTTGAAATTCCCAGACCCAGGCCCCACAGCGGCATCAGTAAATCATATATTGCCTGAATGACACAGCCTGGAGTTGGCTGATGCATGAGTACACAGCAGGGCTTCACAATACCCCCCAAAAAACACCACAATTTGAGAAATTTTTGAAAAAGTTTTTAGATAGCGGGTGCTGCCTATGAGAAAATATGAAATTCCCAGACCCAGGCCCAGCAGCGCCATCATTTTTTGATTTGAAATTTAAATCAAACATTGATTGTCCCGGACCCCAGCGTGTGGGTACGAAAGACCAAATATAACAAGCACCCACAGGGCTCATGGGGCCGTGAGATGTAGGCGCAACGTCTCCATTTCCCTGACCGGCCATTGTTTCCAAGACTTTTCACCAAGGCAAACCATGTGATGAACAGCGTGACACCCCCATGCCCTGCACACATAGTATGCTGAACGGCCACTGAGACTTTTCCAGGCAGTGGAGGCTTAAGACACAGTGGAGGATGTGGAGGCGGAGTAGCACACTGTCACAGGACCAACGGGCTGACATAGTTTAGCAGGAAGCAGCATGGAGTACTCACCAGGGCTTCAAAATCCCAAAGAAAAAACTAAACATTTTTTTATTTTTGAAGAAGATTTAGGACAGCGGGTGCTACCTATATATTGCCTGAATGACACAGCCTGGAGTTGGCTGATGCATGAGTACACAGCAGGGCTTCACAATCCCCCCAAAAAACACAACAATTGTAGAACTGTATGAAGAAGAGTTTTGGATAGCGGGTGCTACCTATGAGAAAATTTGTAATTCCCAGACCCAGGACCAGCAGCAGCATCAGTAAACCATATATTGCCTGAATGACACAACCTGGAGTTGGCTGATGCATGAGTTTACACCAGGGCTTCACAATCCCACCAAAAAAACACAACAATTGTTGAAATTTATGTAGAAGATTTTGGATAGCAGTTGCTATCTAAGAGAACATTTTAAATTCCCAAACCCAGGCCCAGCAGCGGCATCAGTAAACCATATATTGACTGAATGACACAGCCTGGTGTTGGCTGATGCATGAGTACAGACCAGGGCTTCACAATCCCACCAAAAAAACACAACAATTGTAGAAATTTATGAAGAAGACTTTTGAATAGCGGGTGCTACCTATGAGAAAATGTGAAAGTCCCAGACCTAGGCCCAGCAGCACCATCAGTAAACCATATATTGCCTGAATGACACAGCCTGGAGTTGGCTGATGCATGAGTACACACCAAAGCTTCACAATCATTAATAAAAAAGACAAAAATTTTTGACGAAAATTTTTGACGAAAATTTAGGACAGCGGGTGCTACATATATATTACCTGAATGACGCAGCCTGGAGTTGGCTGCAGCATGAGAAGACCATTGAAATGTCAGATTTTTTGTATTTGAAATTTAAATCAAAATTTGTGTCCCGGACCCCGCCGTGTGGGTACAAAGGACCTAATCTCACAAGCACCCACAGGGCTCATGTGGCCGTGAGATGTAGGCGCAACGTCTCCATAGCCCTGACCGGCCATTTTTGTTTTTTGTACCTTTGTTTAAGAACAAGCGCATATCCAAGAGTCCAGACGACTCTATAATGCAGGACGGTGGACCACCAAAAGACATTCTTCTCTAAAATAATTTTTTCTGAAATAAAGAAGCAGAGTTCATCCCTCTCCGTATAATTTTTGAAACTTTTAATTAAAAAAATCACACACAACAAGCGTTCAAAGGTGTAATGGTTATTGTTCTGGAAAATTCAAGATTATTACTGTGAAAATTATCAGAAAATTAAAAAAACACTACCCAAGAGTGTTTAATAACCCCATACATTGCACCATAAATGTTGAAATTTAAATTAAGCATGTATGTATGTATTTTAAAAATTCTAAAATTAAAGGCCCAAGCCCAGAAGCATCATGAAGTCAAGTAGTTCCTGAAAGACAAAGGAGCAGTCAGGAGTAGGCATCAGCAGTACCCAAGAGGCTTTCATAACCCCTTACATTGCACGATCAATTGCGCGATCGAGCAATAACAGGTGTGTGATGCCCTCAGATGTCCGGGGCTGTACGCGCGCTACACTGAACGGACCAGCGTGTGTCTATCCTTCACCGACAGGTGCGGGTAACCCACTGAACCCCATTCGTGATCGGGATTGCAATTATCTGCCAGGAAAGAAGAATTCCAACTAAGTGCGAGACACCGCATGTCTCTACTACGATTGGATGGTTTAGTGAGGTCCTCGGATCGGCCCCGGCGGGGTAGGAGAAGGCCCTGGCAGAGCGCCGAGAATTTTAAGATCATTGTTGAAATTTGCATTAAGCATGTATTAGCTACTGCTAAACTTCCAAAAATTAAAGACCCAAGGCCAGAAGCATCATTGAGGCAAGTAGTTCCGGAAAGACAAAGAATGAATAAGGAGCAGTCATTCGCAGTACCCAAGAGGGTTTCATAACCCCTTACGTTTAAAGATCAATATTGACAGCTTTTCCAGGGCAAACTCTGCTAGTTGCAGCCAAAAATCAAGTTTGGCTGCCCTGAAGTCCAGCGGATCTTCAATGGTTGTTGGCAAGGTCATGTCAAGGTATGCCACCACCTGCTGGTTCAGGTCCTGCTCCATGTCTACCTGCTGCTGATGAGTTGCTTCACTATGCGGGTGAAGAAAGCTACTCATCAGCAACTGTAGACTCAGGCTGCTGCTGATTGAGCTGCTCCTGCCACCCCTCCCCAGCAGCCATGGCAGTGGAAGGTGAGCGCAGAGGGCCCCCCAAGTAAGACCTGCGAGTGGATGGACCATGTGGCCGATAGGCATCAGCCAACTGACTACGTAGAATCTGTTTGTCAGTTTGTCCTCCCTCTCAGTGGGTGTAAAAAAAGCCCCCATTCTGGGACGGTAGCTAAGGTCTAATAAGGTGGAGATCAAGAAGTCATCCCGCTGATGAATTGTGACAATTCAGGGGTCACTACACAAGCAACTGAGCATGCATCGTGCCATTTGCGGCAGTGACTCGGAGGGAATACCTGCCTCCATCTCCACTGCATACTGCCACGGTGTGTCTGGGTCCTCTGTCTCACCTTCCTCATAACCCTCCAGCTCCTCTGGCTGCTCCTGCTCCTCCTATCCTGTCCGATGACTAGAAACACCGGCCATCTCATCCAACCTAAACTGTGCTCCGCTCTGCCCCTCATCATCCTCCTCCTCCAGTTCAGCCCCCCACAGGGCTCATGTAGCCTTGAGATGTAGGCGCAACGTCTCTATTGCCATGACCAGCCATGGTTTCAATCATTTGTTGTAGGAAATGTAGGAGTGAAATTACATCGTTCATGGCGTAATCCAGGCGATGGCTTCCTCAAAGGGCCTCAGCAAACGGGAGGTGTAACGTATGAGCTGCCACTGGTTCACATTGAAGTTACACAGGGGAGTATTCCTATCTGTTTGGATCATCAAGAAATCGGTGATGGCTTTTCTTTGTTCGTATAGTCTGTCCAACATATGGAGGGTGGAATTCCAACGTGTGGCAACGTCACAAATAAGACTATGTTGTGGTATACCATTCTGACGCTGCAGCTCAAGGAAGTTGTGCCTGGCGGTGTATGAGTGGCTGAAGTGCATGCACAGTTTCCTTGCCATTTTCATGATGTTTTGCAAATGGGGTGAAGACTTGAGGAAGTGCTTGTCAACCAGATTCAATACGTGTGCCATGCAGGGCGCATGTTTTACACTTCCTTGTCGCAGCGCGGACACGATGTTCTTCCCATTGTCGGTCACCATGGTTCCAATTTCCAGATTCCGTGGAGTAAGCCGTGGATTTCTTTACGAATGAACTTTAGCAGTTCCTCCCCTGTGTGACTCCGTTCGCCAAGGCAAACCATGTGAAGAACAGCTTGACACCGCCGTGCCTTACACTCATGGTACGATGAAGGGTCACCGAGAATTGGACGTGCAGTCGTGGCTGAGGACACGGTGGAGGATGAGGAGGCAGCGTCGCACACTGTAACAGAACCAACTGCCTGAGAACCACATTTACCCAGTGGGCCGTAAAAGACAAGTATTGTCCCTGCCCATAGTTACAGCTCCACACGTCGGCACTGCCATGCACTTTTGAAAACACCGACAGGCTCAAGGACTGGCCCACCTTCTCTTGTACAAACTATGCAGGGCTGGTACTGCCTTGTTCACAAAGAAATGACAGCTTGGGACTCTCCACCTCGGCTCGGCACAAGCCATCAATTCTCTGAATGGTGCAGAGTCCACCACTTTAAAAGGAAGGGACTGCAACACCAGCAATTTGGACAGGAGCACATTCAACTTCTGTGCCGTTTGATGAGTTTGCGCATACTCTTTTCTTTTGGACATGGCTTCGCCCATGGATTGTTGGCGGAATGGCTGACTAAAAGCGGGAGAAGCAGGAGCGATAGAAGGAGGGTTTGACACACAGCTCCTTTCGGCTGAGGTGGTGGATCCTTGGCTGGATGAAGGAGGGAGCGGATGGCCACTGGGTGATGCAGCAGGCTGGACAACTACATCGGAGCCACGGCTCTCCCAGGCCGCTTTATGGTGGCGAAGCATGTGTTGACGCAGGGCCGTGGTGCTGACATTGGGACCCTGGCCACGCTTCACCTTCTGCTGACAGATCTTGCATGAGGCTACGTGAACCTCCTCCAGATGCCTGATGAAAAACTTCCACACCGCAGAGTAGCTGATTTTCCCACCCGCAGTCCGCACTAATTGACTGCTACTGGCGCCCTCTCCAGAATCCCCTGTTCCACTACCTCCCGGAAAGGTAGGCTTCCGCGAAGAAGGTGGTCTCCCACGGGCACGTTTGGCTCCTGAATTTCCACTCCTGCCACCACGCTGACTGCCAACCGTGCTACCGCCTTGCTGCCTCAAGAGCAACCTGCAACTCTCTTCTCCTGATGATGATGAACCCGGCTCCCCCTTCTGCACCCGGCTCCCAATTGCGATCGGCTTCATCATCATCAACAGTTGTGTGCAAGTCACTGATGTCCTCCTCAGGTTCCCCAACAGTGCCTGCTTCAGGACCCTGAACCCTTGCAACACCGCCTCCCACGTCACTCTCCGCATCACTACTTGGCTGCCTAGCGGAGCAAGCGGCGCATGTCTCCTCCACTTCTTGGCTGGGCAGTAGCTGCTGACTGTACTCTATTAGATCGTCCTCAGTAAATAGTGGAGCTGAACCCACAGCATAAGTTACTTCTTTAGGAGAGGGAACAGCATAGGACAAAGGCAATGGGAGGACAGGGACTGCTCCCGGGCCATGGCAACTGAGGGTTGTGTCTGAGGAACCCACCAACTGTTGAATGGGGGTGTCAGATGTAACTTGTGATGATGTGGATGAGCGTGTTAACCAATCGATGACGGCAGATGGGTTGCTGGTTGAGACACGACCTCTGGCTAATAACGGGAGCTCAGGCCTCTCGCTGCGACTCCTGCTGCCACTCGCCCCTAGTCTGCTGCCAACTCTGCCTGAAGTATTTAGTAGAGATGAGCGAATCGAACTTGACGAACCTGAATTCGTTACAAATTTCATGAAAAATTTGTTTCGCAATGAATAGGAATATTGCCGCGATTCTATCGCACAAATCACTTCATTAAACTCCATTTTATAGTGTTCGAGGCTATTGTAGAGCTAAGATGGCGGATCCACATGTGAGTACAAGAGGCAGGGGATTATGGGAGAGCGTGAAACAGCGTTGGGAATGAAGGTAGGCGGGCTGACCCAGAACCACATGTGAGATGCAGCCTATCAGTGTTCACTGACCCCTGTGATGTCACAGCGCCTATATAATCGGCGGCCATCTTGCCTCACTTCATTTCAACTATGCACTCAGATGGAGAGGACGGGACTGTGTGTGTGTGAATAGCTCATACCACAGCGTTACACTGCAACTGCTAGTCACATCAGCACTCTGAGAAGGATCATTGATGGCTAAACCTCCTATTCACGTTATTGAGCATTGCAGCAGAGAGGGGCAGATAGCTGTCAGCTGCCTCATACAGATCTCCAAGCAGCCTGAACTTTCTGAAGCATCTCCTCATTTTTCAGATCTATTGAGTTTTTTTTTCTCCACAAATCTTCTGCTGCTCAGAATGGTGTGACAGAGTGCAATTTAGGGTTTAATCCCTGGATTTTTTTTTTTGGTGGTGCTGCACTGTTGGGTCCTGCTGCTGTTCAGAAATAAGACATATTAGTGTGGACTACAGTGCCCTTTTACCATTTTCACCTGTTACTCTGTCTCTGTGCTAAATTCAGTGTTATACCACTAGTTATACACTTGCCGATGTATTAAAGAATTTTTTTTTTCCTGCGTACAAATACGCTTAACAGTGGCCTTATCATTGCAAAGGGCCTAAATACAAGCAAATAGCGTACCATATACAGTGATCCCTCAAGTTACAATATTAATTGGTTCCAGGATAACCATTGTATGTTGAATCCATTGTATGTTGAGACCATAACTCTATGGAAACCTAGTAATTGGTTCTGAAGCCACCAAAATGTCATCCAAAAATAGGAAAAAGTGAGGATTAAACAAAATAAGTAGATAACTAATATAGATAAAGCAAGTCCTTACATATAAAAGTAAGAAAGATCTGCTGGAAGCTGTAAATCACTGTCTTTGTAGAGGACAGGAGCTTCAGGGTCCTGTACAGTACACGCAATGTCGTCCTAAAAAAGTAAAATGTAGCCGCCCGGTGTCCAATAGAGCAGCCAACTGTGGCACAGGTAAAGATTAGTACAGAACATGTAATACCTCCCTGTACTGTAGGGAGGCGCTATCAGACAGTCAGTCAGTTCATACACTTCAGTAATACAGGTGTTGTACCAGTGAATACGCATTCTAATTGGTCAGTTCTTCCAGCCATTGACATGTTTCACAGATCTGGACTGTCAATAGCATTGTATGTTGAGGCCATTGTAAGTTGAGGGATCACTGTACTACCTTTTTTTCTGTCTCGGTGCTAAATTAAGTGTTATACCACACGTTATACACCTGCCGGTGTATTAAAGAAAAAAAAGTTTTTCCTGAGTACAAATACGCTTTTTCAGTGGCATTATTATTGCAAAAGGCCTACATACAAGCAAATAGCGTACCATATACCACCTTTTTTCTGTCTCTGTGCTAAATTCAGTGTTATACCACACGTTATACACCTGCCGGTGTATTAAAGAAATTTTTTTTCCTGAGTAAAAATACGCTTAACAGTGGCCTTATTGCAAAGGGCCTAAATACAAGCAAATAGCGTACCATATACTACCTTTTTTTCTGTCTCTGTGCTAAATTAAGTGTTATACCACACGTTATACACCTGCCGGTGTATTAAAGAATTTTTTTTTTCTGAGTACAAATACGCTTTACAGTGGCCTTATCATTGCAAAGGGCCTAAATACAAGCAAAAAGCGTACCATATACTACCTTTTTTTCTGTCTCTGTGCTAAATTCAGTGTTATACCACACGTTATACACCTGCTGGTGTATTAAAGAATTTTGTTTTTTCCTGAGTACAAATACGCTCAGCAGTGGCCTTATCATTACAAAGGGCCTAAATACAAGCAAATAGCGTACCATATACTACCTTTTTTTCTGTCTCTGTGCTAAATTAAGTGTTATACCACACGTTATACACCTGCCGGTGTATTAAAGAATTTTTTTTTCCTGAGTACAAATACGCTTTACAGTGGCCTTATGATTGCAAAGGGCCTAAATACAAGCAAATAGCGTACCATATACTACCTTTTTTTCTGTCTCTGTGCTAAATTCAGTGTTATACCACACGTTATACACCTGCTGGTGTATTAAGGAAATTTTTTTTTTCCTGAGTACAAATACGCTTAACAGTGGCCTTATCATTACAAAGGGCCTAAATACAAGCAAATAGCGTACCATATACTACCTTTTTTTCTGTGCTAAATTAATTAATCTGCGCATGCGCGGGACGGCGGTGGTCCGCAGGCAGGGGGACTGCAGCGCCTACAAGGCACCTCCACAGCCCCTCCCATGCCGACCCGAGAACCTGCCAACTGCAGCGGAATACGGCGACAGCCACCAGAGACCTCAACGATATTCGGAATACAGTACCAGCACGCATCCACATCCGGACGGCACGGAGCGCCAACACCAGACCCAGTGACTCTCAACCACGGCAAAACTCATAATCACCTGTTCCCCCCTGCTATAGACTCAAAGATTAAGGACATTATGAGCATTTGTAAACAGTATTTATAACATTGCAAAGTTCATTTATCTTTATTTACCTTTCCCATTTGCTCCTCCCTGACACGCACACCTGTCAGTGACGTCACCCGATTAGCCCATATTCTGGGTTTTTTTCGCGGTCTTTTTGTGCATATAAAAAGCATTATGTTACTTGTCTCTGTATCCATGACCTGAGGAAGAGGGGCGATCCCTCGAAATGCGTTGTCTGTCCTTTATGAAACAATAAAGACTGAATTCTTTACCACACCTGAAGTCTTTCATCTAATTGACCACCAACACGAATCCTGCGAGCGCCAGAGGAGTATCTGATTTTTCCATTCTGTGACCTCTGCCATGGGCACAGAACGCGTAAATTAAGTGTTATACCACACATTATACACCTGCCGGTGAATTAAAGAAAAAAAGTTTTCCCTGAGTACAAATACACTTTTTCAGTGGCATTATCATTGCAAAGGGCCTACATACAAGCAAATAGCGTACCATATACCACCTTTTTTTCTGTCTTTGTGCTAAATTCTGTGTTATACCACACGTTATACACCTGCCGTTGTATTAAAGAAAAAAAATAGTTTTCCTGAGTAAAAATACGCTTAACAGTGGCCTTATCATTGCAAAGGGCCTAAATACAAGCAAATAGCGTACCATATACTACCTTTTTTTCTGTCTCTGTGCTAAATTCAATGTTATGCCACACATTATACACCTGCCAGCATATTAAACAAAAAAAAGTTTTTCCTGAGTACAAATACGCTTTTTCAGTGGCATTATCATTGAAAAGGGCCTACATACAAGCAAATAGCGTACCATATACCACCTTTTTTTCTGTCTCTGTGCTAAATTCAGTGTTATGCCACACGTTATACACCTGCCAGTGTATTAAAGAAAATAAATTTTTTCCTGAGTAAAAATACGCTTAACAGTGACCTTATCATTGCAAAGGGCCTAAATACAAGCAAATAGCGTACCATATACTACCTTTTTTTCTGTCTCTGTGCTAAATTAAGTGTTATACCACACATTATATACCTGCCAGTGTATAAAAAAAAAAAAAGGTTTTCCTTCGTAAAAATACGCTTAACAGTGGCCTTATCATTGCAAAGGGCCTAAATACAAGCAAATAGCGTACCATATACTACCTTTTTTTCTGTCTCTGTGCTAAATTCAATGTTATGCCACACATTATACACCTGCCGGCGTATTAAAGAAAAAAAAATTTTCCTGAGTACAAATACGCTTTTTCAGTGGCATTATCATTGAAAAGGGCCTACATACAAGCAAATAGCGTACCATATACCACCTTTTTTTCTGTCTCTGTGCTAAATTCAATGTTATACCACACATTATACACCTGCCGGTGAATTAAAGAAAAAAAGTTTTTCCTGAGTACAAATACGCTTTTTCAGTGGCATTATCATTGCAAAGGGCCTACATACAAGCAAATAGCGTACCATATACCACCTTTTTTTCTGTCTCTGTGCTAAATTCAGTGTTATGCCACACGTTATACACCTGCCAGTGTATTAAAGAAAATAAATTTTTTCCTGAGTAAAAATACACTTAACAGTGACCTTATCATTGCAAAGGGCCTAAATACAAGCAAATAGCGTACCATATACTACCTTTTTTTCTGTCTCTGTGCTAAATTAAGTGTTATACCACACATTATATACCTGCCAGTGTATAAAAAACAAAAAAAGGTTTTCCTTCGTAAAAATACGCTTAACAGTGGCCTTATCATTGCAAAGGGCCTAAATACAAGCAAATAGCGTACCATATACTACCTTTTTTTCTGTTTCTGTGCTAAATCCAATGTTATGCCACACATTATACACCTGTCGGCGTATTAAAGAAAAAAAAGTTTTTCCTGAGTACAAATACGCTTTTTCAGTGGCATTATCATTGAAAAGGGCCTACATACAAGCAAATAGCGTACCATATACCACCTTTTTTTCTGTCTCTGTGCTAAATTCAGTGTTATGCCACACGTTATACACCTGCCAGTGTATTAAAGAAAATACATTTTTTCCTGAGTAAAAATACACTTAACAGTGACCTTATCATTGCAAAGGGCCTAAATACAAGCAAATAGCGTACCATATACTACCTTTTTTTCTGTCTCTGTGCTAAATTAAGTGTTATACCACACATTATATACCTGCCAGTATATTAAAAAAAAAAAGGGTTTCCTTCGTAAAAATACGCTTAACAGTGGCCTTATCATTGCAAAGGGCCTACATACAAGCAAATAGCGTACTATTTAGTACCTGTATTTCTGTTTTATACCACACCTTATACACCTGCCGGTGTATTAAAGAAAGAAAAGATTTTCCTGCGTAAAATACGCTTTTTCAGTGGCCTTATCATTGCAGAGGGCCTAAATTCAAGCAAATAGTGTACCATATACCACCTTTTTTTCTGTCTCTGTGCTAAATTAAGTGTTATACCACACATTATACACCTGCCGGCGTACAAATTCGTTTAACAGTGCGCTCATCATTGCAAAGGGCATACATACAACCAAGTAGTGTACTATTTAGTACTTGTATTTCTGTCTCGATGCTAAATTCAGTGCTATTCCACACATTAGTATACACTGGCTGGTGTATACAACAAAAAAAGAGTTTTTTTCTGCGTATAAATACGCTTAACAGTGCACTCATCATTGCAAAGGGCATACATACAACAAAGGAGTGTACTATTTAGTAACTGTTATTCTGTCTAGGGCCTATATACTTTGAAAGGACAGCTGTAAGTAATCGCCTGCTGCTGTTCTATACCCTCATAAATGCACTAAGTATGTCAGGCAGGGAAGTGCCAGGACGTGCATAGAGAAGGGGCAGAGGCCTACATACGTCAGGCAGAGTTGGCAGCAGACTTGGGGCGAGTGGCAGCAGGAGTCGCAGCAATAGGCCTGAGTCTATTGTTGTTGTCGACCCATCTCTCCTCGTCAATTGGTTTGCACACTCATCCCCATCATCACAAGCGACATCTGACAACCCCAGTCAAGAGTCGGTGGGTTCCTCAGACACAACCCTCAGTTGGCATGGCCCGAGAGCAGTCCCTGTAATCCCATTGCCTTTGTCCTATGCTATTCCCTCTCCCAAAGAAGTATCTCGTGCTTTGAATTCAGCTCCACTATTTAGCGAGGACGATGTAATAGAGGACAGTCAGCATCTAATGGGCAGCTAAGAATGTGAGGAGACATGCGTCCCTTGCTCCGCAAGGCGGCCAAGTAGTGATGCGGAGAGTGACGTGGGAGGCAGTGTTTCAATTGCTCAGGGTCCTGAGACAGACACTATTGGGGAACACGAGGAGGACATCAGTGACGTGCACACATTTTTTGATGATGATGAAGCCGATTGCAATTGGGAGCCGGGTGCAGAAGCCGGGGCTTCATCATCATCAGGAGAAGAGATTTGCTCTTTGTCTATGAGGCAGCAAGGCAGTAGCACAGTTGGCAATCAGCATGGTGGTGGCAGTAGTGGAAATTCAGGAGCCAAACGTGCCATGGGGAGACCACCTGCTTTGCGGCAAGCTACCATTCAGGGAGGTAGTGGAACAGGGGTTCCTGGAGACGGCGCCAATAGCAGTGAAATAGTGCGAACTACGGGTGGGAAAATCACCGGACCTTAGCGTAGTCACATGCAAAATTTGTGGGCAGAAAGTGAAGCGTGGCCAGGGTCCCAATCTCGGCACCACGGCCCTGCGTCAACACATGATTCGCCACCATGAAGCGGCCTGAAAACCCAGAGTTTCCCTAGTGGCATTACAAAAATCTTTTAAACATGGAGGAATGGGACTACCCAATTATCATGCCTATTATAAATCTATTATTATCAGGCAATCCCTGGAATGGCTAATACCCCTAGAACAACAGAAACCATGGGTTAAGCTTGAATCAAATATTACTAAAATAGAGAACTGGAGCACTACCCTATTAAATAAATCACGCTTCCAATTACTTAATAGACCTGGAATTCCCCCAACCCTCTCAATAGCGGGCAAAGTGTGGAGTTCGAGTATTATAAACATTGACAAAATTGAGGGTACCATGGACTCTCCGATACCACTCCAATCTCTCCAGCTCTTTCTCCCTAAACTGAACATACTACCTTGGAAGGATCTGGGCATTAAATACATCTCTGATGTACTTAGGAATAACAAAATGCTATCATTTGATGAATTACAGTCAAACTACAAAATACCCGAATCAGATAAAAAATATTACAACATTCTACAGAAGCACTTGCAAAAATTCCCTGAATCCTATTCTACGCTCCCAAAAAGCCTCCATACTTGGTTCCTTGAACCTGTAAAGGAGAAAGAAAAAGGACTTAAAAACTTTTATTCCTATTTTAATGAAGACAAATGGTTAAACAAAAATTCGGGGATGGTACGATGGGAATCCGACTTGGGACAATCATTCTCTGAATCTAAATGGCTGAATACATCCTTAAAGATAAAAAAAAGCAACAGTATGTGCTAATTTATGGGAACATCATTGCAAGTTTGTCAATAGATGGTACTACACACCTAAAAAAATGTCTTTGATTTTTCCTCACCTGTCACCACTATGTTGGAGGGATTGTGGGGAACAAGGCTCCCTAAAACATATCTTTCTCACTTGCCCGGCCATACTTACCTTTGTTTCAGAAGTAAAAAGTATGATTTTGAAATTGATCCCTAATTGCTCACAACCTAAAGATGAATTACTTCTATTACTTCTGGGTCTGGAAGATCTCCCAAAAAACATACAAACTCCGATTGTACACATATGTTTGTCATATAAAATGTTACTAGCCTCCAAATGGAAATCAAAAGAGATTCCACACATTAACGAATTAATACATACACTGCTATCTCATTATAACTATGAGCTAATACTTTTTGGTCAAAAGGGAAAAAGAGATGAGTGTACAGCCTCATGGGAATCCTGGATTAAGCTTTACAAACCCCCATAGACCCTTACTATTTAAACTAAGTAATGATACAATTTAGCTTACTACACACAAAAGAGCGGTTCTTCAAGTGCATAAGACGGCTGACCCTTGTGAGGCCTCGATTCTGAATTCTACCAAATACCAGACAACTGCCTGATGCAGCAATTTTGATCGATTTTGTAGAAGTTATGGAGACTCACTATTTTATTGTTTTATTGTTTTCCTTCTTATTGTTATTATCTTGTTCTCACATTTCAATTAAGGTCCCTTTGGACCTGATAGATCCTTTGTGAATGTGCATAACACTGGATGAACAATTATGCTCCACCAGTCAAGGTTATTATGCATGTTCATATGTAAACTCTGACACATCTGATGTCATAATATGTTATATGTTACATTTCTTATGTTTATAAAATTCAATAAAAACATTGTGAAACATAAAGCGGCCTGGGATAACCGTGGCTCCGAAGTAGCCTGCCGCATCACCCAGTGGCCAACCGCTCCCTCCGTCATCCAGCCAAGGCTCAACCACCTCAGCCGAAGGGAGCATTGTGTCGAACCATCCTTCTTGCGCTCCTCCTTGATCCGCTCGTAGTGTCAGCCATTCCGGCAACAATCGATCGGCGAAGCCATGTCCAAGAGAAAACAGTATGCGCCCACTCATCCAACGGCGTAGAAGTTGAATGTGCTCCTGTCCAAGTTGCTAGTGTTGCAGTCCCTCCCTTTCCAACTGGTGGACTCTGCAGCTTTCAGGGAATTGATGGCTTGTGCTGAGCCGAGGTGGAAAGTCGCAAGCCGTCATTTCTTTGCGAAGAAGGCAATACCAGCCCTGCATAAGTTTGTACAAGAGAAGGTGAGCCAGTCCTTGAGCCTGTCGGTGTGTTCAAAAGTGCACGGCAGCTCCGACGTGTGGAGCTGTAACTACGGGCTGGGACAATACATGTCTTTTACGGCCCACTGGGTAAATGTTGTTCTTGCACAGCCACAGCAGCAACTTGGACAGGTCACACCGCTTCCTCCTCCACGCTCTCGCTCCCAGGCAGTTGGTCCTTTTACAGTGTACACCTCCTTCTCCCCCGTGTCCTCGGCCTCCATTGCACATCCAAATCTTGGTGGCCCTTCATCGTGCCACGGTGTCAAGCCGTCCTTCACATGGTTTGCCATGGGGAACGGAGTCACACAGGGGAGGAACTGCTGAAGTTCATTAGGGAAGAAATCCGAGTATGGCTTACTCCACGAAATCTGGAAATGGGAAAAATGGTGACCGACAATGGGAAGAACATTTTAGCCGCGCTGCGACAAGGTAGTGTGAACCATTCGCCCTGCATGGCACACGTGTTGAATCTGGTTGTCAAGAAGTTCATCAAGTCTTCAAATGGTTGCAAGACGTCGTGACAATGGCAAGGAAACTGTGCATGAACTTCAGCCACTCGTACACCACCAAGCACACTTTGCTTGAGCTGCAGTGTCAGAACAGTATCCCACAACATAGTCTCATTTGTGACGCTGCCACACGTGGGAATTCCACCCTCCATATGTTGGACAGACTATACGAACAAAGAGAAGCCATCACGGATTTTTTGATGATACAAGCAGATAGGAGTACTCCCCTGTGTAACTTCAATGTGAACGAGTGGCAGCTCATACGTGACACCTGCTTTGCTGAGGCCCTTTGAGTAAGCCACATTTTTTGTTAGTCGCTCGAATTATGCCATGAACGTCGTAATTCCACTCCTACATTTACTCAAAAAAATGATTGAAAACATGGCTGGTCACGGCAATGGAGATGTTGGGCCTACATCAGAAGGCTACATGAGTCCTGTGGGGGATGATGAGGGGCAGAGCGGAGCACAGTTTACGGTGGATGAGATGGCCGGTGTTTCTGGTCATTGGACAGGAGGGGAGGAGCAGGAGCAGCCAGAGGAGCTGGAGGGTTATTACGAGGGAGGCGAGACCGAGGACCCAGACACACCATGGCAGTATGCAGTGGAGATGGAGGCAGGTAGTCCCGGTGAGTCACTGTCACAAATGGCACGATGCATGCTGAGTTGCTTGCGTAGTGACCCCCGAATTGTCAAAATTCATCAGCGCAATGACTTCTGGATCTCCACCTTATTGGACCCTCGCTACCGTCCCAGAATGGGGGCCTTTTTTACACCCACTTAGAGGGAGGACAAACTGACCTACTACAGAGAGATTCTACGTAGTCAGTTGGCCGATGCCCATCGGCCACATGGTTCATCCACTCGCAGGTCTGACTCGGGGGGCCCTCTGCGCTCACCTTCCACTGCCACGGCTGCTGGGGAGGGGTGGCAGGAGCAGTACCGGCTCAATCAGCAGCAGCATGAGTCTACAGTCGCTGATGAGTAGCTTCCTTCAGCCGCATAGTGAAGCTACTCATCAGAAGGTGGACATGGAGCAGGACCTGAACCAGCAGGTGATGGCTTACCTCGACATGACCCTGCCAACAACCGTTGAAAATCCGCTGGACTTCTGGGCAGCCAAACTTGATTTATGGCCGCAACTAGCAGAGTTTGCCCTGGAAAAGCTGTCCTGCCTGGCCAGTAGTGTGCCATCAGAGAGGGTGTTTAGTGCGGCCGGGGCCATAGTCACCCCAAGGCAAACTTGTCTGTCCACTAAAAATGTGGAGAGACTGACATTTGTCAAGATGAATCAGGGATGGATCAGCCAGGATTTCCAGCCACCAATGAAAGATGGGTCTGAGTAGATTGACCATTCTCCTACAACAAAATTTTCTCTATTGTGGTTGGTTATGAAACCCTCTGGGGCAGACCTGGAGATTGTACGGCCCGCTTGACACATACGGCCCTTTGATTGGCTCTAACCGGCCCGTGCTGATTGGGGGACAACTATGCTGCCTAATCTGGGGGACATCTATGCTGCCTAATCTGGGGGACAAGTATGCTCTTAATCTGGGGGACATCTATGCTGCCTAATCCGGGTGACATCTATGCTGCCTACTCTGGGAGACAACTATGTTCCTAATCTGGGTGACATTTATGCTGCCTAATCTGGGGGACAAGTATGCTCCTAATCTGGGGGACATCTATGCTGCCTACTCTGGGGGACATCTGTGCTGCCTAATCTGGGGGACATCTGTGCTGCCTAATCTGGGGGACAACTCTGGTCCTAATCTGGGGGACATCTATGCTGCCTAATCTGGGGGACAACTATACTCCTAATATGGGGAAAACTGAAGCTTCTGGCCTTGGGCCTATAATTTTTGGAAGTTTAGCAGTAGCTAAATACATGCTTAATGCAAATGTCAACATTGATCTTTAAAACTAAGGGGTTATGAAACCCTCTTGGGTACTGCGAATGACTGCTCCAGACTCATTCTGTGTCTTTCACAAACTACTTGCCTCCCTGGTGCCTCTGGCCTTGGGCCTATAATATTTTGAAGTTTAGCAGTAGCTAAATACATGCTTAATGCAAATGTAAACATTGATCTTTAAATGTAAGGGGTTATGAAAACCTCTTGGGTACTGCAAATGCATGCTCCAGACTCATTCTGTGTCTTTCAGGAACTACTTGCCTCCCTGGCAGTAGCTAAATACATGCTTAATGCAAATTTCAACAATGATCGTTAAATTCTCGGCGCTCTGCCAGGGCCTTCTCCTACCCCGCCTGGGCCGATCCGAGGACCTCACTAACCAACTCACTAACTAATCCAATCGCTTATAGCGACGGGCGGTGTGTACAAAGGGCAGGGACTTAATAAACGACAGCTTATGACCCTCACTTACTGGTAATTCCTCGTTTTAAGATTAAATAATTGCAATCCCAGATCCCTATCATGAACTGGTTTCAGCGTGCAACACGCACCTGTCCTTGAAAGATAGAGAGACGCTAATCCGTTCAGTGGAGCACTAGTGCGGCCCAGGACATCTGAGGCCATAACACACCTGTTATTGCTCGATTTCGCAATTGATCGGGCAAGGTAAGGGGTTATTAAAGCCTCTTGGGTACTGCTGAGGCCTACTCCTGACTGCTCCTGGTGCAATGTATGGGTAATTAAACACTCTTGGGTAGTGTTATTGTTAAATTTACTGGTAATTTTATCAGTAATAAAATAGAATTTTGCAGAATGCTAACCGTTACCCAACGGAACGCTTGTTGCGTGTGATTTTTTAATGAAAAAAAAAAATAAATATATGGAGAGGGATTAACTCTGCTTAACCCCTTAAGGACAATGGACGTACTCCTACGCCCCCGTTTCCGAGTCCTTAAGGACCGAGGATGTAGGAGTACGTCCTGTCCTTTCCCGGCCCCCTGCCGCTAGCCGGAGGGGAGCCGGTGCCCGATGCCTGCTGAAATCGTTCAGCAGGCATCGCGGCATATCGCCCAGGGGGGTCATTATGCCCCCCCATGTCGGCGTTGGCCGCAGATCGCTGGACAATTCAGTCCAGCGATCTGCGGCGATTCCGGGTCAATCGGGCCTCCAGTGACCCGGTGACCCGGAATTACTGGCTGATCGGGGCCGTCAGAGACGGCCCCGAACAGCCAGAGCCTGCAGGGGTGAGGTGGCACTGGTGCCACCTCACGATCGCCCTGATTCGTCGGCCGGATTACCGGCCGACCAATCAGGGCGCCTGCTGCGGGTGTCACTCCCGCACCCGCTCCGCCCCTCTTCCGGAGGACGTGAGCGGGTGCGGGACGTGCACCCCTGGTGCTGGGGACCCCGATCCCCGGAGTCAATGTTGGGATCGGGGCCCCAGGAGCGACGACGGCGGCGGCGGCGGGACTGACCTGTGCGGCGATCAAGCAGCAGCAGGAGGTGAGTGACAGCCTCCTGCTGTTGCTTAGCAACAGCTCCCAGCATGCAAAAAGGGCATGGTGGGAGCTGTAGTTATGCAACAGGAGGAGGCAGACCACCACAACTCCCAGCATGCACTTATGTTTTTGCAACAGCTGGAGGCACATTCTTTCTATGGAAAAGTGTACCTTCAGCTGTTGTGTAACTACAACTCCCAGCTTGCACAAACAGCTTAAGTGCATGCTGGGAGTTGTAGTGGTGCATCTGCTGGTTGCATAACTACAACTCCCAGCATGCCTGTTGGCTGTCGGTGACTGCTGAGAGTTGTAGTTTTGCAACAGCTGAAGGCACACTGAGTTAAGTAGCAAACCAGTGTGTCTCCAGCTGTTGCATAACTACAATCCCCAGCATCCCCAGCCAAAGTAGTATGCCTCCCGCTGTTGCATAACTACAACACCCAGCATGCCCTTCCGCTGTCCGTACATGCTGGGGGTTGTAGCTTTTGCAACAGCTGAAGGCACACTGGTTGCAAAAGACTGAGTTTGTTGCCAAACTCGGTGTTTCACAACCTGTGTGTCTCCAGCTGTTGCAAAACTACAACTCCCAGCATGCACTGATAGACCGTACATGCTGGGAGTTGTAGTTTTGCAACAGCTGGATGTCCCCCCCCCCCCCAATGTGAATGTACAGGGTACACTCACATGGGCGGAGGATTACAGTAAGTATCCGGCTGCAAGTTTGAGCTGCAGCAAATTTTCTGCTGCAGCTCAAGCTGCCAGCGAGAAACTACTGTGAACCCCCCGCCCGTGCGACTGTACCCTAAAAACACTACACTACCACACAATAAAATAAAAAGTAAAAAAACACTACATATACACATACCCCTACAATAAAAATGAAAAACGTCTGGTACGCCACCGTTTCCAAAACGGAGCCTCCAGCTGTTGCAAAACTACAACTCCCAACATGCACTGATAGACCGTACATGCTGGGAGTTGTAGTTTTGCAACAGCTGGATGTTCCCCCCCCCCAATGTGAATGTACAGAGTACACTCACATGGGCGGAGGATTACAGAAAGTATCCGGCTGCAAGTTTGAGCTGAAGCAAATTTTCTGCCGCCGCTCAAACTGCCAGTGAGAAACTACTGTGAACCCCCCGCCCGTGTGACTGTACCCTAAAAACACTATACTACACTAACACAAAAAATAAAATAAAAAGTAAAAAACACTACATATACACATACCCCCTACACAGCCCCCCTCCTCTCCCCAATAAAAATGAAAAACGTCTGGTACGCCACTGTTTCCAAAACGGAGCCTCCAGCTGTTGCAAAACAACTACTCCCAGTATTACCAGATAGCCACTGACTGTCCAGGCATGCTGGGACTTTTACAACAGCTGGAGGCACCCTATTTGGGAATCACTGGCGTAGAATACCCCTATGTCCACCCCTATGCAATCCCTAATTTAGGCCTCAAATGCGCATGGCGCTCTGACTTTGTAGCCCTGTCGTATTTCAAGGCAACAGTTTAGGGTCCCATATGGGGTATCGCCGTACTCGGGAGAAATTGTGTTACAAATTATGGGGGGTATTTTCTGCTATTACCCTTTTTAAAAATCTAAAATTTTTGGGAAACCAACATTTTAGGTAAAATTTTTTTTTTTTTTTTACATATGCAAAAGTTGTGAATCACCTGTGGGGTATTAAGGTTCACATTACCCCTTGTTACGTTCCCCGAGGGGTCTAGTTTCCAAAATGGTATGCCATGTGTTTTTTTTTTGCTGTCCTGGCACCATAGGGGCTTCCTAAATGCGGCATGCCCCCAGAGCAAAATTTGCTTTCAAAAAGCCAAATGTGACTCCTTCTCTTCTGAGACCTGTAGTGCGCCAGCAGAGCACTTCTCACCCCCATATGGGGTGTTTTCTGAATCGGGAGAAATTGGGCTTCAAATTTTGGGGGGTATTTTCTGCTATTACCCTTTTTAAAAATGTAAAAATTTTGGGAAACCAAGCATTTTAGGTAAAAATTATTATTTTTTTTAACATATGCAAAAGTCGTGAAACACCTGTAGGGTATTAAGGTTCACTTTACCCCTTTTTACGTTCCCCGAGGGGTCTGGTTTCCAAAATGGTATGCCATGTGGTTTTTTTTTGCGGTTCTGGCACCATAGGGGCTTCCTAAATGCGGCATGCCCCCAGAGCAAAATTTGCTTTCAAAAAGCCAAATGTGACTCCTTCTCTTCTGAGACCTGTAGTGCGCCAGCAGAGCACTTTTCACCCCCATATGGGGTGTTTTCTGAATCGGGAGAAATTGGGCTTCAAATTTTGGGGGGTATTTTCTGCTATTATCCTTTTTAAAAATGTAACATTTTTGGGAAACCAAGCATTTTAGGTAAAACATTTTTTTTTTTTTTACATATGCAAAAGTCGTGAATCACCTGTGGGGTATTAAGGTTCACTTTACCCCTTGTTTTGTTCCCTGAGGGGTCTAGTTTCCAAAATGGTATGCCATGTGTTTTTTTTTTGCTGTCCTGACACCATAGGGGCTTCCTAAAGGTGACATGCCCCCCAAAAACCATTTGTCGCTCCTTCCCTTCTGAGCCCTCTACTGCGCCCGCTGAACAATTAACATAAACATATGAGGTATGTGCTTACTCGAGAGAAATTGGGCTACAAATACAAGTAAAAATTTTCTCCTTTTTACCCCTTGCAAAAATTCAAAAATTGGGTTTACAAGAACATGCGAGTGTAAAAAATGAAGATTGTGAATTTTCTCCTTCACTTTTCTGCTATTCCTGTGAAACACCTAAAGGGTTAATACACTTATTGTATGTCATTTTGAATACTTTGGGGGGTGTAGTTTTTATAATGGGGTCATTTATGGGGTATTTCTAATATGAAGACCCTTCAAATCCACTTCAAACCTGAACTGGTCCATGAAAAATAGCGAGTTTGAAAATTTTGTGAAAAATTTCCAAATTGGTGCTGAACTTTGAAGCCCTCTGGTGTCTTCCAAAAGTAAAAACTCATAAATTTTATTATGCAAACATAAAGTAGACATATTGTATATGTGAACCCAAAAAATTTTTATTTTGAATATCCATTTTCCTTACAATCAGAGAGCTTCAAAGTTAGAAAAATGCAAAATTTTCATTTTTTTCATCAAATTTTGGGATTTTTCACCAAGAAAGGATGCAAGTTACCATAAAATTTTACCACTAAGTTAAAGTAGAATATATCACGAAAAAACTGTCTCGGAATCAGAATGATAACTAAAAGCATTCCAGAGTTATTAATGTTTAAAGTGACAGTGGTCAGAATTGCAAAAAACGCTCTGGTCCTTAAGGTGTAAAATGGCCTGGTCCTTAAGGGGTTAATCATTTTTGGCGAATAGAATCCTTTTGCCATCTGATTTTTTGGAGACAGATGCACTTACACACATGTAATAATTTTTTTAACCAAATTTCAAACATTGTGTGGTTTATTACTTTTGAGAAGAATGTCTTTGGGTGGTCCACCATCCTGCATTATAGAGTCTTCTGAACTGCTGTATATGCGCTTGTTTTTTTAAAAAAAGGTATTTTGTCAGACAATTTCGATAAAATTTAGCGTTTTTATGAGGTGGATTGTGAAGCCCGGGTGACGGGTGTATAGTGGGTACTCGTGCATCAGTCAACTCCAGTCTGTGTCCGTTAGGCAATATATGGGTTACTGATGCAGCAGAGGTGTGGCCTTGGTCTTGGAATTTCAATTATTTAAAAAAATTGAACATATTGTGTGGTTTATTATACTATAGAAGAATGTCTTTGGTTGGTCCCCCGTTCTGCATTATAGAGTCTTCTGAACTGCTGTATATGTGCTTGTTTTTTTTTAAAAAAGGTATTTTGTCCGACAATTTCGATAAAATTTTGCGTTTTTTTGGGGTGCATTGTGAAGCCCGGGTGACGGGTGTGTAGTGTGTACTCGTGCATCAGTCAACTCCAGTCTGTGTCCGTTAGGCAATATATTGGTTACTGATGCAGCAGAGGTGGGGCCTTGTTCTTGGAATTTCAATTATTTAAAAAAAATTTAACATATTGTGTGGTTTATTATATTATAGAAGAATGTCTTTGGGTGGTCCACCATCCTGCATTATAGAGTCTTCTGAACTGCCGTATATGCGCTTGTTTTAACAAAAAGGTATTTTGTCAGACAGTTTAAAAAAAATTTCTTTTTTTGGGTTGGATTGTGAAGCCCGCGTGTGTACTCGTGCATCAGCCAACTCCAGGCTGTTTCTTTCACGCAATCTATGGGTTACTGATGCCGCAGAGGTGGGGCCTGGGTCTAGGAATTAATTTTTTTTTTTTTTAAATTCAACAGTGGTCCACTGTCCTGCCTTATAGAGTCATCTGAAATGTTGGATCTGCGCTTGTGCTTATACAAAGTTGTAAATAAAAATAAAAAATGATACAATTTTGTTGATTTTGGGGCGGATTGTGAAGCCCTGTGTGTACTGGTGCATCAGCCAACTCCAGGCTTTGTCCTTCAGGCAATAAATGGGTTCCTGATGCTGCAGAGGTGGGGCCTGGGAATTTAAAATTTTTGAATTGCGGGTGCTACAAAAAAAGATGGACACACCCTAATCCGTTCAGTGGAGCATGCCTGCGGCCCCGGACATCTGAGGGCATAACACACCTGTTATTGCTCGAACTCAGGAGAAGGGGGTTCATCATCGGGAGAAGAGAGTTGCAGGTTGCCCTTGAGTCAGCAAGGCGGTAGCACGGTTGGCAGTCAGCGTGGTGTGGCAATAGTGGAAATTCTGCAGCCAAACGTGCCCGGGGGAGACCTGCTTCGCGGCAGCTTACCTTTCCGGGAGTTAGCGGGTTACCAGCACCGGTCGATGAAAGATAGAGACACGCTAATCCATTCAGTGGAGCGTGCCTGCGGCCCCGGAAATCAGAGGGCATAACACACCTGGTATTGCTCGATCTCGCAATTGATCGTGCAAAGGTAGGGGGTTATTAAAGCCTCTTGGGTACTGCTGAGGCCTACTCTTGACTGCTCCGGGTGCAAAGTATGGGGTAATTAAACATTCTTGGGTAGTGTTTTTTTTTTATTTACTGATAATTTTATCAGTAATAAAATTGAATTTTCCAGAATGCTAAACGTTACACAACGGAACGCTTGTTGCGTGTGATTTTTTAATGAAAATTAAAAAAAATAAATAAATACGGACAGGGATTAACTCTGCTTCATCATTTTGGGCGAAAAAAGTCCTTTGGTGATCTGATCTTTTGGAGACAGATGCGCTTACACACATATTGAATTAGTTTTTGTAAAAAAATTTCAAACATTATGTGGTTTATTATTTTTGAGAAGAATGTCTTTGGGTGGTCCACCGTCCTGCATTATAGAGTCTTGTGAACTGTTGGATATGCGCTTGTTCTTACACAAAGGTATTTCTTTAAAAAATTTCTAAAATGTTGTTGTTTTTTGGAGGGGATTGTAAAGCCCGGGTGTGTACTGGTGCATCAGCCAACTCCAGGCTGTGTCCTTCAGGCAATATATGGGTTCCTGATGCCGCAGAGGTGGGGCCTGGGTCTTGAAATTTCAAATTTTTGGATAGCGGGTGCTACCAAAGAGAAATCTTTGACAAAAATGTCATATATTGTGTTGTTTTTTTTGTTTTTTTTTTGGGGGGGGGGGGGATTGTGAAGCCCTGGTGTGTACTCTTGCATCAGCCAACTCCAGGCTGTGTCATGCAGGCAATATGTGGGTTACTGATGCCACAGGGGTGGGGCCTGGTTCTGGAAATTTCAAATTTTTGGATAGCGGGTGCTACCAATGAGAAATCTTTGACAAAAATTTCTCATTGTGTTGATTTTGGAGGGGGGATTGTGAAGCCCTGGTGCATCAGCCAACTCCAGGCTGTGTCCTACAGGCAATATATGGGTTACTGATGCCGCATAGGTGAGAAATCTTTGTCAAAAATTTCATATATTGTGTTGTTTTTTCGGGGGGGATTGTGAAGCCCTGGTGTGTAGTGTACTAGTGCATCAGCCAACTCCACGCTGTGCCATTAAGCCACTAAATGGTCTCCTCTTGCTGCCAACATGTCCACGCTATGTCATTCAGTCACTATATGGTCTCCTGACACTGATGCCACCACCAGGCTCTGTCATTGTGCTGCTGTGCGGCAGTGATTCTAAGAGCGATGCCGGTAATCTGCATGCTATTCTGAATAACAGTATTATTTCACTACCCCAGCACACTCCATATGCGTTTTAGGACACAGCAAAGTGTTCTATACCCCTATAGAGGCTGTATGTAGGCTAGAAATAGCCTTTTTTAACATCGATTCGCCACAAATAAATTCGGATCGAAACAAACTTCGGGAAAATACAGCGAATCGGCCGAATCGAATTTTTGAAAAGTTCGCTCATCTCTAGTATTTAGGCCTCTGACACTCCTCTATGCACGTCCTTGCACTTCTCTGCTGACATACTTAGTGCATATATGAGGGAATTACAATACGCTGCACTACTCTTTAAACAGTATTTGTCTAGAACAGCAGCAGATGATTAGTTATGGCTGTCCTTTCACAGTATGTAGGCCCTTGACAGATTAACAGGTACAAGATGGTACACTTCTTGGATGTAGGTATGCGGTATGCACTGATGAGGACAGTAATATGTGCAAATATACGCAGAAAAAACTCAGTTTTTTTTTTTAAAACAACAGCCGGTGAATTCTATTGTTTGCACTTTGACAGCATGTAGCCCCTTGACAGATTAACAGGTACAAGATGGTACACTACTTGGATGTACGTATGCGGTATGCACTAATGAGGTCAGTAATATGCGCAAATATACGCAGAAAAAACTCAGTTTTTTTAAAAACACCAGCTGGTGAATACTATTGTTCGGACTATGACAGTATGTAGCCCCTTGACAGATTAACAGGTACAAAAGGGTATAATACTTGGATGCAAGTATGCGGTATGCACTGATGAGTGCAGTAATATGCGCAACTATACGCAGAAAAACAGTTTTTTTTAAAAAACACCAGCCGGTGAATACTATTGTTTGGACTTTGACAGTATGTAGCCGCTTGACAGATTAACAGGTACAAGATGTTACACTATTTAGATGTGCGTATAAGGTATGCACTGATGAGGGCAGTAATATGTGCAACTATACGCAGAAAAAACTGCTTTTGTTAAAAACACCTGCTGTTGAATACTATTTTTTTGGACTTTGACAGTATGTAGCCCCTTGACAGATTAACAGGTACAAAATGGTACAATACTTGGATGTACCTATGCGATATGCACTGATGAGGGCAGTAATATGCGCAACTATACGCAGAAAAAACTAAGTTTTTTGTAAAACACCAGCCAGTGAATGCTATTGTTTGGAATTTAACAGTATGTAGCCACTTGACAGATTAACAGGTAAAAAATGGTACAATACTTGGATGTACCTATGCGGTATGCACTGATGAGGGCAATAATATGCGCACCAATACGCAGAAAAAATAAGTATTTTTTAAAAACACCAGCAGGTGATTACTTTTGCTAGGAGTCAGGACTTTTCCTGTATCTAGACTTGTTACAGAATAGTAGACTGCTTTGATGTAGGCATGTGTTCTGCACGTATGAGGGCAGACAAATGCACTACAGTCCACTGAAAAAGAACGTATTTGTGAACAGCAGCAGGACCCAACAGTGCAGCACCACAATAAAAAAAATACAGGGATTAAACCCTAAATCGCACTCTGTCATACAATTCTGAGCTACTTGATATATGAAAAAATAGAAACAAAAAAAAATAGCGCGACAATGTGCCGTAAATGTAGTTCTTAATACACTGGGCAGAAGATGTATGAACAGTTTTTGCTCACCTTGGGGTGTTGTGCCCATATGTATATTATAATTATGGTCATGTTTGCATGTATGTTCTTGCCGTGCACCCGGTAATTCGCGGTGATTTTCGCGGGCTTTTTTATGTATAAATCAGTGGCCTCTGCATACATGCCACATCATTGGATCTGACGAAGAGGTGGTCCCACCCCTCGAAAGCGTTATCTGTGATTTTTCTCAATAAAACTCCAACTACTAAACTACTCCACCGAGCAAGGCTATTTGTTTTCATGACCACCATTTGTACAGGCGAGCTGACGCAGAGGAGAGAGCGCTTTTTTGGACACCGATTTTTTTTTTCCCTGAGCACGATTGTCTGGGAGAAACTCTATCCATTGCATACAATTCTGAGCAGAAGATGATTTGTGGAGCAAAAAAAATACTGAATTGCACTGAAAAATGAGGTGGTAAGATGGTTGATAAAGTTCAGACAGCTTGTTGATCTGTATGAGGCAGCTAACAGCCATCTGCCCCTCTCTCCTGCAATGCTCAATAACGTGAATAGGAGGTTTAGCTAACAATGATCCTTCTCAGTGTGAACAGCAAAGCACTCGTAACTCCTATCTTTCCCCAATGCTGATGTGACTAGCAGTTGCAGTGTAACACTGTGGTATAAGCTAGTCAGACACACTCAGTCCCGTTCTCTCCATCTCTGAGTGCATAGACGAAATGAAGAAAGGCAAGATGGCTGCTGATTTTATAGGGCTGTGACATCACTGGGGTCAATGAATGCTGATAGGCTGCATCTCACATGTGATTCAGGGTCATCCCGCCTACCTGCATTCCCACCGCTGTTTCTCACCCACCCATAATCCCCTGCCCCATGTACTCACACGTGGATCCGCCATTTTAGGTCTCCAATAGCCTGGAACGCTGTAAAATGAAGTTTAATGAAGCGATTTGCGCAATCGAATTGCGGCGATATTGGCATGCGTTGCAAATCGAATATTTCATGAAATTCGTAACAAATTCGGGTTTGTCAGTTTCGATTCGTTCATCTCTAATACAGACCCCAGAATCATTCCCCAACATAATACAGACCTCAGAATCAGTCCCAACCATAATACAGATGCCAGAATTAGACCCCACCATAATACAGACCCCAGAATCAGTCCCCACCATAATACAGACCCCAAAATCAGTCCCCAGCTTAATACAGACCCCAGAATCACCACCTACCATAAAACAGACCCTTAATCACCATCCACCATAATACAGACCACAGAATCAGACCCCACCATAGTACAGACCCCAGAATCAGAACCCACCATAATAAAGACCCCAGAATCAGACCCCAGTATCACCGCCCGCATATTATAAAGCCCAGAATCAGACCCCATGCATAATCTGTAGATGACTGTTTTTGGGATCTGTAGATGATACACTGTTATAGGGGATCTGTGGATGACACACTCATGGGGGATCTCTGGATGACACATTTATGTGGGTTCTTAAGATGATACACCTTTGTGGGATATGCAAATCACACACTGTTATGGGGGTTCCTTAGATAACACACTTATAGGGGGATCTGTGAATGAATCATTTATGGGGGATCTGTGAATGACACACTTATGGGGGAGCTGTGAATGAACACTGTTATGGGGAGCTGTGAATGACACAATTATGGGGGAGCTGTGAATGGCACACTTATTGGGGAGCTGTGAATTACACACTTATGGGGAAGCTGTGAATGACACATTTTTGGGGGAGCTGTGAATGAACACTGTTATGGGGAGCTGTGAATGACACAATTATGGGGGAGCTGTGAATGGCACACTTATTGGGGAGCTGTGAATTACACACTTATGGGGAAGCTGTGAATGACACATTTTTTGGGGGAGCTGTGAATGACACTGTTATGCGGAGCTGTGAATGACACACTTATGGGGAGCTGTGAATGACACACTTATGGGGGAACTGTGAATGACACATTCATGGGGGAGCTGTGAATGACACTCTTATGGAGGAGATGTGAATGACACACTTATGGGGGACCTATATAAAAAGAAAGTAGAAAAAGGCCCAAAAGGAGGTGCCTTGTGCGTTACCCTTGGAAGGATGGGTGGGTAAGGGGGCCGCTCACCTTGAGCGTATAATATATACGCATGTAGCCTCAAATAGAGGTAAAATGTTCCTGTGCTGGCCCAGGGTCCCAGGAAACAACCCAAATGAGGTCCTGAAGTGAAGTTCAAAGGGAGTAAAAAGGGACCTTGATAGGCGCTCAGGCATCCAAAATGGAAGATATCACAACCAAAGTGATATGAATAAAAATACTTGTTTATTAGTTAAATAAAACAAGGTAAAACAGAGTAAAACAACAACGTGTTTCAGGGTATGGAAACCCCTTCATCAGATTGGAAGGTGCATTAGAAGGTGTGGCTTTATTATGGGTGTGGGTTATTGTCAGTGGGGTTTGTGGGGGGGTGGCTTGTCACAGGGTGTTTTTTTTTTTCTGAATGTTTCCAATATATTGCCCCTGTTGTAAGGAACTTACAGTGATGACAATACAAAGAGAGGGGATTGCCCATAACAGCCAATAAAGTATTTGTTTTGCATAAATAAGCATTTTAATTCAGACCCTAGAATCAGATCCCACCATAACACAAACCCCAGAATCAGACACCAGTATCACTGCCCTGCATAATACAGACCCCAGAATCAGAATCACCGCCCTGCATAATACAGACCCCAGAATCACTGCCCTTCATAATAAAGACCCCAGTATCACTGCCCTGCATAATACAGACCCCAGTATCACCGCCCTGCATAATACAGATCCCAGTATAACCGCCCTGCATAATACAGACCCTAGTATCACTGCCCAGCATAATACAGACCCCAGAGTCAGACCCTTCCAATCTGATGAAGGGGTTACCATACCCCAAAATGCGTTATTGTTTTACTCTGTTTTACCTTGTTTTATTCAACTAAGAAACAAGAATTTTTATTCACATCACTTTGGTTGTGATATCTTCCATTTTGGATACCTGAGTGCCTATCAAGGTCCATTTTTACTCCCTTTGAATTACACTTATGGGGGAGCTGTGAATGAATACTGTTCTGGGGGAATCTGTAGATAACACAGTTATGGGGATCTATAGACTGACAGAGACCAAAGCCTGTCTCTGGGACAGGAAAGCTGCTGTCAGAGCCAGAAGCTGAGCTAAGTGTATTCCACAGAAACATACAGAAGACTTACTGGTCTGTAGCAGCGACCCCTGACCTCCTTCAGACACCTCACTGAGGCCGGTACAGAGCTCAGGGCGATCCCCCTCCTCCCTCCATGCTGCCGACAGACAGCAGAGCACAGCAGCTGAAAGGTGACAGGGGAGGAAGAGAGTGAAAACTGTCTCTCTCTTAAGTTGTTCACAGCGCAACACAGAAATAACTAGGCAGGGAGAGAGAGGGGGAGGGATACATCTTCCATCCCTGACCGGATCTTTTAGCAGTTGCTTAAAGTGACAGTGTCCCGGGACTACCTGCAGGTCGGCACTCGCTCGTGTGCCACTCAAATGCACCCTGCGTGCCATGAGTGGCATGCGCGCCAGGGGTTGCTAACCCCTGACATAGGAGATAAGGGACAGCCCTGACGTGTGCCATTCTGAATAATCACCTAAGGGGAAAAGGATCCGTTTATTGGTATTTGAGCCCAGGGGCATACATACAATGTCAATATCCTATACCCGCACCACCCTTCCCAGACCAATCTGTTCCAAAGTTGCATCTAGGAATCCCCAATACACCCGATCCAAGGCCTTTTCTGCATCTAATGAAAGAAGCATCAAACCCTGGTGCGAATGCTGAGCGTAGGCTATGGAGGCAAAAGCATGCAGCATGTTATCTCTTACTTCTCTGTGTGGTACAAAGCCTACCTGGTCTGGGTGGATTAGAGATTCTAAATGGCTTGATAAATGGTTAGCAATAAGCTTTGCATGCAGTTTAGCATCTGTGTTTATTAGAGAAATAGGGCGATAGCTAGCACTCAGTTAAGGGTCTTTGCCCTCCTTAGGGATCACTACTATATTCGCCCCCAAAAAAGAATTTGGGAAAGGAGACAAGGAAGATATATTATTAAAAGTGGAAGATAAAGGTAGAGAAAGATCCAAAATCAACTCTTTATAGAACCTGGCTGAATAGCCATTGTGTCCAGGGCTCTTGCCCGACATTAAGGGAGAACCTCACTTTCAGGTCCTCCTCTGTAAAAGGTTCTTCCAAAGGAGCAACAACCTCAGGAGAAAGTGTCAGAAGTGCAGTAGACCTAACATACTGAAAAAGAATAAGGTAATCAGAAGGGATATGAATGGAAGAGGAAGAGGAAGGAAGTTGATATAAAGATGAGTAATATGCATGAAAAGCAGCAGATACAGTGCATAGTGAAAGTATTCGGCCCCCTTGAACTTTTTGACCTTTTGCCACATTTCAGGCTTCAAACATAAAGATATAAAACTGTAATTTTTTTGTGAAGAATCAACAACAATTGGGACACAATCATAAAGTGGAACGAAATTTATTGGATATTTCAAACTTTTTTAACAAATAAAAAACTGAAAAATTGGGCGTGCAAAATTATTCAGCCCCTTTACTTTCAGTGCAGCAAACTCTCTCCAGAAGTTCAGTGAGGATCTCTGAATGATCCAATTGTTACGCCAAGCGCTCCGGGTCCCCGCTCCTCCCCGGAGCGCTCGCGGCGTTTACCTGCTTGCAGCGCCCCGGTCAGACCCACTGACTGGGAGCGCTGCGATAGTGTCCCTAGCAGGGATGCGATGCGGGACGCGCCCGCTCGCGGTTCGCATCCCGGCCTGCTTACCAGACCCGTTCCCCCTCTGTACAGTCCCAACGCGTGCGGCCCCGCTCCCTAGGGCACGCGCGCACCGTCTCTCTGCGATTTAAAGGGCCAGTGCGCCGCTGATTGGCACCTGGCCCAAATTTGTGAAATCACCTGTGCACTGCTCTATATCACCTCACTTCCCCTTCCCTGTATTGCCGGATCTTGTTGCCATTGTGCCAGTGAAAGCGTTCCTTGTATGTCCCAAGCCAGTGTTCCAGACCTCCTGCCATTGCCCCTGACTACGATCCTTGCTGCCTGCCCTGACCTTCTGCTACGTCCGACCTTGCTCTTGCCTAATCCCTTGTACCGCGCCTATCTCAGCAGTCAGTCGGGGTTGAGTCGCTATTGGGTGGAAAGACCTGGGGGTTACCTGCGCAGCAAGTCCATCCCGCTTTGCGGCGGGCTCTGGTGAATACCAGTAACCCCTTAGACTCCGTTCCCCTGGTACGGCCCATGTCATCACCCCACTGACACAGAGGGTCCACCACCAGTATCCTCACAGTACCCGAATCCTGACAGCAGATCCGGCCATGGATCCCGCTGAGGTCCCGCTGCCAGTTGTCGCTGACCTTACCACGGTGGTCGCCCAGCAGTCGCAACAGATAGCGCAACAAGGCCATCAGCTGTCTCAATTGACTGTTATGCTACAACAGCTTCTACCACAGCTACAGCAACCATCTCCTCCGCCAGCTCCTGCACCTCCTCCGCAGCGAGTGGCTGCTCCCAGCCTCCGCTTATCTTTGCCGGACAAAATTGATGGGGACTCTAAACTCTGCCATGGTTTTCTCTCGCAATGTTCCCTGCATTTGGAGATAATGTCGGGCCAATTTCCAACTGAACAGTCGAAGGTGGCTTTCGTGGTTAGTCTCCTGTCTGGGAAGGCCCTGTCATGGGCCACACCGCTCTGGGACCGCAATGATCCTGTCACTGCCACTGTACAGTCCTTCTTCTCTGAGGTTCGTAGTGTCTTCGAGGAACCAGCCCGAGCTTCTTCTGCCGAGACTGCCCTGCTGAACCTGGTCCAGGGTAATTCTTCTGTAGGCGAATACGCCATCCAATTTCGTACCCTCGCCTCTGAATTATCTTGGAACAATGAGGCCCTCTGCGCGACCCTTAAAAAAAGGCCTATTCAGTAACATCAAAGATGTGCTGGCCGCACGAGAAATTCCTGCCAACCTGCATGAACTTATCCATTTGGCCACCCGCATTGACATGCGTTTTTCCAAAAGACGACAAGAGCTCCGTCAGGATATGGACTTTGTTCACACCAGCCGATTTCTCTCCCCGGCTCCTCTCTTCTCTGGTCCGCTGCAATCTGTTCCTGTGCCTTCTGCCGTGGAGGCTATGCAAGTAGACCGGTCTCGCCTGACACCACAAGAGAGGACACGCCGCCGCAATGAGAACCTATGCCTGTACTGTGCCAGTACCGAACACTTCCTGAAGGATTGTCCTATCCATCCTCCACATCAGGAAAGACGCACTCCGATTCCGCACAAAGGTGAGACAGCTCTAGGTGTGAACTCTGCTTCTCCACGTCTTACTGTGCCTGTGCGGATTTCTTCTTCTAACTCCTCCTTCTCAGCTGTGGCCTTCTTGGATTCCGGCTCTGCAGGAAATTTTATTTTGGCCTCTTTCGTTAACAGGTTCAACATCAAGTGACCAGTCTCGCCAGACCCCTCTACATCGCTTCAGTTAATGGAGAAAGATTGGACTGTACTGTGCGTTACCGCACAGAACCCCTGTTAATGTGCATTGGACCTCATCACGAAAAAATTGAATTTCTGGTCCTCTCTAACTGCACTTCTGAAATTCTTCTCGGACTGCCTTGGCTCTAACGCCATTCTCCTATCCTTGACTGGACCACCGGGGAGATCAAGAACTGGGGTGCTTCTTGCCACAAAAAATGCCTCACGCCTGCTCCCAGTCCTGCCAGTCAAACCCCTGTGGCTCCTCCTATACCAGGTCTCCCCAAGGCCTATTTGGACTATGCCAATGTTTTTTGCAAAAAACAAGCAGAGACTTTGCCTCCTCACAGGCCTTATGACTGCCCTATTGATCTCCTTCCTGGTACTACTCAACCCCGGGGCAGGATCTATCCTCTGTCAGCTCCTTAGACATAAGCCATGTCGGATTACATCCAAGAAAATTTAAAGAGAGGATTCATCCGCAAGTCTTCATCCCCTGCCGGAGTGGGGTTCTTCTTTGTCTTCAAAAAAGACGGTTCCTTACGGCCATGCATCGATTACCGCGGTCTTAATAAGATCACTATAAAGAACCTGCCTCTTATCTCGGAACTCTTTGACCGCCTACGTGGCGCTAACATCTTCACCAAATTGGATTTAAGAGGTGCATATAATCTCATTCGCCTCAGGAAAGGGGATGAGTGGAAGACTGCATTTAATATCAGAGACGGACATTTTGAATATCTGGTCATGCCCTTTGGGCTCTGCAACGCCCCTGCTGTCTTCCAGGACTTTGTGAATGAAATTTTTCGAGATCTGTTATATACCTGTGTTGTGGTTTACCTGGACGACATTTTGATTTTTTCTTGTAACCTCGAAGAACACCGCCGTCATGTCCGTCTAGTGCTCCAGAGACTCAGTGACAATCAATTATTTGCCAAGATAGAAAAATGTCTCTTTGAATGCCAATCTCTTCCCTTTCTAGGTTATTTAGTCTCTTACATAGTTACATAGTTAGTACGGTCGAAAAAAGACATATGTCCATCAAGTTCAACCAGGGAATTAAGGGGTAGGGGTGTGGCGCGATATTGGGGAAGGGATGGGATTTTATATTTCTTCATAAGCATTAATGTTATTTTGTTCCATAAATGTATCTAATCCTGTTTTAAAGCTGTTAATTGTTCCTACTGTGACCAGTTCCTGAGGTAGACCGTTCCATAAATTCACAGTCCTCACGGTAAAGAAGGCGTGTCGCCCCTTGAGACTAAACTTTTTCTTCTCCAGACGGAGGGAGTGTCCCCTCGTCCTTTGGGGGGGTTTAACCTGGAACAGTTTTTCTCCATATTTTTTGTATGGGCCATTAATATACTTATATACGTTTATCATATCCCCCCTTAAACGTCTCTTCTCAAGACTAAACAATTGTAACTCCTTTAATCGCTCCTCATAGCTAAGATGTTCCATGCCCCATATTAGGACTTCAAATGGACCCAGACAAACTGTCAGCCGTTTTAGATTGGCCACGCCCCTCCGGACTCCGAGCTATCCTCAGAGCTTCTTGGGGTTTGCCAATTACTACTGACAGTTTATTCCGCACTTTTCCACCATTGTGGCTACAATTGTGGCCCTCACCAAGAAGAACGCCAACCCTAAGTCCTGGTCTCCCCAAGCGGATGAGGCATTCAATTGTCTCAAAACTGCCTTTTCTTCTGCTCCTGTACTCTTCAGACCTGATCCATCTAAACCCTTCTTGCTGGAGGTAGACGCCTCCTCGGTGGGAGCTGGAGCTGTACTCCTACAAAAAGACTCTTCTGGACATAACATTACTTGTGGTTTCTTTCTAAGACTTTCTCTCCGGCGGTGGAAAATTACTCCATTGGTGATCGAGAACTACTGGCCATTAAACTTTCCCTCGAAGAATGGAGACACCTGCTGGAGGGTTCCAAATACCCAATTGTCATCTTCACGGATCACAAGAATCTCTCGTATCTTCAGTCTGCCCAACGGTTGAACCCACGCCAGGCTAGGTGGTCGTTGTTTTTTGCCCGTTTTAATTTTGAGATTAATTTTCGACCTGCTGACAAGAACATCAGGGCTGACGCCCTTTCTTGTTCCTCTGATGCTTCCGAAATGGAAGCTCCCCTGCAACACATTGTTCCTCCTGAGTGTCTGATCTCCTCTTCTCCAGCTTCTATCAGACAAACACCTCCTGGAAAGACTTTCGTTCCCCCACGCCAGCGCCTCAAGATCCTCAGGTGGGGACATTCCTCGCACCTCGCCGGCCATGCTGGCATCAAGAAGTCCATCCAACTCATCTCCCGTTTATATTGGTGGCCTACCCTGGAAGCAGATGTCGCTGATTTCGTTCGGGCCTGTACAGTCTGTGCCCGGGACAAGACTCCTTGCCAAAAGCCTGCCAGCCTCCTTCATCCTCTGCCTGTCCCTGAGCTACCATGGTCTCAGATTGCCATGGATTTTATAATGGACCTGCCTTTATCCCATGGCAACACAGTCATTTGGGTGGTCGTTGATCGTTTCTCCAAGATGGCACACTTTATTCCACTTCCAGGCCTTCCTTCTGCGCCACAGTTGGCGAACAATTTTTTGTGCACATTTTTCGCCTTCACGGGGTTCCCACGCATATCGACTCGGATAGAGGCATTCAATTTGTTTCGAAATTCTGGAGAGCTCTCTGTAATCAACTTAAAATCAAATAAAATTTCTCGTCTTCCTATCATCCCCAATCCAATGGGCAAGTTGAGAGAGTTAACCAGGTCCTTGGTGACTATTTGCGACATTTTGTTTCCTCCCACCAGGATGATTGGTCCGATCTTCTACCCTGGGCTGAATTCTCGTACAATTTCAAAGACTCTGAATCCTCCGCCAAATCCCCGTTCTTTGTGGTGTACAGCTGTCACCCTCTTCCCCCCCTCCCCACTCCCACGCCTTCTGGTTTGCCTGCTGTTGACGAAGTTACCCAGGACTTCTCCACCATCTGTAAGGAGACTCAAAAATCCCTCCTACAGGCCTCATCCCGGATGAAGAAGCATGCCGACAAAAAGAGAAGAACTCCTCCTGTCTTTGCTCCTGGAGACAAAGTGTGGCTCTCCGCCAAGTATATCCACTTCTGTGTCCCCAGTTATAAACTGGGACCATGTTATCTTGGACCCTTTAAAATCTAGTGCCAAATCAATCCTGTCCTCTACAAACTCCTTCTTCCCCCTTCTCTCCATATTCCTATTGCTTTTCATGTTTCTCTCCTTAAACCTCTTGTCCTTAACCGCTTCTCTCCCAAGGTTGTCACTCCAGCTCCTGTCTCCGGTTCCTCCGATGTCTTCTCGGTTAAAGAAATTCTTGCGTCTAAGGCGGTCAGAGGTAAAATTAAAATTCTCGTAGATTGGGAGAATTGCGGCCCTGAGGAGAGGTCGTGGGAACCCGAGGATAACATCCTCGACAAGGACCTCATTCACAAATTTTCGGGTTCCAAAAAGAGGGGGAGACCCAAGGGGGGGTACTGTTACGCCGAGCGCTTCGGGTCCCCGCTCCTCCCCGGAGCGCTCGCGGCGTTTACCTGCTCACAGCGCCCCGGTCAGACCCGCTGACCGGGAGCGCTGCGATAGTGTCCCTAGCAGGGATGCGATCCGCGATGCGGGACGCGCCCGCTCGCGGTTCGCATCCCGGCCTGCTTACCAGACCCGTTCCCCGTCTGTACAGTCCCGGCCCGCTCCCTAGGGCGCGCGCGCGCCGTCTCTCTGCGATTTAAAGGGCCAGTGCGCCGCTGATTGGCGCCCGGCCCAAATTTGTGAAATCACCTGTGCACTGCTCTATATCACCTCACTTCCCCTTCCCTGTATTGCCGGATCTTGTTGCCATTGTGCCAGTGAAAGCGTTCCTTGTATGTCCCAAGCCAGTGTTCCAGACCTCCTGAAGTTGCCCCTGACTACGATCCTTGCTGCCTGCCCTGACCTTCTGCTACATCCGACCTTGCTCTTGCCTAATCCCTTGTACCGCGCCTATCTCAGCAGTCAGTTTGAGTTGAGTCGCTATCGGGTGGAACGATCTGGGGGTTACCTGCCGCAGCAAGTCCATCCCGCTTTGTGGCGGGCTCTGGTGAATACCAGTAACCCCTTAGACTCCGTTCCCCTGGTACGGCCCACGTCATTTCCCCACTCACACAGAGGATCCACCACCAGTATCCTCACAGTACCCGGATCCTGACACCAAAGTTGACCTAAATGACTAATGATAATAAATAGTATCCACCTGTGTGTAATCAAGTCTCCGTATAAATGCACCTGCACTGTGATAGTCTCATAGGTCCGTTTAAAGCGCAAAGAGCATCATGAAGAACAAGGAACACACCAGGCAGGTCCGAGATACTGTTGTGGAGAAGTTTAAAGCCGGAGTTGGATACAAAAAGATTTCCCAAGCTTTAAACATCCCAAGGAGCACTGTGCAAGCGATAATATTGAAATGGAAGGAGTATCAGACCACTGCAAAACTATGAAGACCTGGCCGTCCCTCTAAACTTTCAGCTCATACAAGGAGAAGACTGATCAAAGATGGAGCCAAGAGGCCCATGATCACTCTGGATGAACTGCAGAGATCTACAGCTGAGGTGGGAGACTGTCCATAGGACAACAATCAGTCATATACTGCACAAATCTGGCCTTTATGGAAGAGTGGCAAGAAGAAAGCCATTTCTTTAAGATATCCATAAAAAGTGTCAGTTAAAGTTTGCCACAAGCCACCTGGGAGACACAAACATGTGGAAGAAGGTGCTCTGGTCAGATGAAACCAAAATCAAACTTTTTGGCAACAATGCAAAACGTTCTATTTGGGGTAAAAGCAACACAGCTCATCACCCTGAACACACCATCCCCACTGTCAAACATGGTTGTGGCAGCATCATGATTTGGGCCTGCTTTTCTTCAGCAGAGACAGGGGAGATGGTTAAAATTGATGGGAAGATGGACCATTCTGGAAGAAAACTTGATGGAGTCTGCAAAAGACCTGAGACTGGGACGGAGATTGGTCTTCCAACAAGGCAATGATCCAAAACAAAAAGCAAAATCTACAATGGAATGGTTCACAAAAAAGTCCAGACCTGAATCCAATCGAGAATATGTGGAAAGAACTGAAAACTGCTGTTCACAAACGCTCTCCATCCAACCTCACTGAGCTCGAGCTTTTTTGCAAGGAGGAATGGGCAAAAATTTCAGTGTCTCGATGTGCAAAACTGATAGACATACCCCAAGCGACTTACAGCTGTAATCGCAGCAAAATGTGGCGCTACAAAGTATTAACTTAAGTGGGCTGAATTTTTCTGTTTTTTATTTGTTAAAAAAGTTTGAAATATCCAATAAATTTCGTTCCACTTCATGATTGTGTCCCACTTGTTGTTGATTCTTCACAAAAAATTACAGTTTTATATCTTTAACCCCTTAATGACCGAGCCCTTTTTCACCTTAAGGACCAGAGCATTTTTTGAACATCTGACCACTGTCACTTTAAACATTAATAACTCTGAAATGCTTTTAGTTATCATTCTGATTCCGAGATTGTTTTTTCGGGACATATTATACTTTAACTTAGTGGTAAAATTTTATGGTAACTTGCGTCCTTTCTTGGTGAAAAATCCCCAAATTTGATGAAAAAAATGAAAATTTTGCATTTTTCTAACTTTGAAGCTCTCTGTTTGTAAGGAAAATTGATATTCAAAATAATTTTTTTGGGGTTTGAGTTTTTACTTTTGGAAGACACCAGAGGGCTTCAAAGTTCAGCAGCAATTTTGAAAATTTTCACAAAATTTTCAAAGTCACTATTTTTCAGGGACCAGTTGAGTTTTGAAGTGGATTTGAAGAGTCTTCATATTAGAAATACCCCATAAAAGACCCCATTATAAAAACTGCAACCCCCAAAGTATTCAAAATGACATTCAGTAAGTGTATTAACCCTTTAGGTGTTTCACAGGAATAGCAGCAAAGTGAAAGAGAAACTTCAAAATCTTCATTTTTTACACTCGCATGTTCTTGTAGACCCAATTTTTGAATTTTTGAAAGGGGTAAAAAGGAGAAAATGTTTACTTGTATTTGAAACCCAATTTATCTCGAGTAAGCACATACCTCATATGTCTATGTTAATTGTTCAGTGGGCGCAGTAGAGGGCTCAGAAGGGAAGGAGCGACAAATGGTTTTTTGGGGGCATGTCCCCTTTAGGAAGCCCCTATGGTGCCAGGACAGCAATAAAAAACACATGGCATACCATTTTGGAAACTAGACCCCTCAGGGAACGTAACAAGGGGTAATGTGAACCTTAATACCCTACAGGTGTTTCACGACTTTTGCATATGTAAAAAAAAAAAAAAATTTTACCTATTATGCTTGGTTTCCCAAAATGTTTACATTTTTAAAAAGGGTAATAGCAGAAAATATCCCCCAAAATTTGAAGCCCAATTTCTCCCCATTCAGAAAACACCCCATATGGGGGTGAAAAGTGCTCTACTGGCACACTACAGGTCTCAGAAGAGAAGGAGTCACATTTGGCTTTTTGAAAGCAAATTTTGCTCTGGGGGCATGCCGCATTTAGGATGCCCCATATGGTGCCAGGATAGCAAAAAAAAAAAACACATGGCATACCATTTTGGAAACTAGACCCCTCGGGGAACGTAACAAGGGGTTAAGTGAACCTTTATACACCACAGGTGTTTCATGACTTTTGTATATGTAAAAAAATAAAAAATAAAATGTACCTAAAATGCTTGTTTTCCCAAAAATTTTCCATTTTTAAAAAGGGTAATAGCAGAAAATACCCCCAAAAATTTGTAACACAATTTCTCCACAACAGTGTCTGCCTCAGGACCCTGAGCAATTGAAACACCACCTCCCACGTCACTCTCCGCATCACTACTTGGCCGCCTTGCGGAGCAAGGGACACATGTCTCTTCACATTCTTGGCTGCCCATTAGATGCTGACTGTCTTCTATTACATCGTCCTCGCTAAATAGTGGAGCTGAACCCAAAGCATGAGATACTTCTTTGGGAGAAGGAACAGCATAGGACAAAGGCAATGGGATTGCAATGGGACTGCGCCCGGGCCATGCCATCTGAGGGTTGTGTCTGAGGAACCCACCGACTCTTGACTGGGGTTGCCAGATGTCGCTTGTGATGATGGGGAGGAGTGTGCAAACCAATTGACGAGGAGAGATGAGTCGACGATACGACCACTGGGTGTTAACGGGAGCTCAGGGATATTGCTGCGACTCCTGCTGCCACTCGCCCCAAGTCTGCTGCCAACTCTGCCTGACTTATGTAGGCCTCTGCCCCTTCTCTGTGCACATCCTGGCACTTCCCTGCCTGACATACTTAGTGCGATTATGAGGGTATAGAACAGCAGCAGGCGATTACTTACGGCTGTCCTTTCAAAGTATATAGGCCCTAGACAGAATAACAGTTACTAAATAGTACTCTCCTTTGTTGTGTGTATGCCCTTTGCACTGATGAGCGCACTGTTATGCGTATTTATACGCAAAAAAAACTCCTTTTTTGTTGTATACACCAGCCAGTGTATACTAATGTGTGAAATAGCACTGAATTTAGCACCGAGACAGAAATACAGGCAGTAAATAGTACACTACTTGGTTGTATGTATGCCCTTTGCAACGATGAGCGCACTGTTAAATACTTTTTTTTTTCTTTAATACACCGGTAGGTGTATAACGTGTGGTATAACACTTAATTTAGCACAGAGACAGAAAAAAAGGTGGTATATGGTGCAGTATTTGCTTGAATTTAGGCCCTTTGCAATGATAAGGCCACTGAAAAAGCGTATTTTATGCAGAAAAACCTTTGTTTCTTTAATACACTGGCAGGTGTATAACGTGTGGTATAAAACAGAAATACAGGTACTAAATAGTACGCTATTTGCTTGTATGTAGGCCCTTTGCGATGATAAGGCCACTATTGAGCGTATTTTTACGCAAGAAAACCTTTTTTTTCTTTAATACACCGGCAGGTATATAACGTGTGGTATAACACTTAATTTAGCACAGAGACAGAAAAAAAGGTAGTATATGGTACGCTATTTGCTTATATTTAGGCCCTTTGCAATGATAAGGCCACTGTTAAGCGTATTTTTACTCAGGAAAACTATTTTTTTTCTTTAATACAACGGCAGGTGTATAACGTGTGGTATAACACAGAATTTAGCACAAAGACAGAAAAAAAGGTGGTATATGGTACGCTATTTGCTTGTATGTAGGCCCTTTGCAATGATAATGCCACTGAAAAAGCGTATTTTTACACAGGAAACCCTTTTTTTTCTTTAATACACCGGCAGGTATTTTATAATGTGTGGTATAACACCTAATTTAGCACAGAGACAGAAAAAAATTTAGTATATGGTATGCTATTTGCTTGTATTTAGGCCCTTTGCAATGATAAGGCCACTGTTCAGCGTATTTTTACTCAGGAAAACCTTTTTTTTCTTTAATACACCGGCAGGTGTATAATTTTTGGTAGAACACTGAATTTAGCACAAAGAAAGAAAAAAAAAGGTAGTATATGGTACGCTATTAGCTTGTATTTAGGCCCTTTGCAATGATAAGGCCACTGTAAAACGTATTTGTACTCAGGAAAAACTTTTTTTTTCTTTAATACACCGGCAGCAGTATAATGTGTGGTATAACACTTAATTTAGCACAGAGACAGAAAAAAAGGTAGTATATGGTATGCTATTTGCTTGTATTTAGGCCCTTTGCAATGATAAGGCCACTGTTAAGCGTATTTTTACTCAGGAAACTATTTTTTTTCTTTAATACACCGGCAGGTGTATAACGTGTGGTATAACATTGAATTTAGCACAGAGACAGAAAAAAAGGTGGTATATGGTACGCTATTTGCTTGTATGTAGGCCCTTTGCAATGATAATGCCACTGAAAAAGCGTATTTGTACTCAGGAAAAACTTTTTTTTCTTTAATACACCGGCAGGTGTATAACATCTGGTATAACACTTAATTTAGCACAGAGACAGAAAAAAAGATAGTATATGGTACGCTTTTTGCTTGTATTTAGGCCCTTTGCAATGATAAGGCCACAGTAAAGCGTATTTGTTTTCAGGAAAAAAATAATTCTTTAATACACTGGCAGGTGTATAACGTGTGGTATAACACTGAATTTAGCACAGAGTAACAGGTGAAAAATGGTAAAAAGGCACTAAAGTCCACACTAATATGACATTTCTGAACAGCAGCAGGACCCAACAGTGCAGCACCACCAAAGAAAAAAAATCCAGGGATTAAACCCTAAATTGCACTCTGTCACACAATTCTGAGCAGCAGAAGATTTGTGGAGAAAAAAAAAAGCAGCTGACAGCTATCTGCCCCTCTCTGCTGCAATGCTCAATAACGTGAATAGGAGTTTTAGCAATCAATGATCCTTCTCAGAGTAACAGCACAGCACTCTGCACTCCTGCATTTCCCTAATGCTGATGTGACTAGCAGTTGCAATGTAACGCTGTGGTATGAGCTATTCACACACAGTCCCGTCCTCTCCATCTGAGTGCATAGATAAAATGAAGTGAGGCAACATGGCTGCCGATTATATAGGGGCTGTGACATCACAGGGGTCAGTGAACACTGATAGGCTGCATCTCACATGTGGTTCTGGGTCAGCCCACCTACCTTCATTCCCGCCCTCCCATAATCCCCTGCCCCATGTACTCACATGTCGATCCGCCATCTTAGCTCTACAATAGCCTGGAACGCTGTAAAATGGAGTTTAATGAAGCGATTCGTGCGATAGAATCACGGCGATATTCGTATTCGTTGCAAATAGAATTTTTCATGAAATTCGTAACGAATTCGGGTTCGTCAAGTTCGATTCGCTCATCTCTAGACACTACCAACAAAATAGAACCAGATCATGTAAAATATAATTAGCTTTTATTAACACATATGTCAGTAAGGCAGGCAAGTAATGTGGACCTACATGGAGTACAGGGGATAACTGGTGTACCATAGAAAATACAAATGTAAACATGGAAGAGGTCACTGAATATCATTACAAAATGTCAATAAGCATATAAGTGACAAGCAGTAAAACAGTGACACATCAAAGAATGTCCTAAAAGGAAAAAGTGCAATAAACAGAGAGTAACCAAGGGAGAAATGAATGAGACACCATAAAGTCCTCCTGCCATGCAGCTACACACCTACCTCCTCCTACCCCAACGTATGTTTCGCCTGTGCTGACTAAATTGGACAGCCGCATTCCGAAAGGCCTGAACAAGAGGATGGATACTATTCTTTCTTATTAAAGGGTCCATATGCATTTTCTCAGTTGAATTATTCTGCATATTTATATAGTTTGTACATGTTTCTTACAATATTTTTCATATTATATATCATTTTTTTGTATACACTCTTTTTTCGGTGTGGTCATACCTTGCCTGTTCCTTTACCCCATTTTCTATATTACGGCTCCCCTAGTTTATGAATTCCTCTTTTTTCTTCAATACGGGGCCGTAATTCTCGCTGATATGTATTATTCCCTATGCTTATATGTATTCGTAAATTATGTTATAGAATAGTCATTCCTTTAGCCTACTGGGACTTCACATATATGTTCCTCCGATTGTATGTTTACATATTTAGTCATGTTTTTTCTCACATACATCTTTCAGACAGCAGACTGGGGATAGTTATATCTTAATTTCCTACATGCATTTAAAAGTCACGGGACATTGATAACACATGTTTATATATATTTTAAGAATTTATCAACTAAATTTATACAACACGCATTATATGTGCAAATTTTATCTCCTCATCTCAATGTCTGCATGTCTGAATGAATATGTCTTTGACATTATGGTTTTATCATTATAAACGTATATTTTTTTAAATATATTTTTATTTCTGTTCGTGATTGAGATATTGCATGATATTCCATGTTCCATATTGGTACACTGCTCCATCCTGTGCTGCTGTGCAGTACGAGCTAGGCTGGGTGCTGGCGCACCTGCACAGTAATTGAGCAGTAGGTGTGCACTTCACGGCCTAAACCAGGTGATTGGTCAATCCAGTGCAGTGCTTCCTATTTAAGATTTGTACCTTTTGTTTTACTTTGACTAAGACTCATCGTTCGGGCCAAAACGGGTCACTCTGTATGTTCTCCATGTGCTGAAGCTAGATTAATAAAGAATTCATCCGATCCATCTGCGCTGGACTTTCTCTTTTTTCACACATAATTGTAAGAAATGTAATTTACGTGAAATGAGTGTGAGGTGGCGTCTGGAAATTGAGGAGGTACAGGGTATAAGGAAACATTAAAGTCTCCTCAGAAAAGAATAGTACCAGTAGCAAAAGAAGTAAAAGCATCAAAAGCAATAGTAAACAAATGGCCTGCCAGTTTGCAATTTAGAAATAAAAATCTAGCTTCTGTATCTAATAAGATGGAAAGGACCTTGATTGATACAGATTTATGAAATCCTATAGACACTTCCCTACTCCGAGACTCAGAATTAGGAGCATGGTGCAAACAGTGTAATAAAGGTTAGTAAGAGTAGGGGTATGTCCCGTCTTGAAGTGGGTCTCCTGAATACAAATTAGAGTTTTAAGTCAGATTTGAGTCTTAACCGTTTTTTTGAGTCTTTCCGTTTTTTCACTTTAATTTTTTCCTCCTTACATTTAAAAAATCATAACTCTTCCAATTTTGCACCTAAAAATCCATATGATGGCTTATTTTTTGCACCACCAATTCTACTTTGTAATGAAATCAGTTATTAGTTATTTTACCCAAAAATCTACGGCAAAACGGAAAAAAAATCATTGTGAGACAAAATTTTAAAAACTTTCTACGTAGTAAATTTTTCGGTGAAAATGACACCTCTTTATTCTGTAGGTCCATATGATTAAAATGATACCCTACTTTTATAGGTTTGATTTTGTCATACTTATGAAAAAAAACATAACTACATACAGGAAAATGTATACGTTTAAAATGGTCATTTTTTGACCCCTGTAACTTTTTTATTTTTATTTGCATATGGAGAAGTATTAGGGGTAATTTTTTGCGCCGTGATCGGAAGTTTTTAGCAGTACCATTTCTGCCATTTTTGATCGGACTTGTTGATCGCTTTTTATTCATTTTTTCATGATATAAAAAGTGACCAAAAATACACTATTTTGGACTTTGGAATTTTTTTGCGTGTACGCCATTGACTGTGTGGTTTAATTAACAACATATTTTTATAATTTGGACATTTCCGCACACGACGATACCACATATGTTTATTTTTATTTCTATTTACACTGTTTTTGTTTTTTTTTATGGGAAAAGGGGGATGGTTCAACATTTTATTAGGGGATGTGTTAAATGATCTTTATTCCCTTTTTTTTCCCACTTTTTTTTCCATTTTTTTTTCACTTTTTTTTGCAGTGTTATAGCTCCCATAGGGGGCTATAACACCGCACACACTGATCTTTTACATTGATCACTGGTTTCTCATAGGAAACCAGTGATCAATGATTCTGCCGCTTGACTGCTCATGCCTGGATCTCAGGCACTGAGCAGTCATTCGTTGATCGGACACCAGGAGGCAAGGTAGGAGACCCTCCTCGTGTCCCAGAGCTGTTCGGGATGCCACGATTCCGCTGTGGATATCCCTAACAGCCCGCTGAGCTAACAGACAGTGATTTACTTTCACTTTAGATGCTGCTTTCAACTTTGAACACCGCATCTAAAGGGTTAATAGCACGCAGCACCGCGATCATTGCCGTGCGCTATTAGCCATGGGTCCTGGCCATTGTTAGAGGCTGGGCCCGAACCGCTAGGACCACGGCCCTGCGTTATAGAAAGGGAAAGGAGTCAGGACGTACCGGTACATCCTTGGGCCTTAAGAGGTTAAGCTTGTGAAAAGCATAAAGAATTTTAGCTTTCTTCTCTGGGACTGTAAGATTAGGGTGGAAACTGTAAGATTAGCTATTGTCCCATAAAAAAAAGTGACAGCAGAGACAAATCCCAGAGAAGAAAACTAAAAGAAAAGTTAAAGCATGCCCATACCCTTCCCCAAAAAATTCTGTACATGAAGCACCTGGAGTGAAAATAATAAAAGAACACAAAAATAACAAAAAAGCAACCTACCTAAATCAGTTGCACAATATCTAAACTCGCCTAATACATAGCAATGCAGTGGTAAGGAAGAAAAAAAAACCTTTTTCAAAGGGCGCTGCTGTTGTCCTGGTGAGATGAAGATGAAAAGTCCGAGGCAGAAGTATTTTGCAAGATATAGCTTCTTTATTGGTGTAGAATCATAGCAAGCAGGGATACAGGCTAGATAACGCGTTTCGGGGGACAGCGCCCCCTTCTTCAGATCAGTGATAACAACTGGTGGTGCTTACATGGTATATATACACTTAAAATGGGCGCCAAACATAAGGGGGAGGGGCTACAGTAAACAGGGGCACATACTGTAAAGGCATGATAAATACATCAAAATAGACATGCAAATCATGAAAACCTATTCTGACACATAGAACAGCCTGATGAAATGGAGCTATTACAAAAACTCTAAATAAAATCATTGGTGAACAGTAGGTAATATGCGCGCATCTGGAGCCGCTGGCCGCAGCTCCGGAGTGTGCGGCGGAAGTGGCCGTTGCTACAGACGCGTATCCATGCAGTCTGTCGGAAGCGTCCGGCCAGAGAGCGTTGCCCGGGAGACGCACGACGCGCAGAGGCGCAGCGCGTCACGGGCAGCGCTCAGGAGGCCGGCTCACCCGTGATGACAGGCACTGAAGTCCCTCGCTGGAACCCACAGGAGGGAAAATATCAGGATGATAGTATATGATGACTATGCAGTGGTAGTTAGTGTGTATAGACGTCAATAAAAGTGTCACTGAATATGGACATCTTGAACTAGAGCCAGTGATGTGGCAATGAGAAAAATGGGGGGGGGGGTTTAAGGGGTGGAGGGAAAGTAATAAGGGGGGGGGGGGGGAAACTATGGGCAGAAACAAAAAAACGATCTATGATGGTAGAAAAATAAAAAAAATAAAAATAAAATAAAAATAAAAATAAATATTAAAAATAAAAATAAATAAAAATAAAAATAAATAAAAATAAAAATAAAATTAAAATTATAATGAAAATAAAATCTATATATGGCAAATGTAACAGCCGGCTATGACACTAAAAAATAGTGGGGGGGAAAACCAAAGTAATTATGAATGTATATTGTGGGGGGGGGGGAAGGAGGGAGGGAGAGAGAGATGGGGCAATGGGCAGAGACAGAAAATGAGGTGAGATAAATAAGAAATAGAGATAAAAATGAGAATAAAAATATTATTATTAGGAAAAATGCATAGAAAATATATAAATATAATGTGTATAGTAGTGATGCCTCACAAATTGCACTCAATCATCTCATTCAGTCCACTGGGTGAGAGAGTCTGGAGACAATGAATCCAAAAATTCTCCCTGCGTCTCAGGGTGCTGTATCTGTGGGACTGATCACTGCTGATGTGTTCAATTGGAGTTGCAGTGATGGAGTTAAAGTCTTTTGCATGAGCTTCAGTCAGGTGGCGGGATACGCTATGCAACAGGAAACCATTAGCAGTGTTGCTGCGATGCTTGTTGATGCGTTCCCTAAAGCAACGAATTGTGCGCCCCACATATTGTAGTCCGCATGGGCATTGTAGCAGGTATACAACGTATTTGGTGCTGCAGGTAATGTGGGTTTTGATGGGATATGTAGTCTTGGTAGAAGTGGAGGAGAAAGAGGTACATTTGTGTTTAATAACGGCACAACATTTGCATCTGGGGAGGCCGCACTTGAAACACCCTGTGATGGAAAGAAAACCGGTACTAACGCACTTGTTTGTCTGAGGTTTTAACTTGCTGGGAGCTACTATATTCCGAATAGTACGACCTCTTCTGAAGGTAAGGGAAGGTTTGGTAGGTAACAATGGTCCCAAGTGTTGATCCTTAAGAAGGATGGGCCAATGGGAACTCAGAATGTTCCTGATTTTTGTGTGTTCCCGGCTGAAAGTGGTGATGAAATTAAGTGACCTATCGCCTATCTTGGTGTCGGCCTTAGGTTTAGGGACAAGGCAGTCCTTCTGAGTGAGAGTTTGTGCCCGGATGAAGGAGGACTGCACGAGGGAGTGGGGATACCCTTTAGCCCTAAATCTAGATTTAAGTATTTTGCTCTGTGACACAAAGTCTCTCTCACTCGTGCAGTTCCTTCTGATTCTCTTAAATTGTCCGAAGGGTACGTTGCACAGCCATTTCTTGAAATGTCCGCTGCCAAAATCTAAATAGCTATTGCTGTCAACTTTTTTGAAAAAAGTTTTGGTGGTTAGATGGTCACTGTTATTGTGGGAGACCAAAACATCCAGGAATTCGGCGTGGTCCTGGAAGATGGTCTGGGTGAACTGAAGTGACCAGCTGTTAACGTTAAGGTCAGAGAGGAATTCCATAAGCAGAGAGACTTCGCCATTCCAGATTAAAAAGATGTCATCTATGTACCGTTGGTAGTACACGCAGTTCTTGAAAAGGGGGTGAGTATAGATGTGTTGTTCTTCGAACATCCCAACAAAGAGATTAGCGAAACTGGGGGCCATTTTGGACCCCATAGCGGTACCTTTGTGTTGCAGGTAAATCCGACCCAGAAATTCGAAGTAATTATGGGTCAGTATATATCTGAGACCTTCCAGAATAAATTCCTTCTGAGCAGTGGGCATTCCTGAGTCTTTAGCCAGGAAGAAAGATACTGCCTGAATACCGAGTTCATGGTCGATTATGGTGTATAGTGATGTAATGTCCATGGTGACAAGTGTGTAATTCGATGACCATTCAAATTGTAGTATGGACTGGATGAAAGCTGTGGTGTCTTTGAGGTGAGAGGGGAGACTGGTAACATGTTTCTGAAGGAGAAGGTCAATGTAGTGGGAGAGGTTGGAGGATATAGAATTAATACCAGAGATGATCGGACGGCCCGGGGGCTGGGTGAGGTGCTTGTGGATTTTGGGGAGATAATAAAAAATGGGTGTAGATGGTTCTGTGATGATGAGGAAATCCTTTTCTGCTTTAGATAGGACACCTTGGGAGTGACCGATATTGACCAGTTTAGTGAGTTTGTCTTGGAAAGTTTTGGTAGGGTTGCTGGGGATCGGTTTGTAATATGTGGTATCAGTGAGAAGTCTGGTGGCTTCGCTGATATAGTCACTTCTGTTTAGAACAACAATGCCACCTCCCTTGTCTGCTGAACGGATAACGATGGTATTGTTAGAGGACAATGTCTTGAGAGCCGATTGTTCAGATGAGGATAGGTTGGATAAGTAATTAATCCGTTTATCATTCCTACACAGGGCGTCAAAGTCAGATTGCACCATTGTGGAGAAAGTGTCAATATGGCTGCCCTTTGCATGTAAGGGGTAGAATGTGGATTTCGGGCGTAGGTCGGTATGGATGGGGGGAGGTGATAATATGGAGGCGGGGTGGGTCTCAATATTGGCAGTGGTATGGCCACTACCACTGCATATCTATCCAGGACTGGCTAGTCCTGTCCTGTACCTTGGGCTTAGCAGCTGTATCCGGTGGACTATTATCCATACCACTAACCCCACTGTGGGTCTACATGCGAGTTTTTTGCTCGCTCAAGGTGAGCACCCATCATCTACTCTTCGACTAACCCCTCCCACCTGTCATCAACGGTATCACACTAGGCGCCTTTCCGTCGGTCTTTCCTTCTTTTGCTCTTTTCAGATTAATACATAGCAAAGCTGTCAGAACCCATGAGGTTAAACGGTTCTGACAGCTCTCTTTGTTTTGGTTTGGGCTACGCCCAGCTGTCTGGACTAGTCAGCTGACCTTGGTGTGAGCACCTGGTCTGGGCCTATATAAGCTGGCAGTCTACTTCCAATCCTTGCCTGCTTAAGAACTCTGTCTACTCCTAGCTATAATTTATATTGTATTTGTATATCTGGCATTTTGACCCTTTGTCTCCCGCTCTCTGACTCTTCTCCTGGCTTTGCGAATTGGCTTATCTGTAAGCTCTTGGTATCGTCTCGGACTGTGGACAATGACTAATTGTGTGTATATTATTTCTGTTAGTCTGACCGATTCCATTCTGTGCCCCGACCTCCGTCTGCATTATAATATATTATTTTGACTGGACTTCCCTCACCTATTGTAAGTAGGGACCGTCATCATGAAATGGCTATAGCCTGAGCAGCTATATACAATATTTAGTTGTGAGGAGAACCCTATATAAAGCATAGAGAGGCCCTCTGTAAAGAACACTAATTGGAGTCAATTGAAGACTATAAGTATTTTAGTTAAGACAGGTATGGGTAGGAGATAAACATAGGTGACATCTGCAGCACTTGAGTAATAAACAATATTACAAAAAAAGAGAAAAGAACAACAGAAAAATATACATGTCAGATGTAGATACGGGAACCAGTAGACATCTCACAGGAAACTAGGACATTCAGGATGAGTGACGTCTAGATGACTTCCGAGATTGACGTTGTGAGAGAGGTGGCATCCCATCCACAGAGGGCAAATGATGCAGGATTGAAGATTGAGGGCGAGACACACTGGAGAACAGGTCTTAGTTCAAGTCCTTGTGGAATGCTTCCCATTCTGGAAGAGGTATAGGAGTCAAATTCAAAGCTTGAAAGAAGGATGATTAGCCCACAGGAGACCTTAGTTTAGCGACGACATCTCCTTGACGTACCATTAAAGAAAAAGGGAATCCCCACCTATAGGAATCCGTTTAGCTTGCAAAACAGAAAGTAAAGGCTTCAAGGTAGGCTGGGTTCACATCACGTTTTCTCCCATACGGGAGAGCATACGGCAGGGGAGAGCTAAAACCTTGCGCTCCCCTATGCCTTCGTATGTGCTCCTGTATGTAATTCATTTCAATGAGCCGGCCGGAGTGGAACATTTGGTCCAGCTGGCTCATTTTTGCGCCGTATGCGCTTTTTCCCCGGACCTAAAACTGTGCTCAACCACGGTTTTAAGTCTGGCTGTAAAAGCGCATGCGGCGCAAAAATGAGCCGGCCGGACCGAACATTTTACTCCAGCTGGCTCATTGAAATGAACTACATACGGGAGCGCATAGAAAGGCATGCGGGAGCGCAAGGTTTTAGCTCCCCCCTGCCTTATGTGAACCCAGCCGTAGACCGTTGTTGCAGAGTCCTCAGAGAGAGATCAGGAAAAGGTTGTAGTTTAATATCCAAGTAATTGACCTCTGAAAGCATACATGCCTTTCTCATGTTTTCTTCTTTCTGGGCATAATAATGCAACCTGCAGAGAACATCCCTAGGGCTACGTGGGTCAGAACTTTTTGCACGTAATGCATGATTAGCCCTGTCCATAGCAATCATGTTGGTAGGGGGATTGCCCAATATGTTGTTAAATATAACTGAAAGAAGACCCTTCACATGTATATTATTTCTGTGGTTTCTATTTTCAAGATCATCAAGGTTAGTAGACAAAGAGTGCAGCGTTTGAGTGTGAAACTGTACCATAGGTTGTAAATCAGTGACAGCACTGTGAGGAGATTCCTTTGAGAGAATTCAGAGACTTTAGACTGCAACTGTTGAACATTAGAGTGTACACATTTCACGTCCTTCCTCTAGGACTTTTTTTTAGATCTGCAGCAAGTGCAGACATGTCAGATTTCGTAGGTAGTAAAGATAATAATGCTTGAAGTTCCTGATGTGCTCCCAAAATCTGTGTAGCTACTTCCGGGCAGAAAGGAGGAGAAGGGACCGGATCGGTCTTAGCAGATGTATTTGAGATCTTTTGACGTACTGTATACACACTAGAGCCAGAATGCCAGGTGTAAAGGAAGAGAAGCCCTTGCTGGGATATTAAGAGGGAGTTTTTAGCAGCTTCTTCTTGGCAGGAGGGCTGCTCTTCCAGGGCAAAGCTCTCATGGGACAGAGGTCATCAGAATCTAATGGGGGAAGATTTAATATTAGAGGGAGATACTGGTGAACCAAGGCTAGGAGATCTCCTAGAGGTGATTGCACTAGGAGAGAGGGATGCATGGCCCTGTAGGTCTGAGGAAGGCTGTTTAGATGATTCTGCAGGAGGAGAGAGCATATACTGTAGAGAGGAGCCCTATGAATCTGCTTCAGAGGATCGCAAGACCGGAGCTGATGTCCTTTGCTGTGAAGCACCCTTTGCGCAGGCTGTGTGGGAGTCCCAGAGAGAGCAGGCCCCGACTTGCTTACAGGAGCTGATTGTGGGAGATAGCTGGGGTGGCAAAATGGGGTAATCGCCGGGGTGTTTGTCTGTGATGTCGGGATCCTTCAGCGTGCTTTCAACGTCGGGACCTCCACATTACCAGTATTACCCATAGAACGCCGCTCAGGATGGAGCTCTGCTCAGAAACGTCCAACCACAAGTGCGCCAAACCTTGCCCCCGTGATACCCCTATATTTTACTTGATTTATCATGCGACACATTTTTTATATGGGTTTTTTAAATGTTTTTTCTATATGGTATTTTTATCCTGTTATATCGAAAGTGGAATGTATGTATTTCTTCATCTAGAGAACTCTTGGTGGATCTGAGGAAGGTATGAGTTAGTATCGAAATGTGTCATCCCTACTGTAAAAAGCAAAAATAGAGTATATGTTGTCCTTTTTGTGTCAAAGATATGAGCAGCACCTCCTAGACCAGTTTTTTGCTTGTTTTTCCACCATTTTGTATCAGCTTCTTCCCGGAGTTTGATTTTGGTCAGAGTGCAGCAGCCATCCTATACTTGACCGATTTTACTATCACAACAGAGTTGCACACTACAGTGTAACAACTCAACAGGTCAGTATATCACTTTGATGTGGTGGAGCGTGCACACTAGAGATGTATGAATCAAATCGGACGAAGTCGAATTCATTCCGAATTTCATGAAAAATTTGAATCGGAATAAATACGAATTTTGCAGCTAAATCAAAAAATAGCAACAGGGAACCTTTTACAAAAAATTGCATTAAAACTCTAACAACAAAACATCTTTATGGATTGCACACGCCCAATATTCACAAGAACACATTCCTTAGTCACAATATATTGCACTCGTGAGTTCCGATCTCCAGCATCAAAATGAAAAGGAAACCATTATAGTTGTGTATCCTGTCACATGTACAATTAGTTCCTACCTGTTTCCTTTGCCATCAATCTTCAGGGACCATAGTTAGTGGCTTGTTCACCTGTGCCACTTTGTGTGTGTGTGCGGCTCTGGTGGCGACCGTACACTGAACTCAGGAGTCAGGTGACTAGAGGGGTGGAACACGAGTTTACTACGTCAGGAGCTATTCCACGCCTCGTTCTGACTCTGGGAATCCTAGATACCATCCGGCTTGCATGTCAGCACATCAGCAACATCAGCACTAATATAAGGCTGATGTTAATGCAGAACCAGAGCTATGCAGGTAAACTATTATAGTACTCATTTCCTATGCAATTCTATGTAGCTGAGAATAGATTTAACAATATATGCGTAGTTAGATGATACAGCTCCCCCCTGCTGATACAGCTCCCCCCTCCCCTAATACATAGAGAAATATGTATTATGTTAACAAGCCACGCTTGATGTCTCAGACCCAACTAACTGGAATCTGTCTCTAACCTGTATACTATTATATCACAAAAGGAGCAGGTGAAATACATTTATCGACAGCGCGGCACTACTATCCCTTCGGGTGCAGAACGATGATGACACGGCAATACATTTATCACCTAACACATATACCTGGTGAAATACATTTTAGCAAATATACCCAAGGATTAGATGAAGCATGTGTATGATATAAAATCATTTAATCCTTTTGGTCTCACCGTATTCAACTGTATATTGTATATTCAACAACACTTTCATCAATATCAGGAGGCTTTCTGTCGCTATAGCCCCTATAGAGGCTCTCTGTAGCCCAGAAATAGCCGTTTTTAATAGCAATTCTCCAACAAATTTATTCTGATCAAACACAGAATAAATTTCGGCGAATTGGCTGAATCAAATTTTTCAAAAATTCGCTCATCTCCACACCAGTTTATATACGATACCAGGGAGTGCCCTCTGTTTTCCTTTTCCTTTCCCAATACTTTCTTGGTTATTGAGGGGGAAGGTATGTCCTTTTTGCTACAGCAAAGGACGATCCCAGAGCTATATCTCACAATAGATATATCTAATATACAGAATCTTCCATAAGTGAGTACACCTTTCATATCTATGCAAATATTTTATCAAAGGGATATTCTGGGATTTCATTTTATTTGACTATGCTACAGGGGCTGTAAAGTTAGTGTAGTTCATAATATAGTGTCTGTACCTATGTTTCATTGTGGTCTTGGAATTCTTCTGTGATTTTTGCCCCAAGGTTTATTTTTAACAGCAAACAGAATGAGTGCCATCCCAGGTTTTCCCATGTTGCAAAGTACACTGGTCTATTGCATTGAAGGGATTGCAGGTGTGTTTCAATGGGTGGGGTGGCTGAAGTGTGGGAAGGAGAAAAGTGACTTCACACTTACTAACAAGCAATCATGGGATTTGTAGTTTAACCCCTTGGGGATGGAGGGCTTTCCAGTTTTGCACTTTTGTTTTTTTCTCCTTACCATTTAACCTGTTGGGGACGAAGGGCGTATGCATACGCCCTTGCGTCCTGGTACTTAAGGACGAAGGGCGTATCCATACGCCCGTGGGAATTTCGGACCCCGCCGTGCGCCGGGCGGGGATCGGGCCGGGGTGACTGCTGATATCTATCAGCAGGCACCCCTTGCAAATGCCCAGGGGGGTCATTAGACCCCCCCATGTCGGCGATTGGCGCAAATCGCAAGTGAATTCACACGCGCCGATTCCGAGTCATTACGGGTCTATGGTGACCCGGTGACCCGGAATAGAAGGGGGATCGCGGGTGTCTAAGACACCCACGATCCCCCTAAAGCGATAGGAGTGAGGTGGCACTGGTGCCACCCCTCCTATCCCTGCTATTGGTGGTCTAGACGCGACCACCAATAGGAGATCAGGGGCGGAGGGGTTTACTTTCGTTTTCCCCATCCTGCCCTCCCAAAATAGGCGGGGCAGAACAGGGAAAACGAAGAGGAGCGGCGCCGGAGTCCACTTACCCCTCCGGAGGCAGCGGAGCGACGGGGATCGGCGGGCGGCGACGGAGATCTGCGGCGGCGTGCGGCAGAAGAGGACGGCTCCCGGATGCGACGGAAGCCGGTGAGTAGTTGCATAGCAACATCTAGAGGACTACAGTCTGAGACCACTATAGTGGTCTCTAGACTGTAGCCCTCCAGATATTGCAAAACTACAACTCCCTGCATGCTCAGACAGCTGTTTGCTGTGTGGGCATGCTGGAATTTGTAGTTTTGCAACAGCTGGAGGTCTGCAGTTTAGAGACCACTGCACAGTGATCTCTATGCTGTCCTCTAGATCTTGCAAAACTACAACTCCTAGCATGCCCACACCGCTGTTTGCTGTCTGGGCATGCTGGGAGTTGTAGTTTTGCAACATCTGGAGGTCCACAGTTTGGAGATCACTGTTCAGTGGTCTCTAAATTGTAGCACTCCAATGTTGCAAAACTACAAATTCCAGCATGCCCACACAAAAAACAGCTGTCTCGGCATGCTGGGAGTTGTAGTTGCGTACCTCTAGCTGTTGCATAACTACATCTCCCTGCATGCCCTTCTGTGATCAGTCATGCTGGGAATTGTAGTTTTGCAACAGCTGGAGGCACACTGGTTGGAAAATACCGAGTTAGGTAACAGAACCTAACTCAGTATTTTCCAACCAGTGTGCCTCCAGCTGTTTCAAAACTACAACTCCCAGCATGTACTGACAGACCGTGCATGCTGGGAGTTGTAGTTTTGCAACAGCTGGAGGCTCACTGGTTGGAAAATACTGAGTTAGGTAACAGAACCTAACTGAAGGTTTTCCAACCAGTATGCCTCCAGCTGTTGCAAAACTACAACTCCCAGCATGTACTGACAGACCGTGCATGCTGGGAGTTGTAGTTTTGAAACAGCTGGAGGTCCCCCCCCCATGAGAACGTACAGGGTACATTCACACGGGCGGGTTTACAGCAAGTTTCCTGCTTCAAGTATGAGCTGCGGCAAATTTTCGCCGCAGCTCAAACTCCTAGCGGGACCCTCACCGTAACCCGCCAGTGCGAATGTACCCTAAAAACACTACACTACACTAACACCTAATAAAGAGTAAAACACTACATAAACACCCCCTTACACTGTCCCCTCCCCCCCCCAATAAAAATGAAAAACTTATTGTACGGCAGTGTTTCCAAATCGGAGCCTCCAGCTGTTGCAAAACAACAACTCACAGCATTTCCGGACAGCCACTGACTGTCCAGGCATGCTGGGAGTTTAGCAACAGCTGGAGGCACCCTGTTTGGGAATCACTGGCGTAGAATACCCCTATGTCCACCCCTATGCAATCCCTAATTTAGTCCTCAAATGCGCATGGTGCTCTCTCACTTTGGAGCCCTGTCGTATTTCAAGGAAACAGTTTAGGGCCACATATGGGGTATTTCTGTACTCAGGAGAAATTGCACTACAAATTTTGGGGGGCTTGTTCTCCTTTTACCCCTTATGAAAAGGAAAAGTTGGGGTCTACACCAGCCTGTTAGTGTAAAAAAAAAATTTTACACTAACATGCTGGTGTTGCCCTTTACTTTTTATTTTCACAAGAGGTAAAAGGAAAAAAAGACCCCCAAAATTTGTAACGCAATTTCTCCTGAGTACGGAAATACCCCATACGTAGGCGTAAAATACTCTGCGGGCGCACAACAAGGCTCAGGAGTGCATTTGATGCCGAAATTGGTGATTTGCACAGGGGTGGCTGATTTTACAGCGGTTCTGACATAAACCCCAAAAAATAAATACCCACATGTGACCCCATTTTGGAAACTACACCCCTCATGTAATGTAATAAGGGGTATAGTGAGCATTTACGCCCCACAAGTGTCTGACAGATTTTTGGAGCAGTGGTCCGTGAAAATGAAAAATGTTCCAAAGATCTGTCAAACGCCAGTAGGGTGTAAATGCTCACTGTACCCCTTATTACATTCTGTGAGGGGTGTAGTTTCCAAAATGGGGTCACATGTGGGGGTGTCCACTGTTCTGACACCACGGGGGCTTTGTAAACGCACATGGCCCCCGACTTCCATTCCAAGCAAATTATCTCTCTAAAAGCTCAATGGCGCTCCTTCTCTTCTGAGCATTGTAGTTCGCTCGCAGTGCACTTGACGTCTAAACATGGGGTATTTCCATACTCAGAAGAAATGGGTATACAAATTTTGGGGGGCATTTTCTCCTATTACCCTTTGTAAAAAAGTAAAATTTGGCAAAAAAACAGCATTTTAGTGGAAAATTTTTTTTTTTCATTTACACATCCGACTGTAACAAAAAGTTGTCAAACACCTGTGGGGTCTTAAGGCTCACCGGACCCCTTGTTACGTTCCTTGAGGGGTGTCGTTTCCATAATAGTGTGCGATGTGTTTTTTTTTGCTGTCCTGGCACCATAGGGGCTTCCTAAATGGGACATGCCCCCAAAAACCATTTCAGAAAAACTCACTCTCCTAAATCCCATTGTTGCTCCTTCGCTTCTGAGCCCTCTACTGCGCCCACCGAACACTTTACATAGACATATGAGGTATTTTCTTACTCTAGAGAAATTGGGTAACAAATTTTGAGAGGATTTTTTTCCTTTTACCCCTTGTAAAAATTCAAAAACTGGGTCTACAAGAACATGCGAGTGTAAAAAAATGAAGATTTTGAAATTTCTCCTTCACTTTGCTGCTATTCCTGTGAAACACCTAAAGGGTTAACACACTGACTGAATATCATTTTGAATACTTTGAGGGGTGCAGTTTTTATAATGGGGTCATTTATAGACCCTTCAAATCCACTTCAAACCTGAACTGGTCCCTGAAAAATTCCGATTTTGAAAATTTTGCGAAAAATTGGAAAATTGTTGCTGTACTTTGAAGCCCTCTGGTGTCTTCCAAAAGTAAAAACTCATTAATTTTATGATGCAAACCTAAAGTAGACATATTTTATATGTGAATCAATATATAATTTATTTGGAATATCCATATTCCTTATAAGCAGAGAGCTTCAAAGTTAGAAAAATGCAAAATTTTCAAATTTTTCATGAAATTTTTGAATTTTTCACCAAGAAAGGATGCAAGAACCGCCGAAAATTTACCACTAACATAAAGTAGAATATGTCACGAAAAAACCATCTCGGAATCAAATTTATAAGTAAAATCATCCCAGAGTTATTAATGCTTAAAGTGACAGTGGTCAGATTTGCAAAAAATGCTCCCGTCCTTAGGGTCATAATGGGCTCCGTCCCCAAGGGGTTAAAAACCATAACCCTATCAACTTTGCATCTAAAAATCCATATGATGGCTTCTTTTTTGTGCCACCAATTCTACTTCATAATGACATCAGTCATTTTACCCAAAAATCTATGGCAAAACGGAAAAAAAAATCAATGTGCGACAAAATTGAAGAAAAAATGCCATTTTGTAAATTTTGGGGGCATCCGTTTCTACACAGCACATTTTTCAGTAAAAATGACACATTATCTTTATTATGTAGGTTCATACAATTAAAATGGTACCCTACTTATATAGATTTGATTTTGTCGTACTTTTGGAAAAAATCATGACTACATACAGGAAAATGTATGCGTTTAAAATTGTTATCTTCTGATCCCTATAACTTTTTTATTTTTCTGGGTCGGTATGAGGGCTAATTTTTTGTGCCGTGATCTGAAGTTTTAAGCGGTACCATTTATGCCTTTTTAATCACTTTTTATTCATTTTTTCATGATGTAAAAAGTGACCAAAAATACGCTATTTTGGACTTTGGCATTTTTTTGCGCGTACCCCATTGACCGTGCGGTTTAATTAACGATATATTTTTATAATTCTGACATTTTCGCACACGTCAATAGCATATATGTTTATTTTTATTTGCACAGTTTATTGGGAAATGGGGGGTTATTCCAACTTTTATTAGGGAAGGGGTTAAGTGATCTTTATTCACTTTTTTTTTCCACTTTTTTTTTTGCAGTGTTATAGCTCCCATAGGGTCTATAACACTGCACACACTGATCTTTTACATTGTTCAATGGTTTCTCATAGGAAACCATTGATCAATGATTCTGCCGCTTGACTGCTCCTGCCTGGATCTCAGGCACTGAGCAGTCATTCAGTGATCGGACAGTGAGGAGGCAGGTAGGGACCCTCCAGCTGTCCTGTAAGCTGTTTGGGATGCCGCGATTTCACCGCGGTGATCCCGAACAGTTCCCTGAGCTAACCGGCAGTGCTTTACTTTCATTTTTGACGCGCCGTCCAACTTTGAACGCTGTGCCTAAAGGATTAATAGCGCGTGGCACTGCGATCAGTGCCACTCGCTATTAGCCACGGGTCCCGGCCATTGTTAGAGGCATGGCCCCGCGTTATAGAAAGAGAGTGGGCTGAGGGCATATAGGTATGTCCTCCGTCCCCAAGGAGTTAAGGGAACAAACTCCAACAGGAAATAACCAGTTCACAAAAAGATAACCTCACATTTATAGTAATCTAACAACATAGCCATCTATCCCCAAGACAAGCGCGGATCCTTCCTAAGCATAGGTATTGCTGTCTGGCAGATACGTACTAAAATCACCTTATGGTGTATAACCACTTTAAAGTTTATATGGGACAACAATGAAGAAATGACACTCTGCAACAATGTAAAGTTGTGAATGCAAAGCCTGTATAACAGTTTTTAATGTTGCTGTCCCCTCAAAATAACTCAAAACAAAGTAATTAATGTCTAAACTTCGGCAACAAAAGTAAATACACTCCTAAGTGGAAATGTCCAAATATCGCCCAATAGGCCATCCCTAGTGTCATTTAACTCATTAGTGTTATAGTCTTCGGTTTGTGTGAGGAACTGGTGTCTTAAATGTGGTGAGTGGAACCTGTCCTGTGTACTGCAGTTTCACAGGACAGATTCTATTCAGAACAGGCCTTGCCATGGTTGACCAAAGAAACTGAGTACACGTGCACAGCAGGGCTGCGTGGAAGACGGAGAGCTTCATTATGATGGTTTCCCCCTTTTTTTTACCTGCAAAAACACAGAAAAACTGCTGCTGCTTTTTCCTGTGTTATGGTAATTTTGGGCATTTTTTTCTTGTGCTTTTGCCTTCTCTGGAAACTTAGCCTTAGTCCTCCCCTGGTCCTTAAGTCCCCCCTTCAACACTCCTGGTCCTTCTCCACTATTCCAATTTTCTGCACCCCCTACCCCCCCCAGTCCCCTTCACACTCCTCTGCCCCCTTTACCAAACCCACACTAACTTTACCTCATCCCCCACCCGACCCCCCCAAACAACCTCACTTCAGTCCCCCATGCCCTCCTGGTCCTTCTCCACTACACTTTTCTTCACCAACCCCACCCCCAGTTCCCCCCATATTAGATTGGCAGTACAGTTCCCCCACATTAGGTTGGCAGTACAATTCCCCCACATTAGATGCAGTATAGTTCCCACATTAGGTGCAGTACAGTTCCCCCGCATTAGGTGCAGTACAGTTCCCCCACATTAGGTGCAATACAGTTCCCCCACATTAGGTGCAGTATAGTTCCCCAACACTAGGTTCAGTATGGTTCCCCCGCATTAGGTGCAGTACAGTTCCCCCGCATTAGGTGCAGTGATGTTCGCCCACATTAAGTGCAGTTCAGTTCCCCCACATGAGGTTGGCAGTACGAATTTCATGAAACATTCGATTTGCAACGAATACAGCCGCGATTCTATCGCACGAATCGCTTCATTAAACTCCATTTTACAGCATTCCAGGCTATTGTAGAGCTAAGATGGCGGATCCACATGTGAGTACATGGGGCAGGGGATTATGGGAGGGTGGGAAACAGCGGCGGGGATGAAGGTAGGCGGGCTGACCCTGAATCACATGTGAGATGCAGCCTATCAGTGTTCACTGACCCCTGTGATGTCACAGCCCCTCTATAATCAGCGACCATCTTGCCTCTCTTCAGTTCATCTATGCACTCAGATGGAGAGGACGAGACTGTGTGTGTGTGAATAGCTCATACCACAGAGTTACACTGCAACTGCTAGTCACATCAGCATTAGGGAAAGGCAGGAGTGCAGAGTGCTTTGCTGTTACTCTGAGAAGGATCATTGATAGCTAAACCTCCTATTCACGTTATTGAGCATTGCAGCAGAGAGGGGCAGATAGCTGTCAGCTGCCTCATACAGATCTCCAAGCTGCCTGAACTTTCTGAAGCATCTCATTTCCTAATTTTTCAGCTCTATTGAGTTTTTTTTTCTCCACAAATCTTCTGCTGCTCAGAATTGTGTGACAGAGTGCAATTTAGGGTTTAATCCCTGCATATTTTTTTGTGGTGCTGCACTGTTGGGTCAGCTGCTGTTCAGAAATAAGTCATATTAGTGTGGATTTTAGTGCCTTTTTACCATTTTTCACCTGTTACTCTGTCTCTGTGCTAAATTCAGTGTTAAACCACGCGTTATACACCTGCCGGTGTATTAAATAATTTTTTTTTTTCCTGAGTACAAATACGCTTAACAGTGGCCTTATCATTGCAACGGGGCCTACATACTAGCAAATAGCATACCATATACTACCTTTTTTTCTGTCTCTGTGCTAAATTCAGCGTTATACCACACGTTATACACCTGCTGGTGAATTAAAGAAATTTTTTTCCTGAGTAAAAATACGCTTAACAATGGCCTAATCATTGCAAAGGGCCTAAATACAAGCAAATAGCGTACCATATACCACCTTTTTTTCTGTCTCTGTGCTAAATTCAGTGTTATACCACACATTATACACCTACCGGTGTATTAAAGAATTTTTTTTTTTCCTGAGTGCAAATACGCTTAACAGTGGCCTTATCATTGCAAAGGGCCTAAATACAAGCAAATAGCGTACCATATACTACCTTTTTTTCTGTCTCTGTGCTAAATTCAGTGTTATACCACACTTTATACACCTGCCGGTGTATTAAATTAAAAAAAAGTTTTTCCTGAGTACAAATACGCTTTTTCAGTGGCATTATCATTGCAAAGGGCCTACATACAAGCAAATAGCGTACCATATACCACCTTTTTTTTCTGTCTCTGTGCTAAATTCAGTGTTATACCACACTTTATACACCTGCCGGTGTATTAAAGAAAAACATTTTTTTCCTGAGCAAAAATACGCTTAACAGTGGCCTTATCATTGCAAAGGGCCTAAATACAAGCAAATAGCGTACCATATACTACCTTTTTTTCTGTCTCTGTGCTAAATTCAGTGTTATACCACACGTTATACACCTGCCGGTGTATTAAAGAAAAACATTTTTTTCCTGAGCAAAAATACGCTTAACAGTGGCCTTATCATTGCAAAGGGCCTAAATACAAGCAAATAGCGTACCATATACTACCTTTTTTTCTGTCTCTGTGCTAAATTCAGTGTTATACCACACGTTATACACCTGCCGGTGTATTAAAGAAAAATAACTTTTTTTCTGAGTACAAATACGCATTTTCAGTGGCATTATCATTGCAAAGGGCCTACATACAAGCAAATAGCGTACCATATACCACCTTTTTTCTGTCTTTGTGCTAAATTCAGTGTTATACCACAAGTTATACACCTGCCGGTTTATTAAAGGAAAAAAAAGGTTTTCCTGCGTAAAACTACGCTTAACAGTGGCCTTATTATTGCAAAGGGCCTACATACAAGCAAATAGCGTACCATATACTACCTTTTCTTCTGTCTCTGTGCTAAATTCAGTGTTATACCACACGTTATACACCTGCCGGTGTATTAAAGAGAAAAAAGTTTTTCCTGAGTAAAAATACGCCTTTTCAGTGGCATTATCATTGCAAAGGGCCTAAATACAAGCAAATAGCGTACCATATCCAACTTTTTTCTGTCTCTCTGCTAAATTCAGTGTTATACCACACGTTATACACCTGCCGGTGTATTAAAGATTTTTTTTTTTCCCGAGTACAAATACGCTTTTTCAGTTGCATTATCATTGCAAAGGGCCTAAATACAAGCAAATAGCGTACCATATACTACCTTTTTTTTCTATCTCTGTGCTAAATTCAGTGTTATACCACACATTATACACCTGCCAGTGTATTAAAGAAAAAACAGTTTTTCCTGAGTAAAAATACGCTTAACAGTGGCCTTATCATTGCAAAGGGCCTACATACTAGCAAATAGCATACCATATACTACCTTTTTTTCTGTCTCTGTGCTAAATTCAGTGTTATACCACACGTTATACACCTGCCAGTGTATTAAAGAAAAAAATGTTTTTCCTGGGTACAAATATGCTTTTTCAGTGGCATTATCATTGCAAAGGGCCTACATACAAACAAATAGCGTACCATATACCACCTTTTTTTCTGTCTCTGTGCTAAATTCAGTGTTATACCACACGTTATACACCTACTGGTGTATTAAAGAAAATAAATTTTTTCCTGAGTACAAATACACTTCACAGTGGCCTTATCATTGCAAAGGGCCTAAATACAAGCAAATAGCGTACCATATACTAACTTTTTTTCTGTCTCTGTGCTAAATTAAGTGTTATACCACACATTATATACCTGCCAGTGTATTAAAAAAAAAAAAAGGGTTTCCTTCGTAAAAATACGCTTAACAGTGGCCTTATCATTGCAAAGGGCCTAAATACAAGCAAATAGTGTACCATATACTACGTTTTTTTCTGTCTCTGTGCTAAATTAAGTGTTATACCACACGTTATACACCTACCGGTGTATTAAAGAAAAAAAAAAGTTTTTCCTGCGTACAAATACGCTTAACAGTGCGCTCATCATTGCAAAGGGCATACATACAACCAAGTTGTGTACTATTTAGTAACTGTTATTCTGTCTAGGGCATATATACTTTGAAAGGACAACTGTAAGTAATCGCCTGCTGCTGTTCTATACCCTCATAAACGCACTAAGTATGTCAGGAAGGGAAGTGCCAGGGCGTGCACAGAGAAGGGGCAGAGGCCTACATACATCAGGCACAGTTGGCAGCAGACTTGGGGCGGGTGGCAGCAGGAGTCGCAGCAATAGGCCTGAGCTCCCGTTAACACCCAGCGGTCGTGTCATCGACCCATCTCTCCTCGTCAATTGGTTTGCACACTCATCCCCATCATCACAAGCGACATCTGACAACCCCAGTCAAGAGTCGGTGGGTTCCTCAGACACAACCCTCAGTTGGCATGGCCCAGGAGCAGTCCCCGTAATCCCATTGCCTTTGTCCTATGCTGTTCCCTCTCCCAAAGAAGTATCTCATGCTTTGGGTTCAGCTCCACTATTTCGCGAGGACGATGTAATAGAGGACAGTCAGCATCTAATGGGCAGCCAAGAATGTGAGGAGACATGCGTCCCTTGCTCCGCAAGGCGGCCAAGTAGTGATGCGGAGAGTGACGATGTTTCAATTGTTCAGGGTCCTGAGGCAGACACTGTTGTGGAACACGAGGTAGCACAGTTGGCAATCAGCGTGGTGGTGGCAGTAGTGGAAATTCAGGAGCCAAACGTGCCAGGAGGAGACCACCTGCTTTGCGGCAAGCTACCATTCAGGGAGGTAGTGGAACAGGGGTTCCTGGAGACGGCGCCAATAGCAGTGAAATAGTGCGAACTGTGGGTGGGAAAATCAGCTTCTCTGCGATGTGGTTGTTCTTCATAAAGAATCCGGAGGACCTTAGCATAGTCACATGCAAAATCTGTGGGCAGAAAGTGAAGCGTGGCCAGGATCCCAATCTCGGCACCACGGCCCTGCCTCAACACATGATTCTCCACCATAAAGCGGCCTGGGATAACCGTGGCTCCGAGGTAGTGGTCCAGCCTGCCGCATCACTCAGTGGCCATCCGCTCCCTCCGTCATCCAGCCAAGGCTCCACCACCTCAGCCGAAGGGAGCATTGTGTCAAACCCTCCTTCTTGCGCTCCTGCTTCCTCCGCTCGTAGTCAGCCATTCCAGCAACAATCGATCGGCGAAGCTATGTCCAAGAGACAACAGTATGCGCCCACTCATTCAACGGCGCAGAAGTTGAATGTGCTCCTGTCCAAGTTGCTGGTGTTGCAGTCCCTCCCTTTCCAACTGGTGCACTCTGCAGCTTTCAGGGAATTGATGGCTTTTTCCGAGCCGAGGTGGAGAGTCCCAAGCAGTCATTTCTTTTCGAAGAAGGCAGTACCAGCTCTGCATAAGTTTGTACAAGAGAAGGTAAGCCAGTCCTTGAGCCTGTCGGTCTGTTCAAAAGTGCACGGCAGCGCCGACGTGTGGAGCTGTAACTACGGGCAGGGACAATACATGTCTTTTACGGCCCACTGGGTAAATGTTGTTCCTGCACAGCCACAACAGCAACTTGGACAGGTCACACCGCTTCCTCCTCCACGCTCTCGCTCCCAGGCAGTTGGTCCTTTTACAGTGTGCGCCTCCTCCTCCTCCCCCGTGTCCTCGGCCTCCACTGCACATCCAAATCTCGGTGGCCCTTCATCGTACCACGTGTGTAGGGCACAGCGGTGTCAAGCTGTCCTTCACATGGTTTGCCTTGGCGAATGGAGTCACACAGGGGAGGAAGTGCTGAAGTTTATTAGGGAAGAAATCCGAGTATGGCTTACTCCATGAAATCTGGAAATGGGAACCATGGTGACCGACAATGGGAAGAACATTGTGGCCGCGCTGCGACAAGGAAGTGTGAACCATTCGCCCTGCATGGCACACGTGTTGAATCTGGTTGTCAAGAAGTTCATCAAGTCTTCACCCCATTTGCAAGACGTCCTGACAATAGCAAGGAAACTGTGCATGCACTTCAGCCACTTGTACACCGCCAAGCACACTTTGCTTGAGCTGCAGCGTCAGAACGGTATCCCACAACATAGTCTCATTTGTGACATTGCCACACATTGGAATTCCACCCTCCATATGTTGGACAGACTATACGAACAAAGAAAAGCCATCACAGATTTTCTGATGATACAAGCAGATAGGAGTACTCCCCTGTGTAACTTCAATGTGAACGAGTGGCAGCTCATACGTGACACCTGCCGTTTGCTGAGGCCCTTTGAGGAAGCCACATTTTTTTTAGTCGCTCGAATTACGCCATGAACGACGTAATTCCACTCCAACTCTTTACATTTACAGAGGACCCAGACACACCGTGGAAGTATGCAGTGGAGATGGAGGCAGGTAGTCCCAGTGAGTCACTGTCACAAATGGCACGATGCATGCTGAGTTGCTTGCGTAGTGACCCCCGAATTGTCAAAATTCGTCAGCGTGATGACTTCTGGATCTCCACCTTATTAGACCCTTGCTACTAGCCCAGAATGGGGGCCTTTTTTACACCCAATGAGAGGGAGGACAACCTACAGGGAGCTTCTACGTAGTCGGTTGGCCGATGACTATCGGCCACATGGTCCATCCACTCGCAGGTCAGACTCGGGGGGCCCTGTGCGCTTACCTTCCACTGCCACGACTGCTGGGGAGGAGATGGGTGGCAGGAGAAGTACCGACTCAATCAGCAGCAGCCTGAGTCTACAGTCGCTGATGAGTAGCTTCCTTCAGCCGCATAGTGAAGCTACTCATCAGCAGCAGGTGGACATGGAGCAGGACCTGAACCAGCAGGTTATGGCTTACCTCGACATGACCCTGCCAACAACCGTTGAAGATCCGCTGGACTTCTGGGCAGCCAAACTCGATTTATGGCCGCAACTAGCGGAGTTTGCCCTGGAAAAGCTGTCCTGCCTGGCCGGTAGTGTGCCATCAGAGCGGGTGTTTAGTGCGGCCTGGGCCATAGTCACCCCAAGGCGAACTCGTCTGTCCACTAAAAATGTGGAGAGACTGATGTTTGTCAAGATGAATCAGGGATGGATCAGCCATGATTTCCAGCCACCATTGGCAGATGGGTCTGAGTAGATTGACCATGCTCCTACAACAAAACGTTCTCTATTGTGGTTGGTTATGAAACCCTCCAGGGCAGATCTGGGGATTATACGGCCCGCTTGACACATACGGCCCTTTGATTGGCTCTGACCGGCTTGCGCTGATTGGGGGACAACTATGCTGCCTAATCTGCGGGACATTTATGCTGCCTAATCTGGGGGACAAGTATGATCCTAATCTGGGGGACATCTATGCTGCCTAATCTGGGTGACAACTATGCTGCCTACTCTGGGGGACAAGTATGCTCCTAATCTGGGGGACATCTATGCTGCCTAATCTGGGTGACATCTATGCTGCCTAATCTGGGGGACAAGTATGCTCCTAATCTGGGGGACATCTCTGCTGCCTACTCTGGGGGACATCTCTGCTGCCTAATCTGGGTGACATCTATGCTTCCTAATCTGGGTGACATCTATGCTGCCTAATCTGGGGGACAACTATGCTCCTAATCTTGGGTACATTTATGCTGCCTACTGTGGGGGACAAGTATGCTCCTAATCTGGGGGACATATATGCTGCCTAATCTGGGTGACATCTATGCTGCCTAATCTGGGTGACATCTATGCTGCCTACTCTGGGGGACAAGTATGCTCCTAATCTGTGGGACAAGTATGCACCTAATCTGGGTGACAACTATGCTCCTAATCTTGGGGACATCTATGCTGCCTAATCTGGGTGACATCTATGCTGCCTAATCTAGGGGACAACTATGCTCCTAATCTGGGGGACATCTATGCTGCCTAATCTGGGGAACAACTATGCTCCTAATCTGGGTTACATCTATGCTGCCTAATCTGGGGGACAACTATGATCCTAATCTGGGGGACATCTATGCTGCCTAATCTGGGGGACATCTATGCTGCCTAATCTGGGGGACAACTATGCTCCTAATATGGGGAAAACTGAAGCTTCTGACCTTGGGCCTATAATTCTTTGAAGTTTAGCAGTAGCTAAATACATGCTTAATGCAAATGTAAACATTGATCTTTAAATGTAAGGGGTTATGAAAACCTCTTTGGTACTGCAAATGCATGCTCCAGACTCATTCTGTGTCTTTCAGGAACTACTTGCCTCCCTGGTGCCTCTGGCCTTAAATTTTTGCATGTTTAGCAGTAGCTAAATACATGCTTAATGCAAATTTCAACAATGATCGTTAAATTCTCGGCGCTCTGCCCGGGCCTTCTCGTACCCTGCCTGGGCCGATCCGATGACCTCACTAACTAACTCACTAACTAATCCAATTGCTTATAGCGACGGGCAGTGTGTACAAAGGCCAGGGACTTAATCAACGCCAGCTTATGACCCTCACTTACTGGTAATTCCTGGTAATTCCTGGCGTAGAAGAAGAACAAGTGGCACTGCTAGTAACCACAGGGTCTAAAAACAAAGGATACACTTTGGAGGTATACAACAGATAGGTACTTGCACATGGGGTCCCATCGGCGGTGCTAGGTGAAACAGAACGATATCAGTATTTAGTATTAGAGGCCCTGCCGCCAACCGGCCCACAAACGGCAGGGATAATAAACGGAATGCCAACAGCAAATTTTATGATATAACTGGAAACTTTTACTTGAACTTTTATGCAACAGTCTTTACAATTGTACAGTTTCTCTTGAGGTAACCGGGATGCAGGTTCCTCACAGGCTTTGCTGGGACTTGTAGATTTTAGCTTTAAGCAGGCCACTGTGCTACTAAGTATAAGATTTGAGTGGAATAGTAGTCACACAGGATTTGAAGGTTGAGCTTTATAACTCACAGTTTTAGTGACTGCTGGTTCTTTAGGCTTTGGCCTAGTTGAGATGAATGAAGATATGCTGATTGTGATTGCTTCATAGTCCGGAACTAAGAGAGAGAATTTACAGACTACAGCCCCTAATATACCAGGGGGGCTAGACTAATCCCATTGGTTGCAAAGCCTGTAAGTCTTGAACCCAGAGAACTATGGGTACATCACATGACATCATCACATGACCCTGGAAGGTCCTAAATATCAATACAACCATTATCATATACCACGTGACCTGGGTAGGTCCTATACATTTGTACACTATACAAAAATACATTTCTATGAGGCGACCAAGGGGCAAGCCCTGCAGGAGAGCCCTGTGTAATGGAGGGACTCTAGCTGAGGGGACTTTAGACAAGGACAGGACCAGGTCCTGTACCGGGACACCACAAATAGACCTAGGAATGCTTCCAACATTGCTGCAGGGGTTAAAGGGGTGGGGCATCAACCTGTCAGCGCTCAGACCTTATGTTGCACACTGCATAAACTGATAAACGTATTTGGTTCAGGTGGTGTCAAGTGTGTGTGGTGGCAACCAGGTGAGGAGTACAAAGACAAGTGTGTCTTGCCTACACTGAAGCATAGCGGTGTAAGTGTTACGTTTTGGGCCTGCATAAGTGCTGCTGGCTCTGGGGAGCAACCGTTCATGGAGAGAACTAATATCTACCAGATCTGTGAAGTCGTCATAGAGGAGTGGAAGGGGACTCCATTGGCAACCTATGAAGCTCTAGTTAACTCTGTCCAAGAGGCTCAAGGCAGTGCTGGAAAATAAATGGTGGCCACATAAAATATTGATATGGACCCAACTTGGACATTTCCTCTTAGGGGTGTATTCAATTTTGTTGCCAAGGTTTAGATATTAAAGGCTGTGTGTTGATTTTTTGAGGGGACACCAACATTTAACAGTTATACAGGCTGTGTACCCACTGCTTTACATTGTAGCATAGTGGCATTTCTTCAGTGTCACATGAAAAGATATAATAAAATATTTACAAAAATGTGATGATGTTAGATACTGGCCTGATTTGCTATTGTAAACCCCACCAGTTTTGTCAGGTTGCGTGCCAGATTGAAATTGAAAAACCCCGGCCAGTTCTCCGTTTTACAGATAAAACCCCAAAAGGGGCATGGTCATCAGGAAAAGGGGGCATCTTCTCTGAAAAGGGGCGTGTCACAACATTTTTTTAAAAATCCCAACTTATTTACTAAGGTTTCCACTGAAAAATGTGGATTTGAGCAATGGAAAACCTGACAGCTCAGAGCAGTTGTAAAACAAAAAGCAAAACGTAGGAAAAAGTGCAAAATATAGGGAAACCTTAGTAAATACAATGGAAAAATACTTTTAGGAAGTTAAAACCCACAAAGAAAACTATTCTCCACTCTTAGTAAATCAGGACCACTGTATGTACACAAATAGGGGGACATTCCTCATTAGGTGTCTATTATAGACATAGATCTACCCCTTTACACTGCTTGTCTAATTTAAACTCTTGCTCAAAATGTACAAAAGTTGCGCACATCCTTTGATACATTTTGCGCAAATATAGAAACACCCCCCCCTCGTTCTACTGTGCACTCCTTCTCTACCTCACACTTTACAGACCTGTGGAATTTTCCTGCGGTACACTGCTCACATACCTAGAAGTGCAAGAGCAGCAGTGTGTGCCGAACAAAACTCTGCACAATTGTAAAATCCTAAATCTTTATAAAGTACACAGAATGTCTGGGTTTTGCTAAACAATCTGTCCCCTTACCTCTACATCAGTGTTTACCAACGAAAATGCCTCCAAATGTTGCAAAACTTGGCATGCTGGGAGTTGCAGTTTTGCAAAAGCAGTTTTGAGTGTATGGAGCAGAGCTGAATGTGTCATTATGTGTATGCATGACCATGCACACACTCAGCTCTGCTGCATACACACAATCACACACTCAGCTCTTCTGCATACACATGATCACTCACTCAGCTCTGCTGCATACAAACAGTCAAACACTCAGCTCTGCAGCATACACGCAATCACACACTCAGCTCTGCTGAATACATACAGTCACACACCCAGCTCTGCTGCATTTACACAATCACACATTCAGCTCTGCTGCATTTACACAATCACACACTCAGCTCTGCTGCATACACATGATCACTCACTCAGCACTTCTGCATACGCACAATCACACTCTCAGCTCTGCTGCATACACACAATAACACACTCAGCTCTGCTACAGATACACAGTAACAAACTCAGTTCTGCTGCATTTACACAATTACACACTCAGCTCTGCTGTATTTACACAATCATACTTTCAGCTTTGCTGCATACACATGATCACACATACATAGACCTAACAGCAGTACCTCCTTCTCCCTCCCTGCACATACAGTGCTATTCTTAGCTGTACAGTGACCATGGTTACAGTCTACACAGGTGCAATCTCCTGCTCTCATCAAGAACAGCGGAGTTTGAATTTTACACAGTTCAAAGTTTGAACATTCTACCTCCTCATTGCCTCATAGCTGACCGGTCCCCTTCAGCTCCGCTGAGCTGCCAGGAAGTATTTCTGGATATTTTAGACTGGTGATCAGATTTGATTGCAGTGTTTAATGGGTTAATACTGGGCATCACCACGAACGGTGAGGTCCGGTATTAACCAGGGGTCACGGTCTCTCCAAAGTGCTGGGACATCACAGCTATTACTGGGGTGATCCTGATTTAGAGCAAAGTTTTACACGTCCTCTGTGCTGGTTTATTTTTGCGTAATTATTTTGTTACTTGCGCAAACTTTGAGCATCTACACTAAAAATACGCAGTTGATAGATTGAAGTACACTGCATATTTAGCTCTAAAGTAGATTGTAACTTAAAATTCCAGATGTGATCTTCTATAAAAATTTACGCAAAAAACATGCAAAATACGCAATTGCGCAAATTGCGCGATATATAATGATAAATCTCCCCCATTGGCCCTAATTTACTAAGAGTGGAGTGTAGTTTTCCTTGTGTTTTTTTTTTCACCAACAGATAATTTTCCACGGTTTACTAGGTATTTCCTGATACAATTTTTTTAAGACCAAGTACTAGTACCGATACTTTTTATTTTCCTTAAGGGTATGTTCACATGGGCAGATCCCCAGTGTATTTTATGCTTCAGATGCGCCGCTGAAGGGCTGCTATGTGGTACCTTTAAATGTGCCTGCTCAGAGTGGAAATATGCCGTTACGAGCAGAAACACTGAAGCGATGTGTGAGTCACAGCGTGTATGTGCAGTGCACATCGTGGCTGCTCTCGGCCTAGCTCATGGAGCAGGGGGAGCGGCCGCGCTGTGTGTGAGTACACCGCGCATGCACGGAGATTCGCACATTGCTTCAGTGTGTCTGCTTGTAGTGGTGTATTGCCACTCCAAGCAGGCACATATAAAGGCAGCATGTAGCAGTCCTTCAGCGCCAGATCCACAGCGTGTGACCATACCCTTAATGGTAAAAAGGGATGTTTTTATAGTTTTTAGAGAGGGCTTTTGTTTTATATAAAAATGGATACTTTTTATTTTATTTTAACTTTTTTGAAAAGGGGTGTTTCAAATTTATTGGGAAGGGGTTAATTCACATTTATTATATATTTTTTTTACTACTTTTTTATCTTTTTTAGTCCCCATGGAGGAGCATTACTTGCAATCTGTAGATTGCATACATTAATCAATGCTATGTCATAGCATAGCAGTAATCAGTGTTATCAGCGCTCCTTTACTAATGCCTTCCATGGTTGGCTGCAGTAAAGGAGCGACGATCTGATGCAGGAGCAGGGTAAGGGACCTGCGGCCATCCTCACAGCTATCGGGACACCGCAGTGATCCTGATCAGCATCCCTGAGCTACCAGCAGTACATCTCAGGACTTTTAGGCATCTGTGATCACGGCATCTAAAGGGTTAATGTGGGTCCCGGCTATGATGTGTACTCAGCTGCTGATTTCACTGCATAGCTCGGGAGCAGAGTGTGCAGGCGGCTTACCGCACCTCCGTGATACCTGCCAGCGGGAGTCCCGCTGGCAGGTATCGGATCAGGTATCGAGGACATTTACGAGTACAAGTACTCATGCAAATGTCCAGCATTGGTCCCGATACCGATACCAGTATTAGTATCGGGACATCCCTAGTATTCACTAAGATTTCCTTACATTTTACACTTTTCCCTTCGTTTTTATTTTTTACATCTCCTCTGACCTGTTGGGTTTTCCTCACCGTAAATCCACCACCTTTTCTGTGAAAACCTTAGTAAATATGTTGGGATTTTCTAAAATGTTGACACGCTCCTTTTTGTGACCACACCCCTTCCCCAGTGGCCACACCCCCTTTTCGGTTTCTCAGTAAAATGGAGAGTTGTAGAAAATCGGACAGGAGTACAGTCCTCAATGACTTCTGTCCAATTTTTTACACATTATAGTTAATAGCACCCAGGGTATTATGTGCTTTCAGTTAACCCCTTAAGAACACATGACATACTGAAACGTCATGTGTCCGCTCCCGATCTATAACGCGGGGCCACAGCGTCTATTAACCCTTTAGACGCGGCGTTCAAAGTTGAACACCACGTCTAAAGTGAAAGTGAAACCATGCCGGTTAGCTCAGGGAGCTGTTTGGGATAGCCGCGGTGAAATCGTGGCATCCCGAACAGCTTACCCGACAGTTGGAGGGTCCCTACCTGCCTCCTCGCTGTCCGATTGCCGAATGACTGCTCAGTGCCTGAGATCCAGGCATGATCAGTCAAGCGGCAGAATCATCAATCACTGGTTTCCTATGAGAAACCAGTGATCAATGTAAAAGATCAGTGTGTGCAGTGTTATAGGTCCCTATGGTAGCTATAACACTGCAAAAAAAATAGAGAAAAAAAAGTGAATAAAGATCATTTAACCCCCCTATTAAAAGTTTGAATCACCGCCCTTTTTCCATAAAAAAACAAAAAACACTGTAAATAAAAATAAACATATATGGTATCGCCGCGTGTGGAAATTTCCGAATTATAAAAATATATTGTAAATCAAACCACATGGTCAATGGCGTACGCGCAAAAAATTTCCAAAGTCCAAAATAGTGCATTTTTGGTCACTTTTTATATAATGAAAAAATGATCAATAAGTCCTATCAATGCAAAAATGGTATCGTTAAAAATTTCAGATTGCGGCGCAAAAAATGAGCCCTCATACCGCCCCATACACGGAAAAATAAAAAAGTTATAGGGGTCAGAAGATGACAATTTTAAACGTATTAATTTTCCTGCATGAAGTTATGATTTTTTCCAGAAGTATGACAAAATCAAACCTATATAAGTAGGGTATCATTTTAATCATATGTACCTACAGAATAAAGATAAGGTGTCATTTTTATCGAAAAATTTACTACGTACAAACAGAAGCCCCCAAAAGTTACAAAACAGGTTTTTTATTTTTTTTATTTTGTCTCACAATGATTTTTTTTTCCGTTTCACCGTAGATTTTTGGGCAAAATGACTGACGTCATTACAAAGTAGAATTGGTGGCGCAAAAAATAAGCAATCATATGGATTTTTAGGTGCAAAATTTAAAGAGTTATGATTTTTTTAAAGGCAAGGAGCAAAAATCGAAAATGCAAAAACGGAAAAAAAAAACGGTCCTTAAGGGGTTAACCTTGGTTCTCTATTACACAATATATTTCTGTAGAAATGCACAGACATTTTTTGTTCTTACAAAATGGAAAGTTGGTCATTTTTAAAAATTTTTTTATTCTGGTGCAAATTCTGACGCATATTCTGACACAGACAGAATTTCTGGTGCAATGCGCCAGAATCTGCCGCACAACCCGACAAAACATGTCGGGTTTACAATAGTAAATCAGGGCCATAGTTTTATACAAACGAGACCTAACACAATGACAGAATCCCCCCTGAAAACACAATGGGCACAATGAAAATACTGTACACGATAGAAAATATCCTTGTTCAATATCAATGAAAGACTAACGCAATAAATTAACCCATCCCAACTGCCCCACATAAATAATGGGCATAGATGAAATAGCGTTGTAGTATTATACAGTAAAAGCAATATAGCGATTAGTTGTAATGGTTCGCTATGAGAGACTTATAGAATGCGGAATAATAAACTATTAATAGGGGTCAAAATATGGCAATTTTAAGCATACCTATTTTGCTAAAAAAAAAGTTAGACTTTTTAAAAAATATTACAATAATAGAAAATATGGATATTGTTATAGTTGTATTGAGCCACAGAATAAAGATAACATATCAGTTTTACAGTAAAGTGCCTCTGTTTAACCCTTTAAGGACCAGGCCATTTTACACCTTAGAACCAGAGCGTTTTTTGCACATCTGACCACTGTCACTTTAAACCTTAATAACTCTGGAATGCTTTTAGTTATCATTCTGATTCCGAGATAGTTTTTTTGTGACATATTCTACTTTAACACAGTGGTAACATTTTGTGGCAACTTGCATCCATTCATGGTGAAAAATCCCAAAATTTGATGAAAAAAATGAAAATGTAGCATTTTTCTAACTTTGAAGCTCTCTGCTTGTAAGGAAAATGGATATTCCAAATAATTATTTTTGGGATCACATATACAATATGTCTACTTTATGTTTGCATAATAAAATTTATGAGTTTTTACTTTTGGAAGACACCAGAGGGCTTCAAAGTTCAGCAGCAATTTTCAAATTTTTCACAAAATTTTCAAACTCACTATTTTTCAGTGACCAATTCAGTTTTGAAGTGGATTTGAAGGGTCTTCATATTAGAAATACCCCATGAATGACCCCATTATAAAAATTACACCCCCAAAGTATTCAAAATGACATTCAGTAAGTGTTTTAACCCTTTAGGTGTTTCACAGGAATAGCACCAAAGTGAAGGAGAAAATTCAAAATCTTCATTTTTTACACTCGCATGTTCTTGTAGACCCAATTTTTGAATTTTTGCCAGGGGTAAAAGGAGAAAAATGTTACTGGTATTTGTAGCCCAATTTCTCTTGAGTAAGCACATAACTCATATGTCTATGTAAAGTGTTCGTTGGGTACAGTAGAGGGCTCAGAAGGGAAGGAGCGACAAGGGGATTTTGGAGAGAACATTTTTCTGAAATGGTTTTTGGGGGGCATTTCACCTTTAGGAAGGCACTAGGGTGCCAAAACAGCAAAAAAAAAAAAAAACACATGGAATACCATTTTGGAAACTAGACCCCTCGGGGAACATAACAAGGAATTAAGTGAGCCTTAATACCCCACAGGTGTTTCATGACTTTTGCAAATGTAAAAAAAATGTTTACATTTTTACAAAGGGTTAAAGCAGAAAATACCCCCCAAAATTTGAAGCCCAATATCTCCCGATTCATAAAACACCCCATGTGGGGGTGAAAAGTGCTCTACTGGCACACTACAGGTCTCAGAAGAGGAGTAATAACATTTGGCTTTTTGGAAGCAAATTTTGCTCTGGGGGCATGCCGCATTTAGGAAGCCCCTATGGTGCCAGGACAGCAAAAAAAAAACACATGGCATTATATTTTGGAAACTAGACCCCTTGGGGAATGTAACAAGGGGTAAAGTGAACCTTAATACCCGACAGGGGTTTCATGACTTTTGCATATGTAAAAAAAAATACAAAATTTTACCGAAAATGCTTGGTTTCCCAAAAATTAAAAATTTTTACAAAAGGTTAAAGCAGAAAATACCCCCCAAAATTTGAAGCCCAATTTCTCCCGATTCATAAAACACCCCATATGGGGGTGAAAAGTGCTCTGCTGGCGCACTACAGGTCTCAGAAGGGGAGTAGTCACACTTGGCTTTTTGGAAGCAAATTTTGCTCTGGGGGCATGCCGCATTTAGGAAGCCACTATGGTGCCAGGACAGCAAAAAAAAAAAAAACACATGACATTATATTTTGGAAACTAGACCCCTTGGGGAATGTAATAAGGGGTAAAGTGAACCTTAATACCCCACAGGGATTTCACGACTTTTGCATATGTAAAAAAAAAATTTTTTTTCACTAAAATGTGGGTTTCCCCAGAAATTTCACATTGTTGCAAGGGTTAATAGTAGAAAAGTTGCCCCAAAATTTGTAACCCCCATCTCTTCTGAGTATGGAGGTACCCTATAAGTGGACGTCAAGTGCACTACGGGTGAACTACAATGCTCAGAAGAGGAGTCACATTTGCAAACTTTGCTGAAATGGGGGGACATGTCGCATTTAGGAAGCCCCTATGGTGCCAGGACAGCAAAATACCCCCCACATGTCATACCATTTTGGAAACTAGACCCCTTGAGGAATGTAACAAGGGGTAAAGTAAGCCTTAATACCCCACAGGGGTTTCACCACTTTTTCATATGTAAAAAAAAATAAAAATTTTTACTAAAATGTGTGTTACCCCCAAAATTTTACATTTTTACAAGGGTTAATGGCAGAAAAGACACCCCACAATTTGTAAATACATTTCTTTGGAGTAAGGACATAACTTATTTTTTGATGATTTAGGCTTGGCGGGTGCACAGCAGGTCTTGCTTGAGTGGAAGCGCAGTCAGGGACCTTTAGCTTGATATGGAACCAGGATATGGGACCCCCCTCAAGGAGCGCAAATGGGGGGAGCACTGAGCCCTAAAATAGGGGATCACTATGGGGGACAACGAGCCGTAACTGGGGTAGACAGGTGGGGTACAGAGTCCTGTAATATGGGGTACAGTGGGCCAGAAAATTATAAAACATAATAAAACAGGATATGTTCCCAGAATGATGACCCGGAGCATAGCCAAAACTAAAAAAAATATGCCCGCCCCAAACCCTATGCTCTGAGTCATCATTCTGGGAATGTGAACCTGTTGCCTCAAATGCGCACCCGCTCAGGTGGAGAGAGAGTGCTGCGCATTTGAGGCAACATAAAAAGTGCCCGATGATAGTGACTCAGTGACCTATGACCCATTTTTTAAAAAACACCCCCAGAGGTCTTTAGGTTTTGGTTTTTTTTTTCAGTTTTTTTGGGGCAATTTAGTAATTTTATGGGGGTTACATTTTGGAATGTACTCTGGACTTGGTACATTGGTCAAATTATGGAAAATTCTAATGAAAAGGGAAAATTTAGGGCTCCATGGAAGTGTGATAATCCCTGAAGCAGCCTATGCAGAGACCCGGATTATCTGGGCAAGTGTCGCATTGATATGTGGTGTCCTTGCGCATCCCTTTTCTGAAACACACTCTGCATTTTTTCTGGGTTCATCCCTTCTTTCCAGTGGGGGGGATCACACCTGGAAAGTGCTGGCCGGGGACGATCCTGGCGCCTATAACTCCAGACCCTTGGGAAGTCCGGCCAGATCTTTCCCGGTTGCCAAAGATCAGGAACCTTAGGACTTCTTGGTACTGGAGGAATGTCCCTGTGTTGCCAGCGTACTGGGATAGTACAAAAGTGTTGTACATGGCAAACTGTACCAAGTAGACCGCAACTTTTTTGTACCATGCCCGTGTTTTCCGTATGGCGTTGTATGGCTTGAGGACTTGATCTGAGAGATCATCTCCCCCCATATACCGATTGTAGTCCAGAATACAATCGGGCTTGAGGACCGGTCCCACGGTACCTCACACAGGGACAGGGGTGCTGCCATTCCCATGAATAGTGGTCAGCATAAGGACATCCCTCTTATACTTATACTTCACCAACAACAGGTTATCATGGGTCAGGGCACGGGACTCATCCTTGGGAATAGGCGTCTTGACCAAATTTAGAGGGAGGCCTCTCTGTTTTTTTTCCGCACGGTCCCACAAGCGGACGTGGATCTGGCGGCAAGGGATGTGAAGAGAGGGATGCTGGTATAAAAGTTGTCCACGTACACGTGGTAACCCTTATCCAGCAATGGGTGCATAAGGTCCCAAACAATTTTCCCGCTAACACCCAGAGTGGTGGAACAATCTGGGGGTTCAATACGGGAATCTTGTCCCTCATATCCTCTAAACCTGCAAGTGTACCCGGAGGTACTCTCGCAGAGTTTATAGAGCTTCACACCATACCGCGCCCGCTTCGAGGGAATATACTGGCGGAAGACGAGTCTCCCCTTAAAACTGATGAGAGACTCATCTACCGAGAGGTCCCTGAGCGGTACGTAGGCCTCCAAAAATTGGCCCCAAAGTGATCGATGACCGGCCTCACTTTGTAAAGCCGGTCATAGGCGGGATCACCTCGGGGAGGACATGCCGCATTATCTGCATAATGCAGGTATTTCCGAATAGCTTCGAACCGCCTCTGTGTCATCGCCATACTGTAAAGCGGGGTCTGATAAGAGGACGTCCCCGCTCCAGTAATGACGAGCACTTGTTTTTTTGTCCAGGCCCATATGCAACGAGAGGCCCCAAAATGTCCTCATTTCCGCTGCATCAATGGCGCGCCATTCATTGGACCTGGCCAAAAAGGAATCTGGGTGGTGGGCAATGAACTGCTGGGCGTACAAGTTTGTTTGCTCCACCATTAGATTGACCAGGCTGTCACTGAAAAAAAACTTAAAAAATTCTAGATCAGTGAACCCAGCCGTGTCAATCCGGATTCCTGAGTCACCAACAAACTCAGGAATCCATGGCTGATAATTCTCTGGGGGGCTCCAGACAGGATTATCGGAAGGGGGCTCCGGTGCACTTGTCTGGGGGGCCGGACTCCTATTACGAGCGGCATTGCCACTCGTACTAGTGTCGGCCACTGGGTCACTCTCATGGGGGGTGCGCCGCCGTACGGGGGACTCATCATCACTGCTAGATGATGAGGAGGACGATGAAGAACACAAAAATGTTGGATCTTCATCGTACTCACTGGCAGATTCGGAGTCGGAGGCTTAAAAAGCATAAGCCTCCGCTACCAAAAATGCCTGGTGGGCCATCACCTTTTTTCTACTGTGGCGGGGGGGGGGGGGTGTCGGGGGGGAGGGTGTGTGTACGGGTTGGTGGGCAGGGAAGTGTGTATGTGGTTCTTGGTGTACTACTTTATATATAACGGTGTGTTATAATTGGGGGGGGGGGCGCTGCGGACAAAAAAAAATAAAGGGTGGCGCACGCAGCTCCCTGATCCCCTAATAGGACCCGGGGTCAGGGATCAGACCCTAATAGGACCCTTGGGGACCTATTAGGGGGTCGGGGGGGTACTTTTTTTTTCTTCTTTTTTTTACTTTTTTTTTCTTCTTTTTTTTACTTTTTTTTCTTCTTTTTTTTTACTTTTTTTTAAACTTTTTTCACTTTATTAGTCCTACCTGTCCCTATATACTGCTCTCCCTATTGTAACGGCTCCTGAGGGGGCTCTGGCTCCGAGGGGGGGTTGACGGTCTTCTCCTCACTGCTGCACCCGCTGACTGAACGCAGAGAGAGGGTACAGCAGCGGGAAGGAGCCGTTAACCCCTCCTCTGCAGCTCTGCTATTGGCTGGATGATCGCCGGCCAATAGCAGCGTTGCTGGGGCGGTGACAGTATTGTCACCGCTCCCCAGCAACGGTAGGTGATTGGCGGTGTATTGTACACCGCCAATCACCATTTATTTCCAGGTCATCGGGTCATCACTGACCCGAATGACCGGAATCACCGCAGATCACCTGTGCGATTTTGCGGACGATCTGCAGCGATCGTCGACATGTGGGGGTCCCGGGACCCCCCTCGGCGTTTGCCTGGGATGCCTGCTGAATGATTTCAGCAGGCGTCCGGTTTCGCAACCCGCGCGGCAGGATGCGAAATTCGGTGGGACGTATGAGTACGTCCCTGGTCCTTAAGACCCAGGGCGCAGGGACGTACACATACGTCCGTGGTCCTTAAGGGGTTAAAAACATCAAGAGTCGTGTCTCTGAAAAAGAGAACGAAAATGCTAAAATGAAATTAAAGGGGTTATCCACCATAAGGTGATTTTAGCACTTACCTGCCAGACAGTAATGGACATGCGTAGGAAGGATCCGTGCATGTCTTTGGGCTAAATGGCTGTGTTATGAGATTACCATTAGTGTTGCTCGCGAATATTCGCAATTCAAATATTATTCGCGAATATCGCATATTCGCGAATTCGCGAATTTCACGAATATAGCGCTATATACTCGTAATTACGAATATTCGTTAGTTTTTTTTTTTTTTCACAGTACACATCACAGTGATCACCCCTCTCTGCTTCTAGCTCGTGTGGTGTAAAGAAGACTCTAATACTACTGTGTGAGACTGGCGTGCGGATTTTCGCATATGCGAACATTTGTATATGCGGATTTTTGCATATGCGAATTTTCGCTTGCAATAAATTTTTGTATATGCTAATTTTCGCATATGTAAATTTTCGCATACACGAATTTTTCGCATTTGAGAAAATAAAATGAGAATATTACGAATATGCGGATATTCGCGAATATATGACGAATATTCGTCCATATATTCGCGAATATTCGCGAATTCGAATATGGCCTATGCCGCTCAACACTAATTACCATAACACTGTGGCTATCTTTTTGTAACATAATAACATAGTTCATGAGGTTGAAAAAAGACCAGAGTCCATCAAATTCAACCTATATCCCTAATGAGTCCCTACTGAGTTGAGTTTATCCAGAGGAAGGCAAAAAACCCTCATACTAGAGGTAAAAATTCCTTCCCGACTCCAAATATGGCAGTTAGAATAAATCCCTGAATCAACGTTCTGTCCCTATAAATCTAGTATACATAACCAATAATGTTATTACTCTCCAAAAATGCATCCAGACCCTTATTGAACTCTTTTACAGAGTTCACCATGACCACCTCCTCAGGCAGAGAATTCCACAGTCTCACTGCTCTTACAGTAAAGAACCTCCGTCTGTGCTGGTGTAGAAACTTTCTTTCCTCTAGATGTAGAGGATGCCCCCTTGTTATAGATACAGTCCTGGTATAAATAGATCATGGGAGAGATCTCTGTACTGCCCCCTGATATATTTATACGTAGTTATTAGATTGCCCCTAAGCCTTCTTTTTTCTAAACTAAATAACCCTAATTCTGATAATCTTTCTGTAGGCGGCACTATTCTTCTTCCTGGGTTAGACAGGTGACCTGTACTGGGGAGTTTACCTTATCTTGCTGTATTTCACCTGGCATTTCATTTTCCTCAGTGAACATAGTGGAGAAGAATTTGTTTAATATATTTGCTTTTTCCTGATCCCCGTTTATAATTTCTTCCTCATCATTTTTTAAGGGGCCTACACTTTCATTTTTGACCTTTTTGCTATTTGTATAGCTAAAGAACATTTTGGGGTTAGTTTTACTCTCTTTGGCAATGAGTATTTCTGTCTCTATTTTTGCGGCTTTTATCTGTTTTTTTACATATTTTACATTTTACTCTATAGCTTTTTAATGCTTCCTCACTGCCGTCCTGTTTTAGTATTTTAAATGCTTTATTTTTGTCCTTTATTGCCCCTTTAATCTTTTTATTCATCCATATTGGTTTTCTTTTATTTCTGACCCTTTTATTCCCATAAGGTATATATTTATTAAAGTGATAATTTAATGATATCTTTTAAAATCTTCCATTTAGTGTCAGTATTCTTGTTTTTGAGGACATTATCCCATTTTATATTGTTGAGGGCTTCTCTGAGCTGATCAAACTTGGTCTTGGTCATTGTTTTTGTGGCCCCTCAAGAGATTCCCTTATTGAAGAATAAGTTATAATGTATTATATTATGATCACTATTTCCCAGGTGTCATTTTACCTGCACATTAGTTACTCTGTCAGGTCTGTTGGTTAATATTAAGTCTAGTAGGGTGCCCCCCTCAGTCGGGCCCTGTACCATTTGGGAGAGATAATTGTCTTTAGTTATAGTCAGAAACCTGTTTCCTTTATGAGATTCACAGGCCTCAGTCTCCCAGTTTATATCAGGATAGTTAAAGTCCCCCATTATTATCATATCATTTTGATTTGCTGCCTTGTTTATTTGCCTCAGTAATTGATCTTCTGCTTCTTCCATTATGTTTGGTGGCTTATAACAAACTATATATTTTTTTTATCTCCATATATTTCTACCCATAATGCCTCCACATTATCGTCTCCCTTCCATATAGCCTCCCGCAGTGCGGCCTTCAGACTTGATTTCACATACAGACAAACTCCTCCCCCTTTCCGTTTTGTCTGATCCTTCCTGAATAGACTATAACCCTGTTTGTTGACCGCCCAGTCACAGCTATCATTCAACCAAGTCTCTGCTATACCCACTATGTCATCATTTTCCTCAGACATCAACCACTCCAGTTCATTAGTTTTATTGATTAGACTTCTGGCATTAGTCATCTTGCAATTCAATGGTGTATGTTGTTTCTTCCTATGAAGCCTATCCCTATTAACTATTCTAACCACCCCCCCTCCGCTCCACCCCCAAGTACATTAATACATCTTCCCTCTCTATCTGCACTGTCTTCCCCCTCTATGTTATAGGTTCCCTCCCCCCATGCCTAATTTAAACACTCCTCCACCCTTCTAGCCATCTTCTCCCCGAGCACAGCTGCACCCTCCCCATTGAGGTGCAGCCCGTCCCTACGGTAGAGCCGGTAACCGACAACGAATTCAGCCCAGTTCTCTATAAACCCAAACCCCTCCTTCCTACACCAGCTTCTGAGCCACTTGTTTACCTCCCTGATCTTCTGCTGCCTCTCTGGTGTGGCTCGTGTTTGAGGTCCTTGCTGGCTATTTCCTGTTGAAGTTTGCTTCTACAAATACAAATCCCATAGTTCCTTGTTTGTAAGTTTGAGGTCACTTTCCTGCCTCACACACATCAGCCACCCTACCCATTGAAACCTAAATGAGCTGCCTTCCATGCAAAAGACCAGTGTTTTCTAACCAGGGTGCCTACAGCTGTTGTAAAAATTCAATTAGTTGCAGAATGATCTCTCTCCCTCCCAGCGATCGCTCCATCCATTGAAGCAGGACAGGCTCCCTGTCATCACCTGACTAGTAATGACAAGTCATCTGCCGCACTGCAACCTGGGAAAACAGTCATTTTGTATGGTGTTAAAAATAAAGAAGAATTGTGAGACCACCGTGAAACACAGGTACAGACACTATATTATGAACTACACAAACTTTACAGCCCCTGTAGCATAGCAAATAAAAATAAAAATCCCGGAATACCCCTTAAAGGACACAGACAATTTAATTGTTCAAATTGTTCTTTGTAATGACAAAACCCAAATAATATTTTTTGGAGGGGAAAAGAAAACCTCAACTTTGCTAATTTGTTGAGGGTTTTGTTTTCACGCTTTACACCTTACGGTTAAAAATAACATGTTTTCTTTCATCTATTGGTCAATATGATTAAAATGATATCCATGTTTAGATACTTTTCTATTATCTTACTGCTTTAAAAAAAACTCTTAACCCTTTCCCGCAAATGGACCTAAATGTACGTCCACTGTGGGCTCACGCTTTATGACGCGCGATCAGCAGGTGAGCTATCAGCAACCGGTACCCACGGCTAATGCCAGACATTGCTGATCGGGCTGATGTCCGGCATTGACTCTTTAGAAACTGCGATCAAAGTTGATTGCGGTGTCTTAACCCTTTAAGGACCAGGCCAATTTTTGCTGTAGGACCAGTGTGTTTTTTGCACATCTGACCACTTTCACTTTTTAATACTTTTACCTATCATTCTGATTCCGAGATTCTTTTTTCATGACATATTCTACTTTATGTTATTGGTAAAAATTTTTCGATACTTGCATAATTTCTTAGTGAAAAATTCCAAAATTTGAGGAAAAAAATGAAAATTTAGTATTTTTCTAACTGTGAAGCTCTCTGCTTGTAAGGAAAATAGACATTATAAATAAATTACATTTTGATTCACAAATACAATATGTGTACTTTGTGTTTGCATCATAAAGTTGCCATGTTTTTACTTTTGGAAGACATCAGAGGGCTTCAAAGTTCAGCAGCAATTTTTAAATTTTTCACCAAATTTTCAAAAACCGAATTTTTCATGGACCAGTTCAGGTTTGAAGTGGATTTGAAGAGCCTTCTTTTTAGAAATACCCCACAAATGACCCCATTATAAAAACTGTACCCCTCAAAGTATTCAAAATGACATTCAGTAAGTGTGTTAACCCTTTAGGTGTTTCACAGGAATAGCAGCAAAGTGAAGGAGAAAATTCAAAATCTTCATTTTTTACACTTGCATGTTCTTGTAGACCCAGTTTTTGAATTTTTACAAGAGGTAAAAGGAAAAAAAATCATCTCAAAATTTGGAACCAGATTTCTCTCGAGTAAGGAAATTTCTCATATGTGTATGTCAAGTGTTCAGCGGGTGCTGTAGAGGGCTCAGAAGGGAGGGAGCAACAATGGGATTTTGGAGAGTGAGTTTTTCTGAAATGGTTTTTGGGGAGCATGTCACATTTAGGAAGCCGCTATAATGCCAGAACAGCAGAAAACCCCACACATGGCATACTATTTTGGAAACTAAACCCCTCAAGGCACATAACAAGGGCACCAGTGAGTATTAACACCCCACAGGTTTTTGATGACTTTTCGTTAAAGTCGGATGTGTAAATGAAAAAAAAAATGTTTTCACTAAAGTGCAGTTTTTTTCCCAAATTTACCATTTTTAGAAAGGGTAATGGGAGAAAATTCCCCCCAAAATTTGTAACCCCATCTCTTCTGAGTATGGAAATACCCCATGTATGGACGTAAAATGCTCTGCCAGCGAACTACAATGCTCAGAAGAGAAGGAGTCACATTTGGCTTTTGGAAAGCAAATTTTGCTGAAATGGTTTTTCTGGGTGCATGTCACATTTAGGAAGCCCCTATGGTGCCAGAACAGCAAAAAAAAAAAAAAAAAAATACATGGCATGCTATTTTGGAAACTACACCCCTCAAGGGAAGTAACAAGGGGTATAGGGAGCTTTAACACTTCACTGGTATTTCACAACTTTTTGTTAAAGTTGGATGTGTAAATGAAAAAAACATATTTTTTCACAAAAATGCAGTTTTTTCCCCAAATTTTTAATTTTTACAAGAGGTAATGGAGAAAATTACCCCCAAATTTGTAACCCCATTTCTTCTGAGTATGGAAATACCCCATGTGTGGACGTCAAGTGCTCTGCTGGCAAACTACAATGCTCAGAAGAGGAGGAGTGCCATTAGCTTTTGAACAAGTAATTTGTTTGGAATAGAAGTCAAGGGCCATGTGTGTCTATAAAGACCCCCGTGGTGCCAGAACAGTGCCCCCCACCCCACATGTGACCCCATTTTGGAAACTACACCCCTTACAGAATTAAATAAGTGGTGTTTGAAAGATCTTTGGAACAGTGGGCTGGGCAAACGAAAAATTACAATTTTCATTTTCACGGTCCACTGTTCCAAAAATCTGTCAGACCCCTGTTGGGGGGTCACATGTTGGGGGTCCACTGTTCTGGTACCATGGGGGCTTTGTAAACACATGTGGCCTTCAATTCCAGACAAATTTTCTCTTCAAAACCCCAATGGCGCTCCTTCTCTTCTGAGCATTGTAGTGCACCCGCAGAGCACTTTACATCCACATGTGGGTTATATTCTTACTCAGAAGAAATGGGGCTACAAATTTTGTGCTGCTTTTTTCCTATTTTCCCTTGTGAAAATGAAAAATTTAGGGTAACACCAGCATTTTAGTGAAAATTTTTTTTTTTTTTATTTTCCCATCCAACTTTAATGAAAATTCTTCAAACACTTGTGGGGGGGGGGGGGGGGGGTGTTAAGGCTCACTATACCCCTTGTTACGTTCTGTGAGGGGGGTAATTTACAAAATGGGGTCACATGTGGGCATTTATTTATTTGCATTTATGTCAGAACCGCTGTAAAATCAGCCACCCCTGTGCAAATCACCAATTTAGGCCTCAAATGTACATAGTGCGCTTTCACTCCTGAGCCTTGTTGTGCGCCCGCCGAGCCTTTTACGTCCATATATGGGGTATTTCCGTAATACTTTGCATTACAAATTTTGGGGGTCTTTTGTTCCTTTTACCTCTTGTGAAAATAAAAAGTAGGACAGCATCTTAGTGTAAATTATTTTTTTTTTTTTTACACTAACAGGCTGGTGTAGACCCCAACTTTTCCTTTTCATAAAGGGTAAAAGGAGAAAAAGCCCCCCAAATTTGTAGTGCAATTTTCTCCCGGGTATGGAAATACCCCATATGTGGTGCTAAACTGTTTCCTTGAAATATAACAGGGCTCTGAAATGAGAGAGAGCCATGTGCATTTGAGGACTAAATTAGGGATTGAATAGGGGTGGACATAGGGGTATTCTACACCACTGATTCCCAAACAGGGTGCAACCAGCTGTTGCTAAACTCCCAGCATGCCTGGACAGTCAGTGGCTGTCCGGAAATGCTGTGAGTTGTTGTTTTGCAACAGCTGGAGGCTCCGTTTTGGAAATACTGCCGTACAATACGTGGGACAGTTTAAGGGGGTGTATATGTTGTGTTTTACCCTTTATTATGTGTAAGTGTAGTGTAGTGTAGTGTTTTCAGGGTACATTCACACTGGCGGCAGTTTACTGTGAGCTTACCGCTAGGAGTTTGCGCTGCGGTGAAAAATTTGCCGCAGCTCATACTTGAAGCAGGAAACTTACTGTAAACCTGCCTGTGTGAATGTACCCTGTACATTCACATGGGGGGGCAAACCTCCAGCTGTTTCAAAACTACAACTCCTAGCATGCACTGACAGACCGTACATGCTGGGAGTTGTACTTTTGCAACAGTTGGAGGCACACTGGTTGGAAAACCTTCAGTTAGGTTCTGTTACCTAACTCAGTATTTTCCAACCAGTGTGCCTCCAGCTGTTGCAAAACTACAACTCCCACCATGTACTGATCGGCGAAAGGCATGCTGGGAGATGTAGTTATGCAACAGCTGGAGGTACGCAACAACAACTCCTAGCATGCAGAGACAGCTGTTTGCTGTTTGGGCATGCTGGGATTGGCAGTTTTGCAACATCTGTAGGGCTACAATTTAGAGATCTCTGAACTGTGAACCTCCAGCTGTTGCAAAACTACAAATCCCAGCATGCCTAGACAGCCAACTGCTGTTTGGGCATGCTAGGAGTTGCAGTTTTGCAACATCTGGAGGGTTACAGTTTAGAGACCCCTGTATAGTGGTCTCAAATTGTACCCTCCAGATGTTGCTAGGCAACATACCGGCTTCCGTCGGATCCAGGGAGCCAGCCGCATGACATCGCCTGACTCTGATCTCCTCCACCGATCATCGCCCGCAGCCTCGCCAGCAGGGTAAGTGGATGTCGGCACTGGTCCTCTGTCTGTTCCCCGTTCTGCCCCGCCTATTGTCAGTGGGCAGAATGGGGAAATCAAAAGTAAAGCCCCCCCGCCCCCGATCTGCTATTGGTGGTCAGGTCTAGACCACCAATAGCAGGGATAGGAGGGGTGGCACCCCTGCCACCTAACTCCTATCCCTTCAGGGGTATTGTGGGTGTCTTGGACAACCGCAATCCCCCTTATTTTCCGGGTCACCGGGTCACTATAGACCCATATGACCCGGAATAACTGCAAATCCCAAGTGTGAATTCGCTTGCGATTTGCGGCGATCGCCTACATGGGGGGGTCTGATGACCCCCCTGGGCATTTGCGCGGGGTGCCTGCTGATAGATGTCAGCAGTCACCCCGGTCCGGTCCCCGCCCGGCGCACGGCAGGGACCGAAATTTCCATGGGCGTACAGGTACACCCTTGGTCCTAAGTACCAGGGAGCAAAGGCGTACCTGTACGGCCTTGGTCCTTAACAATTTAAAGCGGTTAATTCCGCTCCCAGCTAGCTCAGTGCGCTCATCGGGATTGCTGCAGTGAAACCGCGGCATCCTGATCAGCTGAGAGGATGGGAGGAAGCATTGATCAGTGTATGCAATCTAAAGATTGCATGTTATAGTCCCCCATGGTGACTAAAATAATTGTAAAAAGATAAATAAAATAAATTTAAAAAAGTAAATAAATGTGCATTAACCCCTTCCCTAATAAAAGTTTAAATCACTCCCCTTTTCCCATTTTCAAATAAGAATAAATAAATAAATAAAACTTAAAAATGTGTGGTATTGCCGTATGCGTAAATGTACGAACTATTAACCCCTTAAGGACCACAGGTTTTCCCGTTTTTGCACTTTCGTTTTTTCCTCCTCACCTTTTAAAAATCATAACCCTTTCAATTTTGCACCTAAAAATCCATATGATGGCTTTTTTTTGTGCCACCAATTCTACTTTGCAGTGATATCAGTCATTTTAACCAAAAATCTATGGCGAAATGGAACAAAAAATCATTGTGCGATAAAATTGAAGAAAAAACTGCATTTTGTAACTTTTGGGGGCTTCCGTTTCTACGCAGTACACTTTTTGGTAAAAATGACACCTTATCTTTATTCTGTAGGTCCATATGGTTAAAATGATACCCTAGGTTTGATTTTGTCGTACTTCTGTAAAAAATCATAACTACATGCAGAAAAATGCATATGTTTAAAACTGTCATCTTTTGACCCCTATAACCTTTTTATTTTTCAACATATGGGCCCGTATGAGGGCTCATTTGTTGCGCCGTGATCTGAAGCTTTTAGCGGTACCATATTTGTATTGATCTGACTTTTTGATTGCTTTTTATTCATTTTTTCATGATATAAAAAGCGACCAAAAATACTTTATTTTGGACTTTGGAATTTTTTTGCGCCTACGCCATTGACCGTGCGGTTTCATTAATGATATATTTTTATAGTTTGGACATTTCCGAACGCGGCAATACCACATATGTTTATATTTATTTTTATTTACATGGTGTTTTTTTTATGGGAAAAGGTGATTTGAACTTTTATTAAGGAAAGGTTAAATCACATTTATTAACTTTTTTTTTTACACTTTTTTTTTGCAGTGTTATAGGTCCCATAGGGACCTATAACACTTCACACACTGATCTTATACCCTGTTCACTGAAAAGCCATAGCTTTGCAGTAATCAGGGATATCGGCGGTCGATTGCTCAAGCCTGAATCTCAAGCTTGGAGCAATCAATCGCCCAGGGGACACGCCGGAGGCAGGTAAGAGGACCTCCGCTCGTGTCCCCATTTTCACTGCGGTTGTCCCGATCAGCCCCGCTGAGCAGCCGGGAAGGTTTTACTTTTCGTTTAGACGCGGCATTCAACTTTGAACGCCAGGTCTAAAGGGTTAATAGCGTGCGGCACCGCGATCGCTGCCGCGCACTATTATCCCCGGGTCCCGGCATCAGATACATGCCGGGACCCACCCGTTATGATGCGGGGACACCGCGTGACCCCGCGTTATATCGCGGGAGCCGACCAAGGATGTATATTTACGGGGTTAAGGGGTTAATATATAATGTTAATTAAACTGTAAAAAAAATGTCCAGAAATGCATATTTTTGGTCACTTCACATACTAGAAAAATTTTTATAAAACGCGATCAAAAGGTGGCATCAAAATCTAAATGGTCCAGATAAAAACATCAGATCATGCCACAAAAAATGAGCCCTCATACATCCCTATATCCCTATATACGAAAATATTAAAAAGATATAATTAACTTACTAATTTTGATGCATGTAGTTATAATTTTTTTAAGTAGTAAAATAGTAGTAAAAGTAGTATGCTTGTAACCAAATGGACCTAGAGAATAAAGATTATATGTCATTTTATACTGAAAAGTGCACTGCATACAAATAATGTTTATTTCTGATTTTGCTATAGATTTTGTGGTAAAATTATTACATGGTATTACAAAGTAAAATTGGTGGTGTAAATAAAAGAAGCCCTCATATGGGTCTGTAGGTGGAAAATTTTAAGTGTTATGATTTTTAGAAGGTGAGGAGGAAAAAACAAAAGTGCCAAAATGCAAAAATGGCCCGAGAGGGAAAGGGTTAAATAAACTTTTATTTTATAAAATAAGTATGAATAAAATTGCCCTATGACTTACCATATACACTAGAGTATAAGCCGAGTTTTTCAGCACAATTTTTTGTGCTGAAAACGCCCCACTTGGCTCATACTTGAGTGAACTCTCCGCTTGTCAATCCCTTCTCAGTGGTCTTCAACCTGCGGACCTCCAGATGTTGCAAAACTACAACTCCCAGCATGCCCGGACAGCCATCGGCTTTGTAGTTGTAGTTTTGAAACATCTGGAGGTCCGCAGGTTGAAGACCACTGCCGGCCCTTCGTCATCATCCAGACCCCCTCCTCCCCTTTAGTTTTCTACTCAACTCCCTTCGGTGGGAAGAAAGGGTGAGCTGGTCTGGGCCATCTATGCTGCAGGGACCGTCCGGTGGGGAGGGTTAGTCGTTCCGGGATGTCCATTTTCACAGGGAGGCCCTCTTCTCCCCAGGGACGTCCCTGTGCGTCATCATCAAGGCAACATCACTAGTCCGGGGCCGGGCCCGGAGCGGAGAAGAGGCCCCCCTCTGGTGAAAATGGACAGCCCGGAACGACTAACCCTCCCCACCGGACGGTCCCTGCAGCATAGATGGTCTGGACCAGCTCACCCTTCCTTCCCACCGAGGGGAGGTGAGTAGAAAACTAAAGGGGGGGGGGGGTCTGGTTGATGACGAAGGCCTGGCAGTGGTCTTCAACCTGCGGACCTCCAGATGTTTCAAAACTACAACTCCCAGCATGCTCGGACAGCCGATGTTTTGCAACATCTGGAGATCCGCAGGTTGAAGACTACTGATTGAAGGGATTGACAGGCGGTAATGATGAAGATGAAGGGGGGGTGATGACGACAGGGTGATGATGACGGGGGTCTGGATGATGACAGGGTGATGATAACGGGGGTCTGGATGATGACAGGGTGATGGTGACAGGGGTGCTAATGACGGGGTCTGGATGATGACAGGGGGGGGATGTATTTCCCACCCTAGGCTTATAGTCGAGGGTTTTTTGGGTGAAATTAGGGGCCTCGGCTTATATTCGGGTCGGCTTATACTCGAGTACATATGGTACTTATTTTCCCATATACATGGCTGTATGAGGGCTAATTTGTTGCGCTATCATCTGTAATTTTCTGGTGCCATTTTTGCATACATGTATCTTTTTTATATCTTTTTATGAATTTTGGAATGAGATGTGACCAAAAAGCTAATTTTTTAAAACATTTTTTACAAATCTTTACACCGTTGACCCTACAGGATTATTAACGTGATATTTTGATAGCTTGGGCATTTACATACGCGCCGATTTATAATTTTCTTTGAATTTTTTGGGGGGTAAAATAAGAAAAAGGGGCAAATTGAATTTTTTGGGGAGGTAATTATTATTATTTTTTTTCAATTATTAAATTTACAATACTTTTCAGTGCTATGCATATGTTTGCTAGAAGGCAGAGCAGAGAAGAAGACCCCGTAAGAGTGGCCAAAGGCAAGTGAGGGGACCTCCATCTGCCATCTTGTCTCGCTATAAATTTTGAGTCTAGTTTGCCATAAATTTTCAAAAACTGTTTAGAAGGAAAGAATGAGAAAAAAATATATAATATTCCATTACATGGCCAATGGGTCGACCAGGAGGATTTCCGGGACCACTGGTAAGAGATGGACCTACTGGGTGGACAATTTTAAACATACTAATTTTGGTGCATGTAGTTATAATTTTTTTAAAGTAGTAAAAGTAGTATCCTTGTAATCAAATTGACCTAGAGAATAAAGATAAGATGTCATTTGTACTGAAAAGTGCACTGCATAGAATTGGAAGCCCCCAAAATTTACAAAATGGTGATTTTTTTTTCAATTTTGCCCCACAAATATATATTTTTCTTATTCAAAAACTTATTTTATTAAACATAAAACATAACAAAGCAACAATCTCGACAAAGATTATCAAGCAATAGGCAGCATAAGTCCATGCAAGAAAAACTTAAAGTGTCACCTGCACTCGAGGAATGGAATGAGCAGCTCTATCACACAACAAATAAAAGGAACAGTATAGACTTAAGTTATCGAGCCTAAACTGATGCAATACTCTACAGTCGGGGGAACAAAAAAGAAACAAGATCAGGAAAGGCTGTAGTGAGAAAGAAAAGCAGGTCAAGAGTAAAGCAGAGAGGAGAGGGGATGGGATAAACAGGGGGAGAAGGAGTAAAGGGGGGAGAGAGAAGATGGGAAGTTGGGGAAAGAACTACTGACCTGTGCTCCACTGGTCCCCATCAACCGAATATCCGCAAACGCCCATCGTCGGCCCTCTCCCATTCAGATATCGAGCACAGCCGGGTCACAATGGGTGGGGTGGGGGAAAGAGCAAGTGGCTAATGGTAGGTGGGGGGGTAGAGAGGGGGGCATCCAAGTCTCGAAACAGTGTTGGGAGTCAATGCTCTCTATAGATGGGGGTTTCCAGGAAGGCCAAACAGGGCATCCAAATCGACGTGAATCGCTCAGAGCGACCCATAGAGTCCGCCATCAACTCCTCCATGCGGCAGAGAAAGAGTATCTCCGTGTACCAATCAGGATTTTGGCCAGGGTCCTACGAGAGGTCGGGAGGATAGTCAGTAATAGCACCTTAGGATTGTTGGGGAGTACCACACCCGTGACAGTCTCAATGCGGGACAATACCACCATCCAGAAAGGGGTGAGTAAGGGGCAGAAGCACCAAATGTGGGATAGCGTGCCCCTCTCCCTCCCACAACGCCAGCAGAGGTCTGGTACAGAAGGGTACATCCTGTTGAGAACCACTGGTACTCTATACCAGCGAGACAGTAGCTTAAAATGTGTTTCTTGAGTCCTGCAAGAGATCGAGAGTTTGTGACACATGGTGAAAGCCGCGGACCAGTCCTGCGCCACAAAAGTGGTCTGCAATTCCCTCTCCCAGGTCATGGCATAGGACGGAGGGTTCTGAGCAGCCTCTTCCAGAAGAACATTATAGATGAGAGACACCGCCCTGGGAGTCGGGGACGAGGAAGTGCAGAGCTTCTCAAAAGGGAGTAGAGGCCTATCAAAGTTCAACGTTGTGTGTTCAGTCTGGACAAAGTGTTTGAGCTGAAGATAGTGCATGTATCGTGTCGGGGTGCGCCGAGCCTCAGGGACCAGGGTTTCATAAGGGAGGGCACCGTACTATCTAAAAAACCTTGTATCGGCAGAGCGGGGGTGTCCGACATCCCAAGGAAGGATGACACAGTAAGCCCCGGGAGAAAGAGGGGGTTACCCAGGATCGGTGTCATTGGGCCGTCAGGAGAAAAGAGCTTAGTCCTGGGGAGGTAGCGCTGAATACAAAGGATCAATTTACCGTTCACCCACGGTAGCAAGCCCACCCTCCTCGCTGAGATTTTCCCCGTTGGTAGCCAAGGCACTGCTGTTATTTCTAGGTCAGCCCCTAAGGTCTCAACCTTCACCCATCGCTTCGAGGAGCGGCCACCGATAAAGTCCAAGAAACGTGTTAAGGAAGCTGCGATATAGAAGGCCCTAAAGTCAGGAACAGCAAGACCACCCGTTTGTTTCCGCCTAGTCAGTATTCGTTTGGAGATCCTCGATGACTGCTCCACCCAAACAAAGGAGGGGAACATCTTGTTTAGTTTTTTGAAAAATGACAAGGGGAGTGCTATGGGAATCGCCTGAAAAAGGTAAAGTACACCTGGAAGGACATTCATCTTTAATATGTTCACCCTACCTAATTATGAGAACGTCCCTTTCGTCCATCTCGACAGGTCATTTTCTAGAGCGGAGAGCGGGGGGTGAAAGTTTAGGAAATAACTATGTCGGAGATCGCGAGGGACGTGAATGCCCAGATGCTTTATAGAAGTATTGGAGGACGGGAGATTCCTAGAGGCGTCGGCGGCAAATCCATTTTGAAAAATGCGACCAATAGCTGCTGGGCAGGTCCCGGTGGCGACCAATCATGAAGAAGGATGTGTTGTAGTGCTGTCAAGATGCCGATGTCAGACTTTATCATCGTCCGGACAGGCTGTCATCTGATCTCGAAGTCCGGAGCACACTCGGAACTTGTCATGGAGGAGCTCGAAACCTGTAAGGGAGTAAGGAGGTAGACGGGGAAGGGAGAGACAGGTGGTCTCTCCCTTCCCCAAACGGCGGCTAGCTGTCGGCTTGTCCCGCATTGAGGAGGCATCTGGTGTGGCTGTGAGGAGGCATCTTGTACAGCTGTCATCGAAGCCCGGAACATACTTGGAAATTGTCACGGAAGAGCTTTAAACCTATAGGGGAGTAAAGAGGTAGAAGGGGAGGGGAGAGACAGGTGATTTTGGCGGCAGCTTGCTGTCAGGTTGTCCCTCAGTGAGGAGGCATCTGGTGCGGATGTCATTATGTCATCGGGACGCATGTATTACGTGACGTTTTTGATGTATTCATTCAGACCAGAAGGTGTCAAAGTTTTGAGGGTGAAGATCCAGAAGTTTTCATGTTTCCTTAGTACTGCGAAGCGGTGGGCGGTGTCAGCGGAGATGTGTTTGATGGGTGTGATGGTGTGACACCTGAAGTCGCTGCTATGCTTTTCCGCTGCATGCCTGGAGTTGGTACCCCTTGGTGACATTGGAACTGTGCTTGTTAATGCGCTGATTCAATGGCTGGATGGTACGCCCGACGTACTGAAGACCACAGGGGCACTCAAGGAGGTAGATCAAGTAGGATGTGCTGCAGTTGATGAAGCTCCTGATGGGGTAGGTGATGTTGGTGATCTTGCAGGTGAACTTGGTGCATTTGTTCGCAATGTTGTTGCAGCATTTGCAGAGGGGTTTGCTGCACTTGTATGAGCCGGTGACAGGTGGGGTGTCCAGCAGGGTAGTTTGTTTCTTAGGTGCTTTGAGCTTACTGGGTGCCAGCATTTTCTTGAGTGATTTGTTCTTCCTGAAAGTGATATTTGGTCTGGGTGGCCACCTCTTTACTCCCCTGTAGGTTTACAGCTCCTCCATGACAATTTCCAAGTATGTTCCGGGCTTCGATGACAGCCGTACCAGATGCCTCCTCACAGCCGCACCAGATGCCTCCTCAATGCGGGTCAAGCCGACAGCTAGCCGCCGTTTGGGGAAGGGAGAGACCACCTGTTTCTCCCTTTCCCGTCTACTTCCGTACTCCCTTACAGGTTTCCAGCTCCTCCATGACAAGTTCCGAGTGTGCTCCGGACTTCGAGATCAGATGACAGCCTGCCCGGATGATGATAAAGTCTGACATCGGCATCTTGACAGCACTACAACACATCCTTCTTCATGATTGGTCACCACCAGGACCTGCCCAGCAGCTGTTGGTCGTATTATTCAAAATGGATTTGCCGCAGACGCCTCTAGGAATCTCCCGTAGAGGATATACATGTCTTCACTCTGATTGGACGCCACCCGGACTGATTCTAAAGCGATTGGCTGACGTTTTTGAACTTGTTTGAACTTTATTCCACCGCCACTAGCGACAAATACTTGCAACCCGGACTTATACGTCCCCCCTCTGATTGGCTCTTCTAAGATCCCGGACAGCCAATCAGCACCCCGCCGACTCTCTTTGGACTTATCCCCATACGGCTCATGTTCCCCCATGACATCGTAACTGTACTCAGCATAGTATGGTTCGCTCCTGACTAGCCACCTCCTCACCTCTCGCAGCAAGCGGCCAATCAGCTTCTAGGGGCTCGTCTCCATTAATTCCCCACAGCGGCAACCCTACACAGCGATGACAGCCTCCTCCTACTGCCTCCTGATTGGTCCCACGGACGCCAGCAGCTTCCTGATTGGTCGCCACCACGGACAATTCTTTGGGTTCAGTTTGAACTTCCAAATACTCCTGTAAAAGACTATACCAATGATTTTTTAAATTTGTTACATGTTTTATGTGATTTTCATGCCCCTTCTTTGAATATGTTTTATTATTTAGGTCTTTAACGCCCGGCCCCTACCTGGCCCCGGCATCCACCCCACATGACGTCACCAGCTCACCTGGGTTTGGCGCTATTTTCTCATGTATTTAAACACATATACCTGTTACCTTGCCATACAGCAACCACCTGCAATTGAAAAAGAGAGCTGTGACTCCCGAAACGCGTCTTGATTTATATTTATTATTTTATTTTATTTGATTTCTTATGCTGTGAGAATAAATTATTTTGCATCAATACCCACGACTTGGGTTACTTCCTTGGGAGCGCCAACGCAGCTTTTTTCCTCCAATACTTCTGCAATTCTCTACCGACTCTCCTCTGGGCTCCGTCCTCACGCTGCTGGCCTGCATACCAAGCTACCATCACCGGCAAGGAACACGCTACCCCCACCTGGGTACCCACCTATACCGGATAAAGACCTACACCGCACCCGGCGCTACCTCCGTTTTTTCCCTCCATTTTATTGCAGATACTTTATAGACTTAGCGGCCCAGAGGAACGGGTAAGCCTCACGGACAAAGGATACTTTGTCTGCCGGGAGTGTGATATTCAGAGCCACACTCTTAGTCATGTTAATTTTATGATTGCTTAATAGAGAGTAGGTGCGCAGAGCCTGGGTAACGGCAGGTAAAGAGGTATGGGGAGAGGAGATTAAGAGGAGATCATCCACAAAAGCTGAACAGACATGCCCACTCCCCTCCACTTGGAGGCCCGTAATTGCAGGGTCACTCTTGAGAGCATTCAGTAAGTGTTCGATACACAGTACATATAGGAGGGGGGGAGAGCGGACACCCCTGCCTCGTGCCGTTGCGGATGGGGAAGGAACCTGTGCACAAGGATCACGGTACAATGCCATGACGTGACTGAGAATGAGAGGGCCCAAGCCTATCTGGGCCAAAGAGGCTTCCATGAACCTCCAATCCACCCGATCAAACGCCTTCTTGGAGTCCAAGTAGAGGAGCATCAATGGTTGACTCCGGTTTTGGCCCAGTGTATAATCAAGAAGGCGCGGACTGTATTATCACGCGCTTCTTGCGAGCGAATGAAGCCAGATTGATCGGGGTGGGTCAGGGGTCCCAGGACCACTGCCAGGTGATTCGCCAGCAGCTTTTCAAACAGGTTTGTGTCTACGTTAAGGAGGGATATGGGGCAGTAACTAAAGCATTAGTTGGGGTCCCGACCCTCCTTAGGGATAACTGTAATATGTGCGGTTAGGAAGGAAGGAGGGAAACCTCTGTCAGGAGTGACACTGTTAAAAGTGCGGCAAAGGATGGAACCAGGTCGGGTTTAAGTGTTTTAAAGAATTTTCCAGTAAACCCATCCTGGCCCGGGCTCTTGCCTGACAGTAGTCCAGCAATCGCTCCCTCTATTTCCTGATCAGTGAAAAGAACCTCCAGGCCCTCAATGGTGTCTGTAGATAACGTGGGAAGGGCCGTGTGTTGCATATAGTTCGCCAATGTAACCGGGGGTCCTATGTGAGGAGAAGCGGCCGAGGGAGGGCGTAAGTTGTATAGGTCAGTATAGTATTGTTCAAAGCCTTCAGTATTTCACTAGTAAGGGAGCTCTGTCTGTCTCTGGAGGTGCTAATGGACGGAATGCACAGGGCAGCCCGTTTGTCCCGCAATGCCCTGGCTAAGAATTTCCCAGGTTTATTCCCCCATTCGTAGAAAGAATTGGAACAGCTCTGTTTGAATCTCGTGAGAGTCATTGAGGAGGGCAGTGATCTCATGGCGCACCTTCACCAGGTCCTTCAAAGCAGATTCCTGCAGGGTCCGTTTGGGCAACGCTTCTAGATTGTGCAACCTATCTAATAACCATTGCGGTTTGGCATTTCTCTATCATTTCAGGCGTGCACCATGTGCGATCAATACCCTCCTCAGCACACACTTAAGGGCCTCCCACTGTGTCGGAAGGGGCGTCGAGTCAGTAGCATGATCAGTGCAGAAGTGAGTGATAGCGTTTTTCAACTCCGCCAGGCATAGGGAATCAAGTAATAGAGGCTCGTTGAGAAGTGAGGGGTGTTTAGTGAGGGGATTGTGAAAGAGCAATGGACAGGTGCGTGATCCGAGAGGTATGTGTTCCATAGGGAACACATACCTCTCCAGTAAGGAGACCTGGGGGAGATAGTAGTGTGGGAGACCCGGGGGAGATAGTAGTGTGGGAGGAGACGTAGAGGAGACCCGGGGGAGATAGTAGTGTGGGAGGAAGATATAGTCCAGTCTGTTGTAAGTCCCATGGGGACTAGAGAAGAAGGTGTAGTCCCTAACGGACGGGTGGTGGAGACGCCAAACATCACAAAGCTGCATAGAGTGAAGGAGGCGTCTGAGTTTGCTAAGTTGGCGGAAAGATACCGCGGAGTGCTGCATGGACGTGTCTAACAAAGGTTGCAGCGGTAGGTTGAAGTCTCCACTAACAACCACCATTCCCTGGGCAAAAGAGGACAATTCCTCGAGTGTACGTAGCAGGAAGGAGACTTGGGAAAAGTTAGGTGCATATATAGCCACCACTGTCACCACCTGGTCCAAGATCCGGCCTCGATCAAACAAGTATCGAGCTGCAGGATCAGAATGAACATCTTGTACACTAAAGGGTAGCGACCGATGGAGACCAATCAATACTCCCTTCGTGCGAGACTCTGGGTTAGAGCTATGGAACCAAGTGGGGTAGTAGCGGCTAATTTTGTCAGGGATGTGGCCAGTCTTAAAGTGTGTCTCCTGAAGACACAGAATCCCCACCCTCCGTTTGTGCATGTGGTAAAGGACCTGGCTCTTTTTTCTGGGACATTGAAGCCCTGAACATTCAGGGAAGCTAAGTGTACATCGGCCATACTCACAAACCGTCAGGGGAGAGAGCAGCAGCAGTGATCCAGCCGAAGACCAGGGAACAACAAGATCTGCAGAGGAAGAAGAAACACAAAGAGAAGGTAAGAGAAAAAACAAGAAAGAAACAGGTAACACAAAACAAGAAGCAAGAAAACTTGCAAAGGGGTACTATGTGCAGAAAAAATTGTCTGCGATACAGATGCGTATAATTCGCACTGGCCCTAATGGGGGGGGGGGGGGGTTCAGAGTGCAGAAACAAGCACTATACAATCTAGGCTATCTCTAAGTAAGAGTACGAATCCTACAGGGTTCGGGCAGGGCTAGAACTGGAACGGGGGAACAGGGTATATAGGAACTACAAAAAATCAGGGGTGGGAGGTCAGATGCAGCTGGCAGTCATAAAGAGAGATTAACAGCACTGGGCTCAACGTCTGGTCGGCATGGTCACAGCCTGTCCCATCAATGCTCCACCAACTGTTCCTCCGAGCGAAGCCTTGGTCGTCTCTGCCGTTGCGGTAGTGACCAGTCCAAAGGAGGGCGTCTGGTCTCCATGGCGCCCCAGATGGCAGTAATAATGAGTATTGATCTTGCAGGAAGGCAACCCAATCCGACAGGGACAAGGTTGGCAGATTCAGGTTGTTCAGGAAGCCTGGTAGGTCGTTCGGTGTCCTGAGAGTAGCTGTAGAGTCTCCTGAGGTAACATGGAGCGCAAAGGGGAAGCCCCATCTATAGGATATGTGGCGGTCTTGAAGAATGCAGAGAAGGGGCCAGAGCAAGGTCCTCTGGCGTAGAGTCCGTCTGGATAAGTCTGCATAGATTTGAATGGTGGCCCCGTCAAAGTCCAGATCGCCCTTCAGGCGCACTTTCTGCATGAGTTGTTCCTTAAGGATGCATCGATGAATACAACCAATAACATCTCTTGGGTGTGCTGGATGCAAGCTAGGGGCCCTCAGGGCCCGATGCACGCGGTCAATCTCAATGTGGGAGTCAGGTGGTCGGCCCAGGAGTGTGTTGAAAATCCCAGTGACTGTAGGAAGCGAATCTTGGGTACGTGTAGCTTCAGTTAGGCCCCTAAGACGCATGTTGTTGTGCCGGTTCCTATTTTCTATATCATCTAGATGGTCCACCAAACCTTGGTTGGTGTACGAGTGAGTAGTTATGGCTTCCTGCATATTCTGAACAGTTGACAGCACTGAGGTGCGAAAGTCCTCCAAAGCTCCCACTCGGTCTCACAGCGTGGCCACCTCCCACAGAACAGGAAGGGCCTCTTGGCGCCGGGCATGGTGTAAGTCCAAAGAAAGGGCTGAGATATCAGTTGGGAGGAGAGAGAGAATCGCCTGCAGCTCTGGGTGGTCCTGTAATAGGGCCACTGCTTGTGCCGGAGAGGAAGTAGGCCGGAGGCCAGGGGGTCCATAGCTGGAGTCGGGAGCCCCTCTGGATTTCCTAGTGGGGAGCGTGGGATGCTCCGCTGAGTGAAGACACCCTCTGCGCCAGAGGAGGAGAATGGCAGGTCCTGAGAGTCTGGGAGAGCAGAGCTGGAGGGCAGTGGGGCAGAGGCAGGAGATAGGTGCAGAATGGAGCTCCTCCCAGGGGTGTCGGTTTGCATTGTGGCCTCTTCACCGGTCTGCTCCCCTTCTGAGGATGTGAGGTGGAGGTCTGTGGAGTCAGGTGGGCTCCTGAGTATAGAGGGGACGCTCCGGGCAAGAAAGGGGTCCCTCATGGGGGTGGGTGCCTGCAAGAGAGGGTCTGGTCCCCCTGGAGGCCAAGGGTACGGGGCAGGACCCCTCTGAGCACTGACCTCAAGTTCCAGCTGGCTGCGAGGTGAGCAGGCTGCCCTCTCCATTCCTCGCTCTTGCACTTCTGCAGGGGAGAATGGAGGCCTGCACTGCGCTGCGGAGAGGCCTGGGCTATTAGGGGAGTCCCATACCACATAAGTGGAGGTGCTCGCGGCTGCCCTGGGTAACAGTGCGGCCGTGTCTGTGAGAGTCGGGTGGGCTCTGGCGTCGGTCAAGAACTGTTGGTGCTGTGCGGCAGAGGGCGCGGGGATCTTCTCCTGCTGAGACGCCCGTGCCATCTTGGACTGGCCCATCATGGCCAGCGGCTCCCCCACAGCTCCCGCAGTGGCTCAAAGAAATCAGAGATCGGGGTGCGTGGAGGCTGGGATGATCCCTGGGGTTTACGATGCCTGCCTGACTTCCTGGACCCCATAGAAACAAAGAGTTTCCCCCAAAACTACAGCCGTGGGCAGGAGCTCAGTAGCTCTGCGTCTTGCTCCTTCACATGGCAGATCACGCCCCCCCCACAAATATTTTTTTTCTGGATTTGCTGTAGATTTTGTGGTAAATTGATTACATGGTATTACAAATTAAAATTGGTGGTGTAAAAAACAAGCCCTCATATGGATCTGTAGGTGGAAAATTGAAAGTGTTATGATTTTTAAAAAGTGAGGAGGAAAAAACAAAAGTGCAAAAATGAAAAATGGCCCGAGAGGGAAGGGGTTAAATAAACTTAAATTTTACAAAATAAGTATGTATAAAATTGCTCTATAACTTACTCATTTTCCCATATACAGGGCTGTATGAGGGCTCATTTGTTGCGCTATGATCTGTAACTTTTCTGGTGCCATTTTTGCGTATATGTATCTTTTTTTATCAATTTTTTTGGAATGAGATGATTATATTTTCATAGCTTGGACATTTACGCACACGGCAATTTATAATTTTCTTTAATTTTTTTGGAGGTAAAATAATAAAAAGGGGCAAATTACATTTTTTGGGGGAGGGAATGGCTTATTCACATTTTTTTAACTTTTTTTAACTATAAATTTTAATTTTTTATGTAAAATTTCTATTTTTTATTATATAAAATGATATTTATATTTTTATTTAAAACATTTCTAATTTTTTTTTGTAAATTTCTAATACTGTTCAATGCTATACATGTTTGCTATAAGGCAGACCAGAGTAGTCCCAGTGAAAGTGGGGCCGGAGGCAAGTGAGGGGCCTCTGGCTCGCTGTAATTTTTGAGTCTAGTTTGCCATATATTTTCAAAAACTGTTTAGAAGGAAAGAATAAAAAAAATTATAATATTCCATTACAGGGCCAATGGGTCCACCAGGAGGATTTCCGGGGCCACCGGGAAGAGATGGACTTACTGGGGCACCGGGAGCACCAGGTGTACAAGGGAACAAGGGCGAGAAGGGAGACAATGGACCCCCAGGTAAATGAATATGTGCATATTATGTTTTAGAAGATGTTTTAGGGGATAAGTAGTTGATTGCGGGGCATCCAACCACTGGGACCCCCCATAATGTCAGTAACAAGGCCCTGTGATGCTCAGTAAGGAGCATGTGTCATTTAAGGCTAGACAGCATGCGCCCCATTCATTTCTATGGGAGTGCAGTTGATGCTCGAGTGCTGGATGCTCTTCTGTCCTCTTCGGAGCTCCCTTAGAAATCAATCAAGAGCATGCCGTCTACCACATGCACTCTTTACTGAGAGCCCAGTCCCGTTCCAGAGATCGCGTGGGGTTCCAGCAGTCGGACCCCCTGTGGATAGGGGATAAGTTCATTTTGGCTGCAGTACCTCTTTAAGGCAGTTTTTTTTATTGGACAAAGCAATTTACACTGGTTTGATAAAGAAAAAAAATCTATCTTCCATAGAATTCACATTACCAAACAACTGTTCACTGGGATTCTAAAAGAGAACATGGTGGTTAACATAGTTCCTATGACTCCATAACACAGCACCACGTGGGCTCCAAAAACAAATTTCTACAAATTAATTTCCACGGGGGGCTCCTACAAATTTCAAATTAATCTTTTTCAGTTTGTACATTATTGTATTATTATTTAACATTATTTATGTGATATATATATTGATGATTTATATAGAGCTGAAGCTTTCTTGATAAGAGTTTGTACAATGTTAGCCTTGAAAATATAGGAGATAGCGTTAAAACTTTTTTTGGGCTAACAAAGAAGACAACCAAATTTTGGGGTTAGAGTAGCTTTTACCAGTTCAGTTTGCATGAAAACTACATAAAAAGCATGGTATTTTGAGAGGAAGGTGCAGGGGGTGGTGGCATGACATCAGGGTGACCAGCATATTACATGATAACCCATGTTATCATATGATTTGCTGTTTTATGTGTCAATTAGCTGAGAGGCCAATAGGAGACAGCAAAAGGGGTGGGAGGTTTTCTACAGTCATAATGTCTCACACGCTGTTCCCTGAACAGTCTGAGGGAAGAGAGGAAGAGGGACAGACAGAAGACAGAGGGAGAGATATAGGAATATAAATAGGACAGACAGAGAAAAAAGAAAAACAGATAGACCGTGGTCCTGATTTACTATTGTACACCCGCCACATTCTGGCGCATTGAGCCAGAAATTCTGTCTGCGCCAGAATTTGCTTCAGAATACAGTCTCAAGGGGCGTGTCTGGTGGGAAAAGGGGGCATGGTCACAGAAAAATGGCGTGTTCCTGACATTTTCACAGACAATGTGGTTTATTTACTAAGAGTGGAGTGTAGTTTTCATTGTGGGTTTTGATTTCCGACAGGTATTTTCCCAAGGTATTTACTAAGGTTTCCCTACATTTTCCACTTTTCCCTAAATTTTTTTTACAACTGTTCTGATCTGTCGGTTTTTCCTCAGTTCAAAACTACCACATTTTATGTGGAAACCATAGTAAATATTAGAGATGAGCGAACTTTTGAAAAATTAGATTCGGCCGATTCGCCACATTTTTTGCAAAAGTTTGTTTTGATAAAAAAATTTTTGCGGCGAATCTATATTAAAAAAGGCTATTTCTAAACTACATACACACTCAATAGGGGTATAGAACACTTTGCTGTGTTCTAAAACACATATGGAGTGTGCTGGGGTAGTGAAATAATGCTGTTATTCAGAATAACATGCAGATTACCGCCATTGCTTTTGGAATCACTGCCGCACAGCAGCACAATGACAGAACCTGGTGGTGGCATCAGTGTGAGGACACCATATAGTGACTGAATGACACAGCGTGGAGGTGTTGGCAGCATGAGGACACCATATAGTGGCTGAATGACAGAGCTTGGATGAGGCTGAAGCATGAGGACACCATATAGTGCCTGAATGACACAGCGTGGAGGTGTTGGCAGCATGAGGAGACCATATAGTGGATGAATGGTACAGCCCGGAGTTGCCAGCAGCATGAGTAGGCACTAGGCCTTCACAATTCCTTAGATTATAAGATGAATTTAGAAATTTGAACCAAAGATTTTGGATAGCGGGTGCTACCTATGATAAAATTTGAATTTCCCAGACCAAGGTCCAGAAGCGGCATCAGTAAACCATATATTGCCAGAATGACACAGCCTGCAGTTGGCTGGTGCATGAGTACACAGCAGGGCTTCACAATCCCTCCAAAAAACACAACAATTTTAGAAATTTTTCAAAAAGATTTCGATAGCGGAAGCTACCTATGAGAAAGTTTGAAATTCCCAGACCCAGGCCCTGCAGTGGCATCAGTAAACCATATATTGCCTGAATAACACAGCCTGGAGTTAGCTGATGCACGAGTACACAGCAGGGCTTCACAATCCCCCCAAAAAAACACAATTTTAGAAATTTTTCAAAAAGATTTTGGATAGCGTGTGCTACCTATGGGAAAATTTGAAATTCCCAGACCCAGGCCCAGCAGCGCCATAATTTTTTTTATTTGTGTGGTTACGAAGGACCAAATATAACAAGCCCCCACAGGGCTCATGTGGCCGTGAGATGTAGGCGCAACGTCTCCATTGCCCTGACCGGTCATTGTTTCCAAGATTTTTTGCCAAGGCAAACCATGTGAAGAACAGCGTGACACAGCCGTGCCCTGCACACATGGTATGCTGAACGGCCACTGAGACTTGTCCAGGCAGTGGAGGCTTAGGACACAGTGGAGGATGTGTAGGCGGAGTAGCACACTGTCACAGGACCAACAAGCTGACAGAGTGTAGTATGAAGCAGCATAAGTACACACCAGGGCTTCCCAATCCCTAAGAAAAAACAACAATTTTTTTATTTTTGAAGAAGATTTAGGACAGCGGGTGCTACCTATATATTGCCTGAATGACACAGCCTGGAGTTGGCTAATGCATGAGTACACACCAGGGCTTCACAGTCCTCCCCAAAAAACACAACAATTGTAGAAATTTATGAAGAAGACTTTTGGATAGCCTGTGCTACCTATGAGAAAATGTTTAATTCCCAGACCCAGGCCCCACAGCGGCATCAGTAAACCATATATTGCCTGAATGACACAGCCTGGAGTTGGCTGATGCATGAGTACACACCAGGGCTTCACAATCCCCCCTCCAAAAAACACAACAAATTTTAGAAATTTATGAAGAAGACTTTTGGATAGTGTGTGCTACCTATGAGAAAATTTGAAATTCCTAGACCCAGGCCCAACAGCGGCATCAGTAAACCATATATTGCCTGAATGACACAGCCTGGAGTTGGCTGATGCACGAGTACACAGCAGGGCTTCACAGTCCCCCCCAAAAAACACTCAACATTTTTCAAAAAGATTTTGGATAGCGGGTGCTACCTATGAGAAAATTCGAACTTCCCAGGCCCAGCAGCGGCATCAGTAAATCATATATTGCCTGAATGACACATCCTGGAGCTGGCTGATGCATGAGGAGACCATTGAAATATCTGATTTCTTATTTGAAATTTCAATCAAACTTTGAGGGTCACGGACCCCAGCGCGTGGGTACGGAGGACCAAATCCAACAAGCCCCCACAGGGCTCATGTGGACTTGAGATGTAGGCACAACATCTCCATTGCCCTGACTGGCCCTTTTTTTTTTTTTTTTTTTTTGTACCTTTAACCCCTTAAGGACACATGACGTACTGGAACGTCATGTGTCCACTCCCGATCTATAACGCGGGGCCACGGCGTGGCCCCGCGTCATAGCGGGTCGGGCCCGGCCTCTAACAACGGCCGGGACCCGTGGCTAATAGCGCGCGGCATTGATCGCTGTGCCGCGCGCTATTAACCCTTTAGACGCGGCGTTCAAAGTTGAACGTCGCGTCTAAAGTGAAACCGAAAGCATGCCGGCTAGCTCAGTGGGCTGTTCGGGATAGCCGCGGTGAAATCGCGGCATCCCGAACAGCTGACAGGACAGCGGGAGGGCCCCTACCTGCCTCCTCGCTGTCCGATCGCCGAATGACTGCTCAGTGCCTGAGATCCAGGCATGAGCAGTCATGCGGCAGAATCTTCGATCACTGGTTTCTTATGAGAAACCAGTGATCAACATAGAAGATCAGTGTGTGCAGTGTTATAGGTCCCTATGGGACCTATAACACTGCAAAAAAAAAGTGCAAAAAAAAAGTGAATAAACATCATTTAACCCCTTCCCTATTAAAAGTTTGAATCACCCCCCTTTTCCCATAAAAGAAAAAACACAGTGTAAATAAAAATAAAAATAAACATAAATGGTATCGCCGCGTGCGGAAATGTCCGAATTATAAAAATATATCGTTAATTAAACCGCACGGTCAATGGCGTGCGCGCAAAAAAATTCCAAAGTCCAAAATAGTGCATTTTTGGTCACTTTTTATATCATGAAAAAATGAATAAAAAGCGATCAATAAGTCCTATCAATGCAAAAATGGTACCGTTAAAAACTTCAGATCACGGCGCAAAAAATGAGCCCTCATACCGCCCCATACACGGAAAAATAAAAAAGTTATAGGGGTCAGAAGATGACAATTTTAAACGTATACATTTTTCTGCATGAAGTTATGATTTTTTCCAGAAGTGCGACAAATTCAAACCTGTATAAGTAGGGTATCATTTTAATCGTATGGACCTACAGAATAAAGATAAGGGGTCATTTTTACCGAAAAATGTACTACGTAGAAACGGAAGCCCCCAAAAGTTACAAAATGGCGTTTTTTTTTTCAATTTTGTCTCACAATGATTTTTTTTCCCGTTTCACCGTAGATTTTTGGGCACAATGACTGACGTCATTACAAAGTAGAATTGGTGGTGCAAAAAATAAGCCATCATATGGATTTTTAGGTGCAAAATTGAAAGAGTTATGATTTTTTAAAGGCAAGGAGCAAAAAACGAAAATGCAAAAACGGAAAAAACCCCGGTCCTTAAGGGGTTAAGAACAAGCGCATATCCAAGAGTCCAGAAGACTATAATGCAGGACGGTGGACCACAAAAAGACATTCTTCTCTAAAGTAATGTTTTCTGAAATAAAGAAGCATCCATCTCCGTATTATTTTTGACAATTTTAATGAAAAAATCACACACAACAAGCGTTCAATGGTGTAATGGTTATTATTCTGAGAAATTTAAGTTTATTACTGAGAAAATTATCATAAATTTGAAAAAAACTGTACCCAAGAGGGTTTAATAACCCCATACATTGCACCATAAATGTTGAAATTTTAATTAAGTGTGTATGTATCTATTTCACAAATCGTAAAATTAAAGGCCCAAGCCCAGAAGCATCATGAAGGCAAGTAGTTCCTGAAAGAAACAGGAGCAGTCAGGAGTAGGCATCAGCAGTACCCAAGAGGCTTTCATAACCCCTTACATAGCACGATCAATCGCGAGATCAAGCAATAACAGGTGTGTGATACCCTCAGATGTCCAGGGCTGCACGCGCGCTACACTGAACAGACCAGCGTGTGTCTATCCTTCACCGATATGTGCGGGTAACCCGCTCAACCCCGTTCGTGATAGGGATCAAGGATTGTAATTATTTGCCATGGAAGATGAATTCCAACTAAGTGTGGGTCATAAGCTCGGGTTCATTAAGTACCTGGCCTTTGTACACACCGCCTGTCTCTACTACCGATTGGATGGTTTAGTGAGGTGCTCTGATCTGCCCCGGCGGGGTAGGCGACAGACCTGGCAGAGCACCGAGAATTTAAAGATCATTGTTGAAATTAGCATTAAGCATGTATTGGCTACTGCTAAACTTCCAAAAATTAAAGGCCCAAGGCCAGAAGCATCAGTGAGGCAAGAAGTTCCTGAAAGACACAGGATGAGTCAGGATCAAGCATTCACCAGTACCCAAAAGGGTTTCATAACCCCTTCACTATAGATCAATGTTAAAATTTGCATTAAGCATGTATTTAGCTTCTGCTAAACATCCAAAAATGAAAGGGCCAAGGCCCGAAACAGCCGTGAGAAAAGTAGTTCCTGAAAGACACAGGATGAGCCGGGAGCAGGAATTTATAGTACCCAAGAGGGTTTCATAACCCTTTACATGTAAAGATCAATGTTGAAATTTGCATTAAGCATGTATTTAGCTACTGCTAAACATCCAAAAATTAAAGGGCCATGGCCCGAAGCATCTGTGAGGCATGTAGTTCCTGAAAGACACAGGATGAGCCAGGAGCAGGCATTCACAGTACCCAAGAGGGTATCCTAACCCCTTACATTTAAAGATCAATGTTGAATTTTGCATTAAGCATGTATTTAGCTACTGCTAAACATCCATAAATTAAAGGGCCAAGGCCCAAAGCATCTGTGAGGCAAGTAGTTCCTCAAAGACACAGGATAAGCCAGGAGCAGGCATTCACAGTACCCAAGAGGGTTTCATAAACCCTTAAATGTAAAGATCAATGTTGAAATTTGCATTACGCATGTATTTAGCTGCTTCTAAACATCCAAAAATTAAAGGCCCAAGGCCAGAAGCGTCAGTAAGGCAAGTAGTTCCTGAAAGACACAGGATGAGTCAGGAGCAGGCATCTGCAGTTCCAAAGAGGGTTTAATAACCCTAATTGAAAAGTGTTGGTGTAGCAGCATAGTCAATCTACTCTGAAGCATCTGGTATTGGTGGCTGGAAATCCTGGCTGATCCATCCCTGATTCATCTTGACAAACGTTAGTCTCACTACATTTTAAGTGGACAGACGCGTTCGCTTTGGGGTGACTATGGCCCCAGCCGCACTAAACACCCGCTCTGATGGCACACTACTGGCTGGGCAGGACAGCTTTTCCAGGGCAAACTCTGCTAGGTGCGGCCATAAATCAAGTTTGGCGGCCCAGAAGTCCAACGGATCTCCAATGTTTGTGTCAAGGTATGCCACCACCTGCTGGTTCAGGTCCTGCTCCATGTCTACCTACTGCTGATTAGTTGCTTCACTATGCGGGTGAAGAAAGCTACTCATCAGCAACTGTAGACTCAGGCTGCTGCTGATTGAGCTGGTACTGCTCCTGCCACCCCTCCCCTCCCCAGCAGACATGGCAGTGGAAGGTGAGCACAGAGGGCCCCCCGAGTCAGACCTACGAGTGGACGGACCATGTGGCCGATAGGCATCGGCCAACTGACTACATAGGATCTCTCTGTAGTAGGTCAGTTTGTCCTCCCTCTCAGTGGGTGTAAAAAAGGCCCCCATTCTGGGACGGTAGCGAGGGTCCAATAAGATGGAGATCCAGAAGTCATCCTGCTGACGAATTTTGACAATTCGGGGTCACTACGCAAGCAACTGAGCATGCATCGTGCCATTTGCGCCAGTGACTCGGAGAGACCACCTGCCTCCATCTCCACTGCATACTGCCACGGTGTGTCTGGGTACTCTGTCTCACCTTCCTCATAAGCCTCCAGCTCCTCTGGCTGCTCCTGCTCCTCCTCTCCTGCCCGATTACTAGAAACACCGCCCATCTCATCCAACCTAAACTGTGCTCCGCCCTTCCCCTAATCCTCCTCCTCCTCCAGTTCAGCCCCCACATAGCCTTGAGATGTCGGCGCAACGTCTCCATTGCCGTGACCAGCCATCGTTTCAATAATTTATTGTAGGAAATGTAGGAGTGAAATTACGTCGTTCATGGTGTAATCCAGGCGACTTACAAATAATGTGTCTTCCTCAAAGGGCCTCAGCAAACGACAGGTGTCACGTATGAGCTGCCACTGGTTCACATTGAAGTTACACAGGGCAGTACTCCTATCTACTTGGATCATCAAGAAATCGGTGATGGCTCTTCTTTGTTCGTATAGTCTGTCCAACATATGGAGGGTGGAATTCCAACGTGTGGCAACGTTACAAATAAGACTATGTTGTGGAATACCGTTCTGACGCTGCAGCTCAAGGAAGGTGTGCTTGGCGGTGTACGAGTGGCTGAGGGGCATGCACAGTTTCCTTGCCATTTTCAGGATGTTTTGCAAATGGGGTGAAGACTTGAGGAAGTGCTTGACAACCAGATTAAGCACGTGTGCCATGCAGGGCTCATGTTTCACACTTCCTTGTCGCAGGGCGGACACAATGTTCTTCCCGTTGTCGGTCACCATTTCCAGATTTTGTGGAGTAAGCCATACTCGGATTTCTTTACAAATTAACTTTAGCAGTTCCTCCCCTGTGTGACTCCGTTCGCCAAGGCAAACCATGTGAAGAACAGCTTGACACCACCGTGCCCTACACAAATGGTACGATGAAGGGTCACCGAGATTTGGACGTGCAGTGGAGGCCGAGGACACGGTGGAGGATGAGGAGGCGGCGTAGCACACTGTAACAGGACCAACTGCCTGAGAGCAAGATCATGGAGGAGGAAGCGGTGTGACCTGTCCAAGTTGCTGTTGTGGCTGTGCAGGAACCACATTTACCCAGTGAGCCATTAAAGACATGTATTGTCCCTGCCCGTAGTTACAGCTCCACACGTCGACGCTGCCGTGCACTTTTGAACGCACCGACATGCTCAAGGACTAGCCCACCTTCTCTTGTACAAACTTATGCAGGGCTGGTACTGCCTTCTTCGCAAATAAATGACGGCTTGGGACTCTCCGCCTCGGCTCGGCACAAGCCATCAATTCTCTGAAAGGTGCAGAGTCCACCACTTGAAAAGGGAGGGACTTCAGCACCAGCACCTTGGACATGAGCACATTCAACTTCTGCGCCATTGGATGAGTGGGCGCATACTGTTGTCTCTTGGACATGGCTTCGCCGATGGATTGTTGGCGGAATGGCTGACTAAAAGCAGGAGAAGCAGGAGCATCTGGAGCGACAGAAGGAGGGTTTGACACAAAGCTCCCTTCGGATGAGGGGGTGGAGCCTTTGCTGGATGAAGGAGGGAGCTGATGGTGACTTGGTGATTCAACAGGCTGGACCATTACATCGGAGCCACGGTTCTCCCAGGCCGCTTTATGGTAGTGCAGCATGTGTTGACGCAGGGCCGTGGTGCCGACTTTGGGACCCTGGCCATGCTTCACCTTCTGCCGACAGATCTTGCATGTGGCCAAGTGAACCTCCTCCGGATGCCTGATGAAAAACTTCAACACCGCCGAGTAGCTGATTTTCCCACCTACAGTCTGCACTAATTGACTGCTACTGGCACAGTCTCCAGGAACCCCTGTTCCACTACCTCCTGGAAAGGTAGGCTGCCGCAAAGCAGGTGGTCTCCCCCGGGGAACGTTTGGCTCCTGAATTTCCACTCCTACCACCACGCTGACTGCCAACCGTGCTACCGCCTTGCTGCCTCAAGGGCAACCTGCAACTCTCTTCTCCTGATGATGATGAAGCCCCTTCTGCACCCGGCTCCCAATTGCGATCGGCTTCATCATCATCATCAACAGGTGTGTACACGTCACTGATGTCCTCCTCAGGTTCCCCAACAGTGTCTGCTTCAGGACCCTGAACCCTTGCAACACCGCCTCCCACGTCACTCTCCGCATCACTACTTGGCCGCCTAGCGGAGCAAGCGGCGCATGTCTCCTCCCCTTCTTGGCTGGGCAGTAGCTGCTGACTGTCCTCCATTAGACCGTCCTCAGTGAATAGTGGAGCTGAACCCACAGCATAAGATACTTCTCTAGAAGAGGGAACAGCATAGGACAAAGGCAATGGGAGGACAGGTACTGCTCCCGGGCCATTCCAACTGAGGGTTGTGTCTGAGGAACCCACCGACTGTTGACTGGAGGTGTCAGATGTCACTTGTGAGGTGGATGAGCGTGTTAACCAATCGACGACGGCAGATGGGTTGCTGGTCGAGACACAAGGCTGATAACGGGAGCTCAGGCCTCTCGCTGCAACTCCTGCTGCCACTCACCCCTAGTCTGCGGCCAACTCTGCCTGAAGTATTTAGGCCTCCGCCACTCCTATGTGCACTTCCTGGCACTTCTCTGCCATACTTCTCTGTCATACTTAGTGCCTATATGAGGGTATTACAATACGCTACACTACTCTTTAAACAGTATTTGTCTAGAACAGCAGCAGGTGATTAGTTATGGTTGTCCTTTCACAGTATGTAGGCCCTTGACAGTACAATACTGGTACAACACTTGGATTTATGTATGCGGTATGCACTGATGAGGGCAGGGATATGCGCAACTATACGCAGAAAAAACTCTGTTTTTTTGTAAAACACCAGCCGGTGAATACTATTGTTTGGACTTTGACAGTATGTAGCCCCTTGACAGATTAACAGGTACAAAATGGTACAATACTTGGATGTACGTATGCAGTATCCTCTGATGAAGGCAATAATATGCGCAACAATACGCAGAAAAAAGTCTGTATTTTTGTAAAACACCAGCCGGTGAGTACTATTGTTTGGACTTTGACAGTATGTAGCTCCTTGACAGATTAACATGTACAAAATTGTACAATACTTGGATGTACGTATGCGGTATGCACTGATGTGGGCAGTTAAACACAAAAACGGACAACTGTAACCTGGTAAACTATTTTTAGGTACACATATGTGGTACAGTGACAAGGCACTTAGATATAACCCAGATACTAGTAGTGGCTGTAAGTGTGTGAACTCCAAACATGAATAGCAAGCAGCAAAAAGAAAAACGGAGTCATTTATAAAGCGTACATAATTGTTATTAATTCCGTAGAATGTACATACATGAAAAGTATAAAATATGTAATCTCAAAGAGGAATACGGCTAAAAAGGTGGTATCACCGGCTCTGCACAACAGAAGCTGAGGTATATGTAGTATATTATTTACTGGATCTACTACAATAGAATATGAAATATAAGAGTAAACTAGCACACTAAAATTGCACAATTCAAATATTTTGCAGCATATAAGGGGTATATAGCTCATAGTGAGAGCAAGAATGCTACATACAGTTAAAGTGCAGTGTGCATACAAACAGAACAGAAAAAACATTATAGAGATACAGACCAATATAAAGGTATACCAAAGTGTAGCAGCAGATGGCAGAGACCGTGATAGCACCACTCCAACGTACGTTTCGGTACGCAACCTTCATCTGGGAGTGGCTCTATCCCAGACTGACTGTCTATTTATATCCAGGAACACCAATCAGATTATAGTATGCGAAATGGATGCGGTCCTCACCTGTGGCTGTTACTGCGCACACGAACGCCGACACCGCCGCCGCCCGGAAGCCAGAAGGAGCCGCGTCACATGACACGGCCATGCAGGAAATCACATGACCATGCCATGACGTAGACGCCACTCGCCCGGATCCCCAGCGGAGCAGAGACGGCGCACACGCACCAGCGACAGGAGCAGTGTCTGTGATCAGCAGGACACTGACAGATCACGCATATCAATATATGATTGAGATAATAAAACACAATATAATTTATTGCAATGGATGCAATAAAAGTGGCTGAATAATACTAAGTAGGTTTGTCTCTAAATTGGAATAAAGTGCAAGTGCATAAGTTAAATGAGAAAAATGAGAAAGAGTGTATGTGTGTATGGGGGATGTGTTAAGTGACCAATATACAAGGGATAGTTAATGGATAAAAGGAGATCTCCTGGGGTCAAATGAGAGTTATGTATGGGAAATAAGGAAGTATGCATGTAATTAGGTGGTGAATGTGAAATAATAGAGATTGTAAGGTATGAAGTTATGGAAAATTGTATGTGTGAATGAGTGCATAACGTAATAAACAAATGAGGTGAGGTGAAAAACGATGACTGAAGTGCTGTAAAGTAGTATAATTGATGCTGTGGTAAAAAGAGTAAGGGGATGTGTAGGTGAAGAAAGGAGATTGAAAAGTGAAAAACAAATTGCATGAATACATAAAAAGTGAAGGAAGGAAAAAGTGGGCGGGTGAACAGAACCGGAAGGGTGAGAATGGTGCACATAAGTGATATATATGTGGTTGATACCTATACCCCATACCACCACGTCTAACCCTGATATATGCAAGCCAAACAGCAAAAGTTAAAAGGGTACTCCAGTGCTTAGACATCTTATCTCCCTATACGGGAGGGGGCGTGACAGCTATCACGCCCCCTCCCGTAGGCTTGCATTGAGGGGCAGAGCGTGACATCACACAGGGGCGGGGGAGTGACATCACGCGCCGCCCACCCTGTAGTCGCCGGTTATCAGTCCCGGAGCGAACACGCTCCGGGGACTGATTAAAAACGGGGTGCCGCGTGCAAGATCACGGGGGTCCCCAGCAGCGGGACTCCCGCGGTCAGGCATCTTATCCCCTATCCTTTTGATAGGGGATAAGATGTCTAAGCAACGGAGTACCCCTTTAAAAATTAATGGAGTATGCTGATGTAAATAGTGTCTACATAATAATAAAAAGAGCTATGTATCCCCAAAAATGAAGCCAAATTGTAGTACATCAACCCATACCCATACATTGTAAATTTCTCTACAAAAGGGAATAGACCTATAAGTCCGAGGCCAGAAATCTTGAATATGCAGGCATCTGTAGGAAATGTTAAAGGCGGTCTTTGCATACATATGATGTCCTGGAGAGAGAAGCAAAATAAAACCAACTGTTAAAAGTAGGTAACAAAAAATTAAAAGGGAGGTTAAAAAAAGACAGAACAGCCGACGAATACATGAGTGGCTTCAAATTTCTAAGATAATTGCACTATAAAAATCGTCCAAATGGTAAGAACTCATTTAAGCCGTGAGGTTGTACTGTGTTCAAGCACCAAATCCAGTAACTTTTGTGTTAGGCTAGACATTTCCCCAAGTCACCCCCACGCATCCCAGGATATAGTCTATCAATGCCACAGAACTGAAGAAGCGTGTCATCACAGTTACGATGCAATTTAAAATGTTTAGGAATCGTCTTCAACTCTTCAGTGGTTGCCTTCTGTGCCAAACGAATGTCCCTCATGTGCTCCCGGATGCAAATTTTAAGGGGGCGTGTAGTGAGGCCCACATAAATTTTTGGGCAGGAACACACTGCATAATAGACCACATTGCGTGTGGTACATGTGATCTGATGCTTGATTCTGTATGTCACTATAGTCTGGGAGTTGGTAAAAGTAGTACATCGCCTCATATTGGGACAGGCAACGCAATGCTGCATGCTGTAGAAACCTATCTGATCCCTCTTGAGCCAAAGATATTTTTAGATGGTTCAGGTAAGTACTGACTCCTAACTAGGAGATCTCCAAGGTTCTTTGCCCGTTTAGCTATAATTTGGGGGTTTTCTGGAATGTATTGTCTAAGAACCGAGTCCATGGTCAAAATTGACCAATATTTAGTCATACAGGATTTCATCCTATCCCAGTGAGAATGGTAATTCGTAATGAACCGTACTTTATCATCGCCACGGATCTTAGGTGTTGGACATAATAGTTGGGCTCGAGAATGTTGTTTTGCCCTATTGTAAGCTTTTTTCAGTGATCTATGACTGTACCCCCTTTCCAAAAACCTACCTCTCAAGTCGTCAGCTTGTTTCTTGAAAGCTTGTTCCGAGGAGCAAATACGCCAGGTGCGTAAATATTGGCTGTATGGTATGGCTCTCACTGTGTGCATCGGATGAGATAAGGTAGCATGTAAATAAGAATTGATGGAGGTTTTTTTGCGAAATACATTCGACTGGAGATATCCTGTTGGATCACGCTGTAAAAGGACATCAAGAAATTTCACTTGATTAGCGTCACATGAATAGGTAAGTTTGATATTGTAACTGTTGTTGTTAAGACGGGAAATAAATTGTGAAAGTTGTGTGGTATCTCCCTGCCAAATCATGAGGATGTCGTCGATGTACCACACCCAAAAAAGGATGCGGCCAATCGCGACATCCCCATGATCTGACAGGAACAGGTCCCTCTCCCAGAGACCCAGGAAGAGACAAGCATACAAGGGTGCACAAGCCGCCCACATAGTTGTCCCCCGGGTCTGCAGGTAGAGGGACCCTGAAAGTGAAAAAATTATGAACCAAAATAAATTCCAATAGCTTCAAAATAAATGATGACATTTCAGGGGAGTAGTTGCTTGTACCTAGGAAGAATCTTGATGCTGATAATCAACCTGAATGATTGATACTAGTGTACAGCGATTCCACGTTGCATGTAACAAGAAGGGTATCAGGTTCCAGTTGGATGCCATCAATCCTACGCAGGAGATCAGTATTGTCACGTATGAATGTGGGTAAGTTTTTGACTAAGGGTTCAGTTTACTATCCACAAATCTGGCAATATTTTCCGTCAAGTTACCTGTACCCGAAATGATCGGTCTCGTAGCATGCTTGTGAACTTTTGGCAATAAATAAATAGTTGATATTGTAGGAGTCTGGAGTGCATCTGCCAGTTTTCGTGGTATCACTGACGATTCAACCGCTGTGTCCAGTAATGACTTCAGGTTAGCCTGAAATTAGGATAGGGGGTTAAAAGTTAATTTTTTATAGGGTCACGAAGTTGCCTGTATGTCTCGGCTTCATATAACTTCCGAGGCCAGACCACAATGTTGCTCCCCTTATCAGCAGGCTTATGAATAACATCTGGTATCCTCTGTAATCTATGAAGGCATTGCTGTTCATCATGTTAAAGATTGTCATTATAGATGTTGTCAGGCTCTCACTATGAGATATATACCCCTTATATGCTGCTAATTATTTGAATTGTGCAATTTTAGTGTGCTAGTTTACTCTTATATTCCGTATTCTATTGTAGTAGATCCAGTAAATAATATACTACATATACCTCAGCTTCTGTTGTGCAGAGCCGGTGATTCCACCTTTTTAGCCGTATTCCTCTTTGAGATTACATATTTTATACTTTTCATGTATGTACATTCTACGGAATTAATAAAAATTATGTACGCTTTATAAGTGACTCAGTTTTTCTTTTTGCTGCTTGCTACTGATGAGGGCAGTAATATGCGCAAATATACGCTGAAAAAACTCAGTTTTTTTGTAAAACACCAGCCGGTGAATACTATTGTTTGGACTTTGACAGTATGTAGCCCCTTGACAGATTAACAGGTACAAAATGGTACAATACTTGGATTTACGTATGGAATATGCAATGATGAGGGCAGAAATATGCGCAACATTACGCAGAAAAAACACTGTATTTTTGTTAAACACCAGCCGGTGAGTACTATTGTTTGGACTTTGACAGTATGCAGCCCCTTGACAGATTAACAGGTACAAAATTGTACAATACTTGGATGTACGTATGCACTGATGAGGGCAGAAATATGCGCAACAATACGCAGAAAAAAGTCTGTATTTTTGTAAAACACCAGGTGGTGAGTACTATTGTTTGGACTTTGACAGTATGTAGCCCCTTGGCAGATTAACAGGTACAAAACTGTACAATACTTGGATGTACGTATGCGGTATGCACTGATGAGGGCAGTATTGTGCGCAATTATACACAGAAAAAAAATCTTTATTTTTGTAAAACACCAGCCGATCAATACTATTGTTTGGACTGTGACAGTATGTAGCCCCTTGACAGATTAACAGGTACAAAATGGTACAATACTTGGATGTATTTATGCGGTATGCACTGATGAAGGCAGTAATATGCGCAGCTATACACAGAAAAACTCAGTTTTTTTGTTAAACACCAGCCGGTGAGTATTATAGTTTGGACTTTGACAGCATGTAGCCACTTGACAGATTAACAGGTACAAAATGGTACAATACTTGGATGTATGTATGCGGTATGCACTGATGAAGGCAGTAATATGTGCAGCTATACACAGAAAAACTCAGCTTTTTTTGTTAAACACCAGCCGGTGAGTATTATAGTTTGGACTTTGACAGTATGTAGCCCCTTGACAGCTTAACAGGTACAATATGGTAAAATTCTTGGATGTACGTATCCGGTATGCACTGATGAGGGCAGAAATATGCGCAACTATACGCAGAAAAAAATCTGTATTTTTGCAAAACACCAGCTGGTGAATACTATTGTTTGGACTTTGACAGTATTTAGCCCCTTGACAGATTAACAGGTACAAAATGGTGCAATATTTGAATTCAGGTAGAAGACGGACATGGTCGCACATCTACAATGTTGCACAATGATCTAATTGCTTCTCAGCATAATTTCAAAAACGAACAGGTTGTTAGTATATACGTTTTGATCAAAAAGTACAAAGCCCACTCGCCACGTCAAGGCCACCTATTTAGAGTGGGTCCCTAACGTCCGTAGCATAAAATGGTGTAGCACTGGGTGACACCAGTGCCCACAGGGGGAACGACCCACTGGCAGAGCGGCCCCAATGCCACTCAAACCAGTCCATGGGTTGCACCTCCCCGCAGACACGGCGCCACGGCAGCAACAGACGCTGCACAGCACCACACCAGTGTGAACAGGGTGCTACAGCTCACTTACCATGCTCTCCCAGTCAGACTGGGAGGCTGCTAGGAAAGAAAGGGCCCATGTGTAGCTAACTATTACTTATATAGGGTTGGGCTGAGGGGGTCGGGAAGAGTGCAGACACATGTTCAAACAAAAAAAAAAAATCTTGCACAATGATCTAATTGCTTCTCAGCATAATTTCAAAAACTAACAGGTTGTTAGTATATACGTTTTGATCAAAAAGTACAAAGCCCCCTCGCCCCGTCAAGGCCACCTATTTAGAGTGGGTCTCTAACGTTCCTAGCATAACACCACCGCCGCGACACCAGTGCCCACAGGGGGAACGACCCACTGGCAGAGCGGCCCCAATGCCACTCAAACCAGTCCATGGGTTGCACCTCCCCGCAGACACGGCGCCACGGCAGCAACAAATGCCACACAGCACCACACCAGTGTGAACAGGGTACTACAGCTCACTTACCATGCTCTCCCAGTCAGACTGGGAGGCTGCTAGGAAAGAAATGGCCCATGTGTAGCTAACTACTACTAGTGGTGGTGGTCGCCGCCCAGTGCTACGTCATTTTATGCTAGGGATGTTAGGGACCCACTCTAAATAGGTGGCCTTGACGTGGCGAGTGGGCTTTGTACTTTTTAATCAAAACATATACTAGCAACCTGTTAGTTTTTGAAATTATGCTGAGAAGCAATTAGATCATTATACAAGATTGTAAATGTGCGACCATGTCTGCTTCTTCTACCTGAATTCACATGGTGCCTTATTTGAATGTATGTATGCGATATCCACTGATGAGGGCAGTAATATGCGCCACTATATGCAGAAAAAACTCAGCTTTTTTGTAAAACACCAGCCGGTGAATACTATTGTTTGGACTTTGACAGTATGTAGCCCCTTGACAGATTAACAGGTACAAAATGGTACAATACTTGGATGTACGTATGCAATATGCACTGATGAGGGCAGAAATATGCGCAACAATACGCAGAAAAAACTCTGTATTTTTGTTAAACGCCAACCGGTGAGTACTGTTGTTTGGACTTTGACTAGAGATGAGCGAATCGAAGTTGACGAACCCGAATTTGTTACGAATTTCGGTTGGTGTTTTTAAAAAATACAGAGTTTTTTTCTGCGTATAGTTGCGCATATTGCTGCCCTCATCAGTGCATACCGCATACGTAAATCCAAGTATTGTACCATTTTGTACCTGTTAATCTGTCAAGGGCCTACATACTGTGAAAGGACAGCAATAAGTAATCACCTGCTGCTGTTCTAGACAAATACTGTTTAAAGAGTAGTGTAGCGTATTGTAATACCCTCATAAACTCACTAAGTGTGTCAGGAAGAGAAGTGCTGGGATGTACACAGAGGAGTGGCAGAGGCCTAAATACTTCAGGCAGAGTTGGCAGCAGACTTGGGGCGAGTGGCAGCAGGAGTCGCAGCGAGAGGCCTGAGCTCCTGTTATCAGCCAGCGGTCGTGTCTCGACCAGCAACCCATCTGCCGTCGTCTATCATCCACATCATCACAAGTGACATCTGACACCCCCAGTCAACAGTCGGTGGGTTTCTCAGACACAATCCTCAGTTGGCATGGCCCGGGAGCAGTCCCTGTCCTCCCATTGCCTTCGTCCTATGCTGTTCCCTCTCCTAAAGAAGTATTTTATGCTGTGGGTTCAGCTCCACTATTTACTGAGGACGATCTAATAGAGGACAGTCAGCAGCTACTGGACTGCCAAGAAAGGGAGGAGACATGTGCCGCTTGCTCCGATAGGCGGCCAAGTAGTGATGCGGAGAGTGATGTGGGAGGCGGTGTTGCAAGTGTTCAGGGTCCTGAAGCAGACACTGTTGGGGAACCTGAGGAGGACATCAGTGATGTGCACACACCTGTTGATGATGATGAAGCCAATCACAATTGGGAGCCGGGTGCAGAAGGGGCTTCATCATCATCATCATCATCATCAGAAGAGAGTTGCAGGTTGCCCTTAAGGCAGCAAGGCGGTAGCACGGTTGGCAGTCAGCGTGGTGGCAGGAGTGGAAATTCAGGAGCCAATCGTGCCCGGGGGAGACTACCTGCTTCCCGGCAGCCTTTTTGGGAGGTAGTGAACCAGAGATTCCTGTAGACGGCGCCAGTAGCAGTCAATTAGTGCGGGCTGCGGGTGGGAAAATCAGCTACTTGGCGGTGTTGAAGTTTTTCACAAGGCATCCGGAGGAGGTTCACATAGCCACATGCAAGACCTGTTGGCAGAAGGTGAAGCGTGGCCAGGGTCCCAATGTCGGCACCACGGCCCTGCGTCAACACATGCTTCGCCACCATAAAGTGGCCTGGGAGAACCGTGGCACCAATGTAGTGGTCCAGCCTGCTGCATCACCCAGTGGCAATCCGCTCCCTCCTTCATCCAGCCAAGGCTCCACCACCTCAGCCGAAGGGAGCTGTGTGTCAAGCCCTCCTTCTGTCGCTCCGGCTTCTCCCGCTTTTAGTCAGCTATTCCGCCCACAATCCATTAGCGAAGCCATGTCCAAGAGAGAACAGTATGCGCCCACTCATCCAACGGTGCAGAAGGTGAATGTGCTCCTGTCCAAGTTGCTGGTGTTGCAGTCCTTCCCTTTTCAAGTGGTGGACTCTGCAGCTTTCAGAGAATTGATGACTTGTGCCGAGCCGAGGTGGAGAGTCCCAAGCCGTCATTTCTTTGTGAAGAAGGCAGTACCAGCCCTGCATAAGTTTGTACAAGAGAAGGTGGTTTAGTCCTTGAGCCTGTCGGTGTGTTCAACAGTGCATGGTAGCGCCGACGTGTGGAGCTGTAACTACGGGCAGGGACAATACTTGCCTTTTACGGCCCACTGGGTAAATGTGGTTCCTGCACAGCCACAACAGCAACTTGGACAGGTCACACCGCTTCCTCCTCCACGCTCTCGCTCCCAGGCAGTTGGTCCTGTTACAGTGTGCGACGCCGCCTCCTCATCCTCCACCGTGTCCTCGGCCTCCACTGCACGTCCAAATCTTGGTGGCCCTTCATCGTACCATGTGTGCAGGGCACGGCGGTGTCAAGCTGTTCTTCACATGGTTTGCCTTGACAAATGGAGTCACACAGGGGAGGAGCTGCTAAAGTTACTTACTCCACGAAATCTGGAAATGGGAACCATGGTGACCGACAATGGGAAGAACATAGTGTCCGCGCTGCGACAAGGAAGTGTAAAATATGCGCCCTGCATGGCACACATGTTGAATCTGGTTGTCAAGCACTTCCTCAAGTCTTCACCCCATTTGCAAAACATCCTGAAAATGGCAAGGAAACTGTGCATGCACTTCAGCCACTCGTACACCGCCAAGCACACCTTCCTTGAGCTGCAGCATCAGAAAGGTATCCCACAACACAGTCTTATTTGTGACATTGCCACATGTTGGAATACCACCCTCCATATGTTGGACAGACTATACACACAAAGAAAAGCCATCACCAATTTCTTGATGATCCAAGCAGATAGGAGTACTCCCCTGTGTAACTTCAATGTGAACCAGTGGCAGCTCATACATGACACCTGCTGTTTGCTGAGGCCCTTTGAGGAAGCCACATTATTTGTAAATCGCTTGGATTACGCCATGAATGACGTAATTCCACTCCTATATGTCCTACAACAAAGGATTGAAACCATGGCTGGTCACGGCAATGGAGACGTTGCGCCTACATCTCAAGGCTACATGAGCCCTGTGGGGGCTGAACTGGAGGAGGAGGATGAGGGGCAGAGCGGAGCACAGTTTAGTGTGGATCAGATGGCCGGTGTTTCTAGTCATCGGACAGGAGAGGAGGAGCAGGAGCAGCCAGAGGAGCTGGAGGGTTATGAGGAAGGCAAGACAGAGGACCCAGACACACCGTGGCAGTATTCAGTGGAGATGGAGGCAGGTAGTCTGTTCGAGTCACTGTCGCAAATGGCATGATGCATGCTCAGTTGCTTGCATAGTGGCCCCAAAATTGTCAAAATTCGTCAGCGGGATGACTTCTGGATATCCACCTTATTAGACCCTCACTACCGTCCCAGAATGGGGGCATTTTTTACACCCACTGAGAGGGAGGACAAAATGACCTACTACAGAGAGATTCTACGTAGTCAGTTGTCCGATGCCTATCGGCCACATGGTCCATCCACTCGCAGGTCTGACTCGGCAGGCCCTCTGCGCTCACCTTCCACTGCCATGGCTGCTGGGGAGGGGTGGCAGGAGCAGTACCAGCTCAGTCTACAGTCGCTGATGAGTAACTTTCTTCACCCACATAGTGAAGCAACTCATCAGCAGCAGGTAGACATGGAGCAGGACCTGAACCAGCAGGTGGTGGCATACCTTGACATGACCATGCCAACAACCATTGAAGATCCGCTGGACTTCTGAGCAGCCAAACTTGATTTATGGCCGCAACTAGCAGAGTTTGCCCTGGAAATGCTGTCCTGCCCTGCTAGTAGTGTGGTGTTTAGTGCAGCCGGGGCCATAGTCATCCCAAGGCGAACTCGTCTGTCCACTTAAAATGGGGAGAGACTAACGTTTGTCAAGATGAATCAGGGATGGATCAGCCAGGATTTCCAGCCACCAATGCCAGATGCCTCAGAGTAGATTGACCAAGCTGCTACACTTACATTTTCCAATTATGGTTGGTCATGAAGCCCTCTTGGGTTATCAATTAGGGTTTAGAGATGTCGCAAATTGTTCGCCCGCGAACAGTTCCCGGCGAACTTAGCATGTTAGCGTTCGCATCGCCGGGCGAACATATGTGAAGTTCGATTCGCCCCCTATGCTTTAACATTGCAATAAACTTTGACCCTGTGAGTCAGAGTCAGCAGACACATTACAGCCAATCAGCAGCAGTCCCTCCCTTCCAGACCCTCCTGCCTCTTGCATGGACGCTATTTTACCCTCATTCGGCATGCTGCAGGCTTAGGAAGCGGAGGGACAGAGAAGCTGCTCCTGCTGTATAGGGAAAGCGATAGCTAGGTTGCTGCTAGGTGGTGTATTCAGGGTCCAGTTTACTCCTAAAGCACTAGTGTAACATCTGCTTTAAGGACAGCACCCAAAAAAGCCTTTTTAGGGCTCAAATATCAGCCCGTGTGTCTTGCAACAGCTGGAGGCACCCTGGTTGGGAGGAAACCGCTGGTTAAAAGGGGTATTCCAGTATAAAACTTAAGTTCCTTCAAGCAACTAACTACTACAGTATTCAAAGTGCTGAAAGATATCAGTCCGTGTGTTTTGCAACAGCTGGAGGCACCCTGGTTGAGGACCACTGCTTAAAAGGGGAACTCCGCTGGCAAGCCTTTTTTCTTTAAAGCAAGTAACTACTACAGTATTCAAAGGGTTGAAATATATCAGTCCGTGTGTTTTGCAACAGCTGGAGGCACCCTGCTGCCTAAAGGGGAGCTCTAACTATGTGCTGCCTAATATGGGGGAATCTATGTGCTGCCTAAAGGGGGGATCTAACTATGCGATGCCTAAAGGGGGGGCTCTATGTGCTGCCTAAAGGGGGCTAAAGCACGTTATTCCAAACCATTTAGGAATGTTAGGTGATTTATGCCCTTTATGGATTAAAACCAGTTTTGCCATGGATCCCCCTCCGGCACGCCACAGTCCAGGTGTTAGTTCCTTTGAAACAACTTTTAAATCACTACTGTGCCCAGAAAGAGTCCATGTGAGTTTTAAAATTCGCCTGCCCATTGAAGTCAATTTCGGTTCGCCCGGTTCGCAAGCTTTTGCGGAAGTTCGCGTTCGTGGTTCGCAAACCGAAAATTTTATGTTCGCGACATCACTATTAGGGTTATGAAACCCTCTTTGGTACTGCCATTGCCTACTCCTGGCTCATCCTGTGTCTTTCAGGAACTACTTGCCTCACTGATGCTTCTGGCCTTGGGCCTTTCATTTTTTGGAAGTTTAGCAGTAGCTAAATACATGCTTAATGCAAATGTCAACATTGATCTTCAAATGTAAGGGGTTATGAAACCCTCTTGGGTACTGTGAATGCCTGCTCCTGACTCATCCTGTGTCTTTCAGGAAGTACTTGCCTCACTGACGCTTCTGGCCTTGGGCCTTTAATTTTTGGATGTTTGGCAGTAGCTAAATACATGCTTAATGCAAATTTCAACATTGATCTTTAAATGTAAGGGGTTATGAAACCCTCTTGGGTACTGTGAATGCCTGCTCCTGACTCATCCTGTGTCCTTCAGGAACTACTTGCCTTATTGACACTTCTGGCCTTGGGCCTTTAATTTTTGGAAGTTTAGCAGTAGCTAATACATACTTAATGCAAATTTCAACAATGATCTTTAAATTCTTGGCGCTCTGCCAGGGCCTTCTCTTACCCGTCGGGGACAATCCGAGGACCTCACTAAACCATCCAATCGGTAGTAGAGACATGTGGTGTGTACAAACGGCAGGGACTTAATGAACCCCAACTTATGACCCGCACTTATTTGTGATTCTTCTTTCCTGGCAAATAATTGCAATCCCTGATCCCTATCGCGAACAATGTTCAGCGGGTTACCCGCACCTGTCGGTGAAAGATAGACGGCGATTCCGGGACAATTGGGTCTCCAGTGACCCGGTGACCCAGAATTACTGGCTGATCAGAGACGGCCCCGAACAGCCATAGCCAGCAGGGGTGAGTTGGCACTGGTGCCACCTCACGATCGCCCTGATTCGTCGGCCGACCAATTTACCGTTTTTACCGGCCGACCAATCAGGGCGCCTGCTGCGGGTGTCACTCCCGCAACCCGCTCTGCCCCTCTTCCGGAGGACGTGAGCGGGTGCGGGAAAAAGACCCCGGGAGCTGGGGACCCAGATCCCCGGCATCAATGTTGGGATCGGGGCCCCAGGAGCGGCGGCGGCGAGGGACTGACCTGTGTCCCGGAGCAGCAGCAGGAGGTGAGTGACAGCCTCCTGCTGTTGCTTAGCAACAGCTCCCAGCATGCAAAAAGGGCATGCTGGGAGCTGTAGTTATGCAACAGCAGGAGGCAGACCACCACAACTCCCAGCATTCCCTTATGGGCATGCTGGGACTTATAGTTTTGCAACAGCTGGAGGCACATTTTTTCTATAGAAAAGTGTACCTTCAGCTGTTGTATAACTACAACTCCCAGCTTGCACAATCAGCTAAAGTGCATGCTGGGAGTTGTAGTGGTGCATCTGCTGGTTGCATAACTACAACTCCCAGCATGCCCGTTAGCTGTCAGTGACTGCTGAGAGCTGTAGTTTTGCAACAGCTGAAGGCACACTGAGTTAAGTGGCAAACCAGTGTGTCTCCAGCTGTTACATAACTACAATCCCCAGCGTCCTCAGCCAAAGTAGTATTTCTCCAGCTGTTGCATAACTACAAGACCCAGCATGCCCTTCCGCTGTCCGTACATGCTGGGGGTTGTAGCTTTTGCAACAGCTGAAGGCACACTGGTTGCAAAACACTGAGTTTGTTACCAAACTCTGTGTTTCACAACCAGTGTGCCTCCAGCTGTTGCAAAACTACAACTCCCAGCATGCACTGATAGACCGTACATGCTGGGAGTTGTAGTTTTGCAACAGCTGGATGTTTCTCCCCCCCAATGTGAACGTACAGGGTACACTCACATGGGCGGAGGTTTACAGTAAGTATCCGGCTGCAAGTTTGAGCTGCGGCAAATTTTCTGCCGCAGCTCAAACGGCCAGCGAGAAACTACTGTGAACCCCCGCCCGTGCGACTGTACCCTAAAAACACTACACTAACAAAAAATAAAATAAAAAGTAAAAAACACTACATATACACATACCCCTACACAGCCCCCCTCTCTTCCCCAATAAAAATGAAAAACGTCTGGTACGCCACTGTTTCCAAAACGGAGCCTCCAGTTGTTGCAAAACAACTACTCCTAGTATTGCCAGATAGCCACTGACTGTCTAGGCATGCTGGGAGTTTTACAACAGCTGGAGGCACCCTGTTTGGGAATCACTGGCGTAGAATACCCCTATGTCCACCCCTATGCAAGTTCCTAATTTAGGCCTGAAATGCTCATGACGCTCTCTCTTTGGAGCCCTGTCGTATTGCAAGGCAACAGTTTAGGGCCACATATGGGGTATCGCCGTACTCGGGAGAAATTGTGTTATAAATTTTGGGGGGTATTTTCTGTATTACCCTTTTTAAAAATGTAAGATTTTTGGGAAAACACGCATTTTAGGTAAAAAAAAATTAATTTTTTTTACATAAGCAAAAGTTGTGAAACACCTGCGGGGTATAAAGGTTCACATTACCCCTTGTTACGTTCCCCGAGGGGTCTAGTTTCCAAAATGGTATGCCATGTGTTTTTTTTTGCTGTTCTGGCAACATAGGGGCTTCCTAAATGCGGCATGCCCCCAGAGCAAAATTTGCTTTCAAAAAGCCAAATGCGACTCCTTCTCTTCTGAGACCTGTAGTGCGCCAGCAGAGCACATTTCACCCCCATATGGGGTGTTTTCTGAATCAGGAGAAATTGGGCTTCAGATTTTGGGGGGTATTTTCTGCTATTACCCTTTTAAAAATGTAAACATTTTGGAAAACCAAGCATTTTAGGTAAAAAAAAATCTTTTTTTTTTTTACATATGCAGAAGTCGTGAAACATCTGTAGGGTATTAAGGTTCACATTACCCCTTGTTACTTTCCCCGAGGGGTCTAGTTTCCAAAATGGTATGCCATGTTTTTTTTTTCTTTTCTGGCACCATAGGGGCTTCCTAAATACGGCATGCCCCCAGAGCAAAATTTGCTTTCAAAAAGCCTAACGTGACTCCTTCTCTTCTGAGACCTGTAGTGCGCCAGCAGAGCAATTTTCACCCCCATATGGGGTGTTTTCTGAATCGGGAAAAATTGGGCTTCAAATTTTGGGGGGTATTTTCTGCTATTACCCTTTTTAAAAATGTTAAATTTTTGGGAAATCAAGCATTTTAGGTAAAAAATTTTTTTTTAACATATGCAAAAGTTGTGAATCACCTGTGGGGTATTAAGGTTCACTTTACCCCTTGTTACATTCCCCGAGGGGTCTTGTTTCCAAAATGGTATGCCATGTGTTTTTTTTTTTTTTTTGCTGTCCTGGCACCATAGGGGCTTCCTAAAGGTGACATGCCCCCCAAAAACCATTTGTCGCTCCTTCCCTTCTGAGCCCTCTACTGCGCCCGCTGAACAATTAACAAAGACATATGAGGTGAATTCGGGTAGAAAACAGACATGGTGCACATCTACTATCTTGTATAATAATCTGATTGCTTCTCAGCACAATATCAAAAACTAACAGGTTGTTAGTATACATTTTTGATCAAAAAGTACAAGCCCACTCGCCATGTCAAGGCCACCTATTTAGAGTGGGTCCCTAACGTCCCTACCATAAAATGGCGTAGCACTGGGCGGCGACCACCACCACCGCGACACCAGTGCCCACGGGGGGGGAAACGACCCACTGGCAGAGCGGCCCCAATGCCACTCTAACCAGTCTATGGGTTGCACTCGTGCATCAGCCAACTCCAGGCTGTGTCATTCAGGCAATATATGGTTTACTGATGCCGCTGTGGGGCCTGGGTCTGGGAATTTAAAATTTTCTCATAGGTAGCACCCGCTATCCAAAATCTTCAGTTTAAATTTCTTAATTCATCTTTTATTCTTAGGATTGTGAAAGCCTAGTGCCTACTGATGCTGCTGGCAACTCGGGGCTGTGCCATTCATCCACTATAGGGTCTCCTCATGCTGCCAACACCTCCAAGCTGTGCCATTCAGACACTATATAGTGTCCTCATGCTTCAGCCTCATCCAAGCTGTGTCATTCAGCCACTATATGGTGTCCTCATGCTGCCAACACCTCCACGCTGTGCCATTCAGCCACTATATGGTCTCTTCATGCTGCCAACACCTCCACGCTATGTCATTCAGTCACTATATGGTCTCCTGACACTGATGCCCCCACCAGGCTCTGTCATTGTGCTGCTGTGCGGCAGTGATTCTAAAAGTGATGCCGGTAATCTGCATGTTATTCTGAATAACAGTATTATTTCACTACCCCAGCACACTCCATATGCATTTTAGAACACAACAAAGTGTATAGAGGCTGTATGTAGGCTAGAAATAGCCTTTTTTTTTATATAGATTCGCCGCAAAAAATTTCGTATCGAAGCAAACTTTTGACAGTATGTAGCCCCTTGACACGTTAACAGGTGCAAAATTGTACAACACTTGGATGTACTTATGCGGTATGCACTGATTAGGGCAGAAATATGCGCAACAATACGCAGAAAAAGTCTGTATTTTTGTAAAACACCAGCCGGTGAGTACTATTGTTTGCGCTTTGACAGTATGTAGCCCCTTGATAGATTAACAGGTACAAAATTGTACAATACTTGGATGTACGTATGCGGTATGCACTGATGAGGGCAGTAATATGCACAACAATACGCAGAAACAATCTGTCTTTTTTTAACCCCTTAAGGCCGGGGGGTTTTCCGTTTTTGCATTTTCGTTTTTTGCTCCTTGCCTTTAAAAAATCATAACTCTTTCAATTTTGCACCTAAAAATCCATATGATGGCTTATTTTTTGCGCCACCAATTCTACTTTGTAATGACTTCAGTCATTTTGCCCAAAAATCTACGGTGAATCGGGGAAAAAAATCATTGTGCGACAAAATTGAAAAAAAAAAACGCTGTTTTGTAACTTTTGGGGGCTTCCGTTTCTACGTAGTAAATTTTTCGGTAAAAAGACACCTGATATTTATTCTGTAGATCCATACGATTAAAATGATACCCTACTTATATAGGTTTGATTTTGTCGGACTTCCTGCATGTCATAACTACATGCAGGAAAATTTATACGATTAAAATTGTCATCTTCTGACCCCTATAACTTTTTTATTTTTCCGTGTATGGGGTGGTATGAGGGCTCATTTTTTGCGCCGTGATCTGAAGTTTTTAACGCTAACATTTTTGCATTGATAGGACTTATAGATTTTATTCATTTTTAAATGATATAAAAAGTGACCAAAAATGCACTATTTTGGACTTTGGAATTTTTTTGCGCTCACGACATTGACCGAGCGGTTTAATTAATGATATATTTTTATAACTCGGACATTTCCGCACACGGTGATACCATATATGTTTATTTTTATTTACACTGTGTTTTTTTTTTATTGGAAAAGGGGGGTGATTCAAACTTTTAATAGGGGAGGAGTTAAATGATCTTTATTCACTTTTTTTTCCCACTTTTTTTTGCAGTGTTATAGGTCCCATAGGGACCTATAACACTGCACACACTGATCTTCATCATTGATCACTGGTTTCTCATAAGAAACCAGTGATCAACGATTCTGCCGCATGACTGCTCATGCCTGGATCTCAGGCACTGAGCAGTCATTCGGCGATCGGACAGCGAGGAGGCAGGAAGGGGCCCTCCCACTGTCCTGTCAGCTGTTCGGGATGCCGCGATTAGCCGCGGCTATCCCGAACAGCCCGACTGAGCTAGCCGGGAACTTTCACTTTCACTTTTAGCCGCGCGGCTCAGCTCTGAGCGCGCGGCTAAAGGGTTAATAGCGCGCAGTGCCGCGATCGGCGCTGCGCGCTATTAGAGGCGGGTCTCGGCTTCACTATGACGCCGGGCCCGCCGTGATATGACGCGGGGTTGCTGTGTAACCCCGCGTTATATCAGAAGAGCAGGACCAAGGACGTACAGGTACGTCCTTGGTCCTTAAGGGGTTAAAACACCAGCAGGTGATTACTTTTTCCAGGAGTCAGGACTTTCTCTTTATCTAGACTTGTTACAGATACAGAATAGTAGACTGCTTTGATATAGGCATGTGTTATGCACGTATGAGGGCAGACAAATGCACTACAGTCCGCTGAAAAATAACGTATTTGTGAACAGCAGCAGGACCTAACAGTGCAGCACAACAAAAAAATAAAAATAAAGGGATTAAACCCTAAATTGCACTCTGTCACACAATTCTGAGCAGCAGATGATTTGTGGAGCAAAAAAAATCACTGAATTGCGCTGAAAAATAAGGAGATAAGATGGTTGATAAAGTTCAGGCAGCTTGGAGATCTGTATGAGGCAGCTAACAGCTATCTGCCCCTCTCTGCTGCAATGCTCAATAACGTGAATAGGAGGTTTAACTATCAATGATCCTTTTCAGTGTGAACAGCAAAGCACTCTGCACTTCTGTCTTTTCCCCAATGCTGATCTGACTAGCAGTTGCAGTGTAACGCTGTGGTATAAGCTAGTCACACAAACACAGTCCCGTTTTCTCTATCTCTGAGTGCGTAGATGAAATGAAGAGAGGCAAGATGGCTACCGATTATATAGGGCTGTGAAATCACAGGGGTCAATGAATACTGATCTCACATGTGATTCAGGGTCATCCCGCCTACCTTCATTCCTGCCTTCCCATAATCCCCTGCCCCATGTACTCACATGTGGATCCACCATTTTAGGTCTCCAATAGCCTGGAACACTGTAAAATGAAGTTTAATGAAGCAATTTGCGCGATTGAATCGCAGCGATATTCGCATTCGTTGCGAATCGAATATTTCATGAAATTCGTAACGAATTCGGATTCATCGGCTTTGATTCGCTCATCACTAGTAAATATGTTGGGATTTTTTCAAAACTGTCAGGGACACGCCCCATTTGTCAGGGCCACTCCCATGGCCACTCATCCTTTTAGGGTTTTCTTTCAAAATGGAGGGGGGGGGGGGTTTGGTGGCAAATTGTGTCACATGGAACGTGCGACGCAATTTGGGCACAAAACCCGACAATAAAGAGTCGGGATCACATTAGTAAATAAACCCCAATGTGGTGGATTTGAGCTGAGGAAAATCCTACAGATCATGTGTAAAAAAAAAAAAAATAGCAAAATGTAGGGAATTAAAACCGACAAAGAAACCTACACTCCTCTCTTAGTAAATCAGGGTCAGTGTGTGTGTTTGTGTGTGTGAGGGAACAAGAGCCACAAGTTTCATCCAGGAGCCTTATCTGCAGTGCACAAATCCTATAGGGGCTATAAAAGGATCTACAGCAAAGAAATTATCATTCCCAGCTTCTGTGTGTGGGCTGATCATAGGGAGACCTCCTGTCCATTTCTACATAAGCCTCATCATGTACCACAAAGCCCAGCAAGACTTTTTAAAGGCTCATACTAAAGAAAAAACAGAACAAGCACTGAACTAAGCAAGTCTGTGCTGAAGTAGAACTGCATGATAGCAATACATATGCAAAGCCCTATAGATACAGTATAGTGCCTTTGCTAACAGTATACCTACAGGTTGTAACATAGCAGTGGACTGAAAACGGGTGCAGTTTAAATGCATCAGCTTTTTAAACACATTGTATGTTTATTTTCCAGGTTCAATAAAACCTGTATAAAAGCTTCCCAGTTGTTAAATAGCAGTGAACTAAAAATGGCATGCAAATTTTCCCTGTAAACACATTTATCATAATTATTAGTGTTTTCAGCAAACAACAAATACATCTTGCTAGCTGTGTTATAGCAGTGAAGTAAAAAGAGCATGCATTTGACACGGCTTTGCTCTGTGAACCCCTTTTTCGGGAATATTATTGGGTTCATCAAACGCATTATATTTTCCTATTTGGGACATAGCAGCACACTAAAAAGTGATTGAATTCAATGTGCATTAGCTTTCTCAAGCATCTTTACGTTTACAGTTTTCTGGGTTAATCAAACTTGCATTATATCTACCTGGTTGTAAGAAAACTAACCTCCAAACTAGTACAGGAAGCAGCAACAGCAGCCGGGTGCTCGGTGGTAGTGGTAGCAGCCGCCTCAACCATCCGAAGTCCACAGCCTATTTGGTTTCAGTAGATAATCCGGCTTTTCTGGACTACATGAGTATTAAGGAGGGGGCAGTGGTCTCTGACAATATGAAAATGAGCTACCTGCCAGTGGATTCTTCCGTGTCTACAGTCACATGGCGAGGTGGAAATGTCCATCCTATATGCTGTGTTTTCTCATCTCTTTCTTTGCCTCCCCCTCCTACTGCTATGCAGAAGGATAGCACTAGCCATGGGGAGAAGTTGTGTGAGAAGAGTCACGCTTTGAGAGAGAGTGTGTTGCCGAAGTGGTGGAGGTAGAATCAGTTGTCTAGCGTAGCACAAGCGGGACTAATGGTGGTAGGTGTGGTGGGGATACTGTAAGGCGACTATAAGAGAGGAGTGGTGTGAACAATGAGGAGTTTGATGTTGACAATTAAGTCATGCTGAACAGGATGTGGGAACCAATTGAGGAGGAGCCAACCTGTTCAGAGCAGGAGGATAGTGGCAGTGTGAGCGAAGAAAAGCATAGCTGAGATTGGGAAAGAAAACCTGTGAAACATAACAGACATAGAGCTGCTGGTCTGATGAGCTCAGGTGACAGTGACGCTGCATGTTCAGTGAAAGTTGTTGTTGGCGCAGGCGCTCCTGTATCATCTTGTTGACTCTACAGCCTTCAGGCAACTAATGGGGTGTGCCCAGCCCAGGTGGCTCATACCTAGTCGACATTATTTACTAAGAAATCCATCTCCTCTTTGCAAAATCATGTGGCAGAGATGGTGGGCAGAACAGTGTACACCATGGTAGATGGACTCTCCGGAAGGGATAGGGGACCAGGACCCTTTGCAAGAAAACAGTAATGATGAGGAGGACCATGATCAACCTTGGCAGGTGCAGGCATTTTAGAATAAACAGTCAATGTTTTGGGTGGGGGTCCGACTGCTGAGACCTCTACCGTTCACCTTGGTTCAAGTGGCTCTCCAGCTGTTGCAAAGCCACAACTCCCATCATACCTGGAGAGCCTCAGGTATTATGTGAGTTGTAGTTTTGCAAAAGCTGGAGAGCCACAGTTTGTTGTACATTGTCACCTATCCTCCCAGCAGAACTTACAAGTGAATACAGCTGATGGAACAGTCAGGAGAATACACAATAATATAATGATTTATATAACTGTCACACACTGTCTTCTGAATATAATACTGCCACACGCTGTACTCCCTGGGTTGAATACTAGTAAGGTTGGATCAGAAAGATCACAGGAAAAACGGAACCTTGAAGGAGCGCAAACCCCTGGTGTGGATAAAAGCTGGGTTTATTGAATCGGATGCAACGCACAAACATATAAGCGTTTCTTGCCCGGAATGGGCTCTTCTTCAGGCAGATATAAAATAAACCCACCACAAACACAATTATAAAACAATGTGGGAATTCACTTCCAGGTTCAGATCCACCACGGATGAACCGGAACCAAACTAATCAATAGCTTTTCGGACACAAATAATATAAATAAAATCTTCAAAATTAGAAGAGATACATACAATCATATAAAAACATAAGACAAAAGTGGATTTTCATGTCATTCAAGAAGAATTAGATTGTACTCATAAGTGAATATGTGTGTGCATGTGCTGTATATAACTGTCTGCAAACCGCTGTAGATGGACTGCTTGCGGACTCGGAGATCAGGCAAGGGTTATTATGTTAGAGCATGAGCAATGGTTATGATCTGAGAACCGCTAGTAATGAACTGTATAACTCTGCTATGCTAAGGAGATAACGTGATTATTTCAAAACTCACTGGACTGAGTGACAGCGCACTCAGAATCACAGGTAAGACTGAAGCGGCGGGTGAAGCAGAATTTTTAGAGTGTTAAGATAGAGGCAATTATTACATATATTACTAATTGGGATCCATACTTGAATTAACTATAGAAGGGGTGATGGAAGAGAGGGGGGGAGGAGATTAGTGTGGGGGAGGGAAATTTTTCCCTCCCCCCCACTAACCACCCCCCCTCTCTTCCATCACCCCTTCTATGGTAAGGGTCCACCCTGCTGGCCCCCTTGTATGTTTTTATCCCATTATATTTCTGGTCTCACAGTTTTACCTGCACGAGGTGCGCACCGGTCTTTTGTTTTTGTGTATCTCTGGGTAGAATACTGGCACATACTGTACCCTCTGAATATAACTCTGACACAGACTGTTCCATCTGAATATAATACTTCCACACATTGCCTACTGAATATAATACAGCCACATACTGTACCCACTGTATATAATACTGCCAAACACTGTACCCACTGTATATAATACTGCCACACACTGTACTCACTGTATATAATACTGTCACATACTGACCCCTGAATATAATCCTGCTCACATTGTACCCACTGTATATAATACTGCCACACACTGCCTCCTGAATATAATATTGCCACATGCTGTACCCCCTGAATATAATACTTCCACATACTATACCATCTTACTATAACCCCCCTGCCATATATATATATATATATATATCACATACATCTATCATATATGCATCATGCATGCACACATCGTATATACATCTATCTACCATACATCTATCATACATACACACATCTATCATACATACACATCGTAGATACATCTACCATACATGCATCATACATACACACATCGTACATAAATCTATCATTCATTTATCATACATACACACATCTATCATTCACGCATCTATCATGAATACACACATCTATCATGCATACACACATTTGTGTGTACCCCATAATTGTAAGCGCTGTGGAATCTGTAGGCGCTATATAAATACAATTATTATTATTATTATTATTATTATTATTATCTATCATACACACATCTATCATATATGCACATCTATCACATCTATCATACATCCAACACACATGCATCCGAAATATTTCATATCATACAAAAGAAAATAGTCTGTATATGGTTTCATATATATATAGTTATATTGGACTAACAAGATTTTGTAGAGACAAGCTTTCGGGATTCCCCCCTTTATCAAGTCATAAGCATTTCTGAGCTCACAAGGAGAAAACACACGTTCTATCTCACAAAATATGCAGGGGTTAAAACAACATATGTGGAGAATGGATAGTTTTTTTTATGTCTTAATGTCTATTCTCCACATATGTTGTTTTAACCCCTGCATATTTTGTGAGATAGAACGTGTGTTTTCTCCTTGTGAGCTCAGAAATGCTTATGACTTGATAAAGGGAGGAATCCCGAAAGCTTGTCTCTACAAAATCTTGTTAGTCCAATAAAAAAGGTAATACAAATACTGCAACTACAGATAATTTAGCTTTTTGCATCACTGGACTAATACGGCTACTCCTAACTACTCTTACAATTGTTTAACTCCTTAACGACGAAGGACGTATATTTATGTCCTCTGCTGGCTCCCGCGATGTGCCGCAGGGGTCACGTGGTGACCCTATGTCATATCGGGTCGGTCCCGGCGGCCATCAACGTCCGGGACCCGCGGCTAATACAGGACATCACCGATCATGGTGATGCCCTGTATTAACCCTTCAGACGCGGCGATCAAAGCTGACCGCCGCGTCTGAAGCGAAAGTGAAACTATCCCGGCTGCTCAGTCGGGCTGTTCGGGACAACCGCGGTGAAATCACGGCGTCCCGAACAGCTTACAGGACACTGGGAAGGACCTTACCTCCCTCCTCGGTGTCCGATCGGTGAATGACTGTTCCATGCCTGAGATCCAGGCAGGAGCAGTCAACCGCTGATTACACTGATCACAGGCATGTTAATACACGCCAGTGATCTGTGTAAAACATCAGTGTATGTAATGTTATAGTCAGGATCCGGATAGGTATGCAGCGAGGACACTGGTGGTGGATCCTCTGTGTCAGTGGGGTGATGACGTGGGCCGTACCAGGGGAACGGAGTCTACGGGGTTACTGGTTTTCACCAGAGCCTGCCGCATAGCGGGATGGACTTGCAGCGGCAGGTAACCCCCAGGTCGTTCCACCCGATAGCGACTCAACCCCAGTTGACAGCTGAGACAGGCGCGGTACAAGGGACAAGGCAAGAGCAAGGTCAGACGTAGCAGAAGGTCAGGGAAGGCAGGAAGGATCGTAGTCAGGGGTAACAGCAGAGGGTCTGGAACACTGGCTTGGAACATACACAAAACGCGTTCACTGGCACTAGGCAACAAGATCCGGCAATGACAGGAAGGGTAAGTGGGTTTTTATAAGGAGGGCACAGGTGCAGGTACTGATTGGACCAGGCACCAATCAATGGCGCACTGGCCCTTTAAATCCCAGACAGCCGGCGCACGCGCGAGCCCTAGGGAGCGGGGCCGCGCGCGCCGGGACTGAGCAGATGGAGGACGGGGCAGGTGAGGAGATTGGGATGCGAGCCGCGGGCAGGCGTGTCCCGCTACGCGGGTCGCATCCCCGCTGGTGACACTAGTGCAGCGCTCCTGGTCAGCGGGTCTGACCGGGGCGCTGCACGGAGGTGAACGCCGCGAGAGCTCCGGGGAGGAGCAGGGACCCGGAGCGCTCGGCGTAACAGTTATATGCCCCTATGGGGGCTATAACATTGCAAAAAAAAAGTAAAAAGAAAGTGTTAATACAGATCATTTAACCCCTTCCCTAATAAAAGTTTGAATCACCCCCTTTTCCCATTAAAAAAATAAAACAGTGTAAATAAAAATAAATGTGGTATTGCCGCGTGCGTAAATGTCCGAACTATACAAATATCATTAATTAAACTGACACGGACAATAGCATACACATAAAAAAAAATTCCAAAGTCCAAAAAAGCATATTTTTGGTCACTTTTTATACCATTAAAAAATTAATAAATAGTGATCAAAAAGTCAGATCAAAACAGATATGGTACCGATAAAAACTTCAGATCACGGCGCAAAAAATTAGCTCTCATACCACCCTCTACGTGGAAAAATAAAAAAGTTATAGGGGTCAGAAGAGGACATTTTTAAACGTATAAATTTTCCTGAGGGAGTGTGAGATGTACTCAATCTGGTGTGGTGACCGAGAACTTCAGTCTGGGTATAATCTCCTGTATACCCGATTAAACAGAAAATTCGTAAAGATAAATTGGGGTGACTGGTTCTCAAGGTCTTGAGTGTAATGGAAATGTGTTATATGATATTGTCCGTGAATATGTAATTGTTACGCCGAGCGCTCCGGGTCCCTGCTCCTCCCCCCAGGAGCGCTCACGGCGTTCTCCTCTCTGCAGCGCCCCGGTCAGACCCGCTGACCGGGAGCGCTGCACTGACATTCACGATGGGGATGCGATTTGCATAGCGGGACGCGCCAGCTCGCGAATCACATCCCAAGCCACTTATCCGTCCCGGTCCCCGGCTGTCATGTTCTGGCGCACGCGGCTCCGTTCTCAAGGGCGAGCGCGCGCCAGGTCTCTAAGATTTAAAGGGCCAGTGCACCAGTGATTGGTGCCTGGCCCAATTAGTCTAATTAGCTTCCACCTGCTCCCTGTCCATTTAACCTCACCTCCCCTTTCCTTCCTTGCCAGATCTTGTTGCCTTGTGCCAGAGAAAGCGTTTAGTGTTGGCGCGATGTTTTTATTCATCATTTAGTCATTTTTGTCCTCATGGATTTTAACCGTCCACAGTAAAGGTTACGTTTTAATTTTCTGGTCAGCACCTTCTTTCTACAGTGTTGTCCAAAGCCTGTGTTCCAGACCTTCTGCCATTGCTATTGACTACGAACCTTGCCGCCTTCCCCGACCTTCTGCTACGTCTTACCTTGCCTCTGCCTAGTCCTTCTGTCCCACGCCTTCTCAGCAGTCAGCGAGGTTGAGCCGTTGCCGGTGGAAACGACCTGGTTGCTACCGCCGCAGCAAGACCATCCCGCTTTGCGGCGGGCTCTGGTGAATACCAGTAGCAACCCTAGAACCGGTCCACGCCAATCCCTCGCTGACACAGAGGATCCACCTCCAGCTTGCCGAATCATAACAGTAATGATGATAGTGGTGTTTATGAATAATTAAAGAGGGTGATGATAGGTGTTTGTATAAACTTGAGGGTATGTATTTATATAATGAATAATTAGTGAGGTTGATAATAGGTGTTCCTGTATAAACTGGAGAATATGTATAATGATCGGTGTATATGGGAGAGAGGGAAAAGTATGGGGGAGAAAAGTATCTTGATTGGTGTTTATGAATAATTAGAGAGGGTGATGATAAGTGTTACTGTATAAACTGGAGAATATGTATGTATATAATGAATAATTAGGGAGGGTGATGATAGGTGTTTCTGTATAAACTGCAGGATGTGTGTGTGTGTATAATGATTGGTGTATATGGGAGAGAAAAGTATGAGGGAGAAGGAAATAATCAAAGGAGAAAGTAGAAAAGGGGGATGGTGAAAGAGAGATAGAGGACGGTGAAAATGAGAATAAAGAAAAGGCTCTTACTTGGATAGATAAAAGCGTAGTTAATTCGTAATTTAATAATATGAAACAGGAAAAAACTTATACTTTCCAATGCATATAAAACATATAAAACAATTAAAATAATTCATAAATGTAATTCATTCATAATAAGGTCAGTAGACTAGTCTTAAGGCAGTAGATGCCATTGAAAGCACCAGCTTAATCACAGAGCCACAGGATCATCACAGCGCGCCAGGATTCTATTATGCGCCCAACACGCTCACCGCCACGAGGAGAAGCCGAACACCAGTGACTGCAGACAGCCACAAACAAGCTCCTTCGTTTCCAGAGTGAGGACCGACATTGCAAAGCCAACAGGAGTGACCGGGTGAGAGGTACATAGTACCACAAGACATTTTTCCCCCTTATTCCACTACCCAGCCTTGCAACCGCTGGAGCTCCCTCCTTTTGGCCCACTGCTAAACCACGGCTCCATCACTCTGTTAGAGACAGCACGCACTCTCGCAACATTGACACATTGACAAACTGTGTCCCATTGAATTGTGTACTACCAACTGCGGTCGCAGTACCGCTACATTGTGACTTTGTTTCTTCTTCTTTCTGGCATACGGTTGCAGCACCGTGGATTATCTAACTACTTGACTATTTTAAACATCTCTACGGTCGCCGTACCAAGAGCAATTGACTTGGCTGTTATACCTTGCGGTCACAGCACCGAGTTCATTTATCTACGATTGTACATTGTACAATTATTTAGTGCTTTTTACTACTGACCTTATTATGAATTAAATACATTTATGAATTATTTTAACTGTTTTATATGCATTGGAAAGTATAAGCGCTAGGGCCCAGCGTTTTTTCCTGTTTTATATTATTAAATTACAAATAAACTACGCTTTTATCTATCCAAGTAAGAGCCTTTTCTTTATTCTCATTTTCACCATCCTCTATCTCTCTTTCACCATCCCCCTTTTCTACTTTCTCCTTTGATTATTTCCTTCTCTCTTATACTTTTCTCTTCCATATACACGATCATTATATACACACACATACATCCTGCAGTTTATTCAGAAACACCTATCATCACCCTCCCTAATTATTCATTATATACATACATATTCTCCAGTTTATACAGTAACACTTATCATCACCCTCTCTAATTATTCATAAACACCAATCAAGATACTTTTCTCCCCCATACTTTTCCCTCTCTCCCATATACACCGATCATTATACATATTCTCCAGTTTATACAGGAACACCTATTATCACCCTCACTAATTATTCATTATATAAATACATACCCTCAAGTTTATACAAACACCTATCATCACCCTCTTTAATTATTCCTAAACTCCACTATCATCATTACATATTCACAGACAATATCATATAACACATTTCCATCACACTCAAGACCTTGAGAACCAGTCACCCCCATTTATCTTTACAAATTTTCTGTATAAATTTTCCTGCATGTAGTTATGATTTTTTCCAGAAGTACGACAGAATTAAACTTATATAAGTAGGGTACCATTTTTACCATATGGACCTACAGAATAATGGTAAGGTGTCATTTTTACCGAAATATGCACTGCGTAGAAACGGAAGCCCCCAAAAATTACAAAATGGCGTATTTTCTTAGATTTTGTCGCACAATGATTTTTTTCTCCGCTTCGCCGAGGATTGTTGGGTAAAATGACTAATGTCACTGCAAAGTAGAATTGGTGATGCAAAAAATAAGCCATACTATGGATTTTTAGGTGGAAAATTGAAAGGGTTATGATTTTTAAAAGGTAAGGAGGAAAAAACGAAAATGCAAAAACTTAAAAACCCTGCATCCTTAAGGGGTTAATACCCTTGTGAAGCACATTCCAAACAATGCCCAGGAAAATACATAGCCCTGGGCAGGACGTTTTCATTAATGCCCCAGGTACAATCCAACTTTAGTTTTTTCAATAGGAAGAGGGTCATGTGATACATCGAACTTATTGGGAATTTCACAAGAAAAACAATGATGTGCTTGGTTTTAACGTAACTTTATTCTTTCATGAGTTATTTACAAGTTTCTGACCACTTATAAAATGTGTTCAATGTGCTGCCCATTGTGTTGGATTTGTCAATGCAACCCTCTTCTCCCACTCTTCACACACTGATAGCAACACCACAGGAGAAATGCTAGCACAGGCTTCCAGTATCCGTAGTTTCAGGTGCTGCACATCTCGTATCTTCACAGCATAGACAATAGCCTTCAGATGACCCCAAAGATAAAAGTCTAAGCGGGTCAGATTGGGAGACCTTGGGGGCCATTGAACTGGCCCACGACGACCATTCCACTTGATGTGTTTCCCTCTTTATGCACTGAAGCTGGCACGTTCCCTGAGTTTTTCCAGCAAGATGGTGCACCACCACATTATGGGTGTCAGGTCCGAGCATTCCTAGACGAACAGTTTCCTGGAAAGTGGATTGGTCGTGGTGGGGCAGTTGAATGGCCCCCAAAGTCTCCCAATCTGACCCCTTAGACTTTTATCTTTGGGGTCTTCTGAAGGCAATTGTCTATGCTGTGAAGATACGAGATGTGCAGCACCTGAAACTATGGATACTATCAGTGTTGCTATCAGTGTGTGAAGAGTGGGAGAAGAGGGTTGCATTGACAATCCAACACAATGGGCAGCACATTGAACACATTTTATAAGTGGTCAGAAACTTGTAAATAAAGAATAAAGTTACGTTAAAACTAAGCACATCATTGTTTTTCTTGTGAAATTCCCAATAAGTTTGATGTGTTACATGACCCTCTTCCTATTGAAAAAACAAAAGTTGGATTCAAAATGGCTGACTTCAAAATGGCTGCCATGGTCACTACCCATCTTGAAAGGTTTCTCCCCTCACATATACTAATGTGCCACAAACAGGAAGTTGATATCACCAACCATTCCCATTTTATTAAGGTTTATCCATTTCTATGGCCCACCCTGTATAATGCATTGTATTTTTTATGTACTTGTTACCTTAACCCCTTAAGGACCGGGGTTTTTTCCATTTTTGCATTTTCGTTTTTTGCTCCTTGCTTTAAAAAATCATAACTCTTTCAATTTTGCACCTAAAAATCCATATGATGGCCTATATTTTGCGCCACCAATTCTACTTTGTAATTACGTCAGTCATTTTGTCCAAAAATCTACGGTAAAACGGGGAAAAAAATCATTGTGTGACAAAATTGAAAAAAACCCGCTGTTTTGTAACTTTTGGGGGCTTCCGTTTCTACGTAGTACATTTTTCGGTAAAAATTACACCTGATATTTATTCTGTAGGTCCATACAATTAAAATGATACCCTACTTATATAGGTTTGATTTTGTCGGACTTCTGGAAAAAATCATAACTACATGAAGGAAAATTTATACGTTTAAAATTGTCATCTTCTGACCCCTATAACTTTTTTATTTTTCCTTGTATGGGGAGAGATGAGGGCTAATTTTTTGCGCCGTGATCTGAAGTTTTTAACGGTACCATTTTTGCATTGATAGGACTTATTGATCGCTTTTTATTCATTTTTAAATGATATAAAAAGTGACCAAAAATGCACTATTTTGGACATTGGAATTTTTTTGCGTGCACACCATTGACCGAGCGGTTTAATTATTTATTATTTTTTTTATTTTTTTATTATTATTATTTTTATTGGAAAAGGGGGGTGATTCAAACTTTTAATAGGGGAGGAGTTAAATGATCTTTATTCACTTTTTTTTTCACTTTTTTTTTGCAGTGTTATAGGTCCCATAGATCTTCATCATTGAGAAACCAGTGACCAACGATTCTGCCGCATGACTGCTCATGCCTGGATCTCAGGCACTGAGCAGTCATTCGGCAATCGGACAGCGAGGAGGCAGGAAGGGGCCCTCCCGCTGTCCTGTCAGCTGTTCGGGATGCCGCGATTAGCCGCGGCTATCCCGAACAGCCCGACTGAGCTAGCCGGGAACTTTCACTTTTAGCCGCTCGGCGCTGCGCGCTAGTAGAGGCGGGTCCCGGCTTCACTATGACGCCGGGCCCGCCGTGATATGACGCGGGGTTACTGTGTAACCCTGCGTTATATCAGAAGAGCAGGACCAAGGACGTACCGGTACGTCCTTGGTCCTTAAGGGGTTAAGGAACCTGTTGTCAAGGACCTTGTTGTTAATGGGAATATGCAGTGGTGAACATGTGACTTATCTGCCCAATGAGAAGGCTCTAAGTTGTCTCCTTATATACTGTAGCTAGAGGTCATAGTTCAGTTCTACGAGGTCTTATGCTGAGGTACAGTTTGGTGAGGAGTGAAGTCTGCAGTCTTGGGGATATTGTACAAGTCAAGTCCAGCAAGCTAGTCAAGTCCAAGTCACTAAAGTATAGCGTGGGCTGCAATACAAGCAAGTCAGTCATATATAGCACAGTCAACTATAAGTCCCAGCAAGCCGATAAGCTACCCTAAGTTAACCCTGCATCTCCTTCAGTACCATCTGCATCATCTTTCCAACCTCAGTAAAGCAAGCCAGTTAACCGTAACCTTACGTCAGAGTGATTATTTGCCCCGTGCCTGGCACAGGTGAAGCTGGCCTACCTGGGGTGGTGTATAGGTCAACCACGGCCTTGCATTCTGGAAAGGATAATTACACATTACCCCATCCGACACCACATATCTAAATAAGCTGACTGACCTATGTCACAAGTAAGGTGGTCAGGCCTTTTATGACTATCACTGGTTATTTTCTGGCAAAGCCCTGGCGGATCTGGAGTAGTTCCAGTACATTACTAATTGGGCAGTCATAGATACAGAGCTTTTCTTTTGTCACGTCTCGGGTCTGATGGCTCTAACACGCTCACTGTGCCAGTCAATATCCCATACAAGTGCTTGGTGCATTTATGTTAATATGCTTCTTCTTGCACCAGCAACAGTTCAGTGGGTGGTCTAGCAGCCCTACAGATGTCAAGAGGAGCAGTGGATTAATTAGGTAGGCCAGTGAAATTCTTTGAAAGGTCACAAATTAGCAACAATTATAACTTGGCTACCTATAAATATAGTCAGTGCAGGCTGCTTTACATCTGCTCCATTTGTTTAAGGCCCAGCCACGAAGGCAGTCTCTTTCCAGAAGCAGTAAGCATGACTAGGTGTTGCAGATGTCGCAACCATGTATTTTAGATTAATGAAGCACTCCTACAAGGAGTGGGTCAGGTGGCTAGCTGTGGATTTCACAGGTGATTTCCATACAGGTCTGATAGCACTGCCCCAGGTGATGTGTAAATGTAAGAACCTGTTGTCAGCACTCAGGGATCCTAAATTGGTTACTTCACTTATTAAGACTGAGGTAGAAAAAGGCTTCATGATAGGCCCATTTGTGCAGGTGTCATTTGATCGGTGGAGGGTCAGTCATCTAGAAGTTGTTTCTGGAAAATTTTCCAATAAAAAGTGATTAATTTATGATTTGTCAGTGCCTTATTGTTTTTATGTAACTTGTTTTAATGCTTTAAAGTATTCATCCAGAGGGGGCATGGCCTGGCTGCCGAGGAAGATGGCCACATAGTAGTTGAGCTCCGCTCCTACTGCCTGTATTAGCGACATTAGAACCAGCATACCACAGGCAAAAACAGGGGAGAAAAATATAAATAACAAAAAAAAAAGGGGGAAATAATAGTGAAGCAATGTAGTGAAAAGTAAATTATACATATATAAGGAAGGGATATATCCAGTTCCATATTTAGCGGACGTTTTCAATAGTCTCATTCAGACCATGCAGTACTAAAGTGGACAATGTGAATATCCAAAAGGATTCACAATTAATTAAATATTGAAACTGATTGGGTCTACAGTACCGATTGGGTACTGTTTCAAGGATGATTAGACGTAAAGAAGATGTGTCATTTTTATGAACAATTGTGAAATGCTGGGAAACACTATGTAATATAAATAGATTTTAACCCCTTAAGGACCCAGACAATTTTCACTGTAGGACCCGGCCATTTTTTGCACATCTGACCACTGAAACTTTAAACATTAATAACTCTGGGATGCTTTTACCTTTCATTCTGATCCCAAGATTGTTTTTCCGTGACATATTCTACTTTATGTTAGTGGTAAAATTTTGTAGATACTTGCATTATTTCTTGGTGTACAATTCCAAAATTTGATTAAAAAATCGATTTTTTTTTTTACTTTGAAGCTCTCTGCTTATAAGGAAAATGAATATTCCAAATAAATTATATACTGATTCACACATACAATATGTCTACTTTATGTTTCCATCATAAAGTTGACATGTTTTTACTTTTGGAAGACATCATAGGGCTTCAAAATTCAGCAGCAATTTTCCAATTTTTCAAAACATTTTCAAAATCGAAATTTTTCAGGGATCAGTTATGTTTTGAAGTGGATTTGAAGGGTCTTCATATTAGAAATACCCCATAAATGACCCCATTATAAAAAACTGTACCCCTCAAAGTATTCAAAATGACATTCAAAAGGTTTGTTAACCCTTTAGGTGTTTCATAGGAATAGCAGAAAATTGAAGGAGACAATTCAAAATTCATTTTTTTAACTGGGATGTTCTTGTAGAGCCAGTTTTGGAATTTTTACAAGGGGTAAAAGGAGAGAAATCTTCCTAAAATTTGTAACCCAATTTCTCTCGAGCAAGGAAATACCTCATATGTGTATGTAAAGTGTTCGGCAGGTGCACTAGAGGGCACAGAAGGGAAGGAGCGACAGTGGGATTTTTGAGAGTGAGTTTTTCTGAAATGTTTTTTAAGGGGAATGTCGCATTTAGGAATCCCGTATGGTGCCAGAACAGCAAAAAACAAAAACAAAAAAACAACAACATGGCATACTATTTTGGAAACTAGGGGTAGTAGGAGAAAATGCCCCCCAAAATTTGTACCCCCATCTCTTCTGAGTATGGAAATACCCCATGTGAGGACGTCAAGTGCAATGCTCAGAAGAGAAGGAATCACATTTTGATTTTGCAAAGCAAATTTTGCTGAAATGGTTTTTGGGTAGCATGTCCCATTTATGAAGCCCCTATGGTGCCAGGACAGCAAAACAAAAAACCAACATGGCATACTATTTTGGAAACTACACCCCTCAAGGAAAGTAACAAGGGGTACAGTGAGCCTTAACACCCCATAGGTGTTTGATGACTTTTCGTTAAAGTTGGATGTGTAAATGATTTTTTTTCTCACTAAATTGCTGGTTTTCCCCAAAATTTTACATTTTTACAAGGGGCAATAGGAGAAAATGACCCCCAAAATTTTAATTCCATCTCTTCTGAGTATGGCAATACCTCATCTGTGGACGTCAAGTGCTCTGCTGGCGCATTACAATGCTCAGAAAAAAAGGAGTCACATTTGGCTTTTGTAAAGCATATTTTGCTGAAATGGTTTTAGGGGTCCATGTCGCATATAGGAAGCCCCTATAGTGCCAGGGCAGCAAAACAAAAACACATGGCAAACTATTTTGGAAACTACACCCCTCAAGGAACATAACAAGGGGTACAGTGAGCCTTACCACCCCACAGGTGTTTGACGACTTTTCGTTAAATTTGGATGTGTAAATGATTTTGTTTTCAACTAAAATGCTGGTTTCCCCATAATTTTACATTTTTACAAGTGGTAATAGGAGAAATGCCCCCAAAAATGTGTAACCCCATCTTTTCTGAGTATGGAAATACCCCATGTTTGGAGGTCAAGTGCACTGTGGGCGCACTACAATGCTCAGAAGAGAAGGAGTCACATTTGCAAATTTTGCTGAAATATCGCATTTATTAAGCCCCTATGGTGCCAGGACAGCAAAATAAATAAACAAAAAAAAAACACATGGCATACTATTTTGGAAACTACACCCCTTAAGGAATGTAACAAGGGGTACAGCCCACAGGTGTTTGATAAATATTCATGAAGTGGGATGTGAACAATTTTTTACACTAAAATGCTGGGGTTACCCCAAATTTTTCATTTTCACAAGTGGTAAAATGAGAAAATGTCATTGTAAATTTGTGAATACATTTCTTTGGAGTAAGGACATACCTCACGTCTGGGGATAAATAGCCTGCACACCGGTCTTAGAGGTGCAAGGTGACCTCAAGGGACATTACATAGGGTAAATAACTGGGGTACACTAAATAACTAAAATGGGGTACAGTGGGACATAAAATTATAAAAACAGGTTATGTTCCCAGAATGGTTCCCAGAATGTTCCCAGACCATAGCCAAAACTAAACAATATGCCCACCCCAAACCCTATGCTCTGAATCATCATTCTGGGAATGTGATGCGTGTGGCCGTCCCTAATCTGTTGCCTCAAATGCGCACCCCACTCAGGGGGAGAGAGAGAGCGGAACATTTGAGGCAACATAAAAAGTCCCTGATGATAGTGACTCAGAGACCCATGACCCAAATACTCCCAGAAGTGTTATCATTTTCATTTTTTTCGATGAAACATTATTTTGGGCAATTAAGTGGTATATTGGGTTAAAACTTGGAATGTACTCTACACGTGGTACAATGGGGTCAAATTATGGAAAATTAAAATGAGAAGGGAAAATGTAGCACTCCATGGAAGTGTGATACTCCCTGAAGCAATCCTTAATGCAGAGGCCCAGATGATCGAGGCAAGTGTCACATTGAGTGGTGGTATCCTTCCGTATCCCCCTCTTGTAACACACTCTGCATCTTTTCTGGGTTCATCCCTTCTTTCCAATGTGGGGGACTTCACCTGGAAAGTGTTGGTCTGGGATGATCTTGGCACCTATAACTTCAGTTCCTTAGGAAGTCAGGCCTGCTCTTTCCCAGTCGCCAAAGATCAGGACCTTTAGGACTTCTTCTTGGAACTGAAGGAATGTCCCTGTGTTGCCAGCATGCTGGGACAGTACAAAAGATTTGTACATGGCAACCTGTACCATGTAGACCGCATCTTTTTTGTACCATACCCGTGTATTGCGCATGGCCATGTATGGCTTGAGGACTTGATCAGAAAGATCAACTCCCCTCATATACCGATTGTAGTCCAGTAGTCCTCGCACAGGGACAGGTGAGCTGCCGTCACCATGAATTGTAGTCAGCATAAGGACATCCCTCTTATCCTTATACTTGACCAGCAACAGGTTTTCATGGGTAAGGGCACGGGACTCTCCCTTGGGAATAGGTGTCTGCAGAAAATTTAGAGGGAGTCCTCTCTGGCTTTTGCGCACAGTCCCACAAGCAGACGTGGATCTGGCGGCAAGGGACGTGAACAGAGCAATGCTGGTATAAAAGTTGTTCACGTACACGTGGTAACCCTTATCCAGCAATGGGTGCACAAGGTCCCAAACGAGTTTCCCGCTAACACCCAAAGTGGGGGAACAATCTAGGTGTTCAATACAGGAATCTCGTCCCTCATATACTCTAAACTTGAGAGTGTACCCGGAGGTACTCTCACAAAGTTTGTAGAGCTTCACGCCATGCCGCACCCGCTTTGAGGGAATATACTGGCGGAAGATGAGTCTCCCCTTAAAACTGATTAGAGACTCATCGACCGAGAGGTCCCTGAGCGGTACGTAGGCCTCCAAAAATTTGGCACTAAAGTGATCAATGACCGGCCTCACTTTGTAAAGCCGGTAATAGGTGGGATCACTTCGGGGTGGACATGCATCATTATCAGTGCAATGGAGGCATTTCCGTATGGCCTTGAACCGCTTCAGTGTTATGACCATACTGTAAAGCTGGGTTTTGTATAGAATGTCCCCGCTTCAGTACTGTCTGACACTTGGCTTTTTGACTAGGCCCATATGCAGCAAGAGGCCCCAAAATGTCCTCCACCATCAGATTGACAAAGCTGTCACTGAAAAAATAACTGAAATAGTCAATTTCAGTGAATCCAGAATTGTCAATCCGGATTACGGAGTCGCCAACAAACTCCGGAACCCGTGGCTGATAAGCCTCTGGGGGTCTCCAGAAAGGTTCACCATAAGGGGCTCCGGTAAACTTGTCTGTGGGGTCGGACTCCTAGTACCAGCGGCATTGTCGTTCGTACTAGTCCCAGCCACTGGGCAACTTTCATGGGGGTGCGTGGCCTCGCCTGACAGGTGACTCATCATCAGTACTAGGAGGCAAGAAAAGCATATGCCTCCGCTTCGGAAAATGCCTGGCGAACCATCGCCTTTTTTCTACGGTGGAGGGGTGGCAGTTCCGGGGGGGGGGGAGAGGGTGTGTGTCTGTGTGTGGGGGGAGTATGTAGTGTGTGGGATTGGTGTAACTATAACTGTATGGGGGGGAGCGATGCGGGCAATAAAATGGGGGGCCAAATGCAGCGCCCTGAACCCCTAATAGGGCCCTGGTCATGCTGAAAAATTGCGGCGGACCCTTGGGGATCTATTAGGGGGTCGGGGGGGGGATTTTTTTTTAACCTTTTTTAGCTTTTTCCCCTACCTTTCCCTGGATTGTATTCTTTCCCTGCTCTATGGGGGCTTCTTTTTTTTGTGGGGGCTTCGATCTCGGCAGAGGGGGGTCCCTGGCTTCCTCCAGCAGCTCTGACCACTGACTGATCCCTAATCACCATGTATCTCCGGGTCAGCGGGTCAACTGTGACCTGCATCACCGGAATCGCAGCAAATTACAAGTGTGAATTCACTTGCGATTTTCTGTGATCGCCGACAAGGGGGGGGTCTAATGACCCCCCTGGGCGTTTGCACGGGATGCCTGCTGAATGATTTCAGCAGGCATCCCGGTCCGATCCCCGCCCGGCGCGGGGACCGGAATTCTCCATGACGTACGCGTACGTCATGGGTCCTTAAGTATCAGCATGGCTTTATGAGGGATCGGTCGTGTCAAACTAACCTGATCAGCTTCTATGAGGAAGGGAGCTCCTGACTGGACCAGGGGGAATCTCTGGATGTCGTATATCTGGATTTTTCCAATGCATTTGATACAGTGCCACATAAAAGGTTGGTACATAAAATGAGAAGGATCGGGCTGGGGGACAATGTGTGTAAGTGGGTAAGTAACTGGCTCAGTGATAGGAAACAGAGGGTGGTTATTAATGGTACTTATTCTGATTGGGTGACTGTTACTAGTGGGGTACCACAGGGGTCCATCTTGGGTCCTGTTCTGTTTAATGTATTTATTAATGACCTTGTAGAGGGGTTGAATAGTAAAGAAACAATCATTGCAGATGATACTAAACTCTGTAAAGCGGTAAACACAATAGAGGACAGTGCACTGTAACAACTGGATCTGGATAGGTTAGAGGTTTGGGCGGGGAAGTGGCAAATGAGGTCCAACACTGATAAATGTAAGGTAATGCACATGGGGAGTAAAAATCCGGGCTGGGATTATGTATCAAATGGGAGAACACTTGGGACAACTGACATAGAAAAGGACTTAGGAGTCTTAGTTAACAGTAAATTTAGCTGTAGTGACCAGTGTCGGGCAGCTGCTGCCAAGGCTAATAAAATCATGGGTTGCATCAATAGGGGCATAGATGCCCACGACAAGGAAATAATTCTACCGCTGTACAAATCACTAGTCAGACCACACATGGAATTCTGTGTACAGCACTGGGCACCAGTGTACAAGAAAGATATAGTGGTGCTGGAAAGGGTTCAAAGACGGGCAACCAGGGTAATACGGGGAATGGGAGGACTACAGTACACACAAAGATTATCAGAATTAGGGTTATTTAGTTTAGAAAAAAGAAGGCTTAGGGGCGACCTAATAACTATGTATAAATATATCAGGGGGCCATACAGAGATCTCTCCCATGATCTATTTATACCCAGGACTGTATCTATAAGAAGGGGGCTTCCTCTACGTTTAGAGGAAAGAAGGTTTCTACACCTGCACAGATGGGGGTTCTTTACTGTAAGAGCAGTGAGACTGTGGAATTCTCTCCCGGAGGAGGTAGTCATGGTGAACGCTGTAAAAGAGTTCAAAACAGGTCTGGATGCATTTTTGGAGAGTAATAAAATTTTTGGAGAGTAATAACATCGCTGACGTCACGCCCGGCGGCCGCGAACACGGAAGCCCGCACACAGCGTTCAGAGTAATGAACTTCCGGACGCTGCGTGTGGAGCTCCGAAAGGCGCACAACCCCTTTAAGGACACAGGGGTTTTCCGTTTTTGCATATTCATTTTTATCTCATCACCTTCTAAAAATCATAACGCTTTAAATTTTGCACATAAAATTCCATATGACGGCTAATTTTTTGTGCCACCAATTCTATTTGCAGTGACATTAGTCATTTTACCCAAAGATCCACAGCGAAACGGGAAAAAACTATAATCGTGCGAAAAAATTTAAAGGGGTACTCTGGTGAAAAACTTTTTTTTTAACCCCTTAAGGACTTAGCCCTTTTTCACCTTAAGGACCATTTTGTGCAATTCTGATCACTGTCACTTTAAACATTAATAACTCTGGAATGCTTTTACTTATCATTCTGATTCCGAGACTGTTTTTTCGTGACATATTCTACTTTAACATAGTGGTAAAATTTTATGGCAACTTGCATCCTTTCTTGGTGAAAAATCCCAAAATGTTATGAAAAAAAAGAAAATTTAGCATTTTTCTAAATTTGAAGCTCTCTGATTGTAAGGAAAATGGATATTCAAAATAATTTATTTTTGGTTCACATATACAATATGTCTACTTTATGTTTGCATCATAACATTTATGAGTTTTTACTTTTAGAAGACACCAGAGGGCTTCAAAGTTCAGCAGCAAGTTTCCAATTTTTCACAAAATTTTCAAACTCGATATTTTTCAGTGACCAGTTCAGTTTTGAAGTGGATTTGAAGAGTCCCCATATTAGAAATACCCCATAAATGACTCCCATTATTAAAACTACACCCCCAAAGTATTCAAAATGACATTCAGTCAATGTTTCAACCCTTTAGGTGTTTCACAGGAATAGCAGCAAAGTGAAGGAGAAAATTCACAATCTTCATTTTTTACACTCACATGTTCTTGTAGACCCAATTTTTTAATTTTTGCAAGTGGTAAAAGTGGTAAAAGGAGAAAATTTTTACTTATATTTGTAGCCCAACTTCTCTCGAGTAAGCGCATACCTCAAATGTTTATGTAAAGTGTTCGGCGGGCGCAGTAGAGGGCTCAGAAGGGAAGGAGCGACAAGGGGAATTTGGAGAGAACATTTTTCTGAAATGGTTTTTGGGTGGCATGTTACCTTTAGGAAGCCCCTAGGGTGTCAAAACAGCAAAAAAAAAAAAAACACATGGCATACCATTTTGCAAACTAGACCCCTCGAGGAATGTAACATGGGATAAAGTGAGCCTTAATACCCCACAGGTGTTTCATGACTTTTGCAAATGTAAAAAAAAAAAAAAAAATTGACCTAAAATGCTTGTTTTCCTAAAAATTTAACATTTTAAAAAAGGGTAATAGCAGAAAATTCCCCCCAAAATTTGAAGCCTAATTTCTCTCGATTCATAAAACAACCCATATGGGGGGGAAAAGTGCTCTGCTGGCGCACTACAGGTCTCAGAAGAGGAGTAGTCACATTTGGCTTTTTGAAAGCAAATTTTGCTCTGGGGGCATGCCGCATTTAGGAAGCCGCTATGGTGCCAGGACAGCAAAAAAAACACATGGCATACAATTTTGGAAACTAGACCCCTTAGGGAATGTAACAAGGGGTAAAGTGGACCTTAATACCCCATAGGGGTTTCACAACTTTTGCATATGTAAAAAAAAAAAAATAATAATTCTACCTAAAATGCTTGGTTTCCCCCAAAAAATTACATTTTTACAAAGGGTTAAAGCAGAAAATACCCCCCAAAATTTGAAGCCCAATTTCTCCTGATCCAGAAAACACCCCATATGAGGGTGAAAAGTGCTCTGCTGGCGCACTACAGGTCTCAGAAGGGAAGGAGTCACATTTGGCTTTTTGGAAGCAAATATTGCTCTGGGGGCATGCCGCATTTAGGAAAACCCTATGGTACCAGGACAGCAAAAAAAAAAAAAAACACATGGCATACCATTTTGGAAACTAGACCCCTTGGGGAACGTAACAAGGGGTAAAGTGAACCTTAATAACCCATAGGGGTTTCACGACTTTTGCATATGTAAAAAAAAAAAAAATTACCTAAAATGCTTGGTTTGCCAAAAATTTTACATTTTTACAAAGGGTTAAAGCAAAAAATACCCCCCAAAATTTGAAGCTCAATTTCTCCCGATTCAGAAAACACCCTATATGAGGGTGAAAAGTGTTCTGCTGGCGCACTACAAGTCTCAGAAAAGAAGGAGTCATATTTGGCTTTTTGGAAGCAAATTTTGCTCTGGGGGCATGCCGCATTTAGGAAAACCCTATGGTACCAGGACAGCAAAAAAAAAACACATGGCATACCATTTTGGAAACTAGACTCCTTGGGGAATGTAACAAGGGGTAAAGTGAACCTTAATACCCCACAGGGGTTTCACGACTTTTGCATATGAGAAAAAAAATTTTTTTTACCTAAAATGCTTGGTTTCCCAAAAATTTTACATTTTTACAAAGGGTTAAAGCAGAAAATAACCCTCAAAATTTGAAGCCCAATTTCTCCTGATTCAGAAAACACTCCATATGGGGGTGAAAAGTGCTCTGCTGGCGCACTTCAGGTCTCAGAAGAGAAGGAGTCACATTTGGCTTTTTGGAAGCAAATTTTGCTCTGGGGGCATGCCGCATTTAGGAAGCCCCTATGGTGCCAGGACAGCAAAAAAAAAAAAAAAACACATGGCATACCATTTTGGAAACAAGACCCCTTGGGGAACGTAACAAGAGGTAAAGTGCCCACAGGGTTTTCACGACTTTTGCATATGTAAAAAAAAAATAAAAAATTTTACCTAAAATGCTTGGTTTCCTAAAAATGTTACATTTTTACAAAGGGTTAAAGCAGAAATACCCCACAGAATTTGAAGCCCAATTTCTCCCAATTCAGAAAAAGTGGGAAAAGTGCTCTGCTAGCACACTACAGGTCTCAGAAGAGGAGTAGTCACATTTGGCTTCATGGAAGCAAATTTTGCTCATTTAGGAAGCCCCTATGGTATCAGGACAGCAAAAAAAAAACACATGGCATTACATTTTGGAAACTAGACTTACACCTTAGTACTTACACCTCACAGGTTTTTTTGAACAGTGGGCCGTAAAATTTAAAAATTAGATTTTTTTTGCACTATATTGATAGTGTTACCCCAAATGTTTCCTTTTCACATTGGGTAATAGGGCAAAAGACCCCCAAAATTTGCAGAACAATTTTGTCTGAGAAAAAAAAATACCCCATATGTTGATGTAAATTGCTCTGTGGACGCACTGCAATGCTCTGAATAGAAGGAGTGAAAATGTTGTTGAAATTGAAGTCGGGGGTCATGTGCATTTATAAAGCCCCCATTGTGCAAAAACAGCAAAAAAAAAAAACACATGTGACACCATTTTAGAAACTACACCCCTCAATAAACATAACAAGGAGTACAGTGGGAAATAACACCTCACAGGTTTTTTGAAAAGTGGGCCATGAATTGAAGAATTTGATTTTTTAACTCTAAAATGCTGGGGTTACCCAATTTTTAACATTTTCACAAGGGGTAATATGAGGAATTGGGTTACAAATAGTGTTGAGCGGCATAGGCCATATTCGAATTCGCGAATATTCGCGAATATATGGAGGAATATTCGTCATATATTCGCGAATATTCGCATATTCGTTATATCCTCGTTTTATTTTCGCATATGCGAAAATTCGCGTATGCGAAAATTTGCAGATGTGAAAATTAGCATACACAAAAGTAGCATAAGGTAAAATTCGCATATACGAAAATTTGCATATGCTAATCTTCGCATATGCGAATTTTCGCACGCCAGTCTCACACAGTAGTATTAGAGCCTTCTTTACACCACACAAGCTGGAAGTAGAGAGGGGTGATCACTGTGATGTGTACTGTGAAGAAAAAAAAAAAAAAAAAAACGAATATTCGTAATTACGAATATATAGCGCTATATTCGCGAAATTCGCGAATTCGCGAATATGCGATATTCGCGAATAATATTCGAATTGCGAATATTCGCGAGCAACACTAGTTACAAATTTTGGAGGGCTTTTCCCCCTGACTATAAAAATACATCCACATGTGGGGTAACGTGCTGGGCGGGCGCACAACAAGGCTCAGAAGTCATAGAGGTCAGTTTGTTTTTGTGGCCTATGGCATATCAGTAGCTGACGGTTACATACATTCCGAGGAAAATACAAAAATGAAACATCCACATGTGGCACCATTACAGAAAGTACCCACCCTGAGGAATGGGTATAGGGGTAAAGAGGACATTTTGAACTCACATGTGTTTCCTAAATTTATTTTCCAGGAATGGATGAAGGGTAGCTTTCGAAAATTGCAATTTTCAACCTATGCTCTGCTTCATTTTTCTGGGAACAACTAACGTGTGACTACAAATTGTCGCCTGGAAATACGACAGAGCTCAGCGAGAACTCTTCGCTTTTTAGGCAGATGTTTGTTACGGACCTAACAGTTACATACATTCAGAGGAAAATACAAGAAAGGAACACCCACATGTGACACCATTACAAACAGTACACCCCCTAGGGAAGGTGTATAGGGGTAAAGTGGAGATTTGGAACAGACGGGTGTTCCCTTCATTTATTTTCCAGGAATGGAGGAAGTGTACTATGGGGGAAAGAAAATTGCAATTTTAGTACTGATATGCCAATTATTTTCCCAGAATGATGACCCAGAGTACAGCCAAAAGTAAAAATGATGCTCGCCCCAAACCCTATACTCTGAATCATCATTCTGGGAAGGGGATGTGTGGGGCCGTCCCTATTCTGTTACCTCAAAAGCGCAACCCGCTCAGGTGGGAAGAGAGCATTGCACATTTGAGGCAACTGCAAACCTTCAATGCTATTGAGTCTGTGTCCCATGACCCATTTTTTAGGGGGAAGAAAAAAAAAATATTGGGGGTATTGGGAGAGAGGTTTTGGGTTTGATTTTTTTTTTTTTTTTTTTTGGGGGGGGGGGGGGGGGGGTTGGTTTAAAATCTGGAAGACAATGTACCCTGGACTGGTATATTGGAGCCAAATTCTGTGGAATGAAATTTAGGGCAAAGGATGGAAAATTTAGTACTCCATGGAAGTGTGATACTCCCTTCCTGTGACACACTCTGCATCTTTTCTGGTTTCGTCCCGACCTTCCACTGTTGGGGATCACACCTGGAAAGTGTTGGCCGGGGACGATCCGGGGACCTAAAGTTCCAGAGGTGCTCTGACCCGCTCTTTGGCTGTCACCATAGATGAGGGCCTTTAGAACTACCTCTTGAAACTCCAGGAATGTCCCTGCGTTGCCAGCGTACTTGTACAGTATAAAAGAGTTGTACATGGTAACCTGTGCCATGTAGACCGCAACCTTTTTAAACCATACACGTGTTTTCCGCATGGCATTACATTGCTTGAGGACTTGATCAGAAAGATCAATTCCCCCCATATACTGATTGTAGTCCAGAAAACAATCGGGCTTGAGGACCGGTCCCGCGGTACCTCGCACAGGGACAGGGGTGCTGCCGTTCCCATGAATAGTGGTGAGCATAAGGACATCCCTCTTGTACATACACTATAAACTTGCAAGTGTACCCGGGGGTACTCTCGCAAAGTTTATACATCTTCACGCCATACCGCGCTCGCTTGATAGGGATGTATTGCCGGAAGCTGAGTCTCCCCTTAAAGCTGATGAGAGACTCATCAATAGCGACCTCCCTTCCAGGGACATAGGCCTCCCAAAATCTGGCTCCGAAATGATTTATGACCGGCCTGATTTTATACAGGCGGTCATACGCGGGATCAGTTCGGGGGGGACATGCCGCATTATCAGCATAATGCAAACATCTCCGAATGGCCTCAAACCGGGGACGTGTCATGGCCATATTGTAGAGCAGGGTCTGGTAGAAAATGTCCCCACTCCTCATTTCGGCTGCATCGACTGGAGTCCAGCCGCCGGGTCTAGCTAAAAGTGAGCACGGGTTATCGGCGACGAACTGTGTAACCATTAGATTAACAAAGTCGTCACTGAAAAAATGACAGAAAAAGTCCTTTTCAGTGAACTTAGCGATGTTAATCTTGATTCCTGAGTCGCCAACAAACTCAGGAATCACGGGCTCGTGGTCCGCTGGCTCAGCCCAGACAAGTTCTCCGGTACGAAGTACCAGTGACCTTGGCAGGGGGGCTTCACTAGTATGAGGTACAGGGTCAAGGGCAGAGGAGGTTTGCGGCACCGCACGGCGGCGTCTCCACCGCCTTGGTGGCTCATCATCAGAACTAGATGATGAGGAGGACGATGAAATAAGGAAGGTGTGGTTTTCATCGTCCTCTGAGCCGCTCTCGGTGTCGTAGGCAATTATGGCATATGCCTCCTCTGCCAAAAATGCTCTGCGGGCCATTTCCCTACTCTAACGGGGATACGGGTGTGTGTTTTATTGGTGTATGTGCTGTGTGTGGTGTGGTGCGAGACTACCTCCCTAACCCGCCCTAACTCTCCCTAACCTGACCTAACTAAACTAACCCGCCTTAACAGAAAAAAAATAAAAAGGGGACTTTTTTAAAAAACAAAAAAGGGACTTTTAGCGCAAAAAAGCCCTGCGACAAAAAAAAGCATTTATCTAATCAGTGGTGTGCGCACTGATTAGCGCTTGTGGCGGCAGGGGGCGTAGAAGTCATTGGGGGGTCCGGCCACTCAGCCCAGAACAGTGGCTGGTTACTTGTACACAGACCCCCACACAAAAAAACTGAAAAATAAAATAAAAAACGCTTAACCCAGAAAAAATGCACTCGCCTGAACCCCCAAAAAAACGCTGATCAGTGATACATCACTGACAGCGGTGGGACAGGCTGCACACACAGGTACAGTCCGTCCACACAGTACACGCCTGCTACTGGTGGCACGGACCGCCTATGGGTGCAAAAAAAAATACGCGTTAACCGAAAAAAGTGTCTGTACCAATAAAAAAAACGCTGATCAGTGATAAATCACTGACAGTGGTGAGGCACGCCGCACACACAGGTACGGTTCAGCCACACAGTAAACGCCTGCTACTGGTGGCACGGACCGCCTATGGGTGCAAAAAAGCACTAGAAAACGCGACAAAAAGCGCCGGCACCACAAAAAAAAAACGCTGATCAGTATTACGGGACTGATCAGCGGCGGGTGGGCTTTAACAAACAGTGGCGGACCGCTCTTTTATAACTAAGAGGGTCCGGACACACGCTTAGGGAAAAAAAAAAGATCTGCGGCAAAAAAAAGGCTCGCGGCAGACCGCAGCGACCCAGCAGGGCTGGGGTCACGCAGCTAAAGGTGCTACGGATCCACGGAGGTACGCTGAAAATTTTTTACTTTTTTTATTTTTATTTTTTTAACCCTAACCTGTCCCTACCTAAATCTAAAGCTATCCCTGGGGATTTCTGTGCCAAGGGGCCACAGAAAGGGGGCAAGGGGCACTTTTTTTTTACTGTGAGGGGATGGTGAGCAGCACGGGGCTCCGTCCTGCTCACGAGATCTCTGTGAAATGGCGGGCAGAATGGAGCAACATGCTCCTAGCCCACCCAATCCCCTCTCATTTCACTGTGATTGGTGTGGCCACTTTGGCCACCCAATCACAGCTGTACTGAGGGGGGTGGCCACAATGCCAGCCCCCCAGTACAGCATGGATGGTGATTGGTGGTGTATACTACACCACCAGTCACCATCTGTTTCCGGGTCACAGGGTCACACGTAACCCTGATGACTCGGAACCACTGCAGAACGCCGGTAAGTAGTTACTGACCTCCTCCGTAACACTGCCGGGATGTCTGCTGATTGAAATCACCAGACATCCGGCTCCGATCCCCTCCCGGCGAGCGGCGGGGAACGGAATCGCAGCACATCGCTCGTCTGAATTGATGAGCGATGTGCTGCGATCGTGGATATGGGGGGTCCTGTACCCCCCTGGGCGACATGCCGAGATGCTTGCTGAACAATTTCAGCAGGCATCCGGCTCCAGTTACCAACCGGCTAGCGGTGGGGACCGGATTTCCCACGGGCGTATGGATAGGCCCTGCGTCCTTAAGGACTCAGAATGCAGGGCGTATCCATACGCCCTGCATCCTGAAGAGGTTAAGACATTATACCTTGTTTATATAGATAGAAAAGAAGATTGCAGCAGGCACTCACCATACTTCAAGCAAAGGCAATATTTATTCTTCATACGTGCAAAAAGATGGCATGGTCGGGTACAGATGCCAAAGACCAGGCTTCACAACAACAGCCATTTCACTCGGCCATGGAATTTCATCAGGTCACAACCTGATGAAACTCCATGGCAGAGTGAAACGGCTGTTGTTGTGAAGTCCGGTCTTTGGTGTCTGTACCTGACCATGCCATCTTTTTGCACGTATGAAGAATAAATATTGCCTTTTCTTGATACTTCAGGTATGTGCAAGTGAAGTGGTAAGTGCCTCCCGCAATCTTCTTTTGTACACTTTTGGATGTTTCTGCTTTCTTGGGATATGAGCACTAGTGTTGAGCGGCATAGGCCATATTCGAATTTGCGATATTTCGCGAGTATATGGCCGAATATTCGTCATATATTCGCTAAATTTGCATATTCGTAATATTCACGTTTTATTCTCGCATATGCGCAAATTCGTGTATGCAAAAATTAGCATATGCGAAAATTAGCATATACAAAATTAGCATAAGCAAAAATTTGCATATGCAGAAATTAGCATATACAAATTTTCGCATATGCGAAAATTTGCACGCCAGTCTCACACAGTAGTATTAGAGCCTTCTTTACACCACACAATCTGGAAGCAGAGAGGGATGATCACTGTGATGTGTACTGTAAAAAAAATAAATAAAAGTAAAATAAAAAAACGAATATTCGTAATTACGAATATATAGCGCTATATTCGCAAATATTCGTGAATTCGCGAATATGCGATATTCGCGAATAAAATTTGCATTGCGAATATTCGTGAGCAACACTAATGAGCACCACCGGGAAGCTTCACACATTTGTCTGCCATATCCCTCTAGCGCGTCCTTGAGTCTCCTGCACAGGAGAGTGGTGGAGGTACTGCCGATATCTATTTCTACTTTTTGCCAAGACCCTCTCTTTGATTGCAACCCCCTTTACATGTTATACCAGACATTGTTGTCTAGAAGCTGTAAAAAATATTGTACGTTTTCAACTTAATACTATTGCAAATAGAGATGAGCGAATCGAACTTGACGAACCCGAATTCGTTATGAATTTCATGAAAAATTTGATTCGCAACGAATACGAATATTGCCGCGATTCTATCACACAAATCGCTTCATTAAACTCCATTTTACAGTGTTCCAGGCTATTGTAGAGCTAAGATGGCGGATCCACATGTGAGTACATGGGGCAGGGGATTATGGGAGGGCGGGAAACAGCGGCGGGAATGAAGGTAGGCGGGCTGACCATGAACCACATGTGAGATGCAGCCTATCAGTGTTCACTGACCCCTGTGATGTCACAGCCCCTATATAATTGGCGGCCATCTTGCCTCACTTCATTTTATCTATGGACTCAGATGGAGAGGACGGGACTGTGTGTGTGCGTGTGCGTGTGTGTGTGTGTGTTTAGCTCATACCACAGCGTTACACTGCAACTGCTAGTCACATCAGCATTAGGGAAAGGCAGGAGTGCAGAGTGCTGTACTGTTACTCTGAGAAGGATCATTGATAGCTAAACCTCCTATTCACGTTATTGAGCATTGCAGCAGAGAGGGGCAGATAGCTGTCAGCTGCCTCATACAGATCTCCAAGCTGCCTGAACTTTCTGAAGCATCTCATCTCCTCATTTTTCAGCTCTATTGAGTTTTTTTTTCTCCACAAATCTTCTGCTGCTCAGAATTGTGTGACAGAGTGCAATTTAGGGTTTAATCCCTGGATTTTTTTTTTTTTGGTGGTGCTGCACTGTTGGGTCCTGCTGCTGTTCAGAAATGTCATATTAGTGTGGACTTTAGTGCCTTTTTACCATTTTTCACCTGTTACTCTGTGCTAAATTCAGTGTTATACCACACGTTATACACCTGCCAGTGTATTAAATAATTTTTTTTTTCCTGAGTACAAATACGCTTTACTGTGGCCTTATCATTGCAAAGGGCCTAAATACAAGCAAATAGCATACCATATACTACCTTTTTTTATGTCTCTGTGCTAAATTCAGTGTTATACCACACGTTATATACCTGCCGGTGTATTAAAGAAAAACATTTTTTTCCTGAGTCAAAATACGCTTAACAGAGGCCTTATCATTTCAAAGGCCCTAAATACAAGCAAATAGCGTACCATATACTACCATTTTTTCTGTCTCTGTGCAAAATTAAGTGTTATACCACACGTTATATACCTGCCGGTGTATTAAAGAAAAAAAAGGTTTTCCTGCGTAAAAATACGCTTAACAGAGGGCTTATCATTGCAAAGGGCCTACATACTAGCAAATAGCATACCATATACTACCTTTTTTTCTGTCTCTGTGCTAAATTAAGTGTTATACCACACGTTATACACCTGCTGGTGTATTAAAGAAAAAAAAAGTTTTTCCTGAGTACAAATACGCTTTTTCAGTGGCATTATCATTGCAAAGGGCCTACATACAAGCAAATAGCGTACCATATACCACCTTTTTTTCTGTCTCTGAGCTAAATTCAGTGTTATACCACATGTTATATACCTGCCGGTGTATTAAAGGAAAAAAAGGTTTTCCTGCGAAAAAATACGCTTAACAGTGGCCTTATCATTGCAAAGGGCCTAAATACAAGCAAATAGCGTACTATTTAGTACCTGTATTTCTGTTTTATACCCCACGTTATACACCAGCCGGTGTATTAAAGAAAAAAAAGGTTTTCCTGCGTAAAAATACGCTTTTTCAGTGGCCTTATCATTGCAAAGGGCCGAAATTCATTCAAATAGTGTGCCATATACCACCTTTTCTTCTGTCTCTGTGCTAAATTGTTATACCACACGTTACACACCTGCCGGTGTATTAAAGAAAAAAAAAGTTTTTCCTACGTACAAATATGCTTAACAGTGCGCTCATCATTGCAAAGGGCATACATACAACCAAGTAGTGTACTATTTAGTACCTGTATTTCTGTCTCGGTGCTAAATTCAGTGCTATTCCACACATTAGTATACACTGGCTGGTGTATACAACAAGTAAATGTTTTTTTCTGCGTATAAATACGCTTAACAGTGCACTCATCATTGCAAAGGGCATACATACAACAAAGGAGTGTACTATTTAGTAACTGTTATTCTGTCTAGGGCATATATACTTTGAAAGGACAGCCGTAAGTAATCGCCTGCTGCTGATCTATACCCTCATAAATGCACTAAGTATGTCAGGCAGGGAAGTGCCAGGACATGCACAGAGAAGGGGCAGAGGCCTACATACGTCAGGCAGAGTTGGCAGCAGACTTGGGGCGAGTGGCAGCAGGAGTTGCAGCAATAGGCCTGAGCTCCCGTTAACACCCAGCGGTCATGTCGTCGACCCATCTCTCCTCGTCAATAGGTTTGCACACTCATCCCCATCATCACAAGCGACATCTGACAACCCCAGTCAAGAGTCGGTGGGTTCCTCAGACACAACCCTCAGTTGGCATAGCCCGGGAGCAGTTCCTGTAATCCCATTGCCTTTGTCCTATGCTGTTCCCTCTCCCAAAGAAGTATCTCATGCTTTGGGTTCAGCTCCACTAGGACGATGTAATAGAGGACAGTCAGCATCTAATGGGCAGCCAAGAATGTGAGGAGACATGCGTACCTTGCTCCGCAATGTGGCCAAGTAGTGATGCGGAGAGTGACGTGGGAGGCGGTGTTTCAATTGCTCAGGGTCCTGAGGCAGACACTGTTGTGGAATACGAGGAGGACATCAGTGACGTGCATACATCTTTTGATGATGATGAAGCCGATCGCAATTGGGAGCCGGGTGCAGAAGCCGGGGCTTCATCATCATCAGGAGAAGAGATTTGCTCTTTGTCTATGAGGCAGCAAGGCGGTAGCACGGTTGGCAATCAGCGTGGTGGTGACAGTAGTGGAAATTCAGGAGCAGAACGTGCCAGGAGAGACCACCGCCTTCGCGGCAAGCTACCATTCAGGGAGTGTGTGAAAATCAGATACTCTGCGGTGTGGTTGTTCTTCATAAAGAATCCGGAGGACCTTAGCGTAGTCACATGCAAAATCTGTGGGCAGAAAGTGTAGCGTGGCCAGGTTCCCAATCTCGGCACCACGGCCCTGCGTCAACACATGATTTGCCACCATAAAGCGGCCTGGGATAACCGTGGCTCCGAGGTAGTGGTCCAGTCTGCCGCATCACCCAGTGGCCATCCGCTCCCTCCTTCATCCAGCCAAGGCTCCACCACCTCAGCCGAAGGGAGCATTGTGTCAAACCATCCTTCTTGCGCTCGTGCTTCCTCCGCTTGTAGTCAGCCATTCCACCTACAATAAACGGCGAAGCCATGTCCAAGAGACAACAGTATGCGCCCACTCATCCAACGGCGCAGAAGTTGAATGTGCTCCTGTCCAAGTTGCTGGTGTTGCAGTCCCTCCCTTTCCAAATGGTGGACTCTGCAGCTTTCAGGGAATTGATGGCTTGTGCCGAGCCGAGGTGGAGAGTCCCAAGCCGTCATTTCTTTGCGACGAAGGCAGTACCAGCCCTGCATAAGTTTGTACAAGAGAAGGTGAGCCAGTCCTTGAACCTGTCGGTGTGTTCAAAAGTGCCCGGCAGCGCCGATCTGTGGAGCTGTAACTACGGGCAGGGACAATACATGTCTTTTACGGCCCACTGGGTAAATGTTGTTCCTGCACAGCCACAGCAGCAACTTGGACAGGTCACACCGCTTCCTCCTCCACACTCTCGCTCCCAGGCAGTTGGTCCTTTTACAGTGTACGCCTCCTCCTCCTCCTCCTTCCCCGTGTCCTCGGCCTCCACTGCACATCCAAATCTCGGTGGCCCTTCATCGTACCACGTGTGTAGGGCACAGCGGTGTCAAGCCGTCCTTCACATGGTTTGCCTTGGCGAACGGAGCCACACAGGGGAGGAACTGCTGAAGTTCATTAGGGAAGAAATACGAGTATGGCTTACTCCACGAAGTCTGGAAATGGGAACCATGATGACCGACAATGGGAAGAACATTGTGGCCGCGCTGCGACGAGGAAGTGTGAACCATTCGCCCTGCATGGCACACGTGTTGAATCTGGTTGTCAAGAAGTTCATCAAGTCTTCACCCCATTTGCAAGACGTCCTGACAATGGCAAGGAAACTGTGCATGCACTTCAGCCACTCGTACAACGCCAAGCACACTTTGCTTGAGCTGCAGCGTCAGATCGGTATCCCACAACATAGTCTCATTTGTGACATTGCCACACGTTGGAATTCCACCCTCCATATGTTGGACAGACTACACGAACAAAGAAAAGCCATCACGGATTTTTTGATGATACAAGCAAATAGGAGTACTCCCCTGTGTAACTTCAATGTGAACGAGTGGCAGCTCATACGTTACACCTACCGTTTTCTGAGGCCCTTTGAGGAAGCCACATTTTTTGTTAGTCCCTCGAATTTCGCCATGAACGACGTAATTCCACTCCTACATTTACTCCAAAAAATTATTGAAAACATGGCTGGTCACGGCAATGGAGATGTTGCGCCTACATCAGAAGGCTACATGAGTCCTGTGGGGGATGAACTGGAGGAGGATGATGAGGGGCAGAGCGGAGCACAGTTTACGGTGGATGAGATGGCCGGTGTTTGTGGTCATTGGACAGGAGGGGAGGAGCAGCCAGAGGAGCTGGAGGGTTATTACGAGGGAGGCGAGACAGAGGACCCAGACACACCGTGGCAGTATGCAGTGGAGATGAAGGCAGGTAGTCCCAGTGAGTCACTGTCACAAATTGCACGATGCATGCTGAGTTGCTTGCGTAGTGACCCCCGAATTGTCAAAATTCGTCAGCGCGATGACTTCTGGATCTCCACCTTATTAGACCCTTGCTACCGGCCCAGAATAGGGGCCTTTTTTACACCCACTGAGAGGGAGGACAAACTGACCTACTTCAGGGAGCTTCTACGTAGTCGGTTGGCCAATGCCTATCGGCCACATGGTCCATCCGCTCGCAGGTCTGACTCGGGGGGCCCTCTGCGCTCACCTTCCACTGCCATGGCTGCTGGGGATGGGAGGGGTGGCAGGAGCAGTACCGGCTCAATCAGCAGCAGCCTGAGTCTACAGTCGCTGATGAGTGGCTTCCTTCAGCCGCATAGTGAAGCTACTCATCGTCAGGACATGGAGCAGGACCTGAACCAGCAGGTGATGGCTTACCTCGACATGACCCTGCCATCAACCGTTGAAGATCCGCTGGACTTCTGGGCAGCCAAACTCGATTTATGGCCGCAATTAGCGGAGTTTGCCCTGTAAAAGCTGTCCTGCCCGACCAGTAGTGTGCCATCAGAGCGGGTGTTTAGTGCGGCCGGGGCCATAGTCCCCCCAAGGCGAACTTGTCTGTCCACTAAAAATGTGGAGAGACTGACGTTTGTCAAGATGAATCAGGGATGGATCATCCAGGATTTCCAGCCACCAATGACAGATGGGTCTAAGTAGATTGACCATGCTCCTACAACAAAATTGTCTCTATTGTGTTTGGTTATGAAACCCTCTGGGGCAGACCTGGGGATTGTACGGCCCATTTGACACATACGGCCCTTTGATTGGCTTTTACCGGCCCGCTCTGATTGGGGGACAACTATGCTGCCTAATCTGGGGGACATCTATGCTGCCTAATCTGAGGGACAAGTATGCTCCTAATCTGGGTGACATCTATGCTGCCTAATCTGGGGGACAACTATGGTCCTAATCTGGGGGACATCTATGCTGCCTAATCTGGGGGACAACTATGATCCTAATATGGGGAAAACTGAAGCTTCTAGCTTTGGGCCTAGAATTTTTTGAAGTTTAGCCGTAGCTAAAAACATGCTTAATGCAAATGTCAACATTGATCTTTAAATGTAAGGGGTTATGAAACCCTCTTGGGTACCACGAATGACTGATCCAGACTCATTCTGTGTCTTTCACAAACTACTTGCCTCCCTGGTGTCTCAGGCCTTGGGCCTATAATTTTTTGAAGTTTAGCAGTAGCTAAATACATGCTTAATGCAAATTTCAACAATGATCGTTAAATTCTCGGCGCTCTGCCAGGGCCTTCTCCTACCCCGCCTGGGCCGATCCGAGGACCTCACTAACCTACTCACTAACTAATCCAATCGCTTATAGCGACGGGCAGTGTGTACAAAGGGCAGGGACTTAATAAACGCCAGCTTATGACCCTCACTTACTGGTAATTCCTCGTTTTAAGATTAAATAATTGCAATCACAAATACCTATCACGAGCTGGTTTCAGCGTGCAACACGCACCTATCCTTGAAAGATAGAGAGATGCTAATCCGTTCAGTGGAGCGCTAGTGCGGCCCAGGACATCTGAGGCCATAACACACCTGTTATTGCTCGATCTCGCAATTGATCGGGCAAGGTAAGGTGTTATTAAAGTCTCTTGGGTACTGCTGAGACCTACTCCTTACTGCTTCTGGTGCAATGTGCAATTAAACACTCTTGGGTAGTGTTATTGTTAAACTTACTGGTAATTTTATTAGTACTAAAATTGAATTTTGCAGAATGCTAACCGTTACACATCGGAACACTTGTTGCGTGTGATTTTTTAATGAAAAAAAAATAGATGGAGAGGGATTAACTCTGCTTAATCATTTTTTGCAAATAGAATCCTTTTGCCATCTGATTTTTTGGAGACAGATGCACTTACACACATGTAATAATTTTTTAAACCAAATTTCAAACATTGTGTGGTTTATTACTTTTGAGAAGAATGTCTTTGGGTGGTCCACCATCCTGCATTATAGAGTCTTCTGAACTGCGGTATATGCGCTTGTTTTTTAAAAAAAAGGTATTTTGTCCGACAATTTCGATAAAATGTTGCGGTTTTTTTGGGAGGATTGTGAAGCCCGGGTGACGGGTGTATAGTGTGTACTCGTGCATCAGTCAACTCCAGTCTGTGTCCGTTAGGCAATATATGGGTTACTGATGCAGCAGAGGTGGGGCCTTGGTCTTGGAATTTCAATTATTTAAAAAAATTGAACATATTGTGTGGTTTATTATATTATAGAAGAATTATATTATAGAAGGGTGGTCCACCGTCCTGCATTATAGAGTCTTCTGAACTGCTGTATATGCGCTTGTTTTAACAAAAAGGTATTTTGTCAGACAATTTAAAAAAAAATTGATTTTTTTTGGGGTGGATTGTTAAGCCCGGGTGTGTACTCGTGCATCAGCCAACTCCAGGCTGTTTCTTTCAGGCAATCTATGGGTTACTGATGCAGCTGAGGTGGGACCTGGGTCTAGGAATTTCTAATTTAAAAAAAAAATTCAACAATTATGTGGTTCATTATTTTTGAGAAGAAAGTCTTTGGGTGGTCCACCGTCCGGCCTTATTGAGTTTTCTGAAATGCTGAATATGCGCTTGTGCTTACACAAAGTTGTAAATTTAAAAAAAAAAATGTATACAATTTTGTTGATTTTGGGGCGGATTGGGAAGCCCTGTGTATACTGGTGCATCAGCCAACTCCAGGCTTTGTCCTTCAGGCAATAAATGGGTTCCTGATGCCGCAGAGGTGAGGCCTTGGTCTGGGAATTAAAAATTTTTGGATTGCGGGTGCTACAAAAAAAGATGGACACACCCTAATCCGTTCAGTGGAGCGTGCCTGCGGCCCCAGACATCTGAGGGCATAGCACACCTGTTATTGCTCGATCTCAGGAGAAGGGGGTTCATCATCGGGAGAAGAGAGTTGCAGGTTGCCCTTGAGTCAGCAAGGCGGTAGCACGGTTGGCAGTCAGCGTGTTGTGGTAGTAGTGGAAATTCTGGAGCCAAACGTGCCCGGTGGAGACCACCTGCTTCGCGGCAGCTTACCTTTCTGGGAGTTAGCGGGTTACCAGCACCGGTCGATGAAAGATAGAGACACGCTAATCCGTTCAGTGGAGCGCGCCTGCGGCCCCGGAAATCAGAGGGCATAACACACCTGGTATTGCTTGATTTCGCAATTGATCGTGCAAAGGTAGGGGGTTATTAAAGCCTCTTGGGTACTGCTGAGGCCTACTCTTGACTGCTCCTGGTGCAATGTATGGGGTAATTAAACACTCTTGGGTAGTGTTTTTTTATTTTTATTTACTGATAATTTTATCAGTAATAAAATAGAATTTTCCAGAATGCTAATAGTTACACAACGGAACGCTTGTTGCGTGTGATTTTTTAATGAAAAAAATAAAATACGGACAGGGATTAACTCTGCTTCATAATTTTGGGCAAAAAAAGTCCTGATCTGATCTTTTGGTGACAGATGCGCTTACACACATATTGAATTAGTTTTTGTAAAAAAATTTCAAATATTGTGTGGTTTATTATTTTTGAGAAGAATGTCTTTGGGTGGTCCACCGTCCTGCATTATAGAGTCTTGTGAACTGTTGGATATGTGCTTGTTCTTACACAAAGGTATTTCTTTAAAAAAATTCTAAAATGTTGTTGTTTTTTGGAGGTGATTGTGAAGCCCGGGTGTGTACTGGTGCATCAGCCAACTCCAGGCTGTGTCCTACAGGCAATATATAGGTTACTGATGCCGCAGAGGTGGGGCCTGGGTCTTGAAATTTCAAATTTTTGGATAGCGGGTGCTACCAATGAGAAATCTTTGACAAAAATTTCATATATTGTGTTGGTTTTTTGGGGGGGATTGTGAAGCCCTGGTGTGTACTCTTGCATCAGCCAACTCCAGGCTGTGTCATGCAGGCAATGTATGGGTTACTGATGCCACAGGGGTGGGGCCTGGTTCTGGAAATTTCAAATTTTTGGATAGCGGGTGCCACCAATGAGAAATCTTTGACAAAAATTTCTCATTGTGTTGATTTTGGAGGGGGGATTGTGAAGCCCTGGTGTGTACTGGTGCATCAGCCAACTCCAGTCTGTGTCCTACAGGCAATATATGGGTTACTGATGCCGCAGAAGTGGGGCCTGGGTCTGGAAATTTCTAACTTTTGGATAGCGGGTGCTACCAATGAAAAATCTTTGTCAAAAATGTCATATATTGTGTTGTTTTTTGGGGGGGGATTGTGAAGCCCTGGTGTGTAGTGTACTAGTGCATCAGCCAACTCCACGCTGTGCCATTCAGCCACTAAATGGTCTCCTCTTGCCACGCTATGTCCACGCTATGTCATTCAGTCACTATATGGTCTCCTGACACTGATGCCACCACCAGGCTCTGTCATTGTGCTGCTGTGCGTCAGTGATTCTAAGAGCGATGCAGGTAATCTGCATGCTATTCTGAATAACAGTATTATTTCACTACCCCAGCACACTCCATATGCGTTTTACGACACAGCAAAGTGTTCTATACCCCTATAGAGGCTGTATGTAGGCTAGAAATAGCCTTTTTTAACATTGATTGGCCGCGAATAAATTCGGATCGAAACAAACTTTTCGGGAAAATTCGGCGAATTGGCCGAATCGAATTTTTGAAAAGTTTGCTCATCTCTAATTGCAAAGTTGCTTTGTTTTCCTTTCTAGAGGCACTAATGAGGTGAAAAGATTTAACATCATTAACATTTTCAGTGTTTATCATTTTTATAAGGTATTCCTGCATTGTTGGATAAAGAACTGCAGCTTCAGTTAACTTACATGAACAAGCGCATAAGAAAACTTGAAGGAGGTGGGTATAAACATTCATTGTCAATTTTGACAGGTAAATGGCCATAGAATAGCGCTTATTAAGGGTCTATTCACACGTAGATCATTCTGTGCAGATTTTATGCGTAAGATTTCAAGCTGTGTTCAGTTATTTCATTTACATTGAAATCTGCAGGAGAAAATCATGAACATCAAATCTGCGCAGAATACTGTACGTGTGAATAGACCATAAAGGGACTATAACCTCCTAATTACTTTGTGGGCATGGCTGAACTAATGATCACTCGATTCTTAAATTTGAAGAATTTATTCTGAGTTATGATACTGTAATCTTTCTGCTGCATTGTGAGGTGTGCGCAATGAAGGCAGGGAGCCAGTTCCCCAGCCTTCTCCATATTCTCCGTCCGGCCTGCCCTGTCCTTAATATGCTAATGAATGCCACAGGTGAATGCTCTGCTCTCTGGGCTCTCACCATTGGCATTATTTAGCATATTTATACTAAGTGGGCCAGACCGAAAATATGGAGGAGGCATGAGAGCTGGGTGAGTCGGCTCCCACCCTCCATTGTGCACAGCTATTACTCAGGATATACTCAATGGATTTAATTAAGGAACCCCTCATTGTACAGCTGTTCACCCACACTATAACCCAGTATATTGGATTTAGTGTGGGTTAACAGGGAGTCAGATTATTTTTAAAGGGGTACTCCGCCCCTAGACATCTTAACCCCTATCCAAGGATAGGGAATAAGATGTCTGATCACAGGGGTCCTGATGCTCCTGCAGACCCCCGAGTCATCAGCTCTCCGAAGCTAGGTTTGCTTTGTGGCTGATGACTCACGATACAGGAACGGAGGTTCGTGACATCATGGCTGCACCCCCTTATGATGTCACGCCTGCCTCCTTAATGCAAGTCTATGGGAGGGGGTGTCCCATAGACTTGCATTAAGGGGTCGGAGTGGGGCATCTTGATGGGGCGGAACCATGATGTCACAAACCGCCAGCCCCTGTCATCAGCCACGGAGCAAACTTAGCTCCGGAGAGCTGATGACTTGGGGGGCTGCAGGAGAGATTGCGTGGGTCCCCAGCAGCGGGACCCACTCCTTGGATAGAGAACAAGATGTCTAGGGGTGGAGTACCCCTTTAAAGGATATATATGTAGTATGGGACCAAAAATCCTAAGGCTGGAATTCCACTTGTTCTTTTATTTTTATTTTTTTTGGGGGGGGGGGGGGGGGTGAACGCCAAGAAAAACGCCAATTCTGCGGCATGGCGTTTTTTCTGCCAAAAAAAGGTGTGGCCAGATGTTAGCTGTACAACAATGAGAAATCGCTGAGTTATTTTTCCACTTTGCATTTTTAATTTTGATGTTTTTTTTTTTTTTTTTATCCTTTTGGCGTTTTTTCACTCTTTTTCAGCTCCTTTGCGTTTTTGCAAAATCGCAGCATGTTGAGCCTATGGCGTTTTTTTACCATAAAATCGTGGTGTTTTTCTCCCATATATACCTATGGGAGTAAAAAACGCCAAGAAGAATGCCATGTGGGTTTTAACTTTGGCATTTTTGCAGGTGGTTTTTATTCTTTTTTGGACTTTAGCAATCCCAAAAAGTGATGGAGATACCTTTTTTTTAATAACATTTTGTAGGGTACCATTAAAAAAAAAATAATAATAAAAAAAAAAAAAGATACAGTAGTGATGGAAAAAATGTATTTAACAAAATGTATCTTTTTATAATGAAATTATTATCAGTTTTTAAACAGGGATCAATTTATGTGTGTTTTCCACTCTTTTTTCTTAATTTTTTAAAGTTTTTTAGGTAGTACTACTAATTGACAGATCGCCCCTGGTCCGTTGCGATCCTTCTGTATAACTTATAGATGCAGTGGCTGCTCTTCTATGGTCCCCTGCACTGCAGTATATATACACCTATTCATATTTCCCACAGAGAGCTGTGATTGGCCAGATGGTTCCAGCCAATCACAACTCTCTGTGGGAAATATGAATAGGTGTATATATAGGATAGTGCAGGGTACTATAGAAGAGCGGCCGGCCACATCTATACATTATACAGGAGGATCACAGAGAGTGTCAGGAGTGATACCTGCTGTGATCTGTCTATTAGTACAGGTACTACTACTTCCATCATGGAACAGTGTTTTCCATTCTGGGAGTAGTAGTACTACCTAAAAAATAAAAAATAAATAGAGAAAAAAAGTGAAACACGTACACACATACACACTTTATTAAAAATGAATTAAAATTTCGTTATTAAAAAAAAAGTTGTTAAATGCATTTTTTCCCATCCATACTGCACCCTTTTTTTTTTTTTTTTGGTACCCAACAAATTTTGAAAAAAACGCCAAAGTAGCAAAAAAATGCAATTTCCACTCAAATGCAAAAACGCCAGAAAAAACGTCAGATGCACATAAAAAAAGGTCAGACGCAAGTGAAATCCTAGCCTAAAACTATTGCTACAATGCAACTTTTTGTAGCATTACTCATTGATTTAACCCATTAAAGGGGTACTCCGGTGCTTACACATCTTATCCGCTATCCAAAGGATAGGGGATAAGATGCCTGATCGCGTGCCACGTGCATGATCGCGGGTGCCCCCAGCTGCGGGACTCCCGTGATTAGGCATATTATCCCCTATCTTTTGGATAGGGGATAAGATGTGTAAACACCGGAGTACCCTTTTAATGATGAAGGACGGGACCCACGGCTAATACAGGACGCCACCGATCACGGTGATGCCCTGTATTAACCCTTCCAACGCGGCGATCAAAGCTGACCGCCGCGTCTGAAGCAAAAGTGAAACTATCCTGGCTGCTCAGTCGGGCTGTTCGGGACAGCCGTGGAGAAATCGCAGCATCCCGAACAGCTTATAGGACACCGGGAGGGCCCTTACCTGCCTCATCGGTGTCCGATCGGCGAATGACTGCTCCCTATGGGAGCTATAACATTGCAAAAAAAAAGTTTTAAAAAAAATGTTAATAAAGATCATTTAACCCATTCCCTAATAAAAGTTTGAATCACCCCCCTTTTCCCATAAAAAAATAAAGCAGTGTAAATAAAAATAAAAATAAACATATGTGGTAATGCCACGTGCGTAAATGTCCAAACTATAAAAATATATTGTTAATTAAACCGCTCGGTCAATGGCGTACACGTAAAAAAATTCTAAAGTCCAAAAAAGCTTATTTTTGGTCACTTTTTATACCATTAATAAATGAATAAAAAGTGATCAAAAAGTCCGATCAAAACAAAAATGGTACCGATAAAAATTTCAGATCACGGTGCAAAAAACTAGCCCTCATACTGCCCTGTATGTGGAAAAATAAAAAAGTTATAGAGGTCAGAAGAGGACATTTTTAAATGTATACATTTTCCTGCATGTAGTTATGATTTTTTCCAGAAGTACGACAAAATCAAACCTATATAAGTAGAGTACCATTTTAACCATATGGACCTACAGAATAATTCTAAGGTGTTATTTTTACCTAAATATGCACTGCGTAGAAACGGAAGCCCCCAAAAGTAACAAAATGGCGTTTTTCTCCGATTTTGTTGCACAATGATTTTTTTTTCCGTTTCGCCGTGGATTTTTGGGTAAAATGACTAATGTCACTGCAAAGTAGAATTGTTGACACAAAAAATAAGCCAAAATATGGATTTTTAGGTGGAAAATTTAAAGGGTTATGATTTTTAAAAGGTAAGGAGGAAAAAATGAAAATGAAAAAACCAAAAAACCCTGCGTCCTTAAGGGGTTAAACTATTTATCGACTGCTGCAGTTCTCAAGATTGCAGACAACTCAATGTATTGTTTCTGACAGCAGCTCGATAGTTAAAATCAGTTAGTAGCATTACAAAAATTCACAGTGTCTAAGAGTAACGAGGCTGCAGAATTACTGGCCACCTGCTGTGTAGAGGACTGTAGCCTCATAGCCCTAAGGGTATGTTCAGACAAGCGGATTTTCACAGCGTATTTTGCTGCGGATCCGCCGCTGAAGGATCTCCTATATACTGGCTTTACATGTGCCTGCTCGGAGCGGCAATACGCAGCTACGAGCAGACAAACTGCGATGTGCGAGTCGACGTGCACATGCTAAGTATACTCACACATTGCGGCAGCTCATTGAGCAGGGGGAACGGCCGTGATGTGTGCGAGTACATTGCGCATGCGCGGCAACTCGCACATCAGTTCAGTGTGTCTGCACGTAGCGGCGTATTGCCGCTCCGAGCAGGCACATGTAAGGCCAGCATATAGAGGTCCTTCAGTGTCGAATTTGCAGCGTAAAATCCGCTGCAAATCCGCTCGTCTGAATGTACCATAAGGCTAGGTTCACACTGCGGAATCTCCAGGCAGAAAATTTCCACACGGAGATTACAAGTGTGGCAAGCGTCGACTGATTCAGTCGGCGCTTGCCACACACAGAATCTCCGGGTGGAAATTTTCTGCTAGGACCGCGCGGACACTGCAAACTCCAATAGACTGCACTGTGTTCCGTGAGTATTTACGCCTGAAGAATGAGCAACGCCATTCTGCAGGCGGAAATTTACAAACGGATTTTTCGTATACAAATTTTGCTTCACAAATTCCGAAGTGTGAATTTGTGAACAGAAACCAATTCACTACACACTACACTTCACTACCACTCTAGCAAGCGGAATTTCTGCCTGCAATTTCAAAGCGGGATTGCAGGCCCAAGGCTAAGTTTCCACTTGTTTATTTTATTTTATTTTTTTTTGGGGGGGGGGGGGGGGTGTTAAAACACCAAGAAAACACCAATTCTGGCACATGGCGTTTTTTTCAGTCAAAAAACACTGCGGACAGATGTTAGCTGTAAATAAATCAAAACAACGCAAAATTCTTTTTCCACTTTGCGTTTTTCAGTTTGGCTTTTTTTTTTTTTTAACCTTTTGCCATTTTTTCACTCTTTTTCAGCTCCTAGACTAAATTTTTGGCATTTTTCTCCCATAGAAGTCTATGGTAGTAAAAAAAAAAAAAGGCAAGGAAAGCGACATGTGGGTTTTAACTTTGGTGTTTTTGCAGGCGGTTTTTATTCTTTTTAGGAATTTTTTTATAACATTTTGTAGGGTACCATAAAAAAAAAAAAGATACAGTAGTGATGGCAAAAATTGTATTTAACGAAATGTATCTTTATTATAATTACATTTTAATTACTTTTTAAACAGGGATCAATTTATGTGAGCAGGCAGGGCACTAAAAATGTAGCCGACAATAATAAAAATGTAGTGTGTGTGTGTTTTTCCCTTTTTTTTCTTTTACATTTTTTAGGTAGTACTACTACTCCCAGCATGGAACACACTGTTCCATGATGGGAGTAGTAGTACCTGTAATAATTGACAGATCACCCATGTCACTTCTGACACCCATTGCGATCCTCCTGTATAATGTATAGATGTGGCCAGCCGTCTTCTATGGTCCCCTGCACTGCCGTATGTATACACTTATCAATATTTCCAGATGGTTCCAGCCAATCACAACTCTCTGTGGGTAACATGAATAGGTGTATATATACACGGCAGTACAGGGGACAATAGAAGAGCGGCCGGCTGCATCTATACATTATGCAGGAGGATCGCAATGGGTTTCAGAAGTGACACGGGCGATCTGTCAATTAGTACAGGTACTACTACTCCCTTCATGGAACAGTGTGTTTAATGCTGGGAGTAGTAGTACTACCTAAAAAATGTTTAAAAAAAGTGAAAAACACACACACTACATTTTTATTATTGTCGGCTACACTTTTAGTGCACTGCCTGCCCACATAAATTGATCCCTGTTTAAAGATTAATTAAAATTTAGCATTTTGTTATAAAAATGTAAATTTTGTTAAATACATTTTTTTCCATCACTACTGCATCCTTTTATTTTTTTTTTTTTTTTTGGTACCCAACTAATTTTGAAGAAAATGCCAAAGGGGCCAAAAATCCAATTTCAACAAAAATGCAAAAGCGCCTGGCGGGCGTTTTTTCTGGCGTTTTTTTTTTCCACACAAAAAAAAAGCAGTGCAAAAAGACAAGTGGAAACATAGTCTCAAACAGCTTCATACAGCTGAGCAAAGATGTACTACAGTTTGTTTTAAAAAAGTGATCAAGAATGCCATAGTGCAGGGGAATTGCTAAAGGGTCAGCCAGTCATTTGTTTCATGAATCAGAATGTTATGGTATATGCTAGCCAAATTTCATAACACGGAGCCTGAGAGCAAACTCAGCTCTACTACAGCAACACGTTAGTAAAACAATTACTACTTTTTTGTAGCATAATATAACAGCAAAATAAGATAGGGGGATATTCTCTGATAAAAGGTTATCCTTTTACTTGTCATTTATTTTAGTTTTGTTCCTGGATGGAAAAATTCAGCATCTAGAAGACAAAATTCTGGCAACGAATGGCAAAGAAGTAGACTTTAAAACCTCCAAAGCTACATGTGAAAACGTTGGTGGTAGTATTGCTAGACCCTTAAATGCAGCTGAAAACAGTGCCATTGTAAACATTTTAAAGCAGTATAACAGATATGCCTATTTGGGAATCATTGAAGGTGCCACACCAGGAGACTTCCATTACTTGGATGGCCAACATGTGAACTACACCAACTGGAGAAGAAATGAACCAAGTGGGAAAGGAAAAGAAAACTGTGTAGAAATGTACACTGATGGCACATGGAATGACAAGGCTTGTAACCAATATCGACTCACTGTTTGTGAGTTTTAAGCCCACTGTTGTGAGTTTAAAGCCTATATAACCATATTGAGTGTTGCATAAAAATAAAGCTATTCATTACCAAACCTCCAGCTTCCAATATTGTCCATACTACCAGTTTGCACAACAACTAAATTGTACATGGTATAATATTTCTATATGTACGGTACCAGTTTAACCCTTAGGCTAGAATTCCACTGAGGTTTTTGACCTACGTTTTTTTCAGGCGTTTTTTCTTGTGTTTTTACCTTCATTTTACCTATGTAACTATGTGGAATTTGCCTATTTTAGCCCCTTTGGCGTTTTCTGTACAAAATTAGTTGGGTAAAAAAAATTAAAATAAAAAGGATGCAGTAGGGATGTAAAATTTTTTATTTAACTAAATGCTTTTTTATAACAAAATTTTCATAATTTTTTTTTATAAAGTGTGTGTGTAACTTTTTTTTCTCTTTTTTTTGTGTAGTACTACTACTCCCAGCATGGAACACACTGTTCCATGATGGGAGTAGTAGTACCTGTACTAATAGATATATTGCCCCGGGTGTCAGTCTGACACCCGATGCTATCGTTAGAGATGAGAGCATTCGATTAGGCCGATTCGCCGAATTTTCCCCAAAAAATTTGATCCAAATTTATTTGCGGCAAAACTATATTAAAAACGGCTATTTCTGGCCTACAGAGAGCTTCAATAGGGGTATAGAACACTTTGCTGTGTTCTAACACGCATATGGAGTGTGCTGGGGTGGTGAAATAATACTGTTATTCAGAATAACATGCAGAATACCGGCATCGCTTTTAGAATCACTGCCGCAGAGCGGCACAATGACAGAGCCTGGTGGTGGCATTAGTATGAGGAGACCGTATAGTGGCTGAATGACACAGCGTGGAGGTGTTGGCAGCATGAGGAGACCATATAGTGGCTGAATGACACAGCTTGGATGAGGCTGAAGCATGAGGACACCATATAGTGGCTGAATGACACAGTGTGGAGGTGTTGGCAGCATGAGGAGACCATATAGTGGCTGAATGACACAGCGTGGAGGTGTTGGCAGCATGTGGAGACCATATAGTGGCTGAATGACACAGCGTGGAGGTGTTGGCAGCATGAGGAGACCATATAGCGGCTGAATGACACAGCGTGGAGGTGTTGGCAGCATGAGGAGACCATATAGTGGTTGAATGACACAGCGTGGAGGTGTTGGCAGCATGAGGAGACCATATAGTGGCTGAATGACACAGCTTGGATGAGGCGGAAGCATGAGGACACCATATAGTGACAAGGATTGGGGGGTTGGTGCCGTGACTCGGATTGCACTCGAAGGGAGACCAGGTTTTCGGAGGGGCGACGCCCGGCTGCCTGGGGGTGGGTGGGGGGGGGGTGGGACCCAGGAGCCCGATCACCTCCATGAGAAGCATGGTAAGTCTGCTGATTTCTTTATAAATCTGTAGCTTATCAGTGTCTTTGGGCAGCTTTGTGGGAACCTGTGGGACGACTGTGACGCCCCTCCGGGACCGACCGATGGGGACAGGTGATCTCCCCGTTGTGCGGTCTCATTTGACACAAAAAGTTGTAGTCGCGGGTGACTGACTGCCTGCTGCTTAAGTCTAAATTTAACTAATTTGCTAAATCGGGAGTTGTGAGAGATCCAGAATTTTTTTTTCGTTTTTTCTTGATTTTGCTTTGATGTTCATTCTTGGTCTAGTTTAAATTTTTGTTTGCCCTAGATTCGTGTATTTTTTCCTTCTATCCATCTACTCAGTGGAGACGGTCCGGTCGGGAAAAGGGTGTTATTACACTTTGCGTTTGTACCTATGGTATCTTTTGTGGTTATACCTCTGGTGTCTTTTATGCCGTACTCCTGGTATCTTTTGTGTTGTACCTGTAGGTATCTTTGAGTTGTACCTGTGAGTATCTTTTGTACCGTACCAGCAGGTAACTTTTGTGCCATTCTAGTAGACAACTTTTGCTCGTGCCCGTATGCACCTTTTTGTTTGTGTTACGTGCCAATTTTTGTTTGGCTGTTCTCCTGAGAGATCACGGTGATAGGGAGGATATACGGTCCTCACTTCTCCCGTAATTGTTAAACTTTGAGGTTGCTGCAATTTGGTAGACATGAGCGGTTTGCAAACTTTATTCAAGAGTCAGACTTCTGCTCTCCCTGGGCGTGAAGAGACGCGTGACTTAGTCACATGCCATGAAAGGAAGAAACATGTTGAAAAGATTAAAAAATTGATGACTATATGTAACATTCATGAAAAAGTATATTGGAAACACAAATAGCAAACTACCTCAATAGTTCTACCAAACACAAATATTGTATAAATATGTCTATGTGATTCAACACATGCTATATATTGTTAAATGTATCAAGGTGAGCTGGGTAGAATTAGGGCTGGTTATATGAACTCCTGATTAAACTACACTACACAAGAACTATGGAGTCATTTGATTAGGAAAAAACAGGTGCAAAGTGCATAAGTAACAAATAGTACAAACCTAGGTAAAGTATAAAGTGACCAGTGCAGCAGGAGGGACATCACCCCTGCTTGTTGTGGCGTCACTCCTGCTGCACTGGTCACTTTATACTTTACCTAGGTTTGTACTGCTTGTTACTTATGCACTTTGCACCTATGTATTTCCCTCTTTTTGAGAGTCCCATTTCTATGATTATGCTTGTACACTGACCTTTGTAAATTTGTTTAATGTAATGTTCACAAGTGCGGCAGCGGTGACGCCTCTTGTTGTCCTTGTTCCCCCCTGTGTATGTTTCTTCCCTGCTGTATATGTTTTTAGTACCATTTAATAAAAATGTATTTTATTTTCCTAATCAAATGACTCCATAGTTCTTGTGTAGTGCATTCATGAAAAAGGTAGATTCCCTTACGTCCTAACCAGCAGCACAAGTGGGGTGTTCTGCCCCTGTGAAGCTGGCAGGACGGTGGAATTTTTAATTCCGCCCAAGCAATTTAAATTAATTAGCCCCCCCATAAAAGGCCTCCTCCCCTAGGCCATCTCGCTTTTTTTCTGTCCTGTGTAAGGACAGCAGGACGGTGCAGGCTCCTTTGGAGCCTGCCTGGATGTCTCCCCTGTATTGGGGAGATATTTTTGGGGCGCAGTACCTTTTTCAACTGCCCCCTGTTTTTTTCTTTTTATATTATCTGGGCCTCCGGCCTGGTTTATCTTAAAACTATTTGTTTTGACTATTTTATGTTGCTATAGGGATCCGGTGATCCCTCATAGCATTAGGGATGCCGCTGCGGGTTTTTTCTTACCCGCCTGGCTTCCCACGTGTCCCGGCGCACGCTCGCCTCCATTACACTGTGCGAGCCGTGGACCGGAGGTACGTCATCTGACGACTTCCGGTCCCGGCCTCACTTTCTTCAGCGCTTTGCGCTGCCTTTTAAGTTTTATATTTAGGTGAAAATTCAGGCGTGAGCCCTTTCCTAGTTAGGGAAGGGCTCAGTGGATAATTTTTATTAAAATTCCCTTCCGAGTGTTTCAGCCTATTGCAGGCTGGTCTTTCTCTGAAGGGGGCGGGGCTTCCGGGCCCCTTCCCATATAAAGACAGCTGAGACCTTCATTCAGTCTCTGCTGCCATCATAGCTAGTCCTATTTACAAGCCTAGCATTAGTGGTTAGAGCTCCTATCTGCATTATAGGTATCTCTCCCTCTCTATTTGGCGTTAGGGCGATAATAATTTTATTAATTATCCCTAACTTATTTTCTTTCTTTCCAGAGTCATGTCTACTCCTTCCTCTAGTGACCCACACTCTGGTGGTCGTAAGGCTAGCGCCAAAAAACGCCATCTAACTTGCGCCAATTGCGGCACTCCGCTTCCGGACGCTTACGAATATAACAGGTGTCCTGGTTGCCGTCCACCCTCTAATCCAGCTGAACCTACTGTCCAGGACATGTTCATCTGGATGAAGGAGTTTATGGGAAATTCCATATCTGAAATTAAGAGTGCTCTTGTTCCCAAAAGAGCTAGAACTGAATCCACTCCTCCTTCTGTGGCGGAAGAATCCGTTATGTCGGTCGATGTATTGGACCAGAGGTCATCTGTACAGTCTGAACAGCCTGTTGAGGTGAAGATGTTTCCGCCTCTTTTCCATGCGGAAAAGACGCAGAGATTACTTAGGTCCATCCGGTCAAGGGACCAGGATGTTGACCAAGGGGAAGCCTCTGCATCCACCTCTAGAGAACCTTGGGTTTTCAAGGTGAATGATGCACGCAAAAAGATGATGAAGGCTGAGTGGAAGCACCCAGATAAACCTGCGCTTGTCACTCGTACCTTCAAATTGATGTACCCTCTCTCGGACGCGGAATCTGATTCCTGGATGCCACCTCCTAAGGTTGATATGGCAGTAAATAAACTGTCCAAGAGAGTCTTGGTTCCCGCGGATGATGGAAGCAACCTCCAGGACCCGCTTGATAGGAAGGTGGATTCCCTTCTCAGACGCACATATTCGGCAGCATCAGCGTCTGCCTCTGTGGCTATTGCCTCGGGAGAAGTGTCTGACTTCGTGAAGGAGCGTGTGGAGCGCATACAGACTGAGATTGACAACAATGTCCCCAGGGAAGACATCTTGCACAGCTTCAAGACACTCCTCCTTGGTATAGACTTCCTCTGCGAGGCCTCCCAGCAACACCTTAAGCTAGCTGCCAAGTCCATGGCACTCGCTTCTGCTAGCAGACGTCCCTTGTGGTTACGCCCTTGGGTAGCGGACAACACCTCCAAGTTTAACTTGTGTGGGATGCCCTTCGAGCCTACTTGGCTATTTGGTTCTGAGCTGGATCGCATAATGGAAGGTTATGCTGACAAAAAAGGCAGGTGCCTTCCTGTTCAGGCCTTTCGGGGTAAAGGTAGAGCAAGAGGGGGGAAGTCCCAGGGCCCTCCTAGATCCCAGAGACGTCAGTCCTTTCAAAAACGTGGTGGAGGTCGCGGCCGCGGTAAAGACCGGAAGGCCGAGCTATGACTCTCCACTGACATCCACCAACGTTTTCCCTCTCCCTTCCCCTCAAGTGTTTGTTGCAGAGAATCTATCTGCCCATCCTCCTCCAGTAGGAGGACGTTTAAGTTTATTCCTTACAACCTGGATGCAAGAAATCCAGGATCCCTGGGTTCTGAAGGTTATTCAGTCGGGGTACAGGATAGAATTTACCTCCCCTCCCCCAAGGAAGTTTGTCTTAACAAAGTTACTTCCTCAGCCAAAACAGGCTGTCATAGAAACCTCAGTTCTCCAATACTTGGAAAAGCAAGCTTTGGAAGAAGTTCCCCCAGATCAAAGAGGATCTGGCGTCTACTCCCCGATATTTTTGGTTCCCAAACCAAATGGCGACTGGCGCATGATAATAGACCTGCGCTACCTAAACCGATTTATAAGGAAAAGGCGGTTCAGAATGGAAACCATTCGCTCGGTGGTCAGTATCCTGAACCCACAAGATCTCATGGTCACTGTAGACTTGAAGGATGCATACCTTCATGTCCCTATATTTCCTGCCCACAGGAAGTTCTTAAGAATCGCCGTCACCATAAAAGGTATGGTAAGGCATTTCCAATTTGCTGTTCTACCGTTCGGCATTACCTCCGCTCCCCACACCTTCACAAAGGTGGTGGCTCCAGTTGTCTCTGCTCTAAGACTAAAAGGCCTAGAGATTGTTCCTTATCTAGACGACTGGCTTTTAAAAGCCGCGACTCTAGACATTCTTCAAGCTCATCTTCAACTGACCCTGGATTTTCTTCAACACCTAGGGTGGCTCATAAATTGGGAAAAATCCGAGATCATTCCATCTACCTCAAGAAGGTTTCTGGGGTTTGTCCTAGACTCCTCTCGGATGACGCTGTCTCTCACCCCAGAAAGGAGAGAGCGCGTCATAAGAGCCGCAGAGTTTTTGTCGGCACCCCGCAGAGTGCCCATCAGAACTCTAATGAAGATGTTGGGCCACATGTCAGCGTCTGCAGAAGCAGTCCCCTGGGCCCTGTGGCACCTCCGACCTCTCCAAGATCAGGTCTTGACTGCCTGGAATCGCAACCCCAGTGGGTTGGACAAAAAATGCACCCTGTCGTCCGAAGTCCGTGCCTCTCTCAGGTGGTGGACGAACCTGACAGATGGGAAGTCCTTGATTCAACCTCTGTGGATCACTCTGACCACGGACGCCTCCCTTCTAGGGTGGGGAGCCCATCTGGACGACCATCCGGTTCAGGGTACCTGGACCCCTCAGGAAAGGTTACTCTCATCCAACATGAGAGAACTGAGAGCAGTTCGTCTTGCGCTCCTCCACTTTGCTCCCCATATCTTAGGGAAAGCAATAAGAGTCCGGTCAGACAACACCACTGTAGTGGCTTATATCAACAGACAGGGTGGCACAAAGTCCCAAGTGCTCCTCAGGGAGACCGGACTTATTTTATCGTGGGCAGAGCTCAACCTATCCCACCTTGTTGCAGTCCACATCAAGGGGGATCTCAACGTAGTGGCAGATCGTCTAAGTCGCGGGCTTGCAGTCCAGGGAGAATGGTCTCTCAACGAGAAGATCTTCAGGAGGATAACCCTGAAGTGGGGTACACCAGAAATAGACCTCATGGCAACCCGGCTGAATGCCAAAGTGAGCAAGTTTTGTTCCCTTTACAAGGAGGACAATCCGGTGGCGATAGACGCTCTGTCCATCGCATGGAGGTTCAGGCTGGCCTACATATTCCCTCCACTTTCCATGATACCCAGGGTATTGATGAAAGTCAGGCAAGACCAGACCTCAGTGATTGCCATCATCCCATTCTGGCCGAAGAGGTCTTGGTTCACCCAACTCATGAGGATGAGTCAGGGGTGTTATTGGAGGCTTCCCCACGTGCAGAACCTTGTGTCTCACAACACAGGCTCCTGCCTAGATCTGAGGAGACTCAATCTGACAGCCTGGAGATTGACAGGACCCTACTAAGGAGTGGGCTTCCTGCGGAGGTCTTGAGAACTATTGCACACTCGAGAGCAGAGTCTACAAACAAGGTTTACTCCAGGATAAAGAAGATTTTCCTTCAATGGTGTGCAACGAAAGAGGTAGTTACCTCAGATCCTCCTCTTTCTGCAATACTGCGTTTTCTTCAGGATGGCCTTGACAAGGGTCTTAGCCCATCCACCTTAAAGGTTCAGGTCGCAGCACTCTCTGCCTTCCTAGGCAGGTCTCTATCACAAGAATCCCTGGTTAGAAGATTCCTCAAAGGGGCTGAAAGACTTAAACCTACAGTTCTCAGACCTATTCCCAGTTGGGATTTAACCACTGTTCTCAGGGGGTTATGCGCTCCCCCCTTTGAACCTCTGGAAGAAGTAGACTTTAGGTATTTATCCCTTAAAGTCACTTTTTTATTGGCCATAACCTCAGCCAAGAGAGTGGGTGAGCTTCAGGCCCTTTCGGCTTTCGAGCCTTACACTGTTTTTCTACAGGACAGAGTCCTGTTGAGGTTTTTACCTACCTTCCTTCCTAAGGTTCCGACTTTCTCCAATACCAACCAGGTCATTTCTCTTCCAGTTCTACTGCCTAATCCATCCTCTCCTGAAGAAGCGGTTGACCACACTCTGGACATCTCTAGAGCTCTCAGAGTCTATATCTCAAGAACTGGAGAATTCAGGAAGTCGGAACACCTCCTTGTCTCTTTTTCTGGAAAGAACAAGGGCTTGAAAGCCTCTAAACCTACCCTAAGTAGGTGGATTAAGGAGGCAATCCGAGAGACCTTCATAGTCCAGGAGCTAACTCCTCCTGCCTTTGTCACTGCCCATTCCACTAGGGCAGTCTCTACTTCCTTTGCTGAGAAAAGGTCTGTTCCTCTGGAACAGATTTGTGCTGCTGCTTCTTGGAGCACCCACAATACTTTTTTGAGTCATTACAGGGTTAATGCCAAACGATCGGAAGAGTTGGCCTTTGGGCAGTCAATCCTAAGTGCCACTCTGCCGTAGTCCCTCCCTATTTGTGTTGTTACTCGCTAAGTCCCCACTTGTGCTGCTGGTTAGGACGTAAGGGAAGCGTTAATTTTTAACGTAAATTTGTTTTCCCTTAGTCCTAACAGCAGCACACAAATTTCCCGCCCTAAACTTTTTTGTTACTTGTTATTAAGCGAGATGGCCTAGGGGAGGAGGCCTTTTATGGGGGGGCTAATTAATTTAAATTGCTTGGGCGGAATTAAAAATTCCACCGTCCTGCCAGCTTCACAGGGGCAGAACACCCCACTTGTGCTGCTGTTAGGACTAAGGGAAAACAAATTTACGTTAAAAATTAACGCTTACACCCAGTATTGTGGGCAAAGGCCCTCAAAGAACAGAAGGGGATATTATAAGATGGCGGATTGTTGCCATCTGCTAAAGCATGACAATGTACCTCTTGTTTAAACTTCTCCTGAGAATTTGAAGCCTCACAATTATTTTATTCTAAGTTGGTTAACTTTAAACTGTTCAGATTTTGCTAAGGATGAAAAATCCTGTATTTACTGTATTTAAATGTGTTTAAACATTTCCTATGGAAAGGAGAAGTTGAGAGGGGTTTTGTAATTTGTAGATGACAGAACAGTTCAGCTGTGTCTGTGTTGTGAAATACGTTTTTAAGTAGAATGGATTGTCTCCTAAAAAAAAATGTCCCTAAGGCTTAGTTTCCATTTGTTTTTTTTTCTGGCAGTTTTTGGAAAACTGCCACTGCAGTTTTTGAGCCAAAGTCAGAAGTGGATCCATAAGGGAGAAGAAGTGTAAGTTCTTCCTTTATATGTCCTTTTCCTTTTGAATACACTTCTGGCTTTGGCTCAAAAACTGCAGTGGCAAATATCCAAAAACTGACAGAAAAAAAAACAAGTGGAAACTTACCCTTAGTGGTTTTGTAATGGCTGTGTGCATTGTATTGAGGAAGTTGGTGGGTTTGATCCGTGAGCTGTTGGTGTTTGCAAGTGAAAGAGGAACAGATTGTAGACGCTGAATAGAATTAGAGAGAGAGAGAAATAGAATAGAGACTCTTGATGGGAAAGCAGGTGAAGCATATATTATGGATATTATGGATGTTGGGACAGTTGAGGGTTTGGAATGTGTTGATGGTTGATGGACAGAAGTATACATATGCAATAGTGTATCCTAGTATTTTCTGAAATATTACCTGTTCCACCAGCCACACCAGAGAGGCAGCGGGAGATCAGGGAGGTAAACAAGTGGCTCAGAAGCTGGTGTAGGAATGAGGGGTTTGGGTTCATGGAGAACTGGGCTGACTTCGCTGTCGGTTATCGGCTCTACCGTAGGGACGGGCTGCACCTCAATGGGGAGGGTGCAGCTCTGCTTGGGGAGAAGATGGCTAGAAGGGTGGAGGAGTGTTTAAACTAGGGACTAGGGGGGAGGGAACCTACAATATAGAGGGGGAAGATAGTGTAGATAGAGAGGGGGGACTAAGTAATGTACCTGGGGGTGGAGCGTTGTGAGGGGTTAGAATAATTAATAAGGATAGGCTTCATAGGAAGAAAAAACATATACCATTGAATTGCATGATGACTAATGCCAGAAGCCTAGCAAATAAAACTGACGAACTGGAGTGGTTGATGTCTGAGGAGAATTATGACATAGTGGGTATAACAGAAACTTGGTTGGACGATAGCTGTGACTGGGCGGTCAACATACAGGGTTATAATCTATTCAGGAAGGATCGGACAAAACAGAAAGGGGGAGGAGTTTGTCTGTATGTGAAATCGAGTCTGAAGGCCACACTACGGGAGGATATAGGGGAGGGAAACGATAATGTAGAATCATTATGGGTAGAAATATATGGAGATAAAAATAAAAAGATCCTGATAGGGGTTTGCTATAAACCACCAAACATAATGGAAGAGGCAGAAGATCAATTACTGAGGCAAATAAACAAGGCAGCAAATCAAAATTACGTGATAATAATGGGGGACTTTAACTATCCTGTTATAAATTGGGAGACTGAGACCTGTCAATCTCAGAAAGGAAACAGGTTTCTGACTATAGCTAAAGACAATTATCTGTCCCAAATGGTGCAGGGCCTGACCAGAGGGGGCGCCCTACTAGACTTAATATTAACCAGCAGACCTGATAAAGTAACTAATGTGCAAGTAGAAGGATACCTAGGAAATAGTGTCCATAATATAATACATTATAACTTGTTATTCAATAAGGGAATCTCTCGAGGAGGAACAAAAACAATGAACTTTAGGAAGGCAAAGTTCGATCAACTCAGAGATGCCCTTAACAATATAAAATGGGATAATGTCCTCAAAAACAAGAATAATGACACTAAATGGGAGGCTTTTAAAAATATCTTAAATTTTCACTGCAAGATGTATATACCTTATGGGAATAAAAGGGTCAGAAATAAAAGAAAACCAATATGGATGAACAAAAATGTTAAGGGGACAATAAATTACAAAAATAAAGCATTTAAACTACTAAAACAGGGCGGCAGTGAGAAAGCATTAAAAAGCTATGGAGAAAAAAGTAAAATATGTAAAAAAACAGATAAAAACCGAAAAAATAGAGACAGAAAGACTCATTGCCAAAACAAGTAAAACTAACCCCAAAATGTTCTTTAACTACATAAATAGCTAAAAGATCAAAAATGAAAGTGTGGGCCTTTAAAAAATGACGAGGAAGAAATTATAAACGGGGATCAGGAAAAAGCAAATATATTAAACAAATTCTTCCCCACTGTGTTCACCGAGGAAAATGAAATGCCAGGTGAAATACAGCGATATAAGGTAAACTCCCCTGTACAGGTCACCTGTCTAACCCAGGAAGAAGTACAGTGCCGCCTACAAAAAATCGAAATAGACAAATCACCAGGTCCAGATGGCATTCACCTCCGTGTTCTAAAGAAATTAAGTAATGTGATAGACAGACCCCTATTTTTAATATTCAGGGACTCTATAGTAACAGGATAAAGGAAAGAAAAAAACTCCAAGGTGGCGCTGTTCCAACAAAATGAACTTCTGGTAATTCGCTTAAAAAAACATATTTATTAATAAAATCGGTTTAGCAAGCCCATAGCAAAGCAAGACGCGTTTAGGGTCCCTGCGTACCCTTTCTCAATTGCAGATATATAAGACAACTTACTGGGGCTGTTTTATACATAAAAAAAAGACCGCCAACTTAGGAGGCGTGGTTGGTCTGTTAGTCATATACATTAAAAAAGGCATAAATCAACAACAATTATTATACATAAAGTGCATCAATTATGTATTCCTCAGATTGTAAAAATTCAGTGAAAAATTATTTATAAAAAGCTGAATATAGCAGTTTGACCCGGATATAGTCTGGATAAAATTCTTCCGGGCTCATCAGAAGAGATACCGTATATACTCGAGTATAAGCCGAGTTTTTCAGCACGATTTTTCGTGCTGAAAACACCCCCCTCGGCTTATACTCAAGTGAACTCCCCCACCCGCAGTGGTCTTCAACCTGCGGACTTCCAGAGGTTTCAAAACTACAACTCCCAGCAAGCCAGGGCAGCCATCGGCTGTCCGGGCTTGCTGGGAGTTGTAGTTTTGAAACCTCCGGAGGTCCGCAGGTTGAAGACCACTGCGGCCTTCAACATCATCCAGCCCCCTCTCACCCCCTTTAGTTCTGAGTACTCACCTCCGCTCGGCGCTGGTCCGGTCCTGCAGGGCTGTCCGGTAAGGAGGTGGTCCGGTGAGGAGGTGGTCCGGGCTGCTATCTTCACCGGGGAGGCCTCTTCTAAGCGCTTCGGGCCCGGCCTCAGAATAGTCACGTTGCCTTGACAATGACGCAGATGCGTCGTTGTCTAGGCAACGGCTCTATTCCGGGCCGGAAGCGCGGAGAAGAGGCGCCCCCGGTGAAGATAGCAGCCCGGACCACCTCCTCACCGGACCACCTCCTTACCGGACAGCCCTGCAGGACCGGACCAGCGCCGAGCGGAGGTGAGTACTCAGAACTAAAGGGGGTGAGAGGGGGCTGGATGATGTTGAAGGCCGCAGTGGTCTTCAACCTGCGGACCTCCGGAGGTTTCAAAACTACAACTCCCAGCAAGCCCGGACAGCCGATGGCTGCCCGGGCTTGCTGGGAGTTGTAGTTTTGAAACCTCTGGAGGTCCGCATGTTGAAGGCCGCAGTGGTCTTCAACCTGCGGACCTCCGGAGGTTTCAAAACTACAACTCCCAGCAAGCCCGGACAGCCGATGGCTGCCCGGGCTTGCTGGGAGTTGTAGTTTTGAAACCTCTGGAGGTCCGCAGGTTGAAGACCACTGAGGGCGAATGATGAGAAGAGGATGATGAAGGGGGGGGGGGGTGTGGGGATGATGAAGGGGGGGTGGGGATGATGAAGGGGGGGGGGGTGTGGGATGATTACAAGGGGATGATGAAGGGGGGATGTGTGGGATGATAAGGGGATGTGTGGGATGATGACAAGGGGATGATGAAGGGGGGATGTGTGGGATGATAAGGGGATGTGTGGGATGATGACAAGGGGATGATGAAGGGGGGATGTGTGGGATGATGACAAGGGGATGATGAAGGGGGGATGTGTGGGATAAGGGGATGTGTGGGATGATGACAAGGGGATGATGAAGGGGGGATGTGTGGGATAAGGGGATGTGTGGGATGATGACAAGGGGATGATGAAGGGGGGATGTGTGGGATGATGACAAGGGGATGATGAAGGGGGGATGTGTGGGATGATAAGGGGATGTGTGGGATGATGACAAGGGGATGATGAAGGGGGGATGTGTGGGATGATAAGGGGATGTGTGGGATGATGACAAGGGGATGATGAAGGGGGGATGTGTGGGATGATGACAAGGGGATGATGAGGATGTTAATGACGGGTCTGGATGATGACAGGGGGGGATGAGGTATTTCCCACCCTAGGCTTATACTCGAGTCAATAACTTTTCCTGGGATTTTGGGTTGAAATTAGGGGTCTCGGCTTATACTCGGGTCGGCTTATACTCGAGTATATACGGTAAATAAATATAACACTTAGCAAAATTCTTAAGTTAATCAAAAAGACATTCATGTAACTCAGTAAATATAAATATTCATCTGCAATAGAAAATGTCCATATTAAAAACTAAAATTTAACTTAATCAACAGACCGGCATGCACGAGTGACAACATACGGCCGTATAGTAATCATTGTTAAATGAATGAATGGTAGCGTCTAGCGTAACGTTGTAGTAGCCGCAGAGCGCTACATATTTTATGAATGAAGGTCAGCTGACAGGATCGCTCCTGTCAATCTCACTTTGTGCTTCAATGGTAGGTTCATAAATTGTATTTACTATTCAAATACTAATATATGAAGCTGTAAAATATGTGTAGCTCACTTAGGATAAAAGAAATAATGTGCTTGAGGTTAAAGGTGTTGCCTTCACCCAAAAGGCCTAATGTAATATGTAGAAATTATAAATAAAAAATATTTATGTGAACCAGTCCTCAAAAGCACAGGGGAGAGAAAAAGGAAAAGACTAGTGGAGATGGGATCCAAGAAATGGTCTTTATTATATAAAAAGGATATATATGACCAATCGCCTAGCAGGGCCCTTGCTAAAGGCGAATGGAATATACTGGGTAAAAAATAGATATAATAAAAAATACAGAATATAGTAGGATTAAAAGGAGATAAATATGATGGGTAAGTAGCACCAAAGAAAATTCATTAATTAAATATCTGCTGCATATATCAGGAGAAAATGTTCTCAGTCCATGTAATTCATAGGGATATTTCAATGAAAAATCCACAAGAAATGTCCAGAATGAAAAGTCACAATTAGTTTGGGTGTGTCCGGAGTAACGATATATGGTAGTGAGTGTAGCGACAATAGCTACAATAGGAAATTCATGGACAGGTAATGCAGACAATGTGGCAAACACTGTCAGCGATGAAGATGTCAAGTCTCGGTGCACAGCACCACTCACCCTCCTTTGGAGTCCTCAGGTCCGGGCTGGCACGGCTGAGTCCGGCACTCTGGATATCAATGCCCGCCTGGGTGGTATACTGGGTGAATGGCTGAATCTCCGGGGGTCCGAGTGTCCTGGGCTGGCACGGGAGGCGTCCGGCCTTGGGGAGGATGATGTCCAGGAGTAACTCTGCCGACCGGGGCTGTGAGAGGATGCAGGTAACAGGTGGTGCGGATTGCACGTATGAATAACGTACCTATAGCTACTGAAGAAAAGGCCCGCGGCCTTGAAACGCGTCTAGCCCATTATCTGCACCTTATCCATAAGTGTATATCACTTCAAATAGACTGTATCTGCCATATTCCAATTGCAACAGCTGGATGCCCACGATTCCGGGACCACTGCTGCACGCGCGCTGTTAGCACCTTATTCATACGTGCAATCCGCACCACCTGTTACCTGCATCCTCTCACAGCCCCGGTCGGCAGAGTTACTCCTGGACATCATCCTCCCCAAGGCCGGACGCCTCCCGTGCCAGCCCAGGACACTCGGACCCCCGGAGATTCAGCCATTCACCCAGTATACCACCCAGGCGGGCATTGATATCCAGAGTGCCGGACTCAGCCGTGCCAGCCCGGACCTGAGGACTCCAAAGGAGGGTGAGTGGTGCTGTGCACCGAGACTTGACATCTTCATCGCTGACAGTGTTTGCCACATTGTCTGCATTACCTGTCCATGAATTTCCTATTGTAGCTATTGTCGCTACACTCACTACCATATATCGTTACTCCGGACACACCCAAACTAATTGTGACTTTTCATTCTGGACATTTCTTGTGGATTTTTCATTGAAATATCCCTATGAATTACATGGACTGAGAACATTTTCTCCTGATATATGCAGCAGATATTTAATTAATGAATTTTCTTTGGTGCTACTTACCCATCATATTTATCTCCTTTTAATCCTACTATATTCTGTATTTTTTATTATATCTATTTTTTACCCAGTATATTCCATTCGCCTTTAGCAAGGGCCCTGCTAGGCGATTGGTCATATATATCCTTTTTATATAATAAAGACCATTTCTTGGATCCCATCTCCACTAGTCTTTTCCTTTTTCTCTCCCCTGTGCTTTTGAGGACTGGTTCACATAAATATTTTTTATTTATAATTTCTACATAATATATGAAGCTATTTGTTACAAATGGATATATAGAAAACAATGTGTCGGCTTATTTAAACACAAGAAAAATTATAGTAGTCCAAAAAATGAGCTATATGACATAACTAGATATATCAGTAGTCCATGATGATCCGTCTAATAACGGATCACATGGATACATTGCTTAAATCTATATGTATAAAAACCTTCCAACAAAACATCGAAAGATTCAAAACAATCATATAAGAACGGAAACATAAACAATACCTGAGGGACCTTACTGAATTCAGAGAGAAAACCGCATATAGCCACTTGGACCAGAATACTAGGAACTCAGATACTGAACAATCTGCATCAGACATTGAGAGTTCAGACCGAGAAAATAGAGAAACAGGTCCACCCCAACGGGGCGGATGGAACCGAGCAAGAGGACGGGGACGCGGCCAAAGAGGCAGGGGCAACTACAAACAAAGGGGAGCCCCCACGTCAACCGTACCCCGCTCCGGCAACATCAGAGTGGGCTTAGAAAATATGGGAAGAGGCCGAATGAGAGACGTACCCACGGCACAACCAACAAGGGAACTACATCCAATTACAATCCCAGGGACCTCCACCTCTACTACCCAGGCCGGCACCCCAGCACCTACCTCGTCTTTGCCAGCCTCTACTGCCTCCTCCAATTCACTTTTTTTAGATCCAGCATCTCAACCCCCATCATACGGACTGAGGGAGAGACTACAAGCACCTCGGAGGAAGTGACCCCATCATTACTTACAGGTCAGTCACATACTATCATCAACCTCTCTAACTACATACTGAATCCAAATGAGCTGTCCATCATCAATAAGGGCCTCAATTTCGTTCCTACTACTCGTTTTGATAGATTTCTTTGGGTTAAGGATCTCAACCTCTTCTGTCGCAAATTGAAATGGCGGAAGTTTTTCCATTTAGCCGACATTAACACATGTCAGGCTCTAGGTATCGAACCCTCTGACTTAGAGAATGTTCGCACCCTAAACACCCTCTTGGGGGATCAAGACAGAGATAGATCTAAACGTCCCTTCAGTGACCTTGGACTTCCCAGTACCAGATCTCCCCCCCTTAATGATGACACCAACATTGATATTTTCTATAAACTAGTTCTTAGAGACCTCGTGGATCTCGAAAGGACACATCAAACAAAATACCGTAACTATACTCACGGCGAAATGCAAGCTCTCCTTAACCTAGAGAAGAATCGCAACATAGTTATTAAACCCTCAGACAAAGCAGGCAACATTGTGATTATACCCACTGAACAATACAAATCTATGTGTCTCTCGATCATTCAAGACGAGACAAACTATAGTAAACTAAGACGGGACCCCACAACCATATTCCAAAGGGAACTACATAACTTGCTAACTGCAGCACTACATGACCATGTCATAGATAAAAAGGAATTTGATTTCCTGTTTCCCAACACTCCTAAAATAGCGACTTTCTATGGACTTCCCAAAGTCGACAAAGGATTATCACCGCTAAAATGCAGACACATAGTATCGGGAGTGGATAGTCTTTGCCAAAACATAGGCATCTATGTGGACAAAATGCTACAACATTTTGTCATGGCTCTACCCTCCTATACCAGGGATACCTCTGATCTGCTGGGGAAGCTAGAAGGGATGCAGATAGAAGATTCGTGGTACTTAGCCTCCATTGATGTAGAGGCTCTCTATAGTTCCATCATTCACGAGATTGGACTTAAAGCTGTATCTTTCTACCTAGACACAAGGAGTAATCATCTGCTTACTCACAATAAGTTCATCCTGGATTTGCTACAGTTTATACTCACGCACAACTATTTTCTGTTTGACTCCGCCTACTATCACCAGCTCAGGGGCACGGCCATGGGGAGCCCCTGCGCCCCCAGTTATGCCAACCTTACCCTGGGCTGGTGGGAAGATACCACCGTATTTACAGATTCCACCACTCATCGTCTTTTGGACACATAGTTACATAGTTACATAGTTAGTACGGTCGAAAAAAGACATATGTCCATCAAGTTCAACCAGGGAATTAAGGGGTAGGGGTGTGGCGCGATATTGGGGAAGGGATGAGATTTTATATTTCTTCATAAGCATTAATCTTATTTTGTTCCAGGAATGTATCTAATCCTGTTTTAAAGCTGTTAATTGTTCCTGCTGTGACCAGTTCCTGAGGTAGACTGTTCCATAAGTTCACAGTTCTCATGGTAAAGAAGGCGTGTCGCCCCTTGAGACTAAACTTTTTCTTCTCCAGACGGAGGGAGTGCCCCCTCGTCCTTTGGGGGGGTTTAACCTGGAACAGTTTTTCTCCATATTTTTTGTATGGGCCATTAATATACTTATATACGTTTATCATATCTCCCCTTAAACGTCTCTTCTCAAGACTAAACAATTGTAACTCCTTTAATCGCTCCTCATAGCTAAGATGTTCCATTCCCCATATTAGTTTAGTCGCGCGTCTCTGCACCCTTTCCAACTCCGCAGTGTCCCTTTTATGGACAGGTGCCCAAAACTGAACAGCATATTCCAGGTAAGGCCGTACCAATGATTTATAAAGGGGGAGTATTATGTCCCTGTCCCTTGAGTCCATGCCTCTTTTGATACATGACAATATCCTGCCGGCTTTGGAAGCAGCAGCCTGACATTGCATGCTATTCTGTAGTCTGTGATCTACAAGTACACCCAGATCCTTCTCTACCAGTGACTCTGCCAGTTTAATCCCCCCTAAGACATACGATGCATGCAGGTTATTAGTACCCAGATGCATAACTTTACATTTATCCACATTGAACCTCATTTGCCAAGTGGATGCCCAGACACTTAGTCTATCCAAGTCATCTTGTAACTTATGCACATCCTCTATAGACTGTACTGTGCTACAAAGCTTGGTGTCATCTGCAAAGATAGAAACAGAGCTGTTAATACCATCCTCTATATCATTAATAAATAAATTAAACAACAGCGGGCCCAGTACAGAACCTTGGGGTACACCACTAATAACCGGGGACCAATCAGAGTACGAATCATTGACCACCACTCTCTGGGTATGATCCATGAGCCAGTGTTCAATCCAGTTACAAACTAAAATTTCCAAACCCAAAGACCTTAACTTACCTGTCAGACGTCTATGAGGGACAGTATCAAATGCTTTAGCAAAATCCAGAAACACTATATCCACAGCCATTCCTCTGTCAAGGCTTCTACTCACCTCTTCATAAAAGCAAATTAGATTGAATTGACAACTTCTATCCTTAGTAAACCCATGCTGGCTATCACTTATAATACAATACGACACGATACATTGACGATGTATTCATCATCTGGTCTGGGTCACAATCTCTATTTAAGGACTTCATCACTACACTCAACCACAATTCAATTGGCCTTTTCTTTACATCAGATATCCAGTTGACACAACTTCCATTTTTAGATGTTCTGATTTCTAAAAACGGCCGAGGGCAACTGGACACAACGCTTTACCGCAAACCGACGGCAGGAAACAATCTCCTAAGATGGCAGAGCTTCCACCCCTTTCCTCTGCGTAAAGGTATCCCAAAAGGTCAATTCCTGAGGGTACGCAGGAACTGCTCATTGGAAGACACCTTCCGAGAAGAAGCATCTAAACTTTATTCCAGGTTCCAGGAACGAGGCTACCCTAACAAACATCTGGACACAGCCCTTCGATCAGTTCAGTCGACTTCACGACAGGATTTACTTAACCCAAGAACAATATCAAAAAACGAAGATGGAGGATTTACACGAATAATAGCCACCTTTGATACAGCGTCCCAGGAAATACGTAATATCATCCAGAAACACTGGGACATCTTGACAATGGATAGGGACCTTAAAGATGCGGTAAGCCCATACCCACTCATTTCTTTCAGGAGGGGCCGTAATGTGAGGGACAGACTTGTGTCCAGTCACTTCGCATCACAGAAACCACTCACCAACTGGCTCTCCCAATGAAAATCGGGCACCTTCAGATGCGGAAAGTGTAGAGCTTGTCAGTTTATAAAGGTGGACAACCATTATTTTGACAAAGAACTTCACCAGTCCTTCCCTAGCAGAACCTTTGCAAACTGCAAAACCACAGGGGTGGTGTATATTGCCACCTGTATATGTGGGCTTAGATACGTGGGTAAAACCACCCGGGAATTCAAATGCAGGATTTTGGAACACATTGGAGATGTGAACAACAATCGGGATAAACCTATTGCCAAACATGTCAACAACAAACACAATGGCAACCCAACAGTCCTCCAATTCCAAGCTTTGGAAATTATTTCACCCTCCCAAAGAAGAGGTAACCTTGATAAAATACTAACACAAAAAGAAACTCGCTGGATCTTCCTTCTGGATACAGTCCAACCACATGGTCTAAATGAAAATTTGAACTTCACCAGCTTCATATAATCTTATAATCATATAACTCCTAATCCTCGAAAGAATGTTCCTCTACCAGCCATTTCAATTAGCGACTATCCTTTTACTTTTTATTCTTCCTGTCCCCATTTCGGGTATAACTCCATTCTCTTTTGGTTTGGGCCTCCCATATTCGGACACACTCCCCCTTTTTCTTATAATACAACTGACAGTGCCATGTCTACCATGCCCTTCTTATGAGAGACAACCTCCCCTCCCCCTCTCTACCCCCTCTCCTATTCTAACCGCTTCCCCTACAGCCTCGCCCTACCCTCTGATAAAATAGTGTATTCTCTATTTTCTGCACTTATCTGCACCCACATACCTTAACAATGTGCCTAGACACATATCTTAACTACCCAATGGAAACCCCCATCGTGGGAATTGTGATTGTGATTGTGCAATTTCTAAATTTTCTACTATCAAATTGGCCACCCATCTATATCTCTATACTCTATCTCATACATCCATACGCTGATTAATTACTCATATCACTACATTCACAATTTCCCCCGGCTTCTTATTCCACCATACTGACTATCATCTTAGCATTGTCTAATTATACACCAACCCCCCCCCCCCCCTCCACCCCTCAAGGCAGACATAGATACACATCCTCATACATGTTTAATTCAATCAAGCATCATACGGCCATCTCGCCTCCTTTCACACCTAAGCCACTGTACGCAGGCGCACAGACTATAAGACGTCACCCCTGTCCCGATCGGAGCGCTCGCTCTGCTATGCGCTCCACGCTGGAACGCTGCACTTCCGGCGGGGTTGTTCTTTGCTTACTTCCGGTCCCACGGCGTCTTAAACGGGCGCTGCCCGTGGATGCCGCATTGACGCACGGACAGCCTCACTACCCGGACGCCGAGGGACCAGGTAGGCACTCCAGAATACAGCCACACTTTATGTTCCTAGCCACATACATATTGTGTGCACATGGGACTATGGAGCGGTGTCTCAATTGATGGGCCAGCCACCCACCCTCGCCTGTACATTTATCTACACCTGTCTGCCTCTACCACCTACAACTACCTTAAACCTCTCCCCTGAGGAGCTATCTGTACTCACACGGATAAGCGAAACACGTTGGATTAATGCAATCTCTGTGTAATGCATAAGTATATCTCTATCGATGCAACACATACAACTGTGGGTTTTTAAACGTGAATACTACTACATACCCCTGGCTACCCCCTTCGGGTTCTGATACTGTAGTATTATTTTTACCACATGTATGTTACACCTCTAAACACCTTAAGCGTGATATCTAAGATCAAATACTGTATATTGGATCTGTCGGGCTATTAGCCTCGGTCAACTGTATCTTGGCGACGCCGCAGTATTGTTTCAACATCCCCTCTACAGCCTAGGGCCAATAGGAGGTTCCAGTGTAGGCCCAGGTCACTAGGACAGGGGACTTACAGTATCGCCAGGCAGGGCTAATAGATAGGGACATACTAGTCACGCCTTACTCATGCTCGATCCTAAGTATACTATCTAATTTTTGTGCTTGTTAAAAAATACTGGCCCACACCAGTTGCTACACGATTACAGTGTTGTACTTTAATCAATAAATATATTGCATATGAAATATGTTGTTCTTGATTTTTTAAAAACCTTCTTGGACAGATAAAAGGAACCAGACATAATACCAAAAGTAAAAAATCAATCAACATACAGGGTCGCAACAGAAGATACAGAGCTGTCATCATATACACATATTTAGTAGACATTTTCCACATATTCATTCAAGCCAAGAGGTACTAAAGTTTTCAACCGGAAAATCCAATAATTTTCTCTATTTAAAAAAAAATTTTACCGTTGGTTAGTTCTTCTAGGAATGTGTTCTATAGGGAACAATTTAAAGATACTGAAATCACATTTATGTGCTTGAAGTGCATGTCTGGATACACTGTGCAATATATATCCATTATTCACATTAGCCCGATGTTTATTGATCCGGCATCTAAAAGGCTGAATAGTGCGACCCACATACCGGAGGCCACACTGGCACTCCAGTAAGTAGATGACATATTCTGTCACACAGTTCATGTGGGACTTGATGGAAAAAATTTCACCCGTAACTGCTGATTTGAATTCTTTAGTCCCATGTACCATGTTGGAGCAGCATTTACAGGAGTTGACATTACATCTGAAGCTGCCAACAATATTTGGTAAAAATTTATTTTTGCTGCAATGCTTCGACACCTGCTTAAATTTACTCGGAGCCAATAGATTTTTTAAAGACATGGATTTGCGAAAAGTAATATTTGGTCTATTAGGTATGGTATCTTTTAAGTGTGGATCTAGCAATAGAGTGGACCAGTGTTTTTGTCAAATTTGTCTGATTTTTTAATGATCAGAACTATAATTAGTAATAAAATTACTTTTGAAATGTTTATCATTTTCCACTGATGTTTTTTTTAGGAATAAGGCATGTTTGTTGGTCTAGCATCGCCGCTTTTTGTCTGGCATTGTTAATCAGAGATTTTGGGTAACCTTTCTTTTTAAACCTGGCTACTAGGGTATTACTTTGTTTCATATACATTTCTTTCTTGGTGCAGTTGCGTCTTATCCGTTTAAATTGTCCATATGGGATATTAGCTATCCATTTATTATAATGCCCACTTTTATAGTCCAAGTAGCTATTACTATCAACACGTTTGAAAAATTTCCGTGTCTCCAATTGTTTAGAGTCGTTGTGTGACACCACTATATCAAGAAACTCTGCATCATTATAAAATATATTATTAGTAAACTCCAGATTCCAGTTGTTATAATTTAAATCCTTCACAAAAATATTCAGCTCTTCTTCGGTTCCGCTCCATACTATAAAAATATCGTCTATATAACGATTATATGAAATACATTTGGAAAAAAAGGGGTGTGGATATATGTACTGTAATTCATAAAGCCCCATAAATAGGTTTGCTAGACTTGATGCGAAACGTGAGCCCATCGCCGTACCACATTCCTGCTTAAATATAAGATTATTAAATTCAAAATAATTGTGATGCAGGATAAATCTAATACCATCTAAAATAAATTGGCGTTGTGGTACCGGCATGGTGGGGTCCTGATCTAGAAAATGAGCTACTGCTGCTATCCCTTTCTCATGATCTATAATGGTGTAAAGGGACGTAATATCCATAGTCAAAAATATAAAGTTAGATTCCCATGTAATATTAAGTATATTCTTGATGAAGTCGGCCGTGTCACGAATATATGATGGTAGCGTGATTACATAGCGCTGTAAAATAATATCGATGTATTGAGACAAATTTGATGTTAGAGAATTAATTCCAGATATTATTGGACGACCAGGAGGATTGTCTATGTTTTTATGAATCTTTGGCAAGTAGTAAAATAAAGGTGTATTGGGTTCCAAAATTGACATATATTGATGTTCATGCTTAGTGAGTACCCCATTAGAGAGACCTTCTTCTAGTAATATCTTCAGTTCTGATGAATATTTAGTAGTGAGGTTATGATCCAGAGAAATATAGAATTTTTGGTCGGATAGCAGACGGTTCGATTCTTTAATATAATCCTCTCTATTGAGAAGGACAATACCTCCTCCTTTATCCGCTGCCTTGACTATGATATTCTCATTCTTGGAAAGGGTTTTAATGACATTTTTCTGAAAATGTGACAAATTCTGTGGATAACTACATTTGGAGGCACATAGACTTTCTATGGAAAATGTCTACTAAATATGTGTATATGATGACAGCTCTGTATCTTCTGTTGCGACCCTGTATGTTGATTGATTTTTTACTTTTGGTATTACGTCTGGTTCCTTTTATCTGTCCAAGAAGGTTTTTATACATATAGATTTAAGCAATGTATCCATGTGATCCGTTATTAGACGGATCATCATGGACTACTGATATATCTAGTTATGTCATATAGCTCATTTTTTGCACTACTATAATTTTTCTTGTGTTTAAATAAGCCGACACATTGTTTTCTATATATCCATTTGTAACAAATAGCTTCATATATTAGTATTTGGATAGTAAATACAATTTATGAACCTACCATTGAAGCACAAAGTGAGATTGACAGGAGCGATCCTGTCAGCTGACCTTCATTCATAAAATATGTAGCGCTCTGCGGCTACTACAACGTTACGCTAGACGCTACCATTCATTCATTTAACAATATTTACTATACGGCCGTATGTTGTCACTCGTGCATGCCGGTCCGTTGATTAAGTTAAATTTTAGTTTTTAATATGGACATTTTCTATTGCAGATGAATATTTATATTTACTGAGTTACATGAATGTCTTTTTGATTAACTTAAGAATTTTGCTAAGTGTTATATTTATTTATCTCTTCTGATGAGCCTGGAAGAATTTTATCCAGACTATATCCGGGTCAAACTGCTATATTCAGCTTTTTATAAATAATTTTTCACTGAATTTTAACAATCTGAGGAATACATCATTGATGCACTTTATGTATAATAATTGTTGTTTGATTTTTGCCTTTTTTAATGTATATGACTAACGGACCAACCACGCCTCCTAAGTTGGCGGTCTTTTTTTTATGTATAAAACAGCCCCAGTAAGTTGTCTTATATATCTGCAATTGAGAAAGGGTAAGCAGGGACCCGAAACGCATCTTCCTTTGTTATGGGCTTGCTAAACCGATTTTATTAATAAATATGGTTTTTTAAGTGAATTACCAGAAGTTCATGTTTTTGTTGGAACAGCGCCACCTTGGAGTTTTTTTTCTTTCCTTTATTTTGTTGTATCACTGGACCCAAGCCACGGTACCCAGTCAAGCTCCTACGGCCTGCAGTTCCATTGATACCCCAATAGCTGGGGTGATATGCCAAATATCAAGAGGTTCAGCAGGTGAGAGTCCATATACTAGACCCTCCCCTTTCACTGAAGCTCGCAGGATTACACGAGGCGCTGCCCTCTCTTTTTTTCTTCTCTCTATCCATCTATAGTAACAGGGACTGTTCCCCAGGACTGGCGCATGGCAAATGTGGTACCAATATTTAAAAAGGGATCAAAAGGTGACCCTGGGAATTATAGACCTGTTAGTTTGACCTCCGTTGTAAATTGTTTGAGGGTTTTCTAAGGGATGCAAATCTGGAGTATTTTAATAAAAATAAATGCATGACCCCATATCAGCATGGCTTTATGAGGGACCGGTCCTGTCAGACTAACCTGATCAGCTTTTATGAGGAGGTGAGCTCCAGACTGGACCAGGGTGAATGATTGGATGTTGTATATTTGGATTTTTTCCAAAGCATTTGATACAGTTCCATATAAAAGGTTGGTGCATGAAATGAGAAGGATGGGGCTGGGGGAGAATGTGTGTAAGTGTGTAAGTAACTGGCTCAGTGATAGAAAACAGAGGGTGGTTGTTACGCCGAGTGCTCCGGGTCCCTGCTCCTCCCCGGAGCGCTCGCGGCGTCTCTCTCTCTGCAGCGCCCCGGTCAGACCCGCTGACCGGGAGCGCTGCACTGACATTGCCGGCGGGGATGCAATTCGCATAGCGGGACGCGCCCGCTCGCGAATCGCATCCCAAGTCACTTAGCCGTCCCGGTCCCCGGCTGTCATGTTCTGGCGCGCGCGGCTCCGCTCTCTAGGGCGCGCGCGCCAGCTCTCTGAGATTTAAAGGGCCAGTGCACCAATGATTGGTGCTTGGCCCAATCAGCCTAATTAGCTTCCACCTGCTCCCTGGCTATATTACCTCACTTCCCCTGCACTTCCTTGCTGGATCTTGTTGCCTTGTGCCAGTGAAAGCGTTTAGTGTTGTCCAAAGCCTGTGTTCCAGATCTTCTGCTATCCACATTGACTACGAACCTTGCCGCCTGCCCCAACCTTCTTCTACGTCTGACCTTGCCTCTGTCTAATCCTTCTGTCCCACGCCTTCTCAGCAGTCAGCGAGGTTGAGCCGTTGCCGGTGGATACGACCTGGTTGCTACCACCGCAGCGAGACCATCCCGCTTTGTGGCGGGCTCTGGTGAAAACCAGTAGTAACTTAGAACCGGTCCACCGACACGGTCCACGCCAATCCCTCGCTGACACAGAGGATCCACATCCAGCCTGCCGAATCGTAACAGTAGATCCGGCCATGGATCCCGCTGAGGTGCCGCTGCCAAGTCTCGCTGACCTATCCACGGTGGTCGCTCAGCAATCGCAGCAAATCGCCCAACAAGGACAGCAGCTGTCGCAGTTGACCGCCACGTTACAGCAACTTCTGCAACTGCTACAACAGCAACCATCTCCTCCGCCAGCTCCTGCACCTCCTCCCCAGCGAGTGGCCGCTCCTAGCCTCCGCTTGTCCCTGCTGGACAAATTTGATGGGGACTCTAGACTCTGCCGTGGCTTTCTGTCTCAATGTTCCCTACATATGGAGATGTTGTCGGACCAATTTCCTACAGAACGGTCTAAGGTGGCGTTCGTAGTGAGTCTTCTGTCTGGAAAAGCCTTGTCTTGGGCCACACCGCTCTGGGACCGCAATGATCCTGCCACAGCTACAGTCCAGTCCTTCTTTGCTGAAGTCCGTAGTGTCTTCGAGGAACCAACCCGAGCTTCCTTTGCCGAGACTGCCCTGCTGAACCTGGTCCAGGGTAATTCTTCAGTAGGCGAGTACGCCATCCGATTTCGTACTGTCGCTTCCGAATTATCTTGGAATAACGAGGCTCTCTGCGCGACCTTTAAAAAAGGCCTATCCAGTAACATCAAGGATGTGCTGGCCGCACGAGAGATTCCTGCCAACCTGCAAGAACTTATCCATTTGGCCACCCGCATTGACATGCGTTTTTCTGAGAGACACTAGGAGCTCCGCCAGGAAAAATTCCTTGATCTCTGGGCACCTCTCCCACAGTATCCTTTGCAATCTACCCCTGTGCCTCCCGCCGAGGAGGCTATGCAAGTGGATCGGTCTCGCCTGACCCATGAAGAGAGGACTCGCCGTAGGGAAAAAAATCTATGTCTGTACTGTGCTAGTACCGAACACTTCTTGGTGGATTGCCCTATTCGTCCTCCACGTCTGGGAAACGCACACACGCACCCAGCTCACGTGGGTGTGGCGTCTCTTGGTATGAAGTCTGCCTCTCCACGTCTCACTGTGCCCGTGCGGATTTCTCCTTCTGCCAACTCCTCCCTCTCAGCCGTGGCCTGCTTGGACTCTGGTGCTTCTGGAAATTTTATTCTGGACTCTTTGGTGAATAAATTCTGCATCCCGCTGACCCGTCTCGTCAAGCCGCTCTACATTTCTTCAGTCAACGGAGTGATGTTGGACTGTACTGTGCGTTACCGCACAGAACCCCTCTTAATGTGCATTGGACCCCATCACGAAAAGATTGAATTTTTCGTCCTTCCCAACTGCACCTCTGAAGTCCTCCTCGGTCTGCCATGGCTCCAGCATCATTCTCCCACCCTTGACTGGACCACCGGGGAGATCAAGAATTGGGGTTCTGCTTGCCGTAAGAAATGCCTCACATCTGCTCCCAGTCCTGTTTGTCGGGCCTCAGTGTCTCCTCCTGTGCCTGGTCTCCCCATGGCCTATCTGGACTGTGCCGTGCCTCCTCATAGCCCCCGTCCTGGTGACACTCTGCCCCGTGACAAGCTTCACCCTCTGCCCCCCTCCCCTTTCCCACTTCTTCTGAACTACCTGCCGCTGGTATAGCTACCCAGGACTTCTTTTTTCAGAAGGAGACTCAATAGGCGTCCACTATGTTCTCGTCTCCTTTTAAGGGACAAGGAGACAAAAAGAGGGGCAGACCTAAGGGGGGGTACTGTTACGCCGAGCGCTCCGGGTCCTTGCTCCTCCCCGGAGCGCTCGCGGCGTCTCTCTCTCTGCAGACCCGCTGACCGGGAGCGCTGCACTGACATTGCCGGCGGGGATGCGATTCGCATAGCGGGACGCGCCCGCTCGCGAATCGCATCCCAAGTCACTTACCCGTCCCGGTCCCCGGCTATCATGTTCTGGCGCGCGCGGCTCCGCTCTCTAGGGCGCACGCGCGCCAGCTCTCTGAGATTTAAAGGGCCAGTGCACCAATATTGGTGCCTGGCCCAATCAGCCTAATTAGCTTCCACCTGCTCCCTGGCTGTATTACCTCACTTCCCCTGCACTTCCTTGCCGGATCTTGTTGCCTTGTGCCAGTGAATGCGTTCAGTGTTGTCCAAAGCCTGTGTTCCAGATCTTCTGCTATCCACATTGACTACGAACCTTGCCGCCTGCCCCAACCTTCTTCTACGTCTGACCTTGCCTCTGTCTAATCCTTCTGTCCCACGCCTTCTCAGCAGTCAGCGAGGTTGAGCCATTGCCGGTGGATACGACCTGGTTGCTACCGCCGCAGCAAGACCATCCCGCTTTGCGGCATGCTGTGGTGAAAACCAGTAGTTACTTAGAACCGGTCCACCGACACGGTCCACGCCAATCCCTCGCTGACACAGAGGATCCACATCCAGCCTGCCGAATCGTAACAGTGGTTATTAATGGTACTTATTCTGATTGGGTGACTGTTACTAGTGGGGTACCACAGGAGTCCGTCTTGGGTCCTGTTCTATTTAATATATTCATTAATGACCTTGTAGAGGGGTTGAATAGTAAAGTAGCAATCTTTGCAGATGATACTAAACTCTGTAAAGAGGTAAACACTATAGAGGACAGTGCACTGTTACAAATGGATCTGGATAGGTTGGAGGTTTGGGCTGGGAAGTGCACATGGGGAAGAAAAATCCTGACGTGGAAAAGGACTTGGGAGTCTTAGTTAATAGTAAATTTAGCTGTAGTGACCAGTGTCGGGCAGCTGCTGCCAAGGCAAATAAAATCATGGGGTGCATCAATAGGGGCATAGATGCCCACGACAAGGAAATAATTCTACCGCTGTACAAATCACTAGTCAGACCACACATGGAACACTGTGTACAGTAACGGGCAAAAAGAGTAATACGGGGAATGGGAGGACTACAGTACCCAGAAAGATTGTCAGAATTAGGGTTATTTAGTTTAGAAAAAAGAAGGCTTAGGGGAGACCTAATAAGTACGTATAAATATGTCAGGGGACCGTACAGGGATCTCTCCCATGATCTATTAATACCCAGGACTGTATCTACAACAAGGGAGCATCCTCTAAGTTTAGAGGAAAGAAGGTTTCTACACCAGCACAGACGGGGGTTCTTTACTATAAGAGCAGTGAGACCGTGTAATTCTCTGCCTGAAGAGGTGGTCATGGGGAACTCTTTGAAAAAGTTCAAATGGGGTCTGGATGCATTTTTGGAGAGTAATAACATTACAGGTTATGGATTTTAGATCTATAGGGATAGAACGTTGATCCAGGAATTTATTCTGACTGCCATATTGGAGTCGGGAAGGAATTTTTACCTCTAGTATGAGTTTTTTTTGCCTTCCTCTGGATCAACTAAGTAGGGACTAATTAGGGATATAGGTTGAACTTGATGGACTTTGGTCTTTTTTTAACCTTATGAACAATGTTACTATGTTACCTTCCCCTTTTTTTTTTCCCTTCATTGTCTCTGTGTATTAGTAGTTATATCATGAAAAAATCCACGTGGTATTAAATTGAACCTTTTTTGATGATATTTCATTAATTTCCCAAATGTTTTCACAGGTACACAGGTTGGATGCCAAAATATGAAGTGTATCAGGAAATACGATTAATTGTCTGATTATATTACAGGAGTAACAAGAGAAGAAATTTGTCCAAAAAGAATAATATAAGATATAAAATAAATTTGAAAAAAGTGTACACTATTCAATTGATAAATATTACTTTAGGCATTTAAAATCAAGCTAATGGTTTACTGGATTATAAACAAAGCACATTGGAGATTATTTTTTCCCAATTTTTGAGAGAGCTCTGTAAACTTTTATTCTTTTACATTTTTGGTGAGAATGTGTGTTGTATGTCAGTATTGTTACATGTTTCTTGTATGTCTCTTGATGTAAAGTGGCACACTCAGTAACGCATTTGATACTAGAAGTTCAAGGGAGACTGATGACTGACCAAAACTGGGGAAGTAAAGGGAGTCGGACTAGAAGGGGTGGTGATCAGTGACATAGAGGAGTGGGAGGAGAAGGGTGGGGCCTATAGGGAGAATGACAGCCTCCTCTTCTGAAACACAAAATCACATTAGATTTGAAGGAGATGTGTATGTGTGTGTATATATATGTATATGTCTAATGTTGGAAATTTAGTATATTCATAGTACCTGTATATACAGTGTAATATATCTATACATTCTATATTGCATTTATTTAAATAACATTAATTGTGGGTGGATAACTTTATAATGATTTTTCTCGTACCTAGTGTACTTACTTTGCGTAATCTCATGATGCTGAAAAAGAAGACCTTTCTTTGGTAGCTTTGCTATTCTCTGATTATGATTGATTGTTTGAACTTATAAGGTTACGAATTCCAGAGCCATGATACAATATCAGAGAATCCATGGTTAATACTGAGTTGTAAATGTAAGCTTACTCCAAGAAAGATGTAATACATAAGACAGGATATATGGTGACCACACGCAGAATGAAGTTCTACTACAATAAACCACTCGATCTGAGCTGTTGGTTCAGACAATAGAGTTTAAGATATTCACTGAGATGTGTAAGATATCTGAAGGTATGACACACTGAGTATGGATACACTTTTATGACCGCCCACAAGTATGGGCCTATTGGAATATAGGTTATTGTTTTTGAATCTTTAGGCCAACCAATCTGTGGTTTGTAATACGAGTGTTCAATGTCCGGAAGCTGCCAGAGAAGATGGCCATCATAAAGATCAGACCCACCTGGAAACAACCCCAGAAGCCAAGGGGACTGGATGGTGAGGCTGCAATGCTCCTGTCCTCCCACAGTTCTAGTACAGAGTGTACAGGTGGATGGGAAGTGTGGATCTGTCTGGTTAGGTCTCTTGGAGGAACCAGCAATGCATGCTGAGAGAGACCAATGGAAGAAGAAGAGAAGAAATAGGTGGTACAGGTCAAAGACAGTATCTGGAGATTTGTGTGCGCCAACAGTCCTGTACCCCATGGTAACGTATATGTCCCCATACACTGAGCAAAGGGGAGCTATGTGTGTAGTAATGTCCGTATATTGGGTGGCCTCAGGATTCAACAATGCAGAAGGAGGTTTATACAGACTTCATTATTTGCATCTGTTTTGACCTAGGTAAAACAATACAGGTACCTGACCAACACATTTCATAACCATCTTACGTTTCAGCGACTGTGAGTAGACTTTATCTAACTGCCTAAGGTGGGCCAATATAATTATGTCCTTGTCTGACTGGACTGATTTTCTAATCATAGATACAGTGAATATGATAACAGGATAATAGAGGAGGAACATATGTGTATAATGACTACCATATATATATGTTCTTTTTAAATATTTCCTGATAAAGAAAAAAAAAAGAAGGTCTCCACAGACACATTTCTTAAAAATCAAGACGTTTTTCCTACTATTGTTGCTGTCATTAGTACACATATTCACTAGTAGTCCACAACTAATATCCACATTAATACACTGAAAGTAAAATTGAATAACTATATTTATACATTGGGTATGTGTCGTAAAAGCACACACAATTTCTGGTGCAGCATTTTACCTTTCCTTCATTTCGGTTGTTGACTCACTGAAGTGAATCACTTGTTGACTCACTGAAGTGAAGGGGGGGGGGGATAATGTCATGCATGAATGAAGCAGAGAGACATGAGTCTAAGCAAAGTGCATTCAAAACTTGACACTAAGTACTAAAATGATAAATGTTATTTATTTAATATGAAATAGTGCATAACACAAACATATATTATATATTCACACTCTATCCATAATAAGTTGTACACTGTATCACCCATAACACATGTTACATAGTTACATAGTTACATAGTACGGTCGAAAAAAGACATATGTCCATCAAGTTCAACCAGGGAATTAAGGGGTAGGGGTGTGGCGCGATATTGGGGAAGGGATGGGATTCTATTTTTCTTCATAAGCATTAATGTTATTTTGTTCCATGAATGTATCTAATTCTGTTTTAAAGCTGTTAATTGTTCCTGCTGTGACCAGTTCCTGAGGTAGACCATTCCATAAATTCACAATCACGGTAAAGAAGGCGTGTCGCCCCTTGAGACTAAACTTTTAATTCTCCAGACGGAGGGAGTGCCCCCTCGTCCTTTGGGGGGGTTTAACCTGGAACAGTTTTTCTCCATATTTTTTGTATGGGCCATTAATATACTTATATACGTTTATCATATCCCCCCTTAAACGTCTCTTCTCAAGACTAAACAATTGTAACTCCTTTAATCGCTCCTCATAGCTAAGATGTTCCATGCCCCATATTAGTTTAGTCGCGCGTCTCTGCACCCTTTCCAACTCCGCAGTGTCCCTTTTATGGACAGGTGCCCAAAACTGAACAGCATATTCCAGGTGAGGCCGTACCAATGCTTTATAAAGGGGGAGTATTATGTCCCTGTCCCTTGAGTCCATGCCTCTTTTGATACATGACAATATCCTGCCGGCTTTGGAAGCAGCAGCCTGACATTGCATGCTATTCTGTAGTCTGTGATCTACAAGTACACCCAGATCCTTCTCTACCAGTGACTCTGACAGTTTAATCCCCCCTAAGACATACGATGCATGCAGGTTATTAGTACCCAGATGCATAACTTTACATTTATCCACATTGAACCTCATTTGCCAAGTGGATGCCCAGACACTTAGTCTATCCAAGTCATCTTGTAACTTATGCACATCCTCTATAGACTGTACCGTGCTACAAAGCTTGGTGTCATCTGCAAAGATAGAAACAGAGCTGTTAATACCATCCTCTATATCATTGATAAATAAATTAAACAACAGCGGGCCCAGTACTGAACCTTGGGGTACAACACTAATAACCGGGGACCAATCAGAGTACGAATCATTGACCACCACTCTCTGGGTACGATCCATGAGCCAGTGTTCAATCCAGTTACAAACTAAAATTTCCAAACCCAAAGACCTTAACTTATCTGTCAGACGTCTATGAAGGACAGTATCAAACGCTTTAGCAAAATCCAGAAACACTATATCCATAGTCATTTCTCTGTCAAGGCTTCTACTCACCTCTTCATAAAAGCAAATTAGATTGGTTTGACAACTTCTATCCTTAGTAAACCCATGCTGGCTATCACTTATAATACAATTATCCCCTATTTATTCCTGTATGTAATCCCTTATAAGTCCTTCAAACAATTTACCCACAATGCACGTTAAACTTACCGGTCTATAGTTTCCTGGGGAAGACCTAGAGCCCTTTTTGAAGATTGGCACCACATTCGCCTTGCGCCAGTCCCTTGGCACAATACCAGACACCAGAGAATCTCTAAATATCATGAACAGGGGTACAGATATTACTGAACTTACCTCTCTAAGAACTCTTGGGTGTAGTCCATCCGGCCCTGGGGATTTGCTTACATTTATATCACTTAACTTACCTTGTACCATCTCTACATTAAGCCAGTTCAGTACATTACATGATGTGTTACCAGCACTGACCTGGCCAATGTCAGCTCCTTTTTCCATAGTGTATACAGAACTAAAGAACCCATTCAGTAGCTCCGCTTTCTCTTGATCGCCTGTGACAACCACCCCATTATTATTATTAAGGGGTCCTACATGCTCTGTCCTTGTTTTTTTTGCATTTATATATCTAAAAAAATATTTAGGATTAGTTTTGCTTTCTTTGGCCACCTGTCTCTCGTTTTGAATTTTTGCTGTTTTTATTAAATTTTTACAGATTTTATTAAGCTCTTTGTACTGTTTAAATGTTATCGCTGATCAGATTTGTATTTTTTGAAGGCTATTTTTTTGTTGTTTATTGCTATTTTAACATCATGTGTCAGCCATGTAGGATTTAGTTTTAATCGTTTATATTTGTTCCCCTTTGGTATATATTTAGCTGTATAGTTATTTAGAGTTGATTTAAAGATGTCCCATTTACCTTCTGTATCAGTATTTGACAACACCTCCCCCCAGTCTATGTCCTGTAGTGCAGCTCTCAGCCCAAGGAAATTTGCCTTTTTAAAGTTATATGTTTTTGCCTTCCCCGCCTGTCTTTGTTTTCTACATTTTAAGTCAAAAGTAACTATATTGTGGTCGCTATTACCAAGGTTTTCCCGCACAGTTACATTACCAACCAGCTCTGCGTTGTTGGAAATGATCAGATCCAACAAGGCATTACTTCTTGTTGGGTCCTCCACAAACTGGCCCATAAAATTATCCTGCAATAAATTTAGGAATTGTCGCCCCTTTGTAGTTTTAGCCAACCCCGGACCCCAATCTATATCTGGATAGTTAAAATATCCCATTATTACCACTGTACCTGCCCGGGCGGCCCTCTCTATTTGTTTATGAAGCCAAACTTCTATCTCTTCAGTGATATTAGGGGGTCTGTAGATTACCCCAAATATTATTTTTTCAGTATTTCCCTCCTTTTGTAATTCTACCCACAGTGATTCCACCTCCTCAAAATCATCACACACTATGGCATCGTTCACACTGACTTTCATACCACTTCTTACATACAGACAGACTCCACCACCTTTTCTGTTCATTCTATCCTTGCAAAACAATGTAAACCCCTTCAGATTGACAGCCCAGTCATGCGAGGAGTCCAGCCATGTCTCAGTGACCCCAACTATATCAATATGTTTCTTCAGTATCAAGGCCTCAAGCTCCCCCATTTTATTTGCTAGGCTTCTGGCATTTGTGAACATACACTTTACATTTCCATCCTTTATGTTATTGGGGTTAATAGGATTCAAGGGTGTAAGTTTTATTTTCCTATGAAGCCTATTCCTATTAACTATTCTAACCCCTCCCTCCGCTCCACCCCCAGGTACATTTATAATTCCCACCTCTCTATCTACACTATCTTCCCCCTCTTTGCTGTAGGTTCTCTCCCCCCTCCCTGATTCTAATATTTAGTAGAATTGAACATAGTTTGTTCTATCGTTCCTCATAAATACTTCACTTTGTCAGGCCAAACATTGCATATTAAGTTAACATTACAGCAGATATTTTTAATGGATCTGCGAGATTGCACACACTAACTCTCAAAACATTCTCACAATTCCCATAAACGTTTCTTCACAAAAAAAATAATTATAAAAAATATATATATTTGGTGCTTTGTTTGGAGTATCTCGAAAGGTCTCAGCTACAATACCCTTCATAGTCAGACATTAGCTATAAGCAATATGGATGCAAATTATATCAATTAGTACATAAGGTGAGTCCCAGATGAAGGATAAGTCTGGGTAAAAAGACCATATAGTGGCTGAATGACACAGTGTGAAGGTGTTGGCAGCATGAGGAGACCATATAGTGGCTGAATGAAACAGCGTGGATGTGTTGGCAGCATGAGGAGACCATTTAGTGGCTGAATGGCACAGCCAGGAGTTGGCAGCAGCATGAGTAGGCACTAGGCCTTCCCAATTCCTAAGATTAAAATATGAATTTAGAAATTTAAACCAAAGATTTTGGATAGCTGGTGCTACCTACTAGAAATGAGTGAACTTTTCAAAAATTCGATTTTGCCGATTCGCCGAATTTTCCGAAAAAGTTTGTTCCGATCCGAATTTTTTTGCGGCAAATCTATATTAAAAAAGGCAATTTCTAGCCTACAGACAGCCACTTTACTGTGTTCTAACACAAATATGGAGTGTGCTGGGTTACTGAAACAATACTGTTATTCAGAATAAAATGTAGATTACCGGCATCGCTTTTAGAATCACTGCCGCAGTTCGGCACAATGACAGAGCCTGGAGGTGGCATCAGTGTGAGGAGACCATATAGTGGCTGAATGACATAGTGTGGAGGTGTTGGCAGCATGAGGAGACCATATAGTGGCTGAATGGCGCAGCATGGAGGTGTTGGCAGCATTAGGACACCTTGTAGTGGCTGAATGACACAGCGCGGAGATATTGGCAGCATGAGGAGACCGTATAGTGGCTGACTGAAACAGCGTGGAGGTGTTGGCAGCATGAGGAGACCATATAGTGGCTGAATGACACAGTGTGGAGGTCTTCACACCAGGGCTTCACAATCCCCAAGAAAAAAGACAAGAATTTTTTAAATTTAAAATGAAGTTTTTGGAGAACCAGTGCTACCCATCATAAAATTTTAATTCCCAGACCCAGGCCCAGCAGTGGCATCAGTGAACCATATATTGCCTGAATGACACAGTATGGAGTTGGCTGTAGCATGAGTACACACCAGGGCTTCACAATCCCCAAGAAAAAACAAGAATTTTTTCAATTTAAAATAAAGTTTTTGGATAACCAGTGCTACCCATCATAAAATATTAATTCCCAGACCCAGGCCCAGCAGCAGCATCAGTAAACCAGATATTGCCTGTATGACACAGCATTGAGTTGGCTGTAGCATGAGTACACACCAGGGCTTCACAATCCCTAAGAAAAAATACAAGAATTTTTGAAATTTAAAATGAAGATTTTATATAGCTGGTGCTACCTATCATAAAATTTTAATTCCCAGACCCAGTCCCAGCAGCGGCATCAGTAAACCACATATTGCCTGAATCACCCAGAATGGAGTTGGCTGAAGCATGAGTACACAGCAGGGCTTCACAATCCCCAAGAAAAAACACAAGAATTTTTGAAATTGAAAATGAAGATTTTGGACAGCTGGTGCTACCTATCATAAAAATGTAATTACCAGACCCAGGCCCAGCAGCGGCATCAGTGAACCATATATTGCCTTAATGACCCAGCATGGAGTTGGCTGATGCATGAGTACACACCAGGGCTTTACAATCCCTAAGAAAAAACACAATATTTTTTGAAATTTTAGAAGATTTTGGATAGAGGGTGCTATCTATCATAACATTTTAATTCCCAGACCCAGGCCCAGCAGCGGCATGAGTAAACCATATATTGCCTGAATGACACAGCCTGGAGTTGGCTGATGCATAGAGTACACACCAGGGCTTCACAATCCCTAAAAAAATAAAAAATAAACAATTTTTGAAATTTTAGAAGAAGATTTTGGACAGTGGGTGCTACCTATCATAAAATTTTAATTCCCAGACCGAGGGCAAGCAGCGGCATCAGTAAACCATGACACAGCCTGGAGTTGGCCGAAGCATGAGGAGACAATTGAAATGTGTGGGTTTTTTTTATTTGAAATTTAAATCAAAGTTTGAGTGTCCCGGACCCCGGCGTATGGGTACAAAGGACCAAATCTAACAAGCCCCCACAGGGCTCATGTGACCGTGAGATGTAGGCGCAACGTCTCCATTGTCCTGATCGGCCATTGTTTCCAAGAATTTTCGCCAATGCAAACCATGTGAAGAACAGCGTTACACCGCTGTGCCATGTACACATGGTATGCTGAAGGGCCACTGAGACTTGTCCGGGCAGTGGAGACTTAGGACACAGTGGAGGATGTGGAGGCGGAGTCGCGAACTGTCACAGGACCAACGGGCTAAAAGAGCGAGCAGGAAGCAGCATGAGTACACAAGAGGGGTTCGCAACCTCTAAAATTAAAAGGTGAAAGTTGAAATCTCTATTGAAGATGCATGTTAGGAAGTGCTACCATCCAAAAATTTTAACCCTTCAAAAAGGGCTCTAGGTCTTCCCCAGGAAACTATAGACCGGTAAGTTTAACGTGCATTGTGGGTAAATTGTTTGAAGGACTTATAAGGGATTACATACAGGAATACATAGGGGATAATTGTATTATAAGTGATAGCCAGCATGGGTTTACTAAGGATAGAAGTTGTCAAACCAATCTAATTTGCTTTTATGAAGAGGTGAGTAGAAGCCTTGACAGAGGAATGGCTGTGGATATAGTGTTTCTGGATTTTGCTAAAGCATTTGATACTGTCCCTCATAGACGTCTGACAGGTAAGTTAAGGTCTTTGGGTTTGGAAATTTTAGTTTGTAACTGGATTGAACACTGGCTCATGGATCGTACCCAGAGAGTGGTGGTCAATGATTCGTACTCTGATTGGTCCCCGGTTATTAGTGGTGTACCCCAAGGTTCAGTACTGGGCCCGCTGTTGTTTAATTTATTTATTAATGATATAGAGGATGGTATTAACAGCTCTGTTTCTATCTTTGCAGATGACACCAAGCTTTGTAGCACTGTACAGTCTATAGAGGATGTGCATAAGTTACAAGATGACTTGGATAGACTAAGTGTCTGGGCATCCACTTGGCAAATGAGGTTCAATGTGGATAAATGTAAAGTTATGCATCTGGGTACTAATAACCTGCATGCATCGTATGTCTTAGGGGGGATTAAACTGGCAGAGTCACTGGTAGAGAAGGATCTGGGTGTACTTGTAGATCACAGACTACAGAATAGCATGCAATGTCAGGCTGCTGCTTCCAAAGCCGGCAGGATATTGTCATGTATCAAAAGAGGCATGGACTGAAGGGACAGGGACATAATACTCCCCCTTTATAAATCATTGGTACGGCCTTACCTGGAATATGCTGTTCAGTTTTGGGCACCTGTCCATAAAAGGGACACTGCGGAGTTGGAAAGGGTGCAGAGACGCGCGACTAAACTAATATGGGGAATGGAACATCTTAGCTATGAGGAGCGATTAAAGGAGTTACAATTGTTTAGTCTTGAGAAGAGACGTTTAAGGGGGGATATGATAAACGTATATAAGTATATTAATGGCCCATACAAAAAATATGGAGAAAAACTGTTCCAGGTTAAACCCCCCCAATGGACGAGGGGGCACTCCCTCCGTCTGGAGAAGAAAAAGTTTAGTCTCAAGGGGCGACACGCCTTCTTTACCATGAGAACTGTGAGCTTATGGAACAGTCTACCTCAGGAACTGGTCACAGCAGGAACAATTAACAGCTTTAAAACAGGATTAGATACATTCCTGGAACAAAATAAGATTAATGCTTATGAAGAAATATAAAATCTCATCCCTTCCCCAATATCGCGCCACACCCCTACCCCTTAATTCCCTGGTTGAACTTGATGGACATATGTCTTTTTTCGACCGTACTAACTATGTAACTATGTAACTATGTAACCCAAGCCCAGAAGCATCAGTAAGCAAAGTAATTCCTGAAACACACAGGAGCAGTCATCAGCAGTACACCCGAGGGTTTCATAACCCCTTACATTTAAAGATCAATGTTGAAATTTGCATTAAGCATGTATTTAGCTACTGCTAAACATCCAAAAATTAAAGGCACAAGGCCAGAAGCATCAGTGGGGCAAGTAGTTCCTGAAAGACACAGGATTAGTCAGGAGCAGGCATTCACAGTACCCAAGAGGGTTTCATAACCATAATTGTGAAGTTTTGGTGTAGCAGCATGGTCAATCTACTCTGAGGCATCTATCATTGGTGGATGGAAATCGTGGCTGATCCATGCCTGATTCATCTTCACAAAGGTCAGTCTCTCCACATTTTTCATGGACAGACGAGTTCGCCTTAGGGTGACTATGGCCCTGGCCGCACTAAACACCTGCTCTGATGGTATACTACTGGCCGGGCAGGCAAGCTTTTCCAGGGCAAACTTTGCTAGTTGCGGCAATAAATAAAGTTTTGCTTCCCAGAAGTCAAGTGGATCTTCAAGGTTTGTTGGCATGGCCATGTCAAGGTATGCCACCACCTGCTGGTTCAGGTCCTGCTCCATGTCTACCTGCTGCTGATGAGTTGCTTCACTATGCAGGTGAAGAAAGCTACTCATCAACTACTGTAGACTTAGGCTGTTGATAATAGAGCAGATACTGCTCCTGCCACCCCTCCCCTCCCCAGCAGCCATGGCAGTGGAAGGTGAGCACAGAGGGCCCCCGGAGTCAGACCTGCGAGTGGATGGACCATTTCGCCGATAGGCATCTGCCAACTGACTACATAGGATCTCTATGTAGTAGTTCAGTTTGTCCTCCCTCTCAGTGGGTGTAAAAAAGGCCCCCATTGTGTGACGGTAGCGAGGGTCCAATAAGGTGGAAAGCCAGAAGTCATCCCGCTGACGAATTCTGACAATTCGGGGGTCACTACACAAGCAACTGAGCATGCATCGTGCCATTTGCGCCAGAGACTCGGAGGGACTCCCTGCCTCCATCTTCACTGCATACTGCCACGGTGTGTCTGGGTCCTCTGTCTCGCCTTCCTCATAATAACCTCTAACTCCTCTAGCTGATCATGCTCCTCCTCTCCTGTCCGATGACTAGAAACACCGCCCATCTCATCAAACCTAAACTGTGCTCCACTCTGCCCCTCATCCTCCTCCTCCAGTTCAGACCCCTTAGGGCTCATGTAGCCATGAGATGTAAGCGCAACGTCTTCATTGCCGTGACCAGCCATCATTTCAATCATTTGTTGTAGGCAATGTAGGAATGGAATTACGTTGTTCATCCCGTAACCCAGGCGACTTCCAAGTAATGTGGCTTCCTCAAAGGGCCTCAGCATATGGTAGGTGTCACGTATGAGCTGCCACTAGTTCACATTGAAGTTACACAGGGGAGTACTCCTATCCGCTTTGATCATCAAGAAATCCGTGATGGCTTTTCTTTGTTCGTATAGTCTGTCCAACATATGGAGGGTGGAATTCCAACGTGTGGCAACGTCACAAATAAGGCTATGTTGTGGGATACTGTTCTGACGCTGCAGCTCAAGGAGGGTGTGCTTTGTGGTGTACGAGTGGCTGAAATGCATGGAGTTTCCTTGCCATTGTTAGGATGTCTTGCAAATGGGGTGAAGACTTCAGCAAGTGCTTGACAACCAGATTCAACATGTGTGCCATGCAGGGAGCATGTTTCAAATTTCCTTGTCGCAGCGCGGACACGATGTTCTTCCCGTTGTTGGTCACCATGGTTCCCATTTCAAGTTTTCGTGGAGTAAGCAACACTCCAATTTTTTTAATTTTAGCAGTTCCTCCCCTGTGTGGCTCCGTTCGCCAAGGCAAACCATGTGAAGAACAGGGTGACAATGCCATGCCCTACATACATGGTACTATGAAGGGCCACTGAGATTTGTACGTGCAGTGGAGGCCGAGGACACTGTGGAGGATGAGGAGTCGGAGTCGCACACTGTCACAGGACCAACTGCCTGAGAGCGAGACCGTGGAGGAGGAAGCGGTGTGACCTGTCCAAGTTGCTGTTGTGGCTGTGCAGGAACCACATTTACCCAGTGGGCCATAAAAGACATGTATTGTCCCTGCCCTTAGCTCCAGCTCCACACGACGGCGCTGCCTTGCACTTTTGAACACACCGGCAGGCTCAAGGACTGGCACACCTTCTCTTGTACAAAATTATGCAGGGCTCGTACCGCCTTCTTCGCAAAGAAATGACGGCATGGGATTCTCCACCTCGGCTCGACACAATCCATCAATTCTCTGAAAGGTGCAGAGTCCACCACTTGAAATGGGAGGGACTGCAGCACCAGCAACTTGGAAAGGAGGACTTTCAGCTTCTGCGCTATTGGATGAATGGGTGCATACTGTTGTCTCTTGGACATGGCTTCACCTATGGATTGTTGGTGGAATGGCTGACTACAAGTAGGAGGAGCGGAAGCATCTGGATCGACAGAAGGAGGGTATGACACACAGCTCCCTTCGCCTGAGGTGGTGGACCCTTGGCTGGGTGAAAGAGGGAGTGGTGTGCCACTGGGTGATGCGGCAGGCTGGAACACCACATCTGAGCCACGGTTGACCCAGGCCGCTTTATGGTTGCGCATCATATGTTGACGTGGTGCCAACATTGCTACCCTGTCCACGCTTCACCTTCTGCCGAAATATATTGCATGTGGCTCTGTTAACTTCCTCCGGATGCTTGATGAAAAACTGCCAGATCGCCGAGTATATGATTTTACCACAAACAGTGCGCAATAATTGACTGCTACTGCCGTCGTCTCCAGGAACTCCTGTTCCACTACCTCCCGGAAAGGTAGGCTGCAGTGAAGCAGGTGACCTACCCCGGGCACGTTTGGCTCCTGAATTTCCACGTCTGCCACTATGCTAACCGCCAAGCATGCTACCACCTTGTTGGCTCCTCTGCTGCCTCACGGGCAACCTGCAACCCTCTTCTGCTGATGATGATGATGATGATGAAGCCCCCTCTTCACCTGGCTCCCAAGTGCGATCGGCTTCATCATCAACGAGTTCTGTCTGCACATCCCTGATGTCCTCCTCAGGTTCCTCAACAGTGTATGAGTCAGGACCCTGAATGCTGAAAACACCACCTCCCACGTCAGCCTCCTCATCAATAATTGCTAGCGTAGGAAGCGACAGATGTCTCCTCCACTTCTTGGCTGGGCCGTAGCTGCTGACTGTCATCTAATACATCTTCCTCACTGAATAGTGGAGCTGAACCCACTGCGTAAGATAATTCTTTAGGGGTGGGAACAGCATAGGACAGAGGCAATGGAAGGACAGAGACTGCTCCCGGGCAATGCCAACTGAGAGCTGTGTCTGAGGAACCCACCAACTGTTGACTGGGGGTATCAGATGTTACTTGTGATGAAGTGGATGACCACGTCAACCAATCGACGACGACAGATGGGTTGTCGGTAGAGACACGACTGGTAGCTGATACCGGGAGCTCAGGCCTCTCGCTGCAACTCCTGCTGCCACTCGCCCCTAGTCTGCTGCGACCTCTGCCTGATAAATGTAGGTCTCTGCCACTCCTCTGAGCACGTCCTCGCACTTCTCTGCCTGACATACTTAGTGCGTATACAAGGGGAGTAAAATACGCTTCACTACACGTCTTTCACTGTATGTGGGATTGTTACAGATTAACAGGTTCAAAAAAGTACACTACTTAGGTGTAGCTATGTGGTATGACAGAAAAAAAAGGCTCTAGAGAAAACGTATGTTCGTAACACACCAGCCGGTGGTTACTAATCCCTGGCCTTTCACTGTATGTAGGTTTGTTTCAGATTAACAGGTATAAAAAACACTACTTACTTGTAGGTATGTGGTATGCACATATGACAGAAAAAAAAAAACCTCTATAGTACACTTGGAAAACGTATTTTCATGAAACACCAACCGGTGATTACTTTTGCCTGGACTTTCCCAGTATCTAGAATTTTTACAGATTTACATATACAAAATAGTAGACTGCTATATAGGTAGTGGTATGCACTTATGAGGCACTACAATGAGCCTAAAAACTCTGTAAGTTTTGTAATACACCAGCCGGTGATTACTTTTGGCTGTCATTTCACAGTATGTAGACCCTTGACAGACTAACAGGTACAAAATAGTACACTACTTAGATGTACATATCCGTCATGCACTTAGGAGGTCAGAAAAATGCGCTACAATGAGCCTAAAAACTGTGTATAAAACTAACTGGAGGTGTATAAAACTAACTGGGAAACTCTGTGAGCCCTGCTCTGAGTCTAACTGAAGCTTGGTTTGTATTCTACAGTGTTGTATTCTTAAGTGTTAACATCTGAGAAGTTTTATACGCAGAAGTTTAAAAAGCAGGAGGTGTAAGCAGGACCCACTGTAACTGTAAGTATTACACTCCCTTGATAAAAGTAGTTTTTCATAATAGTTAATAACAGCTGTTTGTCACCAAGGATATGGACAGCAGGATTGGAGGTTTTCTTCAGTGCACATTGTGCCACATGTATACATCTCTGGAGCAGCAGCTTCAGGGTGAATACCGCTGTGACAAATGTGAGCATGTTGCCCACCTGGAAGCTCGTATTAGAGATCTAGAGGAGCAAAATGCAACATTGAGGGCGATTGACAATCTTACAGAGCAAGCAGTTAGTGGGGTAGAAATGGAGGTTGGAGAAACTAGCCAGGAGGCCCAAGTAGGGAGCTGGGTTAATGTAGTTAGAGGGACTGGAAAGGGGGCAAGGAAAAAGGAAGGTCACTTCTGCTTCTGATCTCCCAAGTAAAATTGCCAAGTTGAGCGATGATGCGAGGGCCTCAGTATCAGAGATGGCAATCCTAGTGGATACTGGTCTCCCTAACAGCCAGGGGAACAGCTCAACTAGTAGTGTGGGGGATGGTCACGCAGGTAGGCCAAGACAGTTAGTTGTGGTAGGGGATTCTATAATCAGGAAGACTGATAGAATAATTTGTCGCCAAGACCACCTCAACCAAATGGTTTGCTGTCTCCCTGGTGCCAGGGTTTGGCATGTGGTGGAAAGGGTGGACAAATTACTAGGGGGGGCTGGGGATGAACAAGCTGTCGTGGTCCATGTGGGAACCAACGACAGAATACATGGTAGGTGGAGGTCCTTGAAGAATAATTACAAGGAACTAGGTGCCAAGCTGAAGGAAAGGACCTCTAAGGTTGTGTTCTCTGGAATACTTCCTGTGCCATGCGCATCGCAGGAAAGACAGCGGGAGCTTACGGAGTTAAATGCATGGCTTAAGTCGTGGTGTGAGGGGGAAGGGTTTGGGTTTTTAGAGCACTGGGCTGACTTTTCATTGGGGTGCAAACTCTATTCTACGGATAATTTGCACCTGAATGGAAAGGGGTCCGCTGTGCTGGGGGAGAGAATCCTGGAAGGGGTGGCTGAGTATTTAAACTTGGTGAGTGGGGGGAGGATAATAAAGCAAAGAAAGCAGACAGTGGGATGGATAGGTTAGAGAGGGGTCAGGACATAATGGTGGGTGGAGAGGAGTCCTGTGGGGGGAGGTTAAGAGCAGTGGATAAGGAGATCCATGGGTTACAAACCAGCCTTAAAAATAAATGTAGTAAATAAATTGTAATCCCAATAATTCAAAAAATTCCATTAGCCCCAATAACTCAATAACTACAATAAGCCCCATTAACTCAAAAAATACAGTTAGCCCCAATAACGCAAAAAATCCCATTAGCCCCAATAACTTAAATAGTACAATTAGCCCTTATAACTCAAATAATAACATTAACCCCAATAACTCTGAAAATCCCATTAGTGAGACTATATGTGTAAAACTTAATGGAAATGTAAAGTGTATGTTCACAAATGCCAGAAGCCTAGCAAATAAAACGGGGGAGCTTGAGGCCTTGATACTGGAGGAACATATTGATATAGTTGGGGTCACTGAGACATGGCTGGACTCCTCGCATGACTGGGCTGTTAATCTGCAGGGGTTAACATTGTTTCGCAAGGGTAGAATGAACAAAAAAGGTGGTGGAGTCTGTCTGTATGTAAGAAGTGGTATGAAAGCCAGTGAGAATGATGCCATAGTGTGTGATGATTCTGAGGATGTGGAATCACTGTGGGTAGAATTACAAAAGGAGGGAAATACTGAAAAAATAGTATTTGGTGTAATCTACAGACCCCCTAATATCACTGAAGAGATAGAAGGTCGGCTGTATAAACAAATAGAGAGGGCTGCCCGGGCAGGTACAGTGGTAATAATGGGAGATTTTAACTATCCAGATATAGATTGGGGCTGGGGGCTGGCTAAAACTACAAAGGGGAGAAAATTCCTAAATTTATTGCAGGATAATTTTATGGGTCAGTTTGTGGAGGACCCAACAAGAAGTGAGGCCTTGTTGGATCTGATCATTTCCAACAACGCAGAGCTGGTTGGTAATGTAACTGTGCGGGAAAACCTTGGTAATAGCGACCACAATATAGTTACTTTTGACTTAATATGTAGAAAACAAAGACAGACGGGGAAGGCAAAAACATATAACTTTAAAAAGGCAAATTTCCCTGGGCTGAAAGCTGCACTACAGGACATAGACTGGGGGAGGTGTTCTCAAATACTGATACAGAAGGTAAATGGGACATCTTTAAATCAACTCTAAATAACTATACAGCTAAATATATACCAAAGGGGAACAAATATAAACGATTACAACTAAATCCTACATGGCTGACAAATGATGTTAAAAGAGCAATAAACAACAAAAAATAGCCTTCAAAAAATTCAAATCTGATGGGTCAGCTATAACATTTAAACAGTGCAAGGAGCTAAATAAAATCTGTAAAAATTTTATAAAAGCAGCAAAAATTCTAAATGAAAGACAGGTGGCCAAAGAAAGCAAAACTAATCCTAAATATTTTTTTAGATATATAAATACAAAAAAATCAAGGACAGAGCATGTAGGACCCCTTAATAATGATAATGGGGAGGTTGTCACAGGCGATCAAGAGAAGGCGGAGCTACTGAATGGGTTCTTTAGTTCTGTATACACTATGGAAAAAGGAGCTGACATTGGCCAGGTCAGTGCTGATAACACATCATGTAATGTACTGAACTGGCTTAATGTAGAGATGGTACAAGGTAAGTTAAGTAAAGTAAATGTAAGCAAATCTCTAGGGCCATTGGACTACACCCAAGAGTTCTTAGAGAGGTAAGTTCAGTAATATCTGTACCCTTTTTCATGATATTTAGAGATTCTCTGGTGTCTGGTATTGTGCCAAGGGACTGGCGCAAGGCTAATGTGGTACCAATCTTCAAGAAGGGCTCTAGGTCTTCGCCAGGCAACTATAGACCGGTAAGTCTAACGTGCATTGTGGGTAAATTGTTTGAAGGACTTATAAGGGATTACATACAGGAATACATAGGGGATAATATTATAAGTGATAGCCAGCATGGGTTTACTAAGGATAGAAGTTGTCAAACCAATCTAATTTGCTTTTATGAAGAGGTGAGTAGAAGCCTTGACAGAGGTATGGCTGTGGATATAGTGTTTCTGGATTTTGCCAAAGCGTTTGATATTGTCCCTCATAGACGTCTGACAGGTAAGTTAAGGTCCTTGGGCTTGGAAACTTTAGTTTGTAACTCGATTGAACACTGGCTCATGGATCGTACCCAGAGAGTGGTGGTCAATGATTCGTACTCTGATTGGTCCCCGGTAATTAGTGGTGTACCCCAAGGTTCAGTATTGGGCCTGTTGTTGTTTAATTCATTTATCAATGATATAGAGGATGGTATTAACAGTAGTGTTGAGCGGCATAGGCCATATTCGAATTCGCGAATATTCGCGAATATATGGACGAATATTCGTCATATATTCGAGAATATTCGCATATTCGTTATAATCTCGTTTTATTTTCGCATATGCGAAAATACGCATATGCGAAAATTAACCCCTTAACGACGCAGGACGTATATTTACGTCCTGTGCCGGCTCCCGCGATATGAAGCGGGATCGCGCCGCGATCCCGCATCATATCGTGTGGGTCCCGGTGCTAATCAACGGCCGGGACCCGCGGCTAATACCACATATCGCCGATCGCGGCGATGTGCGGTATTAACCCTTTAGAAGCGGCGGTCACAGCTGACCGCCGCTTCTAAAGTGAAACTGAAAGTATCCCGGCTGCTCAGTCGGGCTGTTCGGGACCGCCGCGGTGAAATCGCGGCGTCCCGAACAGCTGATCGGACACCGGGAGGGCTCTTACCTGCCTCCTCGGTGTCCGATCGACGAATGACTGCTCCGTGCCTGAGATCCAGGCAGGAGCAGTCAAGCGCCGATAATGCTGATCACAGGCGTGTTAATACACGCCTGTGATCAGGATGAGAGATCAGTGTGTGCAGTGTTATAGGTCCCTATGGGACCTATAACACTGCAAAAAAAAAGGAAAAAAAATGTGTTAATAAAGGTCATTTAACCCCTTCCCTAATAAAAGTTTGAATCACCCCCCTTTTCCCATAAAAAAAATAAAACAGTGTAAAAAAAAATTAAAATAAACATATATGGTATTGCCGCGTGCGTAAATGTCCGAACTATAAAAATATATCATTAATTAAGCCGTACGGTCAATGGCGTACGCGCAAAAAAATTCCAAATTCCAAAAAAGCTTATTTTGGTAACTTTTTATAACATTAAAAAATGAATAAAAAGTGATCAAAAAGTCAGATCAAAACAAAAATCATACCGATAAAAACTTCAGATCACGGCGCAAAAAATGAGTCCTCATACCACCCCGTACGTGGAAAAATAAAAAAGTTATAGGGGTCAGAATATGACATTTTTAAACGTATAAATTTTCCTGCATGTAGTTATGATTTTTTCCAGAAGTGCGACAAAATCAAACCTATATAAGTAGGGTGTCATTTTAACCGTATGGACCTACAGAATAATGATAAGGATTCATTTTTACCGAAATATGCACTGCGTAGAAACGGAAGCCCCCAAAAGTAACAAAATGGCGGTTTTTTTTCGATTTTGTCGCACAATGATTTTTTTTTCTGTTTCGCCGTGCATTTTTGGGTAAAATTACTAATGTCACTGCAAAGTAGAATTGGCGACGCAAAAAATAAGCCATAATATGGATTTTTAGGTGGAAAATTGAAAGGGTTATGATTTTTAAAAGGTAAGGAGGAAAAAACGAAAGTGAAAAAACGGAAAAACCCTGAGTCCTTAAGGGGTTAACATATGTGAAAATTTGCATATGCGAAAATTAGCATATGCTTATTTTCGCATATGCAAATTTCCGCACACCAGTCTCACACAGTAGTATTACAGCCTTCTTTACACCACACAAGCTGGAAGCAGAGAGGGGTGATCACTGTGATGTGTACTGTGAAGAAGAAAAAAAAAAAAAAAAACGAATATTCGTAATTACGAATATATAGCGCTATATTCGCGAAATTCGCGAATTCGCGAATATGCGATATTCGCGAATAATATTCGAATTGCGAATATTCGCGAGCAACACTAATTAACAGCTCTGTTTCTATCTTTGCAGATGACACCAAGCTTTGTAGCACGGTACAGTCTATAGAGGATGTGCATAAGTTACAAGATGACTTGGATAGACTAAGTGTCTGGGCATCCACTTGGCAAATGAGGTTCAATGTGGATAAATGTAAAGTTATGCATCTGGGTACTAAGAACATGCATGCGTTGTATGTCTTAGGGGGGATTAAACTGGCAGAGTCACTGGTAGAGAAGGATCTGGGTATACTTGTAGATCACAGACTACAGAATAGCATGCAATGTCAAGCTGCTGCTTCCAAGGCCAGCAGGATATTGTCATGTTTAAAAACAGGCATGGACTCAAGGGACAGGGACATAATACTCCCCCTTTATAAAGCATTGGTACGGCCTCACCTGGAATATGCTGTTCAGTTTTGGTCGTCTGATCATAAAAGGGACACTGCGGAGTTGGAAAGGGTGCAGAGACGCGCGACAAAACTAATATGGGGCATGGAACATCTTAGCTATGAGGAGCGATTAAAGGAGTTACAATTGTTTAGTCTTGAGAAGAGACGTTTAAGGGGGGATATGATAAACGTATATAAGTATATAAATGGCCCATACAAAAAATATGGAGAAAAACTGTTCCAGGTTAAACCCCCCCAAAGGACGAGGGGGCACTCCCTCCGTCTGGAGAAGAAAAGGTTTAGTCTAAAGGGGCAACACGCCTTCTTTACCGTGAGGACTGTGAATTTATGGAACGGTCTACCTCAGGAACTGGTCACAGCAGGAACAATTAACAGCTTTAAAACAGGGTTAGATACATTCCTGGAACAAAATAACATTAATGCTTATGCAGAATTATAAAACTACATCCCTTCCCTTATCCCCTTACACCCTTCACTTCAATTCCCTGGTTGGACTTGTTGGACGTATGTCTTTTTTCAACCATACTAACTATGTAACTATGTAAAACACCAGCCGGTGAGTACTATTGATTCGACTTTCACAGTATGTAGGCCCTTGACAGATTAAAAGGTACAAAATGGTACACTACTTAGATGTACTTATGTGCAATGCACTGATGAGGGCAGAAAAATGCGTTACAATTCACCTAACAATTTTTTTTTAAACACCAGCCGATGAGTAGTTTTGCTTGGACTTTCTCAGTATGTAGGCCTTTGACAGATTAACAGTTACTAAATGGTAAACTACTTAGATGTACGTATGCGGTACATCTAAGTCTAGTATGACATCCAAATCTAGTATGACCTCCATGTTGGAAAAGGCAGTCCAGTGTGCATCTTGCACAATGTCTGCAATCCTTGAACAGCAGTTTGAGGGTGCATATTGTTGTGCGAGATGTGTGCGAGTTGTTCATTTGGAAGCCTAGATCCTGGATCTAGAGGAGCAACTGGCAACACTGAGATGCATTGACAACCCGGAGAGGAGTCCCCTGCTCCCTGAGCAGGTACTCTCTGGGGTAGAGGTGGGGGAGAAAAGTGGGACGGAGGTGCAGGACAGTCAGGCAGTTAGCTGGGTTACAGTTAGAAAACGGGGTAGAGGGAAAAATATCAGGGAGGCTAGTCCTGAACTGGCACACCCCAACAAGTTTGCCCGTTTGACAGAAGAGGGGGATGCCATTTCAGAGCTAGCGGTACTGCAGCAGGACTCTGCCTCTGACCACCAGGGGGTTGTCTACTCCAGTAAGGAGGGAGGGAGGAGTGCAGGGCAGGCCAGACAGGTACTGGTAGTGGAGGACTTAATTCTTAGGGGGATAGACAGGGCGATCTGTCACAAAGACCGGGATCGCCGAACAGTGTGTTGTCTTCCTGGCGCTCGAGTTCGGCACATCGTGGATCGGGTTGACAAGTTGCTGGGTGGGGCTGGAGAAGACCCAGAAGTCATGGTACATATTGGCACCAATGACAAAGTAAGAGGTAGGTGGGGTGTCCTTAAAAATGATTTCAGGGACTTAGGCTGCAAGCTTAAAGCAAGGACCTCCAAGGTAGTATTTTCTGAAATATTACCTGTACCATGAGCCCTACCAGAGAGGCAGCGGGAGATTAGGGAGGTAAACAAGTGGCTCAGAAGCTGGTGTAGGAAGGAGGGGTTTGGGTTCATGGAGAACTGGGCCGACTTCGCTGTCGGTTACCGGCTCTACCCTAGGGATGGGCTGCACCTCAATGGGGAGAGTGCAGCTGTGCTTGGGGAGAAGATGGCTAGAAGGGTGGAGGAGTGTTTAAACTAGGGACTGGGGGGAGGGAACCTACGACATAGAGGGGGAAGATAGTGTAGATAGAGGGGGGGGGACTTAATAATGTACAGGGGGTGGAGTGGAGGGAGGGGTTAGAATAGTTAATAGGGATAGGCATCATAGGAAGAAAAGAAAAAAACATTCATCATTGAATTGCATGTTGACTAATGCCAGAAGTCTGTCCTATAAAACTGACGAATTGGAGTTGAACATTTCTGAGGAGGATTATGACATAGTCGGTATAACAGAGACTTGGTTGGACGATAGCTGTGACTGGGCGGTCAACATACAGGGTTATAGTCTGTTCAGGAAGGATTGGACAAAACGGAAAGGGGGAGGAGTCTGTCTGTATGTAAAGTCCAATTTGAAGGCCACACTGCTGGAGGATATTTGGGAGGGAAACGATAATGTGGAGTCATTATGGGTAGAAATATAGGGAGATAAAAACAAAAAAAATCTGATAGGGGTTTGCTATAAGCCACCAAACATAATGGAAGAGCCAGAAGATCAATTATTGAGGCAAATAAACAAGGCAGCAAATGTAAATGATGTGATAATAATGGGGGACTTTACATATATCCTGATATAAACTGGAAGACTGAGACCTGTGAATATCATAAAGGAAACAGGTTTCTGACTATAACTAAAGACAATTATCTTTCCCAAATGGTGCAGGGCCCTACCAGAGGGCATAACCTACTGGACTTAATTTAAACCAATGTACCTGACAGAGTAATTAATGTGCAAGTAGATGGAGACCTAGGAAATAGGGATCATAATATAGTACATTATAACTTGTTCTTCAATAAGGGAATCTCTCGAAAGGCCACAAAAACAATGAACTTTAGGAAGTTAAAGTTCGATCAACTCAGAGAAGCCCTTAACAATATAAAATGGGAAAATGTCCTCAAAAAGAACAATACTGACACTAAATGGGAGACTTTTAAAAATATCTGACATTTTTACTGTAAGATGTATATACCTTATGGGAATAAAATGGTCAGAAATAAAAGAAAACCAATATGGATGAATAAAAATGTTAAGGGGGCAATAAATGACAAAAATAAAGCATTTAAATTACTAAAACAGGACAGCAGTAAAGAAGCATTAAAAAGCTATAGAGGAAAATGTAAAATATGTAAAAAAAAAAGAAGAGAAAAGCCGCAAAAATAGAGACAGAAAGACTCATTGCCAAAGAGAGTAAAACTAACCCCAAAATGTTCTTTAACTATATAAATAACAAAAAGGTCAAAAATGAAAGTGTTGGTCCTTTAAAAAATTATGAGGGAGAAATTATAAACGGGGATCAGGAGAAGCAAATATACTAAACACATTCTTCTCCACTGTATTCACTGAGGAAAATGAAATGCCAGGTGAAATACAGTGTGATAAGGTAAACTCCCCAGTACAGGTCATCTGTCTAACCCAGGAAGAAGTACAGTGCCACCTGCAAAAAATCTAAATAGACAAATCACCAGGTCCAGATGGCATTCACCCACGTGTTCTAAAGGAATTAAGTAATGTTATAGACAGACCCCTATTTTAAATATTCAGGGACTCTATAGTGACAGGGACTGTTCCCTGGGACTGGCGCATGGCAAATGTGGTGCCAATATTTAAGAAGGGGTCAAAAGGTGACCCTGGGAATTATAGACCTGTTAGTTTAACCTCGGTTGTATGTAGATTGTTTGAGGGTTTCCTAAGAGATGCTATTTTGGAATATCTTGATAAAAATAAATGTATGACCCCCGTATCAGCATGGATTTATGAGGAATCGATCCTGTCAAACTAACCTGATCAGCTTTTACGAGGAGGTGAGCTCCAGACTAGTGATGTCGCGAACATAAAATTTTCTGTTCGCGAGCCGCGAGCGCGAACTTCCGCAAAAGTTCGCGAACCGGCGAACCGCCATTGACTTCAATGGGCAGGCGAATTTTAAAACCCACAGGGACTCTTTCTGGCCACAATAGTGATTTAAAAGTTGTTTCAAGGGGACTAACACCTGGACTGTGGCGTGCTGGAGTGGGATCCATGGCAAAGCTGGAAAATTACATAGTTGATGCAGAGTCTGGTTTTAATCCATAAAGGGCATAAATCACCTATTATTCCTAAATGGTTTGGAATAATGTGCTTTAGGCATCACATAGTTAGATTCCCCCCTTTAGACAGCACATAGATTCCCCCATATTAGGCAGCAAATAGTTAGAGCTCCCCTTTAGGCAGCACATAGTGGGATTTGAACCCAAGGCCCCAGCCCTGCAAGGCAGCAGTGCTAACCTCGGAGCCACCATGCAACCCTTAGCATACATCTAATATCCACGGTTGCTAAAAAGGACAGAGATGTCAGCAGAGAGTACCAGAAAAATTAGGCATGTACGCTGTAGCAGTGGCCAGAAAAATTTCTTTGTTTTGCCCGGCAGAAAGTGCCCTAAAACATTGCAGCTTGAACCCTAGTTGGTGGCGGATAAGTCACGCAAGTCATCCGGCATTCAGAGTTCAAAGACAGCAGCCCAAGGCAGCTCATCTGATCAGGCCTTGTTCAGTCAAATGTCTGTGTCAGTCTGTGCCCAGTGTCAGTCCCTTCGGGATCCATCCCTCATTCATCTTAAGAAAGGTGAGATAATCCAAACTTTTTTGACCAAGGCGACTCCTCTTCTCAGTGACAATACCTCCTGCTGCACTGAAGGTCCTTTCTGACAGGACACTTGAAGCGGGACAGGCCAGAAGTTCGAGCGCAAATTGGGATAGCTCAGGCCACAGGTCAAGCCGGCACACCCAGTAGTCAAGGGGTTAATCGCTCCTCAGAGTGTCGATATCTGTGGTTAAGGCCAGGTAGTCTGCTACCTGTCGGTCAAGTCGTTCTCTGATGGTGGACCCCGAAGGGCTGTGGCGATGTGTAGGACTTAAACAGCTCTGCATGTCCTCCACCAACAGCTGTCTGTACAGCATCCTGTCCTTGCCGGCGTGTTCGTGTGAGGAGGAGGAGGATTACTTTCACCGCTTCCCCTGTTAGATCCCTGTTGTGCTGTGACATGACACTTATACGCTGTGTACAGCATACTTCTTAATTTATTTTGGACCTGCTGAATCCTTTCCGCCTTGCTGTAATGCGGTAACATGTCAGGCACTTTATGTTTATACCGGGGGTCTAGTAGCGTGGACACCCAGTACAGGTCGTTCTCCTTCATCCTTTTTATACAAGGGTACCTCAACAGGCACGACAGAATGAAAGACCCTATTTGCACAAGGACGAAGGATGCCGAGCTACTCATGTCCCATTCCTCGTCCTCAGTTATGTCAGGGAAGGTATAATCTTCTTCCCCCCAGCCACATACAACACCACGGGAAACAGATAGGTGACAAGGAGCACCCTGGGATGCCTGCTGTGGTTGGTCTTCCTCCTCCTCTTCAAAGCCACATTCCTCCTCTGACTCCTTTTCCTCACAATCCTCTTAAAGTGTTGCCGCAGGTCCAGCAAGTGATGCTGATAAGGCTGTTTCTGGTGGTGATGGTGTCCACAACTCTTCCTCTTCACACTCATCTACTGCCTGATCCAGCAGGGCACGCTCCAGGAAGGGCACGCTCCAGGAAGAAAACAAGCGGTATGATGTCGCTCCTCAAAAGGACACATGAGCCTACGCATGAGCCTCCAGTAACGTGGCAAAAAAATTCACAGCTCCGCAGATGATGTCCTAGCACCCCGGTCATACAAATATTCGTTGACAGCTTTTTCTTGTTGGAGCAGGCGGTCGAACATTAGGAGTGTTGAATTCCAACGTGTCGGGATGTCGCAAATTAAGCGCCTCACTGGCATGTTGTTTCGCCGCTGGATATCTGACAAGTGTGCCATGGCCATGTAGGAACGCCTGAAATGGCCACACACCTTCCTGGACTGCTTCAGGACATCCTGTAAGCCTGGGTACTTGAGCACAAAGCGTTGTACAATCAGATTACATACATGTGCCATGCACAGCACATGTGTCAACTTGCCCAACCTCAATGCCGTGAACAAATTTGTTCCATTTTGACAAACCACATTGCTGATCTCCAGTTGGTGCGGAGTCAGCCACTGGTCCACCTGTGCGTTCAGGGCCGACAGGAGCGCTGGTGTGGTGTGACTTTCCGCTTTGAGGCAAGTCAACCCCAAGATGGCGTGACACTGCCGTATCCGGGATGTGGAATAGCACCTGGGGAGCTGGGGGGGTGCCAGTGATGTGGAGCAAGACGCAGCAGTGGAAGAGGACTTGGCCGAGGATGTTATGGAAGAGGATGGAGTAGGAGGAGTAGAGGAGGTGGCAGCAGGCCTGCCTGCAAGTTGTGGTGGTGTCACCAACTCCTCTGCAGAGCCACGCATTCCATGCTTGGCAGCCGTCACCAGGTTTACCCAATGCGCAGTGTAGGTGATATATCAGCCCTGACCATGCTTTGCAGACCAGGTATTAGTGGTCAGATGGACCCTTGCCCCTACACTGTGTGCCAGACATGCCATAATTTCCTTTTGCACAATGGAGTAAAGGTTGGAGATTGCCTTTTGTGCAAAAAAGATTTCGGCCGGGTACCTTCCACTGCGGTGTCCCAATGGCTACAATTTTTTTAAAGGCCTCAGACTCCACCAGCTTGTATGGTAAAAGCTGGCGGGCTAGCAGTTCCCACAAGCCAGCTGTCAGACGCCGGGCTAGGGGGTGACTCTGAGACATTGTCTTCTTGCGCTCAAACATCTCCTTGACAAACACCTGACTGTGGGCAGATGAGCATGAACTGCTCAAGGTGAGAGACGGAGAGGCGGATGGTTGAGAGGGGGCAAGGAGGGCAGCAGTGGTTGACCTGGTTGAAGATGCTGGACCAGGAGGAGGATGGCGGCTTTGACTTTGTGTGCTGCTTCTACTGACGTGTTGATCCCATAGGCGTTTGTGATGTGACATCATGTGCCTTCGCAAAGCAGTTGTGCCTAGGTGGGCGTTGGACTTCCCACGACTCAGTTTCTTCTGGCACAGGTTGAAAATGGCCTCGCTGTTGTCAGAGGCAGACACACAGAAAAATGCCACACTGCTGAGCTCTGCGATGACGGCATTCTGGTGGTGGCAACAGCATGCGTTGATTGGCGTCCCGTCTGGCTGACCCCTGGTGCCAATGCTTGCTGTCTGACTGTGCCACTAGCTCCTTGCGATGACCTCCCCCTGCTTCCAACTCGTCTCCTCCTCCTCTCTGTCTCCCCATCTGAACTTTCCCCTTCTTCTTCTCTTCTAGTGGGCATCCACGTGGCATCCACGGACACATCATCATCATCAACAAATTCACCGCTATCTGACACCTCAAGAAAGGAAGCAGCAGCGGGTACAACATCCTCATCACACCGTACGTCCATGTGTGTAATGCTGCCTGACTGAGACATATCCCTGTTAACTACATCCTCTGGTAATAATGGTTGTGCATCACTCATGTCTTCAAACTGATGTGTAAATAACTCCTCTGACGGATCAAGTAAAGCTGCTGTGGTGCTTGCTAGTGTTGGTGGTTGCGGCAGGCGGGCAAGTGGTAGCATGAGAGGTGCCCGAAGCTAAGCTAGAGGAGGAGAAGGACGGTGCATCAAGGTTCCGAGTGGAAGCTTTAGTAAATTGGGTGTCTTGTGATAGCCAGTCAACTAAGTCCTCAGAACTTTGGGGGTTTCGGGTACATGGCCTCTGAACACTGGCCATTCTAGGGCCAACGGGAATCCCAGCACCACGATGGCCCCTGCGGGGTGGCCTTCCTCTGCCTGTAATTTTTTTGTTACATTTGCACAAGTGTCACACAAAATGTGATTTGCACTAGGGTGACACAATTTGCCCTGCAGGCAAAAAAAACTGGCAACTGTTACGTGAACTGACAGTGACGACTGATTTTATTTAACAGCCAAAAAAGGTATTTTTTTTAATTTGCAAAACTGTTACACCTAATGTGATTTGCACTAGGGTGACACAATTTGCCCTGCAGGCAAAAAAAACTGGCAACTGTGACGTGAACTAACAGTGACGACTGATTTTACTTAACATCCAAAAAAGGTATTTTTTTTTCATTTGCACAACTGTCACACCTAATGTGCTTTGCACTAGGGAGACACAATTTGTCCTGCAGGCAAAAAAACCTGGCAACTGTGACGTGAACTGACAGTGACGACTGATTTTATTTAACAGCCAAAAAGGTATTTTTTTAATTTGCACAACTGTCACACCTAATGTGATTTGCACTAGGGTGACACAATTTATCCTGCAGGCAAAAAAACTGGCAACTGTGACTTGAACTGACAGTGACGACTGATTTTATTTAACAGCCAAAAAAGGTATTTTTTTTAAATTTGCACAACTGTCACACCTAATGTGATTTGCACTAGGGTGACACAATTTGCCCTGCAGGCAAAAAAAATGGCAACTGTGACATGAACTGACAGCGATGACTGATTTTATTTAACAGCCAAAAATGTTTTACATTTTTTTTTTATTTGCACAACTGTCCCAGCTAATATGATTTGCACTAGGGTGACACAATTTGCCCTGCAGGCAAAAAAACTGGCAACTGTGACGTGAACTGACAGTGACGACTGATTTTATTTAACAGCAAAAAAGGTATTTTTTTTTAATTTGCACAACTGTCACACCTAATGTGATTTGCAATAGGGTAACACAATTTGCCCTGCAGGCAAAAAAAACTGGCAACTGTTACGTGAACTGACAGTGATGACTGATTTTATTTAACAGCCAAAAAAGGTATTTTTTTTATTTGCAAAACTGTTACACCTAATGTGATTTGCACTAGGGTGACACAATTTGACCTGCAGGCAAAAAAAAAAACTGGCAACTGTGACGTGAACTGACAGTGACGACTGATTTTACTTAACAGCCAAAAAAGGTTTTTTTATTTTTTATTTGCACAGCTGTCACACCTAATGTGATTTGCACTAGGGTGACACAATTTGCCCTGCAGGCAAAAAAAAATGGCAACTGTGACGTGAACTGACAGTGACGACTGATTTTATTTAACAGCCAAAAAGGTATTTTTTTAATATGCACAACTGTCACACCTAATGTGATTTGCCCTAGGGTGACACAATTTATCCTGCAGGCAAAAAAACTGGCAACTGTGACGTGAACTGACAGTGATGACTGATTTTATTTAACAGCCGAAAGAGGATTTTTTTTTTAATTTGCACAACTGTCACAGCTAAAGTGATTTGCACTAGGGTGACACAATTTGCCCTGCAGGCAAAAAAACTGGCAACTGTGACGTGAACTGACAGTGACGACAGATTTTATTTAACAGCCAAAAAAGGTATTTTTTTTTATTTGCAAAACTGTTACACCTAATGTGATTTGCACTAGGGGACACAATTTGCCCTGCAGGCAAAAAAAAATGGACACTGTAACGTGAACTGACAGTGACAACTGATTTTATTTAACAGCCAAAAAATTTTTTTTTTTTAATTTGCACAACTGTCACACCTAATGTGATTTGCACTATGATGACACAATTTATCCTGGGGGCAAAAAAACTGGCAACTGTGACGTGAACTAACAGTGACGACTGATTTTATTTAACAGCCAAAAAAGTTTTTTTGTTTTTTTTTAATTTGCACAACTGTCACACCTAATGTGATTTGCACTAGGGTGACACAATTTGCCCTGCAGGCAAAAAAAATGGCAACTATGACATGAACTGACAGTGATGACTGATTTTATTTAACAGCCAAAAATGTTTTTAATTTTTTTTTTTTTATTTGCACAACTGTCCCAGCTAATGTGATTTGCACTAGGGTGACACAATTTGCCCTGCAGGCAAAAAAACTGGCAACTGTGACGTGAACTGACAGTGACGACTGATTTTATTTAACAGCAAAAAAGGTCTTTTTTTTATTTGCACAACTGTCACACCTAATGTGATTTGCACTAGGTTGACACAATTTGCCCTGCAAAAAAAAATGGCAACTGTGACGTGAACTGACAGTGGCAATTGATTTTAACAGCCACAAAAAGGTATTTTTTTTTAAAAATTGCACAACTGTCACACCTAATGTGATTTGCACTGGTGTGACAATGAGCAAAAAAGCTTGCCAGCGGAGTTCCCCTTTTAAGCAGTGGTCCCCAACCAGGGTGCCTCCAGCTGTTGCAAAATACACGGACTGATATATGTCAGCCATTTGAATACTGTAGTAGTTAGTTGCTTTAAAGAAAAAAAGCTTGCCAGCGGAGTTCCCCTTTTATGCAGTGGTCCCCAACCAGGGTGCCTCCAGCTGTTGCAAAACACACGGACTGATGTATTTAAGCCCTTTCAATACTGTAGTAGTTAGTTGCTTTAAAGAAAAAAAGCTTGCCAGCAGATTTCCCCTTTTTAGCAGTGGCCCCCAACCAGGGTGCCTCCAGCTGTTGCAAAACACACGGACTGATATCTTTCAGCCCTTTGAATACTGTAGTAGTTAGTTGCTTGAAGGAACTTAAGTTTTATACTGGAGTACCCCTTTTAACCAGCGGTTCCCTCCCAACCAGGGTGCCTCCAGCTGTTGCAAGACACACAGACTGAAATCTTTCAGCCCTAAAAAGGGCTTTTTTGGGTGCTGTCCTTAAAGCTGATGTTACACTAGTGCTTTAGAAGTAAACTGGACCCCGAATACACCACCTAGCAGCAACCTAGCTATCGCTTTCCCTATACAGCAGGAGCAACTTCTCTGACCCTCCACTTCCTAAGCCTGCAGCATGCTGAATGAGGGTAAAATGGTGTCCGTGCAAGAGGTAGGAGGGTCTGGAAGGGATTGCTGATTGCTGATTGGCTGTAATGTGTCTGCTGACTCTGACTCACAGGGTCAAAGTTTACTGCAATGTTAAAGTATAGGGGCGGATCGAACTTCACATATGTTCGCCCGGCGATGCGAACGCGAACATGCTAAATTTGCCGGGAACTGTTCGCCGGCAAACAATTTGTGACATCTCTACTCAAGACTGGACCAAGGGCAGTCGCTGGATGTCGTATATCTGGATTTTTCCAAAGCATTTGATACAGTTCCAAATAAAAGGTTTGTGCATAAAATGAGAAGGTTTAGGTTGGGGGAGAATGTGTGCAGGTGGGTAAGTAACTGGCTCAATGATAGGAAACAGAGGGTGGTTATTAACCTGTTGGGGACGAAGGGCATATGCATACGCCCTTGCGTCCTGGTAGTTAAGGACGAAGGTCGTATTCATACTCCCGTGGGAATTTCGGTCCCCGCCGCGTGCCAGCCCGGGGTGACTGCTCCCGGGGTGACTGCAAATGCCCAGGGGGTAATTAGACCCCCCCCATGTCGGCGATCGGCGCAAATCGCAAGTGAATTCACACTTGCGATTTGCGCCAATTCCGGGTCATTACGGGTCTATGGTGACCCAGTGACACGGAATATAAGGGGGTACGCGGGTGTCTAAGACACCCACGTTACTCCTGAACCGATAGGAGTGAGGTGGCACGGGTGCCACCCCTCCTATCCCTGCTATTGGTGGTCTAGAAGCGACCACCAATAGCAGATCGGGGGCGGGGGGGTTTACTTTTGTTTTCCCCATCCTGCCCACCCACAATAGGCGGGCCAGAACGGGGAAAACGAAGAGGAGCGGCGCCGAAGATCACTTACCCGTCCGGAGGCAGCAGAGCGACGGTGATCGGCGGGCGGCGACGGAGATCTGCAGGCAGCGTGCGGCAGAAGAGGATGGTTCCCTGGATGCAAGGGAAGCCTCTGAGTTGCCTAGCAACATCTAGAGGGCTACAGTCTGAGACCACTATAGTGGTCTCTAGACTGTAGCCCTCCAGATGTTTCAAAACTACAACTCCCAGCATGCCCACACAGCTGTTTGCTGTCTGGGCATGCTGGAAGTTGTAGTTTTGCAACAGCTGGAGGTATACAGTTTAGAGACCACTGCACAGTGATCTCTATACTGCCCTCTAGATCTTGCAAAACTACAACTCCCAGCATGCCCACACAGCTGTTTGCTGTCTGGGCATGCTGGGAAATGTAGTTTTGCAACATCTGGAGGTCCACAGTTTGGAGATCACTGTTCGGTGGTCTCTAAATTGTAGCACTCCAGATGTTGCAAAACTGCAAATCGCAGCATGCCGAAACAGCAAACAGCTGTCTCGGCATGCTGGGAGTTGTAGTTGCGTACCTCCAGCTGTTGCATAACTACATCTCCCAGCATGCCCTTCTGTGATGAGTACATGCTGGGAATTGTAGTTTTGCAACAGCTGGAGGCACACTGGTTGGAAAATACTGAGTTAGGTAACAGAACCTAACTAAATGTTTTACAACCAGTCTGCCTCCAGCTGTTGCAAAACTACAACTCCCAGCATTTACTGACAGACTGTGCATGCTGGGAGTTGTAGTTTTGCAACAGCTGGAGGCACACTGGTTGGAAAATACTGAGTTAGGTAACAGAACCTAACTGAAGGTTTTCCAACCAGTGTGCCTCCAGCTGTTGCAAAATTACAACTCCCAGCATGTACTGACAGACCGTGCATGCTGGGAGTTGTAGTTTTGCAACAGCTGGAGGCACACTGGTTGGAAAATACTGAGTTAGGTAACAGAACCTAACTGAAGGTTTTCCAACCAGTGTGTCTCCAGCTGTTGCAAAACTACAACTCACAGCATGCACGGTCTGTCAGTACATGCTGGGAGTTGTAGTTTTGAAACAGCTGTAGGTTTGCCCCCCCCCCCCCCCCATGTGAATGAAAAACGTATTGTACAGCAGTGTTTCCAAAATGGAGCCTCCAGCTGTTGCAAAACAACAACTCCACGCATTTCTGGACAGCCACTGACTGTCCAGGCATGCTGGGAGTTTAGCAACAGCTGGAGGCGCCCTGTTTGGGAATCACTGGCGTAGAATACCCCTATGTCCACCCCTATGCAATCCCTAATTTAGTCCTCAAATGAACATGGTGCTCTCTCACTTCGGAGCCCTGTCGTATTTCAAGGAAACAGTTAAGGGCTACAAATGGGGTATCTCCGTACTCGAGAGAAACTGCACTACAAATTTTGGGGGGCTTTTTCTCCTTTTACCCCTTATGAAAAGGAAAAGTTGGGGTCTACACCAGCCTGTTAGTGTAAAAAAAAAATTTTTTACACTAACATGCTGGTGTTGCCCTTTACTTTTTATTTTCACAAGAGGTAAAAGGAAAAAAAGACCCCCAAAATTTGTAACACAATTTCTCCTGAGTACGGAAATACCCCATATGTGGGCGGAAAATGCTCTGCGAGCGCACAACAAGGCTCAGAAGTGAGAGTGCACTATGTACATTTGAGGCCTAAATTGGTGATTTGTGCAGGGGTTGCTGATTTTACAGCGGTTCTGACATAAACCCAAAAAAATAAATACCCACATGTGACCCCATTTTGGAAACTACATCCCTCAGTGAGCATTTACGCCCCACAGGTGTCTGACAGATTTTTGGAACAGTGGTCAGTGAAAATGAAAAATGTAATTTTTTTGTTTGCACAGCCCACTGTTCCAAAGATCTGTCAAACGCCAGTAGGGTGTAAATGCTCACTGTACCCCTTATTACATTCCGTGAGGGGTGTAGTTTCCAAAATGGGGTCACATGTGGGGGGTCCACTGTTCTTGCAGCACGGGGGGCTTTGTAAATGCACAAGGCCCCCGACTTCCATTCCAAACAAATTATCTCTCTAAAAGCTCAATGACGCTCCTTCTCTTCTGAGCATTGTAGTTCGCTCGCAGTGCACTTGACGTCCAAACATGGGGTATTTCCATACTCAGAAGAAATGGGGTTACACATTTTGGGGGGTATTTTTTCCTATTACCCCTTGTAAAAAAAAATTTTTTTTCATTTACACATCCGACTTTAACAAAAAGTTGTCAAACACCTGTGAGGTGTTAAGGCTCACCGTACCCCTTGTTACGTTCCTTGAGGGGTGTAGTTTCCATAATAATTTGCAATGTGGGGGGGGTTGCTGTCCTGGCACCATAGGGGCTTCCTAAATGGGACATGCCCCCCAAAAACCATTTCAGAAAAAAACACTCTCCAAAATCCCCCTGTGGCTCCTTCCCTTCTGAGCCCTCTAGTGCACTCGCCGAACACTTGACATACACATATGAGGTATTTTCTTACTCGAGAGAAATTGGGTTACAAATTTTGAGACGATTTTTTTACTTTTATCCCTTGTAAAAATTCAAAAACTGGGTCTACAAGAACATGCGAAGATTTTGAATTTTCTCCTTCACTTTGCTCCTATTCCTGTGAAACACCTAAAGGGTTAACACACTTACTGAATGTCATTTTGAATACTTTGAGGGGTGCAGTTTTTATAATGGGGTCATTTATGGGGTATTTCTAACCAGAAGGCCCTTCAAATCCACTTCAAACCTGAACTGGTCCCTGAAAAATTTCGATTTTGAAAATTTTGCAAAAAATTGGAAAATTGCTGCTGAACTTTGAAGCTCTCTGATGTTTGCCAAAAGTATCAACATGCCAACTTTATGATGGAAACATAAAGTAGACAGATTGTATATGTGAATCAATATATAATTTATTTGGAATGTCTATTTTCCTTACAAGCAGAGAGCTTCAAAGTTAGAAAAATGCTAAATTTAGCAAAAAGTATCGATGAAAATTTACCACTAACATAAAGTAAAATATGTCCCGAAAAAACAATCTCGGAATCAAATTTATAAGTAAAAGCATCCCAGAGTTATTAACAGAGTTATTAATGCTTAAAGTGACAGTGGTCAGATTTGCAAAAAATGCTCCCGTCCTTAGGATCATAATGGGCTCCGTCCCTAAGGGGTTAATGGTATTTATTCTGATTGGATGACTGTTACTAGTGGGGTACCACAGGGGGTCCGTCTTGGGTCCTGTCCTATTTAATATATTCATTAATGACCTTGCAGAGGGGTTGAATAGTAAAGTAGCAATCTTTGCAGGTGACACTAAACTCTCTAAAGCGGTAAACACTATAGAGGACAGTGCACTGTTACAAATGGATCTGGATAGGTTGTAGGTTTGGGCTGGGAAGTGGCAGATGAGGTTCAACACTGATAAATGTAAGGTAATGCACATGGGGAAGAAAAATCCGGGCTAGGATTATGTATTAAATGGGAGAACACTTGGGACGTCTGACATGGAAAATGACTTAGGAGTCTTAGTTAACAGTAAATTTAGCTGTAGTGACCTGTGTCGGGCAGCTGCTGCCAAGGCTAATAAAATCATGGGTTGCATCAATAGGGGCATCGATGCCCACGACAAGGAAATAATTCTGCCACTGTACAAATCACTAGTCAGACCACACATAAAATACTGTGTACAGTACTGGGCACCAGTATACAAGAAAGATATGTTGGAGCTGGAGAGCGTTCAAAGACGGGCAACCAGAGTAATACAGGGAATGGGAGGACTACAATACCCAGAAAGATTATCAGAATTAGGGTTATTTAGTTTAGAAAAAAGAAGGCTTAGGGGAGACCTAATAACTATGTATAAATATATCAGGGGACAGTACAGAGATCTCTCCCATGATCTATTTATACCCAGGACTGTATCAATAACAAGGAGGCATCCTCTACGTTCAGAGGAAAGAAGGTTTCTACAACAGCATAGACAGTTCTTTACTGTAAGAGCAGTGAGACTGTGGAATTCTCTCCCGGAGGAGGTGGTCATTGTGAACTCTGTAATAGAGTTCAAAAAGGGGCTGGATGCATTTTTGGAGAGTAATAACATTACTGGTTATGTATACTAGATTTATAGGGACAGAAGGTTGATCCAGGGATTTATTCTGACTGCCATATTTGGAGTCGGGAAGGAATTTTTTACCTCTAGTATGAGGTATGAGCCTTCCTCTGGATCAACTCAACTCAATAGGGACTTATTAGGGTTATAGGTTGAACTTGATGTACTCTGGTCTTTTTTCAACCTTATGAACTATGTTACTATGGCATGCACTGATGAGGGCAACAAAATGCGCTACAATAAGCCTTAAAACTCTGTCTTTTTGTAACAGTGTGTTCCATGCTGGGAGTAGAAGTACTACCTAAAAAATGTTGAAAAAAAAAGTGAAAAACACACACACACTACATTTTTATTATTGTCAGCTACATTTTTAGTTCTTTACCCTTCCACATAAATTGATACCTGTTTAACCCCTCAAGGACCACGGGTTTTTCCGTTTTTGCACTTTCGTTTTTTCCTCCTCACCTTTTAAAAATCATAACCCTTTTAATTTTGCACCTAATAATCCATTAGTTTATTTGTTGCGCCACCAATTCTACTTTGCAGTGACATCAGTCATTTTACCCAAAAATCTATAGCAAAATGGAAAAAAAATAATTGTGCTACGAAATTGACGAAAAAATTGCATTTTGTAACTTTTGGGGGCTTCCGTTTCTACGCAGTAAATTTTTCGGTAAAAATAACACCTTATCTTTATTCTGTAGGTCCATACGATTAAAATAATACCCTACCTAAAATTGTCATCTTCCGACCCCTATAACTTTTTTATTTTTCTGCTTATGGGGCGGTATGAGGGCTAATTTTTGGCGCCGAAGTTTTCATCGGTACCATTTTTGTATTGATCAGACTTTTTGATTGCTTTTATTCATTTTTTCATGATATAAAATGCAACCAAAAAGAAGTTATTTTGGAATTTGGAATTTTTTTGCCCTTGCCCGTACGCCATTGACCGTGCGGTTTAATTAATTATATATTTTTATAGTTTACATACATTTACGCACGCGGCGATACCACATATGTTTATATTTATTTTTATTTACATGGTGGGTTTTTTTTATGGGAAAAGGGGGGTGATTTGAACTTTTATTAAGGAAAGGGTTAAATCACATTTATTAACTTTTTTTTTTTTTGCAGTGTTATAGCTCCCATAGAGACCTATAACACTGCACACACTGATTGCCAGCACTGTTCACTGCAAAGCCATAGCTTTGCAATGATCAGCGTTATCGGCAGTCGATTTCTCAAGCCTGCACCTCAGGCTTGGAGCAATCAATCGCCGAAGGGACATGCCGGAGGCAGGTAAGAGGACCTCCACTCGTGTCCCAGCTGATCGGGACACCGCATTTTCACTGCGGTAGTCCCGATCAGCCCCGCTGAGCAGCCGGGCAGCTTTCACTTTCATTTTAGATGCGGCGTTCAACTTTGAACGCCGCGTCTAAAGGGTTAATAGCGCGCGGCACCGCAATCGCTGCCGCGCGCTATTATCCCCAGGTCCCGGCATCAGATACATGTCGGGACCGACCCGATACGACGCGGGGTCACCGCGTGACCCCGCGCTATATCGCGGGAGCCGGCCAAGGACGTAAATATACGTCGTTGGTCGTTAAGGAGTTAAAAATTTAAAAAAAATTTGTAATAAAAAAGTTTACTTCATTAAATACAATTTTTTCCATCACTACTGTATCTTTTTTATTATTATTTTTTTTAATGGTACCCTATGAAGTTTTCATAAAAAAGGTATCTCCATCACTTTTTTGGATCGCTAAAGTCCAAAAAAGAATAAAAAAACGCCTGAAAAAACGCCAGACTAGGTTTTATGGGGCATTTTGAAAAACCAGTCTCTGAGCCCAAAATTATTCAAAAACTCCAAAAGGATAAAAAAAAAAAACGCCAAACTGAAAAACGCCAAGTGGATCTGGCATTTTGCAGTTTACTATTGACTTACAATGAACATCTGGAAGCTGCATTTTTCGCTGAAAAAAACGCTGTGCGGTAAAATTGGCGTTTTTTATGGCATTTTTGCAAAAAAAAAAAACTCCAGCCTTAAAGGGGTACTCCGCCCCTAGACATCTTATCCCCTATCCAAAGGATAGGGGATAAGATGTCAGATTGCCGCGGTCCTGCTGCTGGGGACCCCCGGGATTGCCACTGCGGCACCCCGCTGTCATTACTGCACAGAGCGAGTTCGCTTTGTGCGTAATGACGAGCGATACAGGGGATGGAGCAGCTCCGCCCCTCATGACATCATGGCTTCCCCCTTAATACAAGTTTATGGCAGGGGCGTGATGACCGCCACGCCCCCTCCCATAGACTCGTATTGAAGGGGGCGGGCCGTGATGTCACAAGGGACGGAGCCGTGACGTAACGATGCTCCGGCCCCTGTACTGCCCGTTATTACGCACATTATCCCCTGAACTGCCTGGGCATAAGATGTCTAGGGGCGGAGTACCACTTTAAGGCTAGGTTTCCAGGTTTTTTAACACCTAAAAAAACGCCAGCAAAAATGCTAGAAAAAATGCTACTGTTTTTTCCTGCGTTTTGGCAGTTTTTCTGGCGTTTTTTCTGGCGTTTTTCCTGGTGTTTGGAACCAACCAAATTTGTACGCTGTGGCAGTTTTCTCACTGTCCACAGAGTGCAAGGAGATGAGGAGTGATGTATAGCATCACTGCTCACCTCTCCGGGCCATATAGTATACAGGGGGCATAGTGTACCCGTGTATACTATACAGAAGCCGTGAATCCCGTCACTATACTGTCAGGACTCCCTGCTCCTATAGCCCCTTTAGGTGGTATACAGAATATATAGATTTCCATAGATGGCTGTATATAGTGTATGCAGAAGACAAGATCCCCTTACCTCCCTCGTTCCTGTCCCCGCCAGGTCTGTGTAGCTCTGCCTCTAGTGAGAATGTCATTAGGGGGCGGAGCTACAGTCTGGAGACAGGCTGGTATGTCTGAGGCTCTGTTCATATTGTCCGTTTTGTATAATATGAACAGACCCTTCTGCCAGTGTCTTCCCAGACAGGGAGACTCCAGCTTTTTTAAAAACTAAAACTCCCAGCATGCTCAGACAGCCAAAGGCTGTTTTGGCATGCTGGGTGTTGTAGTTTTGCACCAATTGGAGGCTCCCTTTTTGGGAAGACATTGCATTATGGGCACTCTCCCCTGCGGAGAATGCCAAAAATGTCCTAACCCATTTTTTTGTGTGTGTTTTATTTCTCTTTTTCTCAATTCAGATCCATGTATCCAGAGGAATATGGCGGATTCGATGGATTACAGCGGATGAACAGTTTTTGTTTTCTTTTAATAAAATGGTTAAGGAGGGCTGTGTGGGAGTGTTTTTTTAAATAAAATAAAAATTCCAATGTGTTGTGTTTTTTTTATTGAATTTTCAGGCTTAGTAGTGGAGGCTGTCTAATAGACGGAATCCATAACTAAGCCGGGGCGTAGCGTTAGCACCATATTTTGCAATAAAGACCTCTGAATGGGGAGTCCTGGCTACTGTATTTCTTCATTGAACAGTTACCTGGGGAGGTGCGTGAAGTCTCGCAATTAATCCAAGTGACCAGTGGGATTACTAGTAATGGAGGTTCCAGTGCTATCCTTTCTTATTGAACTGCTGCTTGGTTGATATATGGCTGTCAATAAATACGGGGAACCCTATGCATTTTATTTATTTATTTAGAAAAAAAAACGCATGGGGTTCCCAGTGTTTTTATTCACAGCCAGATACCAACCAAGCAGCAACAGCCTGATGTTACCAGGGTGGGGGAGGACCATTGTTACTGGCCCTCCCCAGCTAATTAACGCCAGCCTGTTACTGCCTACCCCCAGGAGCGCCATTTTTGACGTTCTGGGCCTGTTGGTACCTGCTATTTCTGGCACCCCTGTGGCGGTGGGTACCGGGTAATAATTGGGGTTAGCGCTAGCTATTTTTGGGGCTAACGCTAAGCCCTGGCTTAGTAATGGATTCCCTCAATAAGAGAACCTCCACTACTAAGCCTGAAAATTATTTTATTTAAAAAAACGCTCCCCCACAGCCCTCGTTAGCCATTTTATTAAATGGAAAAAAATCCAGTTTATCCTCCATAATCCATCAAATCCGCCGTAATCCTCTGAATACACGAATCTGCAATGAGAAGAAAAAAAACACAAAAAATTGGTTAGGACATTTTTGGCGCTGACCGCTGGGGAGAGCGCCCATAATGCAATGTCTACCCAAACAGGGAGCCTCCAATTGATGCAAAACTACAACTCTCAGCATGCCCAGACAGCCTTTGGCTGCCTGGGCATGCTGGGAGTTTTAGTTTATCAACAGCTGGAGTCTCCCTGTCTGGGAAGACACTGCCAGGAGGGTCTGTTCACATTATACAAAACAGACAATGTGAAAAGAGCCTCAGACCCTTACCAGTCTGTCTCCCATCTGTAGCTCTGCCCCCTAATGACGTCATCACTAGGGGCGGAGCTACATAGACCCAGCCGGGACTGGAGGGAAGTAAGCGGGCTTCGTCTTCTGTATATACTACATACAGCTATCTATAGATAGCTGTATATATTGTATACTGCCCAAAGGGTAGCGGTGTAAGTTAACACTTTCCTTGCTGGGCTGGCGCATAGTGCACAGCTCAGCAAGGGGTTAAGTGAGCCAGCAATGTGTATACTGTATACACATTGCAGGCTCACTGTATGTTCTTGCTGGGCAGAAAATATGTATATCTACTGCTCAGCATCAGCTGTTCTCCTGGCTCTGTAGCAGTGAGCACAGCTGAGTCCCTACATTCACTTCAGGACAATGGCAGGAGTGAGTGTCAGGAGTGACACTTGATGTGATGTGTCCCTTACTGCAGGTACTACTGCTCCATGCTGGGATGTTGCGTATACGCCAGGTGGAAACATCAACGGTAGCAAAACCCCTGCGGATTTTCTGCAGCAAATACGCTGTGGAAATTCCGCAGGTAATCCGCCCGTGTGAACGTACCCTAAATCATCTTTAGTAATAGTATTTGGTGGCAGAGGACACTGGTACAACTTCTAGCTACTTGGAAAAGGAATCAACAACAAGGAAAAGCGTCTGTCCTTTAACTGAGGAATATATCAGGATAAGATTTGTGGAGAAAATCAGATTCATGCTGGAATTCCACTTCCATGCAAAGAAAAACACCAATTCTTTCGCATTGCTTTTTTTCAGGCAAAAACCGCTGTGGCCAGATGTTAGCTGTAAATCAATGAAAAAACGCAAAATTCGTTTTTTTAATCCTTTTGGCGTTTTTCACTCTTTTTCAGCTCCTTGGCGGCTTTCTAAAATCGCAGCATGTTGAGCCTATGACGTTTTTTTTCCCCTGAAAACGTTGTGTTTTTCTCCCATAGAAGTCTATGGGAGTAAAAAAAAAATGGCAAGAAAAACACCATGTGGGTTTTAACTTTAGCGTTTTTGCAGGCAGTTTTTATTCTTTTTTGGACTTTAGCGATCCAAAAAAGTGATGGAGATACCTTTTTTAATAAACTTTCGTAGGGCACCATTAACCCCTTAAGGACCAAGCCCATTTTCACATTAACCCCTTAAGGACCAAGCCCATTTTCACCTTAAGGACCAGAGCGTTTTTTGCACATCTGACCACTGTCACTTTAAGCATTAATAACTCTGGGATGCTTTTACTTATGAATTTGATTCCGAGATTGTTTTTTCGTGACATATTCTACTTTAACATAGCAGTAAAATTTCGACGATACTTGCATCATTTCTTGGTGAAACATTCCCAAATTTCATAAAAAATTAGAAAATTTAGCAATTTTCGAACTTTGAAACTCTCTGCTTGTAAGGAACATAGACATACCAAATAAATGATATACTGATTCACATATACAACATGTCTACTTTATATTTGCATCATAAAGTTGACATGTTTTTACTTTTGGAAGACATCAGATGGCTTCAAAGTTCAGCAGCAATTTTCTAATTTTTCACAAAATTTTCTAAATCTGAATTTTTCAGGGACCAGTTCAGGTTTGAAGTGGATTTGAAGGGCCTTCTTATAAGAAATACCCCATGAATGACCCCATTATAAAAACTGCACCCCTCAACGTATTCAAAATGACATTCAGTAAGTGTGTTTACCATTTAGGTGTTTCACAGGAATAGGAAAATGAAGGAGAAAATTCAAAATCTGCATTTTTTACACTCGCATGTTCTTGTAGATCCAGTTTTTGTATTTTTTATAAGGGGTAAAAGGAGAGAAATCCCGCCAAAATTTGTAAACCAATTTCTCTCGAGTAAGGAAATACCTCATATGTGTATGTAAAGTGTTGGATCGGCGCACTAGAGGGCTCAGAAGGGAAGGAGCGACAATAGGATTTTGGAGAGTGAATTTTCCTGAAATGGTTTTTGGGGGGCATGTCACATTTAGGAAGCCCCTATGGTGCCAGAACAGCAGAAAAAAATCCACGTGGCATACTATTATGGAAACTACACCCCTCAAGGAAGATAACAAGGGGTACAGTGAGCCTTAACACCCCACAGGTTTTTGACGACTTATTGTTAAAGCGGATGTGTAAATGATTTTTTTTTCACTAAAATGCTGGTTTTCCCCCAAATTTTACATTTTTACAAGGGGTAATAGGAGAAAAAGCCCCCCAAAATTTGTTAGGCAATTTCTCCTGAGTATGAAAATACCCCATATGTGGCCCTAACCTGTTGCCTTGAAATACGACAGGGCTCTGAAGTGAGAGAGCACCATGCGCATTTGAGGACTAAATAAGGGATTTGCATAAGGACGGAACCGGATGCAAGAATGACACTTGCCTCCGATACAAACAATACCCTATGGCAGTGTTTCCCAAACAGGGTGCCTCCAGCTGTTGCAAAACTTCCAGCATGCCTGGAAAGTCAATCGCTGTCCGGCAATACTGGGAGTTGTCTTGTAAGAGCTGGAGGCTCCATTTTGAAACAGTGTCATATGAGAAATTTTTTATTTGGGGGGGAGGGGGGGCTGTGTAGGGGTATGTGTAAGTAGCGTTTTACTTTTTATTTTGTGTAATGTAGTATAGTGTGGTGTTTTTAGGGTACATTCACACGGCCGGGGTCTACAGCGAGCTTCCCGCTGGGAGTTTGTACATTCACATGGGGGGGAGGGGCGCAAACCTCCAGCTATTGCAAAACTACCACTACCAGCATGCCCTTTGGCTGTCCGTGCATGCTGGGGTTTGAAGTTATGCAACAGCTGGAGGCACACTGGTTGCAAAACACAGAGTTTGTAACTTAACTCAGTGTTTCGCAACAAGTTTGCCTCCAGCTGTTGCAAAACTACAACTCCCTGCATGTACGGTCTATCAGTGCATGCTGGGAGTTGTAGTTTGCAACAGCTGGAGGCACACTGGTTGCTAAACACTGTGTTAGGTAACAAACTTCACAACCAGTGTGCCTTAAGCCGTTGCAAAAACTACAACTCTCAGCATGCAGGGACAACTGAGGGCATGCTGGGACTTGTAGTTATGCAACAGCTGGAGGCATACTACTAACACTCCCAGCATGCCCTTTGGCTGTCCGTGTATGCTGGGGGTTGTAGTTATGCAACAGCTGGAGGAACACTGGTTGCAAAACACTGAGTTTGTTACTTAACTCAGTGTTTCCCAAAAAGGGTGCCTCCAGCTATTGAAAAACTACAACTCCCTGAATTCCCAGACCGCCGAAAGACATGTTGGGAGTTAGTTTTGCAATATCTGGAGGGTCACAGTTTGGTGACCACTGTGCAGTGGTGTCCAATCTGTAGCCCTCCAGATGTTGCAAAACTTCAACTCCAAGCATGCCCAGACTGTCCAGGCATGCTTGGAGTTGTAGTTCTGCAACATCTGAAGGGCCACATGTTACAGAACTACAACTCCCAGCATGCCTGGACTGTCTGGGCATGCTGGGAGTTGTAGTTTTGCAACATCTGTAAGAGCACAGTTTGGACACCACTGCACAGTGGTCTCCAAACTGTGGGCCTACAGATGTTGCAAAACTACAACTCCCAGCATGGCCAGAAAGCCTTTGGCTGTCTGGGCTTGCTGGAAGTTGTAGTTTGGCAACTCCTGAAATGCAGCAGTGAAGATCACTTACCGCTGATCTCCACTGCTGCGTCCGCCGCTGCCTCCACCATGCCCGCGCTGTCTGTCCGGATACCGCCGCGGGTCCCGACACGATCGCCGGTCCCGGGACATGTTCGCTGGTCCCGGGACCATCCGCCATCTTCCCCCGCTCTGCCCCGACATCCAGGGGTGGGGCAGAGTGAGGATTTCACCTCTAACCTCCCGCCCCCCTACTGCCATTGGTAGCTAGTCCTAACGACCAATGGCAGGGGTTTAGGAGCGAGGTGGCAGCTGCCACCTCGTTCCTATCACTCAGGATTGATCGGAGCGGTCTCTGACTGCTCCGATCATCCCTATTTTCCAGGCGATCAGGTCACCAGAGACCCGATCAGCCCGGAACCCCGCAAGTCATTGTCATTAGTCAGTGACTAACAGACTGACTAATGACAACGATCTGCAGCAGGGGACCAGTCTGATTGGTCCCCTGCTGCATAGTGTCATCGGTCAGCTGTCCAGGACAGCTGAGATGACGTTTCTATCACCATGCCAACGGACATGGTGATAGAAAATGTATTGGTGTTTCACAGAAATAGCAGAAAAGTGAAGGAGAAAATTCAAAATCTGCATTTTTTTACACATGTTCTTGTAGACCCAGTTTTTGAATTTTTACAACGGGTAAAAGGAGAGAAATTCCCCCAAAATGTATAACCCACTTTCTCTTGAGTAAGGAAATACCTCATATGTGGATGTAAAGTGCTCTGTGGGTGCACTAGAGGGCTCTAAAGGGAAGGAGTGACAATAGGATTTGGAAAGTGAGTTTTTATTTTTTTTATTTTTTTATTAATTAAGTGTTTATTAGATGGACAACATATAAACAAACTAAAAAGGGTGTCAACAGTCCAATAAAGTATTGCATGAACATAAGAGTCAACAATACTCAGGAGTAATGTTATAATAATACGAGGTTATCTTAGCATTTCTTATAATCTTCTGTGTCAGAAGCACTGAGTATGAAAGTGGAGTGCTAAGGAGGGGGGGAACATGATAAAAAAGGGGGGAGGGGGAGGGGGTCGAGGAGGGGGGAGGGAGAGAAGGAGAAAGAGGGCAGGTGGGAAAGACGTCGGTGGACAACGGAGAGGCAGTGTATAGGAAGGGGAGAGTATATCATTGTTATTAACGATAGAGCTATAAAGTGCATAAGGTGGGTGTATCTACATAGCTTGTGGTATCGGCAGGAGTTTACAAGGAAGGCAACACCTAAATACACTAGTCAGTGAGGCACACAGGTGAGGAGCCTCAAGCAGTACCCAGCCCACCAACGTGCCTCAACCAGGGACCCCACACTTGCAGGTATTTATCATGAGTTTTGCTAGACAGCTCCTCAAATCTACAGATTTGGTGGACCTTTGATCTCCATTCAGCAATGGTGGGAGGGTTGGCGCTAAGCCACTTCAGTGGTATCAGCGATTTGGCAGCTGCCAGTAAATGTGATACAAGGGTGTCCCTGTGCCAACTGTTGAGATGGCTTTCCCAGGAGCACCACTGCGGGGTCAAGAGAAATGGGCATGGAGAGGAGAGAGTTGATAGCCAATTCTAGTTCTCTAAAAAACCCACAATGGACGGGCAGGACCACCATATGTGTGTGAAGCTCCCCACCTGTGTCCCACAGCACCAACACAAGTTCGTGGTGGATAGACATCGGGCCCTGAGAAGTTCGGGTGTCAGATACCATCTGGCCAGCAGCTTAAAGTGGGATTCTCGCAGACGTACACACCTAGAGTAGCCCTGGGAATGAGATAGGATATAAGCAATCTCCTAGTCGGAGAGTCTAAAACCCAACTCCTTTTCCCAGGAAGCGATATATCCTGGCTGGGAAGAGTGTGTCGTGTCTGAGCTCAGTTTCCTTGCAAAGGATAATTTATGGCAGTGACATGGGGGGTTGAGTAAAAAGGTTTCAAACTTTGTTTCACCTCTCAGTGCTCCAACCTTAGATAGAAACAGACTACAGCATTGTTTTATATGTTCGATATGTAAAAAGGACAGTCGATAGGTAGGGAAGAGAGACTGCAGATAGTCCACCGTCGGAACCCCTCCGCTCTGAAAAAGTTGACCAACCGGTATATGAGAAAGCTTCGACCACATAGGAGCATAAGTTGAGGAGACACGACCCACAACCTCAGGTATCAACGCAGAAGGGAGTAAGGGAGAAATAGGAGGGGACAATGCAGACCAGACATGGAAGATACCAGAGAAGAGAAGAGTTGGATCCGAGCAGGAATAGCGCCTCCTCTCTGGTAACCAGAGGCTTTTCAAGAAACGAGGACCAAACGCCCACTCGGACCAAGAAAGTTCGGAGATAGAATCTCCAGCGATGTGTGTATTTGAGTAAGGGGAACATGCAAACCAGAGGCGTAATTGGATGGCTCTATAGAGCGCTTGTATGTCAGGTATGCCTATGCCGCCCCTATCCGCCGGCCTAGTTAGTAAGGTATGGACCATCCTAGGCTTCTTATGTCGCCATAGATATTGGGAAAACAGTCTTCTCATGGAGGAGAAAAAGGATGGGGGTAGAGCTATGGGGACCATTTGGAGTTTATATAGAATCCTAGGGACCACGTATGTTTGAAGAACATTGCACCTACCTATCCACGAGTTCAGGGGGTTATCATAGTCTTTAAGGAGATGCTGGGTGTCAGTAAGTAGAGACTGAAAATTAGCTGCATACAGGGAAGTATTGGAACTCGTAATATTTACTCCCAGGTATTTAAGTGAAGATTTCGCCCAGGGAAACGGGGAAAGGCCGGAGAGCCTAGCGACACAGGTCTTGCAAAGGGTGACATTAAGTAGCTCGGATTTAGCGATATTAACTTTAAAGTTGGAAAGGACACCAAATTCATCAAAGAGTGACACCAGGCAGGGCAAGTCCGACTCTGGTTTAGTAAGGAGAAATAGTAGGTCATCCGCAAATGCTAAGACATTCAGTTCACCTGATGGAGTCTGTACTCCGTGTACCGAAGCATGCTGCCGCACTCTCTGAAGCAGAGTCTCCATGACTAGAATGAAGAGAGTGGGAGAGAGAGGACAACCCTGCCTGGTGCCGTTCGAGATGCAGAAGGGGGAGGAGAGGGAGCCATTAATTCGCAGTGAGGCGTATGGGCAGGTATACAGGGAAAATATTGCGCTTATGAATTGAGATGGAAAGCCAAACTTTTGGAGGGTGGCTCTCATAAAGGACCACTTAACTCTATCAAAGGCCTTCTCGGCGTCAACACCGAGAAGAACCAGTGGAGAGCAAGTCTGTTGGGCTCTATGTATGGAGGTCAGGAGTCGGAAAGTATTCGATCTGCTCTCTCTGCCCGGCACGAAACCCGACTGCTCCGTGGCTATCAAGTGAGGGAGAAACTTCTTGATCCTATTGGAAAGGAGCTTTGCCCAAGTTTAAGTTTAGCAGGGAGATTTGTCTGTAGCTGCCGCAGTCAGACGAATCCTTCCCTTCCTTGGCCCTAAGCGTAATGTGCACTTCCAGTGCTTGCACTGCGAGTGGAGATCCCTGTAGTAAAGAGGAGCAGTTGTCCGTTAAGTGGGGGAGGAGAGATTCTAGAAATGTTTTGTAGTATGTGCGCTTCCAGTGCTTTCGCTGGGAGTGGAGATCCCTGTAGTAAAGAGGAGCAGGTGTCCATTAAGTGGGGGAGGAGAGATTCTAGAAATGTTTTGTAGTATGTAAGAGGTAGCCCGGGGCTCTTCCCAGGAGGGAAGGATGACACCACTCCGCGGACCTCCTCGGGTGTTATAGGGGCCAGTAGAGATTGTGCCATGGAAGGTTCCAACAAAGGCAAATCTAGCCCATCAAGAAAGCTACTCTGTAGAGTGTCCGCGAAGGGGTCATCCACCCTATCGGGATTAGGGTGGAGATTGTATAAATTGGAATAAAAGCATTGAAATTGGAGGGCTATATCTTGGGTAGATGTGAATTTATTGCCATTACTGTCTCTGATCTCGTGGATGTGTTGTTTAGCCCTAGCCTTTTTAAGGAGAGATGACATGAGCCGACCCTCCTTGTCCCCATGTGTATAAATCCTGTGTTTGTGATGCAAGTAAGCTTTAGACGACCTGTCATGCAGATATGTGAGCAACTGTTCTCTCAGGGATTTCAATTCAGTCAGGGTATCTACAAGCCGTGATCGTTTGTGTTCTCTCCAGTGAGGAGATTCTAGATAGTAGCGTATCAACAGTTTTCCTGGACTCCTTTTTCAATTTTGTACCCCACGAGATGAAGATTCCTCTTATATAGGCTTTGTGGGCTTCCCAGACTAAAGGGGGCAGGGGGCCAGAGCTTTTATTAAGAGAAAAGTACGTGTCTAGGTGTGTATACCTGAGGTTGTAGGTCGTGTCTCCTCAGCTGTATATCAGCCAGGGCTGGAGGGTGTTCAAGAATCCTTTCGTTCAAGCGCCAAGAAGAAGGGGAAGAAGAGGCAGGCAAAAGAGAAAGCGATAAGGAGATAGGAGCGTGATCTGAGATTGTGATCGTGTCAATACTTGCAGTCTGTAGAGCTGGTAACAGGGAGGAGTGGATCAGCAGATAGTCCAGTCTTTGATAGGAGTCATGGACTGCTAAGTAGTATGTGTAGTCTCAGGCGGAGGGGTTCAGAGAGCGCCAGGAGTCTATGAGGGACCAATCAGAAAGTTTAGTATGCAGTTTAGAGAGTAAACGTTGTGAGAGGTTAGAGGAGGAGGAAGAGGAGTCCTCACATGGGTTCAAGGCCACATTTAAATCAGTACCCAGGATAATAGGGCCCTCTGCAAATGCTTTCAAGTCCGATAGAGTGGATATAAGCCATGGCACCTGGGCGTGATTCGGGGCATAGATATTTGCTAGAGTAAACATGGAATTGTGAAGTTGAACCCGCAGGAACAGGGCCCTACCCTCCGAGTCCGAGTATTGTTGAGCTATTTTCACCGGTAAGGAGCGGTGGATGGCAATGGAGACCCCTTTTGACGCCGAGGCACCATGGCATGAGTGGAACCAATGTGAGTGTTTCTTGGTAGGGAGTTTAGGTATCTTATCTTGCTTAAAGTGAGTTTCCTGTAGAAACACAATGGAAGCCCTAGACCTCTCTAGAAGGGTGAAAATGTGACTATGTTTTTCTGGATCATTGAGACCTCTCACATTAAAGGATACAATCTTGAGATCCGACATCTAGGAAGTGGAATAGGGGGTAAAAGGACTTGAATGGGGAGTAGCAGGGGAATAAAGTAGGAAAGGAAAAAGAAGACTAAAAGGAAAGACAAGTGTGACAGGGTGTGAGATGGAAAATATGAGGAAGGGGGGTTAGAAAGGGGAATGGGAGAGAGGATTAGTGAGAAAGAGGATGAACAGAAATCAACCGCCAGTGGCCTCTAGAGGTTCCGGGGTTCACCAGCTGGTAACCGGGGGTGTGTTAGAGTACACCAACACTGCCTAGTCTGTGAGCACTCGCTGACATTGCCTCCTTAGGGTTGGTCAAGGCAGAGCAAACAATAGTACAAGTAAGCCAATGGGAACACGAAATGCAACTATGGTACAACGGCAGGAAACCAAGCGCTCCTAAATTAGATAGGGGTAATCAGGCAGAGAGGGGGGGGAGGGATAGGTCCGGTGGGGGTTGGGGGAGGGGGGGAGGGACCGGTGGTGTAGGGTAAGGGAAGGGGGAGGGGGGTGTGGAGAGGCGGAGGGGGAAGGTCTGAGCAGGGGAGGGAGGATGAAAGGGTCAGAGAGGAGCCGTACCAGACATGAATAGAGATACAAGAGAAAGGGGTATTGCGGATAATAACATAAACTAAAATCAGATATTCATTGTAAACAGTACATGAAAGGCAAGTATTATGCGTGTAAAAGAAACATATGCAGTATAGAGATGCCAGGAGCAAATTTCCTGCGGTCCTCTTCGGCGTGATGTGTCCGCAGCTGCAAAGATGAGAAAAGTCATTGTGTAGGGAATGTGGGGGGGGGGGGGGACCATGAAGGTGTCCATCATTATAGAGTAATCGGTTAGAGAATGAAGGTGTCAATCATTATAGAGCAATCGGTCAGAGTCCCGATGGGGGGGAGGCAACGGTCATGAAGAGGGCTGGTAAATAAAGCAGTCCGGGAGAGTCTCTGGGTGCAGTATACGGATGCAGGGAGGGGTGACAAGTATGAAGCAGTCACATCCACTGTAGGTTGGTAGAGATGGCAAGGGAGCGAGGGGAATAACAGGGATAAGGAGGGGGGAAATGGAGGGCAAAGGGAAGCTAAGGAGAGTCACTACGAGCATCAAGAGCAGGCTCAGGGTGTGGGAGGGAGGTCTCCGCCAATGGAGAAACTAGGGTTCGTTAACCGGAGAACTGGAACTGACAAACCTGATGCTCGCATCGGGAGAGGCGAGCAGGCCGAGGCGGACAACAAGCACTGCGTCTTCAGAAGGAGCAAGCCCCATACAGGCATCCAAGGTCAGGAAACTGAAGATGAGGAGCTCAGTGGTAAGGTGGGTCATCTTTCGATGAGGTATTCTTCTTTATGCCGGTCTAAGTACGGGTGACCAGGGTCCAGTCATCTACCTTCGGGAGCGGTGGCAGAGGGTGGGTATCCGCCACTGGTAGCCAGGATGGTATGTCCATAGGTTGGAGACCCAGAGCCGGCCAGACCAAAGCCAGGTCCGCTGGTGTTTTAACAGTGATTCTACGGTTGCCATGGGAGATGGATAGGCCGAATGGGAACAGCCACGCATATTGAAGGCCCATACTTCGTAGTTGTTCAAGTAGTGGACGTAGCAAACGCCTCTTCGCAAGAGTGGTAGGGGCTAGGTCTTGAAACAGTGCGACTTCAGCTTCACCATAAGTAATGGGCCTCTTCTCCCTGGCTGCTTTTAAGATGGCCGCAGTGTCTACGAACGAGAGGAGGCCACATATAACATCCCGTGGTGGATCGGAGGGTTTAGGTTTCGGGCGCAGTGCCCTATGAATCCTCTCTATGACGATGGGATTAGCACGCTCTGGTCCCAGCAGCCCAACAAAAATTTTGTGAGCTACCTTCTCGAGGGCGTCCCTCGCCCATCATCCGGGAAGGCCCTTGAAGCGCACATTCTTCCGCATGCTGCGGTTCTCCTGGTCCTCTATGAGCGAGTAGGTGGCATTCAGGTGGGTTTCCAGGAGCTCGGTGCGGGTAGCAACCGCCGTGGAGTGCGAAGAGAGTGACGAACAGGCGGCCTCCAGTGCTTCAGTTCTGGCGCCAATTGTAAGTACTTCTGTCTTTATCTCCACCAGTTCCACCAGAACCGGCTTCACGGCTTGAGCAAGGGCTTTATTAATGAAGGTTTTCAGAAAGCTCTGGGTCACCACCGCTGGAGAACAGCCCTCCGTGTCGCTGTCCTGGTCTCCCTCTTCTGGCGAGTCGCGCTGTGGGTGAGCGTCCGGCACCATCTTGAGCAGCCAAGCCGGAGACACGCCGCCTTTCTTCTTGAGAAATTTTGACATGTCGGCCTGGTTTCTGCCTGGTCTGGGGGAGTCACTGGGTTCTCCCGAGTTTCCGCGGCCAATTTTGACCATTTTCAGGTAGTAAGGTGGAAGTTAGAAGATAATCAGCGAGGCAGACGGGAGAGCTGCAGCTCACACGTTCATTGCAGTCCGCGGCTAGGCTCCGCCCCAGAGTGAGTTTTTCTGAAATGGTTTTTGGGGGCATGTCACATTTAGGAAGCCCCTATGGTGCCAGAACAGCAAAAAAAAACATGTGGCATACTATTTTGGAAACTACACCCCTGAAGGAATGTAACAAAGGGTACAGTGAACCTTAAGACCCCACAGGTTTTTGACGACTTTCCTTTAAATTTGCATGTGTAATTACATTTGGTACTTTACATTTACATTGGTAACCCCATCTATTCTGAGTATGGAAATACCCCATGTGTGGATGTGAAATGCAATGCAGGCGCACTACAATGCTCAGAAGAGAAGGAGTCACATTTGGGTTTTAGAAAGCAAATTTTGCTGAAATGGTTTTTGGGGGGCGTGTTGCATTTAGGAAGCCCCTATGGTGCCAGAACAGAAAAAAAACCTCACATGGCAAACTATTTTGGAAACTACACCCCTCAAGGAATGTAACAAGGGGTACAGTGAGCCTTAACACCCCACAGGTGTTTGACGTCTTTTCGTTAAATTCGGATGTGTAAATGAAAAAAAAATGTTTTCACTGAAATGCAGTTTTTTCCCCCCCACAATTTTTACAAGAGGTAATACAAGTAAAAAAGCAAAATTTGTAACCCCGTTTCTTCTGAATATGGAAATACCCCATATGTGGATGTAAAGTGCTCTGCGGGTGAACTACAATGCTCAGAAGAGAAGGAGTGCCATTGGGCTTTTGGAGCGAGAATTTGTTTGGAATGGAGGTCGGGGGGTCATGTGCGTTTACAAAGTGGGGGGCTACAAGAACTATGGAAGCCCCCACATGTGACCCTATTTCGGAGACGGCGCGTTTGCATACCTACTTCTCCTGGAGATGCGAGTCAGCTTAATCAGCTTGTGCATCGGAGCTCTGCGCAGAACGTTACCAAGTAGCCGATCAAGCGGCATTGGTGCCTTGAGCTGTCACTCAGGGAGCTGCTGTTTATTCATTAGATAAGCGCAATGCCAGTCAAGGGATTCCTCATCTTATTGGCTGAATGAGTTCTGAGATGAGATAGGTGTGATATTAGGATCATCATGATGGGTTAACTTACCTGTCAATCTTTGACTGTTGGAAGTCCAGTGGTCCATCCCTTATTTCTGTTTCCTGTGAGCTCATGAAGGAAGGTTATAAGAACCCCCAGCATGTCTTTTTTTTTTACCAGTGCCCATTAGCCTCTTGACAACGCTACTTCAGTAGTGAAACATGTTGAGGGGGGCCTTTTAGATTTTATCCAGACGCCATTGTCCTATTATCAAAGTGTGACGGATCCTAGAGTCACCCTATCTACCTGGATGGACTTTAGGACATCACTATTTGTACCCCTCAGTTGATGTTGTCCAGTGACATAAAGTTCAGAGTTAAAATACTTTTATTTACTGTTTTCATACACTTTCTGCAAACGGTCCAACTTCTGCACACCTCCATCTTTTGCACTCAATGCACTGTATAGGTAGAGCTAATCAACTTTATTGGATTATCTCCCGGACTCACCTTCACCTTTATTGTCTTTACCGACCCTTCCCCCTGTGATGTCCTTCCTATAAAAGAAGACACTTGTTCCACAATAAAGAGTTCTGATTTTATACCTGAAGACTGGTGTTGCCTGGTTCTTTGGGTACAAGGATGCACTAATCTCTAGTTCTGCCTGGGGATATTGCCTGGGATATGCTGGGGCTTGTCATCGGGAAGGGGAAGTCACTTTTGGTGGAGTCAGTCCGTCACAATTGGTGGCAACGGTGGGATCTGACTTCTCCAGGATCGACACTGAGACCAGCCCAGCTGGGGGAGATACAGCCACTGGCTTGACCCCGGTCAAAGCAACTTACCCTGGCGAGGAAGAGCCTGTAAGGATGGAGGATTTCCAAAGAGAGGTGCAATGGTTCCTGGGTCTCTTCAAAGATCCTCCACGAGAGAGTGTCAACAGGGTCCTTACACAGCTGACACAACTCCATATAGCGAAGCTGCAGTATGCCATGGAAGAGATGTCCATGCAAGAGAGAGCCTTTCTTCGCTTGCAGATTTGGGAAGTTGTTCTTGAGGAGTCGGTGAGAAGCCAAGCACAAGTCCTGCCCACCCCAGAACAGCGCTTCAGTGAACAGGTCCACTTGCGGCTTCGCTACCTCAGAGAGCAACCCACGGGCAGCGAAATTGTTGAGTTGCACAGATTGGTGCCGAAAGAAATGGAGCTCGAGGCTCATTACCGTGCCTTGTACTGGTGGGCAAGCTGCAGGCAGTCGAAGCCAAACACAGCCTGTGCTCCGGAAGGGACAGACTTCGGCTGGCCTGGTCTATTGTGGGATGCATTCGAGGAGCGGTACGACTTTGGCCGTACCGAGGCATACAGACTCTGGGACGTCCAGGACAAGCGGAGAGAGATGCTGCCGCAGTCGGAGGTGCCAGACCTGGAACCGGATCTATCTTGGCTGACGTATCAGGAATGGTTCCTCGAGGAAGACTACCTGTCCTTGTTTGAGGTGGATTTCTACAGTCAGGAGCCATGTACAGCAGAAGAAACCAGCACAGATGAGACGGCCTGTCTCTGTCTTCCCCTTCCCCTGGATTGCACACCGGACCGCGACGCTCTAGCAGTATCCGGTCAGGACACCAGGGTGGAAGCACTGGCATTAGTGCTGGGTTCTGCTAAACTCTGTCCAGCGTCAGACACCAGTGCTAGCTCTGCAGCTACAGAGGGAACTGTGATCCCTACACTGGTACAGCCAGGATGGCAGGCAGTCGGCCTGGATCCCCAGCGGCTGGTTAACGGTACTGGTGAAAGCACAGTTGATGCAGCTCCCCCGCTGCAGAATTCCATATTGGGAGATGGAGTGGTCGGTTTACCTCCCCAGCGCCAGACATTGCAAACAGGTGAGAAAGTAGTCAACCTTCCTCTCCACCTAGTGATCACTTCTTCGGCTGAAGTGCCAGCATCAGGGCAGAGTTTTGCTACAATCTGCCTAGCACTGAAGAGTGGCAGCAGGTCTGCAGTTACAGATGGGACTGTGGTCCCCGCTTCGGTCCAGTCAGGATCCCAGATGGTTGACCCTGATCCCCAGCGGCTGTGGGACAGTACAGGGGTTGGCACAGTCGGTGCGGCTCCTCAGTGGCAGATATTGCAACTGAGTGAGGAAGCAGTCGGCCCCCTGCACCTTCAACTGGTGACAGATGGAGTTTTCCTTTGGGAAAGGTTGCTTGGGAGGGGCTCGGAAGCTAGCCTCCTTCCCACAGACTATGGGCCAGGCCAGGCCTTCCCCCTCCCCTGGCCGGGGAGGGGGGAAAAGCAGAAACATTTTCTGAGGGGAGCCCCAGTAAGCTTCATATAGGGTTTGCTGGTGTTGGATTACATTGTTGTCGCACACCCCAATCAAGAGGAGGACCAGGACAACTGCGTCTGGTGGTTGAAGCCCGGACAGCCCCAAGTGGATCCATTGGGATCGCACCGGGTCTGCCGTCTTAAAAGGGGGAGCACTGTGACGGATCCTAGAGTCACCCTATCTACCTGGATGGATTTTAGGACATCACTATTTGTACCCCTCAGTTGATGTTGTCTAGTGACATAAAGTTCAGAGTTAAAATACTTTTATTTACTGTTTTCATACACTTTCTGCACACGGTCCAACTTCTGCACACCTCCATCTTTTGCACTCAATGCACTGTATAGGTAGAGTTAATCAACTTTATTGGATTATCTCCCAGACTCACCATCACCTTTATTGTCTTTACCGACCCTTCCCCCTGTGATGTCCTTCCTATAAAAGAAGACACTTGTTCCACCATAAAGAGTTCTGATTTTATACCTGAAGACTGGTGTTGTCTGGTTCTTTGGGTACAAGGATGCACTAATCTCTAGTTCTGCCTGGGGATATTGCCTGGGATATGCTGGGGCTTGTCATCAGGAAGGAGAAGTCACTTTTGGCGGAGTCAGTCCGTCACACAAAGGCATATTGATGTTCCTGCAGGCATCCTTTATTGCCTAATTGTCATTTATAAATTATATTGAGTTTCAAAACTAGGACAATATGGCGGAGTTTGAATTTTAAACATTCAATTGTGCAGAGACAAACAATATAGATTGCACTTTTAACAATTGCTGGGTATTTGGGAAATAAGTTTTTTTTTTGGGTTGCCCAAGGGTAACCTATAAGTACGTGGTTTAAGTTTCCACCCTCCATATACCAGTCTCCAATTGTTTCTTTGTTCTTGATTTTTTTGGGTTAAAACCCCTTGCATTGTGAGACTAGCCCATCAGGCTTTTTGATAACAATATGGCAGGATTCTTATCCGGTAAATTAAATCCAGACCTTTTCCTTACTCAAGCCCAACACGTGTTCTCAGCCAGTGACCTTCCTCTAAATCAAATTGACATACAATCGGCTTTCAGGAGTCTACAAAAAACGTATAAAAAAATAGATCCACTTCTGGTGGGAGATAGCTAGTCTAGAAACTTATCTGCAGCAAAAGATAGTATATAGGGGATTGAGAGTAAATCTCTTACCCAACTCCCACCTGGAAGACGTTGAGTTTATACAAGGTTGGCAGCAGCTCCTAACTGAAAACTCGTTACGGATGTTAGACTACCTCCTCATGTATGAGAGGAAAGCCTTTGTCAATTTAACTGCACAGTTGTAGGGTCAAATAAAGGAGATCCAGGTGTTTAAAAACAATTCAGAATTTTCAGTCCTTGAAGAGAGTCTACAAAAACATATAGAGAGTTTTCAATCTGATATCAAGGAGAGAATACATAACAAATACATCAGGGACAAGAGGGATTTTGATACCGGTCAAATCTTTATCAAGAGACCACAATCAAAATTCCCAAATCAATATACGGATATATCCGAATCTGAGATCTCCGAATCTGACGATACGTCCAATAAATCAGCCAGACCCCCAAATCAGGAAAACAAAACAAGGTACAAGAATAAGCGGATGAATTATAACAAACGACCCTATCCCAGGAACACCTTAGGATGTCCACAAACACCTGGATCAGTGCCAACAGGAACTTATCCATCGAAACAACCCCCAAACGTGGGAACGTATCCTCAACCAACATGTCAACCAGAGATGGGACAGAGAAACCTGATAGGACAAAATTTAGGTGGACCATCTTCTTCCATGTCTGCCTATTCTTCCTCAGCTCATCTTGTGCCCCTAGCCCAACAACCTGTATTTACCACAGCTGCTCCCATTATGACTACTGGACAAATGAGCGCCCCTATACCATCTACTCCTTTTTTAAGAGGAGGAGTCCAGCTTCAGGATCGGGAAAAATGGGCATATCCTTCCCAGCCGAGGCACTAAAGGACGAGATGCAGATAGTTAATCTGTCCTCCCATGTGCTTACTCCCACACAAATTGACATTCTCAAGAAGGGATTATCCTACGTCCCTACTCCTCTCTATGATTCCTTTACTTGGATAAAGGACATTAATTTGTTTGCTAGAAAACTAGCATTACACAAAATGCATAAGAATAGGGAAGGTAATCTTACCCTGCTAAATGAAAGGGAGGAGAGAGCTATTTTGGATTTGGTTGACCTGTTGGAAGAAAATGATACGGGGATAAGGAGAATAGAACCACCTTTTTCTGATCTTAAACCTAAATCTAAGACTACACCACCATTTAGTCAATACAATTGTATACAAACATTTGTTGAAATGGTTACTGGCGAGCTTACTGCTATTCAAAATCATAGAGAACAGGGAAATTTCTCCTCTATCGAATTCAGGGCACTTAAAGGGGTACTCCGCCCCTAGACATCTTATTCCCTATCCAAAGGATAGGGGATAAGATGTCAGATTGCTGCGGTCCCGCTGCTGGGGAGCCCCGGGAATTGCCGCTGTGGCACCGTGCTATCATTACTGCACAGAGTGAGTTTGCTCTGCACGTAATGACGGGCAATACAGGGGCCGGAGCATCGTTACGTCATGGCTCCGCCCCCCGTGATGTCACGGTCCGCCCCCCTCAATACAAGTCTATGGGAGGGGGCGTGGCAGTCGTCACGGCCCCTGCCATAGACTTGCATTAAGGGGATGGGCCGTGATGTCACGTTGGGCGGGGCCATAAAGTAATGCTGCTCCATCCCCTGTATCGCCCATCATTACGCACAGAGCGAACTCGCTCTGTGCAGTAATGATAGCCACAGCGGTGATCCCGGGGCTCCCCAGCAGCGGGACCACGGCAATAAGATGTCTAGGGGAGGAGTACCTCTTTAAGGAGTTAGAGGGGAACAAAGAGATCATTGTGAAACCCTCCGACAAAGGAGGAAACGTTGTCGTGATGAACAAGGGGGACTATAAGGATATGGTATTAAGATATATTAACCCCTTAAGGACCAAGGACGTATGAGTACGTCCTTGGTCCCCCTCCTGTGATATAACGCGGGGTCCCACGGTGACCCCACATCATATCACGGCGGGCCCGGCATCATAGTGAAGCCGGGACCCGCCTCAAAGCTGAGCCACACGGCTAAAAGTGAAAGTAGAAAGTGCCGGTTAGCTCAAGGAGCTGTTTGGGATCGCCGCGGTGAAATCGCGGCATCCCGAACAGCTGTACTACAGGAAGAAGGTCTCTTACCTTCCTTCCTGCAGTCCGATCGCCGATTGAATGCTTCAAGCCTGAGATCCAGGCTTGAGCAATCAATCGCCGAAAACCCTGATCAATGCATCCCTATGGAAATGCATTGAACACAGTTAAAGATCAGTAAATGCATTGTTATAGCCCCCTATGGGAGCTATAATATTGCAAAAGAAAAGTGTAAAAAAAATCATTAACTCTTTGAATTATCCCTTCTCCTAATAAAAGTTTGAATCACCCGGCATTTCCAATAATAAAAAAAACAGTGTAAATGTCCGGTTTAAAAAAATATACAGCTAATTAAACCACACGGAAATGTCCGATTTAAAAAAATATACAGCTAATTAAACCACACGGTCAATGGCGTACGCGCAAAAAAATTCCAAAGTCCAAAATAGCGTATTTTTGGGCACTTTTTATATCATGAAAAGATGAATAAAAAGCGATCAAAAAGTCAGATCAATGCAAAAATGGTACCGACAAAAACTTCAGATCACGGCACAAAAAATTAACCCTGATGGCGCCCTGAACACGGAAAAATAAAAAAGTTATAGGGGTCAGAAGATGACAATTTTAAACATATACATTTTCCTTCATGTAGTTATGATTTTTTTCTGAAGCAATACAAAATCAAACCTATAAAAGTAGGGTATCATTTTAACCGTATGGACCTAGAAAATAAAAATAAGGGGTAATGTTTACCGAAAGATGTACTACGTAGAAACAGAAGCCCCCAAAATGTACAAAATGGCTGTATTTTTTCAATTTTGTCGCACAATTATTTTTTTCCCATTTCGCCGTACATTTTTGGGTAAAATCACTGATATCATTACAAAGTAGAATTAGTGGCGCAAAAAAATAAGCCATAATACAGATTTTTAGGTGCAACATTTTAAGAGTTATGATTTTTTAAAGGTAAGGGGGAAAAAAAGGAAAGAGCAAAAACCGAAAAACGCCAGGTCCTTAAGGGGTTAATGGGGGCGTGGCCTGGCTGCCGAGGCTGATGGTCGCAGGTTAGGAGAGCTCTCCACGCCAGCCTGCTATAGTGACGAATAAACAGCATTCTGCCTACCCAAACTACTGCCTATAGACCCCTGAACTATTGCTCACTATGCCGGCGAGAAGGAGAAAAGCCCTGCGGCCCGGGCTGCTGAAGAAATTCAGTTTTACTCCCCGTTCCTCCCCTGCACAAAATGGCGCCAGCAGCAAGTCTCCAGTGCAGCCCAGGGAAGCGAGACTCACTGACCATGCGCAACTGGAGGCTTCCCCGCTTACCTCACACAGATGCGCCTCTTCTGACCCGGAGCTGCACCTCACCCAGACGGCGAGATCGCCCGGTGCTCAACCCGGGGATCTACGACTATAGCACAGCGATGAGGAGGTGCCGGAGGTTCAGCTTAGCAGCCAAGATGGCGGATTGCCACTGGACACAAGCCATAACAAGCAAGTGAGTCACACTAGCTTCAGCTCTTCTCCCCTGCCAAAGAGAGGGGCTTCAGCCTCTCCAGACCCCGGGGCTAAGTTTGGAGGGACTCCCACTACACTCTCCTCTTCTAAAGGGGACCTGCTTGCTGCCCTTCCTGTCACTGGGCAGCAGCTAACAGACTCCACTATGAAGGATACGTTGCTCTTGTTGCGATCCTTCTTCTTACAGAACATGCAAAATGTGGTCAGACCATTACAGGCTACAGTAGATGTCTTTGGTGATAGAATGGACCACCTAGAAGTAAAATTTGGAGAGTTTGCAGAATCTCACAACTCACTGATTGACAATTCTATGGAGGATGATGTCCTTACCTTAAAAGCTAAAGTTGCGGATTTAGAAGATAGGAGCCGCCGCAATAATATTAAATTACGCGGTGTCCCGGAAACAGTGGCTACCGCAGACATCCCAGAATATGTAAGATATTTAATAAAAGCAGCTCTCCCCACATGCACACCCCGAGATCTGGAAGTAGATAGGGCGCACCGGATTCAGCGCCCAAAGCACTTAGAGGACTCAGTGCCCCGAGATGTTTTAGCCCGAGTCCCTTTTTATGGAATTAAGGAACAATTGATGGAATATACCAGGCGCAATGGGGGGCTCCCTGCTCCATTTCATCATATCGCAGTATACGCAGACCTATCAGCTGCCACCCTCCAAGTGCGTAGAACCCTGACACCAATTACCGCTGCACTACACTCGGCCAAAATCCCATATAGGTGGGGCTTTCCCATGCGTTTACTGGTTCGAAATCAAGACTCCATGCATGTGATCTGGTCAGTTGAAGAAGGGATGACCACACTTAAGTCCTGGAGAATACCACCTCCACAGTGTTCCCGTCAAACCCATCTGGATAAAGACTGGTCCGTAGCTTGAAGAGAATGAAGGCAGTGACACTTTTTCAATTTGTTTTGAAGGCCTGGGACTGTGGCACTTCGTCCTCGGCTTCAGAGTGGACTCTTCAGAGTGGACCCCCACGCCTGGTAGGGTGTCTCTACACCCTATAGGTTTTACCTTTATTTAATACTTCATCTCAGTTTTTTGTTTATGTTGTTTACTTCTTCCTAAGTGGTAATATTCCTGACAGATATCTATGATGCAAGGTACACCAGATCTAGATGGGCGCACGCTGGCTGGGGGGGTGCATCCCATCTTCCTAAAATTGGATTATAGCTACTGTAATTGGCATTTGATATTACTGTTTAATATGTTCATCAAAGTAGTTTGCATAAATGTGAATGGGCTTAACACTGCACATAAACGCTCATATTTATGGAAAGAGGCTCAGTCGCTGGGATGCAATGTGCTATGTGTCCAGGAGACTCACCTCTTAGCTAAAGATGCATATGGTATAAATCACCCTGCTTACCAAAATATTTTCCAGTCTCATTATAGCACAAAGTCCAGAGGGGTCCTCATCGCAGTGAAAAATACAGTCTCATTTACTTTACATTATGTCACGGTGGACAAACAAGGTTGGTACATAATTTTACGCTGCACCATCAACGCCTTACGTATGACTCTTCTATCTGTTTACGCTCCTTATAGGGGTCAAATCAGATTTCTAAAACGTTTGCTTAGGGATGCTCGTAAGACTCCTTGGGGCTCTTTTGCTATCTGTGGTGACCTTAATTCTATCTCAGACCCTTCTCTTGACTCTAACTCTTCTTCTCGCCTACCCTCCTCTTCACTCTCCACGTTTTTCTGGGAAGAAGACATCTATGATGTCTGGAGGCTTCAGCACACCACGGAGAGGGAATACTCTTTCCTATCTGGAGCACACAACACTTACTCACGCATAGACATGATATTGACAGATAGAACATTGTTGCCCCGACTACTCAGATCTACCATCGAACCTATCAAATGGTCGGATGATGCGGCAGTTATGCTGCAACTAAATGACAGCAACTCTTCTCCACTAACTTATAACTGGCGTAGCAATCCTTTCCTATGGTCTAACCCTAGCTATGCTAAAAAACTTTCCTCCGACCTCACTAACTATTTTTTGCTTAATAAAGACTCAGAACATGACCCTTTTATCATCTGGAATTGCCACAAAGCAGTGATGAGAGGGAACTGTATCAAGTACGGCTCAATTCTGAAAAAACAACGTACTCAGCAACTCGAGGACACTCTACAGCGTCTTCGTTCTGCTGAACTGCTTAATCAAACCTCACCATCTCCTATTCACGCGGCTGAAGTCACTGCCGTGAGGCGTGATCTTCGTTGCCAGCTGCTGTCCACCTATGAGAAATCATACCGTAAACTACAAGCGAAATATTATTCGCAGAATAATAAAGCGGGCAAACTTCTTGCTCATCGTTTGAAAAAACACCAGCTCAAGTCCCGAATTCTGTGCTTGATGCACCCCATTACAAAAAAAAAATATTGAGTACTCCTGCAGACATAGCTAATGTGTTCAAAACATTTTATGCTCAACTGTATAATTTACATGATACTATATCAACCCCACCAAACTTGAACATGATAACTAGTGTTGAGCGGCATAGGCCATATTCGAATTCGCGAATATTCGCGAATATATGGACGAATATTCGTCATATATTCGCGAATATTCGCATATTCTCGTTTTATTTTCGCATATGCGAATATTCACGTATGCGAAAATTAGCATATGTGAATATTAGCAAACACTAAATTAGCACACGCGAAAATTCGCATATGCTACTTTTCGCATATGCGAATTTTCGTACGCCAGTCTCACACAGTAGTATTAGAGCCTTCTTTACACCACACAAGCTGGAAGCAGAGAGGGGTGAACACTGTGATGTGTACTGTGAAGAAAAAAAAAACAAAAAAACGAATATTCGTAATTACGAATATATAGCGCTATATTCGCGAAATTCACGAATTCGCGAATATGCGATATTCGCGAATAATATTCGAATTGCGAATATTCGCGAGCAACACTAATGATAACTCAGGAATACTTACAAAGACTTCAGCTCCCAACTCTGACTCAGCCACAACTAGACTAATTTAATGAAGCTGTTACGGTAGCAGATATACTGCACACTATCAAACTCCTCCCACCAGACAAAGCACCAGGGCCTGATGGGTTTGTCAACTCCTACTTTAAGAAATGTAAAGACATTCTAGCTCCTCATCTTAGGGATTTCTGCCCGGCGGCTATTGTACAGGGCTCCTTCCCTCCTGAAAACCTTCAGGCCACCATAGTGACCCTACCCAAACCAGGAAAATCAACTGACCTCCCACAAAACTACCGACCCATTTCATTATTAAACCAAGATGTGAAACATTTCGCGAAAATCATTGCTACCCGCCTGTCTAAGGTGCTTCCATCCTTGGTCAACCCTGACCAAGCAGGCTTCGTAGCCGGACGTCAAGCGTCAGATAACACCAGGCGTTTATTGAATTTATTAATTCATCTTGAACACAATAAGCTCCCTGCATTGTTGCTGGCACTCGACGCCGAGAAGGCGTTTGACCGCCTTCGGTGGTCTTACACTTTCGCAGTCCTTGACGAGATGGGATTTGCCGTCACTATAGTTACGGCTATTACCGCCTTATATTCTCACCCCTCCGCACGGGTACTAGCCAATGGGTCTTTGTCAGATTCATTTCAAATCACCAACGGGTCCCCACAGGAATGTCCCTTATCCCCCCTCTTGTATATTCTTTCGATGGAGCCATTAGCACAGGCAATATGGCTGCAATCTAACATCACAGGAATAACTAAAGGAAGCACAGCACATGTAATCTCTCTCTATGCGGATGATGTAATATTGTCTATCTCCAACCCTGTTACATCATTAGCAACCACAATGGATGAAATCCACAAATTTGGAGCTCTATCTTACTACCATTTAAATGAAGCCAAAACGCAAGCCCTCCCGATCAACCTCTCATCTCAAGCAATAGCACTACTTAAACAAACCTATCCCTTTGACTGGAAAACAGATCATTTGCAATATCTTGGTATCTTGTTATCTTATCCCCATAAACAACTTTATGTGGCAAATTATGAATCTCTGCTCACAAACATAACTGCAGACATGGATAAGCTAAAACAAACGGACACTTCATGGGTGGGAAGGGTAACATCCTTTAAAATGTTTCTTCTCCCCAAGTTTCTTTATTTCTTCTGTACCCTCCCAATTCATCTTCCCTCTACCTTTTTCACTAAAACTCACTCTCTACTTTCTTCTTACATCTGGGCGGGCGGTCGGGCGGGGGGGTGTTGGGGGGCTCCTCCGGCCTTACTTGTCTGGACATAGAAAATTTTTCAATTACACCGTACTCGACCAAAGACCTCTTATACCTACCTTACTGGAATATACCAGTCCCATCACTTACTAACCCCCTAGTTCAGGCATTATATAACACCTGGGAAATTTATGTTACCCAGACTTCTCCTATGGGGAAAGCCACACCTGCAGACCTCCCGCTGTCACTACTACAAGCCTCGATATCCAATTTAGATCTAAGCCAATGGTTGACACGTGGGTTGGGGATGATTGGAGACCTACTCACAGAAGGTTCCCTCACTGCTTTTCACGCATTGTCTAATACCTACCATTTGTCTCCTAGAGACTTCTATAAATATTTACAGATCCGACACTTTCTCCACAACTTAAAAAGGAGGGAAATACCTACGAATTATCTAGCATTACGCTTACAGGCTTCTCCAACTAAGGGACTAAGACCAATATATGATAGCTTGCTGAGATCCAACACCTTCTCTAAATCATATCCCCTTAGACATTGGGAGACAGAGCTGGATTTAGAATTCTCGACAGAGGACTGGAAGCTAGCATTCAAAACGATCCACACATCATTTCAATGCGCTACACATGTAAAATCAACTTTTAAAACTATTTTACGATGGTATTATACGCCAGACAAACTAGCTATTATATATCCGGGTACATCTCACTTGTGCTGGCGGGGCTGTGGATCTTGGGGGTCCGTCCACCACATTTTATGGAAATGCCCGGTAGTTGGCCCTTTTTGGACATCCTGTAGAGGCTTATTAAGAGTGGATTAGTCCTCCCTGGACAGCCCATACAGTTTTATTGTTTCTCCGGTTACAAGATTTACCCCGACACCTTAGGGATATTTACTGTATTATATGCATTCTGGCAAAAATAGCTTTAGTCAGAAATTGGAAAAGTATGGTTATCCCTTCCTTAGAACAACTCATATGTGAAATTAACACCACCTATTCCTTTGAGAAAATGATAGCCTTGGGAGCCGGCCGACACACAGCTTTTGAAAAGAGGTGGCATTGCTGGAGGGCATCGACATACTGTAGAGACATATAGGAGAATGCTTTAGTACTTGCTCCTTTGAGTTGAAATGGCTAAGATACATAATTCAATTTCTTTACGACCCCACTACTACCATTGACATACAAAAATAGCATAATATATGATCTTAGACCGAATGATTGAGTAAACGTGGACCTTGCACAGTATAAATCAGAAGTTAAGTCACTAGAAACAAGAGATCTAGTTATAACATACTTACCACTGGAAACTGTGTTGTTATTTTTCACCCTGTTAATTGTGTTTTCAGGATGCCTTCATAATCCGGGGCTTTCGTATAACGCTAACCCCTTGACATATTGTATTGATCCTATCATTGTAACATGGTATCCTTGTTTCAAACTGTTGAAAAATGTTATAAAAAATATTTTTGAAAAAAAAAAAAGTTCCGAGTCATGTACAATCCAAAACCAGTGCTTGCGACAATGTATGCATTGCCAAAAGTCTACAAACAGAGCACTCCTATTCCTGGACGTCCAATCATCTCAGGAAATGAGAATTTAACTGAGGTAATTAGTCTTTATGTAGATCAAATCTTCGCTCCTTTTGTGTCGGCTCTACCTTCCTATATCAAGGACACAGGGGATGCTGTCACTCGGCTACAGGAGATTTAATTTTCGCTCAACACCCTTATAGCCAGCCTCAATGTAGAGGCATTGTACACAAATATAAAACACGATTTAGGGTTAAAGGCACACAATGCATTTGTTCTATCTTTACTTCACTTTCTTCTTACTCATAATTATTTTTTTTCGATGGACACTTTTGTGGGCACGGCTTGTGCACCTAATTTTGCTAATCTTTTTCTTGGGTGGTGGGAGGATACTACTGTTTTTTTCTGACACCCTTCAAAATTACACTAGTCACATTTTATTTTGGGGTAGATTTATAGATGATGTTCTTTTATTTTGGGATGACACTATCACTCTATTTCTTGAGTTTGTCACAGCACTTAATCACAACCACATTGGTATGCACTTTACTCACGAAATTCATACTCACACTCTTAATTTTTTGGATTTACAAATCTCTCTGGAGCCGAGTGGCAGCATCCAAACAAGAATATACAGGAAACCCACTTCCACCAATAGCTTCCTCCAGTGGAAAAGCCACCATCCGATTGCCCTAAAGAAAGGTATTCCAGTAGGGCAATACTTGAGACCGAAGCGCAATTGCTCATCAAATGAAGCTTTTTTGGAGGAAAGCAAACTCCTAAACCAACGGTTCCTCGCAAGAGGTTATCCAAAGATGGTTTTGCATAGAACCTTTGCTAGAGCAAGAGACACACCAAGGAGCAAGCTCTTAACCAAAAACAAAAAAATCCCTTTATATTCTTCCAAAAAAGTCGTAAGATGCATTGGCACTTTCGAAAAGAACAAGCGCCAGGTAATGGAAGTATTGCGCAAGTACTGGCCTATTCTCTTGACAGATATTGACCTTAAAGAGGTACTTACCTCGTACCCATCCGTGACATACAGACGCGGAAAAAACATCAGAGAATACCTAGTCAAGAGTTTCTATTCAGAACCTATAAGAAGTACATGGCTTAAATGAAATGTCATTGGATCTTTCCCTTGTGGAAATTGTTCTTTTTGTCATCTAGTCCCGAGAACAAAGGAGTTCATCAATCCAGTTGATGAACATAAATATGTGATCAGGGAGTTCATTAACTGTCAAACCACTGGCATCATCTACATAGCTCAGTGTGGATGTCCTAGGATCTATGTTGGGAAAACTACCCAACAGTTCAGAAGAAGGATTTCCCAACACATTAGCACTATCCGGACACGAGCAGATACACCATTGGCGAGACATTTTTTGTCCCAACATGGAGGAGATTGGACCACGCTCAAATTCTAAGGCTTAGCCAAGGTCCAACTAGGTCTGAAACATGGTAACCTGGATGAAAAACTACTTTGTGAGGAAAGGGGATCCACAGACTCAAGTCTATGTCTCCCTTAGGACTGAATGAAGGATTTACATTCAGTCCTTTCATTTAGTCCTAATCACTAGTGTTGAGCGGCATAGGCCATATTCGAATTCGCAAATATTCGCGAATATATGGACGAATATTCGTCATATTCGCGAATATTCGCATATTCGTAATATTCTCGTTGTATTTTCGCATATGTGAATATTCGCGTGTGCGAAAATTAACATATGCGAACATTCGCATATGCGAAAAGTAGCATATGCAAATTTTCGCATATGCGAAAATTCGCACGCCGTTCTCTCACACAGTAGTATTAGAGCCTTCTTTACACCACACAAGCTGGAAGCAGAGAGGGATGATCACTGTGATGTGTACTGTGAAAAAAAAAAAAAAAACAATATTCGTAATTACGAATATATAGCGCTATATTCGCGAAATTCGCGAATTCGCGAATATGCGATATTCGCGAATAATATTCGAATTGCGAATATTCGCGAGCAACACTACTAATCACCCTCCCTCTCCTTCCATAGGATTTAATGAAAGTTAGTTCCTTCACAAGATCTAGTCCCCTCATGTACTAAATGAGGAATTGTCCTCAATAATTCAAAAATAAAAGAACCTGCCATTAATTGTGTTCAAATATTAGTGTTCAAAAAGTCACTATATAAGGAATAGATTCTGCACTCTAGCCTATACATTAGGCCAAAATCAAATCCTTTTGAAACAGGATCAGGGATGGACCAAATTTCCTCTTTAAAATTTGACTAAGTGTTGATCAGTATAAACCCTGATCAAAAATTCCTTCTGAAAAAAATGCAAAAAGTAGACTACATGTCCAATATAACACCTTCAGAATAACAATTTCCAAAATATCTTTGGATAAATTAAACAACTTAATTTCTCATTGTCTCCCCTTCCCAGTCCCTTCTCCCCCCCCCCACTTTCTTCTTCCCCCTATTTTAGTCCTCATCCCTTCCTTTACCCCCCTTCCCCCTTTTCCCTCATTGTCATATTCAATTTAATGTGTCCATTTCTAATGCTTATTACAATATATAGACATAAAAAAAACATATACGGTACATATTGCTTAAAAGATAGATGAAAGAATGTACTTCTCATAAATATTAAACCTTATCAGTTCTCTTACACATCCCATATTAATTTTATAATAATTTCACATATATACCAGAAAGAATGAGAACAGGAACCATTTGTTGTTATATGTTTCAGTTTATTGTCAAATATTATATTCAACTATTTAATGGGTACAAGAAACAGTTTGGTCGGCACTGCTACCTCAAAAACACCTGTGAATGGACTACTCCTAATGCTGGAAGGCAAAGAGTTAACTGGCAAGACAGTCCGTAGGTAACACTGAATCATTGCTTATCCACTGGGTTCCCAGTCCCTTAGAGCAAACTTTCAAACATAAATGGTAGAGAAGTAACAGGAACGTCACTCACCGGGATGCAGTAAAAACGTTTCCTTTATTTCAACAGTGCAGACATACGGGCACGAACATCGGGAGCCACAGCCAAACAGCCGTGAGCCGGGTAACAGCTGTGTCACGTGTCTTCACACGCTTCTTCAGACCCTACCTGTTCCGGCTACACGTCACCCTTAAAGCTACTCCTACCTGGTGACGTGTAGGGAACAGGTGTACAATTAGATACAAAAAGTGATACAAAATTTTAAAACAAAACAAAAAGGCATAAGGCTGAAACAATGCAACACTGGCAAAAATACACTGTAGTCCAGTCTTTCATTAAGACCGAGGTTCCCCGCTGCATCAAGTTTAATAATCCATTTAGCTTCTACCTGTAGCAAAGTTTTCTTTCTATCTTGATTTTCTTTGCAGCGGACAACCTCCAAGCCCTGAAAGACTAGAGTATCATGCAAACCGTTATGAATAGAATTCATATGTTCGATGAACCTAGGGACTCCTTTTCTGGATCTGATAGAGTATACATGTTCCCTAAAATGGGTATTTATAGATCGTTTCGTACTCCCTACATAGAATATCCCGCAGGCACAAATCATAACATATACTAGCCACTGGGTTCTGCAGGTAATAAGCATTTTAACAGGAATTTCTTCACCTCCTACAAAGACAGTTTTTCCTATCTTTAAATGTGTACACCAGATGAATGAGCCGCACCTGTGGTTACCCACAGGCCCGGCTCTGGTAAGCCAATCTTTATTTCTCGGTTTAGATGTGAAGTTGCTACTAGTAACAACATCCTTAAGATTTTTGCAACGTCTGAACGTAACCAGGGGTTACGAATTAACTATTTTACCTAGGTCGTTATCATTCATGATTAGAGGCCAGTTCTTATGTACAGTGGATCTGATGATTTTTTCAAGGGGGCTGAACTTAAAAGAAAAAGAAAAGCAAGGCTGTTCATTTTTTTTCTTTTTGCGTTTTTTGAAGAGAAGATTTCTTCTATCCTGAGCAAAAGCTCTCTCAAGGGCTTCATTCAGCAGTTTTTCAGGATACCCACAAGCCTCCAGTCTCCTCTTCAGCTCTCCAGCTTGTTCCAAGAATTTATCATTTGTATTATTAATTCTACGTAGGCGTAAAAATTGTCCATACGGTAGAGAAGTTTTAATGTAATCAGGATGATAGCTGGAGAACTGAAGAAGGGAGTTAGAAGCCGTGGGTTTTCTGAATCCAGAGGTGCAGATATTACCATCTTTTAATTCAACTAGGACGTCCAGAAATTCCATTTTGCTCTTGTCGGCCTTACTCGTGAATTTAAGGTTCATGTCATTACTTGTGTTCAAGTACTCCACGAACTTCCTGAAGTCCTCCAGTGTTCAATCCCAGGCTATGAAGACGTCGTTTACAAACCTGAGATAGCATCTGACGGACTTCAGGAAGGGATTTTGGTCAGAGAAAACATATTTGCTTTCGAACGCAGCAACGTATAGATTTGCAAAGGTACAGGCGACAGGGGTGCCCATGGCTACACCCCCGATCTGCCTGTACCACACATAATCAAATTGAAACGTATTGTTTTCCAGTACAAAGGAAAGGGATTCACATATGAAATAAATGGTATTTTCAGTTTTGTCTGTACGTGTCAGAATTTCGCGTATGCATTCAACACCTCTTTTTTGCGGTATGCTCGTATATAAACTCTCTATATCAAGAGAGGCCAATATGACATTTTCAGAACAAGGCAAGTCCTGAATGCACACGAGAAACTGGTTTGTGTCCTTAACCAGCGATGGCACTTCTTGCAGAAGGGGTAGCAGTAGCCACTCAAGATATTTTGAGATTGGCTCTGTGACCGACCCCTTCCCCGAGATGATAGGACGCCCTGGGGGGGGGGGGGGGGGGGTTGGTCTGCAAGGTCTTTTGCACCTTTGGCAAGAAGTACCATCGCGGGTAGGAGGGAAAAGATGGTATGAGTTTCTCTGCTTTTCCTTTGGAGAGTATTCCTCTTTCCACATTTTTCCTAAGCAGTGTACGTAAATTAGTCTGGATCTTGGGGATGGAATTTGTCTTATGTGTGGGGGTCGCCCAGCTGCCGTGCAGCTTCTTTTTGATAATAAATACTGGACATTACCACGACATTGCTCCCTTTGTCGGATTTTTTCATCACGACAGCGCTCATTTTTTTAAGGCGATCTAAAGCAGACCTTTCACCATAGCTGAGATTTTTTTTTATAGATCAATGATTTTACATCTTTGAGCATTCTATTGTGGAATATATCCAAGTTACTGCCTGGAGTTACTTGAGGACAAAACATAGATTTTAACTAGAGATGAGCGAACTTTTCAAAAATTCGATTCGGCCGATTCGGCGAATTTTCCCGAAAAAATCATTTTGATCCGAATTTATTCGCGGCGAATTGATGTGAAAAAAGGCTATTTCTAGCCTACATACAGCCTCTATAGGGGTATAGAACACTTTGCTGTGTCCTAAAACGCATATTGAGTGTGCTGGGGTAGTGAAATAATACTGTTATTCAGAATAGCATGCAGATTACCGGCATCGCTCTTAGAATCACTGCCGCACAGCAGCACGATGACAGAGCCTGGTGGTGGCATCAGTGTCAGGAGACCATATAGTGACTGAATGACATAGCGTGGACATGTTGGCAGCAAGAGGAGACCATTTAGTGGCTGAATGGCACAGCGTGGAGTTGGCTGATGCACTAGTACACTACACACCAGGGCTTCACAATCCCCCCCCAAAAAAACAACACAATATATGAAATTTTTGACAAAGATTTCTCATTGGTAGCACCTCTATCCAAAAATTAGAAATTTCCAGACCCAGGCCCCACCTCTGCGGCATCAGTAACCCTTATATTGCCAGTAGGACACAGCCTGGAGTTGGCTGATGCACCAGTACACACCAGGGCTTCACAATCCCCCCTCCAAAATCAACACAATGAGACATTTTTGTCAAAGATTTCTAATTACTGATGCCAGGCCCCACCCCTGTGGCATCAGTAACCCATATATTGGCTGCATGACACAGCCTGGAGTTGGTTGATGCAAGAGTACACACCAGGGCTTCACAATCCTCCCCAAAAACCAACACAATATATGAAATTTTTGTCAAAAATTTCTCATTGGTTGCACCCGCTATCCAAAAATGTGAAATTTCCAGAACCAGGCCCCACCCCTGCAGCATCAGTAACCCATATATTGCCTGCATGACACAGCCTGGAGTTGGTTGATGCAAGAGTACACACCAGGGCTTCACAATCCTCCCCCCCAAAAACCAACACAATTTATGACATTTTTGTCAAAGATTTCTCATTGGTAGCACCCGCTATCCAAAAATGTGAAATTTCAAGACCCAGACCCCACCTCTGCGGCATCAGGAACCCATATATTGCCTGTAGGACACAGCCTGGCGTTGGCTGATGCACCAGTACACACCAGGGCTTCAAAATCCCCCCTCCAAAATCAACACAATGAGAAATTTTTGTCAAAGATTTCTCATTGGTAGCACCCACTATCCAAAAATTTGAAATTTCCAGAACCAGGACCCACCCCTGTGGCATCAGTAACCCATATATTGCCTGCACAGCCTGGAGTTGGCTGATGCAAGAGTACACACCAGGGCTTCACAATCCCCCCCCCCAAAAAAACAAACACAATATATGACATTTTTGTCAAAGATTTCTCATTGGTAGCACCTGCTATCCAAAAATTAGAAATTTCCAGAACCAGGCCCCACCCCTGCGGCATCAGTAACCCATATATTGCCTGCATGACACAGCCTGGAGTTGGCTGATGCAAGAGTACACACCAGGGCTTCACAATCCCCCCCCCCCCCCCCCCAAAAAAAAAGCAACACAATATATGAAATTTTTTTCAAAGATTTCTCATTGGTAGCACCCGCTATCCAAAAATGTGAAATTTCAAGACCCAGGCCCCACCTCTGCGGCATCAGGAACCCATATATTGCCTGTAGGACACAGCCTGAAGTTGGCTGATGCACCAATACACAACCGGAAATACCTTTGTGTAAGAACAAGCGCATATCCAACAATTCACAAGACTCTATAATGCAGGACGGTGGACCACCCAAAGACATTCTTCTCAAAAATAATAAACCACACAATGTTTGAAATATTTTTTACAAAAACAAATTCAATATGTTTGTAAGCGCATCTGTCTCCAAAAGATCAGATCACCGAAGGACTTTTTTCGCCCAAAATGATGAAGCAGAGTTAATCCCTGTCCGTATTTTTTTTATTTATTTTTTATTTTCATTAAAAAATCACACGCAACAAGCGTTCCGTTGTGTAACGATTAGCATTCTGGAAAATTCAATTTTATTACTGATAAAATTATCAGTAAATAAAAAAAAAAACACTACCCAAGAGTGTTTAATTACCCCATACATTGCACCAGGAGCAGTCAAGAGTAGGCCTCAGCAGTACCCAAGAGGCTTTAATAACCCCTACCTTTGCACAATGAATTGCTAGATCGAGCAATAACAGGTGTGTTATGGCCTCAGATGTCCTGGGCCGCACTAGCGCTCCACTGAACGGATTAGCGTGTCTCTATCTCTCATGGACCAGTGCTGGTAACCTGCTAACTCCCGGAAAGGTAAGCTGCCGCGAAGCAGGTAGTCTCCCCCGGGCACGTTTGGCTCCAGAATTTCCACTACTGCCACACCACGCTGACTGCCAACCGTGCTACCGCCTTGCTGACTCAAGGGCAACCTGCAACTCTCTTCTCCTGATGATGAACCCCCTTCTCCTGAGATCGAGCAATAACAGGTGTGTTATGTCCTCAGATGTCCAGGGCCGCAGGCGCGCTCCATTGAACGGATTAGGGTGTGTCCATCTTTTTTGTAGCACTCGCAATCCAAAAATTTTAAATTCCCAGACCCAGGCGCCACCTCTGCGGCATCAGGAACCCATTTATTGCCTGAAGGACAAAGCCTGGAGTTGGCTGATGCACCAGTACACACAGGGCTTCCCAATCCGCCCCAAAATCAACAAAATTGTATAATTTTTTATTTTATTTACAACTTTGTGTAAGCACAAGCGCATATCCAACATTTCAGAAGACTCTATAAGGCAGGACGGTGGACCACACAAAGACTTTCTTCTCAAAAATAATGAACCACACAATTGTTGAATTAAAAAAAAAATAATTAATTCCTAGACCCAGGCCCCACCTCTGCTGCATCAGTAACCCATAGATTGCCTTAAAGACACAGCCTGGAGTTGGCTGATGCACGAGTACACACCCGGGCTTCACAATCCACCCCAAAAAAACACATTTTTTTTTAATTGTCTGACAAAATACCTTTTTGTTAAAACAAGCGCATATACAGCAGTTCAGAAGACTCTATAATGCAGGACGGTGGACCACCCAAAGACATTCTTCTATAATATAATAAAACACACAATATGTTCAAATTTTTTTAAATAATTGAAATTCCAAAACCAAGGCCCCACCTCTGCTGCATCAGTAACCCATATTTTGCCTAATGGACACAGACTGGAGTTGACTGATGCACGAGTACACACTACACAACCGTCACCCGGGCTTCACAATCCACCCGAAAAAAACGCAACAATTTATCGAAATTGTCGGACAAAATACCTTCTGTTAAAAAACCAAGTGCATATACAGCAGTTCAGAAGACTCTATAATGCAGGATGGTGGACCACCCAAAGACATTCTTCTCAAAAGTAATAAACCACACAATGTTTGAAATTTGGCTAAAAAAATTATCACATGTGTGTAAGTGCAACTGTCTCCAAAAAATCAGATGGCAAAAGGATTCTATTTGCCAAAAATGATTAAGCAGAGTTAAGCCCTCTCCATCTATTTATTTATTTTTTCATTAAAAAATCACACGCAACAAGTGTTCCGTTGTGTAACGGTCTGCATTCTGCAAAATTCAATTTTATTACTGACAAAATTACCAGTAAATTTAACAATAACACTACCCAAGAGTGTTTAATTACCCCATACATTGCACCAGGAGCAGTAAGGAGTAGGCCTCAGCAGTACCCAAGAGGCTTTAATAACCCCTTACCTTGCCCGATCAATTGCGAGATCGAGCAATAACAGGTGTGTTATGGCCTCAGATGTCCTAGGCCGCACTAGCGCTCCACTGAACGGATTAGTGTATCTCTTTCTTTCAAGGACAGGTGCGTGTTGCACGCTGAAACCAGTTCGTGATAGGGATGTGTGATTGCAATTATTTAATCTTAAAACGACGAATTACCAGTAAGTAAGGGTCATAAGCTGGCGTTTATTAAGTCCCTGCCCTTTGTATACACCGCCCGTTGCTATAAGCGACTGGATTAGTTAGTGAGCTGGTTAGTGAGGTCCTCGGATCGGCCCAGGCGGGTTAGGAGAAGGCCCTGGCAGAGCGCCGAGAATGTAACGATCATTGTTGAAATTTGCATTAAGCATGTATTTAGCTACTGCTAAACATCCAAATTTAAGGCCCAAGGCCAGAGGCACCAGGGAGGCAAGTAGTTCCTGAAAGACACAGAATGAGTCTGGAGCAGTCATTTGCAGTACCCAAGAGGGTTTCATAACCTCTTACATTTAAAGATCAATGTTGACATTTGCATTAAGCATGTATTTAGCTACTGCTAAACTTAAAAAAATTATAGGCCCAAAGCCAAAATCTTCAGTTTTCCCCATATTAGGAGCATAGTTGTCCCCAGATTAGGCAGCATAGATGTCCCCCAGATTAGGACCATAGTTGTCCCCCAGATTAGGCAGCATAGATGTCACCCAGATTAGGCAGCATAGATGTCCCCCAGAGTAGGTAGCATAGATGTCCCCCAGATTAGGAGCATACTTGTCCACCAGATTAAGCAGCATAGATGTCACCCAGATTAGGAGCATAGTTGTCCCCCAGAGTAGGGAGCATATATGTCACCCAGATTAGGCAGCATAGATGTCCCCCAGATTAGGCAGCATAGTTGTCCCCCAATCAGCGCGGGCCGGTCAGAGCCAATCAAAGGGCCGTATGTGTCAAGCGGGCCATACAATCCCCAGGTCTGCCCCAGAGGGTTTCATAACCAACCACAATAGAGAAAATTTTGTTGTAGGAGCATGGTCAATCTACTAAGACCCATCTGTCATTGGTGGCTGGAAATCCTGGCTGATCTATCCCTGATTCATCTTGAAAAATGTCAGTCTCTCCATATTTTTAGTGGACAGATGAGTTCGCCTTGGGGTGACTATGGCCCCGGCCGCACTAAACACACGCTCTGATGGCACACTACTGGCTGGGGAGGGCAGCTTTTCCAGGGCAAACTCCGCTAGTTGCGGCCATAAATCGAGTTTGGCTGCCCAGAAGTCCAGCAGATCTTCAACGGTTGTTGGCAGGGTCATGTCGAGGTAAGCCATCACCTGCTGGTTCGGATCCTTATCCATGTCCACCTGCTTCTGATGAGTAGCTTCCCTATGCTGCTGAAGGAAGCTACTCATCAGCGACTGTAGACTCAGGCTGCTGCTGATTGAGCCGGTACTGCTCCTGCCACCCTCCCCTCCCCAGAAGCCGAGGCAGTGGAAGGTGAGCGCAGAGGGCCCCCTGAGTAGGACCTGCGAGTGGATGGACCATGTGGCCGATAGGCATCGGCCAACCGACTACGTAGAAGCTCCCTGAAGTAGGTCAGTTTGTCCTCCCTCTCAGTGGGTGTAAAAAAGGCCCCCATTCTGGGCCGGTAGCGAGGGTCTAATAAGGTGGAGATCCAGAAGTCATCGCGTTGACGAATTTTGACAATTCGGGGGTCACTACGCAAGCAACTCAGCATGCATCATGCATGTGACAGTGACTCACTGGGACTACCTGCCTCCATCTCCACTGCATACGGCCACGGTGTGTCTGGGTCCTCTGTCTCGCCTCCCTCGTAATAACCCTCCAGCTCCTCTGGCTGCTCCTGCTCCTCCTCTCCTGTCCAATGACCAGAAACACCGGCCATCTCATCCACAGTAAACTGTGCTCCGCTCTGTCCTTCATCATCTTCCACCAGTTCATCCCCCACAGGACTCATGTAGCCTTCTGATGTAGGCGCAACATCTCCATTGCCATGACCAGCCATGTTTTCAATAATTTTTTGGAGTAAATGTAGGAGTGGAATTACGTCGTTCATGGTGTAATTCGAGCGACTAACAAAAAATGTGGCTTCCTCAAGGGCCTCAGCAAACAGCAGGTGTCATGTATGAGCTGCCACTCGTTCACATTGAAGTTACACAGGGGAGTACTCCTATGTGCTTGTATCATCAAAAAATATGTGATGGCTTTTCTTTGTTCATGTAGTCTGTCCAACATATGGAGGGTGGAATTCCAACATGTGGGAACGTCACAAATGAGACTATGTTGTGGGAAACCGTTCTGACACTGCAGCTCAGGCAAAGTGTGCTTGGCAGTGTACGAGTGGCTGAAGTGCATGCACAGTTTCCTTGCCATTGTCAGGGCGTCTTGCAAATGGGGTGAAGACTTGATGAACTTCTTGACAACCAGATTCAACACGTGTGCCATGCAGGGCGAATGGTTCACACTTTCTTGTCGCAGCACGGCCACAATGTTCTTCCCATTGTCGGTCACCATGGTTCCCATTTCCAGATTTTGGGGAGTAAGCCATACTCGGATTTCTTCCCTTATGAACTTCAGCAGTTCCTCCCCTGTGTGACTCCGTTCGCCAAGGCAAACCATGTGAAGGACGGCTTGACACCGCTGTGCCCTACACACATGGTACGATGAAGGGCCACCGAGATTTGGATGTGCAGTGGAGGCCGGGGACACAGGGAGGAGGCGCACACTGTAAAAGGACCAACTGCCTGGGAGCGAGAGTGTGGAGGAGGAAGCGGTGTGACCTGTCCAAGGTGTTGCTGTGGCTGTGCAGGAACAACATTTACCCAGTGGGCCGTAAAAGACATGTATTGTCCCTGCCCGTAGTTACAGCTCCACACGTCGGCGCTGCAGTGCACTTTTGAACACACCGACAGGCTCAAGGACTGGCTTACCTTCTATTGTACAAACTTATGCAGGGCTGATACTGCCTTCTTCGCAAAGAAATGACGGCTTGGGGCTCTCCACCTCGGCTCGGCACAAGCCATCAATTCCCTGAAAGCTGCAGAGTTCACCAGTTGGAAAGGGAGGGACTGCAACACTAGCAACTTGGACAGGAGCACATTCAAATTCTGCGCCGTTGGATGAGTGGGCGCATACCGTTGTCTCTTGGACATGGCTTCGCCGATCGATTGTTGGCGGAATGGCTGACTACGAGCGGAGGAAGCAGGAGCGCAAGAAGGATGGTTTGACACAATGCTCCCTTCGGCTGAGGTGGTGAAGCCTTTACTGGATGACGGAGGGAGCGGATGGCCACTGGGTGATGCGGAAGGCTGGACCACTACCTCGGAACCACGGTTATGGTGGCGAATCATGTGTTGACGCAGGGCTGTGGTGCCGAGATTGGGACCTTGGCCACGCTTCACTTTCTACCCACAGATTTTGCATGTGACTACGCTAAGGTCCTCCTGATTCTTTATGAAGAACAACCACACCGCAGAGTAGCTGATTTTTCCACCCGTAGTTCGCACAATTTCACTGCTATTGGTGCCGTCTCCAGGAACCCCTGTTCCACTACCTCCCTGAATGGTAGCTTGCCGCGAAGCAAGTGGTCTCTCCCTGGCACGTTTGGCTCCTGAATTTCCACTACTGCCACCACCACGCTGATTTCCAACCGTGCTACCGCTTTGCTGCCTCATACACAAAGAGCAAATCTTTTCTCCTGATGATGATGAAGCCCCAGCTTCTGCACCCGGCTCCCAATTGCGATCGGCTTCTTCATCATCAAAACTTATGTCCTCCTCGTGTTCCACAACAGTGTCTGCCTCAGGACCTTGAGCAATTGAAGCACCGCCTCCCACGTCACTCTCCGCATCACTACTTGGCCGCCTTGCGGAGCAAGGGACGCATGTCTCCTCACATTATTGGCTGCCCATTAGATGCCGACTGTCCTCTATTACATCGTCCTTGCTAAATAGTGGAGCTGAACCCAAAGCATGAGATACTTCTTTGGGAGAGGGAACAGCATAGGACAAAGGCAATGGGATTACGGGGACTGCACCCGGGCCATGCCAACTGAGGGTTGTGTCTGAGGAACCCACCGACTCTTGACTGGGGTTGTCAGATGTCGCTTGTGATGATGGGGATGAGTGTGCAAACCAATTGACGAGGAGAGATGGGTCGCCGACATGACCGCTGGGTTTTAACGGGAGCTCAGGCCTATTGCTGCGACTCCTGCTGCCACTCGCCCCAAGTATGCTGCCAACTCTGCCTGACGTATGTAGGCCTCTGCCCCTTCCATGTGCACGTCCTTGCACTTCCCTGCCTGACATACTTAGTGCGTTTATGAGGGTATAGAACAGCAGCAGGCAATTACTTACGGCTGTCCTTTCAAAGTATATAGGCCCTAGACAGAATAACAGTTACTAAATAGTACACTCCTTTGTTGTACACCAGCCAGTGTATACTAATGTGTGGAATAGCACTGAATTTAGCACCGAGACAGAAATACAGGTACTAAATAGTACACTACTTGGTTGTATGTATGCCCTTTGCAATGATGAGAGCACTGTTAAGCATATTTGTATGCAGGAAAACCTTTTTTTTTTCTTTAATACACGGGCAGGTATATAACGTGTGGTATAACACTTAATTTAGCACAGAGACAGAAAAAAAGGTGGTATATGGTACACTATTTGCTTGTATTTAGGCCCTTTGCAATGATAAGGCCACTGTTAAGCGTATTTTTACTCAGGAAATTTTTTTTTTCTTTAATACACCAGCAGGTGTATAACATGTGGTATAACACTGAATTTAGCACAGAGACAGAAAAAAAGGTGGTATATGGTACACTATTAGCTTGTATGTAGGCCCTTTGCAATGATAATGCCACTGAAAAAGCGTATTTTTACTCAGGAAAAACTTTTTTTTCTTTAATACACTGGCATTTGTATAACGTGTGGTATAACACTGAATTTAGCACAGAGACAGAAAAAAAGATAGTATATGGTACGCTATTTGCTTGTATTTAGGCCCTTTGCAATGATAAGGCCACTGTTAAGCGTATTTTTACGCAGGAAAACCTTTTTTTTCTTTAATACACCGGCAGGTATATAACGTGTGGTATAACACTGAATTTAGCACAGAGACAGAAAAAAAGGTGGTATATGGTACGCTATTAGCTTTTATGTAGGCCCTTTGCAATGATAATGCCACTGAAAAAGCGTATTTTTACTCAGGAAAAATGTATATTTCTTTAATACACTGGCAGGTGTATAACGTGTGGTATAACACTGAATTTAGCACAAATGATCCTTCTCAGAGTAACAGCGCAGCACTCTGCACTCCTGCCTTTGCAGTTGCTGTGGTATGAGCTATTCACACACACACAGTCCCGTCCTCTCCATCTGAGTGCATAGATGAAATGAAGTGAGGCAAGATGGCCGCCAATTATATAGGGGCTGTGACATCACAGGGGTCAGTGATAATAATACGGCGATATTCGTACTCGCTGCAAATCAAATTTTTCATGAAATTCGTAATGAATTCGGGTTCGTCAAGTTCGATTAGCTCATCTCTAATTTTAACCCTCCCTTAAATTCCTCTAGCATCATAACATCCCTTTCACATTCTGGGTTATTGTCAAGTCCCTCTTGCAAATCAATCAGGTTGTCTAAGCATTCTAACTCTGAAGTGGTGGCATTTTGCAGAACACTAAAGCCAAGCGGCTCTATGACTGCGGGGATTTCTCCCTCCAGCCGACTCTGGGAGACATTTTTATTGACATAGATCTTCCTAAGATTAAGCTTTCTAATGGATTGATTGATTGATGATTGATTTGCAAGAGGGACTTGACAATAACCCAGAATGTGAAAGGGATGTTATGATGCTAGAGGAATTTAAGGGAGGGTTAAAATCTACGTTTTGTCCTCAAGTAACTCCAGACAGTAACTTGGATATATTCCACAATAGAATGCTCAAAGATTTAAAATCATTGATCTATAAAAAAAAAGATGTCTGCAATCTCAGCTATGGTGAAAGGTCTGCTTTAGAACGCCTTAAAAAAATTAGCGATGTCGTGATTAAAAAATCCGACAAAGGGGGCAATGTCGTGGTAATGTCCAGTATTTATTATCAAAAAGAAGGGCGACCCCCACACATACCTGAGATTGCAGACAAATCCTATCCCCAAGATCCAGACTTATTTACGTACACTGCTTAGGAAAAATGTGGAAAGAGGAATACTCTCCAAAGGAAAAGCAGAGAAACTCATACCATCTTTTCCCTCCTACCCGCGATGGTACTTCTTGCCGAAGGTGCATAAGACCTTGCAGACCCCCCCCCGGACGTCCTATCGGTCGCAGAGCCCAATCTCAAAATATCTTGAGTGGCTACTGCGACCCAGTTTCTCGTGTGCATTCAGGACTTGCCTTGTTCTGAAAATGTCATATTGGCCTCTCTTGATATAGAGAGTTTATATACGAGCATACCGCAAAAAAGAGGTGTTGAATGCATACGCGAAATTCTGACACGTACAGACAAAACTGAAAATACCATTGATTTCATATGTGAATCCCTTTCCTTTGTACTGGAAAACAATACGTTTCAATTTGATGATGTGTGGTATAGGCAGATCGGGGGTGTAGCCATGGGCACCCACGTCGCCTGTACCTTTGCAAATCTATACGTTGCTGTGTTCGAAAGCAAATATGTTTTCTCTGACCAAAATCCCTTCCTGAAGTCCGTCAGATGCTATCTCAGGTTTGTAGACGACGTCTTCATAGCCTGGGATGGCACACTGGAGGACTTCAGGAAGTTCGTGGAGTACTTGAACACAAGTAATGACATGAACCTTAAATTCACGAGTAAGGCCGACTAGAGCAAAATGGAATTTCTGGACATCCTAGTTGAATTAAAAGATGGTAATATCTGCACCTCTGAATTCAGAAAACCCACGGCTTCTAACTCCCTTCTTCAGTTCTCCAGCTATCATCCTGATCACGTTAAAACTTCTCTACCGTATGGACAACTTTTACGCCTACGTAGAATTAATAATACAAATGATATATTTTTGGAACAAGCTGGAGACCTGAAGAGGAGACTGGAGGCTGGTGGGTATCCTGAAAAACTGCTGAATGAAGCCCTTGAGAGAGCTTTTGCTCAGGATAGAAGAAATCTCCTCTTCAAAAAACTCAAAAAGATAAAAAATGAACAGCCTCGCTTTTCTCTTTCTTTTAAGTTCAGCCCCCTTGAAAAAATCATCAGATCCGCTGTACATAAGAACTGGCCTCTAATCATGAATGATAACGATCTAGGTAAAATAGTTAATGCGAAACCACTGGTTACCTTCAGATGTTGCAAAAATCTTAAGAATGTTGTTACTAGTAGCAACTTCACATCTAAACCGAGAAATAAAGATTGGCTTACCAGAGCCGGGCCTGGGGGTAACCACAGGGGTGGCTCTTGCATCTGGTGTCCACATTTAAAGATAGGAAAAACCGTTTTGTAGGAGGTGAAGAAATTCCTTTTAAAATGCTTATTACCTGCAGAACCCAGTGGGTAGTATACGTTATGATTGGTGCCTGCGGGAGATTCTATGTAGGGAGTACGAAACAATCTATGAATACCCGTTTTAGGGAACATGTATACTCTATCAGATCCAGAAAAGGGGTCCCTAGGTTCATCGAACATATGAATTCCATTCATAACGTCTTGCATGATACTCTAGTCTTTCAGGCCTTGGAGGTTGTCCGCTGCAAAGAAAATCAAGATAGAAAGAAAACTTTGCTACAGGTAGAAGCTAAATTTATTATTAAACTTGATGCAGCGGGGAACCCCGGTCTTAATAAAAGACTGGACTACAGTGTATTTTTATAATTGCTAGTGTTGCATTGTTTCAGCCTTATGCCTTTTTGTTTTGTTTTTAAATTTTGTATCACTTTTTGTATCTAATTGTACACCTGTTCCCTACACGTCACCAGGTAGGAGTAGCTTTAAGGGTGACGTGTAGCCGGAACAGGTAGGATCTGAAGAAGCGTGTGAAGACAAGTGACACAGCTGTTACCCGGCTCACGGCTGTTTGGCTGTGGCTCCCGATGTTCGTGCCCGTATGTCTGCATTGTTGAAATAAAGGAAACGTTTTTACTGCATCCCGGTGAGTGACGTCCCTGTTACTTCTCTACCATTTATTATATTCAACTATACTTACCTGTGTGTTTTTTCACCATTCCCTCGGGCCTCTTTGTTATGTAACATAAGGAATTCACTATGGTCACCTGTTTTGCCAATGTACAAGTTTTCACGCACCTTTTGTGCACACCCACAGCTTAGACTAAGTCCCGGCACATTAAACTACACCTACCTGTTATTATCATGTTTTCAGGCATCTTTGTGATACAACATAGGGAATTCACTTTGGTCATTTGTTTTTACTAGTTTTCGCTCACCTTTTGTGCGCACCTACAGCTCATACTAAGTCCCGGCGCATACAGCCGGAAGTGAGCGAGCGAGCATACCTACTTCTCCCGGAGATGTGAGTCAGCTCAATCAGCTTGCGCATCGGAGCTCTGCGCAGAACGTCACCAATTACCCGATCAAGCGGCATTGGTGCCTTGAGCTGTCACTAAGGGAGCTGCTGTTTATTCATTAGATAAGCGCAATGCCAGTCAAGGGATTCCTCATCTGATTGGCTGAATGAGTTCTGAGCTGAGATAGGTGTGATATTAAAATCATCGTGATGGGTTAACTTACCTGTCAATCTTTTGTTTCTGTTTCCTGTGACCTCATGAGGGGAGGTTATAAGAACCCCCAGCATGGCGTTTTTTAACCAGTGCCCATTAGCCTCTTGACAACGCTACTTCGGTTGAGGGGGGCCGTTTAGATTTTATCCAGACGCCATTGTCCTATTATCAAAGGCATATGGATGTTCCTGCAGGCATCCTTTATTGCCTAATTGTCATATATAAATTATATTGAGTTTCAAAACTAGGACAATATGGCGGAGTTTGAATTTTAAACATTCAATTGTGCAGAGACAAACAATAAAGATTGCACTTTTAACAATTGTTAGGTATTTGGGAAATAAGGTTTTTTTTTGGGTATTGCCCAAGGGTAACCTATAAGTAAGTGGTTTAAGTTTCCACCCTCCATATACCAGTCTCCAATTGTTTTTTTTATTTCGGAAAACTACACCCCTCAAAGAATGTAATAAGGGGTGAAGTGAGCATTTACAACCCACTGGCCTTTGATAGATCTTTGGAACAGTGGTCTGTGAAAATGAAAAATTACATTTTTACGGATGACTGTTCAAAAAATCTGTCAGACCTGTGGGGCATAAATGCACACTGCATCCCTTATTACATTACATGAGGCGAGTAGTTTCCAAAATGTGGTCACATGTGGGGGGGTCCATTGTTCTTGCACTATGGGGGCTTTGTAAATACACATGGCCTTCAATTCCAGACACATTCTCTCTCCAAAAGACCAATGGCGCTCCTTCTCTTCTGAGCCCTGTAGTTCGCCCGCAGAGCACTTTACATCCAGACATGGGGTATTTATATACTCATAAGAAATGGTGTTACAAATTTTGGGGCAGCTTTTTTCCTTTTATTCCTTGTGGAAATGAAACATTTGGGATAACACCAGCATTTTAGTGAAAAAAGAAAAAATTTTCATTTTCACGTCCAACTTTAACGAAAATTTGTCAAACACCTGTGGGAAGTTAAGGCTCATTATACCCCTTGTTACATTCCGTGAGGGGTGTAGTTTCCAAAATGGGGTCACATATGGGTGTTTTTTTTTGTGTTTATGTCAGAACCGCTATAACAATCAGCCACCACTGTGCAAATCACCTCAAATGTACATAATGCGCTCTCATTCCCGAGCCTTGTTGTGCGCCCGCAGAGCATTTTATGTCCATATATGGTTTTACGTCCATATATGGGGTATTTCCGTACTCAGGAGAAATTGTGTTTGTGTGAAAATTTTTGGGGGTCTTTTTTCCTTTTACCTCTTGTGAAAATGAAAAGTATGGAACAACACCAGCATGTTAGTGTAAAAAAAAAAAAAAAAAATTACAATAACATGCTAAATATGCACAAAAAGAACCCAAACTAACCCCCTTTAATTCTATACATCATGCTATGTAATGGGCGTCCATTATGATACTCAAATACTGTACAAGCACTCCTACAACTGAATATAACACCAAAAAGAAACCACTGGAGTATAATTGCCTTTAAAATCACCAAATCTTTGTTTCCAAAAATACATAAAATACACTACATTAAGGACGAGATGAATCAAAGGACAATGCCTGGACTGCTGCCAGGGCACTAAAAAGTACTATGTTATGTGGACAACAGGCCTAAATAAGGGATTTGTATAGGGACAGACCCGGATGCAAGAATTACACTTGCCTCGGATACCAAAAATACACTATGGTAGTTTTTTCCAAACAGGGTGCCTCCAGCTGTTTCAAAACTTCCAGCATGCCTAGAAAGTCAATTGCTGTCTGGCAATACTGGGAGTTTTCTTGCAACAGCTGGAGGCTCCATTTTAGAAACAGTGTCATACGAGAAATGTTTTATTTTCATTTGGGGGGGGCTGTGTAGGGGTATGTGTATATGTAGTGTTTTACCCTTTACCTTGTGTTAGTGTAGTGTTTTTAGGGTACACGTACACGGCGGGGGTCTACAGCGAATTTCTCGCTGGCAGTTTGAGCTGCGGCGGAAATTTTTTTTTTTTGGGGGGGGGGGGGGTCAAACTACCACTACCATCATGCCCTTTGGTTGTCTGTGCATATAGTTACATAGTTACATAGTTAGTATGGTTGAAAAAAGACATACGTCCTACAAGTCCAACCAGGGAATTGAAGGGAAGGGTGTAAGGGGATAAGGGAAAGGGATGTAGTTTTATAATTCTGCATAAGCATTAATGTTATTTTGTTCCAGGAATGTATCTAACCCTGTTTTAAAGCTGTTAATTGTTCCTGCTGTGACCAGTTCCTGAGGTAGACCGTTCCATAAATTCACAGTCCTCACGGTAAAGAAGGCGTGTCGCCCCTTTAGACTAAACCTTTTCTTCTCCAGACGGTGGGAGTGCCCCCTCGTCCTTTGGGGGGGTTTAACCTGGAACAGTTTTTCTCCATATTTTTTGAATGGGCCATTTATATACTTATATACGTTTATTATATCCCCCTTAAACGTCTCTTCTCAAGACTAAACAATTGTAACTCCTTTAATCGCTCCTCATAGCTAAGATGTTCCATGCCCCATATTAGTTTAGTCGCGCGTCTCTGCACCCTTTCCAACTCCGCAGTGTCCCTTTTATGAACAGGCGACCAAAACTGAACAGTATATTCCAGGTGAGGCCGTACCAATGCTTTATAAAGGGGGAGTATTATGTCCCTGTCCCTTGAGTCCATGCCTCTTTTGATACATGACAATATCCTGCCGGCTTTGGAAGCAGCAGCCTGACTTTGCATGCTATTCTGTAGTCTGTGATCTACTAGTACACCCAGATCCTTCTCTACCAGTGACTCTGCAAGTTTAATCCCCCCTAAGACATACGACGCATGCAGGTTATTAGTACCCAGTTGCATAACTTTACATTTATCCACATTGAACCTCATTTGCCAAGTGGATGCCCAGACACTTAGTCTATCCAAGTCATCTTGTAACTTATGCACATCCTCTATAGACTGTACCGTGCTACAAAGCTTGGTGTCATCTGCAAAGATAGAAACAGAGCTGTTAATACCATCCTCTATATCATTGATAAATAAATTAAACAGCAGCGGGCCCAGTACTGAACCTTGGGGTACACCACTAATAACCGGGGACCAATCAGAGTACGAATCATTGACCACCACTCTCTGGGTACGATCCATGAGATAGTGTTCAATCCAGTTACAAACTAAAGTTTCCAAGCCCAAGGACCTTAACTTACCTGACAGACGTCTGTGAGGGACAGTATCAAACGCTTTAGCAAAATCCAGAAACACTGTATCCACAGCCATTCCTCTGTCAAGGCTTCTACTCACCTCTTCATAAAAGCAAATTAGATTGGTTTGACAACTTCTATCCTTAGTAAACCCATGCTGGCTATCACTTATAATTCTATTATCCCCTATGTATTCCTGTATGTAATTCCTTATAAGTCCTTCAAACAATTTACCCACAATGCACGTTAAACTTACCGGTCTATAATTGCCTGGCGAAGACCTAGAGCCCTTCTTGAAGATTGGTACCACATTCGCCTTGCGCCAGTCCCTTGGCACAATACCAGACACCAGAGAATCTCTAAATATCATGAACAAGGGTACAGATATTACTGAACTTACCTCTCTGCATGCTGGGGGTTGGAGTTATCCAACAGCTGTAGGCACACTGATTGCAAAACACAGAGTTTGTTGCAAAACTACAACTCCCAGCATGTACGGTCTATCAGTGCATTCTGGGAGTTGTTTATTTTGCCACAGTTGATGGCACACTGGTTAGGTAACAAACTTTGCAACCGGTGTGCCTTCAGCCATTGAAAAAACTACAACTCTCAGCATGCAGCGACAACTAAAGGGCATGCTGGGACTTGTAGTTATGCAACTGCAGGAGGCATGCTACTAACTAGGCTGGGAGTCAGCATGCTCTTTGGCTGTCTGTTCATGCTGGGGTTGTAGTTATGCAACAGCTGGAGGTACACTGGTTGCAAAACACTCAGAGTTCGTTACCTAACTCAGTTTTTCCCAACCAAGGACATGTTGGGAGTTGTAGTTTTGCAACATCTGGAGGGCCACAGTTTGGAGGCCACTGTGCAGTGGTGTCCAAACTGTAGCTCTTCCAGACGTTGCAAAACTACAACTCCAAGCATGCCCAGACTGTCCAGGCATGCTGGGAGTTGTAGTTCTGCAACAGCTTAAGGGACAGATATTACAGAACTTCAGAACTTCAACTCCCAGCGTGCCTGGACTTTCTAAGCATTCTGGGAGTTGTAGTTTTGCAACATCTGGAAGGGCTACAGTTTGGATACCACTGCACAGTGGTCTCCAAACTGTGACCCTCCAGATGTTTCAAAACTACAACTCCCAACATGCCCAGACAGCCTTTGGCAGGGGTGGGCAGAGCAGGGATTTAAATTTTAACCTCCCGCCCCCCTCCTGTCATTGGTCAGTTTGTCCTAACGACCATTGGCAGGGGATAGGAGTGAGGTGGCAGCTGCCACCTCGCTCCTATCCCTCAGGATGATCGGAGCTGTCTCTGACAGCTCCAATCATCCATATTTTCCGGGCTAACGGGTCACCAGAGACCCGGTCAGCCCAGAACCCTGGAAGTCATTGTCATTAGTCAGTCACTAACTGACTGACTAATGACAACGATCAGCAGCAGGGGACCATTCTGATTGGTCTCCAGCTGCATAGTGTCATCGGTCAGCTGTCCAGAACAGCTGCAATGACATTTCTATCACCATGCCACCGGACATGTTGATAGAAAATGTATTGGACGTTTATGAACGTCGATTTGCGTTAAGTCACAGGAAAAATGGACGTTCATAAACATCGATTTGTGGGAAGGGGTTAAAAAATATTATAAAAAAGATACAGTAGTGATGGCAAAAATTGGATTCAACAATTTTTTTTTTTTTTATAACAACATTTTTATAACTTTTTAAACAGGGATCAATTTGTGTGTGCGGGCAGGGAACTAAAAATGTAGCCCACAATAACAAAAATATAGTGTGTGTGTTTTTCACTCTTTATTTTTTTATTTTTTTTAGGTAGTACTACTCTGATCCATGCTGTGAACTTTAGTACCTGCAATAATGGATTGCAACTGGTGTCAGACGTTACACTCGCTGCAATCTGTCTATTAATGCAGGTACTACAGCTCACAGCATGGATCAGAGTGTGCTCCATGTTAGGAGTAGTAGTACCTGCAGTTAAGGACAGAACACACTGCTCTATGATGGGAGTAGTAGTACTGTACTAATTGACAGATCACCCTGGGCCTGTTGCGATACTTCTGTATAATTTATAGATGCAGCCGGCTGCTCTTCTATGGTCCCCTGCACTGCCGTATATATACACCTATTCATATTTCCTGCAGAGAGCTGTGATTGGCCAGATGGTTCCAGACAATCACAACTCTCTGTGGGAAATATGAATAGCTGTATATACGGCAGTGCAGAGGACCACAAAAGAGCGTCCGGCCGCATCTATACATTATACAGGAGGATCACAGCTGGTGTCAGGAGTGACATCCGCTGTGATATTTCCTTAACTGCAGGTACTACTGCTCCCAACATGGAGCACACTCTGCTCCATGCTGGGAGCAGTAGTACCTGCAATAATGGATCGCAACTGGTGTCAGAAGTTACACTCGCTGCAATCTTTCTATTAATGCAGGTACTACAGCTCACAGCATGGATCAGAGTGTGCTCCATGTTTGCAGTAGTAGTACCTGCAGTAAAGGACAGATCACAGCAGGTGTCACTTCTGATCTATTGCAGAGATGCGGATCGGCTTTCTCCTGCACTCCGCATCTCTGTACTATACTCCGGCTGGCCAGTGATATGAATAGAACATCACTCATTCATATTTCCCGCTGAGTGGGGGGATTGGCTGAAACCATCTGGGCAGAAAATATGAATGAGTGGTGTGAATTTCCATTCACATCACTGGCCTGTCGGAGTACAGAACAGAGATGCGAGCGTTTATAGAGCCGCTCCGCATCTCTTCTATATTTTGGACGATCGCAACGAGTGTCAGGAGTGACACCCAGGGCGATATGTCCATTAGTACAGGTACTACTACTCCCATCATAGAACAGTCTGTTATAAAAAATAAAAATTTTGTTAAATACATTTTTTCCCATCCCTACAGCATCCTTTGCCAAAGGGGCCAAAAATGCAATTTTCACTCAAACATAAAAACACCAGATGCAGGGAATTGCACTGGTGTATTTTCAGGCATTTTTTTCTGTGAAAAAAAATTCAGGGAATGTACCATATTGGTACATTTTACCTAAGATTCATAAGTCGGTGAGCCGACCCCCGGGATGGCCAATTGTCTCGGGGATCGGCTCGCAGACTGAATCCTTGTCCAGTTACTTAGATTGGTTGCTATCCCCTTGCTTATACACATGCCTACGTACCTTAAAGATACGGGGGATCTCATTAAAATCTTAAATGAATTTGCGTGGCAAAACACCTTTTCACTGGCCTCTATTGACGTCGAAAGCCTTTATACCCATATCCCTCATGATGCGGGTATAGAGGCGATCATGGAGGTTCTTGCAGAAACAGATAAGACTGCTGTCTTCACAGAGTTTGTCACGGAGGCATTGAGGATCATTCTAGAGAACAATGTATTCACCTATGGGGATGGGTGGTACAGACAATGCCAGGGTACGGCGATGGGTACGCCCATCTCCTGTACCTTTGCTAATCTGTACCTCTCAATATTTGAAAGGAAATATAATTTTTCCGTGAATAACCCTTTCATTAGGTATATTAAATTGATATTGCGCTTCATTGACGATATTTTTATCGTGTGGGAAGGGGATCAAAAATGTTCTTTGAATTTGCGCAATTTTTAAACGCAAATTAAATGAACATGACCTTCACTACCTGCTTCGGGGGAGATTCCCTGAAATTTTTGGACACCAAAATCAAGGTTGTGGATGACCAGCTGGTTACCACGGGTTTTAGAAAAGAGACAGCCAGGAATGCTCTTCTTCACTATGACAGTTCCCATCCTAGGCATGTGAAGAAGAGCATTCCATACAGACAGTTTCTACGCTTAAAACGTATTAACAGTAACCCAGAAATGTATACTGAACAGGCAGAAGAGTTGAGAAACAGACTGCTACAGAGAGGGTACCCAGCTAAGGTCATTGAAAATGCCTATGCTAAGGCAGCTGTTAAGTCACGGAATGAGCTGTTGTACAAAACCAGAAAGAGGTTAAAAAGGAGAGGTTTTGCTTCTCCTTTGATAACACCCCTCTTAATTCAGTTATTAAGAAAGCCATTTCCAAGCATTGGTATATGCTTGAGCAGGATGAGTATCTGGCCAGTAATGCAAAAGAGGGTCCCCTTATTACATACCGTCGGAACCGTACCATAGGGAACCTAATAAAAAGCAAGGCAGACACTGTAGGCAAAAATAAGAGAGAAAAAAACTGGTTAGAGCAGCTACAACCCAAAGGAAATTACAAATGTCATAACTGTAACATATGTGAGCAAAATAGGGCAGTTTCCAACATAAACATAGGAGGTAGAAACATTGTAGTTAACGAACTGATAACTTGTCAAACTAAATATGTTGTATATTTGATGGTCTGCCCCTGTGGTATGTTTTATGTTGGAAAGACAAAGAGGAAGCTACAGACTCACATTAAAAAACACTTCAGATCACTAAAAACTAAAAAAAAAGTAGGAGCGCCTAAATTCATCACAAACATGGAACAAATCCATGCAAATGATGCAAAGTGCATCAAATATGCAGGGATTGAGCGTGTTAAATCCCACCCAAGGGGTGGAGATAGAAAAAAAGACTTGCTCTGTCGGGAAGCCAGGTGGATCAGCAGGCTGGATGCCGTTGGTCCCCTGGGTTTTCAACGACAGGAATAAATTGAACGTCTTCCTATAAGTATACAGGTAACGTCCTTTTAACAGGTTTTATATTTTAATTAATTGTTTGCATGCTGGATTGTCATGGTTACTCACCTGTATATAAGTCACGTACCTGCAGCAGGATGTTGTCACCAAGGGCGCCTGAAGAATCCCCCACTGGCGTGAAACGGCACCGTCGTGCTCCGGTGAACATCCCTGCCTGCGGAACACCCTGCTCTGCACCTTCCACACGGGGAGATTGTCCGGGTCTGTTATGTTGTACGAGAATGTACTCTGAATAAACACAAGTCCATTTGAACGGGTGAGTGCACTGACGTCTTTTTTTCTCTCCACGTATCTTGTACATGAATGCTTCGTTGCCACGCTGCACCCCGCACATACCCCGTAGTTTACCATCCAAGAACATTGGCCACATAGGATTACTAGGCAGTGCCCAGCTCATTCTTTGTTCCTTTATGATTTCCCAAGAAGTGAAATAGCTTTTGCATATCTTTTTTTCAAGAATGATGTGTGGTTTGACAGGGAGTACATTTCTTCACCCATCACTCTATATGCTCGCCCATCAATTTTAAGGCCAGCATAAATAACTTCTATCAAGAGCCTTCATGTTAACAATTCCAGAAGGTCCTTTGTGCAGAGCTTTAAAGGGGTACTCCGGTGGAATATATATATTTTTTTAAATCAACTGGTGCCAGAAAGTTAAACAGATTTGTTAATTTCTTATATTTAAAAATGTTAACCCTTCCAGTACTTATCAGCTGCTGCATGCTTTGGAGGAAGTTATTTTCTTTTTTGAATTTATTTTCAGTCTGACCACAGTGCTCTCTGCTGACACTCTTTTTTATTATAAAAGTACAAAACTTATACAAAAACACAAAACAAGCTTAACCAACTATAACATAAATAAGAAATACACTGGTACCAAAAAGCAAAAACAAAACCCTGCCTAACCGGCCAGCCCAGCTTTACAAAAACCTAAAATATGCCAACCCACCTAACTGAACCAAACAACACACTCACACACATAACAAAAATTATCATAAAAATAGCACAACTAGGCTTATCAAAATATGAAAATAAAATTTAGCACTACCAGGCTACAACTCAAAACCATCCATACTCGGGAAACACAACGAGAAAACAAAACCGAAAGCACACCACTACAAAAAAAATAAAAAATACAAAAAAACACTAGACCAAATAAGCTGAAATAAACCAAATAAACCACGTAACAACATAATAACTGGTCCGACTGCCATAACTACTGTTATGCTATAATATTAAAAAAAACAATATATAAACAATATACATACAAAATCACATGAACATAATATAGTATTTAACTAAAAATAAATATATACACTACAGAAAACCTACAAAAACAATAAAAAACCATACCAAAATCCCTACACTAAAACTGTACCCTCTCCCACACCACCCCTCCTGCACATGGGTCAGAGTCCATACCGTTCGTACACAAAGTCCTGTCCCTAACTGACCCATGTCAGGTCCTCAAAAGAAAAGCAAAACACCACCACCCACAAATACACCCTCCCCACCTAGCACTCCTCCCAACCAACTTACACACAAACTTATACATACTAACATATACACACTGAACCAAAACCACCTTAGGCCCAAGTTTGGTCGCCTGTAAGCCCTTCTTACCATATCAGCTTAAATCAAAGCAAAAAGCTAGCGTGCACATGCATTAGCCCACCACCAGGAAGAAGGATGGCAGACTCGATACATCAAAAATAATTTTAAACTCTTTCCCTAACTCCTCCCTACAATTTTCCCTAATTCTATCCCTCCATTAAAACTGACCCTGCTCTAACCCTATCACTATCCCTATAACAATGCCCCTGACCAAAATAAAGGTACTCTACCTAAAAGGTCTAGTACCTAGGGGACATCAAAAGAAAAACATCTCCACAGGAGAGAAGCCCTACTGGTACCAAGACTACCATACTCCAAAGACCTGATCTTCCCGAGGTCACCGGTGATATTCCTACAGACCTCCACCACGGAGAGGATTTTCTGTTGGGTCGACACTAAACACCGTGCGTTCCATGTATAGTACCTAACCACTAAGCTAACTAAGAATAAAGTGCCCCAGTCTCGGCCACCCAGGTTCCTAAATGCCCCATAAGCCCACTACGGGTAGGTAAGGCTGGCAAGTTGACTCCAGCCGATGGAAGCGCCCACCCGCTTGTAGACCCCTATATTAAAGGGACAATGAAGCAGGAAATGGTCCATGCTTTCCAGCATGTCCCCACACTCTTCTCGGGGACATCACCGATCATCAGAGTTCCTACACTTCAAATTGTCCCTTACACATAGCTTCCCCTGAAAGCAGCACCAGGCCAAGTCCCAAAACTTCTGGGGGATCCTTTTCATGTTTAAAAGGTACAACCCCACCCTCAGATCCCGACCTGGGCAGTCCCTGAGCGCCAGAGGCTTCTGGAAGAGGGTCAACAGAATCCGTTTGTCAATGAACTGCCTTGACTGGGTCCAGATCTCCCACAATCCCAGACCCCACCGACGTATCGCCTTCAGAGTCGGGGTAGCATAAGCCTGAAGATATCCATGGGGCATACGGAGGTCCTTCACTCGCCCTCCTCTCTCCCATTCCTGGAAGAAAGGCTGAAACCATTCCCTGCAGGAGATTATCCACGGAGGAGCCCTCTCTTTCCAGAGGTTTGCGATGTTAGCTTTCAAGAAGGTGTTCGTAAAGAACACCACAGGGTTTACCATAGATAAACCCCCTAGTCTTCTCGTGCAGTACGTAACCTCCCTCTTGACTAGGTTCATCCTGTTCCCTCATAACAGTTGGAAAAACAGGCTGTAGATCCTAGTATAGTAAGCCTCTGGCAAGATACATACGCTGCCCAGATAGATAAACAAGGGGAGCAGGTACGATTTGATCAGGTGTACCCTTTCCCTGATGGTCATAGACCAGCCCTTCCACTGGTCCCCCTTCTGAGCGGCATCCTGGAGCTTACCATCCCAGTTTTTGGTGGTATAATCATCCTGGCCGAATGTGATGCCTAAGAGTTTTGCTGATTCTTGGGGCCCTGGAAAGGTGTCTGGGAGATCAAACGTGGAATCCCCTCCTCCCAGCCAGAGAATCTCACACTTATTTCGGTTGATCTTAGACCCGGATGCCTCCGAGTAGCGGTCCACCTCCGACATCACCACATCGACCTCCTCTCTCTCGGAGACGAAAATAGTGACATCGTCAGCGTACGCCACCACTCTCTGGGTGACATCCAGCTCTGCCAGACTCATCCCGACTTCCGCTAACGGCCCACAATCTACCCTCCTGACGAAGGGATTGTTTGCGAACACGTATAAAAGTGGGCTCAAAGGACAACCCTGACGGACTCTGGACCCCACCTCAGAAGAGCGGCCAGACCACCCCTTCACCAGCGGGAAACTCTATGCCCTTGCATACAAGATCTTAAGCCAATTAACAAAAGTACTTGGTAAGCCATATCTCAGGAGGACAGACCAGAGGTACTCGTGGTTCACCCGATGAAACGCCTTGGCCTGATCCAGGGACAGAAAGTACCCCTTCCAGAAACCCGCACTACTCCGCTCCACTGCCTCCCTGACACTAAGGACAGCACTTAAGGTGCTTCGGCCTGGAACAGAGCAGTGCTGAGCCCCCGAAAGGAGCCAGGGTGCAGACTTCACCGGCCGATTAAACAGTATCTTGGCCAGAAGCTTCCTGTCCGTACTGAGAAGAGCTATGGGCCTCCAATTCTCAATACGGCTGGGATCTTCACCCTTTGAGAGAAGAATCAGGGCTGACCTCCTCATTGACTTCAGCAGAGTGCCCGAGGAGAGACACTCAGTCACTGAATACCTCAGTCAAGAGGGGAGATAAAGACTCCTTAAAGGTTCTGTACCACTCGGATGTTGAGCCATCTGGACCTGGCGACTTCTTAGGGGCAAGCCCCTTGATCGCCAGTCTCACTTCCTCTTCCCTGATTTCTTCTGCCAAAATATCAAGAGAGGGGTCTACCCCTGGCTCAGGAATGGTTTCAGATAGGAAAACCGACATCCTGTCTCGATCTAGATCCTTCCTCCCCAAGAGGTGAGTAGAAGGATCTGACGACCTCCAAGATCCCTGATCTGGAACGATTCAGAGATCCCTTACTATCAATCAGTCCTGAAATTACTTTACTACTCACTGACATCTTACAGTTTCTGTAAGGGTCGGGCAAGCGGTACTTCCCGAAATCCCTCTCAAAAATCAAACAAGCGTGCCTATCGTACTGACACCTCATCAGCAAGGATTTCACTCTGGAGATATCCTCTCGGCTACCTCCAGTTGAGACCAGAGGCTCGAGTTTCCTCCTCAGACCTCCTCAGCGATACCTGTTCAGGGACCTGAGACTCGAGAGCTGGCGGAAGAACCCCGCAACCCGCTTCTTGAATATCTCCCACCACTCCTGCTTATTACTATATAGATCAAGTAAAGGTACCTGACTCTGAAGAAAATCCTCAAAGGACTGTCTTATCTCCGCTTCCTCCAGGAGGGACAAATTCAGCTTCCAATAACCTTTTCCCATCCGGGGGTCTCTGAAACATTCAGGGAAAACAAAATCATACAGTGATTGGAGAACTCCACCTCAACCACGGACACTGCGGAAGAGACGGCTTCCTCCTTTAAATAAAACTTATCTATCCTAGACCTGCAACTACCTTGATGATAGGTGAAACCCGCATGGCCCGAGGGGCTCCGGATGTGGGCGTCCTCTAGGCAAGCTTCTCTAGCTATGCTAATAAGCGCCACACTATCGCAAGTCAGAGGACCATTGGAGCCTCTCCTATCTTGGGACCTCGTGACATTATTGAAGTCCCCTCCAAAGATCACTTGCCGACTCGTAAAAAGAAAGGGCTTAATCCTCATAAAGAGATCTTTACGGCCCCGCTTAGTTTGCGCCCGCAGAACACACAGTACCTGGGGGACCGCCCCCCCGAGCACATGGACCCACCGCTCTCCACCACCGGCGCCCGGACACTCCCCCCCTCACAGGGGAGTACCCCGCAGCACTGGTAATGCCCACAGCACTTGGGGAACTGCCCCCCGAGCACAGGGCAGCATAACTTGCCTCACTACTGCCCACCATGAGCCCATCCTGCCCCTCCCTACCGACAGGATGGGTGGGCTTCACATCTATTGCGTCAGTAACCTTTTCTGAAACCATGCTGTATCCCCCATGCTGGCTCCGTTCCACCACAGAAACGGGGTCTGCCGGTCTGGGGGACCCAGCAGCTTGAACCAGCTATGCAGCTGGCCCCGACTGCTGGAAAGGTAGAAACACATACTGCACTGTTTCCTTGGTCTTCTGTTTCTTTACTTTACGCCTCACTGCCACATCCTCGCACTGGTCATCACCAAAAGTAAAATGCTGGAGGTTGGTTGGGGACTCCTGAATTGCAATCGCCCTTAACAACCCACCAGCCTCACTCTCCACGTCATCCTTCTCACTCTCACTTGATGGTAGCGCCACCTGAGATGGCTCTATGTAGCTGTCCTGGTTGTTCTTTGTGATTTGTGGATCACATGGAGTAGCTACAGCATCTTCCTGTACACTTTGCATTCCCTCCTCCTCCTTTACACCTTCTCCGCCATCCTCACTATCTTCACCGCCACTACTCTCCCCATCATCCACCTCCACTTTCATCTTACCTGGGGATTTCATGGCGGCAAACTGAACCTCATTTTCTTGTTTCTCCCTGAAGAGATCGCTCCCCTCCAGGATCTCAGACCTCCGCTCCTCCAGCTTTGCGATCTCAGCCTTCAGGGATGTAATCCTTTTCTTCTGCTCAGGCCTGCTTCTCTTGGACCCAGAGTTTGCCAGACTCTGGGCCCCACGCAGCTCCTCTCTCGCCAGCCTGAGCTCCTTACCACATAGTCATATTCCGCAAACCTTGCGGCCATGCGGGAGCAGTAAGTGGAGCTGGACTCCTTGGGCCCTCTTTCAGCCTACATCTCCACACACTGTCCTCCAGCCTCTCTTCCACTTCTGGATCTCTGGCTGGGACCCGTTGCCGGGGGTGCAGAGCCTGCATTGCTGCAGACTCTGCCAGATCTTCTCCCCCCGGTCTGAATGGATGTTGCTGTTTACTCTCCACCCCCCCCCCGCCAGCCTTGAAGAACGGGAGGTGGAGGCCAGGGACGCCATGCAGGGAGGCTCTCCCGAGGAGGCTGCCACACTCCTGGGGAGGCTGATGAATCACCTGCTCTGGTCTGCTGGAAGTCTCTGGAGCACACAAAGAGACACACCCGAATGAGCTGCACACCAAACTGCTCTGTAACTTTCCAGAGCAGGATAGGTTTGCTATGGGGATTTGCTCCTGCTCTGTACAGTTTCTGACATGGACAGAGGTGTCAGCAGAGAGCACATCCTGTGGTTTCAGTGTAAACAGTGTGCGGGTGTGTCCCTTTGTGTGCTCCACAGACATCCAGCAGACCAGACCAGAGCAGGTGTTTCCATCAGCCTTTCCCAGAAGAGTGACAGGCTCCTGGGAAGAGCCTCCCTGCATGGAGCGCCGGGATTCCCGGGCCTCCACTTCCCGTTCTTCCAGGCTGGCGGGGGTGGAGAGAAAACAGCAACTTTTTTCCGGCCGGAGGGAAAAGATCCAGCAGAGTCTGCAGCAATGCTTCTCCGGCAACAGGCTCTGCTTCTCCGGCAACGGGTCCAAGCCAGAGATCTGGTGGACGGAAGGCGAGAAGGAGAAGTGTGGAATTGTGGGCAGAGAGAGTGCCCATGGAGTCCAGCGCCACCTACTGCTCCCGCATGGCCGCGCGATTTGCTGAATATGATCAGTGCGGCAAGGTGCTGAAGTTGGCCAGAGAGAATCTTCGTGGGGCACAGAATCTGGTGAACACAGGATTAAAAAAGAAAGAACAGGCCAGAGCTAAAGAAAAGGATCTCTGCATTGAAAGCAAAGATTGTGAAGCAGGAGGAGAGGAGAGCAGAGATCTTGGAGGGGAGCGGTCTCTTTAAGGAGAAGCTTGAGAATGGCAACCGGTTTGCCGCCATGAAATCCCCAGGTAAGGTGAAGGTGGAAGTGGATGATGGGGAGAGTAGTGGCGGTGAAGATAGTGAGGATGGCGGTGAATGTGTAAAGGAGGAGGAGGAGGGAAAGGGAAGTGTACAGGTTGTGGAGGAAGAGTCTGTAGCTACTCCATGTAATACGCAGACCACCAAGACCACCCAGGACAGCTACATAGAGCCAGCCCAGGTGGCACTTCCTTTGAGTGAAAATGAGGAGGATGATGTGGAGAGTGAGGCTGGGGGATTGCTGAGAGCAATTGTTATGCAGGAGTCCCCAGCCCACCTCCAGAATTTTACCTTTGGAGATGACCAGTGCGATGATGTGGCAGAGAAGCGAAAATCTAAGAAGCAGAAGACCAAGGAAACAGTGCTGTACATGTTTGTTCCTTTCCAGCAGTCGGGGCCAGCTGGTTCAGACTGCTAGGCCCCCCAGACTGCCAGACCCTGTTTCTATAGTGGAACGGGGCCAGCATGGGGGGTACAGCATGGAGTCAAATATGGCTGCGGATGCTATAAATGTGAAGTCTATCCATCCTGTCGGTAGGTAAGGGCGGGATGGGTTCATGGTGGGCAGCTCTGGTGCTGCAGGACCGCCCAAGGGTGGCGAGGGGCATGTCCGAGCCCCAGAGGCAAGTTATGCTGCCGTGTGCTCGGGGGGCGGTTCCCTGAGTACTGCCGGCGCTGCAGGGCACTCCCCTGTGAGGGGGGGAGTGTCCGGGTGCCGCCGGAGAGCTTTGGGTCCGGATGCTCGGGGGCGGTCCTCCGAGTACTGTATGTTCTGCGTGTGCTGCCGGGAACTCCTCTGTGGGGGGGGGTGTACGGGTGCCTGGATCAGCCGCAGAGCCATTGCAGTCAGGCAAAGGAAAAGAGAGTGTGGGAGGAGCTGGGGTGCGCTCGGAGGGGCAGCCCCAGACTCAAGAAGTTACATCATCCCTGGAGGAGAAGCCATCAGTGTTGACGCCAGCAGCTAAGCTGGCACAGAAATTCTTTCTTAAACCAGCTACACTACAAGTCCCAGCCAGCCCAGAATTTGTTAGGCAGGATGCTAAGAGTGTAAGATGTGAGAATGATGGGTGTAGTAGTGTTGTGGATGAGAGGAGTGTATGTGGGAGTGGTATGAATGGGAAGTCTAGTATGGATGGAAATAAAGATGATGAGAGTAGTGGTGTGAATGGTGTTATTAGTGGTTCTGGGTCTTGGCCTGGCCCGGCTGCCCCCCCTCCCCCCGCCCGGTAGTGACTGCTCCTAGGAGCTTTGCCAATGTCACTGCCGGGGGGTCCAGGGGGGTCCCCGTCTCCGTCCGGCTCTGGAGGCCACTTGCAACAGCGCCTACTGGAGGCTTTACGCAGGGGCGACAGGTCGATGCAGGTAGAGGGAAGGGGTGAGGTCGACCTGTCTTTCTGGATAGAGAGGCATGGTTTGGGGGCTTTCCGAGAGCAGAATGGGGAGGTGGTCTGGTCCCTCCCGACAACCAGGCAGGACAACAACCGTAGGAATGGGGTCCGTCTGATTTGGAGGGGCGAGGATGTGTGCCCACCTCGCGTAAAAGTGGTTGAGCTCCTCATTCAGATGGAATTAAGGGCGAGTGACATCTTTGCCCTAATTCACCACTACGGTTCGTCCGAGTTTGATGTCAGTTTCGTTCGGCCAGAGGGTCTCGAACTCTTCCGGTCAAACTGCAAAGTGGCAAAGAACGAGCCTGGCAGGCGGGATTTTGCCATGAAGGCGATTTCCCGTCAGAACTATCTCAAGAAGGTGACCGTTTGGACCCGTAACGAGTCATTTTCTTGTTATGACATTATGACCTGGCTCGGACGGTATGGGGATGTGATGGACATGCCCAAGAAAAACTTGGATGACCACAGGATCTGGTCCGGGACCTGGACCTTTTCCGTCAAACTCAAGCGTTCAGGGAGTACATTCTGTCAGCTGCCTTCCTTGGACGAGATAGGATCCAGGTCTTCTACCAGGGGCAGACTAAGGTCTGTCACAGGTGTGGCAACCCCACCCACTTTAGCGGAGCCTGTACTGTGCAGGTCTGCGCTTTGTGTGGTGCGGTGTGTCATCTGGCCGTAAGCTGTAGGCAGATCCTGTTCCACCTGTGTGGTGTCCTCGGGCACCCTTTCAGCCGTTGTCCTAGTGACTCTCGCCTGTGCAGCGGTTGCTCCGGTTGAGGAGAGTTGTGAAGTTGTCTCGGCTGGGGAAGGGATGGGCAGGGATGGGGGCGCAACAGGGCTAGTGAGGAGGAAAAAGGGCCCCGCCAAACTAAGGCGGGAGGAAAATCGTAGAAGGAGTAGGGAGCTGGAGAGTGCCCAGGTGATGAGGGTAGCTTCAGCCCCTGCTCCTGAAGCTGGCCCTGTAACCGCCGAAGCTCTGGAGGAGAACGTGCTGAATGAGGAGATCAGGAGGCTGCACAGAGAGGAAGGTAATATGGCCGACCCTTCCGATTCCTCCCACTATGAAAGTGTGGATGAGGAAAGTGGGGTGAGGCCAAAAAAGAAAGATAAGGGCAAAAGGAAAGGGAAAAACAAGAGGTCAGAGCAATCTGAAACTCCTGGTACTACGGGCCAGGTCCAAAACAAAAGCCTGACTGCCCCCCCCCCCTCTGATTGACCTGTCAAATAGATACCTTGTCCTCAATGCAACCTCCTCCCCCCGAGAGGATATCAGGAGAGTGAAATCCTTGCTGATGAGGTGTCAGTACGATAGGCACGCATCTTTGGTTTTTGAGAGGGATTTGGGGATGTACCCCTCGCCCGACCCTTACAGAAACTGTAAGATGTCAGTGAGTAGTAAAATAATTTCAGGACGGATTGATAGTACAGGATCTCTGAATAGGTCCAGATCAGGGATCTTGGAGGTAATCAGATCCTTCTACTCGCACCTCTTGGGGAGGAACGATCTAGATCGAGACAAGAAGTTGATTTTCCTGGCTGAAACTAGAGATGAGCAAACTTTTCAAAAATTTGATTCGGCCGATTCGCAGAATTTTCCAAAACAGTTTGTTTCGATCCGAATTATTTTGCGGCAAATCTATATTAAAAAAGGCTATTTCTAGCCTACATACAGCCTCTATAGGGGTATAGAACACTTTGATGTGTTCTAAAACGCATATGGAGTGTGCTGGGGTAGTGAAATAATACTGTTATTCAGAATAACATGCAGATTACCGTCATCGCTTTTAGAGTCACTGCCGCACAGCAGCACAATGACAGAGCCTCGTGGTGGAATTAGTGTCAGGAGATCATATAGTGACTGATTGACACAGCATGGAGGTGTTGGCAGCATGAGGAGACCATATAGTGGATGAATGGCACAGCCCGGAGTTGCCAGCAGCATAAGTAGGCACTAAGCCTTCACAATCCCTAAGATTAAAAAATGAATTAAGAAATTTAAACCGAAGATTTTGGATAGCGGGTGCTACCTATGATAAAATTTTAATTTCCCAGACCCAGGCCCAGCAGCGGCATCAGTAAACCATATATTGCCTGAATGACACAGGCTGGAGTTGGCTGATGCATGAGTACACACCAGGGCTTCACAATCCCTAAGAAAAAACACAACAATTTTAGAAATTTTTGAAGAAAATTTTGGATAGCGGGTGCTACCTATGAGAAAATTTAAAATTCCCAGACCCAGGCCCAGCAGCGGCATCAGTAAACCATATATTGCCTGAATGACACAGCCTGGAGTTGGCTGATGCACGAGTACACAGCAGGGCTTCACAATCCCCCCCCAAAAAACACCACAATTTTAGACATTTTTGAAAAATATTTTGGATAGCTGGTGCTACCTATGTGAATATTTTAACTTCCCAGACCCAGGCCCCGCAGCGGCATCAGTAAACTATATATTTCCTGAATGACACAGCCTGGAGTTGTCTTATGCACGAGTACACAGCAGGGCCCCCCCCCAAAAAAAAACCACAATTTTAGAATCTTTTAAAAAGATTTTGGATAGCGGGTGCTTCCTATGAGAAAATTTGGAATTCCCAGACCCAGGTCCCGCAGCAGCATCAGTAAACCATATATTGCCTGAATGACACAGCATGGAGTTGGCTGATGCACGAGTACACAGCAGGGCTTCACAATCCCCCCCAAAAAAACACCACAATTTTAGAAATGTTTGAAAAAGATTTTGGACAGCGGGTGCTACCTATGAGAACATTTGAAATTCCCAGACTCAGGCACAGCAGCACCATCATTTTTTGATTTGAAATTTTAAAAAAACTTTGAGTGTCCCGGACCCCAGCGTGTGGGTATGAAGGACCAAATCCAACAAGCCCCCACAGGGCTCATGTGGCCGTGAGATGTAGGCGCAACTTCTCCATTGCCCTGACCGGCCATTGTTTCCAAGACTTTTCGCCAAGGCAAACCATGTGAAGAACAGCGTGACATCGCCGTGCCCTGCACACATGGTATGCTGAAGGGCCACTGAGACTTGTCCGGGCAGTGGAGGCTTAAAGGGGTACTCCGCCCCTAGACATCTTATCCCCTATCCAAAGGATAGGGGATAAGATGTCAGATCGGCGGGGTCCCGCTGCTGGGGACCCCGGGGATCACTGCTGCAGCACCCCGCTATCATTACTCCGCAGAGCGAGATCTCTCTGCACATGTAATGACGGGCAATACAGGGGCCGGAGCATCGTTACGTCACGGCTCCGTCCCTCGTGACGTCATGGCCCACCCCCGTCAATACAAGTCTATAAGAGGGGGCGTGGCGATCGTCACGCCCCCTGCCATAGACTTGCATTAACCCCTTGGGGACGGAGCCCATTATAACCCTAAGGACGGGAGCATTTTTTGCAAATCTGACCACTGTCATTTTAAGCATTAATAACTCTGGGATGCTTTTACTTATAAATTTGATTCCGAGATTGTTTTTTCGTGACATATCCTACTTTATGGTAGTGGTAAATTTTTGTCGATACTTGCATCATTTCTTGGTGAAAAATTCCAAAATTTGATGAAAAATGTGAAAATTTAGCATTTTTCGAACTTTGAAGCTCTCTGCTTGTAAGGAAAATAGACATTCCAAATAAATGATATATTGATTCACAAATACAATATGTCTACTTTATATTTGCATCATAAAGTTGACATGTTTTTACTTTTGGAAGACATCAGAGGGCTTCAAAGTTCAGCAGCAATTTTCATATTTTTCACAAAATTTTTAAAATCGAAAATTTTCAGGGACCAGTTCAGGTTTAAAGTGGATTTGAAGGGCCTTCCTATAAGAAATACCCCACAAATTACCCAATTATAAAAACTGCACCCCTCTAAGTATCCAAAATGACATTCAGTAAGTTTGTTAACCCTTTAGGTGTTTCACAGGAATAGCAGCAAAGTGAAGGAGAAAATTCAAAATCTTCATTTTTTACACTTGCATGTTCTTGTAGACCCAGTTTTTGAATTTTTACAAGTGGTAATAGGAGAAAAAGCCTCCAAAAATGTGTAACCCAATTTCTCTCGAGTAAGGAAATACTTCATATGTGTATGTCAAGTGTTCGTCGGGTGCAGTAGAGGGCTCAGAAGGGAAGGAGAACCAATGGGATTTTGGAGAGTGAATTTTGCTGAAATGGTTTTTGGGGGGCATGTCACATTTAGGAAGCCCCTATGGTGCCAGAACAGCAGAAAACCCCACATGGCATACCATTTTGGAAACTACACCCCTCAAGGCACGTAACAAGGGGTCCAGTGAGCCATAACACCACACAGGTGTTTGACGACTTTTCGTTAAAATCGGATGTGTAAATAAAATAAATTTTCACTAAAGTGCAGTTTCTTCTCCAAATTTACCATTTTTACAAAGCGTTATGGGAGAGAATGCCCCCCAAAATTTCTAACCCCATCTCTTCTGAGCATGGAAATACCTCATGTTAGGACGTAAAATGCTCTGCGGGCGAAATACAATGCTCAGAAGAGGAGTAGCGCCATTGAGCTTTTGGAAAGAGAATACGTTTGGAATGGTAGTCAGGGGCCATGAGCGTTTACAAAGGCCTCTGTGGTGCCAGAACAGAGGACCCCCCCACGTGTGACCCCATTTTAGAAACTACACCCCTCACAGAATTTAATAAGGGGTGCAGTGAGTATTTACACCCAACTGGCGTTTAACAGATCTTTGGAACAGTGGACTGTGCAAATGAAAAAAAAAATTTTTCATTTTCACGGACCACTGTTCCAAAAATCTGTCAGACACATGTGGGGCGTAAATGCTCACTGTATCCCTTATTACATAACACAAGGGGTGTAGTTTCCAAAATGGAGTCACATGTGGGTGGGGTCCATTGTTCTGGCACTATGGGGGCTTTGTAAACTCATGTGGCCTTCAATTCCGGACACATTTTCTCTTCAAAATCCCAATGGCGCTCCTTCTCTACTGAGCATTGTAGTGCGCCCGCCGAGCACTTTACATCCACATATGGGGTATGTTTTTACTCAAAGGAAATGGGGTTAGAAATTTTGGGGGGCTTTTTTCCTATTTTCCCTTGTGAAAATAAAAAATTTAGGGTAACACCAGCATTTTAGTGAAAACATTTTTTTTTTCATTTTAACATCCAACTTTAATGAAAATTCGTCAAACACCTGTGGGTTGTAAATGCTCACTATTCCCCTTGTTACGTTCCGTGGGGGGTGCAGTTTCCAAAATGGGGTCATATGTGGGTATTTATGTTTTTGCGTTTATGTCAGAACCACTGTAAAATCAGCCACCCCTGTGCAAATCACCAATTTAGGCCTCAAATATACATGGTGCGCTCTCACTACTGAGCCTTGTTGTGCGCCCGCAGAGCGTTTTACGCCCACATATGGGGCATTTCCGTACTCAGGAGAAATTGCGTTACTAATTTTGGGGGGCTTTTTTCCCTTTTACTGCTTGTGAAAATAAAAAGTATGGGGCAACAACAGCATGTTAGTGTAAACATTTTTTTTTTTACACTAACAGGCTGGTGTAACCCCCAACTTTTCCTTTTCATAAGGGGTAAAAGGAGAAAAAGCCCCCCAAAATTTGTAGTGAAATTTCTCCCGATTACGGAAATACCCCATATGTGGCCCTAAACTGTTTTCTTGAAATACAACAGGGCTCTGAAGTGAGAGAGTGCCATGCGCATTTGAGGACTAAATTAGGAATTGCATAGGGGTGGACATAGGGGTATTCTACGCCAGTGATTCCCAAACAGGGTGCCTCCAGCTGTTGCTTAACTCCTAGAATGCCTGGACAGTCAGTGGCTGTCACGAAATGCTGGGAGTTGTTGTTTTGCAACAGCTGGAGGCTCAGTTTTGGAATCCCTGCCATACAATACGTTTTTCATTTTTATTGAGGGGGTCAGTGTAACAGGGTGTATATGTAGTGTTTAATCTTTATTTTGTGTTAGTGTAGTGTAGTGTTTTTAGGGTACATTCGCACTGGTGTGTTACGGTGAGTTTCCCGCTAGGAGTTTGCGCTGCGGCGAAAAATTTGCCGCAGACCAAACTTGAAGCAGGAAACTTACTGTAAACCTGCCTGTGTGAATGTACCCCGTACGTTCACATGGGGGGATAAACCTCCAGCTGTTTCAAAACCACAACTTCCAGCATGCACTAACAGTGCATGCTGGGAGTTATACTTTTGCAACAGCTGGAGGCACACTGGTTGGAAAACCTTCAGTTAGGTTCTGTTACCTAACAGTATTTTGCAAACTGCAGCCCTCCAGCTGTTGCAAAACTACATGTTCCAGCATGCCCAAACAGCAAACAGCTGTCTGGGCATGCTGGGAGTTGTAGTTTTGCAACATCTGGAGGGCTACAGTCTCAGACTGTAGCCCTCCAGATGTTGCTAGGCAACTTACCGGCTTCCGTAGGATCCAGGGAGCTGTCCTCTTCTGCCGCACGCCGCCCGAGCCGGGACCGAAATTCCCACTGGCGTATGGATACGCCCTTCGTCCTTAAGTACCAGGACGCAAGGGCGTATGCATATGCCCTTCGTCCCCAACAGGTTAAGGGGACGGGCCGTGATGTCATGAGGGGCGGAGCCATGACGTCACGCTGCTCCTGCCCCTGCATCGCCCGTCATTACGCACAGAGCGAACTCGCTCTGTGCAGTAATGATGGCGGGGTGCCGCAGCGGAGATCCCCTGGGTCCCCAGCAGCGGGACCGCGGCAATCTAACATCTTATCCCCTATCCTTCGGATAGGTGATAAGATGCCAGGGGCGGAGTACCCCTTTAAGACACAGTGGAGGATGTGGAGGCGGAGTAGCACAGTGTCACAGGACCAACGGGCTGATAGAGTGTAGCAGAAAGCAGCATTGAGTACACACCAGGGCTTCACAATCCCAAAGAAAAAACAACCATTTTCTAAATTTTTGAAGAAGATTTAGGACAGCAGGTGCAACCTATATATTGCCTGAATGACACACCCTGGAGTTGGCTGATGCATGTGTACACACCAGGGCTTCACAATCCCACCCAAAAAACACAATTGTAGAAATTTATGAAGAAGAATTTTGGATAGCAGTTGCTACCTATGATAAAATTAAAATTTCCCAGACCCAGGCCCAGCAGCGGCATCAGTAAACCATATATTGCCTGAATGACACAGCCTGGAGTTGGCTGATGCATGAGTACACAACAGGGCTTCACAATCCCACCAAAAAAACACAATTGTAGAAATTTATGAAGAAGACTCTTGGATAGCGGGTGCTACCTATGAGAAAATTTTAATTTCCCAGACCCAGGCCCAGCAGCGCCATCAGTAAACCATATATTGCCTGAATGACACAGCCTGGAGTTGGCTGATGCATGCGTATGCACCGAAGCTTCACAATCCCTAATAAAAAAGAAAAAATGTTTGAAGAAAATTTAGGACAGCGGGTGCTACCTATATATTACCTAAAAGACAAAGCCTGGAGTTGGCTGCAGCATGAGGAGACCATTGAAATGTCAGATTTTTTATTTGAAATTCCAATAAAAATTTGTGTCCCGGACCCCGCCGTGAATGTACAAAGGACCTAATCTCGCAAGCACCCACAGGGCTCATGTGGTCGTGAGATGTAGGCGCAGCGTCTCCATAGCTCTGACCGACCATTTTTTGTTTTTGTACCTTTGTTTAAGAACAAGCGCATATCCAAGAGTCCAGAAGACTCTATAATGCAGGACGGTGGACCGCCAAAAGACATTCTTCTCTAAAATAATTTTTTATGAAATAAAGAAGCAGAGTTTATTCCTCTCCATATTTTTTTTGAAAATTTTTATTAAAAAATCACCCCCAACAAGCGTTCAATGGTGTAATGGTTACTATTCTTGAAAATTCAAGTTTATTACTGTGAAAATTATCAGAAAACACTACCCAAGAGTGTTTAATAACCCCATACATTGCACCATAAGTGTTGAAATTTCAATTAACCCCTTAAGGACTTAGCCCTTTTTCACCTTAAGGACTCGGCCATTTTTTGCAATTCTGACCACTGTCACTTTAAACATTAATAACTCTGGAATGCTTTTAGTTATCATTCTGATTCCGAGATAGTTTTTTCGTGACATATTCTACTTTACACAGTGGTAAAATTTTATGGTAACTTGCATCCTTTCTTGGTGAAAAATCCCCAAATTTGATGAAAAAAATGAAAATTTAGCATTTTTCTAACTTTGAAGCTCTCTGCTTGTAAGGAAAATGGATATTCAAAATGTTTTTCTTTGGTTCACATATACAATATGTCTACTTTATGTTTGCATCATAAAATTTATGAGTTTTTACTTTTGGAAGACACCAGAGGGCTTCAAAGTTCAGCAGCAATTTTCCAATTTTTCACAAAATTTTCAAACTCAATATTTTTCAGGGACCAGTTCAGTTTTGAAGTGGATTTGAAGGGTCTTCATATTAGAAATACCCCATAAAAGACCCCATTATAAAAACTACACCCCCAAAGTATTCAAAATGACATTCAGTCAGTGTTTTAATCCTTTAGGTGTTTCACAGGAATAGCAGCAAAGTGAAGGAGAAAATTCAAAATCTTCATTTTTTACACTCACATGTTCTTGTAGATCCAATTTTTTAATTTTTGCAAGTGGTAAAATGAGAAAATGTTTACTTGTTTTTGTAGCCCAAATTCTCTCGAGTAAGTACATACCTCATATGTCTATGTAAAGTGTTCGGCGGGCACAGTAGAGGGCTCAGAAGGGAAGGAGCAACAAGGGGATTGTTACGCCGAGCGCTCCGGGTCCCCGCTCCTCCCCGAAGCGCTCGCAGCATCCTCTCATTCGCAGCGCCCCGGTCAGACCTGCTGACCGGGTGCGCTGCAATATCACTCTCAGCCGGGATGCGATTCGCGATGCGGGAGGTGCCCGCTCGCGATGCGCATCCCGGCTCCCGTACCTGACTCGTTCCCCGTCTGTCTTGTCCCGGCGCGCGCGGCCCCGCTCCTTAGGGCGCGCGCGCGCCGGGTCTCTGCAATTTAAAGGGCCACTGCGCCACTGATTGGCGCAGGAGGCTTAATCAGTGTGTTCACCTGTGCACTCCCTACTTATACCTCACTTCCCCTGCACTCCCTGGCCGGATCTTGTTGCCATTGTGCCAGTGAAAGCGTTTCCTTGTGTGTTCCTAGTCTGTGTTCCAGACCTCCTGCCGTTGCCCCTGACTACGATCCTTGCTGCCTGCCCTGACCTTCTGCTACGTCCGACCTTGCTCTTGTCTACTCCCTTGTACCGCGCCTATCTTCAGCAGTCAGAGAGGTTGAGCCGTTGCTGGTGGATACGACCTGGTTGCTACCGCCGCTGCAAGACCATCCCGCTTTGCGGCGGGCTCTGGTGAATACCAGTAGCAACTTAGAACCGGTCCACCAACACGGTCCACGCCAATCCCTCTCTGGCACAGAGGATCCACCTCCAGCCAGCCGAATCGTGACAGTAGATCCGGCCATGGATCCCGTTGAAGTCCCACTGCCAGTTGTTGCCGACCTCACCACGGTGGTCGCCCAGCAGTCGCAACAGATAGCGCAACAAGGCCACCAGCTGTCTCAACTGACCGTGATGCTACAGCAGCTATTACCACAGCTCCAGCAACAATCTCCTCCGCCAGCTCCTGCACCTCCTCCGCAGCGAGTGGCCGCTTCCGGCCTACGATTATCCTTGCTGGATAAATTTGATGGGGGCTCTAAGTTTTGCCGTGGCTTTCTTTCGCAATGTTCCCTGCACTTAGAGATGATGTCGGTCCAGTTTCCTACTGAAAGGTCTAAGGTGGCTTTCGTAGTCAGCCTTCTTTCTGGGAAAGCTCTGTCATGGGCCACACCGCTCTGGGACCGCAATGACCCTGTCACTGCCTCTGTACACTCCTTCTTCACGGAGATTCGAAGTGTCTTTGAGGAACCTGCCCGAGCCTCTTCTGCTGAGACTGCCCTGCTGAACCTGGTCCAGGGTAATTCTTCTGTTGGCGAGTACGCCATCCAATTCCGTACTCTTGCCTCCGAATTATCCTGGAATAATGAGGCCCTCTGCGCGACCTTTAAAAAAGGCCTATCCAGCAACATTAAAGATGTGCTGGCCGCACGAGAAATTCCTGCTAACCTGCATGAACTTATTCATCCTGCCACCCGCATTGACATGCATTTTTCCGAAAGGCGTCAGGAGCTCCGCCAGGATATGGACTTTGTTCGCACGAGGCGGTTTCTCTCCCCGTTTCCTCTCTCCTCTGGTCTTCTGCAATCCGTTCCTGTGCCTCCCGCCGTGGAGGCTATGCAAGTTGACCGGTCTCGCTTGACACCTCAAGAGAGGACACGACGCCGCATAGAGAATCTGTGCCTGTACTGTGCCGGTACCGAACACTTCTTGAAGGATTGTCCTATCCGTCCTCCCCGCCTGGAAAGACGTACGCTGACTCCGCACAAAGGTGAGACAGTTCTTGATGTGAACTCTGCTTCTCCACGCCTTACTGTGCCTGTGCGGATATCTTCTTCTACCTTCTCCTTCTCTGCTATGGCCTTCTTGGATTCCGGATCTGCAGGAAATTTTATTTTGGCCTCTCTCATCAACAGTTTCAACATCCCGGTGACCAGTCTCGCCAGACCCCTCTACATCAATTCTGTTAACAATGAAAGATTGGACTGTACCGTGAGTTACCGCACGGAACCTCTCCTAATGTGCATCGGACCTCATCACGAAAAAATTTAGTTTTTGGTCCTCTCCAACTGCACTTCTGAAATTCTTCTTGGATTACCGTGGCTTCAACGCCATTCCCCAACCCTTGATTGGTCCACAGGAGAAATCAAGAACTGGGGTACTTCTTGTCACAAGGACTGTCTTAAACCGGTTCCCAGTACTCCCTGTCGTGACCCTGTGGTTCCCCCTGTATCCGGTCTTCCTAAGGCTTATATGGACTATGCTGACGTTTTTTGCAAAAAGCAAGCTGAGACTTTACCTCCTCACAGGCCTTATGACTGTCCTATTGACCTCCTCCCGGGTACTACTCCACCCCGGGGCAGAATCTATCCTCTGTCTGCTCCAGAGACTCTTGCCATGTCGGAGTACATCCAGGAGAATTTAAAAAAGGGGTTTATCCGCAAGTCCTCCTCTCCTGCCGGAGCTGGATTTTTTTTTGTGTCCAAAAAAGATGGCTCCCTACGCCCTTGCATTGATTACCGCGGACTTAATAAAATCACGGTAAAAAAACGCTACCCCTTACCTCTTATCTCGGAACTCTTTGATGGCTTACAAGGTGCCCACATCTTTACCAAACTGGACTTAAGAGGTGCTTATAATCTCATCCGCATCAGGGAGGGGGACGAATGGAAGACTGCATTTAACACCAGAGATGGACACTTTGAGTATCTGGTCATGCCCTTTGGCCTGTGCAACGCCCCTGCCGTCTTCCAAGACTTTGTTAACAGTGGCGTTGCTAGGGTTGGTGTCACCCGGTGCGGTAGAAAATGGTGTCACCCCCATACCTACCCCCCCCCCCTCAGTAAGTTTTTAGCCTGTTGTGACAGACACCACTGTTGTAGCGCATTGTGAGAAATTCCAGTATAATAATCAGATATACCAGTTGCCACGGAATGGGAAAGTGTTAAAGAAGTTTTCACCATTGAAATATACAGCTCCCAGAATTACTTAAAGGGGTACTCCACTGGAAAACATTTACTTTTATATCAACTGGTGCCAGAAAGTTAAACAGATTTTTAAATTACTTCTATTTAAAATCTTAATACTTACAGTACTAATAAGCTGGTGTATGCTCCACAGGAAGTTGTGTAGTTCTTTCCAGTCTGACCACAGTGCTGACACCTCTGTCCATGTCAGGAACTGTCCAGAGCAGGATAGGTTTGCTATGGGGATTTGCTCCTACTATGGACAGTTCTTGACATGGACAGAGGTGTCAGCACAGAGCACTGTGGTCAGACAGAAAATAAATTAAAAAGGAAAATAACTTACTGTGAATCGCTTATACAGCAGCTAATAAGTACTGGAAGGATTAAGATTTTTAAATAGAAGTAATTTACAAATCTGTTTAACTTTGTAGCACCAGCTGATTAAAAAAAATGTTTTCCAGTAGAGTACCCCTTTGAGCAGTGGTGAGGTTATGCCGGGAGTTGTAGTTTCACTGACCTAACTGTAGAACTGACAAGTGACTACAGCTCTGATGTAGAGAGGAGAATGTACAATGGTATCAGTGACTACAGGTGACATCTTCTCTATAGTGAGGAGAATACACAATGATATCAGTGACTACAGGTGACGTCTTCTCTATAGTGAGGAGAATACACAATGATATCAGTGACTACAGGTGACGTCTTTTCTATAGTGAGGAGAATACACAATGATATCAGTGATTACAGGTGACGTCTTCTCTATAGTCTTCCCTTATCTAATTCAGATGGTACATACCGCCAGGACTTGTTCCAGCTAAAACTTCTCTCTGCAGAATGTGATGCCCAGACGTCTCCTCACTATGTCAGCGCATTCTCATCCTCTATATGAAAACAATTATTATTATAAACCTGAGAGACACTGTATCTTCTAAATATAATACTACTATACACTACACTCTTTGATTATAAACCTTCCATACACTGTACCCTCTGAATATAATACTACCACACACTGTACATTATGAATATAATACCAACACATACTGTACCCTCTGAATATAAATCTGCCACATACTGTACCCCTGAATATAATACCGCCACACACTGTACCCACTGAATATAATTCTACCACAAACTGCGCCCTCTGAATATAAATCTGCCACATACTGTACCCTCTGAATATAAATCTGCCACATACTGTACCCTCTGAATATAAATCTGCCACATACTGTACCTCTGAATATAAATCTGTCACATACTGTACCCCTGAATATAAATCTGTCACATACTGTACCCCTGAATATAAATTTGCCACATACTGTACCCCTGAATATAATACCGCCACATACTGTACCCTCTGAATATAATACTACCACCCACTGCGCCTTCTGAATATAATAATTAGAGATGAGCAAACTACAGTAAATTCAACTCGTCACAAACTTCTCTGCTCGGCAGTTGATAACTTTTCCTGCATAAATTAGTTCAGCTTTCAGGTGCTCCCGTGGGCTGGAAAAGGTGGATACAGTCCTAGGAGACTCTTTCCTAGGAATGTATCCACCTTTTCCAGCCCACCGGAGCACCTGAAGGCTGAACTAATTTACGCAGGAAAAGTCATCAACTGCCGAGCCGAATTTACTGTAAGTTCGCTCATCTCTAATAATACTACCACAAACTGCGCCCTCTGAATATAATACTACCACAAACTGCGCCCTCTGAATATAATACTACCACAAACTGCGCCCTCTGAATATAACGTTGCCATACAGTGCACCCTCTGAATATAATACCACAACCGCAGTAACACCCCTCAACATCCGTTAGCTGATGCTATTACGACGGGAGGGGGGTATTGGTGGTGTTGCTAGTGGATGATGGGGGTGCTACTACTCGGGGGGTGTTGCTGGAGGATGATGAGGGTGTTACTGGCCATCCCCCCTGGCAGTATCATCCCCATCATCCATCGGCAGGATCATCCTCCTGGCAGGAGCACCGCCATCATCCACCATCAGGATCTGCTGATGGAGGTGCTGCTGGGGGGGGGGGTGTTGCTGGTGGATGATGAGGGTGCTACTGCCAGGGGGGGAGCATTAGGTAGGCAGCAGTTCCCCCACATTAGGTAGGTCGCAGTTTCCCCACATTAGGTAGCATCTATTCCCCACATTAAGCAGCATAGATTCCCCACATTAGGTAGGTCGCAGTTTCCCCACATTAGGTAGCATCTATTCCCCACATTAGGCAGCATAGATTCCCCACATTTGGTACCAGTTCCCCCACATTAGGTAGGTACCAGTTACCCCACATTAGGTAGCAATTTCCCCACATTAGGTAGCACAGATTCCCCACATAAGGTAGCATAGACTCCCCACATAAGGTAGCATAGACTCCCCACATAAGGTAGCATAGACTCCCCACACTTGGTAGTAGTTTCCCCACATTAGGCCGCAGGTTCCCTTGCAGGTTCCCCACAATGGGTCAAAGTCTCCCCACAATAGATTGCTGGTTATACCACCCCCCCCCCCCCTCCCCACACACACACACACAAAACACATACAACACAGAGAGACACACACACAAAAACACACACACAGTCAGAGAGACACACACTCACAGACACACACACACACACACAGTCACACACACATGCACACAGTCACACACACACACAGAGTCACACAGTCACACACACACAGAGTCTCATACACACACAGAGTCACACACACACAGAGTCTCACACACACAAACATAGATAGAGACAGACACACACACTCACCCATCCAGCGCAGCGCTCCCTCTCACCGGGCGCCGTGCGAGTGACGTAACTGACGTCCTCCTGCGCGGCCATACAGTGTGAAGTCAGGCCGGCGCAGATGTGGGAGCGGAGGCCGGGCACAATGCTGGTGAAGGTGAGGGGGGTGTGATGATGGACGGGCGCACAGTGCAGGAGAAAGAGAGGGGTTGCTGATGGACGGGCACACACAGCGCGGGGGGGGGGGTTGTGCTGACGGATGGGAGGCCGGTCGGGCACAGATGGGGGAGGTGGTGTCTGTGTAGCTTGGGGGGTGCGGCTACGGAGCGTCTTGGTGTCACCCCATTAGGTTGGTGTCACCCGGTGCGGGCCGCACCCCCCGCACCCGGGTCGCAACGCCACTGTTTGTTAATGAAATTTTTCGTGATCTCCTATATTCCTGTGTTGTGGTTTATCTGAACGATATTCTGATTTTTTCTGCCAACTTAGAAGAACACCGCCAGCATGTCCGCATGGTTCTTCAGAGACTTCGGGACAATCAACTTTATGCCAAAATGGAGAAATGTCTCTTCGAATGTCAATCTCTTCCTTTCCTAGGATACTTGGTCTCTGGCCAGGGACTACAAATGGACCCAGATAAACTTTCTGCCGTCTTAGATTGGCCACGCCCCTCAGGACTCCGTGCTATCCAACGTTTTTTGGGGTTCGCCAATTATTACAGACAATTTATTCCACACTTTTCCACTATTGTGGCTCCTATCGTGGCTTTAACCAAGAAAAATGCCAATCCCAAGTCCTGGTCTCCCCAAGCGGAAGACGCATTTAAACATCTCAAGTCTGCCTTTTCTTCTGCTCCCGTGCTCTCCAGACCTGACCCATCTAAACCCTTCCTATTGGAGGTAGATGCCTCCTCAGTGGGAGCTGGAGCTGTCCTTCTACAAAAAAATTCTTCCGGGCATGCTGTTACTTGTGTTTTTTTTTCTAGGACCTTCTCTCCGGCGGAGAGAAACTACTCCATCGGTGATCGAGAACTACTGGCCATTAAATTGGCGCTTGAGGAATGGAGGCACCTGCTGGAGGGATCAAAATTTCCAGTTATCATATACACTGATCACAAGAATCTCTCCTATCTCCAGTCTGCCCAACAACTGAACCCTCGCCAGGCTAGGTGGTCGTTGTTCTTTGCCCGTTTTAACTTTGAAATCCATTTTCGCCCTGCTGACAAGAACATTAGGGCCGATGCCCTCTCTCGTTCTTCTGATGCCTCTGAAGTAGAGGTCTCTCCGCAACACATCATTCCTCCTGACTGTCTGATCTCCACTTCTCCAGCCTCCATCAGGCAAACTCCTCCAGGGAAGACCTTCGTTTCTCCACGCCAGCGTCTCGGGATTCTCAAATGGGGACACTCCTCCCACCTCGCAGGCCATGCGGGCATCAAAAAATCCTTGCAACTCATCTCTCGTTTTTATTGGTGGCCGACTCTGGAGACTGATGTTGTTGATTTTGTGCGGGCCTGTACTGTCTGTGCCCGGGATAAGACTCCTCGCCAGAAGCCTGCTGGTCTCCTTCATCCTCTGCCTGTCCCTGAACAGCCTTGGTCACAGATTCGTATGGACTTTATTACGGACTTGCCCTCATCCCGTGGCAACACAGTTGTTTGGGTGGTCGTTGATCGATTTTCCAAGATGGCACATTTTATTCCTCTTCCTGGTCTTCCTTCAGCGCCTCAGTTGGCAAAGCAATTTTTTGTACACATTTTTCGCCTTCACGGTTTGCCCACACATATCGTCTCGGATAGAGGCGTCCAATTCGTGTCTAAATTCTGGAGGGCCCTCTGTAAACAGCTCAAGATCAAATTAAACTTCTCTTCTTCTTATCATCCCCAATCCAATGGGCAAGTAGAAAGAATTAATCAGGTCCTGGGTGACTATTTACGGCATTTTGTTTCCTCCCGCCAGGATGACTGGGCAGATCTTCTACCATGGGCCGAATTCTCATACAACTTCAGAGTCTCCGAATCTTCTGCTAAGTCCCCATTTTTCGTGGTGTACGGCCGTCACCCTCTTCCCCCCCTCCCTACTCCCTTGCCTTCTGGTTTGCCCGCTGTGGATGAAGTGACTTGTGATCTTTCCACCATACGGAAAGAGACCCAAAATTCTCTTTTACAGGCTTCATCCCGGATGAAAAGATTTGCCGATAAGAAAAGAAGAACTCCCCCCATTTTTGCTCCCGGAGACAAGGTATGGCTCTCAGCTAAATATGTCCGCTTTCGTGTCCCCAGTTACAAACTGGGACCACGCTATCTTGGCCCTTTCAAAGTTTTGTGCCAGATTAACCCTGTCTCTTACAAACTCCTTCTTCCTCCTTCTCTTCGTATTCCCAATGCCTTCCATGTCTCTCTCCTTAAACCACTCATCATTAACCGCTTCTCTCCCAAACTTGTTTCTCCCACTCCTGTTTCCGGTCCTACTGACGTCTTCTCCGTGAAGGAGATTCTGGCCTCCAAGACTGTCAGAGGAAAAAAATTTTTTTGGGTGGATTGGGAAGGCTGTGGCCCAGAAGAGAGATCCTGGGAACCTGAGGACAACATCCTGGACAAAAGTCTTATCCTCAGGTTCTCAGGCTCCAAGAAGAGGGGGAGACCCAAGGGGGGGGTACTGTTACGCCGAGCGCTCCGGGTCCCCGCTCCTCCCCGAAGCGCTCGCAGCATCCTCTCATTCGCAGCGCCCCGGTCAGACCTGCTGACCGGGTGCGCTGCAATATCACTCTCAGCCGGGATGCGATTCGCGATGCGGGAGGCGCCCGCTCGCGATGCGCATCCCGGCTCCCGTACCTGACTCGTTCCCCGTCTGTCTTGTCCCGGCGCGCGCGGCCTTGCTCCTTAGGGCGCGCGCACGCCGGGTCTCTGCAATTTAAAGGGCCACTGCGCCACTGATTGGCGCAGCAGGCTTAATCAGTGTGTTCACCTGTGCACTCCCTACTTATACCTCACTTCCCCTGCACTCCCTGGCCTGATCTTGTTGCCATTGTGCCAGTGAAAGCGTTTCCTTGATCATGTTCCTAGCCTGTGTTCCAGACCTCCTGCCGTTGCCCCTGACTACGATCCTTGCTGCCTGCCCTGACCTTCTGCTACGTCCGACCTTGCTCTTGTCTACTCCCTTGTTACGTGCCTATCTTCAGCAGTCAGAGAGGTTGAGCCGTTGCTGGTGGATACGACCTGGTTGCTACCGCCGCTGCAAGACCATCCCGCTTTGCGGCGGGCTCTGGTGAATACCAGTAGCAACTTAGAACCGGTCCACCAACACGGTCCACGCCAATCCCTCTCTGGCACAGAGGATCCACCTCCAGCCAGCCGAATCGTGACAGTGATTTTGGAGAGAACATTTTTCTGAAATGGTTTTTGGGGGGCATGTCACCTTTAGGAAGCCCCTAGGGAGTCAAAACAGCAAAAAAAAAAAAAAAAACATACCATGGCATACCATTTTGGCATACAATGGCATACCATTTTGGAAACTAGACCCCTCGGGAAATGTAACATGGAATAAAGTGTGCCTTAATACCCCACAGGTGTTTCATGACTCTTGCAAATGTAAAAAAAAAAAAAATGTTTTACCTAAAATGCTTGTTCTCCCAAAAATTTTACTTTTTTAAAAAGGGTAATAGCAGAAAATACCCCCCAAAATTTGAAGCCCAATTCCTCCCGATTCAGAAAACACCCCATTTGGGGGTGAAAAGTGCTCTGCTGGTGCACTACAGGTCTCAGAAGAGGAGTAGTCACATTTGTCCCAGGTCTTAATTCTGGTATTTACACTTTCATATATGCAGTACTTCAGAGCCTTTGCCATAAAAAAAACGCATCAAAAACGCAGGTGCAAAATGCATTGTGTGAACATGCACCTGATCAAAAAATTCCTGAAAAAGGGGGCAAAAGGGGAAATGTGATTATCCTATATATTAAAAGTGATGATCTAGTAGCCAACTGAACTATCGTTAGGATTCTTATGACTATACACCTCATAGAAAAGTATCACAAAAAGGCAAATAATTTAAAATCAGCATTTAAACCATATGGAGACATTGTGTTTAGATTTTTAGTTTAGTTTAGTTTTAGTTTTTGGTGCGTTTTTTTTATGGCAAAGGCTCTGAAGTACTGCATATATGAAAGTGTAAATCCCAGAATTAAGACCTGGGACATAGGTGGACTTAAAAAGACTACATGCAATATGTCCTACCAGAAACTTGAAACCTGGATAATATGGCTTGTCGGGGACGCGATCAGAAGCACCAGGACTATTTCGGATAAACAATTGCTAGTTCGAATAAATACCAGGAGCCACCAGCGATTCTTCATCTCTGACGAAGGTCAGCGTACTGACCGAAACGCGTTAGATTAATCTTGGCCCCTGCGCCTTGCTGTAGCTGTAATCGTGACGTCATGTTCAGTAATCAGATCCCTGTGCGAACTTCCATAGTGCGGTTGCACCGGTGAGACGCTCACGGCCGGAGCAGATCTCCGAGTGCATACACCCACTATATATCCGGACCTGCTTCCTCACCATCTTCCTGGGAGCTTCTGGAGGAACCCGGCTATTGCCCACACCATATCCCAGGAGGAACACCATTCCGTGGATCATAGCGTGAAGATCAGTGGCCAAATTACAGGTACCTCTGACATCCACGGCTATTATTACATAGTGCTACCGCAGCCACGTAGCCTGCCGCCTCTACACACGTGCATATTAGAGTGTAAGAACGACTTATTTGGATAACTAAAACAATACTATACATGTAACTATTGGTCTATTCTATATATACACACAGTGACGGAGCCAGGACTGTATTGTAAGCGCCGTCCAGTGCGTTGGGGAGTCAGCACCTACCATCATCTTAGATAAACTCCTAACAGAGGCACCTAAGTTAGTCTCTCTGTACATGCAATACAAGTCTGTAACAATTGATACACTGTCACAGGATTACCTACAAAACAGTGTTCTTTCATTTCTCTATTTTTGTTTCCTCTATATATTTATTTTTTTGCCCAGTGAACGGAACCAGCGTCAGTATTATATCAGAATTTGTCTACCTCATGTAGAAACCATTAAAATCAACTTTACTAAGTAAGTGTATTCCCATATATGTGTTCCTTTTATGTGCACCGATACACTAGTATTATTTGTCTTTGAATTTCTAAATATCATGAACAGGGGTACAGATATTACTGAACTTAGTTCTCTAAGAACTCTTGGTTGCAATTCATCTGGAGATTTGCTTACATTTATATTACTTAACTTACCTTGTACCATTTCTACTTTAAGCCAGTTCAGTACATTACATGATGTGTTACCAGCACTGACCTGTCCAATGTCAGCTCTTTCTTCCTTAGTATATACAGAACTAAAGAACCCATTCAGTAGCTCTGCTTTCTCTATATCGCCTGTGACAACCTCCCCATTAACATTATTAAGGGGTCCTACATGCTCTGTCCTTGTTTTTTTTTGCATTTATATATCAAAAAAATATTTAGGGTTAGTTTTGCTTTCTTTGGTCACCTGCCTCTAATTTTGAATTTTTGCTGTTTTTATTACATTTTACAGATTTTATCAAAATTTATTTAAATGTTATAGCTGACCCCTCCAATTTCAATTTTTTTAAAGCAATTTTTTTGTTGTTTATTTCTCTTTTAACATCATTTGTCAGCCATGTAGGATTTAGTTTTAATCGTTTATATTTGTTCCCCTTTGGTTTATATTTAGCTGCATAGTTATTTAGAGTTGATTTAAAGATGTCCCATTTACCTTCTGTATCAGTATTTGAGAACTCTTCCCCCCCCAGTCTATGTCCTGTAGTGCAGCTCTCAGCCCAGGGAAGTTTGCCTTTTTAAAGTTATAAGTTTTTGCCTTCCCCGTCTGTCTTTGTTTTCTACATTTTAAGTCAAAAGTAACTATATTGTGGTCGCTATTACCAAGGTTTTCCCGCACAGTAACATTACCAACCAGCTCTGGCACATAAAATTATCCTGCAATAAATTTAGGAATTGTCGCCCCTTTGTAGTTTTAGCCAACCCCGGACCCCAATCTATATCTGGATAGTTAAAATCTCCTATTATTACCACTGTACCTGCCCGGGCGTCCCTCTCTATTTGTTTATGCAGCCAACCTTCTATCCCTGCAGTGATATTAGGGGGTCTGTAGATTAGCATGTAAGTGTAACATTTTTAACCTCCAGCTGTTGCAAAACTACAACTCCCAGCATGCGTTGACAGACTGTGCATGCTGGAAGGTATACTTTTGTAACAGCTGAAAGCACACTGGTTGGAAAACCTTGAGTTAGGTTATGTTACCTAACTCAGCATTTTCCAACCAGTGTGCCTCCAGCTTTTGCAAAACTACAACTCCCAGCAAGTACTGATTGCCGAAGGGCACGCTGGATGATGTAGTTATGCAACAACTGGAGGCACGCAACTCCGACTCCACGGTTTAGAAACCCCCCTACAGTGATCTCCAATTTGTGGCCCTCCAGATGTTGCAAAACTTCAAATCCCAGCATGCCCAGACAGCAAACTGCTGTGTGGGCATGCTGGGAGTTGTAGTTTTACAAGATCTAGAAGGCCACAGTTTAGAGAGCACTGCAGTGATCTCTAAACTGTGGCCCTCCAGCTGTGGCAAAACTACCAATTCATGGTGGGAGTTGTAGTTTTGCAACATCTGGAAGGCTACAGTTTAGAGACCACTGTATAGTGGTCTCCAAACTGTAGCCCTCCAGATGTTGCTAGGCAACAACTCACCGGCTTCCGTAGTCTGCACCAGGGAGCCACACCTCATCACCATCCGCTGCCACTGATCGCCGGCGGTTAGTGACCGCCAGTCACATTACAGTTCCCCCGTTCTGCCCGGACTACAGCGGCTGGGCAGAGCGGTAGAACCGAACTTTAACCCCCTCCCCCCATCCTCCATTTGCTATTGGTTGGTCGCTTCTGACTGACCAATAGCAGGGTTAGGAGGGGTGGCACCTCACTCCTATCCCTTCAGGGGGATTGTGGGTGTCTTGTATAGCCCCGATTTTCCTTATTTTCTGGGCCAACTGGTCACCAGAGACCCGTATGACCCAGAATCACCACAGATCGCCAGTCAATTTGCCGAATTGGTCAATTTAGCGACAGGGAGGGGTCTCAGGAACCCCCCCCCCCCCCCCGCAGGGTTTTGCCCGGGGCATCCCGGTCCGGTCTCCTCTCGATTTGCGAGCTCCTTAACCTCTTCAGGACGCAGGACATATGCACACGCCCTGCATCCAGAGTCTTTAAGGACGTAGGGTGTATGGATACGCCCATGGGAATTCTGGACCCCGCCACTAGCCGGTTGGGGACTGGATTGGGATGACTGCTGATATCTATCAGCAGGCATCCTGTGCATATGCCCAGGGGGGTCCTGAGACCGTCCTGAGAAAAATGTAATTTTTCATTTGGACAGCCCACTGTTCCAAAGATCTGTCAAAACGCCAGTGGGGTGTAAATATTCCCCTCACCCATTAATAAATTCCTTGAGTGGTGTAGTTTCCAAAATGGGGTCACATGTGGGGGGGGGGGTCCACTGTTCTGGCACCACGGGGGGCTTTGTAAATGCACAAGGCCCCCAACTTCTATTCCAACCAAATTCTCTCTCCATAATCTCCTTCTCTTCTAAGCATTGTAGTTCGCCAGCAGAGCACTTGACGTCCACACATGAGGTATTTCCAAGAAATGGGGTTACAAATTTTGGGGGGGCATTTTCTCCTATTACCCCTTGTAGAAATGTAAAATTTGGGGAAAAACCAGCATTTTAGTGTAAAAAAAATTATAATTTACATATCCAACTTTAACTAAAAGTTGTCAAACACCTGTGGGGTGTTAAGGCTCACTGTACCCCTTGTTACGTTCATTGGAAGGAGTGCGGGGTGTCTCTGGCAGGAGGCTTCCCCAAAAATGCCGACAGTGCTGGAGCGCTTCACTGGTGCTGGTGAAATAGAACTGCAGACTGCAGTATTAAAATCCAATAGGTATTTATTAGCTATGATAAAGGTAACAGAAAACAAAAAACGGGGGGGGGGGGGGGATAGCAATCTTGTACGGACTACACGTTTCGAAAGGTATCCCTTTCTTCCTCAGACCTCGCGCAGGGATCTCCCGACATCTGCCCCGCATCTGGATACCTCTGCCCGCATCCTGCGATTAACATCGGAGGACTAAAGCACCTCCTCCCGCAGCACCGCTTTTCCAGCTAACGGTGCCAGCAGTAACCTGCTCCTGCAGAACATCCACGGCCAGCGGAGAAGATCCAGTAGCAGAGGAGACCTCCAGCGGCATCGGGATTCCCGCCGCACTCCCCCCAAAGCGCTGTCCAGAGTTGTGCCTGCTCGCTAGCACAACTTAACAAGGTGAGCAGGCATTTAATTTCCTAATACCTCTGCCTATCTAATGCTCTTTTTAGCAAAGGTAATGGCATCATCAAGGTGCGATCTCTGTGTTTTTCCATATATATCCTATATATTGTTACGTTCGTTGAGGGGTATAGTTTCCAAAATAGTATGCCATGTGTTTTTTTTTTTTTTTTGCTGTTCTGGCACCATAGGGCTTCCTAAATGTGACATGCCCCCAAAAACCATTTCAGCAAAATTTGCTTTCCAAAAGCCAAATGTGACTCCTTCTCTTCTGAGCATTGTAGTGCGCTCGCAGTGCACTTGACGTCCACACATGGGGTATTTCCATACTCAGAAGGGATGGGGTTACAAATTTTGGGGACATTTTCTCCTATTACTCTTTATAAAAATGTAAAATTTGGGGGGAAAATGCATTTTAGTGAAAAAAAATTCATTTACACGTCTAACTTTAACGAAAAGTCTTCAAACACCTGTGGGGTGTTAAGGTTCACTGTACCCCTTGTTACGTTCCTTGAGGGGTGTAGTTTCCAAAATAGTATGTCATGTGGGGGTTTTCTTGCTGTTCTGGCACCATAGGGGCTTCCTAAATGTGACATGCCCCCCAAAAACCATTTCAGAAAAACTCACTCTCCAAAATCCCATTGTCGCTCCTTCCCTTCAGAGCCCTCAAGTGCACCCACAGAACACTTCACATACACATATGAGGTATTTCCTTACTCGAGAGAAATTTGGTTACAAATTTTAGAAAGATTTTTATCCTTTTACCCCTTGTAAAGATTTTGAATTTTCTCCTTCACTTTGCTGCTATTCCTGTGAAACAACTAAAGGGTTAACACACTTGCTGAATGTCATTTTGAATACTTTGAGGGGTGAAGTTTTTATCATGGGGTCATTTGTGGGGTATTTCTAATATGAAGGCCCCTGAAATCCACTTCAAAATTGAACTGGTCCCTGAAAAATTCTGATTTAGAAAATTTTGTGAAAAATTGGAAAATTGCTGCTATACTTTGAAGCCCTCTGATGTCTTCCAAAAGTAAAAATAAAAACATGTCAACTTTATGATGCAAACATAAAGTAGACATATTGTATATGTCAATCAATATCAGTGGCGTTGCTAAGGTTGGTGTCCCTCGGTGCGATAGAAAATGGTGTCACCCCATACCTACCCCCCCCCCCCCGTAAGTTTTTAGCCTGTTGTGACAGGCGCCACTGATGTAGAGCAGTGTGAAAAATTCCAGTATAATAATAAAATATACCAATTGCCAAAGAATGGGAGAGTGCTAAAAAAGGTTTCACCAATAAAAACTACAGCTCCCAGTATGACCTAAGCAGTGATGAGGTTATGCTGGGAGCAGGCCCGGTGCTGTCATAAGGCAAACCATGCGTCCGCTTGAGGACGCATGGACTCGCAGCAGATGGGGGCGGAAAAATGAAGACTTTTTTTTTATACTAAGACCCCCATCTGTGCGCCCCGCCGCCGCACAGCAGAGGTCACTGCCACCACTCCACCCTCTCTGGTTTTATTGCTGCGACCCACTGAGAGTCCCCTGCGGCACCACTGTCACTTCAGGCTGCCCTGAGGAGGTGGGTTCCGGTGTGTCGGTCCCATACCTGTCACACACTTTGCTGTTGCAGTCCAGCCCTGCAGTTGCACAGTGAGTGACACTTGCAGTTAAATATAGTCTGGAGGTGAGTTACTTACTTCTATGCTGCACCTCCAGACATCTTGTTGTATCAGGTCAGAGGGGAGTGGGAAGGGGCGGAAGCAGCACAGCGGCCTGAGAGGTCAAAGGCTATCAAGCATGGAGGCTGCCTGTGCCATTCCTCCAGTGCCCTCCTCCTCTTCATCACCTCTGAATGCTCTGATGCTCTCCTCCCGGCTGCAGACCCCCCTTCATAGCTGTCCTTGAATGAAGGGAGTGAAGGTTAGTGTATTACAGTGGGCTCCAAACTATGTACCTCCTGCTGTTACAGACTACACCACCCAGCATGCCCAGAAAGCCTTTGGCTCTCCAGGCATGCTGGAAGTTGTAGTTTTGCAACAGCAGGAGGTTCATAGTTTGGAGACCACAGGTGTATTGTATAAAAATGTGTTAGCCTCTTAACAGAGGTGTTGTTACATAGGACTGCAGGTCACATCTGCAACATTATCTGTACTCAGAGAGTTATCACTGTGTTATCTGTGGTGTTACATAGGACTGCCTGTCACATCTACTACATTATCTGTACTCAGAGAGTTATCACTGTGTTATCTGTGGTGTTACATAGGACTGCAGGCCACATCTACTACATTATCTGTACTCAGAGAGTTATCACTGTGTTATCTGTGGTGTTACATAGGACTGCCTGTCACATCTACTACATTATCTGTACTCAGAGAGTTATCACTGTGTTAGCTGTGGTGTTACATAGGAAATAATTTAAAGAAACATGTATGCAAGGGAGGTGGGGGCGCAGGGTGGACTGCAGGTTTGGGGAGGGGGGGGGGCACAAAAATGGAGCTTCCCTTGTGTAGGCAGAAATCCTTGCACCGGCCCTGGCTGGGAGTTGTAGTTTTACTCATCACAGCTGCAGAACTTACAAGTGACTACAGCTCTGATGGGACATAATGAGGAAAATACACAATAATATCAGTGACTACAGGTAACTTCTCTATAGTCTTTCCTTATGCACCCTCATCATACATAAGGAGGATCATCCTCCTGCCGTGGCACCCCTATCATCCAGGATGTTGAGGGTGCTACTGGCAGAAGGATGATCCTCCCAATGGATTATGAGGGTGCTACGGCCAGTAGGATGGGGGTGCTACATCTGCAGGAGCAACCTCCTGCCAGTAGCACCCCCATCATCCCGGAGGATGATCTGCTGATGGATGATGGGGGTACAGCACCCCCATAATTCATCAGTAGCACCCCCATCATACATAAGGAGGATCATCCTCCTGGCATTGGCACCCCCCAGAGCCTCTCAGCACCCCCTTTCTCCCTGTTACATTAAAACATTAAATCAGTGTTTCCCAACCAGGGTGCTTCCAGCTGTTGCAAAATACAACTCCCAGCATGCCCGGACAGCCACAGCTGGAGGCACCCTGGTTGCCAAACACTGCATTAAATACACAGTTTTGCAGAGAAGTCTCACCAGCTCACCAGTCTCTTGTCTTCACTTTCTCCTCTACCCGGGCGGCTCCAGGTCCAGGAATGTCCGGGGGTTGGGGAGGAATTTATCACCCATGAATTCTCAGAAGACGCCGAGCACATGAGGGAGGGACACGTCGGGGGAGGGAGCAGACGTGCGCACGGCACTTCTGTTCCCAGAAAGTGTTGCCGGTCTTAAAGAGGCAGCTTCCTGGGGCTGGGGGATAGGATTGTGTCGGGGGCTGAAACTGGAGTGCGGCAGCCTGCAGGTCATGAAAGAAGCACTCTTCTGTCTGGGGATGCTGAAAATACCGGCTGAGTTGAGTGACGGTGTGCAGATGCGGGGGGGGTGCTGCCGGCCGTGGTGTCACCCTTCCAGGCTGGTGTCACCCGGTGAGCTCCGCACCCCCCGCACCCGGGTCGCAACACCACTGATCAATATATAATTTATTTGGGATGTCCATTCTAGTTATAAGCATAGTAACATATTCATGGGGTTGAAAAAAGACCAGAATGAGTCAGAATAAATCCCTGGATCAATGTTCTAGCCCTATAAATCTAGTATACATAACCAGCGATGTTATTACTCTCCAAGAATGCATCCAGACCCGTTTTGAACTCTTTTACAGAGTTCACCATGAGCACCTCCTCAAGTGCCGAATTCCACAGTCTCACCGCTCTTACAGTAAAGAATCCCCATCTGTGCTGGTGTAGAAACCTTCTTTCCTCTAAAAGTAGATGATGCCCCCTTGTTATAGATACAGTCCTGGGTATAAATAGATCATGAGAGAGATCTCTGTACTGCCCCCTGATACATAGTTATTAGGTCTCCCCTAAGCCTTCTTTTTTCTAAACTAAATAACCCTAATTCTGATAATCTTTCTGGGAACTGTAGTCTTCCCATTCCCCGTATTACTCTGGTTGCCCGTCTTTGAACCCTCTCCAGCTCCACTACATCTTTCTTGTACACTGGTGCCCAGTACTGTACACAGTATTCCATGTGTGGTCTGACTAGTGATTTGTACAGTGGTAGAAATATTTCCTTTTCGTGAGCATCTATGCCCCTATTGATGCACCCCATGATTTTATTAGCCTTGGCAGCAGCTACCCGATACTGGTCATTTCAGCTAAATTTACTGTTAACTAAGACTCCTAAGTCCTTGTCCATGTCAGTCGTCCCAAGTTTTCTCCCATTTAATACATAACCCCTGCCCGTATTTTTCCTCCCCATGTGCATTACCTTACATTTATCAGTGTTGAACCTCATTTGCCCCCCCCCAGCCCAAACTTCAAACCTATCCAGATCCATTTGTAACAGTACACTGTGCTCTATAGTGTTTACCGCTTTACAGAGTTTAGCATCATCTGCAAAGATTGTTACTTTACTATTCAACCCCTCTACAAGGTCATTAATAAATAAATTAAACAGAACAGGACACAAGAAGGACCCCTGTGGTACCCCACTAGAAACAGTCACCCAATCAGAATAAGTACCATTAATAACCACCCTCTGTTTCCTATCACTGAGCCAGTTACTTACCCACCTACACACATTCTCCCCTAGCCTCATCCTTCTCATTTTATGCACCAACCTTTTATGTGGCACCGTATCAAATGCTTTGTAAAAATACCCCATATGTGGGGCCTAAAATGCTCTGCGGGTGCACAGCAAGGCTCAGGAGTAAGAGCGCACTATGTACATTTGAAACCTAAATTGGTGATTTGCACAGGGGTGGCTGATTTTATAGCGGTTCTGCCATAAAAGCAAAAAAAAAGAAATACCCACATATGACCCCATTTTGGAAACTACATCCCTCACGGAACGTAACAAGGGGTATAGTGAACCTTAACACCCCACAGGTGTTTAATGAAAATTCTTCAAAGTGTGATGGAAAAATGAAAAAAACTTTTTTTCTTCACTAAAATGCTGGTGTTACCCAAAAAATAGGAAAAAAGCCCCCCAAAATTTGTAACCCCATATGTGGATGTAAAGTGCTCTGCTGACGCACTACAATGCTCAGAAGAGAAGGAGCGCCATTGGGATTTTGAAGAGAAAATTTGTCCGGAATTGAAGGCCACGTGTTTTTACAAAGCCCCCATAGAGCCAGAACAATGGACCCCCCCCACATGTGACCCCATTTTGGAAACTACACCCCTCATGTAATGTAATAAGGGGTACAGTGAGCATATACGCCCCACATGTGTCTGACAGATTTTTGGAACAGTGGTCCGTGAAAATGAAAATTGTAATTTTTCGTTTGCACAGCCCACTGTTCCAAAGATCTGTCAAACGCCAGTGGGGTGTAAATACTCACTGCACCCCTTAGTAAATTCTGTGAGGGGTGTGGTTTCCAAAATGGGGTCACATGTGGGGGGGTTCTACTGCTCTGGCACCACTGGGGGCTTTGTAAACGCACATGGCCCCCGACTTCTCTTCCAAACTAATTCTGTCTCCAAAAGCTCAATAGCACTCCTCCTCTTCTGAGCTGTGCAGAGCACCAGCAGAGCACTTGACATCCACACATTGGGTATTTCCATACTCAGAAGAAATGGGGTTACAAATGTTGGGAGTCATTTTCTCTTATTACTTCTTGTAAAAATGAAAAAATTTGGGGGGAAACCAGCATTTTTGTGATTTTTTTTTTCATTTACAGATCCGACTTTAACAAAAAGTCATCAAACACCTGTGAGGTGTTAAGGCTCACTGTACCCCTTGTTGCGTTCCTTGAGGGGTGTAGTTTCCAAAATAGTATGCCATGTGGGGGGGGGGGGGGTTGCTGTCCTGGCACCATAGGGGCTTCGTAAATGCGACATGACCTCCAAAAACCATTTCAGCAAAATTCGCTTTTCAAAAGCCAAACGTGACTCCTTCTCTTCTGAGTACTGTAGTGTGCCAGCAGAGCACTTGGCGTCCACACATTGGGTATTTCCAAACTCAGAAGAGATGGGTTACAAATTTTAGGGGGCATTTTGTCCTATTATCCCTTGTAAAAATTTGAAAAGTCGTGAAACACCTGTGGGGTGTTAAGGCTCACTGGACCCCTTGTTACGTGCCTTGAGGGGTTTAGTTTCCAAAATAGTATGCCATGTGTTTTTTTTTTTTATTTGCTGTTCTGGCACCATAGGGGCTTCCTAAATGCGACATGCCCCACAAAAACCATTTCACAAAAACTCACTCTCCAAAATCCCACTGTCACTCATTCCCTTCTGAGCCCTCTAGTGAACCCGCCGAACACTTGACATACACATATGAGATATTTCCTTACTCGAGAGAAATTGGGTTACACATTTTAGGAAGATTTCTCTCCTTTTACCCCTTGTAAAAATTCAAAAACTGCGTCTACAAGAACATGCCAGTGTAAAAAATTAAGATTTAGAATTTTCTTCATCAATTTGCTGCTATGCCTGTGAAACACCTAAAGGGTAAACAAACATTTTGAATGTCATTTTGAATACTTTGAGGTGTGCAATTTTTATAATGGGGCCATTTAGGGGGTATTTCTAATAAGAAGGCCCTTCAAATCCACTTCAAAACAGAACTGGTCCCTGAAAAATTTCGATTCTGAAAATGTTGTGAAAAATTGGAAAATTGCTACTATACTTTGAAGCCCTCTCATGTCTTCCAAAAGTAAAAATATGTCAACATTATGATGCAATCATAAAGTAGACATGTTGTATATGTGAATCAATATATCATTTATTTGGAATATTCATTTTCCTTATAAGTAGAGTAAAAAAAATGCAAAATTTTCATTTTTTTCATCAAATTTTGGAATTTTTCACCAAGAAACGATACAAGTATCGACAAAATTTTAACGCTAACATAAAGTAGAATATGTCACAAAAAAAACAATCTTGGAATCAGAATGAAAGGTGAAAGCATCCCAGAGTAATTAATGCTTAAGTGAAAGTGGTCAGATGTTCAAAAAATTGCCTGGTCCTACAGTGAAAATTGGCTGGGTCCTTAAGGGGTTAAGTACCAGGGCGTAAGTGCGTACCTGTACGCCCTTGGTCCGTAAGTGGTTAAGGACTCATTTTCACCTTAAGGACTCAAAACTATTTTCGGTTTTTCACTTTAATTTTTTCCTTCTCCCTTTCTAAAAATCATAACGCATTCAATTTTGCACCTACAGACCCATATAAGGGCTTGTTTTTTGCATCACCAATTGCACTTTGTAATGACATCACTTATTTTACAACAATCTGCAGTGAAACACAAAAAAGGTATTTGTGGGATGAAATAAAAAAAAATGTCATTTTTTGATTTTTGGGGACTTTCTACACAGTGCACTTTTTGTTAAAAATTACACCTTACCTTTATTCTGTAGGTCCATATGGTCACAAGGATACCCAATACATGCACCAAAATTACTATGTATAAAATTATCATCTTCTGACCCCTACAACTTTTTTATTTTTCTGCATACAGGGCTTTATGAGGGCTTATTTTTTGCACCATGGTCTGTAGTTTTTATCAGTACCATTTGATGGGATTTTTGATCACTTTTTATTAATATTTATGGTATACGAAGTGACCAAAAATGCACAATTTTGGACTTTGGTATTTTTTTCACGTACATCTTTGACCGTGCGGTTTAACTAGCCTTATATTTTAATAGTTCAGATATTTACACATGTGGCAGTACCATATATGATTATTTTTATTTTTAATACATTATTTTATTTAAAAAATGGGAAAATTAGGTGATTTAAACTCTTAATAGGGAATGGGTTAATTAACTTTTATTAACTTTTTTTACACTGCGGGCGCCATCCTACCTGAGGAGCTCCAGACTTTCACAGCGCAGCGCTCCGCTCACTGGTCTCCCGCGCCCAGATTACAAGTAAGTGAGGCGTCTAACTCACTTGATCAGGAGAAGCTCTGCTTGTCACTGGAGTATTACATAACCCCATTACCTGCCACTGCCAGCTGTGGGGACCTCCGGTGTTCTGCTGCGCAAGCATAGCCTGTTATGCTGTGGGGATAGATCTGCTGCTGCCATCAGAAGGCCTCCCTCAAGCCTCCTGCACGGCCACCATTTTACCCACACGAGCGCAGCTCCTATTCCCCTCTCTACTGCATGGGACTGCCATATCTCTAAGCCTTTCATTAGCAGGGGAACTATCATTACTCTGGTTTTCTACCAGCATTATATGTACTTTATGCTCCTGAATGATCGCAGTGTGAACAGCGTGGAACTGCCTCACCTTCAGGCTTCTCAATAGTTGGGGTTCTGCAATTACCCTTCACTGTGCAAGACAGCTTCACTGTGCAAGACATTCTCAAACAGTATTACCTTCATTAATATTCCTGTATGATTTCAGAGTGAACTATACAGGACTGCCATGCCTTATGTCTTACCTGTTTGTGGGCCAGGAAGTTCTGTAGTTCTGTGTTGGATCTCTTACTGTTGTCCACATGTTAGGATTAGGTTGTGGACAACATGTCAGGGCTTTTTTTTTCTCTGTTCTTTCATCTTCCCCTCCTGGAGGACACAGGTGTGCATGAGAGAAAGAAGCCAGAGCAGGGGGAGATTGAGGACATACTTCTGAGGACGCAGGTCTGCACTGAAAGAACACAGAGAAGATAAGTGTTATCTGAATGGGAGGATAACAAAGTGCACAGACTGGGGATGATTTCTGTGTATGAAGGGGGGGGGGGGAACTCCTAAATGACACATGCTGGGAGTTGTAGTCCCTGTTATGTGTGTGTGCTAGTGTTTACAAACCAGTGTGCCTCCAGCTGTTGCAAAACTACAACTCCCAGCATGCCTGGACAGACTTTGGGCATGCTGGGAGTTGTAGTTTTGCAACAGCTGGAGGCACACTGTTTGGGGAACACTGTCCTAGCCTATTCAGCATACACATCATGTTACAACGGTGTTTCCAAACCAGTGTGCCTCCAGCTGTTGTAAAACTACAACTCCCAGCATTCCTTGACAGTCTTTGGGCATGCTGAATAGGCCTAGCCTATTCAGTATATTACAAACAAAGTGCATTGTTTCCCAACCAGGGTGTCTTCAGCTGTATGAAAACTACAACTCCCAGCATGCCCAGAAGGTTTTTGGCTGTCCTGGCATGCTGGTAATAGTAGTTTTGCAACACCTGAAGGCACCCTGGTTGGGAAACACTGGTGTATGCCCTATAGAGGTGTGGTGAACTACAACCTCCAGGAGACTACCGAGGCAGCATGCTGGTGTTATTCCACAGACTGAAGACTCCTGAATGACACATGCTGGGAGTTGTAGTCCCTTTCGTGTGTGTATGCCAGTGTATCCCAACCAGGGCTGATTATATTAGTGTGCTGTGTATAAAGGGTCCGACCAGGGAAAATAGAAGGGTGGGTAAGGGCGGAACAAAAAAAAAAAAAAAAAGGAGCCGCCCCAAACCAGCAAGGCATGTGGCATGCTGGGATTTGTAGTTTTCAGCACAGCAAGAAACAGGAAATAGAAGCAAAGATAGGAAAACAAAGTGGGGGATAAAAAGACAACAAAGAACGGAAATAGCGTTGCCTAAACAACAAGAATAGAAATGAAACAAAACAAATAGGGTAAGTCAAAAACAGAAAAACATGTTGACCACCGGAGTACCCTTTTAACTACATAATTGCTCCTGTATGATTAACCCCTTAAGGACCCAGCCTAAATATACCTTAAGGACCCGGACATTTTTTGAGCATCTGACTACTGTCACTTTAAGCATTAATCACTCTGGGATGCTTTTACCTTTCATTCTGATTCCGAGATTGTTTTTTCGTGACATACTCTAGTTTATGTTAGTGGTAAAATTATGACAATACTTGCATCATTTCTTGGTGAAAAATTCCAAAATTTGTTGAAAAAATTGAAAATTTCGCATTTTTTTAACTTTGAAGCTCTCTGCTTATAAGGAAAATGGATATTCCAAATAAATTATATATTGATTCACATATACAATATGTCTACTTTATGTTTTCATCATAAAGTTGACATGTTTTTACTTTTGGAAGACACCAGAGGGCTTCAAAATATAGCAGCAATTTTCACATTTTTCACAAAATTTTCAAAATCGGAATTTTTCAGGGATCACTTCAGTTTTGAAGTGGATTTCAAGGGCTTTCTTATTAAAAACAACCCATAAATGACCCCATTATAAAAACTGCATCCCTCAAAGTATTCAAAATGACATTCAGAAAATATTTTTAACCCTTTAGGTGTTTCACAGGAATAGCAGCAAAGTGAAGGAGAAAATTCAAAATCTTCATTTTTTACACTCCCATGTTCTTGTAGACCCAGTTTTTGAATTTTTACAAGGGGTAATAGATGAAAAATCCCTCCAAAATTTGAGTAAGGAAATACCTCATATGTGGATGTCAAGTGTTCGGCGGGCGCAGTAGAGGGCTCAGAAGGGAAGGAGCGACAATAGGATTTTGGAGAGTGAATTTTGCTGAAATGTTTTTTTGGGGGCATGTCACATTTAGGAAGCCCCTATGGTGCCAGAACAGCAGAAAACCCCCACATGGCATACCATTTTGGAAACTACACCCCTCAAGGCATGTAACAAGGGGTCCAGTGAGCCTTAACACCCCACAGGTGTTTGACGACTTTTCGTTAAAGTCGGATGTGTAAATGAAAAAAAAATGTTTCACTAAAGTGCAGTTTTTTCGCCAAATTTATAATTTTTGCAAAGGGTAATGGGAGGAAATGCCCCCCAAAATTTGTAACCCCATCTCTTCTGAGTATATAAATACCCCATGTTAGGACGTGAAATGCTCTGCGAGCGAACTACAATGCTCAGAAGAGAAGGAGTCACATTTAGCTTTTGGAAAGCAAATTTTGCTGAAATGGTGTTTGGGGGGCATGTCGCATTTAGGAAGCACCTAGGGTGCCAGAACAGCAAAAAAAAAACACATGGCATACCCTTTTGGAAACTACACCCCTCAAGGAACATAACAAGGGGTACAGTGAGCCTTAACACCTCACAGGTATTTCACAACTTTTTGTGAAAGTTGGATGTGTAAATGAAAAAATATTATTTTTTCACTAAAATGCTGTGTTTTCCCCAAATTTTAAATTTTTACAAGGGGTAAGAGGAGAAAATGACCACCAAAATTTGTAACCCCATTTCTTCTGAGTATGGAAATACCCCATGTTTGGGCGTCAAGTGCTCTGCTGGCACAATACAATGCTCAGAAGAGAAGGAGCGCCATTGAGCTTTTTGAAAGAGAATTTGTTTGGAATGGAAGTCGGGGGGCAGGTGCGTTTACAAAGCCCCCCGTGGTGCCAGAACAGTCGACCCCCGCACATGTGACCCCATTTTGGAAACTACACCCCTCACAGAATTTAATAAGTGGTACAGTGAGTATTTACACCCCACTGGAGTTTGACAGATCTTTGGAACAGTGGGCTGTGCAAATGAAAAATGTAATTTTTCATTTTCACGGATCACTGTTCCAAAAATCTGTCAGACACCTGTGGGACGTAAATGCTCACTGTACCCCTTATTACATTACGTGAAGGATGTAGTTTTTTCTCATTTCCCCATCCAACTATTTTGTCAAACACCTGTGGGATGTTAAGGCGCACTATACCCCTTGTTACGTTCAGTGAGGGGTGTAGTTTCCAAAATGGGGTCACATGTGGGTATTTATTTTTTTGTGTTTATGTGAGAACTGCTGTAAAATCAGCCACCCCTGTGCAAATCACCAATTTAGGCCTCAAATGTACACAGTGCGCTCTCACTCCTGAGCCTTGTTGTGCGTCCGCAGAACATTTTACGCCCACATCTGGGGTATTTCCGTACTTAGGAGAAATTGCGTTACAAATTTTGGGGGTCTTTTTTTGCTTTTACCGCTTGTGAAAATAAAAAGTATGGGGTAACACCAGCATGTTAGTTTAAAAAATAAATAAAATGTTACACTAACAGGCTGGTGTAGACCCCAACTTTTCCTTTTCATAAGGGGTAAAAGGAAAAAAAGCCCCCCAAATTTGTAGTGCAATTTCTCCCGAGTACAGCGATACCCCATATACTGTTTCCTTGAAATACGACAGGGTTCTGAAGTGAGAGAGCACCATGCTCATTTGAGGACTAAATTAGAGATTGCATAGGGGTGGACATAGGGGTATTCTACACCAGTGATTCCCAAACAGGGTGCCTCCAGCTGTTGCTAAACTCCCAGCATGCCTGGACAGTCAGTGGCTGTCCGGAAATGCTGTGAGTTGGTGATTTGCAACAGCTGGAGGCTCCGTTTTGGAAACACTGCCGTACAATACGTTTTTTATTTTTATTGGGGGGGGGGGGGGGCAGTGTAAGGGGGTGTATGTGTAGTGTTTTACCCTTTATTATGTGTTAGTGTAGTGTAGTGTTTTTAGGGTACGTTCACATTGGCGGGCGTTTACAGTGACTTTACTGCTAGGAGTTTGTGCTGCGGCGAAAAATTTGCCGCAGCCCAAACTTGAAGCACAAAACTAACTGTAAACCTGCCTGTGTGAATGTACCCTGTACATTCACATGGGGGGACAAACCTCCAGCTGTTTCAAAACTACAACTCTCAGCATGTACTGACAGACCGTGCATGCTGGGAGTAGTACTTTTGCAACAGCTGGAGGCACACTGGTTGGAAAACCTTCAGTTACCTAACTCAGTATTTTCCAACCAGTGTGCCTCCAGCTTTTGCAAAACTACAACTCCCAGCATGTACTGATCGCCGAAGGGCATGCTGGGAGATTTAGTTATGCAACAGCTGGAGGTACACAACTACAACTCCCAGCATGCCCACATCGCAGTTTGCTGTCTGAGCATGCTGGGATTTGCAGTTTTGCAACATCTGGAGAGCTATTGGTTTAGAGACCACTGCACAGTGATCTCCAAACTGTGGACCTCCAGATGTTGCAAAACTACAAATCCCAGCATGCTCAGACAGCAAACTGCGATGTGGGCATGCTGGGAGTTGTAGTTTTGCAAGATCTGGAGAGCAACAGTATAGAGATCATTGTGCAGTGATCTCAAACTGTAGCTCTCCAGCTGTTGCAAAACTACAAATCCCAGAATGCCTAACCAGCTCTCTGGGCATGCTGGGAGTTGTAGTTTTTCAACATCTGGAGGGCTACAGTTTAGAGACCACTCTATAGTGGTCTCAGACTGTAGCCCTCCAGATGTTGCTAAGCAACTCACCGGCTTCCGTAGGATCCACGAAGCTGCGTCGCCGTCCTCTTCCTCCGTCGATCGTCGCCAACTGCCGCCGTCGATCACCGCCCGCTGCCGTCGCCGATGGGTGAGTGGATCTTTGGCGCCGGTCCTGTGTCGTTTCCCTGTTCTGCCCCGCCTATTGTGGGTGGGCAGGACGGGGAAACCGAAAGTAAAGCCCCCCGCCCCCGATCTGCTATTGGTCATCGCGTCTTGATGACCAATAGCAGGGATAGGAGGGGTGCACCCCTGCCACCTCACTCCTATTGCTTCAGGGGGATCGTGGGTGTCATGGACACCCGCGATCCCCCTTCTATTCCGGGTCATCGGGTCACCATAGACCCGAATTGGCGCAAATCGCAAGTGTGAATTCACTTGCGATTTGCGCCGATCGCCGACATGGGGGCGTCTGATGACCCCCCTGGGCATTTGCGCGGGGTGCCTGCTGATCGATATCAGCAGGCACCCCGGTCCCCGCCCGGCGCGCGGTGGGGACAGAAATTCCCACGGGCGTATGGATACGTCCTGGGTCCTTAAGTACCCCAAAGCCAGGGCGTATCCATACGCCCTAGGTCCTTAAAGGGTTAAAGAGCAAATTGCTTGGGACTGCCTTACCTTTGAGCTTCTCATTAGTTGAGGAACTGTAATCATTCTGCACTGTGCAAGAAAGCTCAGACCATTTTCAAACAGTATTAAATACATAACTACTCCTACATGATTAAAAGGATAAACTATATGGGACTGCCTTACCTTTAAATTTCTCAACAGTTGGAGAACTTATTTGCTCTGCTCCGTGCAGGATGGCAGAGATCAATTTCAAATGGCATTCAATATATCAACTTTTTTGCAGGATTAGAGAGCAAATCAACCTTACAAGCCTCTCAAGACTCCATTAATGCATAGGATTGACTGTGGTACCACTAAATTAGAGGTTTTTTCATTATAATTCTCTTCTCATCTGCTAAGCCAAGTGAGATGTTATATAGTTGATCTCACTAGGTCTATTTACCTTGCCTATTGTATTCTAATGGCCCGCTTGGGAATAATAGCTGGACCTGTATACTGAAAAGAATTTTCTATGCAGTCAATTTACAGCAACCTTTTAACACTGTGATTTGCTTCTGTCTGGCTGTTCTACTGTTATCATTTACAACTTCAATATGTCATCCAGACCCAGAGCTAAACACAACTCCAAGCCAAAGAAACTTACAGACTTCTACTCAGCTCCATACACTGGGCTTTCCATCAGATTCTCCTCCTCACAACCTCAATTACTGTCAAACTCCCAGCAAGGAGACATCAATGATGATTATTCATCCCTTATCTGCCACCAAAGGCGAAGTACCTCCCTGCCGCCTTCACCTGACAGATCACCCAGAGATGTTTTTTCTCAATTGGCATTACCTAGAAACAGTGCTGAACAAAACGGCTCTCCAAAACATATACACAACGTGGCCTTATCAGCTCCAAATTCTCCTGCCTCCAGCAGCCCTCTTAAACAATGTCCAAGGCTGGACAATGGAGATACAGAGTCCGCTATTTCTCCTTCCAGATCAACAAATTCTTCTCCTGGGGCTGATCTTATCACCTCTATACCAGCTTCTGAAGTCCCTGTAACAGAAGTGACTTTAAAAAAAGATGCTCTTAATACTGGATTTCTCCATTTCCTCAAAACTTGCAACCTCTTCGACAGGCCCTGACTGAAGGGGAAAATCGGGTGGAACATGCAGAATCCAAAATGGCAAAATTCGCCTCATCTCATAATAACCTAGTAGATTCCCATTACGATCTAGAAACGGATTTTGCCAACCTACGGGCTAAAATCGCGGATTTGGAAGACAGATCCCGACTAAACAATATAAAACTGAGAGGGATCCCGGAATTGGTTACCACGAAAGATCTTTCTGAATATGTGACTGATTTTATGAGTTCCTTACTACCTGACTGCTCCTCTCAAGATCTATTATTAGACCGGGTCCATAGAGTACCGCTACCAAAATACCTAGATGAAAGTGTGCCTTGTGATGTCCTTGCAAGGGTAAATGTTTTTCATGTCAAAGAAGCATCAATACAGCGAGCCTGCAACAGATATGTATTCCCGGAACAATTACATTTGATTACTGTCCTTCCTGATCTCTCAGCAGTGACCCTACAAATTAGAAGAAGCTTAGCTCCTATCACATTAGCCTTGCTCAATAAAAAAGTTCTGTACAAATGGGGCTTTCCAACCCGCCTGATAATTCAAAAAGGGGACACCATTCATGTCTATGCTCCTTAGCCGAACGAACTGAACCCCTCAAGTCCTGGGGCATCTCAGTCTACCTGGCTCCTCTACCACCACATCTTCCCTGACAAGAGTGAATTCCGGCTGCAATACAGCGGGGAAGCATCGCAGGAACAACTGCTGACCTTGCTATCTGAATTTGTCTTCAGTCCATATAAGGTTAAATGATCCTGCCCCCAATCTTGCTAGAGATGACATCAGTTCATCGCACATTCCTGAACTTTGTTAACTTGTTCCTGATGTTTAAGATTTACATGTTGATGTATTTCTCCAGATTTCTTCTTCTCTTCCTCTCTCCCTTTGCCTACCTGCTCCACAACCTACCTTTGAGAGGATATTCTTGAATCTGCTAATCCGGAACACATCAAGACTTCTGGTATTTAGCTCCATTATATCCTATCATGGTCTTGAAGGTAATCTCTCTTGATGCTAATTTGGTCTGAGGCCAAATCATTGGCATGTAACATTTTGTGTGTGCAGGAGACTCACTTTCTTCAATCTGACGCATATGATAAATACCAATCTCACTTTACTTCTATGTCCAGAGGGGTGTTGGTAGCCATTAAAAATTCTGTTACCTTTCAACAATAAAGGGATGTTATCTTGATATGCCTTATCAACAACACAACATACACTATAGAGTCAATCTATGCACCCAATAATAGACAACTCAGATTTATTAGGAAAACCATTCAGCTCATACATAAATATCAACAAGGCCACCTCATTCTCACAGCCGATTTTAATATTGTTCCCGACTTAGATGTTGACATCTCAGATAATACTAAAAAAACACCCTTCCTCCCTGGGAAGTCTTCTTCATCAAGAAGACCTGTATGAAACGTGGAGAATCCTTCACTCTTCTGAGAGAGACTATACCTTCCATTCAGCTATAACAAATGGATATTCCAGACTTGACTTAATTTTTGTTGACAGACCCTTATTGGATGTTGTTCGGTCCTCCACCATTGAATCCTTTAAATGGTCTGATCACACTACAGTAACCCTGGAACTGGAGGAAAATCTGTGCGCTCCTCGTTCCTTTTTATGGTGATGCAATGAATTTATCTTGAAAAATATGAAATACAAATCTGAAATTGAATTGGACCTTATTAACTATTTTGTGGCTAACTCCAATGGAGAAGTCAGTGATAAGATGCTGTGGAACGCTCACAAGGGGTACGTTCGCAGCACTTTCATAAAACTAGGTCATGTGCTTAAAAAGACACATAGTCTGGAACATAGCGACCTACTTAAAAAACAACGGGTGCTCAAGGACAGGAACAAATCCAACCCTTCTACATCTTTAGCTAGGGAATTAAAACTTATTAGACAGCAATTGCATGAACATTTATTTGATGAATATGCCAGGCATTAGCATAAATTGAAATCCCAGTTTTATGCTTTCGATAATAAATCTAGAAAGCTTCTGGCTTCTAGACTGGGCCAGATGGTCTGACTGCTGGCTATTTTCACACTTTCTCCCCTATTCCTTCCCCGCACTTATGTAAATTTTTGAGGAGGCAAGGCGGCTTGGCTCATTTCCCAAAGGAAACCAAGATGCCCTATAACCTTACCGAAGCCGGGTAAATCTCCAGACAGACCCAGCAATTTCAGGCCCATTTCTCTCTTGAATATAGACCTCAAGCTGTATGCTAAACTTTTAGCTAATAGATTAGCGCCTTTGATGACTTGTCTTGTGGCTTCTGATCAGGTAGAGGTAGGCTTCATTCGCAAATGTCAGGAATATGAAAATACCAGAAGAGTAGTAAATCTACTCCATCATGTGGAGTCAAAGAGGATCCCATCTTTATTTTTATCACTTGACGCTGAGAAGGCGTTCGACCGAATACATTGGGGCTTCGCCTTCTCGGTACTTGGGATTTAGTGGCAATATCTTAACAGCAACAGAAGCTTTATATTCAGCTCCTGGTGCAGGGGTTTTTGCTTACGGTGCATTATCTTCCAGATTCTCTCTCTCTCTAATTGCACACGCAATTATTTGTGCTTTGCATAGAACCTCTGGCCAAATCCCTGAGATCCCAAACGGATGTTGATGGGATACAAGTTGGACCGTGGAATCATCTGATTTGCTTATACGCAGATGATGTTCTCCTGGCACTAACCAATCCTGTACGATCTCTGAAAGGTACATTAAGAACACTAGAATACTTTATCAGGGTGTCCTTTTATAAATTCAATACCTCTAAGTCCCAGATATTGCCTATACACTTAGACTCCCAACTAGTTGACACTCTTAAGACCCATTACCTTTTAGATTGGCAGACAGAGTCTGTTACATATTTAAGTATTAAAATTCCCCTTTCTTGCTCTAAACTGTATGCCACAAATTATCTCCCCTTTCTCAATAAATACAGGAAGGATTTGGAAACACTGGGGAAACTTGAAGAGTCGTGGCTAGGCCACATTGCATCTTTCAAAATGATGGTACTTCCAAAACTACTCTATCTCTTCCGAACACTACCAATTGACTTACCACACTCATTCTTTCAACACATTCAATCATTACTCTCTGCTTTCATATGGAAAAATATTAGACGAAGGGTTTCCATTAAACTCCTAGCCAGACATAGGGACAGGGGAGGCCGAGGAGTTCCTGACCTTTACAACTATTATATAACGACTTTATCCTCTCAATTGAAGGCATACAGAACTCCTGACATGGACACACCAGGGCTTCAAATTGAACAATTTTATTGCACCCTAATATCTCTCCAGGTCCTCCTTTTCCTACACACCTGGAACCTGCCTCTACCCACTGAACTTCCACCACTATCAATTGCAGGCCTTAAATGTTGGTCCGCACTGCACCGTATATCGGGATCTCACAACGGGGTATGCCCGCGTGGTACACCTTTTTAAATTTTCTCATTGGCTATCCCAGATCTACAGGTCACCCAAAGGGTCAATTTCCGATATGTCCATCAACTGTATGATCAAAATAGGACCGTTTGAAAGACTATTCAACTCATTTTCTATTCCCAGTCAGGATTTTCATAAATTCTTGCAGATCAGGCATTTTCTTCAGTCCTATAGTACTAACCAATGGTTGTATAATGTTGAAGCGTTTCAGCTTCAGCTTCAGTTGTACTTTTTGATCAAAAATGTATACTAACAACCAGTTAGTTTTTGATATTATGCTGAGAAGCAATTAGATCATTATACAAGATTGTAGATGTGCGACCATGCCTGTTTCTTCTACCTGAATTCACATTGTGTTTTCTATCCCCTCCTTTTTTTTTGTTTGAACATGTGTCTGCACTCTTCCCCACCCCCTCAGCCCAACCCTATATAAGTAGTAGTTAGCTACACAAGGGCCATTTCTTTCCTAGCAGCCTCCCAGTCTGACTGGGAGAGCATGGTAAGTGTGCTGTTATACCTTGTTCACACTGGTGTGGTGCTGTGTGGCGTCCGTTGCTGCCGTGGCGCCGTGTCTGTGGGGAGGTGCGACCCATATACTGGTTTGAGTGGCATTGGGGCCGCTCTGCCAGTGGGTCATTTCCCCCCCGTGGGCACTGGTGTCGCGGCAGTGGTGGTCGCAGCCCAGTGCTACGCCATTTTATGCTAGGGACGTTAGGGACCCACTCTTAATAGGTGGCCTTGACGTGGCGAGTGGGCTTGTACTTTTTGATCAAAAATGTATACTAACAACCTGTTAGTTTTTGATATTATCCTGAGAAGCAATTAGATCATTATACAAGATTGTAGATGTGCGACCATGCCTGTTTCTTCTACCTGAATTTGTTTCAGCTTTTATGTCTTCAAAACAAGGGGATGCGACCAATGTATGATCTGCTGGAATCTTCGGACTCGCTAGTCTCTTACACCCAATATAAAGCATGGAAAACTGATCTTGCATGTATGATTTCACAATTAGAATGGACTAGGTCATTTAAATGGGCGTGGAAGGCATTACCTTGCGTTTTCCATTTGGAAGCAGCAATTAAAACGAGACTACGTTGGTGCCTCACCCCTTCTAGGTTGCACTCTATATTTCCTTCATCTTCCCCCTTGGGTTGGCGTGCATGCGGAAATAGATGTACCCTCTTACATACCTCATGCCCACTCTCATCAACTTACTGGAAAGAAGTTGAATTACTTGTTCATAAGCTGTTCCATACTAATACATCTTTGACTCCTTCTACCGCATTGCTCCTAATCGGTATGGACCGATACCCACCTAAGTCTCGATTGATAATTTGTAAGGTCCTTATTCTCGCTAAATTAATTATCACTAGACACTGGAGATCCAATGTTTCTCCGTCTATTTCAGAGCTAATTGATCTACTCAACCAATCATATTGCTGTGAAAGAGCAGTAGCATACAACACTGATAAAATACCTTCACTAGAGGTCCTCTGGAAGCCCTGGTTACAATCTTCATTCGCCACAAGAATTTCTGGTTAATTCTAACAGATATGTAAATGGATTAGGAACACCTTCTCTTTTTCCTTTCTACATGTCTATTCCCCCCCCCCCCCCTCTCCCTTTCTTTTATTCTATATCTCATATCTCCATTTGTATGGTTAATAATTATTGCATTTACTTGTTTTTGTTTATTTTCTTTCTTTATGAAACAGCTGCTTACTTTATAGTTATTGAGACTATTGGCATATAATTCCCTACAGTGTCATTTGAGATGCATTTTTTTCATATCTCAGCTGGGTCTCTCCAATTGTACTCAACATCCATGTATTTGTTTGCACAATTGTTCAATGTTGTTAATATTTGAAAATGTTCAATAAAAAGATTGACACAGAGACTACCCATCTAATGTTTTTTCAAATCTTATTTTATTGAGTTTTTAAACAGTTTTAAATAATCATGGATGGTGCACAGGCAACGCGTTTTGGTCACAGTTTGCGGCCTTAGTCATAAACTGTGGCCGAAAAGCATCAACTGTGCACCATCCATGTATGCCTGATTGCTCAATAAAGACGTATTGCTTTGAGATTACGCTGGACAGTTTTTCTGCATCAACATTTCTACATGGGACAAAGGTCTGGTCCGAGATGCAGTAAAGGCTAAATGATTGAGCTGAACATGAACTCCAATTTTTTCAATAACACACATGTGAGCCACACAAATCCTCCAAGTATGGCAAACAGAACATTGGTTGGTCAAAAAAGCAAAGCTGCACGCTGGCCGCGGAGTAAATACAACTCATGAACAAGAAATAAACATAAATCATTGGAGTGTGCAAAGATTAAGACCATGCAATCATATAGTGTTGTATGGGGGGGAGGCAGTTTGAGGGATGAAAGGAGGGTGCAGGAAGGGTAAAATAGATTGGGGTCAGGCTATAGAATGATAGGGTGCATCTCAAACTAACTATTTACAAAATAGGCATAAAGGATAAGGTAGGTAAAATAATATCTTAGAGCAGAAATACAAAAAGTTTAATACAATAGGTGCATGTGTGGGCGTGTGACTAGTAGATGAACCGAGCTTCAGTAAAATTAAATAAGACCAGATAAGTCTTTTGAGGTAGTCAGGCGTGGGCATGTAGCTCCTGATGTGGGAGGGTGGGTGGAGGGGCTGAGGAGGTAGGTTCATATTATTGGAACAGAATAACTTCCAAGGGGCCCAAGCTTTTTGAAAGGAGGCATGTCTCCACATCTCCCAGCTCGCTAATTCTTCCATTCTGTAAACGTGGTCAACTTGTCTATCAGAGAAGAGAATACCTATCAAATTTGCCGGATAATTTTCTGTTTCCAAATTCATATTGTTTTTACTGTCACTGGATTTCCATATTTATTTTTTATTTTATTTTTTTAAATATGAACATCAGTCTCATGGGGCAGCCTTGTCTAGATCAACAATAGGGTTTTTAGGTTGAACTTGATAAAATCTTGTCTTTTTTTCAACCTTACAAACCATGTAACTATGTTATTATGTGAGTGATGTAACAATCTAATTATCAAATTCTTAGAACAATTGAGGGATTTGTCCACAGCATTTCATTATTGTATTTATAGAATGCTAACCTTTTCATTTTTTTAACAAAATATGTTTTTGTTATATAAGAAAATATTAGAATATAAAATACTAAAATAATAAATAAGTAAATAAAAAGACACTGGAATAATATGCTTTGAGCTTTATTTATGAATCACAGCAATGGTGTTGTCACATTTAATAGATGCAGCAAGTTTTATTGTAAAATAACAACTTTGTTTATCCTACTGTATTTTAAATACATGCAGAAACTTATTAGCTGCTATTTATCATTTGATCTATGATATACATGAGGGCATAATGTAGATTTAAAACTCGCAGATAGTAAGACGATTTTGGTTACAAGTTTTATCATTCCACTGTCCATCTGTATACATTTCAATGCAGCCCTCAGTTGCTTTTCCACTTGGTTCACCTTTTCTCCAGTGCGTGTAAACTGCAGGGATTCCATTGAGATAGTTGAAGATGCCAGGTACTGAAGATCCTCTCATTCCCAGGTATGCATATCTGTTATATTTCTTCACAAATGTCAAGACAGCAGCATTCTCCACTTCATTTGTGGGAGTAACAATCCGTCCTCCAACATCATTACATGTGGAGTTGGATGTTGCAAAGTCTGCTTCGTTTCCACTGGTGGCAATCATTTTATTGCCTACCATTTGGATTCTTCCTTCAAGTTTAAGAACTAGATAATCAAACATATAATTAGTAAAAAAAAGTATTATATATTTGATCACATAATGACTTTTTGTTTTGGTGTAGTTATTTAAGGTGAAATTTGTTAAACAATACAATAATCATTTGCTGACTCTTCCATATCAGTGTCATGAATTTTGGATAGCCACATGAAATATAAAGATCTTGTTAGCCAATGATTAATTGAAGTGTTCTCTACATGCATTAGACCACTGACTAGTTTACATACCATGATTTCACAAAAACATCATGCAATCTCAGGGAAAGGTTAATATAAAGGGGTTGTCTAACTAACAACCATTGCATATATGTCTAATTACACTTCTCAGGCACTTTCTCTACAAATTCAATGGAGAGACTATCAATGGTCTGTTTGATCAAGCCTATCTATGTCTTACATGGCCAGTCATATTTCTGGTAATCAAATGATTGCAGAACTACCTTCACAGGTCAAAGGTGTTGTCATTATGATACAACCTCATTTATGATTTCTGGTAATTGGGCTTGGTTTACTGGGCTTCATAAAAATAAAGATTTTAATGGTTAGACATTTGCTTACCCCTTTCCAGTCTGCTAATCCGACGATTTAGGTCTTGCAGATCAGTAGACGAGCCTCCCACAGCAGGTGCACCTAAGATTAAAATAAACATGAAATATACTAGCATCCTCTAAAGTCTGTTAAAGGAATTTATTACATTTTCCATCCCGTACAGCAGTCTGTTGAGACATTCATACAATGTGCAAATAACATTTGCTAGAAAACTTGATATTTGTTAAATAAATAATTTGAAGAATAGTTTTACTTTAAAGTAAATGAGAGACATGTAGTAGAATGAAAAGTCCTAGAAGATTTAAGAATATATTCAACTTATGCACCTGGAATATCTAAGTTTGGTAAACTCTGCTTGTATCCCAATACACCACTCCCTCCAAGTAGAGGAAGGCTGTCCCCTGCATTAATGACAGGTGTTTTTAACAGTCCAAGAAATCGAAGCAATCCTTAAAAGAAAGAAAGGCACAAGGTTGATTGTGTTATAGTAATTGTATAAATATAACAGGCTTGTAACTAGCTTTTTGTAAGGTTTATGTTTATTTGTTCAGAGTTATAGCAAGGCTTTCCTTCATATGGGGCACACATTCAGTTTACTTTCCTAGCCTTGTATCTAAATGCACTGATCATGTCAGAGCAGCTTGTAAACACCCCCACATGTGGGAACTTGCCCTTCACTACCATCTATGTCCCTGTATCTAACACCATACATATGCCATAACATTAAAGGCGTAATCAAGGAAAACACTTTTTTTCATATATCAACTGGCTCCAGAAAGTTAAACAGATTTGTAAATTACTTCTAATAAAAAAAATCTTAATCCTTTCTGTACTTATGAGCTTTTGAAGTTGAGTTGTTCTTTTCTGTCTAAGTTCTCTCTGATGACGCGTGTCTCGGGAACCACCCAGTTTAGAAGCAAATCCCCATGGCAAACCTCTTCTACTCTGTGCAGTTCCCGAGACAAGCAGAGATGTCAGCATAGAGCACTGTTGCCAGACCGAAAACAACAACTCAACTTAAGCAGCTGATAATTATTGAAAGGATTAAGATTTTTTAATAGAAGTAATTTACAAATCTGTTTAACTTTCTGGAGCCAGTTGATATAAAAAAAAGTTTTTTTTCCTGGAATACCCCTTTAAACATTTTAGTCTAAATGTATCATATCCCCATGACATTAGTATTTCATTCTCTACTCAGAATGGGATACTAATAGAATTGATATAAATGTTAAAACAAATGATGAAGAACAGTTATGAAAAATCACCAACCTGTAAGTCCAATGTAATCCAGTATTCCTCCTGATACATTTGGTATCTCTGTATCTACCTTGGGAAGCAAAGGGTTTGGAAGATCTGGGACTAGTTGAGGTTTTGCAAAACCAAATGGATTTGGAAAGCAAGACACTAGACCAATCACTACTGTGAGCAGCAGGGATCCATGAAACAACATCTTTGTTTTTAGCTGAGGAAAGAAAATGTACATTCTACGGTTAGTATCATAAATATAAAAGGCAAATAATAACTAGATCTATTCTTCACATAGATACATACTTAAACAGGTTGGGAAAATACACATTAAAAGCACAATGTCCAATTAAAGGTCAAATTTGGTTCTTTGAATTTAGAAATCAGTCTTTTGTGGTACATACCTCTAAAAAAATCCAAGTATAGTAGACAGTGGATGTCTTTCTTCATTTTATATTGCTTTGGCCTTCTTAATTATGCATCAGGCGGTAATATTATGTTTCTTCAGAAAGGAATGTCATCTTTACGAAGTATTATAAATGAACTTGAATTAAATAAAGTATGTACACAAGCAAATACTAATGGATTAAGAGGTTTTGAATATTACTAAATTGAATTTTCAAGTACTTACACTAACTGAAAATAAGTCTGAGTGGTAACTTGTGACGCACTGACTTCCTTAATGCAGCAGATCTTAAACATACCTTTGTTTGTTTATCCAACTGTATTTTGTAAGAACAGCACAACACACAACTGTTATTGAGAACATGATTATTAACTATTAGTACTACAGCTAAGTAGGTAGCACTTCAATACTGAACCTATTATGACGCCATCTATTGCAATTATGAGCCTTTCCTAATGTGAATGAATGATTTGTTATAATTAGGGATGGGCAAATCGAGTCTGACAAATCCGAATTTGTTGTGAATTTCAGGAAAAATTTGATAAGTAACGAATCTGAATATCGCCGACAATTCGATGAAACAAATCGCTTCATTAAACTCCATTTAGTGCGGTCCAGGCTCTAGGGCATCTAAAATGGTGGATCCACATGTGAGGACATGGAGCAAGGAACTCTGGGAAGGCGGGTAGGCGGGATGACCTTCAATCACATGCAGCATACAGCCTATCAGCAGCCAGCCCTGTGATGTCACAGCCCTATATAATCGGCAGCCATTCCAGCATTTTATTTCAGAGAGAGCGTTTTATTGCAAATAAAGATAGAGCAGTGTATGTGTGTTGCACAGAAAAACTGTTTTACAGCAGCGATTCACCACAAGCCCAAATCATTGCAGAAAAGCACTGACAGGGAAGGGTGAGAGAGAAAGTACACTTTTGGGTGTACTATACAGCGACTCTGTACTGCTGCAGTGGGGTGTACTACAACTCTAAAGCTAAAAGGGCCAGTTAGGCTGAGCATGAAAAGCCATAGTCACCTTATTTCAGTGCCTAATACAAGTAATATAGTAACATAGTTCATGAGGTTGAAAAAAGACCAGAGTCCATCAAGTTCAACCTATAACCCTAATGAGTCCCTACTGAGTTTATCCAGAGGAAGGCAAAAAACCCTCACACTAGAGGTAAAAATTCCTTCCCGACTCCAAATATGGCAGTCAGAATAAATCCCTGGATCAACGTTCTGTCCCTATAAATCTAATATACATAACCAGCAATGTTCTTACTCTCCAAAAATGCATCCAGACCCCTTTGAAATTCTTTTACAGAGTTCACCATGACTACCTCCTCCGGGAGAGAATTCCACATTGTCACTGCTCTTACAGTAAAGAACCCCCGTCTGTGCTGGTGTACAAACCTTCTTTCTTCTACACGTAGAGGATGCCCCCTTGTTATAGATACAGTCCTGGGTATAAATAGATTATGGGAAAGATCTCTGTACTGTTCCCTGATATATTTATACATAGTTATTAAGTCTCCCCTAAGACTTATTTTTTCCTAAACTAAATAACCCTAATTCGGATAATCTTTCTGGATACTGTAGTCCTCCTATTCCCCATACTACCTGGTTGCCCGTCTTTGAACCCTCTCCAGCTCCACTAAATCTTTCTTGTACACTGGTGCCCAGTACTGTACACAGTATTCTATGTGTGGTCTGACTAGTGATTTGTACAGCGGTAGAATTATTTCCTTGTAGTGGGCATCTATGCCCCTATTGATGTACCCCATGATTTTATTTGCCTTGGCAGCAGCTGCCCAACACTGGTCACCACAGATACATTTACTGATAACTAAAACTCCCAAGTACTTTTCCACGTCAGTCATCCCAAGTGTGCTCCCATTTAATGCATATTCCCATCCCGGATTTTTCCTCCCCATGTGCATTACCTTACATTTATCAGTGTTGAACCTCATCTGCCACTTCCCAGCCCAAGCCTCCATTTGTAACAGTGCCCTCTATTGTGTTTACCACTTTACAGAGTTTAGTATCATCTGCAAAGACTGCTACTGTAACGCTGAGCGCTCCGGCCCTTGCTCCTGGACCGGAGCGATCACTGCGTTTGTCCCCGCAGAGTGCCCCGGTCAAACTCACTGACCGAGGACACTCTGTTTCTGTCACCGGCGGGGACGCGGTCCGCACTGCGGGATGTCCCCGCGCGCGGCCCACGGCCCATTCTCACTTACCTGCACCCGCTCCGACTCTCTCCTCTGCTCCCCGGTCACATGGTTCCCGGCGCATGCGTCCCTGCACTATAGGGCGCGCGCGCGGCTGCTTTGTAGAATTTGAAAGGCCAGTGCACCATTGATTGGTGCCGGGCCCAATCCAATAACAGCTGTCCCTATAAATGTATCCTGCCCCTTCCTCCCCTTGCCGGATCTTTTTTGCCTTTGTGCCCAAGAGAAAGTGTTTTCTGTGTACTCCTTGCCTGTTGCCGAACCCGTTGCTAACGACTACCGCCTCTGAATCTGTGTTGCCTGCCCTGACCTTTTGCTACGTCTGACTACGCCTCTGCCTGTACCTTCTGTACTACGCCTGTCTCAGCAGTTAGTGGGGTTGAGCCGCTACCGGAGGACACGACCTGGCAGTTACCGCCGCAGCAAGTCCATCCCGCTTTGCGGCGGGCTCTGGTGAAAACCAGTAACTACTTAGAACCGATCCTCTGGTATGGTCCACGCCAATCCCTCACTGACACAGGGGATCCACTTCCAGTACCGCTTCCTGCTACCAGTCCGGATCCTTACAGTAAGATCTGGCCATGGATCCCGCTGAGGTGCCTCTACCAAATGTCGCGGACCTTACCACGGTTGTGGCCCAGCAGTCGCAGCAGATCGCCCAGCAAGGTCAACAGCTGGCACAGTTGACCGCCATGCTGCAGCCACTTCTTCCAGCACAGCAGCAGCCGCTGTCTCCACCTGCACCAGCTTCACCACCGCAGCCGGTGGCCGCCGCCACTTATAGAGTCTGTTTGTCCATGCCAGCCAAGAATGACGGTGATCCCAAGTTGTGCCAGGGATTCCTGTCCCAATGCTCTCTTCATCTTGAGATGTTGGCTGACCAGTTCCCCTCGGAGCGAGCCAAGGTGGCATTTGTCGTTAGCCTGCTTTCTGGGAAGGCCCTGGCCTGGGCTACACCGCTTTGGGACCGCAACGATCCAGCCACTGCAACTGTCCAGAGTTTCTTCCAGGAATTCCGGAGTGTCTTTGAGGAGCCAGCTCGGGTTTCCTCAGCAGAGACTGCAAACTTGTACCAGGGGAGTTCCTCTGTGGGAGACTATGCTATTAGTTTCCGTACCCTTGCTTCGGAACTCTCCTGGAATAACGAGGCGCTCTGTGCTACCTTTAAGAAAGGCTTATCCAGCGCCATAAAGGATGTCCTGGCCGCACGAGAAGTGCCTACCAATCTGAGTGACCTTATCCATTTGGCCACCAGGATTGACCTGCGTTTTGCTGAGAGACGAGAGGAACTGCTACAGGAAAAGGGAAGTGCTCGTCCCAGACGCTTTCCTCGTCTGGCTCCCATCTTCCAGCATCTTCCACCGCAACCCTCTTCTGGGCCTCCCGCCGAGGAAGCCATGCAGGTGGATCGGTCTCGCCTGACCACTTAAGAAATGAACCGCCGTAGCGCCTTACCACTGGAGCCTTACCACTGCTTCGCTGACGTTTTTTGTAAGAAGCAGGCCGAAGTTCTTCCACCTCATAGACCTTATGACTGTCCTATCAACTTGGTGCCCGGTACTACTCCACCCTGGGGTAGAATCTACCCACTCTCACCACCAGAGACTCTCGCCATGTCGGAGTACATTCGTGAAAATCTGCAGAGAGGCTTCTTCCTCCCCCCGCTTGGGCTGGTTTTTTCTTTGTTACCAAGAAGGACGGCTCCCTCCGTCCTTGTATAGATTACAGAGGTCTAAGCAAGATTACCGTCAAGAACCGTTATCCTCTTCCCTTGATCTCAGAGCTCTTTGACCGTCTACAAGGCGCCAAGTACTTCATCAAGTTGGATCTCAGGGGGGCCTATAACCTCATTCGTATTCGAAAGGGTGATGAGTGGAAGACGGCTTTTAATAAACGAGACGGTCATTTTGAGTACTTAGTCATGCCTTTCGGACTCTGTAACGCTCCAGCTGTCTTCCAGGAGTTTGTTAACAACATCTTCAGAGACCTATTCTATACCTGTGTCATAGTTTATCTCGATGATATCCTAATTTTGTCCTCAAATTTGGATCAACATCGTGCACATGTCCGCCTTGTACTCTCCCGTCTGCGGAAGAACAGTCTCTATGCTAAATTCGAGAAGTGCCAGTTTGACCGTACCAGTCTACCCTTCCTGGGCTATATCATTTCCGCCAAAGGACTACAAATGGATCCTGCCAAACTTTCTGCAGTCCTGGACTGGCCTCGTCCCTCTGGCCTTAAAGCCATACAGCGGTTTCTCGGATTCGCTAATTATTATAAACAGTTCATCCCGCATTTCTCTACCCTTGTGGCACCCATCGTGGCCTTGACCAAGAAGGGGGCTAATCCGAAGTCTTGGCCTCCTCAGGCCGAGGAGGCCTTCTGCGCTCTCAAGTCTGCTTTTGCCACCGCTCCAGCCCTGTCAAGGCCAGATCCTTCTAAGCCTTTCTACCTGGAGGTAGACGCCTCCTCCGTGGGAGCTGGTGCCGTACTTACGCAAAAGACCCCGAGAGGCAAGTATGTTACCTCCGATGTCTCTGGAGATGAAGTCAAGCCTCAGCACATAGTTCCGCCCTAACGTTTGATCACCGTAGCTCCTGTTGACCTGCGCAATCTCCCTCCAGGGAAGACCTATGTTTCTCCCCGTCAACGCTTGAAAGTCCTTAAGTGGGGGCATTCTTCTTTGCTCGCAGGACATCCTGGAGTCCGGAAAACGGTACAACTTATCTCCAGAAGATACTGGTGGCCATCCTTTGAAAAGGACATCACAGAATTTGTGCAGGCCTGTTCTGTATGCGCTAGAGACAAGACCCCACGTCAGAGACCCACTGGTTTTCTCCAGCCCCTTCCAGTACCAGAGTCCCCATGGTCCCATATCTCTATGGACTTTGTTACGGACCTGCCACCATCTCACGGCAAAATGGTAGTTTGGGTCGTCGTGGACCGCTTTTCTAAGATGGCGCACTTTATCCCATTGCCAGCCTCACCATCTGCGCCTCAGTTAGCTAAGCATTTCTTACAGCACATCTTCCGTTTACATGGGCTACCCTCGCATATTGTCTCTGACAGGGGGGTACAATTTGTTTCCAAATTCTGGAGGGCCCTCTGTGGACAGCTTAACGTCAAGTTGGATTTCTCCTCATCATACCACCTTCAAACAAACGGCCAAGTGGAGTGAGTAAATCAAATTTTGGGCGACTATCTTCGTCACTTCGTCTCCTCTCACCAGGATGACTGGGTCGACCTCCTCCCGTGGGCGGAATTCTCCTATAACCACAAGGACTCTTCTTCCTCCAGCAGTTCTCCCTTCTTCGTGGTTTACGGCCGTCATCCTCTGCCGCCTCTACCCTTGTCAACCTCGTCCGGTGTACCTGCTGTCGATGATCTGGTGCGGGACTTTGCTACCATCTGGCGCGAGATGCGTCTCTCCCTACTACAGGCCTCTTCCCGTATGAAGGTCCAAGCAGACAAAAAACGACGGTCCCCTCCTGTCCTGGTTCCCGGGGACAGAGTTTGGCTTTCGTCAAGGTACATCCGCTTCAGGGTCCCTAGTTATAAGCTAGGTCCTCGCTACTTAGGACCCTACAGAGTCAAGAAGAGGATCAACCCTGTGTGCTACCAGCTCCACCTCCCTTCCTCCCTCTGAATTCCAAACTGTTTTCACGTCTCCCTCCTTAAGCCAGCAGTGTTCAATCGCTTCTCCCCCAAGAATCTTCCTCCCACACCTGTATCCGGTACCTCGGATGCTTTCTGCGTTCGGGAGATATTGGCCTCTAAGTTGGTCAGAGGGAGAAGATTTTTTCTGGTGGACTGGGAGGATTGCTGTCCTGAGGAGAGATCTTGGGAGCCAGAAGAGAACATCTTGGATCGCAATCTCATCCTCAGGTTTCTGGGTACCAAGAGGAGGGGGAGACCAAAGGGTGGGGGGGGGCGTTCTGTAACGCTGAGCGCTCCGGCCCCTGCTCCTGGACCAGAGCGTTCACTGCGCTTGTCCCCGCAGAGTGCCCCGGTCAGACTCACTGACCGGGGACACTCTGTTTCTGTCACCGGCGGGGACGCAATCCGCGCTGCGGGATGTCCCCGCGCGCGGCCCATCCTCACTTACCTGCACCGGATCCGACTCTCTCCTCTGCTCCCCGGTCACGTGGTTCCCAGCGCGCGCGTCCCTGCACTATAGGGTGCGCGCACGCCGGATGTGTAAAATTTAAAGGGCCAGTGCACCATTGATTGGTGCCTGGCCTAATCCAATAACAGCTGTTCCTATAAATGTATTCTGCCCCTTCCTCCCCTTGTCGGATCTTTGTTGCTTTTGTGCCCAAGAGAAAGCGTTTTCTGTGTACTCCTTGCCTGTTGCCGAACCCGTTGCTAACGACTAACGCCTCTGAATCTGTGCTGCCTGCCCTGACCTTTTGCTACGTCTGACTACGCCTCTGCCTGTCCCTTCTGTACTACGCCTGTCTCAGCAGTTAGTGAGGTTGAGCCGCTACCAGAGGACACGACCTGGTAGTTACCGCCACAGCAAATCCATCCCGCTTTGCGGCAGGCTCTGGTGAAAACCAGTAACTACTTAGAACCGATCCTCCAGTACGGTCCACGCCAATCCCTCACTGACACAGGGGATCCATTTCCAGTACCGCTTCCTGCTACCAGTCCGGATCCTTACAGCTACTTTACTATTCAACCCCTCTACAAAGTCATTAATAAATATATTAAATAGAACAGGACCAAAGACTGACCCCTGTGGTACCCCACTAGTAACAGTCACCCAATCAGAATAAGTACCATTAATAACCACCCTCTGTTTCCTATCACTGAGCCAATTACTTACCCACTTACACACATTCTCCCCCTGCCCAATTCTTCTCATTTTATGCACCAACCGTTTATGTGTCACCTTATCAAATGCTTTGGAAAAATCCAGGTATGAGACATCCAGCGATTCCCCTTGGTACAGTCTGGAGCTCACTCCCTCATAAAAGCTGATAAGGTTAGTTTGAAAGGACCGATCCCTCATAAAGCCATGCTGATACGGGGTCATACATTTATGTTTATCAATATACTCCAAAATAGCATCTCTTAGAAAACCCTCAAACAATTTACATACAACAGAGGTTAAACTAACAGGCCTATAATTTCCAGGGTCACCTTTTGTCCCCTTTTTAAATATTGGCACCACATTTGCCATTCGCCAGTCCTGGGGAACAGTCCCTGTTACTATAGAGTCCATGAATATTAAATATAGAGGTCTGTCTATTACATTACTTAATTCCTTTAGAACACAGGGGTGAATGCCATCTGGACCTGGTGATTTGTCTATTTAGATTTTTTGTAGGCGGCACTGTACTTCTTCCGGGTTAGACAGGTGACCTGTAAAGAGAAGTTTACCTTATCTTGCTGTATTTCACCTGGCATTTCATTTTCCTTGGTGAATACAGTGGAGAAGAATTTGTTTAATACATTTGCTTTTTCCTGATCCCCGTTTATAATTTCTTCTTTATCATTTTTTAAAGGGCCTACACTTTCATTTTTGACCTTTTTGCTATTTATATAGTTAAACATTTTGGGGTTAGTTTCACTTTCTTTTGCAATGAGTTTTTCTGTCTTTATTTTTTTCGGCTTTCATCTGTTTTTTTACATATTTTACCTTTTTCTCTATAGCTTTTTAATGCTTCTTCACTGTTACATAGTTAGTACGGTCGAAAAAAGACATATGTCCATCAAGTTCAACCAGGGAATTGAAGGGTAGGGGTGTGGCGCGATATTGAAGAAGGGATGGGAATTTATATTTCTTCATAAGCATTAATGTTATTTTGTTCCAGGAATGTATCTAATCCTGTTTTAATGCTGTTAATTTTTCCTTCTGTGACCAGTTCCTGAGGTAGACTGTTCACAGTTCACAGTTCTCATGGTAAAGAAGGTGTGTCGCCCCTTGAGACTAAACTTTTTCTTCTCCAGACGGAGGGAGTGCCCCCTCGTCCTTTGGGGGGGTTTAACCTGGAACAGTTTTTCTCCATATTTTTTGTATGGGCCATTAATATACCTATATACTTTTATCATATCCCCCCTTAAACGTCTCTTCTCAAGAAAAAACAATTGTAACTCGTTTAATCGCTCCTCATAGCTAAGATGTTCCATGCCCCATATTAGTTTAGTCGCGCGTCTCTGCACCCCCTCCAGCTCCACAGTGTCCCTTTTATGGACAGGTGACCAAAACTGAACAGCATATTCCAGGTGAGGCCGTACCAATGCTTTATAAAGGGGGAGTATTATGTCCCTGTCCCTTGAGTCCATGCCTCTTTTGATACATGACAATATCCTGCTGGCTTTGGAAGCAGCAGCCTGACATTGCATGCTATTCTGTAGTCTGTGATCTACAAGTACACCCAGATCCTTCTCTACCAGTGACTCTGCCAGTTTAATCCCCCCTAAGACATATGACGCATGCAGGTTATTAGTACCCAGATGCATAACTTTACATTTATCCACATTGCACCTCATTTGCCAAGTGGATGCCCAGACATTTAGTCTATCCAAGTCATCTTGTAACTTATACACCTCCTCTATAGACTGTACTGTGCTACAAAGCTTGGTGTCATCTGCAAAGAAGAAACAGAGCTGTTAATGCCATCCTCTATATCATTGATAAATAAATAAAACAACAGCGGTCCCAGTACAGAACCTTGGGGTACACCACTAATTACCGGGGACCAATAAGAGTACGAATCATTGACCACCAATCTCTGGGTACGATCCATGAGCCAGTGTTCAATCCAGTTACAAACTAAAATTTCCAAACCCAAAGACCTTAACTTACCTGTTGTCTTGTTTTAGTAGTTTAAATGCTTTTTTTTGTCATTTATTGCCCCCTTAACATTTTTATTCATCCATATTGGTTTTCTTTTATTTCTGACCCTTTTATTCCCGTAAGGTATATACATCTTACAGTGAGAGTTTAAGATATTTTAAAAAGTCTCCCATTTAGTCTCAGTATTCCTGTTTTTGAGGACATTATCCCAATTTATATTGTTACGGGCTTCTCTGAGTTGGTCAAACTTTGCCTTCATAAAGTTCATTGTTTTTGTGGCCGGCAACTGGTCGACAATCCCTTCCTAAATAAGTGAGGGGAGTAAAATGTGAACACAATAAAATACAATCCTGTCAGTTGTCAGGAGCAACAGGGAAACAAGCAACTAACAAAGACAAACTAAACATACACACATAAAGTCGATGTCAGTCAAACCGAGTCAAGCCAGGAGTGGGAAGAGGTGCCAAATCGCTATAACCAAAGAGAAGTCAGATATGAAGCCAGAAGTCAAGTTGACAGGTATACAAGGAAATAAGGGAATGCTATCTACTCAGGTAATGGCCGCTTTCACAGGCATCTTCCCAGAGTCTGATGCCTGATGATATAGGGAGATGCACATGTGGTCAATCAGTAGCTAGCCACTCAGACAGCAGGGCATAACCCGGCAACCTAGCAAACAACACCTTGTCAGCACCTGTTAACCCTGCCGGTGCTGACAGTACAACCCCTTTTAAGAAGGGCCACCGGACCCTTAAAACTGGGTCTAGGTTTTTCTGGGTGAGATTCGTGGAATTTCTTAATTAAAGTGGCCGCATGGACAGAAGAGGCCGGAACCCACGATCTCTCCTCCAGACCATAACCTTTCCAATGAACTAAGTACTGGAGAGAATTCTGTACCCTTCTACTATCCAGTATTCTAATGACCTCATACTCAAGCTCTCCATCAACCTCAACCGGAGGAGGCGGAATCGGGACTGGAGACTGAGTAGGAACATAACGTTTTAACAAGGAGCAATGGAAAACATTATGAATTTTAAAAGAAGATGGTAATTTTAATTTGTAACTCACAGGATTAATAACTTCAATTACCTCATAAGATCCAATGAACCTTGATGCCAGTTTTTTAGACGGAACCTTGAGACGAAGATATTTCTTAGATAACCACACTTTATCACTGTATTGGTACAGGAAGAAAACCGTGGATTAAATCCATAAACACAAAAGAATGGTGACATACCGGTAGAAGAATGCTCTGGATTATTCAAGGCAAACTCAGCTAGAGACAGAAAGGACACCCATTCATTCTGCCTGTCTGCCACATAACATCTCAAGTATTGTTCCACATTTTGATTCAACCTTTCAGTTTGACCGTTGGATTGTGGATGAAAAGTGGAAGAAAAAGATAACTGAACACCTAATTGTTTACAAAAAGCTTGCCAAAATTTAGAGACAAATTGCACTCCTCGATCTGATACATTATTTTCTGGTAACCCATGGTACCTAACAACATGCCTTATAAATAAGTCAGCAAGAATCTTGGCTGAAGGAAGATTTTCCAAAGGAATAAGATGACACTGTTTGCTAAACCTATCCACCACCACCCATAAAACAGTTTTTCCCTCAGATGGTGGCAGATCTGTCATAAAATCCATAGAAATATGAGTCAAGGGTCTCTTAGGAATAGATAATGGACACAGCTCCCCTGCAGGGCGAAGCCGAGGAGTCTTAGCTCGGGCACACACATCACAAGAATCAAAAAAGCTTTCACATCCCTGTTCAGGGTTGACCACCAAAATTTCCTTTGAAGCAATCTCCTTGTACCATGGATACCAGGATGACCTGCTAACGGAGAACAATGAGATTCCTCGATTATACGGAGGCGAAACAGACTAGGTACAAAGATTTTGCCCCTAGGAATCTCTGGAGGAACCAAACCTTGATTATGCAAAATTTCAGATGTTAAATCGGCAGATACTGCAGAGATAACCACACCTTCTGGAAAAATAGTCTTAGGATTAGAGTCTATAGGCTGAGAAGCACTGAAACTTCGAGACAAGGCATTGGCCTTGACGTTCATAGTACCCGGTCGATAAGTAATAACAAAGTTGAACCGAGTAAAGAACAAGACCCACTGGGCTTGACGAGGATTGAGACGTTTGGCAGACTCCAGAAAGGTTAAATTTTTATGGTCAGTGATCACAGTGACCCGATGAACTGCCCCCTCAAGGAAATGTCTCCACTCCTCGAAAGCCCAAGTTCTCGGTTTCCTACATCATAATTCTGTTCTGATGTGGAAAATTTTCAAGAAAAGAAAGCGCAAGGACGCAAATTTGTCAAAGAGGCAGTTCCCTGAGACAAAACTGCTCCGGTGCCTACTTCAGAAGCATCTACCTCAACTATGAAGGGTTTAGTCTGATCTGGTTGAACTAAAATTGGAGCAGAAATGAAACATCCCTTAAGACCCCTGAGACCAGTTAACCAGATCTGCCCCTTTACAAGTCAAATCAGTTAAGGGTTTTGCGACAATAGAAAAATTCTTTATAAATTTCATATAATAATTTGCAAAAGCCAGAAACCTCTGTAGTGCTTTTAATGACGTAGGTCTCACCCAATCAGATACAGCCTTAACCTTCTCAGGATCCATTTTAAAATGTCCTGGAGTTAAGATGTACCCCAAAAATTGAATCTCCTTAACACCAAAAACACATTTCTCTTGTTTAACAAACAACTTGTTTTGGCGTAATACCTGCAGAACAGAACGCACATGATTAACATGAGCCGACCAAGCTCGAGAAAAAATTAGAATATCATCAAGATACACTACGAGAAATTTACCCATAAATTCACGAAAGATATCGTTGACCAAATTCTAAAACACAGCTGGTGCATTACTGAGACCAAAGGGCAATACCAGATACTCAAAATGACCCTCAGGGGTATTGAAAGCAGTTTTCCATTCATCACCCTCTTTTATTCTGATCAAATTATAAGCCCCTCAAAGGTCCAGTTTAGTAAACCAACATGCCCCCTGCAACTGATTGAACAAGTCTGAAATCAGAGGTAATGGGTATTGACTTTTGACTGTGATCTTGTTCAGACCTCGATAATCAATACAAGTTCTGAGTCCCCCATGAGAGAAACAGATTGACAAATATGATCTTTTTGCAAACTTGACTGAATATAATCCTTCATAGCTTCCCTTTTGGGACCAGACAAATTATAAATATGCCCCTTAGTATATTTGGCATCAGGTAAAAGTTCAAAAGCACAGTCATAATTTCGGTGTGGGGGCAAAGCAGAGGAGGCCTCCTCAGAAAAAAACGTCACAAAAATCTGAAATAAATTCGGTTAGAATACTTTTACCCACACCGAGAGTAGCAGGAGAGATGGTAATGCATTTGTTAGGACACTCAGATCCCCACTTGATAAGTTCCCCTGAGGTCCAATCAAATACAGGGTTATGATTTCTTAACCAGGGTAAACCCAAAATCACATTTACAGACAAATTTTTAAGAACAAAAAAGGTTATTTTTTTCAAAATGCACAGAACCGACCAATAATCCCACTTCGGGAGTAGAAAAACTGACAAACCCCCTGGCAAGGGTGTATAATCCACTCCAGAAATGGGAATCGGGTCCTCCAACCGTCTCAAAGGTAAATTTAAATACTTACTAAACTTTAGATCCACAAAATTAGCAGCGGAGCCAGAATCAACAAAAGCTTTACCAAATATTTTTCTTTTTTGAAAACATATTTGCACTGGTAACAACATTTTTGAAGATAACTTCAAAGGTACTTGTGCGCCTAAATGACCTCCCTGATTTTCATTTAGGTGCTGACGTCTCCCGGCTACTGGCGTTTGGCGCCATTCTGGACCTGAAGACCCTTCTCTCCACCAGTCTTTCTTCCGAACGGATTTTCTCTGCTGAGGGAAAAATTTCCCTACCTGCATGGGTTCCTCGGAAGAGACATGAGAGACAGGAGAAGAAGGAAACATGGAGGAAGGAGAGTGAAGAATAGAATTAAAAGTCCGCTCTCAATCTCTTTCTTTCATACGTCTGTCAAGTCGTATAGATAATGTCATGGCTTATTCTAATGAGTCAGGTGATGGATAACTTACTAAAACATCCTTAATAGCGTCAGATAATCCTAGTCTGAACTGACACCTAAGGGCTGGATCATTCCAACCCGAAGCCGTGCACAACTTCCAAAAATTCGCTCAGTACTCCTCTGCTGTTCTCTTTCCCTGCTTAAGATTGACTAGCTGCGATTCTGCAAAGGCTGCACGGTCTGGCTCATCATAAAGAAGGCCCAAAGCAGAAAAGAAAGCATCCACTGAACTTAATTCAGGAGCTGAGGAAGGTAAAGAGAAAGCCCACTCTTGAAGGTCTCCTTGCAACAAAGACAATATAAGTCTTACTCTCTGGTCCTCTGTGCTAGTTGACTGTGGTCTCATGCGAAAATATAGCTGACAACTCTCTCTGGAAGCAACAAATTTTTTTCGGTCACCAGAAAAACGGTCAGGAAGATTAATTTTAGGGTCACTTGAAACAGCTGGAGGACAGACCACTGACTGACCATTATTCTCTCCTGAGCCTGAACCCTCTCAGCAAGAGATTGTACTGAAAGGGTTAATCCCTGCATTTGCTCTACTAAAGCAGTCATTGCTTCCATCAAGCAGATGCAGGTAGTAGTTTGGGCCTGTGAAAATGTCACGAACGGGCAGGGAAGGAGTGCTCGCTACTCTCACCCGTGCCCCTGTCCCTGCCTACTTGTCCGCCTATCCTAAATGAGAGGCTGGCAACTGGTCGACAATCCCTTCCTAAATAAGTGAGGGGAGCAGGGACCCGGAGCGCTCACGGCGTCTCTCTCTCTCTGCAGCGCCCCGGTCAGACCTGCTGACCGGGAGCGCTGCACTGACATTGCCGGCGGGGATGCGATTCGCATAGCGGGACGTGCCCGCTCGCGAATCGCATCCCAAGTCACTTACCCGTCCCGGTCCCCGGCTGTCATGTGCTGGCGCGCGCGGCTCCGCTCTCTAGGGCGCACGCGCGCCAGCTCTCTGAGACTTAAAGGGCCAGTGCACCAATGATTGGTGCCTGGCCCAATTAGCCTAATTAGCTTCCACCTGCTCCCTGGCTATATTACCTCACTTCCCCTGCACTTCCTTGCCGGATCTTGTTGCCTTGTGCCAGTGAAAGCGTTTAGTGTTGTCCAAAGCCTGTGTTTCCAGATCTCCTGCTATCCATATTGACTACGAACCTTGCCACCTGCCCCGACCTTCTGCTACGTCTGACCTTGCCTCTGCCTAGTCCTTCTGTCCCACGCCTTCTCAGCAGTCAGCGAGGTTGAGCCATTGCCAGTGGATACGACCTGGTTGCTACCGCCGCAGCATGACCTTCGGGCTTTGCAGCTTTGCTTCGGGCTCTGGTGCATACCAGTAGCATCTTAGAACCGGTCCACCGGCATGGTCCACGTCAATCCCTCGCTGACACAACCAGCTAGCCGAATCGTGACAGGGAGTAAAATGTCAACACAATAAAATACAATCCTGTCAGTTGTCAGGAGCAACAGGGAAACAAGTAACTAACAAAGACTAACTAAACATACACACATACAGTCGATGTCAGTCAAGCCAGGAGTGGGAAGAGGTGCCAAATCGCTATAACCAAAGAGAAGTCAGATATGAAACCAGAAGTCAAGTTGCCGGGTATACAAGGAAATAAGGGAATGCTATCTACTCATGTAATGACCGCTTTCACAGGCATCTTCCCAGTGTCTGATGCCTGGTGATATAGGGAGATGCCTATGTGGTCAATCAGTAGCTAGCCACTCAGACAGCAGGGCGTAACCCGGCAACCTAGCAAACAACACCTTGTCAGCACCTGTTAACCCTGCCGGTGCTGACAGAGAGATTCTCTTATTGACGAACAAGTTATAATGTATTATATTATGATCACTATTTCCTAGGTGTCCTTCTACTTGCACATTAGTTACTCTGTCAGGTCTGTTGGTTAATATTAAGTCTAGCAGAGGGCCCCCTCTGGTCGGGCTCTACACCGTTTGGGACAGATAATGTCTTTAGCTATAGTCAGAAACATGTTTCCTTTTTGAGATTCACAGGTCTCAGTCTCTCAGTTGATATCAGGAAAGTTAAAGTCCCCCATTATTTCTACCCATAATGACTCCACATCATCGTTTCCCTCCCGTATATCCTCCCGTAGTGCGGCCTTCAGACTGGACTTTACATAAAGACAGACTCCTCCCCCTTTCCATTTTGTCCGATCCTTCCTGAATAGACTATAACCCTGTATGTTGACTGCCCAGTCACAGGTATCATCCAACCAAGTCTCTGTTATGCCCACTATGTCATAATTCTCCTCTTACATCAACCACTCCAGTTCCTCCATTTTATTGGACAGACTTCTGGCATTAGTCAACATGCAATTTAATGGCGTATGCTTTTTTTCCTTTGAAGCCTATGCCTATTAACTATTTTAACCCCTCCCTCCACTTCACCCCCAGGTACATTAATAAGTCCCCCCTCTCTATCTACACTATCTTCCCCCTCTATGTTGTAGGTTCCCTCCCCCCAGTCCCTAGTTTAAACACTTCTCCACCCTTCTAACCATCTTCTCCCCAAGCACAGCTGCACCCTCCCCATTGAGGTGCAGCCCTTCCCTACGGTAGAGCCTGTAACCGACAGCGAAGTCAACCCAGTTCTCCATGAACCCAAACCCCTCCTTCCTACACCAGCTTCTGAGCCACTTATTTACCTCCCTAATCTCCCGCTGCCTCTCTGGTGTGGTCCTTGCCTTAAGCTTGCGGCCTAAGTCCCTGAAATCATTTTTAAGGACACTCCACCTACCTCTTACTTTGTCATTGGTGCCAATGTGTACCAAGACTGCTGGGTCCTCTCCAGCCCCACCCAGCAACCTGTCAACCCGATCCGTGATGTGCCAAACTCGAGCACCAGGAAGACAACACACTGTTCGGCGATCCTGGTCTTTGTGACAGATCGCCCTGTCTGTCCCCCTAATAATTGAGTCCCCCACTACCAGTACCTGTCTGGCCTGCCCTGCACTCCTCCCTCCCTCCTTACTGGAGCAGACCCCCTGCCCCCCCTGGCGGTCAGAGGCAGAGTCCTGCTGCAGTATTGCTAGCTCTGGAATGGCATCCCCCTCGTCTGCCAACCGGGCAAACTTGTTGGGGTGTGCCAGTTCAGGACTAGCCTCCCTGACACTTTTCCCTCTACCCTGTTTATTAACTGTAACCCAGCTAACTGCCTGACTGTCCTGCCCCTCCATCCCACTATCCTCCCCCACCTCTACCCCAGAGAGTACTTGCTCAGTGAGCAGGAGACTCCTCTCCATGTTGTCCCTGCATCAAATTGTTGCCAGTTGCATCTCTAGATCCTGGATCTGGGCTTCCAAAGGAACAACTCGCATACATCCTGCACAACAATATGCACCCTCAAACTGCTGTTCAAGGATTGCATACATTGAACAGGATGTACTCCTATCTGCATGTTCCAACATGGAGGCCATGCTAGATTTGAGGATTTCACAGATTAATCGCCAACAACAGACAATAAATATTACAAATTAATTACCTGTAATCCTTGTGAGTTAAAGTCTCTACAGTGTAAGTAAAGTAACATCCACAACGATCCCAAACTCATGCTTTCAAACTCTCAGAATTCTAACTCTCTTAGCAATACCACTCTTTGCAAGGCCCACTCACAGACAGAGCACACTAACACAGAGTTCCAAGCTAAGATTTATACACCTGTGTGTGACTACCCCTCCCCCTAGAGGTAGACTGAAGCCGCATGTCCAACATGTTAGCAAGACAGGGTACAAAGAAGTTATCTGTAATCACCAGCAACCAGAGGCTAGCCGCACCCTATTAGCCACGGGTTCCTGGCGCCGGGCCCGACCCGCTATGATGTGGCCCCGCGTTATAGAAAAGGAAAAGACTCAGGACGTACCGGTATGTCCTTGGTCCTTAACAGGTTAATCTCTTCAATTGTGATGCTATGTGGTCTCCCGCCCCTGCTGTCACATCGAGACGCTCTGCGGCAGTGATTCTAATAGTGATGCCTGTAATCTGCATGTCATACTGAATAACAGTATTAGTTCACTAACACAGCACACTCCCTATGCATGTTACGGAAAGGCAAAGTGTTCTAAACCCCTATTGACGCTCTTTGTAGCCAGGAAATAGCCATTTTTAATAGCGATTTGCCGCAAATAAATTCGGACCAAACTAAATTTTTTCAGGAAATAAGGCATATTGTCCAAATCAAATTTTACAAAAATTTGCTCATCTCTAGTTATAATAATACTACATGTATTCCCCTATCCAAGTAAATACATTTATTTCCACATTTATTAATTTCAACATCAAATTTACCTCACAGTTACAATTACAGCATACTTTTGGCCATAAGGGAATCTGTAAGGATGTTATGCTGTCAGCCATATGTTTTTCTGCACTCCTCATGGGTATTCTGGCTTTACTCACAGTTTATTTGTAGTAAGCTGCCAGCATTGTGAATGAGTGTTTTGTGTTCATTCAAAAATACTGTAATATTTTAAGTGTCCTTTTTTTTTGCTATATACTGTATTACAGGTGACCACTTCTCTAATTATAATTGCTCACTTAAATGTCGGTTCATCCCAGACTGTCTTGAAGACTTCACCCAACCATGACTGATCTTTGCACAGTTGGCTGCTAGATGTCTTGCATTGCCTCTCCTTGTCAGCACCAGTGTTTCCCACTCACCTCTGGTAGTGTTGAGGGAGCCGATCATAGTGAACCCGGATTCAACCTGAACTCTGTGTTTTGCATGGCTCACCGAACTTTAAAAATTTTACGCAAACAGGTAAAAGTACGGAAAAAGACATAAAAAGCATAGCATTTTTGCACCCAGAGGAAGTGAGAGGAACGGGACTGGTGGCATCAGGTGGTCAGCATATCACATGATAACCTCAGTTTATCATTAGTGTTGCTCGCAAATATTCGCAATTCGAATTTTATTCGCGAATATCGCATATTCGCGAATTCGCAAATATTCGCGAATATAGCGCTATATATTCGTAATTACGAATATTCGTTTTTCTTGTTTTTTTTTCACAGTACACATCACAGTGATCATCCCTCTCTGCTTCCAGCTTGTGTGGTGTAAAGAAGGCTCTAATACTACTGTGTGAGACCGGTGTGCGAATTTTCGCATATGCGAAAATTTGCATATGCTAATGTTCGCATATGCGCATTTCAGCTTATGTAAACTTTTTTGATATGTAAATTTTCGTATATGTTAATTTTCGCACACGCGAATATTCGCATATGCGAAAATAAAACGAGGTTATTACGAATATGCGAATATTCGAGAATATGACGAATATTCGTCCATATATTCGCGAATATTCGCAAATTCGAATATGGCCTATGCCGCTCAACACTAGTTATCATATGATTTGCTGGTTTTATGTTTCGATCAGCTCAAAGGACAATAGGAGACAGCAAGGCGGTGGGAGGTTTTACATAGTCATAAGGGCTTTCACCCTGTTTCTTGCATAGTCTGAGGGGAGAGAGAGGGACAATAGGACAGAAATAGGGAAAAAAAGAAAAGCAATGTGTGTGTGTGTGTATACAGGAGCCACAAGACTTATCCAGGAGCCAGAATCCTGATCTATAACATTTGCAGTGCATACAATTCTATAGGGGATATACAAGAATCTACAGCAAAGAAGTGATCATTCTCAGCCTTTGTGTGTGAGCTGATCATAGGGGACCCGCTGCCCTTATCTACACAAGCCTTATGTACCACAAAGCCCAGTAAGACTTTTTGAAAGGCTCATCCAAAAAAACAAACAAAAAAATAAACTAAATAAATACTCAACTGAGCAAGGCTGTGCTGTTGCAGACCTGCAAGGTAGTAATATATATGCAAAGCACCAATAGCACAGCATAGTGCCTTTACTCATATCTACAGGGATTAATCGCCAAACAAGTATACTTATAGGTTGTAACATAGCTAGAAATGAGCGAGTCAAAGCTGACAAACCCAAAGACTTACGAATTTCATGAAATATTCGATTCGCAACGAATGTGAATATCGCCATGATTCTATTTTGCAAATCGCTTCATTAAACTCCATTTACTGCGGCTCCAGGGCATTTAAAATGACAGATCCACATGTCAGTACATTGGTCAAGGAATGCTGGGAAGGCGGGAAGGAAAGTAGGTGGGATGTACTGAATCACATGCAGGATTCAGCCTATCATCCCCTGTGATGTCACAGCCCTATATAATCGGTAGCCATAATTCCGGCTCCTCACTTCATTACAATACACTGCAGAAGGATCATAGGATGCAGAGAGTGGTTGTGTGTGTGTTACAGCAGAGAAAAGCGCAGTCCAGCAGCGTTTAACATCCTCCTAGTCACATCAGCGTTCTCGTGGATGGAGAGTATTGTTTTTTTCACTAAAAAGGATTCTTACTGCAGCTGCAGACATTAACCTCCCAGTTACGTTCTTCAGCATAGTGTTACAGAGAGAGGCAGATAGCTGTGTGTTGCCTCATACATTTCAACAAGCTACCTCAACTTCATAAACCTTAGCAGAGGAGGCAGAAATAATTTTTCAGTGCAATTCAGTGTCTTTGTTCCACAAAAAATCATCTGCTGTTTATACTAGACGGTATATTACCCAGCAGTCCATTCCTATTAGTCTTTGACATGTCATGCATGACAGTAGCTGGCCCCCCTTTATATGACAGTAGCAGTTCACCCTTTTATATGACTGTAGCAGGACCCCCCCTTTATATGACTGTAGCAGGTCCCCCTTTTATATGACAGTAGAAGGTCCACACTTTATATGACTGAAGGAGGTCCCCCTTTATATGACTGTAGCAGGTCCCCCCTTTATATGACAGTAGCAGGTCCCCCTTTATACGACAGTAGCATGTACCCACTTTATACTAATGTAGCAGGTCCCCCCTTTATACGACTGTAGCAGGTCCCCCTTTATATGACAGTAGCAGGTCCCCCTTTATATGACTGTAGCAGGTTCCCTCTTTATATGACTGTAGCAGGTCCCCTCTTTATATGACTGTAGCAGGTCCCCCCTTTATATGACTGAAGCAGGTCCCCCCCTTTATATGACAGTAGCAGGTCCCCCCTTTATATGACTGAAGCAGGTCCCCCCTTTATATGACATAAGCAGGTCCCCCCTTTATATGACTGTAGCAGGTCCCCCCTTTATATGACTATAGCAGGTCCCCCCTTTATATGACAGAAGCAGGTCCCCCCTTTATATGACAGTAGCAGGCCCCCCTTTATCTGACAGTAGCAGGTCCCCCCTTTATATGACAGTAGCAGGTCCCCCCTTTATACGACTGTAGCAGGTCCCCCCTTTATAAGACTGTAGCAGGTCCCCCCTTTATATGACAGTAGCAGTTCCCCCCTTTACATGACTGTAGCAGGTCCCCCCTTTATATGACTGAAACAGGTCCCCATTTATATGACAGTAGCAGGTCCCCCTTTATATGACAGTAGCAGGTCCCCCCTTTATATGACTGAAGCAGGTCCCCCTTTATATGACAGTAGAAGGTCCCCCCTTTATTTGACTGTAGTAGTCCCCCTGTTATATAACAGTAGCAGGTCCACCCTTTAAATGATTGTAGCAGGTCCCCCCTTCATATTACAGTAACAAGTCCCCACTTTGTATGAAAGAAGCAGGTCCCCCATAAACCTTAGCAGAGGAGACAGGAATAATTTTTCAGTGCAATTCGGTGTCTTTGTTCCACAAAAAATCATCTGCTGTTTATACTAGTCTGTAGACGGTATATTACCCAGCAGTCCATTCCTATTAGTCTTTGACATGTCATGCATGACAGTAGCTGGCCCCCCTTTATATGACAGTAGCAGTTCACCCTTTTATATGACTGTAGCAGGACCCTCCCCTTTATATAACTGTAGCAGGTCCCCCTTTTATATGACAGTAGCAGGTCCCCCCTTTATATGACTGAAGCAGGTCCCCCTTTATATGACTGTAGCAGGTCCCCCCTTTATATGACAGTAGCAGGTACCCACTTTATACTAATGTAGCAGGTCCCCCCTTTATACGACTGTAGTAGGTCCCCCTTTATATGACAGTAGCAGGTCCCCCTTTATATGACTGTAGCAAGTCCCCTCTTTATATGACTGTAGCAGGTCCCCCCCTTTATATGACTGAAGCAGGTCCCCCCCTTTATATGACAGTAGCAGGTCCCCCCCTTTATATGACAGTAGCAGGTCCCCCCTTTATATGACTGAAGCAGGTCCCCCCTTTATATGACTGAAGCAGGTCCCCCCTTTATATGACTGTAGCAGGTCCCCCCTTTATATGACAGTAGCAGGTCCCCCCTTTATATGACTATAGCAGGTCCCCCTTTATATGACAGAAGCAGGTCCCCCCTTTATATGACAGTAGCAGGTCCCCCCTTTATCTGACAGTAGCAGGTCCCCCCTTTATATGACAGTAGCAGGTCCCCCCTTTATACAACAGTAGCAGGTCCCCCCTTTATACGACTGTAGCAGGTCCCCCCTTTATATGACAGTAGCATGTCCCCCCTTTACATGACTGTAGCAGTTCCCCCCTTTATATGACTGAAACAGGTCCCCCATTTATATGACAGTAGCAGGTCCCCTTTTATATGACAGTAGCAGGTCCTCCCTTTATATGACTGAAGCAGGTCCCCCTTTATATGACAGTAGAAGGTCCCCCCCTTTATTTGACTGTAGTAGTCCCCCCGTTATATAACTGTAGCAGGTCCACCCTTTAAATGACTGTAGCAGGTCCCCCCTTTATATGACAGTTGCAAGTCCCCCCTTTATATGAAAGAAGCAGGTCCCCCTTTATATGACTGTAGCAGGTCCCCCCTTTATCTGACAGTAGCAGGTCCCCCCGTTTATTACAACAGTAGCAGGTCTCCCCTTTATACAACTGTAGCAGGTCCCCCTTTATATGACAGTGTTCCCCCTTTATACGACTGTAGCAGGTCCCCCCTTTACATGACTGTAGCAGGTCCCCCCCTTAATATGACTGAAACAGGTCCCCCATTTGTATGACAGTAGCAGGTCCCCCATAATATGACTGAAGCAGGTCCCTCTTTATATGACAGTAGAAGGTCCCCCCTTTATATGACTGCAGCAGGTCCTCCCTTTATATGACAGTAGCAGGTTCCCCTTTAACCCTTTAAGGACCCAGGGCGTATGGGTACGCCCTGGCTTCCTGGTAGTCAAGGACCCAGGGCATACCTGTATATCTATCAGCAAGTATCCCATGCAAATGCCCAGGGGGGTCCTGAGACCCCCACATGTCAACCAATTCAGAACGACGATTTGATAGGATTCCAGGTCAATTGGGTCTCTGGTGACCCGGTGACCTGGAAAAAAGGGTGAATGGGGCTGTCTGAGAAAGCCCCATTCACCATTACCCAGCAGGAGTGAGGTGGCACGGGTGCCACCTAACGATCACGTGAACGATTGGTCGGAACAACCGATCAATAACTGTCCTGCTGGGCGGAGATCGGCGCTGACGGGGGTCTCCTACCTTTCCCTGGTCCGGCAGGGGTCCCCTCAAGAGCGGCGGTCCCGGTGACAGGAGCAGTGGCAGCAGTGTCGATGGTCCCGGCAGAGCAGGAGGCAGGATACAGCAGGAGGTGAGGCCTGTTCACCCCCTGCTTTTGCTTAGCAAAAAACTCTCAGCATGCACAGCCAAAGGGCATGCTGGGAGTTGTAGTTTTGCAACAGCTGGAATTTCAACTACAACTCCCAACATGCCCTTTGGTAGTTTGTGCATGATGGGGGTTGCAGTTGCAGATGCATGTAACAGCTGGAGGCACATTGTTTCTATGAAAAAGTGTGCATCCAGCTGTTGCATAACTACAACTCCCAGCATGCACAGACTACCAAAGGGCATGCTGGGAGTTGTAGCAGTGTTCTTCCAGCTGTTGCAAAACTATAACTCTCAGCATGCCCTTCGACTGTCAATGCATGCTGAGTGTTGCCGTTTTGCAACAGCTGGAGACACATTGGTTGTGAAACAGAGTTTGGGTCCTCCAGTGTGCCTCCAGCTATGTCAAAAATACAACTCCCAGCATGCACTGGGAGACTGTACATGAAGGGTGTTCTAGTTTTGCAACAGCTGGAGGCACACTAGTTGCAAAACATTGAGTTAAGTAACAAACTCTCAGTGTTGCACAACCAATGTGCCTCCAGCTGTTGCATAACTACAACTCCCAGCATGTATGGTCTGTTAGTACATGCTGGGAGTTGAAGTTTTGCAACAGCCGAAGGCTTGCTGTTGCTAAAAATGTACAGGGTACATTCATACGGGTGGGTTTATAGTGAGTTTTCTGCTACAAGTTTGAGATGCGGCAAATTTTCCGCTGCAGCTCTAACTCCCAGCTCAAACTCACTGTAAACCCGCCTGTGTGAATGTACCCTAAAAACACTACACTAAACAAATTAAAAAGTAAAACACTACATATACATATGCTCCTACACAGTCCACCCCCCCCCCCCAATAAAAAAAAAATATAAGTCTTGTACAGCACTGTTTCCAAAACGGAGCCTCCAGCTGTTAAAAAACAACAACTTCCAGTATTGCAGGACAGCCACTGACTGTCAAGGCATGCTGGGAGTTCTGCAACAGCTGGAGACACCCTGTGTGGGAAACACTGCCATAGGGTATATTGGTGTTGGATGCAAATCCACAAAATAGGCCTCAAATGCACATGACGCTCTCTTGATTTCAAATAAATAGTTTAGGGACACATATGGGGAATTTCAGTACTTGGGAGAAATTGTGTTACAAATTTTGGGAGTCTTTTACTCCTTTTACCACTTATGAAAAGGTAAAGTTGGGGTCTACACCAGCATGTTATTGTAAGAAAATGTAACATGTTGGTGTTGCCCCATACTTTTCATTTTCACAAGCGGTAATAGGAAAAAAAAGACCCCCAAAATATGTAACACAATTTCTCCTGAGTATGGAAATACCCCATATGTGAACCTAAAATACTCTGCGGACGCCCAACAAGGCTCAGGAGTGAGAGCACACTATGTACATTTGAGGCCTAAATTGGTGATTTGCACAGGGGTGGCTGATTTTACAGCGTTTCTGACATAAACGCAAAACAATAAATACCCACATGTGAACCGATTTTGAAAACTACACCCCTCACGGAATGTAGCAAGGGGAATAGTAAGCCTTAACACCCCACAGATGTTTGACAAATTTTTGTTAAAGTTGCATGTGAAAAGGAAAAAAAAATATTTTCACTAAAATGCTGGTGTTAACCTAAATTTTTTCATTTTAACAATGGAGAATAGGAAAAAAAAAAGCCCCCCAAAATTTGTAACCCCATTTCTTCTGAGTAAGAAAATACCCCATATGTGGATGTAAAGTGCTCTGCAGGTGCGCTACAATGCTCAGAAGAGAAGGAGCACCATTGCAATTTTGGAGAGAGAATGTGTCCGAAATTGAAGGCCATGTGTGTTTACAAAGCCCCCATAGTGCCAGAACAGTGCCCCCCCCCCACATGTGACCCCATTTTGGAAACTAAACCCCTCACAGAATTTAATAAGGGGTACAGTGAGCCTTTACACCCCACAGGTGTCTCACAGATTTTTGGAACAGTGGTCCGTGAACAGGGCCGGACTGGGGATAAAAACCAGCCCTGGAAATTACTGCATACCAGCCCCACTTGTCAATGGCCACAATGTAAATGACAGAAGGAATGGACCCATTTATTACTCTTAACCCCTTAAGGACCAAGCTTTTTTCTGTTTTTGCACTTTTGTTTTTTCCTCCTTACCTTTAAAAAAAATCATAATTCTTTCAATTTTGCATCTAAAAATCCATACAATGGCTTATTTTTGCGCCACCAATTCTACTTTGTAATGACATCAGTAATTTTACACAGAAATTTACGGCGAAACGGGAAAAAAAAATCATTGTGCGTTAAAATTGAATAAAAAAAATGCCATTTTGTAACTTTTAGGGACTTCCGTTTCTACGCAGTACATTTTCCGGTAAAAATGACACCTTCTCTTTATTCTGTAGGTCCATACGGTTAAAATTATACCCTACTTATATAGGTTTTTTTTTGTATTACTTCTGAAAAAAATCATAACTACATGCAGGAAAATTTATACGTTTAAAATTGTCATCTTCTGACCTCTATAACTTTTGAGCCGTGATCTGATGTTTTTATTGGTACCACTTTTTGTTTTGATCAAACTTTTTGATCAAACTTTTTTTATGGTTTAAAAAAAGACAAAAAATTAGCTATTTTTTGTGAACAACACTCCATACAATGGTTGAATAACGCTTATACCAGAAAAGAACAATACCACTATACCATGACTGAAAAACAACAGCATTCCAGAACAGAACAATACCGCCATACAATGATTGAATAACACCGCCATACCAGAACAGAAAAATACTGCCATACAATGACTGGATAACACCGCCATACCAGAACAGAACAGAACCGCCATACCGCTCTTCTGAGTGTTGCTGTGTAAGAGGGGGCGTGAAAGAGGAGTTACAAAAACTGTGATTATCTGTTGTGCGGAGTGAATTTGTGGAGTGGGTGCGACTGCCTATAGCCCACATTCATATTTTGGGTAAGTTTTTCTCTTTTGCACATAGTGGGATAACTGTTAGAGTTTAAACACCCTTTTTCATTTTTTTTTTTTCTCTGTTCCACCTCTAGGGGGAGGAGGAGTAGATTGGGCACAGGTGTATAAATCTTAGCTTGGGACTCTTATTGAGAGCTTGCTCTTCTGAGTGTTGCTGTGTGAGGGGGCGTGAAAGAGGAGTTACAAAAACAGGAGTTTGAAAGCAGGAGGTTGAGATCGCTGTGAGTGTTAATTTCTGAACCCACAAGGTCTACAAAAAATTTTAAGTGTAATTTTGACTGTCTGTTTTTTCCTATACATTTGTGAAATCCCCATAACTAGATGGCCTCCATGTTGGAAAATGCAGTCCAATGTACATCCTGTTCAATGTATGCAATCCTTGAACAACAGTTTGAGGGTGCATATTGTTGTGTGAGATGTGTGCTAGTTGTCCGTTTGGAAGCCCAGATACTGCATCTAGAGGGGCGACTGGCAACAATGAGAAGCATTAACAACATGGAGAGGAGTCTCGTGCTCACTGAGCAGGCACTCTCGGGAATAGAGGTGGGGGAGGACAGTGGGACGGAGTTGCAGGACAGTCAGGCAGTTAGCTGGGTTACAGTTAGAAAGAGGGGTAGGGGAAAAAGTGTCAGGGAGGCTAGTCCTGAACTGGCACACCCTAACAAGTTTGCCCGCTTGGCAGATGAGGGGGATGCCATTACAGAGCTAGCAGAACTGCAGCAGGATACCGCCTCTGACCGCCAGGGTGGTGTCTGCTCCAGTAAGGAGGGAGGGAGGAGTACAGGGCAGGCCAGACAGGTACTAGTGGTGGGGGACTTAATTATTAGGGGGACAGACAGGGCAATCTGTCACAAAGACCGGGATCGCCGAACAGTGTGTTGTCTGCCTGGCGCACAAGTTCGGCACATCGCGGATCGGGTTGACAGGTTGCTGGGCGGGGCTGGAGAGGACCCAGCAGTCATGGTACATATTGGCACCAATGACAAAGTAAGAGGTAGGTGGAGTGTCCTTAAAAAGGATTTCAGGGACTTAGGCCGCAAGCTTAAGGCAAGGACCTCCAAGGTAGTATTTTCTGAAATACTACCAGTACCACGAGCCACACCAGAGAGGCAGTGGGAGATCAGGGAGGTAAACAAGTGGCTCAGAAGCTGGTGTAGGAAGGAAGGGTTTGGGTTCATGGAGAACTGGGCTTACTTCGCTGTCGGTTACCGGCTCTACCGTAGGGACGGGCTGCACCTCAATGGGGAGGGTGCAGCTTTGCTTGTGGAGAAGATGACTAGAAGGGTGGAGGAGTGTTTAAACTAGGGACTTGGGGGGAGGGAACCTACAGCAAAGAGGGGGAAGATAGTGTAGATAGAGAGGTGGGAATTATAAATGTACCTGGGGGTGGAGCGGAGGGAGGGGTTAGAATAGTTAATAGGAATAGGCTTCATAGGAAAATAAAACTTACACCCTTGAATCCCATTAACCCCAATAACATAAAGGATGGAAATGTAAAGTGTATGTTCATAAATGCCAGAAGCCTAGCAAATAAAATGGGGGAGCTTGAGGCCTTGATACTGGAGGAACATATTGATATAGTTGGGGTCACTGAGACATGGCTGGACTCCTCGCATGACTGGGCTGTCAATCTGCAGGGGTTTACATTGTTTCGCAAGGATAGAATGAACAGAAAAGGTGGTGGAGTCTGTCTGTATGTAAGAAGTGGTATGAAAGTCAGTGTGAACGATGCCATGGTGTGTGATGATTTTGAGGAGGTGGAATCACTGTGGGTAGAATTACAAAAGGAGGGAAATACTGAAAAAATAATATTTGGGGTAATCTACAGACCCCCTAATATCACTGAAGAGATAGAAGTTCGGCTTCATAAACAAATAGAGAGGGCCGCCCGGGCAGGTACAGTGGTAATAATGGGAGATTTTAACTATCCAGATATAGATTGGGGTCCGGGGTTGGCTAAAACTACAAAGGGACGACAATTCCTAAATTTATTGCAGGATCATTTGTGCGGGACCCAACAAGAAGTGATGCCATGTTGGATCTGATCATTTCCAACAACGCAGAGCTGGTTGGTAATGTAACTGTGCGGGAAAACCTTGGTAATAGCGACCACAATATAGTTACTTTTGACTTAAAATGTAGAAAACAAAGACAGGCGGGGAAGGCAAAAACATATAACTTTAAAAAGGCAAACTTCCCTGGGCTGAGGGCTGCACTACAGGACATAGACTGGGGGGAGGTGTTCTCAAATACTGATACAGAAGGTAAATGGGACATCTTTAAATCAACTCTAAATAACTATACAGCTAAATATATACCAAAGGGGAACAAATATAAACAATTAAAACTAAATCCTACATGGCTGACACATGATGTTAAAAGAGCAATAAACAACAAAAAAATAGCCTTCAAAAAATACAAATCTGATGGGTCAGCGATAACATTTAAACAGTACAAAGAGCTTAATAAAATCTGTAAAAATGTAATAAAAACAGCAAAAATTCTAAACGAGAGACAGGTGGCCAAAGAAAGCAAAACTAATCCTAAATATTTTTTTAGATATATAAATGCAAAAAAACCAAGGACAGAGCATGTAGGACCCCTTAATAATGATAATGGGGTGGTTGTCACAGGCGATCAAGAGAAAGCGGAGCTACTGAATGGGTTCTTTAGTTCTGTATACACTATGGAAAAAGGAGCTGACATTGGCCAGGTCAGTGCTGGTAACACATCATGTAATGTACTGAACTGGCTTAATGTAGAGATGGTACAAGGTAAGTTAAGTGATATAAATGTAAGCAAATCCCCAGGGCCGGATGGACTACACCCAAGAGTTCTTAGAGAGGTAAGTTCAGTAATATCTGTACCCCTGTTCATGATATTTAGAGATTCTCTGGTGTCTGGTATTGTGCCAAGGGACTGGCGCAAGGCGAATGTGGTGCCAATCTTCAAAATGGGCTCTAGGTCTTCCCCAGGAAACTATAGACCGGTAAGTTTAACGAGCATTGTGGGTAAATTGTTTGAAGGACTTATAAGGGATTACATACAGGAATACATAGGGGATAATTGTATTATAAGTGATGGCCAGCATGGGTTTACTAAGGATAGAAGTTGTCAAACCAATCTAATTTGCTTTTATGAAGAGGTGAGTAGAAGACTTGACAGAGGAATGGCTGTGGATATAGTGTTTCTGGATTTTGCTAAAGCGTTTGATACTGTCCCTCATAGACGTCTGACAGGTAAGTTAATGTCTTTGGGTTTGGAAATTTAAGTTTGTAACTGGATTGAACACTGGCTCATGGATCGTACCCAGAGAGTGGTGGTCAATGATTCGTACTCTGATTGGTCCCCGGTTATTAGTGGTGTACCCCAAGGTTCAGTACTGGGCCCGCTGTTGTTTAATTTATTTATCAATGATATAGAGGATGGTATTAACAGCTCTGTTTCTATCTTTGCAGATGATACCAAGCTTTGTAGCACGGTACAGTCTATAGAGGATGTGCATAAGTTACAAGATGACTTGGATAGACTAAGTGTCTGGGCATCCACTTGGCAAATGAGGTTCAATGTGGATAAATGCAAAGTTATGCATCTGGGTACTAATAACCTGCATGCATCGTATGTCTTAGGGGGGATTAAACTGTCAGAGTCACTGGAAGAGAAGGATCTGGGTGTACTTGTAGATCACAGACTACAGAATAGCATGCAATGTCAGGCTGCTGCTTCCAAAGCCGGCAGGATATTGTCATGTATCAAAAGAGGCATGGACTCAAGGGACAGGGACATAATACTCCCCCTTTATAAAGCATTGGTACGGCCTCACCTGGAATATGCTGTTCAGTTTTGGGCACCTGTCCATAAAAGGGACACTGCGGAGTTGGAAAGGGTGCAGAGACATCTTAGCTATGAGGAGCGATTAAAGGAGTTACAATTGTTTAGTCTTGAGAAGAGACGTTTAAGGGGGATATGATAAACGTATATAAGTATATTAATGGCCCATACAAAAAATATGGAGAAAAACTGTTCCAGGTTAAACCCCCCCCAAAGGATGAGGGGGCACTCCCTCCGTCTGGAGAAGAAAAAGTTTAGTCTCAAGGGGCGACACGCCTTCTTTACCGTAAGGACTGTGAATTTATGGAACGGTCTACCTCAGGAACTGGTCACAGCAGGAACAATTAACAGCTTTAAAACAGGATTAGATACATTCATGGAACAAAATAACATTAATGCTTATGAAGAAATATAAAATCCCATCCCTTCCCCAATATCGCGCCACACCCCTACCCCTTAATTCCCTGGTTGAACTTGATGGACATATGTCTTTTTTCGACCGTACTAACTATGTAATACCCCATACAATAAATGAATATTTCATCCATACCAGAACAGAACAATACCCCATACAATAAATGAATAACACCGCCATGCCAGAACAGAAAAATACCGCTATACAATGACTGGATAACACCACCATACCAGAACAATACCGCCATACAATGACAGAATAAAACCGCCATACCAGAACAATACCCCATACAATAAATGAATATTACCACCATACCAGAACAGAACAATACCTCCATACAAAAAAAAAAAAAAATATATATATATATATATATATATATATATATATATATATATAAAGGACCGCAGCACAAACAGGTAAACTTCAAAATCGGTGAGTATTTATTGCATCTTCACAGCAAAATGAGGTGCTACGTTTCGGCAGTCTCTCACTGCCTTTTTCAAGCATGGTAAGTGGACACACATGGAGAGTATAAATACCCTCCTCAATACATGTGCAATTAATTATGTCAAAAACAATTAGCAAGTGTAAACATATCAATAAAGTGCATAAAGAACAGCGATCACTTGCTGTATCTACATCATTATATAAAGTGTACAGTGTACAGTACAAAACTTACGAACATCATGTAAAGTGACCGTGCAGATTAAAATCATAATTAAAAACAATATAAAGAGGGGCAGACACTCACCACAAACGTCACTATGTAAACATTAAGCATCATGAAATAATAACAGCGCAGGTGTGAGCTAAGCCCGCGTCTGTGTCGGGAGGGAGCCGGAAGATGTCAGCCGTGAAGGAACACCAATCATAGGTGCGCACCCGCGTTGCCACGGCAACATATTCGCCGCCGCCTCGCGCATGCGCAGACACATCAGTGACCTACACGGCAGCCATATCATCTAGGGGCAAAACTGTGGGCAGTTAAATATCACACAGACCTATTAAAAAACAGTCATACAGGGCACATATCAAGTGGACAGATATAGCACATTAAGTTCACATTTCAGCACCTCCATTGGCCTCAATTCTTGGTGTTAGTCAACCCCACAACACCTGATAAACCCGGATGGGTAACCGGGTGTTAGGGGTAAGCACGAGTAACTGGAAAGCTGCTACACAAGCATCCCCCAGACTCTACTCACAGACCTTCACCAGTATAAGCACCCAATTTGAGTAAGGTATTGCTGTCTTGACTTCACCACCATGCCCAGATCACGAAACATGAAATCTCGGCTCCGTCCCGAAAAGGAGTGAAAAAGAAAAAAAATTGAAAAAAACTTGAAAAAAATCTTGACCATGGTGTTGTGGCCCCTCTTCACAATAAGACAGTTCTGCAAAAAACAAACAGAAAATTTATATTTTTATCCACAAACTTCACTATGCATCAGGTTTAATGGACAGGCTACTAAAATGTGTTAGGTCTCCTCATTCTTTAACCTTCATTTAAACATTTTATTGTACGTCTTAAATTCTACATTCAAGCCATTAGGCTTGAGTGTATTTAGGATATTTATCCATTTCAGTTCCAGTTTTTTCAAAAGTAAGGTCCTGTCTCCGCCTCTTTTAAGAGGCGCAACTTGATCCAGGATCATTACTCTGAGGTCTTGTTCCTTATGCCCCTTCTCTACGAAATGCTTAGAAACGGGTAAATCCATTTTGCCCTTGCGGATGCTATATCGATGCTGATTCAGCCTCGTGCGTAAATCGAACGTTGTTTCTCCAACATATAGCAATTCGCAAGGGCATTTAAGGACATAAATGATGAAGTCCGAGCTACATGTAAGATAACTTTTAATAGGATAATGTACCTGTGTGGTCGGGTGTACAAACTCCTCCCCTTTCACCAGATAATTACATGTCAGACAAGTCCTACTGTCACGATGCCGGCTGGCAGGTAGTGGATCCTCTGTGCCAGAGAGGGATTGGCGTGGACCGTGCTAGAGGATCGGTTCTAAGTCACTACTGGTTTTCACCAGAGCCCGCCGCAAAGCGGGATGGTCTTGCTGCGGCGGTAGTGACCAGGTCGTATCCCCTAGCAACGGCTCAACCTCTCTGGCTGCTGAAGATAGGCGCGGTACAAGGGAGTAGACAGAAGCAAGGTCGGACGTAGCAGAAGGTCGGGGCAGGCAGCAAGGATCGTAGTCAGGGGCAACGGCAGGAGGTCTGGAACACAGGCTAGGAACACACAAGGAAACGCTTTCACTGGCACTAAGGCAACAAGATCCGGCGAGGGAGTGAAGGGGAAGTGAGGTGATATAGGGAAGTGCACAGGTGTAAACACTAATTGGAACCACTGCGCCAATCAGCGGCGCAGTGGCCCTTTAAATCGCAAAGACCCGGCGCGCGCGCGCCCTAGGGAGCGGGGCCGCGCGCGCCGGGACAGAACTGACGGAGAGCGAGTCAGGTACGGGAGCCGGGGTGCGCATCGCGAGCGGGCGCTACCCGCATCGCGAATCGCATCCCGGCCAGAGGCGGTATCGCAGCGCCCCGGGTCCGTGGAACCGACCGGAGCGCTGCAGTGAGAGGAGTGTAGCGAGCGCTCCGGGGAGGAGCGGGGACCCGGAGCGCTCGGCGTAACAGTACCCCCCCCCTTGGGTCTCCCCCTCTTCTTGGAGCCTGAGAACCTGAGGACCAGACTTTTGTCCAGGATATTGTCCTCAGGTTCCCAGGACCTCTCTTCTGGACCACAACCCTCCCAATCCACTAAAAAGAAGGTTTTCCCTCTGACCTTTTTAGATGCTAAAATTTCTTTGACGGAGAAGATGTCCGAGGAGCCGGAGACAGGAGTGGGGGGAACGGATTTGGGAGAGAAACGGTTAATGATAAGTGGTTTAAGAAGAGAAACATGAAAGGCATTAGGAATACGAAGAGAAGGAGGAAGAAGAAGTTTGTAAGAGACAGGATTAATCTGGCGCAAAATCTTGAAAGGACCAAGATAGCGTGGTCCCAACTTATAGCTAGGGACACGGAAGCGGACATATTTGGCGGAGAGCCATACCTTGTCTCCAGGGGAAAAAATGGGAGGAGCTCTTCTTTTCTTATCCGCGAATCTCTTCATGCGTGAAGAAGCCTGTAAGAGAGAATTTTGGGTCTCTCTCCATATGATGGAAAGATCACGAGAAATTTCATCCACAGCGGGCAGACCAGAGGGCAAGGGGGTAGGGAGGGGGGGAAGAGGGTGACGGCCGTACACCACGAAAAACGGGGATTTGGAGGAAGATTCAGAGATTCTGAAATTATACGAGAATTCGGCCCAAGGTAGAAGATCTGCCCAGTCATCCTGGCGGGAGGAAACAAAATGTCGTAAATAGTCACCCAAGATCTGGTTAATTCTTTCTACTTGTCCATTGGATTGAGGATGGTATGCAGAAGAAAAATTTAATTTAATCTTGAGTTGTTTACAGAGAGCCCTCCAGAATTTAGACACAAATTGGACGCCTCTATCCGAGACGATCTGCGTAGGCAACCCGTGAAGACGAAAAATGTGTACAAAAAATTGTTTAGCCAACTGAGGCGCTGAAGGAAGACCAGGAAGAGGGATGAAATGTGCCATTTTGGAGAATCGATCAACGACCACCCAAATAACAGTGTTGCCATGGGATGGGGGTAAGTCAGTAATAAAATCCATACCAATCAGAGACCAAGGTTGTTCGGGAACAGGCAGAGGAAGAAGAAAACCAGCGGGCTTCTGGCGAGGAGTCTTATCCCGGGCACAGATAGTGCAGGCTCGCACAAAGTCCACCACATCAGTCTCTAGAGTCGGCCACCAATAGAAGCGAGAGATGAGTTGCACAGATTTCTTGATGCCCGCATGACCTGCGAGATGGGAGGAGTGACCCCATTTGAGGATTCCGAGGCGTTGGCGTGGAGAAACAAAGGTCTTTCCTGGAGGAGTTTGCCTGATGGAGGCTGGAGAAGTGGAAATCAGGCAGTCAGGAGGAATGATGTGTTGAGGAGAGAGTTCAATTTCAGAAGCATCTGAGGAACGAGAGAGAGCATCGGCCCTAATGTTCTTATCAGCAGGCCGAAAGTGAATTTCAAAATTAAATCGGGCAAAGAACAGAGACCACCTGGCCTGACGAGGATTCAGCCGTTGGGCAGACTCGAGGTATGAGAGGTTCTTGTGATCGGTGTAAATAATAACTGGAAATCTTGATCCCTCCAGCAGATGCCTCCATTCCTCAAGTGCTAATTTAATGGCTAGAAGCTCTCGATCCCCGATGGAGTAGTTCCTCTCCGCCGGAGAGAAGGTCCTAGAAAAAAACCCACAAGTAACAGCATGCCCGGAAGAGTTTTTTTGTAGAAGGACAGCTCCAGCTCCCACTGAGGAGGCATCAACCTCCAATAGGAAGGGTTTAGATGGGTCAGGTCTGGAGAGCACGGGAGCCGAAGAGAAGGCAGACTTGAGTCGTTTAAAGGCGTCTTCCGCTTGAGGAGGCCAAGACTTGGGATCGGCATTTTTTTTGGTTAAAGCCACAATAGGAGCCACAATGGTAGAAAAATGTGGAATAAATTGCCTGTAATAATTGGCGAACCCCAAAAAACGTTGGATGGCACGGAGTCCGGAGGGGCGTGGCCAATCTAAGACGGCAGAGAGTTTATCTGGATCCATTTGTAGTCCCTGGCCAGAGACCAAGTATCCTAGAAAAGGAAGAGATTGGCATTCAAACAGACATTTCTCAATTTTAGCATAGAGTTGATTGTCACGAAGTCTCTGAAGAACCATACGGACATGCTGGCGGTGTTCTTCTAGATTGGCCGAAAAAATTAGGATATCATCAAGATATACAACAACACAGGAGTATAACAGATCACGAAAAATTTCATTAACAAAGTCTTGGAAGACAGCAGGGGCGTTGCACAGGCCAAAGGGCATGACCAGATACTCAAAGTGTCCATCTCTGGTGTTAAATGCTGTTTTCCACTCATCCCCCTCTCTGATGCGGATGAGGTTATAGGCGCCTCTTAAGTCCAATTTAGTAAAGATGTGGGCACCTTGGAGGCGATCAAAGAGTTCAGAGATGAGGGGTAAGGGGTAGCGGTTCTTAACCGTGATTTTATTAAGTCCGCGGTAGTCAATGCAAGGACGTAGAGAGCCATCTTTTTTGGACACAAAGAAAAATCCGGCTCCGGCAGGAGAGGAGGATTTACGGATAAAGCCCTTTTTTAGATTCTCCTGGACGTATTCAGACATGGCAAGAGTCTCTGGGGCAGAGAGAGGATAAATTCTGCCCCGGGGTGGAGTAGTGCCCGGGAGGAGGTCGATAGGACAATCATAAGGCCTGTGAGGAGGTAGAGTCTCCGCTTGTTTTTTGCAGAAAACATCCGCGAAGTCCATATAGGCCTTAGGGAGACCGGTTACTGGAGGAAGCACAGAGTTACGGCAAGGGTTACTGGGAACCGGTTTTAGACAGTCCTTGGAACAAGAGGGCCCCCAACTCTTGATCTCCCCAGTGGACCAATCCAGGGTTGGGGAATGAAGTTGAAGCCAGGGAAGTCCAAGGAGAATTTCCGAGGTGCAATTGGGGAGGACCAAAAGTTCAATCCTCTCGTGATGAGATCCGATGCTCATTAGAAGGGGCTCCGTGCGGAAACGTATGGAACAGTCCAATCTTTCATTGTTTATACAATTGATGTAAAGGGGTCTGGTGAGACTGGTCACTGGGATGTTGAACCTGTTGACGAGAGAGGCCAAAATAAAATTTCCTGCAGATCCAGAGTCCAAGAAGGCCACAGAAGAGAAGGAGAAGGCAGAGGCAGACATCCGCACAGGCACAGTAAGACGTGGAGAAGCAGAGTGGACATCAAGGATTGTCTCACCTTTGTGCGGAGTCAGGGTACGTCTTTCCAGGCGGGGAGGGCGGATAGGACAATCCCTCAGGAAGTGTTCGGTACTAGCACAGTACAGGCAGAGGTTCTCCATGCGGCGTCGTGTCCTCTCTTGAGATGTCAGGCGAGACCGGTCGACCTGCATAGCCTCCACGGCGGGAGGCACAGGAACAGATTGCAGGGAACCAGAGGAGAGGGGAGCCGAGGAGAAGAAACGCCTCGTGCGAACAGAGTCCATATCTTGGCGGAGCTCCTGACGCCTTTCGGAAAAACGCATGTCAATGCGAGTGGCTAGGTGAATAAGTTCATGAAGATTAGCAGGCATTTCTCGTGCGGCCAGAACATCTTTAATGTTGCTGGATAGGCCTTTTTTAAAGGTCGCGCAGAGGGCCTCATTGTTCCAGGATAATTCAGAAGCAAGAGTACGGAATTGTACGGCATACTCGCCAACGGAAGAATTACCCTGGACCAGGTTCAACAGGGCAGTCTCAGCAGAAGAGGCTCGGGCAGGTTCCTCAAAGACACTTCGAATTTCCGAGAAGAAGGAGTGTACAGAGGCAGTGACGGGGTCATTGCGGTCCCAGAGCGGTGTGGCCCAAGCCAGGGCTTTTCCAGACAGCAGGCTGACTACGAAAGCCACCTTAGACCTTTCAGTGGGGAACTGGTCCGACATCATCTCCAAGTGTAATGAACATTGGGAAAGGAAGCCACGGCAAAGCTTAGAGTCCCCATCAAATTTATCCGGCAAGGATAGTCGTAGTCCAGAAGCGGCCACTCGCTGCGGAGGAGGTACAGGAGCTGGCGGAGGAGATGGTTGCTGGAGCTGTGGTAGTAACTGTTGTAGCATAACAGTCAGTTGAGACAGCTGTTGGCCTTGTTGCGCAATCTGTTGTGACTGCTGGGCGACCACCGTGGTGAGGTCAGCGACAACTGGCAGAGGAACTTCAGCGGGATCCATGGCCGGATCTACTGTCACGATGCCGGCTGGCAGGTAGTGGATCCTCTGTGCCAGAGAGGGATTGGCGTGGACCGTGCTAGAGGATCGGTTCTAAGTCACTACTGGTTTTCACCAGAGCCCGCCGCAAAGCGGGATGGTCTTGCTGCGGCGGTAGTGACCAGGTCGTATCCCCTAGCAACGGCTCAACCTCTCTGGCTGCTGAAGATAGGCGCGGTACAAGGGAGTAGACAGAAGCAAGGTCGGACGTAGCAGAAGGTCGGGGCAGGCAGCAAGGATCGTAGTCAGGGGCAACGGCAGGAGGTCTGGAACACAGGCTAGGAACACACAAGGAAACGCTTTCACTGGCACTAAGGCAACAAGATCCGGCGAGGGAGTGAAGGGGAAGTGAGGTGATATAGGGAAGTGCACAGGTGTAAACACTAATTGGAACCACTGCGCCAATCAGCGGCGCAGTGGCCCTTTAAATCGCAAAGACCCGGCGCGCGCGCGCCCTAGGGAGCGGGGCCGCGCGCGCCGGGACAGAACTGACGGAGAGCGAGTCAGGTACGGGAGCCGGGGTGCGCATCGCGAGCGGGCGCTACCCGCATCGCGAATCGCATCCCGGCCAGAGGCGGTATCGCAGCGCCCCGGGTCCGTGGAACCGACCGGAGCGCTGCAGTGAGAGGAGTGTAGCGAGCGCTCCGGGGAGGAGCGGGGACCCGGAGCGCTCGGCGTAACACCTACATGGAAAACAACCCTTCCTACTCACTGTCAGAAATCTTTGTCCACCCTTTTTAGGCGAGATATCCGCCTTAACCAAACGGTCTTTAAGGTTAGGAGCCCTATTATATGACATGAGGGGTGGTAAACGGAAGGCATCAATGTTGTCATGTCCATTCCTTATTAGATGCCAATGGTTTCTAATAATCTGCAATTTAGCAGGAGTTGTCATTATAAATAGTGATAAAGGGTAATCTCTCAGTACTGTCATATCGGACCTTAGGCACATGATTCCTAATTCTGTCTTTATGTCTTGCAATCAGTTTTATTAGGGTAACCCCTCACAAGGAATTGGCTAGTCATTTTTTCCAATGCTAACTCAAGTTTGCCATCTGTGTCAGTTATCCGTTCAGCCCTCAACTTCTGACAATATGGCAAGGACTCGACCATGGCACGGGGATGGCAACTTTCGTATTTAAGTAAATTGTTCACATCCGTATTTTTGGTATATAAGTCGGTGGATAATCTCCCTGCCATGATCGAGACTGCTACATCAAGGAATTGTATGGTCTCAGTCGAATGTGCTAAAGTATACTGAATGTCCGGGTCAACTGAATTAAAAAATAAATGAAATGTAGACAACTCCTCAACTCCACCAGTCCAAATGAGGAAAATGTCGTCTATGTATCTCCACCACCCCAGGACATGCCTGAAGTGGTGGGACACATAGACGACAGTTTCCTCTAAAAAAGCCATAAAGATGTTAACATAAGTGATGGCCATGTTGCTCCCCATGGCCACACCCCTTATCTGTAAATAAAATTCATCATCAAACATAAAATAATTATGCTCTAATACCAGTTGTAGTAATGTAATGATAAATAAAATTTTGTCTGTATTATGACCATCTAGCATAAGTGCTTCTGACACTGCACTAGTACCTCTGTTGTGAGGAATAGACGTATAGAGCGATATTACGTCAAAAGACGCAATAATCGCTCCTTCCGGAATGACAAGCTCCTTAATTTTCGACAGAAAGTCCCCTGTGTCTTTAACCTCTTAAGGACCCAGGACGTACGGGGACGTCCCCGCACCCTGAGCTTTAAGGACCCAGGACGTCCCCGTACGTCCTGGCGTTTTCCGGTCCCTGCCGCGCGCTGGGCAGAGATCGGAACCGGATGCCTGATGAAATGCTTCAGCAGGCATCCAGGGCAAATGCCGAGGGGGGCCATGTAGGGAAATCGCCCTTGCGATCTGTGGCGATACCGGGCTGATCGGGTCTCTGGGACCCGACCGCCCGGTAATTTTGCATGATCCCGGTTGTCACAGACAGCCAGGAGCATGCTAAAGAATAGGAGCAAGGTGGCAAGCCTACCACCTCCTCCTATTCCCTGCGATCCGTCGGTTAACTAACCGACCAATCGCAGGGGGGGGGGGGCAGTTACTTCCTCCTGCCCTGCCTGGCCCCTTGAAGTCCGGAGAGGACGGGAGGAAGACCGGAGGACATAGCGGGGGACGGGGAAGTGCTGGGGACCGGCCCCGGTACTTACATAGTTACATAGTTAGTACGGTTGAAAAAAGACATATGTCCATCAAGTTCAACCAGGGAATTAAGGGGTAGGGGTGTGGCGCGATATTGGGGAAGGGATGGGATTTTATATTTCTTCATAAGTATTAATGTTATTTTGTTCCAGGAATGTATCTAATCCTGTTTTAAAGCTGTTAATTTTCCTGCTGTGACCAGTTCCTGAGGTGGACTGTTCCATAAGTTCACAGTTCTCATGGTAAAGAAGGCAAGTAGCCCCTTGAGACTAAACTTTTTCTTCTCCAGACAGAGGGAGTGCCCCCTCGTCCTTTGGGGGGGTTTAACATGGAACAGTTTTTCTCCATATTTTTTGTATGGGCCATTAATATACTTATATACGTTTATCATATCCCCCCTTAAACGTCTCTTCTCAAGACTAAACAATTGTAACTCCTTTAATCGCTCCTCATAGCTAAGATGTTCCATGCCCCATATTAGTTTAGTCGCGCGTCTCTGCACCCTTTCCAGCTCCACAGTGTCCCTTTTGTGTACAGGCGAACAAAACTGAACAGCATATTCCAGGTGAGGCCGTACCAATGCTTTATAAAGGGGAAGTATTATGTCCCTGTCCCTTGAGTCCATGCCTCTTTTTATACATGACAATATCCTGCTGGCTTTGGAAGCTGCAGCCTGACATTGCATGCTATTCTGTAGTCTGTGATCTACAAGTACACCCAGATCCTTCTCTACCAGTGACTCTGACAGTTTAATCCCCCCTAAGACATACGACACATGCAGGTTATTAGTACCCAGATGCATAACTTTACATTTATCCACATTGAACCTCATTTGCCAAGTGGATGCCCAGACACTTAGTCTATCCAAGTCATCTTGTAACCTATACACATCCTCTATAGACTGTACCTTGCTACAAAGCTTGGTGTCATCTGCAAAGATAGAAACAGAGCTGGTAATACGATCCTCTATATCATAGATAAATAAATTAAACAATAGCGGGCCCAGTACTGAACCTTGGGGTATATCACTAATTATCGGGGACCAATCAGAGTTCGAATCATTGACCACCACTCTCTGGGTACGATCCATGAGCCAGTGTTCAATCCCGTTACAAACTAAAATATCCAAACCCAAAGACCTTAACTTACCTGTCAGACGACTATGAGGGACAGTATCAAATGCTTTAGCAAAATCCAGAAACACTATATCCACAGCCATTCCTCTGTCAAGGCTTCTACTCACCTCTTCATAAAAGCAAATTAGATTGGTTTGACAACTTCTATCCTTAGTAAACCCATGCAGGTTATCACTTATAATACAATTATCCCCTATGTATTCCTGTATGTAATCCCTTATAAGTCCTTCAAACAATTTACCCACAATGCACGTTAAACTTACCGGTCTATAGTTTCCTGGGGAAGACCTAGAGCCCTTTTTGAAGATTGGCACCACATTCGCCTTGCGCCAGTCCCTTGGCACGATACCAGACACCAGAGAATCTCTAAATATCATGAACAGGGGTACAGATATTACTGAACTTACCTCTCTAAGAACTCTTGGGTGCAATCCATCTGGCCCTGGAGATTTGCTTACATTTATATTACTTAACTTACTGTCACGATGCCGGCTGGCAGGTAGTGGATCCTCTGTGCCAGAGAGGGATTGGCGTGGACCGTGCTAGTGGACCGGTTCTAAGCCACTACTGGTTTTCACCAGAGCCCGCCGCAAAGCGGGATGGTCTTGCTGCGGCGGTAGTGACCAGGTCGTATCCACTAGCAATGGCTCACCTCTCTGGCTGCTGAAGATAGGCGCGGTACAAGGGAGTAGGCAGGAGCAAGGTCGGACGTAGCAGAAGGTCGGGGCAGGCAGCAAGGATCGTAGTCAGGGGCAACGGCAGAAGGTCTGGAAACACAGGCAAGGAACACACAAGGAACGCTTTCACTGGCACTAAGGCAACAAGATCCGGCAAGGGAGTGCAGGGGAAGTGAGGTGATATAGGGAAGTGCACAGGTGAACACACTAATTGGAACCACTGCGCCAATCAGCGGCGCAGTGGCCCTTTAAATCGCAGAGACCCGGCGCGCGCGCGCCCTAGGGAGCGGGGCCGCGCGCGCCGGGACAGAACAGACGGAGAGCGAGTCAGGTAGGGGAGCCGGGGTGCGCATCGCGAGCGGGCGCTACCCGCATCGCGAATCGCATCCCGGCAGGCAGCGGAATCGCAGCGCCCCGGGTCAGAGGACGTGACCGGAGCGCTGCAGCGGGGAGAGTGAAGCGAGCGCTCCGGGGAGGAGCGGGGACCCGGAGCGCTCGGCGTAACAGTACCCCCCCCCCTTGGGTCTCCCCCTCTTCTTAGAGCCTGAGAACCTGAGGAGCAGACTTTTGTCCAGGATGTTGTCCTCAGGTTCCCAGGATCTCTCTTCAGGACCACAACCCTCCCAGTCCACTAAAAAAAAATTTTTTCCTCTGACCTTTTTGGCAGCTAAAATTTCTTTGACCGAGAAGATGTCCGAGGAGCCGGAAACAGGAGTGGGAGGAACAGATTTGGGAGAAAAACGGTTGAGGATGAGTGGTTTGAGAAGAGAGACGTGAAAGGCATTAGGGATACGAAGAGAAGGAGGAAGAAGAAGTTTATAAGAGACAGGATTAATTTGACACAAACTTTGAAAGGACCAAGGTAGCGTGGTCCCAACTTGTAGCTAGGGACACGGAAGCGGACATATTTAGCGGAGAGCCATACCTTGTCTCCAGGGGAAAAAACGGGAGGAGCTCTTCTTTTCTTATCCGCGAATTTCTTCATGCGTGATGAAGCCTGTAAGAGAGAATTTTGGGTCTCTCTCCATATGATGGAAAGGTCACGAGAAATTTCATCCACAGCGGGCAGACCAGAGGGCAAGGGAGTAGGGAGGGGGGGAAGAGGGTGACGGCCGTACACCACGAAAAATGGGGATTTGGAGGAAGACTCAGAGACCCTGAAGTTATACGAGAATTCGGCCCATGGGAGGAGATCTGCCCAGTCATCCTGGCGGGAGGAAACAAAATGTCGCAAATAATCACCCAAGACCTGGTTAATTCTTTCTACTTGTCCATTGGACTGGGGATGATATGCAGAAGAAAAATTTAATTTAATCTTGAGTTGTTTACAGAGAGCCCTCCAGAATTTAGACACGAATTGGATGCCTCTATCCGAGACAATCTGCGTAGGCAACCCGTGAAGACGAAAAATGTGTACAAAAAATTGTTTAGCCAACTGAGGCGCAGAAGGAAGACCAGGAAGAGGGATGAAATGTGCCATTTTGGAGAATCGATCAACGACCACCCAAATAACAGTGTTGCCACGGGAAGGGGGTAAATCAGTAATGAAATCCATACCAATCAGAGACCAAGGCTGTTCGGGGACAGGCAGAGGATGAAGAAAACCAGCGGGCTTCTGGCGAGGAGTCTTATCCCGGGCACAGATAGTGCAGGCTCGCACAAAGTCCACAACATCCGTCTCCAGAGTCGGCCACCAATAGAAGCGGGAGATGAGTTGCACAGATTTCTTGATACCCGCATGACCTGCGAGATGGGAGGAGTGACCCCATTTGAGGATTCCGAGGCGTTGGCGAGGAGAAACAAAGGTCTTTCCTGGAGGAGTCTGCCTGATGGAGGCAGGAGAAGTGGAGATCAGGCAGTCAGGTGGAATGATGTGTTGCGGAGAGAGTTCAAGTTCTGAGGCATCCGAGGAACGAGAGAGAGCATCGGCCCTAATGTTCTTATCGGCAGGACGAAAGTGAATCTCAAAATTAAATCGGGCAAAGAACAGAGACCACCGGGCCTGGCGAGGATTCAGCCGTTGGGCAGACTGGAGGTAGGAGAGGTTCTTGTGGTCGGTGTAGATAATAACAGGAGAACTTGATCCCTCCAGCAGATGCCTCCATTCCTCAAGTGCTAATTTAATGGCTAGAAGCTCTCGATCCCCGATGGAGTAGTTCCTCTCCGCTGGAGAGAAGGTCCTAGAGAAAAAACCACAAGTGACAGCATGCCCGGAAGAATTTTTTTGTAGAAGAACAGCTCCAGCTCCCACTGAGGAGGCATCAACCTCCAATAGGAAGGGTTTGGAAGGGTCAGGTCTGGAGAGGACGGGAGCCGAAGAAAAGGCAGACTTGAGTCGTTTAAAGGCGTCTTCTGCTTGAGGAGGCCAGGACTTGGGATCAGCATTTTTTTTGGTTAAAGCCACGATAGGAGCCACAATGGTAGAAAAATGTGGAATAAATTGCCTGTAATAATTGGCGAACCCCAAAAAGCGTTGGATAGCACGGAGTCCGGAGGGGCGTGGCCAATCTAAGATGGCAGAGAGTTTGTCTGGATCCATCTGTAGTCCCTGGCCAGAGACCAAATATCCTAGAAAAGGAAGAGATTGGCATTCAAACAGACATTTCTCAATTTTGGCATAGAGTTGGTTGTCACGAAGTCTCTGAAGAACCATACGGACATGCTGGCGGTGTTCTTCTAGATTGGCAGAAAAAATTAGGATATCGTCCAGATATACAACAACACAGGAGTATAACAGATCACGAAAAATTTCATTGACAAAGTCTTGGAAGACGGCAGGGGCGTTGCACAGGCCAAAGGGCATGACCAGATACTCAAAGTGTCCATCTCTGGTGTTAAATGCCGTTTTCCACTCGTCCCCCTCTCTGATGCGGATGAGGTTATAGGCGCCTCTTAAGTCCAATTTAGTAAAGATGTGGGCACCTTGGAGGCGATCAAAGAGTTCAGAGATGAGGGGTAAAGGGTAGCGGTTCTTAACCGTGATTTTATTAAGACCGCGGTAGTCAATGCAAGGACGTAGGGAGCCATCTTTTTTGGACACAAAGAAAAATCCGGCTCCGGCAGGAGAGGAGGATTTACGGATAAAGCCCTTTTTTAGATTCTCCTGGACGTATTCGGACATGGCAAGAGTCTCTGGGGCAGAGAGAGGATAAATTCTGCCCCGGGGTGGAGTAGTACCCGGGAGGAGGTCGATAGGGCAATCATAAGGCCTGTGAGGAGGTAGTGTCTCAGCTTGTTTTTTGCAGAAAACATCCGCGAAGTCCATATAGGCCTTAGGGAGACCGGTTACTGGAGGAACCACAGAGTTACGGCAAGGGTTACTGGGAACCGGTTTTAGACAGTTCTTGGAACAAGAGGACCCCCAACTCTTGATCTCCCCAGTGGACCAATCCAGGGTTGGGGAATGAAGTTGAAGCCAGGGAAGTCCAAGGAGAATTTCCGAGGTGCAATTGGGGAGGACCAAAAGTTCAATCCTCTCATGATGAGATCCGATGCTCATAAGAAGGGGCTCCGTGCGGAAACGTATGGTACAGTCCAATCTTTCATTATTTACACAATTGATGTAGAGGGGTCTGGCGAGACTGGTCACCGGGATGTTGAACCTGTTGACGAGAGAGGCCAAAATAAAATTTCCTGCAGATCCAGAGTCCAAGAAGGCCACAGCAGGGAAGGAGAAGGCAGAGGCAGACATCCGCACAGGCACTGTAAGACGTGGAGAAGCAGAGTAGACATCAAGGACTGTCTCACCTTTGTGCGGAGTCAGCGTACGTCTTTCCAGGCGGGGAGGACGGATAGGACAATCCCTCAGGAAGTGTTCGGTACTAGCACAGTACAGGCAGAGGTTCTCCATACGGCGTCGTGTCCTCTCTTGAGGTGTCAGGCGAGACCGGTCGACCTGCATAGCCTCCACGGCGGAAGGCACAGGAACAGATTGCAGGGGACCAGAGGAGAGAGGAGCCGAGGAGGAGAAACGCCTCGTGCGAACAGAGTCCATATCTTGGCGGAGTTCCTGACGCCTTTCGGAAAAACGCATGTCAATGCGAGTGGCTAGGTGAATAAGTTCATGTAGATTAGCAGGAATTTCTCGTGCGGCCAGAACATCTTTAATGTTGCTGGATAGGCCTTTTTTGAAGGTCGCGCAGAGGGCCTCATTATTCCAGGACAATTCTGAAGCAAGAGTACGGAATTGTACGGCATACTCGCCAACGGAAGAATTACCCTGGACCAGGTTCAACAGGGCAGTCTCAGCAGAAGAGGCTCGGGCAGGTTCCTCAAAGACACTTCGGATTTCCGAGAAGAAGGAGTGTACAGAGGCAGTGACGGGGTCATTGCGGTCCCAGAGCGGTGTGGCCCATGACAGGGCTTTTCCGGACAGAAGGCTGACTACGAAAGCCACCTTAGACCTTTCAGTGGGAAACAGGTCCGACATCATCTCCAGATGCAGGGAACATTGGGAAAGAAAGCCACGGCAAAACTTAGAGTCCCCATCAAATTTATCCGGCAAGGATAGGCGTAGCCCAGGAGCGGCCACTCGCTGCGGAGGAGGTGCAGGAGCTGGCGGCGGAGATGACTGCTGAAGCTGTGGTAGTAACTGTTGTAGCATAACGGTCAGTTGAGACAGCTGTTGGCCTTGTTGCGCTATCTGTTGTGACTGCTGGGCGACCACCGTGGTGAGGTCAGCGACAACTGGCAGAGGAACTTCAGCGGGATCCATGGCCGGATCTACTGTCACGATGCCGGCTGGCAGGTAGTGGATCCTCTGTGCCAGAGAGGGATTGGCGTGGACCGTGCTAGTGGACCGGTTCTAAGCCACTACTGGTTTTCACCAGAGCCCGCCGCAAAGCGGGATGGTCTTGCTGCGGCGGTAGTGACCAGGTCGTATCCACTAGCAACGGCTCACCTCTCTGGCTGCTGAAGATAGGCGCGGTACAAGGGAGTAGGCAGGAGCAAGGTCGGACGTAGCAGAAGGTCGGGGCAGGCAGCAAGGATCGTAGTCAGGGGCAACGGCAGAAGGTCTGGAAACACAGGCAAGGAACACACAAGGAACGCTTTCACTGGCACTAAGGCAACAAGATCCGGCAAGGGAGTGCAGGGGAAGTGAGGTGATATAGGGAAGTGCACAGGTGAACACACTAATTGGAACCACTGCGCCAATCAGCGGCGCAGTGGCCCTTTAAATCGCAGAGACCCGGCGCGCGCGCGCCCTAGGGAGCGGGGCCGCGCGCGCCGGGACAGAACAGACGGAGAGCGAGTCAGGTAGGGGAGCCGGGGTGCGCATCGCGAGCGGGCGCTACCCGCATCGCGAATCGCATCCCGGCAGGCAGCGGAATCGCAGCGCCCCGGGTCAGAGGACGTGACCGGAGCGCTGCAGCGGGGAGAGTGAAGCGAGCGCTCCGGGGAGGAGCGGGGACCCGGAGCGCTCGGCGTAACACTTACCTTGTACCATCTCTACATTAAGCCAGTTCAGTACATTACATAATGTGTTACCAGTACTGACCTGGCCAATGTCAGCTCCTTTTTCCATAGTGTATACAGAACTAAAGAACCCATTCAGTAGCTCTGCCTTCTCTTGATCGCACGTTACAATCTCCACATTATCACTATTAAGGGGTCCTACATGCTCTGTCCTTGTTTTTTTTGCATTTATATATCTAAAAAAATATTTAGGATTAGTTTTGCTTTCTTTGGCCACCTGTCTCTCGTTTAGAATTTTTGCTGTTTTTATTACATTTTTACAGATTTTATTAAGCTCTTTGTACTGTTTAAATGTTATAGCTGACCCATCAGATTTGAATATTTTGAAGGCTATTTTTTTGTTGTTTATTGCTCTTTTAACATAATTTGTCAGCCATGTAGGATTTAGTTTTAGTCGTTTATATTTGTTCCCCTTTGGTATATATTTAGCTGTATAGTTAGTTAGAGTTGATTTAAAGATGTCCCATTTACCTTCTGTATCAGTATTTGAGAACACCTCCCCCCAGTCTATGTCCTGTAGTGCAGCCCTCAGTACAGGGAAGTTTGCCTTTTTAAAGTTATGTGTTTTTGCCTTCCCCGCCTGTGTTTGTTTTCTACATTTTAAGTCAAAAGTAACTATATTGTGGTCGCTATTACCAAGGTTTTCCCGCACAGTTACATTACCAACCAGCTCTGCGTTGTTGGAAATGATCAGATCCAACAAGGCATCACTTCTTGTTGGGTCCTCCACAAACTGGCCCATAAAATGATCCTGCAATAAATTTAGGAATTGTCGCCCCTTTGTAGTTTTAGCCAACCCCGGACCCCAATCTATATCTGGATAGTTAAAATCTCCCATTATTACCACTGTACCTGCCCGGGCGGCCCTCTCTATTTGTTTATGAAGCCGAACTTCTATCTCTTCAGGGATATAAGGGGGTCTGTAGATTACACCAAGTATTATTTTTTCAGTATTTCCCTCCTTTTGTAATTCTACCCACAGTGATTCCACCTCCTCAGAATCATCACACACTATGGCATCGTTCACACTGACTTTCATACCACTTCTTCATACAGACAGACTCCACCACCTTTTCTGTTCATTCTATCCTATCCTTCATACTTTCCTCGTCCCTGAAGACCCGGATCCCGGCGATGAAGACGGCAGCGGCGACAGGTGAGTGGATCTTCAGCCGTGGTCGGGCCCTTTACAGCAATGCACATCGTCGTAAAGCGACATGCATTGCTGTATTGGGACCCTGCATACTACAACTCCCAGCATGCCCAGACAGCCCTTGGCGTCTGGGCATGCTGGGAGTTGCAGTTTTGCAACTTCTGGAGGTCCACAGTTTTGGGACCACTGTGCCCTTCCAGATGTTGCAAAACTACACATCCTCAGCATGCCCTTACTGTCCAGGCATGCTGGGAGTTGTAGTTCTGTAACATCTGGCCCTTCAGATGTTGCAGAACTACAACTCCCAGCATGCCTGGACAGTTTTGGCATACTGGGAGTTGTATTTTTGCAACATCTGGAAGGGCACAGATTGGGAACCACTGTATTAGTGGTCTGCAAACTGTAGTCCTCCAGATGTTGCAAAACTACAACTCCAAGCATGCTGGGAATTGTAGTTCGGCAACATCTGGCTCTAAAGATGTTGCTGAACTACTACTCCCAGCATGCCTGAGAATGTTTGGGAGTTGTGGTTTTGCAACAGCTGGAGGCACACTGGTTGGGAAACATTGTCTGTTTCCTAACTCAGTGTTTCCCAACCCGTGTGCCTCCAGCTGTTGCAAAACTATAACTACCAGCATGCACTGATACACTGTGCATGCTGGAAGTTGTAGTTTTACAACAGCTGGAGTTCCCCCCCCCCCTGTGAATGTACAGGGTACATTCACATGGGCAGGGGGCTTACAGTGAGTATCAGGCTGCAAGTTTGCAATTAAGCAAATTTTGCGCGGCAGCTCAAACTCGCAGCGGGAAACTCGCTGTAATCCCCCGCCCGTGTGACTGTACCCTAAAAACACTACACTACACTAACAAAAAATAGAATAAAAAGTAAAAAACTGTATATATACACATACCCCTACACAGCCCCCCTCCCCTCCCCAATAAAAATGAAAAACGTCTGGTACGCCACTCTTTCCAAAATGGAGCCTCCAGCTGTTGCAAAACAACAACTCCCAGTATTGCCGGACAGCCGTTGACTGTCCAAGCATGCTGGGAGTTTTGCAACAGCTGGAGGCACCCTGTTTGGGAATCACTGGCGTAGAATACCCCTATGTCCACCCCTATGCAAATCCCTAATTCAGGCCTCAAATGCGCATGGCGCTCTCACTTCGGAGCCCTGTTGTATTTCAAGGCAGCAGTATAGGGTCACATATGGGGTATCGCCGTACTCGGGAGAAATTGCCTAACAAGTTTTGGGGGTCTTTTTCTCCTTTCACTCCTTTTGAAAAGGTGAAGTTGGGGTCTACTTCAGCATGTTAGTGTAAAAAAATTTATTTTTTACACTAACATGCTGGGGTTGCCCTATACTTTTCATTTTGACAAGAGGTAAAGGGGAAAAAAAGGGGAGTGGCTGATTGTTACAGCGGTTTTGACAAACGCAAAAAAAAAAAATAAACCCCACATGTGACCCCATTTCAGAAACTACACCCCTCATGGAATGTAATGAGGGGTGCAGTGAGAATTTACACCCCACAGGTGTCTGACAGATCTTTGGAACAGTGGGCTGTGCAAATTAAAAATTTTGTACAGCCCTCTGTTCCAAAGATCTGACAGACACCAGTGGGGGGTAAATGCTCACTTTACGCCTTGTTACGTTCCTCAAGGAGTCTAGTTTCCAAAATGGTATGCCATGTGGGGGTTATTTGGTATGCCATGTGGCTGTCCTGGCACCATATGGGCTTCCTAAATGCGACATGCCCCCCAAGCAAAATTTGCTCTCAAAAAGCCAAATATGACTCCTTCTCTTCTGAGCATTGTAGTTTGCCGTAGTGCACTTCAGGTCAATTTATGGGGCTATTAACCCTTGCAAAAATGTGAAATTTTGGGGGGAAACACACCTTTTAGTGAATTATTATAATTTTTTTTTACGTATGCAAAAGTCGTGAAACCCCTGTGGGGTATTAAGGCTCACTTTATTTCTTGTTGCGTTCCTCAAGGGGTCTAGTTTCCAAAATGGTATGCCATGTGTTTTTTTTTTTTGCTGTCCTGGCACCATTAGGGCTTCCTAAATGCGACATGCCCCTGAGCAAAATTTGCTCTCAAAAGCGAAATATGACTCCTTCTCTTCTGAGCATTGTAGTTCACCCATAGTGCACTTCAGGTCAATTTATGGGGTACCTTCATACTCAGAAGAGATGGGGTTACAATTTTTTGGGGTATTTTCTGCTATTAACCCTTGCAAAAATTTGAAATTTGGGGGGAAACACACATTTTAGTGAAATTTTATTTTTATTTTTTTACATATGCAAAAGTCATGAAACCCCTGTGGGGTATTAAGGCTCACTTTATTCCTTGTTACGTACCTCAAGGGGTCTAGTTTCCAAAATGGTATGCCATGAGTTTTTTTTTTTCTGTTCTGGCACCATAGGGGCTTCCTAAATGCAGCATACCCCCAAAAAACCAATAAAAAAAAAACGTACTCTCCAAAATCCCCTTGTCGCTCCTTCGCTTCTGAGCCCTCTACTGCGCCCGACGAACACTTTACATAGACATATGAGGTATGTCCTTACTCGAGAGAAATTGGGCTACAAATATAAGTATACATTTTCTCCTTTTACCCCTTGTAAAAATTCAAAAATTGGGTCTACAAGAACATGCGGGTGTAAAAAATGGAGATTGTGAATTTTCTCCTTCACTTTGCTGCTTTTCCTGTGAAACACCTAAAGGGTTAAAACGCTGACTGAATGTCATTTTGAATACTTTGGGGGGTGCAGTTTTTATAATGGGGTCATTTGTGGGGTATTTCTAATATGAAGACCCTTCAAATCCACTTCAAACCTGAACTGGTCGCTGAAAAATTGTGAGTTTGGAAATTTTGTGAAAAATTGGAAAATTGCTGCTGAACTTTGAAGCCCTCTGGTGTCTTCCAAAAGTAAAAACACGTACATTTTATGATGCAAACATAAAGTGGACATATTGTATATGTGAATAAAAAAAAATATTTGGAATATCCATTTTCCTTACAAGCAGAGAGCTTCAAAGTTAGAAAAATGCTAAATTTTTCATCAAATTTTGGGATTTTTCACCAAGAAAGGATGCAAGATACCCCAAAATTTTACCACTATGTTAAAGCAGAATATGTCACGAAAAAACAATCTCGGAATCAGAATGATAACTAAAAGCATTCCAGAGTTGTTAATGTTTAAAGTGACAGTGGTCACATGTGCAAAAAATGGCCGGGTCCTAAGGTGTAAAATGGCTGGGTCCTTAAGGGGTTAACATAGGATTTAGCATTAGTAGCATATTTCCTCAAAAGTTTATCCAGAAAAATCGAGACATTGGAAGTCACAGAGTTCCGTCCCGACACGATCGGCCTGCCAGGTGGGCACGACAGTGTCTTGTGGACTTTCGGCAGCAAGTACAGAACCGGCATGACCGGAAAATCCACAATGAGGAAACTCTTGGTCTCATCATCAATTAAGCCAGCTTCACTGGCAGATATCACAATTCCCTTAATCTTGCTCTCAATCTCAAATCTCGGGTCCTTGTTAAGTCTGAGGTAAACCTCACTGTCATTTAACTTTCGTCTGGCTTCTTGAATATAGTTACATCGGTCCATGACCACGACTGCGCCACCTTTATCCGCGGGCTTGATAATCAGGTCGTGGTCATGGACCAATGTCTGTAGAGCGTCAAATTCCTCTTTAGTCAAATTGGGATGAAGCAGCCTAGTTGTGTGGGTTTTGAGTTTGTCAATGCCATGTTTAACACAGTCAATAAATGACTTAACCGAGTGAGACTCAACCATCGGCTGAAACTCACTCTGATTACGTAACCCTAATTCAGACAACTAAATCATATCTGACCCAGGGGTCCCTTGACCAACCGGTTTCGGGGCCCTCGAGTCAAACCATATCCTCAACCTAATTCGTCGCAGGAACTGGTGCAAATCCAGCTCCAGCTGGAACCAATCTGTGCGAGAACTAGGACAAAAACTTAACCCTTTATTTAGCAGTTGCTCCTGTGCAGATGATAGAGTACATGAAGAGATATTTACCACAATATTGTCTTTAACAGTCCCTGTCATTAGGTCATTATCTTTCTCCGTGTCCGGTTGGATGCTGCTTCGTGTCGATTTTTTACGGCACTGGCTATGTTTTCGACCACCTCTCCTACTGCTCCTTCACTTCCTTTCTTCTTGTTCCATACCAATTCTGCTCAAAAATTCTTTTGTTTAGCAACAAGTTGATCATAATCCTCCACTTTAAAAACATTCTTAATATCTTCCTCTAATCTCATAACTTTTGCTTTGCTGCTATCCAAATCCTGCTGTAAAAATTCCATATGTAACTAAATAATCTCCAAAGAATACTTATTTGTGATGGACTCAAACTTAGCTCGGTACTCAACATCATTTACATATGCGTTATCCCTAGGTTGTATACGTAGACCTCTTGGTATCCTCTGTGCTTTAAAATATTCACTCAAAGTCAATATGTGTAACTGAAGGGTTAACTGTCGCTTAGTCTCTGCCTCGTATCCCCATTGTAACTCCAAAGAAGAAGGTTTAAACAGAAATGAGGAGTCTCCTTCCACTCTTCCCATAATCTTAACCACATCGCCATCAGCATAGATGAAAGCAGATTTAGCAGAAGATGCATCCTGTGTAACAGACATTTCGAATAGTATCCACAATATAGAACTTATAAAAAATTCAGACTTTTGGGTGCAAGCTCACCGACCACGTAGACAAAAAAAGTCCAAAGAGCAGCACAACCACAGCAGGTAAGTACAATCTATTCGGTGCAAGCCATCATCTGGTTCCTGGTCAGGGTTACCATGTTAAATCCAAATAGCAAGGGACCGCAGCACACACAGGTAAACTTCAAAATAGGTGAGTATTTATTGCATCTTCACAGCAAAATTAGGTGCTACGTTTCAGCAGTCTCTCACTGCCTTTTTCAAGCATGGTAAGTGGACAAACATGGAGAGTATAAATACACTCCTCAATACATGTGCAATTAATCATGTCAAAAACAATTAACAAGTGTAAACATATCAATAAAGTGCATTAAGAACAGCGACCACTTGCTGTATATACATGACTATATAAAGTGTACAGTGTACAGTACAAAACTTACGAACATCATGTAAAGTGACCGTGCAGATAAAAATCACAATTAAAAACAATATAAAGAGGGGCAGACACTCACCACAAACGTCACTATGTAAACATTAAGCATCAGGAAATAATAACAGCGCAGGCGTGAGCTAAGCCCGCGTCTGTGTTGGAAGGGAGCCGGAAGATGTCAGCCGTGAGGGAACACCAATCATAGGTGCGCACCCGCGTTGCCACTGCAACATAGTCGCCGCCGCCTCGTGCATGTGCAGACACATCAGTGACCTACACGGCAGCCATATCATCTAGGGGCAAAACTGTGGGCAGTTAAAGATCACACAGACCTATTAAAAAACAGTCATACAGGGCGCATATTAAGAGGACAGATATAGCACTTTAAGTTCACCACACATACTGTCTTTCTCACTTCACCACCATGCCCAGATCACGAAACATGACATCTCGGCTCCGTCCCGAAAAGGAGTGAAAAAGAAAAAAATTTGAAAAAAATCTTGACCGTGGTATTATGACCTCTTCACAATAAGACAGTTCTGCAAAAAACTAACAGAAAATTTATATTTTTATCCACAAACTTCACTATGCATCAGGTTTAATGGACAGACTACTAAAATGTGTTAGGTCTCCTCATTCTTTTTAGAGGAAACTGTCGTCTATGTGTCCCACCACTTCTGGCATGTCCTGGGGTGGTGGAGATACATAGACGACATTTTTCTCATTTGGACTGGTGGAGTTGAGGAGTCTACATTTCACTTATTTTTTAATTCAGTTGACCCGGACATTCAGTATACTTTAGCACATTCGACTAAGACCATACAATTCCTTGATGTAGCAGTCTCGATCATGGCAGGGAGATTATCCACCGACTTATATACCAAAAATACGGATGTTAACAATTTACTTAAATACGAAAGTTGCCATCCCCGTGCCATGGTCGAGTCCTTGCCATATTGTCAGATGTCGAGGGCTGAACGGATAACTGACACAGATGACAAACTTGAGTTAGCATTGGAAAAAATGACTAGCCAATTCCTTGTGAGGGGTTACCCTAAAAAACTGATTGCAAGACATAAAGACAGAATTAGGAATCATGTGCCTAAGGTCAGAGATGACAGTACTGAGAGATTACCCTTTATCACTACTTATAATGACAACTCCTGCAAAATTGCACAGATTATTAGAAACCATTGGCATCTAATAAGGAATGGACATGACAACATTGATGCCTTCCGTTTACCACCCCTCATGTCTTATCGTAGGGGTCCTAACCTTAAAGACCGTTTGGTTGAGGCGGATATCTCGCGTAAAAAGGGTGGACAGAGATTTCTGACAGTGAGTAGGGTTGTTTTCCATGTAGGACTTGTCTGACATGTAATTATCTGGTGAAAGGGGAGGAGTTTGTACACCCGACCACACAGGTACATTATTCTATTAAAAGTTATCTTACATGTAGCTCGGACTTCATCATTTATGTGCTTAAATGCCTTTGCGAATTGCTATATGTCGGAGAAAAAACGTACAATTTACGCACAAGGCTGAATCAGCATCTATATAGCATCCGCAAGGGCAAAATGGATTTACCCATTTCTAAGCATTTCGTAGAGAAGGGGCATAAGGAACAAGACCTCAGAGTAATGATCCTGGATCAAGTTGCGCCTCTTAAGAGAGGCAGAGACAGGACCTTACTTTTGAAAAAAATGGAACTGAAATGGATATATACCTTAAATACACTCAAGCCTAATGGCTTGAATGTACAATTTAATACATTCAATAAAATGTTTAAATGAAGGTTAAAGAATGGAGACCTAACACATTTTAGTAGTCTGTCCATTAAACTTGATGCATAGTGAAGTTTGTGGATAAAAATATAAATTTTCTGTTTTTTTTTGCAGAACTGTCTTATTGTGAAGAGGGGCCACAATACCACGGTCAAGATTTTTTTCAAATTTTTTACAGATTTTTTTCTTTTTCACTCCTTTTCGGGACGGAGCCGAAATGTCATGTTTCGTGATCTGGGCATGGTGGTGAAGTGAGGAAGACAGCATGTGTGGTGAAGAAGCGCGGAGAAAATCAAGACAGCAATAACTTACCAGAATTGGATGCCTATACTGGTGAAGGTCTGTGAGTAGAGTCTGAGGGATGCTTGTGTAGCAGCTTTCCAGTTACTGTTGCTCACCCCTAATACCCAGTTTCCCGTCTGGGTTTATCAGGTGTTATGGGGTTGACTAACACTAAGAATTGAGGCCAATGGAGGTGCTGAAATGTGAATTTAATGTGCTATATCTGTCCTCTTGATATGCGCCCTGTATGACTGTTTTTTAATAGGTCTGTGTGATCTTTAACTGCCCATAGTTTTGCCCCTAGATGATATGGCTGCCGTGTAGGTTACTGATGTGTCTGCGCATGCACGAGGCGGCGGCGACTATTTTGCCGTGGCAACGCGGGTGCGCACCTATGATTGGTGTTCCTTCACGGCTGACATCTTCCTGCTCCCTCCCGACACAGACGCGGGCTTAGCTCGCGCCTGCGCTGTTATTATTTCCTGATGCTTAATGTTTACATAGTGACGTTTGTGGTGAGTTTCCGCCCCTCTTTATATTGTTTTTAATTATGATTTTAATCTGCACGGTCACTTTACATGATGTTCGTAAGTTTTGTACTGTACACTGTACACTTTATATAATGATGTATACATAGGCGTGCGCAGCCTATTGCATTAGGGTGTGCACCCTAAAGCACAAACTCACTCCGAGCATGCGTGTGTGTGTGTGTTTATGTATGTATATATATATATATCACATACATATACACACACACACTCTTGCTTGCATAGTGTAGGAGGATTGTATCCAGGGCCGGTTTTAGGCTTAACATGGCCATGGGCAAAATCAGTGGGGTCCCAAAAGTCGTAATAGTGCACTAATCAGATTAGCACTATTAGTCACTTCAAATACCATAAAAAATATCTAAAAAGCAAAAAAAAAAATGGTACCGATAAAAACTACAAATCACAGCGCTAAAAATGACCCTCATATCCCCATATACAGAAAAATAAAAGTGCTATAGGGATGAAAATAGTACAATTTTATATTTTTGTATAGTTCCCCCACATTAGGTTGGCAGTATAGTTCCCCCACATTAGGTTGGCAGTATAAATCTCCCACATTAGGATGGAAATATATTTCCCCCACATTAGGTTGGCAGTATAGTTCCCCCACATTAGGAGCAGTATAGTTCCCCCACATTAGGTTAGTAGTAAAGTTCCCCCAAATTAGGTTGGCAGTATAGTTCCCCCACATTAGGTTGGCAGTGTAGTTCCCCCACATTAGGTTAGTAGTACAGTTCCTCCACATTAGGTGCAGTACAGTTCCCCCACAGGTGCAATATAGTTCCCCCACATTAGGTGCAGTACAGTTCCCCCACATTAGGTGCAGTATAGTTCCCCACATTAGGTGCAGTACAGTTCCCCCACATTAGGTGCAGTATAGTCCCCCACATTAGGTGCAGTACAGTTCCCCCACATTAGGTGCAATATAGTTCCCCCCACATTAGGTGCAATATAGTTCCCCCCACATTAGGTGCAATATAGTTCCCCCACATTAGGTGCAGTATAGTTCCCCCACATTAGGTGCAATATAGTTCCCCCACATTAGGTGCAGTACAGTTCCCCCACATTAGGTGCAATATAGTTCCCCCACATTAGGTGCAGTACAGTTCCCCCACATTAGGTGCAGTATAGTTCCCCACATTAGGTGCAGTACAGTTCCCCCACATTAGATGCAGTATAGTCCCCCACATTAGGTGCAGTACAGTTCCCCCACATTAGGTGCAATATAGTTCCCCCCACATTAGGTGCAATATAGTTCCCCCACATTAGGTGCAGTATAGTTCCCCCACATTAGGTGCAATATAGTTCCCCCACATTAGGTGCAGTACAGTTCCCCCACATTAGGTGCAATATAGTTCCCCCACATTAGGTGCAGTACAGTTCCCCCACATTAGGTGCAGTATAGTTCTCCACATTAGGTGCAGTATAGTTATAATTGTAGGGAGGAGGACAAGTCTAGAATTTATCATGAGGCTTACGGGACTAATTCTACCCCTGATCTTATATTTGCCAAGGGGTTCAATGGGCGGAGACAAAGGGTTGTCAAAATTAGGTTTTGCCTAGAGTGTCAAAAATCCATGCACCAGCCCTGACTAGACCTCCCACTTGTGTGTATGTTTGCTGGTGTTTATAGGGAGGCATTTGATGTGGATTTGAAAAAAAAATAGTAAGTTGAATGGTAAAACTCATGTTTTTCTTTACTTGGCAAACAGAAAAACGCTTTCACTATAAGATGGGGGCACAGAGGGGGGAATATTCCAAATAGAATTTTTTTTGCACCAGATTGGTTGAAAAAGTGATGCGGCACCAAGCAAGCTTGGAGCAGCATGCACGTTGTAGTTTTGGGTCTGCAGACGACCCAAAACTAGAACTCCCAGCATGTTACACCATAATCTAAATTGTACTCCTATATAGATGTGTGGAGTTGTAGTTTTGGTCATCATAGATTGTATCAGGGCATGCTGGGAATTGTAGTTGGTAACTGCACCTCCCAGCATTGCATTCCTTCAAGGAATGCAATGCTGGGATTTGCAGTTACCAACTACAATTCCCAGCATGCCCTGATACAATATATGGTGACCAAAACTACAACTCCCATTATGTTGCACTGGGGGTGCTGTGTGTGTGTGTGTGTGAAGTGCTGTGTGTGAGTGTGGGGGGGGGGGATGCTATGTGTGAGTGTGGGGGGGGGGGGGGGGTGCTGTGTGTGAGTGTGGGGGTGTGTGCTGTGTGTGTGTGTGTGGAGGGGGTGCTGTGTGTGAGTGTGGGGGGGGGCTGTGTGTGTGTGTGAAGGGGGTGCTGTGTGTGAGTGTGGGGGGGGGCTGTGTGTGTGTGTGTGGAGGGGGTGCTGTGTGTGAGTGTGGGGGGGTGCTGTGTGTGTGTGGAGGGGGTGCTGTGTGTGTGTGTGTGGAGGGGTGCTGTGTGTGAGTGTGGGGGGGTGCTGTGTGTGTGTGGAGGGGGTGCTGTGTGTGAGTGTGGGGGGGTGCTGTGTGTGTGTGTGGAGGGGGGGGGTGCTGTGTGTGTGTGTGGAGGGGGTGCTGTGTGTGAGTGTGGGGGGGGGGGGGTGCTGTGTGTGAGTGTGGGGGGGTGCTGTGTGTGTGTGGAGGGGGTGCTGTGTGTGAGTGTGGGGGGGGGTGCTGTGTGTGTGTGTGTGTGGAGGGGGTGCTGTGTGTGAGTGTGGGGGGGGTGCTGTGTGTATGTGTGTGTGTGTGTGTGCGTGTGTGAAGTGCTGTGTGTGTGTGTGGGGGGGGGGTGCTGTGTGTGTTTGAGGGGTGCTATGGGTGCTGTTTGGGGGATTGCGTACATAATACATACATAATATAAAATACATACATAAAAAAAATAAAAAAATGTTATTTCAGCTCCCGGGTCGGTGCTGTAGTCGTTTTTGCTGGTAGAAGAGCACGGACTGCAGAGAGTGGGCCGTGTCCCGTGTATCAGAACAAAGGAAAAAAGAAAGTTGCCTCTTTCAAGGTGCTTGTAGTATTAAAACATCAAACCTTTAATCTGTATGCATTAAAAATAGAAAAAGGTGACATCAATCATTAAAGAGAAGTGAAACGCCAACACGTTTTGAGCAAAATGTTGCTCTTAATCATGGCTATATGTAGCCCAAAACGCACTGGAGGTTCACTTCTCTTTATGATGTCACCTTTTTCTATTTTTAATGTATACAGATTAAAGGTTTGATGGTTTAATACTACAAGCACCGTTATCCTTGGAAGAGCCAGAGGAAACTTTCTTTTTTCTTTTGCTCTGATTCATAATACATATATACATATGTCATACATACATACACATCATACATGCATAACCCCCACACACACACACACACACACACACACATATATATATATATATATATATATATATATATATATATATATACACACACATACATAATGCATAAATACATACTATATGCATGCATACAAACATCATACATATATAATACATACATCATACATACATATGCACACCATACATAATACATACACAAATCCATTATATATACGTAGACATCATACATAAATATATCATATATATGGTATGTATGTACTGTATGTTCTGTATGTATGATGTGTGTATGTATGATGTATTTATGTATGATGTGTGTGTATATATAATGGATTTGTGTATGTATTATGTATGGTGTGCATATGTATGTATTATGTATGTATTATATATGTATGATGTTTGTATTTATGCATTATATATATATATATATATATATATATATATATGTATATATATTATACATACATAATGCATAAATACAAACATCATACATATATAATACATACATATGCACACCATACATAATACATACACAAATCCATTATATATACGTAGACATCATACATAAATACATCATATATATGGTATGTATGTACTGTATGTTCTGTATGTATGATGTGTGTATGCATGATGTATTTATGTATGATGTGTGTGTATATATAATGGATTTGTGTATGTATTATGTATGGTGTGCATATGTATGTATTATGTATGTATTATATATGTAAGATGTTTGTATTTATGCATTATATATATATATATATATATATATATATATATATATGTATATATATATTATACATACATAATGCATAAATACAAACATCATACATATATAATACATACATATGCACACCATACATAATACATACACAAATCCATTATATATACACACACATCATACATAAATACATCATACATACATAATACACACACCATACATACATAATACACACCATACATACATAATACATACATCCCACCCCCTCCCGTCCTCGGTCTGTGCACTTTTCTTACCTGCGGCAGCCATGTTGGGGTCAGAGGCCGGGCGCGTCCACTCCCATCTGCTGAACACTTTGCACCATCGCCCACTTCATCCTCATGCCGAGGAATGGACACTCAGTGCCAGGAGTTGTGACCAGGATCATCCCAGGAGGTGGAAGCAGACGTGCGCAGCTGCGGGGCAGCCCCTGCGTCTACAGTTAGCGCAGCAGTGTGCGCGGCTGGGGAAGGGGGAGGAGCGGCCCGGAGGAAGGGGAAAAGAGTGGCCCAGAGGAAGGGGGGATAGATCGGCCCGGAGGAAGGGGATAGAGCGGCCGGAGGACGTAGGATAGAGCGGCCCGGAGGAAGGGGGGATAGAGCGGTCGGAGGACGGGGGATAGAGCGGCCCGGAGGAAGGGGATAGAGCGGCCCAGAGGAAGGGGGGATAGAGCGGCCGGAGGATGGGGGATAGAGCGGCCTGAGCCGCAAATAAAAAAAAAATGCATTTTTAAACATCCGGAAAGTCTTTCAGGGCACACCGGATGTTTAAAAATGCATTTTTTTTAAATTTGCGGCTCCGACCAATCTATCCCCCGTCCTCCGGCTGGTGATGTCGGGGATGTCCGGTGGGGCTGGGGTTTAGTAGTGAGAAAAAAAAAAAGTCCTGCAGCAGCAGGCCGCGGCTGCGGTGATTAGGGTGTGCCTGTGCACACCCGGCACACCCCGTGCGCACGCCTATGGATGTATATACAGCAAGTGATCGCTGTTCTTAATGCACTTTATTGATATGTTTACACTTGTTAATTGTTTTTGACATGATTAATTGCACATGTATTGAGGAGGGTATTTATACTCTCCATGTTGGCCACTTACCATGCTTGAAAAAGGCAGTAGCACCTGATTTTGCTGTGAAGATGCAATAAATACTCACCTATTTTAAAATTTAGCTGTGTGTGCTGCGGTCCTTTGCTATTTGGATTTAACATGGTGACCCTGACCAGGAACCAGATGACGGCTTGCACCGAATAGATTGTACTTACATGCTGTGGTTGTGCTGCTCTTGGACTTTATATATATATATATATATATATATATATATATTCCCAACAATGGCGCAGCATTCCAGTGCAAAAAACGCAAATTTATTTTCTCATGTCACACGAAGAACAGCAAAGTTTCAGCTCCTCATTGGAGCCTTTTTCAATCATGCTGGAAAAAGGCTCCATTGAAGAGCTGAAACGTTGCTGTTTTTGTGTGACATGAGAAAATAAATGCACATTTTTTTGCATTGGAATGCTGCACCATTGTTATGAATATCTGCTCGGAAGAAGTGGTAAAGAAGAGCTGAATTTCTTTGAGAAAATATATATATATAAATATATGTATATATATATATATATATATATATATATATACATATATATATATATATATATATATATATATTCTCCATGGATGGGGGGGGTTATTACACACACACACATATATACCGTATTTATCGGGGTATACCACGCACCGGCCTATAACATGCACCGTCATTTTACCAAGGATATTTGGGTAAAAAAATTTTTTTACCCAAATATCCATGGTAAAATGAGGGAGCGTGTGTGCGCGTGTATACCCCGATACACCCCCAGGAAAGACAGGGGGAGAGAGGCCGTCGCTGCCCGCTTCTTTCCCCCTGCCTTTCCTGGGGTCTAGAGCCCTGCTGTCGGCCCTTCTCTCCCCCTGGCTATCGGCTCCGCTGCCCGTTCTGTCCCCATGACTATCGGTGCCGGCACCCCATTGCCGGCGCCGATAGCCAGGGGGAGAGAAGCGGCGCCGACAGCCAGGGGGAGAGAAGGGGCAGTGGCACCCATTGCCGGTGCCGCTGCCCCGTTGCCTCCCCCCATCCCCGGTGGCATAATTACTTGTTGCCGGGGTCGGGTCCGCGTTGCTGCAGGCCTCCGGCGTGCATCCCCTGCGTCGTTGCTATGCGCTGCACGGCGCCGCGCATGCCGTGCATAGCAACGACGCAGGGGACGCATGCCGGACGTCCTCTCTCCCCCTGCCTTTCCTGGGTGTGTATCGGCGTATAACACGCACATAGACTTTAGGTTAAAAATTTTAGCCTAAAAAGTGCGTGTTATACGCCGATAAATACGGTATATATATATATATATATATATATATATATATATATATATATTCTGTGTGTGTGTGTAGAGATATATATGTGTTATGTGTATGTATGTGTACACACACACACATCAGCATTTCCCAACCAGGGTCCCTCCAGCTGTTGTAAAACTACAACTCCCAGCATGCCCTTACAACAGCTGGAGGCACCCTAGTTGGGAAATGCTGATGTGTGTAAATATATACATACATACACATAAATATCTCCACACACACACTGTGCACATATATAAATATATATATATATATATATATATATATATATATATATGGGAATATGCAAATCAGCTCATTACATCACCTTCTCAGGCGATGTTCCCTGGTATCAGCTTAGCTACAGTTACGAAATAGAAAAAGCTAATCGGGATTGATGCCAAGCCAGAACTCTCTCTCCAGAAGGAAAGAGGATATATATATATATATATATATATATATATATATATACAGTATGTACATGTATGTGTATATTTACACACACACACACTAGATATGTGCAATTCGGTTCGGCACGAATGTCAAATTTACCGAACTTTGCAGTTTTCGGGCCATTCCGAATGCACGAAAACATTTCTTGAATATTTCCGAATAGCACCGATAAAACGAATAGTAACATAACGAATGCATTCGCTATTCTCCGAATGCATGCAGTAAAAAAAAACGAATGCATTCCTTATCCGAAAACAAAAGCATTAATTATTTACCGAATGCATGCGGTAAAAAAACAAAAGTAAAGAATTATTTCTAATTTTTTTTTATTGTTCCTTGCGCTACACTGTTTCTGACTGTTAGTTACTGTTTTACTTTTACTAGGGTGCCTCCACCTGTTGCAAAACTACAACACCCACCCAGCATGCAGCTGTCTGGGCATGCTGGGAGTTGTAGTTTTGCAACAGCTGGAGGCACACTTTGCATTCGCGCAATGCTTTTTAATTCATTTTCAAATTCCGCTGGCTTTTGTCAGAAATGGGTTACCAGGTCAATGACATGCATAGTAATTGCCGTCGGAACATTTTTCATTCATAAAACTGCAGGCTTAATTGGATAATTGCCGTGATGAACGCTTAAGACACCAAACATTCTACACTGCAATTATCCAATTAAGTCTGCGGTTTTATGAATGAAAAATGTCCCATGGCAATTACTATGCATGTCATTGACCTCAATCACCCGACAATCAAACACATCGATCAAACACATCAATCATTCATACAACATTCATTAATTTACTCATTCATTCAACATTTCTTTATGTATTAATAATTTATTAATACATAATGTAATGTTGAATGAATGAGTAAATGAATGAATGCTGTATGAATGATTGATGTGTTTGATCGTCGGGTGATTGAAAAATGTTCCCACGGCAATTACTATGCATGTCATTGACCTCATTCATAAAACTGTAGGCTTAATTGGATAATTACCGTGTAGGACGCTTAAAACACCAAACATTCTACACTGCAATTATCCAAATAAGTCTGCGGCACGGCAATTACCCACGGCAATTACTATGCATGTCATTGATCTGGTAACCCATTTCTGACAAAAGTCAGCGGAATTTGAAAATGAATTAAAAAGCATTGCGCGAATGCGTGTGTTTGCCAAAGTGTGCCTCCAGCTGTTGCAAAACTACAACTCCCAGCATGCCCAGACAGCCGCATGCTGGTTGGGTGTTGTAGTTTTGCAACAGTTTGATCAATGTGTTTGATTATCGGGTGATTTATGTATAACATCATGTTATACATAAATCACCCGACAATCAAACACATCGATCAAACACATCAATCATTCATACAGCATTCATTCATTCATTCATTAATTTACTCATTCATTTATTTACTCATTCATTCATTCAACATTACATTATGTATTAATAAAAATCACATAAAATTATACTATCTTACCTGTCTTCCAATGTTCCGATCTCTGCGGCTGCCCTCTTTTCCTGCACACATGCCCGATAATGGTCCCCTGCTTAAAAAAGATTTACCCGAATGTAACCGAATACCGAATGTATACGAAAAATCAAACCCACCCGAATACGAATGTATCCGGAAAGAAATCAAACCCAGACACCCGAATACCGAATGTATCCGAAAAAAATGAGCCCCGGACACCCGACTACCGAATGTATCTGAAAAAATTAACCCACCGGACACCCGAATACCGAATGTATTAGAAAAAAATTTAACCTGGACACCCGAATACCGAATGTATCTGAAAATCAAAACTGAAATGAAATGAAAATATTACTGAACTGAAAATTTTATAAAAAACGAAAAAACTAAACGAAAAAAAAAAAAAATTTTCTTCTGCACATGTCTAACACACACACACACACACACACATCAGCATTTCCCAACAAGGCTGGAGGCACTCTGAAAAACACTGGTGTGTGTGTATAAATATATTATATATATATATATGTATATATATATATATGTATATATATATATATATATATATATATATATATATATATATATATATATTACAAACACTGCCCCCCTTCCCTTACATACAAGGGCACTTACAGAGTGAAGATATCTTCAGTGCCCGGGCCTGACTCCCCCACATGACCTCACAGGAGAGTTCAGCTGTCCCAGGAGCGCCATCAATAACACAGGTTTGTGACTGGGGTCCTGCGCATGTGTTATCAGAAGCAAACAGGCAAACAGGCCAGGGGGGGGGGGGGATTATCAGACCAGTCACCCGGCCAGCCGGCGCTGCTCTGAGTAAGGGCTGCATGGTGCAGCACACAGTGCCCCAGCCTTTCAAGCAGCAAGTGATTTTCCTGCCATCCTCAGTGGCAGGCCTGCGCAGTGACGCCAGCCCCGTCATTACGCGGCCACCGTAACTCTAAGGAAGCTGCACTGCTCGTCATCTGGGGGGGGGGGGCCTCTGGTCGGCAGACCGAGATGTGCAAAATTATGTTAACAGCCGGGTAAGTGAGCAGGGTCGGCGCATTGCATCAAAGCCGGAGGCAGAGCAGCTTTTTCTGCCTCCAGCTCCTACACAGGCCCCAAGTTACTTACACAGCACTGCTGGGCGGCCCATGGGGGGGAGCGGCCTACCGGGAATTTTCCCAGTATCCCGGTAGGCCAGTCTGGCCCTGTCCGTGAAAATGAAAAACAACATTTTTCATTTGCACAGTCTACTGTTCCAAAGATCTTTCAAACGCTAGTGGGGTGTAAATGCTCACTGCACACCTTATTAAATTCTGTGAGGGGTGTAGTTTCCAAAATGGGGTCACATGTGGGGGGGTCCACTGTTCTGGTACAACGGGGGGTTTCTAAACGCACATGGCCCCCAACTTCTATTCCAGTAGAATTCTCTCTCCAAAAGTTCAATGGCACTCTTTCTCTTCTGAGCATTGTAGTTCGCCCGCAGAGCACTTTACATCCACATATGGGGTATTTCCATACTCAGAAGAAATGGGGTTACAAATTTTGGGGGTTCTTAAATGTGACATGCCCCCCAAAAACCATTTCAGAAAAACTCACTCTCCAAAATCCCACTGTTGCTCCTTCCCTTCTGCGCCTTCTATCGCACCCACAGAGCACTTGACATACACATATGAGGTATTTCCTTACTCTAGAGGAACCCTTTGTAAAAATTCAAAAACTGGGTCAACAAGAACATGCCAGTGTAAACAATTAGGATTTAGATTTTTTTTCCTTCAATTTGCTGCTATTCCTGTGAAACACCTAAAGGGTTAACAAACATTTTGAATGTCATTTTGAATACTTTGAGGGGTGCAGTTTTTATAATGAGGTCATTTATGGGGTATTTCTAATAAGGAGGCCCTTCAAATCTACTTCAAAACTGAACTGGTCCCTGAAAAATTTCGAATTTGAAAATTTTGTGAAAAATTGGAAAATTACTGCTATACTTTGAAGCCCTCTGATGTCTTCCAAAAGTAAAAACATGTCAACTTTATGATGCTAACATAAAGTAGACATATTGTATGTGAATCATTATATAATTTATTTGGAATATTAATTTTCCTTATAAGCAGAGAGCTTCAAAGTAAAAAAAAAAAAAATGCAAAATTGTAAATTTTTTCATCAAATTTGGGAATTTTTCCCCAAGAAATGATAAAGTAGAATATGTCACGAAAAACAATCTCGGAATCAGAATAAAAGGTAAAAGCATCCCAGAGTTATTAATGGTCAAAGTGACAGTGGTCAGATGTGCAAAAAATGCCTGGGTCCTACAATGAAAATTGGCTGGGTCCTTAAGGGGTTAAATGACTGTAGCAGGTCCCCCCTTTATATGACCGGAGCAGGTCTCCCTATAATATGACAGTAGCAGGTTCCCCCTTTTTATGACAGCAGCAGGTCCCCCCTTTTTATGACTGTAGCAGATACCCCCTTATATGACTATAGCTGGTCCTCCTTTATATGACAGTAGCAGGTCCCCCTTTATATGACAGTAGCGGGTCCCCCTTTATATGACTGGAGGGGGTCCCCCCTTTACTTGACAGTAGCAGGTCCCCCTTTATATAACTGTAGCAATTACTTACAATGATCAGGAGTTCTTCCTCCTCCTCACGAAATTTGCAGGGATCCATTCTCTTACACTGTCTTCTTGCGTGCTATATTTGAATGAAAGATAAGGAGCGAAATTGGTAATGCGTGCGTAACGCAATGAATAGGCAAATACGCAAATGCACGAATATGCGCATTCATGAATACGCGAATATAAAATGAATATAATGAATACGTGAAATTTGCGAATATAGGATGAATATTCGTCCATATATTCGCGAAATATCGCAAATTCGAATATGGCATATGCCGCTCATCACTATTACCAATGCTTTGTATAATTCTAATGTATGTTTAAAAAACAGTTCATCTGGCACTTCTACTGGGTATTTGGGTAAAAATGTTTACCCAAATATCCTTGGTAAAATGAGGGTGCGGGTGTGTGCATGTGTATACCCCGATACACTGTTTCTGAGCCCGCAGAAGCCCCCATTAAAGGCAGGGGGAGAGAGGCCGTCGCTGTCAGCTTCTCTCCCCCTGCCTTACCTGGGGTCTAGAGCCCTTCTCTCCCCCTGGCTATCGGTGCCGCTGCCCCATTGCCTCCCCCATCCCCGGTTTTATAATTACCTGTTGCCGGGGTCGGGTCCGCGTTGCTTCTGGCTCCGGTGTGGCGCTCCTGTGACGTTGCTATGCGCTGCGCGGCGCAATGACGAGTGACGTCTTCAACACGACGTCACTCGTCATTGCGCAGCGCATAGCAATGATGCAGGAGATGCCACACTGGAGCCAGAAGCAGAGCGGGCCCGACACCGGCCACAGGTAATTATAAAACCGGGGATGGGGGAGGCAATGAGGCAGCGGTGCCGGCAATGGGGCAGCGGCGCCGATAGCCAGGGGGAGAGAAGCGGCAGCAGCAGGGCTCTAGACCCCAGGAAAGGCAGGGGGAGAGAAGCGGGCCTCTCTCCCACTGCCTTTCCTGGGGGCTTCTGTGGGGTCACAAAAACCGGGGATGGGGGAGGCAATGGGGCAGCGCCGTCAGCAGTCTCTGGACCCCAGGATAGGCAGGGGCAGAGAATCGGGCAGTGACGGCAGGTCTCTGAACTGTAAAAGCCGCTGCAGTTCATTGATTTAAAGCGCCCACTTTAAATCATTGAACTGCAGCGGCTCATCGGCGTATAACACGCAGATAGACTTTAGGCAAAAAATTTTAGCCTAAAAAATGCGTGTTATACGCCGATAAATACGGTACCTCATTATCCAAATATTCAAAACAATATGAATTAATTCTACATGTCCTCACTAAGTTTCCCACTCCCGTGTCAATTTTAATACTTAACAGGGAGTGATCCCAAATACAACAAGTGCAATAATTAATGTTTCTAATCTTCACACTACCCAACTTATCACCCAGACATAAATCTATGCGTGACATCGTTTTACTGGTTTTATTCCAACATGAATATATATTTTTCCCTGGATTGCGAGCTCTCCATATGTCTATTAGTCCTACTTCATCGCAAAACTTCAAGGGGGTTTGTCCATAGTTCTTTCTTACCTTTCCCAATCTTAACCTACATCTTCATTCATCACACAATTTATATCACCTTGAATGAATAGCGGATTTTCCCTCTTCCCTTGCTGAAACCTAATTACAATTTTAAGAACATCAGAGGTGTACGGCGGAGGTATATATACAAGTGCTAAAGTGCATATTAATTTCTCCAGCTTCCCATATAATTTAACAAATCTTCCTTCTTTGTCAATTAATTTATCATATAACTCCCATTTAAAGGGTAACTCATTATAACAAATTTTTGCTATTACACTCCTTAAGGTAAATAAAAAATATTTCTAATATACTTTGTTTGAAAAAAATGTTTTTTATTTTTTATTTATGCTTAACCCCTTAAGGACCAAGGACATACCGGTACGTCCTTGGTCCTGCTCCCCTGATGTAACACGGGGTTACACGGTAACCCCGCATCATATCACGGCGGGCCCGGCGTCATAGTGAAGCCGGGACCCGCCGCTAATAGCGCGCAGTGCCGAAAGTGAAAGCTGCCGGTTAACTCAGTGGGCTGTTTGGGATAGCCGCGGCGAAATCGCGGCATCCCGAACAGCTTACAGGACAGCGGGAGGGCCCCTACCTGCCTCATCGCTGTCCGATCGCCGAATGACTGCTCAGTGCCTGAGATCCAGGCATGAGCAATCATGCGGCAGAATCGTCGATCACTGGTTTCCTATGAGAAACCAGTGATCAATGATAAAGATCAGTGTGTGCAGTGTTATAGGTCCCTATGGGACCTATAACACTGCAAAAAAAAAGTGAAAAATAAAAGTTAATGAATATAATTTAACCCCTCCCCTATTAAAAGTTTGAATCACCCCCCTTTTCCCATAAAAATAAACATATATGGTATCACCGTGTGTGGAAATGTCCGAATTATAAAAATATATAATTAATTAAACTGCTCGGTCAATGGCGTGCGCGCAAAAAAATTCCAAAGTTCAAAATAGTGCATTTTTGGTCACTTTTTATATCATTTAAAAATTAATAAAAAGCGATTAATGAGTCCTATCAATGTAAATATGGTACCGTTAAAAACTTCAGATCACGGCGCAAAAAATTAGCCCTCATACCGCCCCATACACAGAAAAACAAAAAAGTTATAGGGGTCAGAATATGACAATTTTAAACATATACATTTTCCTGCATGTAGTTATGATTTTTTCCAGAAGTACGACAAAATCAAACCTATATAAATAGGGTATCATTTTAATTGTATGGACCTACAGAATAAAGATAAGGTGTCATTTTTACCGAAAAATTTACTACGTAGAAACGGAAGCCCCCAAAAGTTACAAAACTGCGTTTTTTTTTTCAATTTTGTCGCACAATGATTTTTTTTTTCGTTTCACCGTAGATTTTTGGCCACAATGACTGATGTCATTACAAAGTAGAATTGGTGGCGCAAAAAATAAGCCATCATATGGATTTTTAGGTGCAAAATTGAAAGAGTTATGATTTTTTAAAGGCAAGGAGCAAAAAACGAAAATGCAAAAACGGAAAAACCTCCGGTCCTTAAGGGGTTAAAAAAGCTCAAAAGCACATTTTCCCCATCTTATGCACAGACTTTGGACCGAAGTTCAAACACAGAAAGTGCAGCCTGGAGTGCTGAGGGGGGGGGGTGTGTCCAGCCTCATCCAATCATAGCTCCTCTCACACTTAACTGCCATATGCTGTTGGTTGGACACACCCCCCCTCAGCACTCCAAGCTGCACTTCCTGTGTTTGGGCTTCGGTCCAAAGTCTGTGTATGAGATGGGGGAAAATGTGCTCTTGAGCTTTTTTAAGCACAAATAAAACATAGAAAACTGCATTTTTTTTTAAACAAAGTATATTAGAAATATTTTTTTATTTACCATAAGGAGTGTCATAGCAAAAATTTGTGTTAATGAGAGTGTCCATTTAACTTTATTGTGTATCATAACTGTGACCCCTGTAGAACATGGGGTAAGAAAGAGTGATAATAGTGTGAAAAACATTTCTTTTTGATTTGCTGTGATGTTTCTTTAATTAAGTGTTTTTCCATTAAACAAATTATACCCGGTAACTGTTTTTTTAATGTCTCCTATCGCTATTCTTTTGTATTTGTGCCCCAAAATGCTTATGTTCCATACCAATATGCTCCTATACATCCTATCTTCCCATTTCAATCATAAATTCTTCCAAATGGGAAGGAAGAGGACGAGAGACAGAGAAAAAAAAGCGCGCCAAGCCGTCATTTCTTTTCGAAGATGGCAGTATCAGCCCTGTACAATTTTGTGGAACAGAAGGTAGTCAAGTCCTTGAGCCTGTTGGTGTGTACCAAAGTGCACGGCAGCGCCGACATCTGGAGCTGTAACTATGGTCAGGGACCAAGTGGTTCTTGGACCGACTTGGACAGGTCACGCAGCTTCCTCCTCCACGCTCTCAGACTGTTGGTCCTGTGACAGTGTGCAACTCCGCCTCCTTAGCCTCCACTGCCCACATAAGTCTCAGTGGCCCTTCAGCATACCATGTGTGCAGGGCACGGGGGTGTCACACTGTTCTTCACATGGTTTGCCTTTCGCTAAAAGAGTCACACATGGTAGGAACTGATAAAAGTAATTCGTAAAGAAATTGGAGCATGGCTTACTCCATGAAAACTGGAAATGGGAACCATGGTGACTGACAACGGGAAGAACATCATGCATGCGCCCGCATGGCACACATGTTCAATCTGGTTGTGAAGCAGTTCCTCAAGTGTTCCCCCCATTTGCAAGACATCCTAACTAGAGATGAGCGAATCGGAGCTGACAAACCCAAATTCGTTACATATTTCATGAAATATTTGATTTGCAAAGAATGCAAATATTGCCGTGCTTCTATTGCACATATTGCTTAATTAAACTCCATTTACTGTGGTCCAGGCTCCAGGGGATCTAAAATGGTGCATCCACATGTCAGTACATGGGGCAAGGAATGCTGGGAAGGTGGGAAGGCAAGGCGGGAATGGAAGTAGGCGAGATGACCCTGAATCACATGCAGGATGCAGCCTATCAGCAGCCAGTCACCCCTGTGATGTCACAGCCCTATATATTCGGCAGCAAATTTGCGGCTCGTCATATAATTTATTACACTGCATACAGATAGGATGGTTATCGCTGTGTGTGTGTTACACAGAAAAGCTCATCAGCGTTTTGGTGGACAGAGAGCAATGGTTTTTTCATTGAAAAGGATTTTTACTACAGCCATTAACCTCCCAGTTACTTTATTCAGCATTGTATTAGAGAGGGGCAGATAGCTGTGTGTTGCCTCATACATTTCAACAAGCTGCCTCATAAACCTTAGCAGAGGAGGCAGGAATAATTTTTCAGCGCAATTCTGTGTGTTTGTTCCACAACAAATCCCCTGCTGCTATACTGTCTGTAGACAGTATAATACCCAGCAGTCCATTTCTAATAGTCTTTAACAGAGTGAAATGTTGTGTTTAGTACACAGCTTTTTTGTGCTGCAGCACTGTTGTGTTCTGCTGTAGCGCCTTCATCTCACAGCCACATGAGCCCTGTGGGGGCTGAACTGGAGGAGGTGGAGGATAAGGGGCACAGTGGAGCACAGTTTAGGTTTTGCAAAGTGGGCTGTTTTTCTAGTAATCTGACAGGAGAGGAGGAGCAGGAGCAGCCAGAGGTGCTAGAGGGTTATGAGGAAGGCGAGACAGAGGATCCAGACACACCATGGCAGTATTCAGTGAAGATGGAGGCAGGGAGTCCCTCTGAGTTACTTTCACAAATGGCGCAATGCATGCTCACTTGCTTGCCTAGTAACCGCAAAATTGTCACCATTCGGCAGCGGGATGACTTCTGGATCTCCACCTTATTTGACACTCGGTACCGCTACAAAATAGGGGCCTTTTTTACACCCACTGAGAGGGAGGACAAAGCGACCTACTACACAGGCATCCTATGTAGTCAGGCATCCTATGGCGCCAGCATCCATCCTTTCACATGTCTGAATAGGGGGGGGGCTGCGCTCACCTTCCACTGACATGGCTGCTTGGAAGGGGTGGGGTGGCAAGAGCAGTACCAGCTCCATCAGCAGCAGCCTGAGTCTACAGACGCTGATGAGTAGCTTTCTTCACCCGCCTAGTGAAGCAACTCATCAGCAGCAGGTTCACCTGGAGCAGGACCTGAACCAGCAGGTGGTGGTATACCTTGACATGCCGATGCCAACACACCTTAAAGATCCGCTGGACCTCTTGGCAGTCAAATTTGATTTGTGGCCGCAACTAGAAGAGTTTTCCCTGGAAAACCTGTCCTGCACTGTCAGTAGTGTGCCATCAGAGTGGGTGTTTAGTGCGGCAGGGGCCATAGTCACCCCAAGGAGAAATCGTCTGTACACGAAAAATGTGGAGAGACTAACCTTTGTGAAGATAAATCAGGCATGGATCACCCAGGATTTCCAGCCACCAATCCCTGATGTCTCAGAGTAGATTGACCATGGTGTCACACCAACACTTCACAAATATGGATAGTGTCAAACAGATTTAAGGCGCTGCTCCCCACATCAGACCTTTTTTCACCAACCTTTGTCACCGGGTACTGGTATTGCCACCCACCGCACCACTCTGTCACCAGGTCACTTTCAGGACTCCTGAAGCTGCTGCCTCCTCCAGGCTGTCTCATTCAGCCACTATATTGTCTCTTCTCATGCTTCAGCCAACTGCAGACTGTGTCATACAGCCAAAATATGGCTTACTGATGCTGCTGTGCCTGTGCCTAAAATGTTTTTATTAATGCAAAGAGGAGAGAAAACAAAAGGTGCGCCCCTGGGTGAGGATCGTCTGGGAAAGGAAATCAGGATGAAGAGAAAGATGGGTCCTTACCCTTGGGTGTTGTGCTGAGGGTACAACACCTGCAGTAGCGTCTAGGAAGAAGGAGAGCCGGACAGCTGCCACGAGGAACTTCCCGGGGTGACGTCAGTCTCACCTGTAGCAAGGCAATAGGAAATGGGTAAAAAAAAGTTATTCCTCAATAACGGTGCTGGTCCTTGAATGCATATAATGGTTTTATTATCATGAATATAGCAATGCGTTTCAACCCAGGACAGGGGTCTTCATCAGGCATAAAATACATAATACAGAAGGCTTACTTATATATGATTAAAATATATTGACAATTGTGACTACTTCCGGAATACCGGAAAAAGCTGTGTGCAAAAGGAACTCTATGTACAGATTCCAAATGAATAATAAATATATCAGATAAAAATATACTCTAAGAACAATTAGGATATTAAAAAATAAAAAATAATAATGCCTTAGTGCCACAATGACAATTATAAAAAGCATTACTGCATTACTGCAATCCTGCATAGCAAAGTGACAGGTGCTTTACCAAAAACAACCAGTAGATGGCAATATTAACCCTAGAAAGAGAGAGAGAGAGAGAGAGAGAGAGAGTGAGAGAGGTGTAATAGAGAGGCTGGACTGAAAGTATATCAAATCCACTCGAAGAGGATCTGCCTGGACACTAGAATCTGCTCATACACTAGCGATGATTGAGCCAATACAGGTAGATAACAATATGCTAATATGGACCAATAAATAGATATGTTTGTTTATGTTTTTATAAGAAGTTTATGAAGTGGAAAATGGTATATAGACAGTCATTAGGTGAAGAATTGCAGGGGAAGCTAGAGTAAAATAAGCCTATAATCAATGTTCCAATTTAACTTCTGATAGTGAAATACATCTCTACATAATGTTACAGTATTACTTCTGATAATTCATTCAAACCGTCCGGAACCAGAGTTCCCATGCGGTAAATCCAGTAAATCTCTTTCCTTTTTAATTGTTCAAACCGATTTGAAATATGAGCAGGGACTACTTCCAAAGGCGTGATTGTTATGGGGTGCTGTATTTCCGGATGAAATTGTGCACAATGTCGGGATACTCCATGCAATAAGAATTTATTCTGGATGTTTTGCCGATGTTTGTTTAACCGATTATCAAGAGCCTGTGTGGTGCATCCTACATATTGTATTGAGCACATACATTTTATAACGTAAATAACGTATTCAGATTGGCATGTTAATCTGGTTTTGATCTTAAAAGTGTCACCAGTTTTTTTTTAGATTTTAAAGTTGTCAGGCCATGGGTAATCTCTTTACAACATAAGCAGTTTCTTTTATGGCACTTGTAGCTTCCCAGTAATAGACCGTTGTCACTAGTCATTTGTCGATGCTGCCACAATTGGCTGGGGGCAAGGAGGCTTTTTAAATTTGGTGCCCTCCGAAAGGTTAATTTTGGACCTTTAGAAAGAGATTTTTTTAGATAGTTATCTTGGTTATCCAAGTATTCTAATTCTGTTTATATATTCAATATTTCAAGACATAAACTTAATGATCAAGAAACCTCCCTACTTCAGAGGGGTTTATCTTTTTGCCCTACCTCTACCGTGGATCATTTCCAATTATTCCTGGATTTTCAAAAATTCATAAGAAAACTCACTCTACAAAGGTTTTTCTCATTAAAAAATCTTATGGACCAAAAAGCTTTATTTATTTTAAGGAACAGAGCGAAGGCGAATCCCTGGGTAACTGTGATACGTCACTTGGGCCATCAGATCGTCCTGACACGAGACACCAACCAGTAAAATTACCCTCCACCTTTTATCCCATCTACAAACAGGGACCACATATTGAAGTGTTTTCAGATTTAGTTCTTGCGGATTTTAATAAATCAATCCCTGAACACACAAAAACTTGAAAAAACACAATATTACTACTCATGAAAGAAAAGCGCTTAAGAATTTACAGGAAAATAGAGAAATTGTTTTTCGCCCAGCGGACAAAGGTGGAGGACTCGTCATTATGGATCTAGACTATTATGAATATGAAGCTGCAAATATTTTATCTAATGAGAAATACTACAGTGTTGTCCATTCGGACCCTTTTCCGCAATTGGAAATTAATCTCCATAAAATAATTGATGATGCTTTTGAACAGGGAATATTGTCTGAAAATGAAAGAAATTATATTAAAATAAGAAGCGGAAATAAACCGTATTTTTATTTCTTACCAAAAATACATAAAGATGTTAACAAACCACCGGGTCGTCCCATTGTTTCATGCACCCATGCTTCAACCAGCAATATAGCCCATTATGTGGACTTGTATCTGCAAGAATACGTAGTGAAACTTCCTAGTAACCTCCATGATTCTACACACCTTATTGAATCTCTCCTGGCTCTAAGTTGGAAACCAGGATGGCTATTCATCACTTGTGATGTCACTGCGCTTTATAGCAATATCCAGCATAACAAAGGTCTGGACTGCGTTCAGGAATTTCTGAAATCGGATTCCTCTTTATCAGATGGTCATAAATTATTCTTAATTAATGATCTTAAAATTATTTTAGAAAATAACTTTTTTACCTATAATAAAAAAAAATCTTTCACCAGAACATCGGCACGGCGATGGGTGCTAAAGTCGCACCATCGTTTGCAAATTTATTTAATGGTATATTTGAAAACAATTTTATCTGGAATCATATTATCCTCATATTATTTTATATCGTCACTTCATCGACGATTTGTTCTTTATCTTGGAAGGACCTGTTGGCTCTGAAAATTTGTTGATTGATACCCTAAATAAGAATGACTGGGGGATTACCTTCACCATGGAATCGAATGCTGAGCGTATTACGTTTTTAGACTTAGTCATCTCTCATGATGAACATTCCATTTTTACCTATACCCATTTTAAAACTGTGGGCGCAAACAGTTATTTAGATTTTACCAGCAATCATTATAAAAAATGGATCCACAACATCCCGTACAGTCAGTACCGGCGTATCAGAAAAAAATGTACCAAGGATAGGGATTTTTTTTACTCAATCACATATTCTCAATAAACGTTTTAAATCAAAATATTACCCAACACAGATCATTATTGAGGCATTTACTAAAGCCAGTTGCCTAGCACAAAAAAATTGTCCATCTCCCAAAAAAAGGATAAATGATGTTGAACAGCTTAATAACTTTGCTGGAAATTTTATCACCACTTTTAATAGTAATATTATGGATATTAAAAAAATCGCATCTGAAATCGCATTGGCACATATTACACCAAGATAACTATCTAAAAAAATCTCTTTCTAAAGGTCCAAAATTAACCTTTCGGAGGGCACCAAATTGAAAAAGCCTCCCTGCCCCCAGCCAATTGCGGCAGCATCGACAAATGACTAGTGACAACGGTCTATTACCGGGAAGCTACAAGTGCCATAAAAGAAACTGCTTATGTTGTAAAGAGATTACCCATGGCCTGACAACTTTAAAATCTAAAAAAACTGGTGACACTTTTAAGATCAAAACCAGATTAACGTGCCAATCTGAATACGTTATTTACGTTATAATGTAATGTATGTGCTCACTAAAATATGTAGGACGCACTACACAGGCTCTTCATAATCGGTTAAACAAACATCAGCAAAACATCCGGAATAAATTCTTATTGCATGGAGTATCCCGACATTGTGCACAATTTCATCCGGAAATACAGCACCCCATAACAATCACGGCTTTGGAAGCAGTCCCTGCTCATATTTCAAATCAGTTTGAACAATTAAAAAGGAAAGATATTTACTGGATTTACTGCATGGGAACTCTGGTTCCTAACAATTTGAATGAATTATCAGAAGTAATACTGTAACATTATGTAGAGACGTACCTCACCATCAGAAGTTACATTGGGACATTGATTATAGGCTCATTTTACTCTAGCTTCCCTTACAATTCTTCACCTAATGACGGTCTATATACCATTTTCCACTTCATAAACTTCTTATAAAAACATCAACAAACATATCTATCTATTGGCCCATATTAGCATATTGTTATCTACCTGTATTGGTTCAATCATCGCTAGTGTATGAGCAGATTCTAGTGTCCAGGCAGATCCTCTTCGAGTGGATTTGATATACTTTCAGTCCAGCCTCTCCATTTTAATTAGGGCCATCTGCTGGTTCGATTATAGTATTTCACCTCTCTCTCTCTTTCTAGGGTTAATATTGCCATCTACTGGTTGTTTTTGGTAAATCACCTGTCACTTTGCTATGCAGGATTGCAGTAATGCAGTAATGCTTTTTATAATTGTCATTGTGTCACTAAGGCATTATTATTTTTATTTTTTAATATCCTAATTGTTCTTAGAGTATATTTTTATCTGATATATTTATTATTCATTTGGAATCTGTACATAGAGTTCCTTTTGCACACAGCTTTTTCCGGTATTCCGGAAGTAGTCACAATTGTCAATATATTTTAACCCCTTAAGGACTCAGCCCATTTTGGCCTTAAGGACTCAGACAATTTAATTTTTACGTTTTCATTTTTTCCTCCTCGCCTTCTAAAAATCATAACTCTTTTATATTTTCATCCACAGACTAGTATGAGGGCTTGTTTTTTGCGCGACCAGTTGTCCTTTGTAATGACATCACTCTTTATATCATAAAATGTATGGCACAACCAAAAAACACTATTTTTGTGGGGAAATTAAAACGAAAAACGCAATTTTGCTAATTTTGGAAGGTTTTGTTTTCACGCCGTACAATTTATGGTAAAAATGACATGTGTTCTTTATTCTGAGGGTCAATACAATTAAAATGATACCCATTATTATATACTTTTATATTATTGTTGCGCTTAAAAAAAATCACAAACTTTTTAACCAAATTAGTACGTTTATAATCCCTTTAATTTGATGACCTCTAACTTTTTTATTTTTCCGTATAAGTGGCGGTATGGGGGCTCATTTTTTGCGCCATGATCTGTACTTTTTTTTGATACCACATTTGCATATAAAAAACTTTTAATAAATTTTTTATAATTTTTTTTAATGAAATGTATTAAAAAAGTAGGAATTTTGGACTTTTTTTAATTTTTTTTCGTTCACGCCGTTCACCGTACGGGATCATTAACATTTTATTTTAATAGTTCGGACATTTACGCACGCGGCGATACCAAATATGTCTATAAAAAATGTTTTTTACGCTTTTTGGGGGTAAAATAGGAAAAAACTGACGTTTTACTTTTTTATTGGGGGAGGGGATTTTTCCCTTTTTTTTTACTTTTACTTTTACATTTTTTTACATTTTTTTTTACACTTGAATAGTCCCCATAGGGGACTATTCATAGCAATACCAGGATTGCTAATACTGATCTGTTCTATGTATAGGACATAGAACAGATCAGTATTATCGGTCATCTCCTGCTCTGGTCTGCTCGATCACAGACCAGAGCAGGAGACGCCGGGAGCCGCACGGAGGAAGGAGAGGGGACCTCCGTGCGGCGTTATGAATGATCGGATCCCCGCAGCAGCGCTGCGGGCGATCCGATCGTTCATTTAAATGGCGAACTGCCGCAGATGCCGGGATCTGTATTGATCCCGGCACCTGAGGGGTTAATGGCGGACGCCCGCGAGATCGCTGGCGTCGGCCATTGCCGGCGGGTCCCTGGCTGCGATCAGCAGCCGGGATCAGCCGCGCATGACACGGGCATCGCTCCAATGCCCGCGGTTATGCTTAGGACGTAAATGTACGTCCTGGTGCGTTAAGTACCACCTCACCAGGACGTACATTTACGTCCTGCGTCCTTAAGGGGTTAAACATATATAAGTAAGCCTTCTGTATTATGTATTTTATGCCTGATGAAAACTCCTGTCCGGGGTTGAAACGCGTTGCTTTATTCATGATAATAAAACCATTATATGCATTCATGGACCAGCGTTGTTATTGAAGAATAACTTTTTTTACCCATTTCCTATAAAAAAAATGTATGGTACCACTAGCTACCATAAATCTTCAATTTACATTTCAAAATTCATCTTTTAATCTTAGGGATTGTGAAGCCCTACTGCCTGCTCATGCTGCTGCCAGCTCAAGGCTGTGTCATTCATCCAATATACAGTTTACTGATGCTTCAGCCACCTCCAGGCTTTGCCATTCATTCAATATATGGTTTACTGGTGCTTCAGCCACCTCCAGGCTGTGCCATTCATTCAATATTTGGTTTACAGATGCTTCAGCCACCTCTAGGCTGTGCCATTTATCCAATATATGTTTTACTGATGTAAAAAAGCAGTGTGGGTCAGCTCACCCGACATGGAACAGCTGCTACATGGACAGGTGCGGACTTCACTCATGAGTAAGGCCGGGTGCCGCCGGCCGAAACGTATCACTGCCATGTTCATCTTGTGTTCTGTGTGCAATATTGAATAAACCGCACCTTATGCATCAAGTACTGCGCTGGACTTGCCCTTCTTTTATGTTTTACTGATGCTTCAGTCAACTCCAGGCTGTGCCATTCATCCAATATATGGTTTACTGATGCTTCAGCCAGCTCAGGTCTGTGTTCTTCAGCAACAACATGGTTTAGTGATGCTGCTGGGCCTAGGACATTACCTATATATGTTTATGGTAGCACTGGGTACCATACATCTTCAATGGAAATTTCAAAATTCATCTTTTATTCTTAGATAATGTGTGACCCTATTGTCTCCTCATCTGCTGCCAAATCCAGGCTTTGCCATTCAGACACTATATGGTCTCCCCATGCTGCCACAAACTCCAGGCAGTCATTCAGCCACTATATGGTTTCTTCATGCTGCCACAAACTCCAGGCTGTGCCATTCAGCCTTTATATTGTCTTTTTATGCTGCCACAAACTCCAGGCTGTCCCATTCAGCCACTATATGGTCTCCTCATGCTTCAGCCAACTCCAGGCTGTGCCATTCAGCCACTATACGGTCTCCTCATGCTTCAGCCACTTCCTGGCTGTGCCATTCAGACACTATATAGTCTCTTCATGCTTCAGCTACCTCTTGGCTGTGCCATTCAGACACTATATGGTCTTCTAATGCTTCAGCCACCACCAGGCTATGCCATTTAGTCACTATATGGTCTCCTCATTCTTCAGCTACCTCCATGCTGTGCCATTCAGACACTATATGGTCTCCCCATGCTGCCACAAACTCCAGGCAGTCATTCAGCCACTATAGGGTCTCCTCATACTGATGCCACCTCCAGGCTTTGTCATTGTGCTGCCAAGTGACATGTGACTCCTTATTAGATTTGGTCCTTTGTACCCACACGCTAAAACTTGGGAGTTAAAATTTCAATTTCAAAATCTTAAATTTCAATTTCAAAATCTTAAATTTCAATGGTCTCCTCATGCTTCTGCCAACTCCAGGCTTTGAAGCATGAGGAGACCATATAGTATCTAAATGGCAAAGCCTGGAGTTGGCAGAAACATGAGGAGACCATTGAAATGTAAGATTTTTAAATAGAAATTTAAGATTTTGAAATTGAGGATTTTGAAATTGAAATTTGAACTCCAGAGTTTTAGTGTCCCGGGCCCCGGCGTGTGGGTACAAAGAACCAAATCAGTATGAGGAGACCATATAGTGGCTGAATGACTGCCTGGAGTTTGTGGCAGCATGGGGAGACCATATAGTGTCTGAATGGCACAGCATGGAGGTAGCTGAAGAATGAGGAGACCATATAGTGACTTAATGGCACAGCCTGGTGGTGGCTGAAGCATTAGGAGACCATATAGTGTCTGAATGACACAGCCAAGAGGTAGCTGAAGCATGAAGAGACTATATTGTGTCTGAATGGTACAGCCAAGAAGTGGCTGAAGCATGAGGAGACCATACAGTGGCTGAATGGCACAGCCTGGAGTTTGTGGCAGCATAAAAAGACCATATAATGGCTGAATGGCACAGCCTGGAGTTTGTGGCCTCATGAAGAGACCATATAGTGGCTGAATGACTGCCTGGAGTTTGTGGCAGCATGGGGAGACCATATAGTGTCTGAATGGCAAAGCCACGATTTGGCAGCAGATGAGGAGACAATAGGGCCTCACAATCTCTAAGAATAAAAGATGAATGTTGAAATTTCCTTTGAAGATGTATGGAACCTAGTGCTACCATAAACATATTTAGGTAATGTCCTAGGCCCAGCAGCATCACTAAACCATGTTGTTGCTGAAGAACACAGACCTGAGCTTGCTGAGGCATCAGTAAACCATATATTGAATGAATGACACAGCCTGGAGTTGACTGAAGCATGAGAAGACCATATAGTATCTAAATGGCAGTCAACTCCAGGCTGTGTCATTCAGCCACTATATGGTCTCCTTGTGCTTCAGCCACTTCCATGTTGTGTCATTCAGACACTATATGGTCTCCTCATGCTGCCAACACCTCCACGCAGTGTCATTCAGCCACTATATGGTCTCCTCATGCTTCAGCCACATTCAAGCTTTGTCATTCAGCCACTATATGGTCTCCTCATGCTGCCAACACCTCCACACTGTATCATTTAGCCACTTCATGGTCTCCTCATGCTGCCAACACCTCCACACTGTGTCATTCAGCCACTATATGGTCTCCTCATGCTTCAGCCACATCCAAGCTTTGTCATTCAGCCACTATATGGTCTCCTCATGCTGCCAATACCTCCACACTGTGCCATTTAGCCACTATAGGCAAAATGACTAATAGCTTGGAGAAGAAGGGGAACAGAATTTGATGAAAAGAACCTCTGTCCAACTGTTAAGCATGGGGGGTGGATCAATCATGCTTTGGGGTTGTATTGCAGCCAGTGGCACAGGGAACATCTCACGAGTAGAAGGAAAAATGGATTCAATAAAATTTCAGCAAATTTTGAATGCTAACTTGATGCCATCTGTGAAAAAGCTGAAGTTAAAGAGAGGATGGCTTCTACAAATGGATAATGATCCTAAACACACCTCGAAATCCACAGGGGATAACATCAAGAGGCGTAAACTGAAGGTTTTGCCATGACCTTCACAATCTCCTGACCTCAATATAATTGAAAATCTATGGAAAGACCTTAAAAGAGCAGTGCGAGACAGACAGCCCAGAAATCTCAAAGAACTGGAAGACTTTTGTAAGGAAGTATGGGCAAAGATACCTCAAACAAGAATTGAAAGACTCTTGGCTGGCTACAAAAAGCATTTACAAGCTGTGATACTTGCCAAAGGGGGCAGTGCAAGATATTAACTCTGCATGGTGCCCAAACTTTTGCAGACACCATTTTTTGTTTTCTGTTATTTTGAAAGATAAATGATGGAAATAAAATATGACTTTGCTGACATATTATAAGAATGTCTAATCTGTAATTTGATGACTTTGGTGTAATTTGATGTAATTTGATGCCTTTCCTTGGCTTCTTTATGTACATATTAATACAAATTTTTACCTGGGGTGCCCAAACTTTTGATCCCCATTGTATATGGTCTCCTCATGCTGCCAACGCCTCAACGCTGTGTCATTCAGCCACTATATGGTCTCCTCATGCTGCCAACACCTATACGCTGTATCATCCCTGCACCATATGGTCTCCTCATGCTGCCAACACCTTTACACTGTCATTCAGCCACTATATGTTCTCCTCATGCTTCAGCCACATCAGAGCTGTGTCATTTCGCCACTATATGGTCTCCTCATGCTGCCAACACCTCCACGCTTTGTCATTCAGCCACTATGTGGTCTCCTTCTGCTGCCAACACCTTTACACTGTGTCATTCAGCCATTATATGGTCCCTTCATGCTTCAGCCACATCCAAGCTGTGTTATTCAGCCACTTTAAGGTCTCCTCATGCTGCCAACACCTCCGCGCTGTGTCATTAAGCCACTACATGGTCTCCTCATGCTTCAGCCACATCAAAGCTTTGTCATTCAGCCACTATATGGTCTCCTCATGCTGCCAAAAACTCCACACTGTGTAATTCAGCCACTATATGGTCTCTTCATGCTGCCAACACCTCCACACTGTGTCATTCAGCCACTATATGGTCTCCTAATTTTTCTGCCACATCCAAGCATTGTCATTCAGCCACTGTATGGTCTCCTCATACTGCCAACACCTCCACACTGTGTCCAGGGCCGGATTAAGAGCATCATGGGCCTGGTGCTGAATATTTTGATGGGCCTTTTTATAGAAATATATAAAATGAAAATGCAACACAAATTCTTTTTTTTAACACAAATAGTGCATTCGTCACATGTTTTAACCCCTTAAGGACTCAGGGTTTTTCAGTTTTTGCACTTTCGTTTTTTCCTCCTTACCTTTTACAAATCATAACCCTTTCAATTTTCTACCTAAAAATCAATATTATGGCTTATTTTTTGCGTCGCCAATTCTACTTTGCAGTGACATTAGTCATTTTACCCAAAAATGCACGGCGAAACGGAAAAAAAAATCATTGTGCGACAAAACCGAAGAAAAAACGCCATTTTGTAAGTTTTGGGGGCTTCCGTTTCTACGCAGTGCATATTTCGGTAAAAATTACGCCTTATTATTCTGTAGGTCCATACGGTTAAAATGATACCCTACTAATATAGGTTTTTATTTTGTCACACTTCTGGAAAAAATCATAACTACATGCAGGAAAATTTATACGTTTAAAAATGTCATCTTCTGACCCCTATAACTTTTTTATTTTTCCATGTACAGGGCGGTATGAGGACTCATTTCTTGCGCCGTGATCTGAAGTTTTTATCGGTATGATGTTTGTTTTGATCAGACTTTTTGATCACTTTTTATTCATTTTTTAATGGTATAAAAAGTGACCAAAATACGCTTTTTTGGACTTTGGAATTTTTTTGCGCGCACGCCATTGACCGTGTGGTTTAATTCATGATATATTTTTATAGTTCGGACATTTACGCACGCGGCGATACCACATATGTTTATTTATTTATTTTTTTACACTGTTATTTTTTTTATGGGAAAAGGGGGGTGATTCAAACTTTTATTATGGAAGGGGTTAAATGACCTTTATTAACACTTTTTTTTGCATTTTTTGTGCAGTGTTATAGGTCCCATAGGGACCTACACTAGCACCACAGCCGCTTTACTTGATCCGTCAGAAGAGTTATTTACACATCAGTTTGAAGAAATGAGTGATGCTCAACCATTATTGCCAGAGGATGTAGATAACAGGGATATATCTCAGTCAGGCAACGTTACACACATGGACGTGTGATGATGATGATGTTGTACCCGCTGCTGCTTCCTTTGCTGAGTTGTCAGATACAAGTGAAGCGGTTGATGATGACGATGCGTCCGTGGATGTCACGTGGGTGCCTGCTAGAAGAGAAACAGGGGGAAATTTCAGATGGGGAGATAGAAAGGAGGAGGAGACGAGCTGGAAGCAGGGGGAGGTCATCGCAAGGAGCTGGTGGCACAGTCAGACAGCATGCATCGGCACCCGGGGTCAGCCAGACAGCACGCCAATCAACGCATGCTGTTGCCACCACCAGAATGCTGTCATCACAGAGTGTGGAATTTTTTTTGTGTGTCTGCCTCTGACAACAGTGATGCCATTTGCAACCTGTGCCAAAAGAAACTGAGTCGTGGGAAGTCCAACACCCACCTAGGTACAACTGCTTTGCGAAGGCACATGATCTCACATCACAAACTCCTATGGGTTCAACACATTAGTACAAGCAGCACACAAACTCAAAGCAGCCATCCTTCTCCTTATCCAGCATCTTCAGTCACGTCAACCACTGCTGTCCTCCTTGCCCCCTCTCAACCATCCGCCACTCCGTCTCTCACCTTGAGCAGTTCCTGCTCATCTGCCCACAGTCAGGTGTCTGAGCGTAAGAAGCCATTGTCACAAAGTCACCCCTTGCCTGGCGTCTGACAGCTGGCTTGTCTGAACTCTTAGCCCGTCAGCTTTTACCATACAAGCTGGTGGAGTCTGAGGCGTTCAAAAAATTTGTAGCTATTGGCACACCGCAATGGAAGGTACCAGGACGAAATTTCTTTGCAAAAAAGGCAATCCCCAACCTGTACTTGATTGTGCAAAAGGAAGTAATGGCATGTCTGGCACACAGTGTAGGGACAAGGGTCCATCTGACCACTGATACCTGGTCTGCAAAGCATAGTCAGGGCAGGTATATCACCTACCCTGCGCATTGGGTAAACCTGCTTCCAGTTAACAAGCATGGAATGCGTGGCTCTGCGGAGGAGTTGGTGACACCGCCACGACTTGCAGGCAGGCCTGCTACCACCTCCTCTACTCCTCCTACTCCATCCTCTTCCATAACCTCCTCGGCTGAGTCCTCTTCTGTGTCTTGCTCCACATCAACGGCACCCCCCCCCCCCCCCCCCCCAGCTCCCCAGGTACTATTCTACATCTCGGATACGGCAGTGTCACGCCGTCTTGGGTTTGACTTGCCTGAAAGCAGAGAGTCACACCGCACCAGCACTCATCTCTGCCCTGAACGTACAGGTGGATCATTGGCTGACTCCGCACCAACTGGAGATTGGCAAAGTGGTTTGTGACAACGGAACAAATTTGTTGGCGGCATTGAATTTGGACAAGTTGACAAATGTGCCATGCATGGCACATGTGGGTAATCTGATCGTACAACACTTTGTTCATAAGTACCAAGGCTTACAGGACGTCCTGAAGCAGGCCAGGAAGATGTGTGGCCATTTCAGGCATTCCTACACGGCCATGGCGCACTTTTCAGATATCCAGCAGTGAAACAACATGCCAGTGAGGCGCTTGATTTGCGACAGCCCGGCACATTGGAATTCAACACTCCTAATGTTTGACCGCCTGCTCCAACAAGAAAAAGCCGTTAACGAAAATATTTGTACGACCGGGGTGCTAGGACAGCCTCGCACCGAGGGCACTATCATACCATTTGTTTTCTTCCTGGAGCGTGCCCTGCCAAGAGTGCTGGATCAGGCCGTAGATGAGCGTGAAGAGGAAGAGTTGTGGTCACCATCACCATCAGAAACAGCCTTTTCAGCATCGCTTGCTGGACCTGCGGCAATGCTGGAAGAGGATTGTGAGGAAGAGGAGTCAGAGGAGGAATGTGGCTTTGAGGAGGAGGATGAAGACCAACCACAACAGGCATCCCAGGGTGCTCGTTGTCACCTATTTGGTACCCGTGGCTGGGGGGGAAGAACATACCTTCCGTGAGATCACTGAGGACAAGGAATGGGACATGAGTAGCTCGGCATCCAACCTTGTGCAAATGGGGTCTTTCATGCTGTCGTTGCCTGTTGAGGGACCCTCATATACAAAGGCTGAAGGAGAGCGACCTGTACCCCCGGTATAAGCAGAAAGTGCCTGAAATGTTACCGAATTACAGCAGGGCGGAAAGGATGCAGCAGGTATAAAATAAATTAAAAAGTATGCTTTACACAGCCTCAGAGAATGACTCGACCGACAGGTAGCAGACTACCACGCCTTAACTGCAGATATTGACTCTCTGAGGAGCGATTAACCCCTTCACTACTGGGTGTGCAGGCTTGACCTGTGGCCTGAGCTATCCCAATTTGCGATAGAACTTCTGGCCTGCCCCGCTTCAAGTGTCCTGTCAGAAAGGACTTTCAGTCCAGCAGGAGGTATTGTCACTGAGAAGAGAAGTTTCCTAGGTCGAAAAAGTCTAGATTACCTCACCTTTCTTAAGATGAATGAGAGATGGATCCCGAAGGGACTGACAGAGGGCGATACATTCGACTAAAAATGGCCTGATGAGATGAGCTGCCTTGGGCTAAAAAAATGGTCCACACGCTGCTGTATTTTATCTCTGAATGACGGATGACTTGCGTGACTTATCCGCCACCAACTAGGGTTCAAGCTGCAATTTTTTAGGCCACTTTCTGCCTGGGAAATAAACATAAATTTTTCTGGCCGCTGGTGCTGCACTGTGGCTTCAAAAACCAAACAAAAAAAAATCACATAACAGGGATTAAACTGATAGGAGTGGTGTGTTATGTAGTATTATTCCTATCTGGTGGCACATTAGATAACAGGGATTCAACTGATAAGAATAGAACTATGTAACTATGTACTTAACACACCACTTCTATCTGTTGTCACAATAGCTTGCATTTAAAAAAAAAAAACTGTACTATAATAGCAGTCAGTTTCCTTCACACGTGTGCGTTTCAGGGCCTGCACAGTGTCACACCAGGGCAACTCATATCTGGTTTAACAGTAGTGTACATTTCACTGCATAGAACACACTTCCCCTTTTATACCAAGAGCCCTCTCCCCCTTCCCCCCAAAAACGACAGACTCAATTCTCCATTTTAACTGGGCTGGGTAGTGGTCACAGCTCAAATTGATTTTATGTAAACAAAATAACCATATAAAACTGCACGGCAGTTAACATTTAACATCAGCTTTTACCTCAACATAAACCAGAAACTCTTACCAAGGCGGTATGGCGACTCCCAGACTCCTGGCAGGCATACCACCTTTCGAGCTCACAAACCTTGGCAACCAAGGGTTCACTAGCCGGCGAGATCGCTCAAAGGCTTCGGCATTGCGGGCCCCCTGCCACGAAACCCTCAGAACAATCTCCGACCACACATGTACCAGTTCAGTAAAAGAAAACCAAGATTCTCTCCACATCAGCCTTCATGAGAATTATAAGGTCCGGAACGTGGGAATGACAAAGGTCATTCCCCCCAACATGAACCACCAAAATCACACTAGTAGGAGATAACCTTGGGATGTCCTGGACGGACATGTCCTCCCTGTTGTAGATGAGGAGATTCCTGGCCAGCCATATAGCGTCCTTAAAACAGTCAATAAGGTGCCAGGCCTCCCGGATGGCCTCCACGTCGTGAACCCATAGTACCAGGGAGTGTGCCAGTTGTAAGGGATGAAGATGTCCCACTTGTCCCAACCGATCCTCTTCCAGTGGGGCAGGAGAAACAGGCGGGACATGGAGCTGCCCGTGGAGCCTTTATTTTCCACCAAAGTCCTCTGCACGCTGACACATGCAAAAGAAGCCCGCAGCAGAGTGGGGGCATCGGGGACTCCCTTCCCAACCTTGCTGGGCTCCTTGTACATAACAGTCCGTTTAACTCTGTCCATTTTGCCCCAGATGAAGAGAAACACGGTCCGGGTGATGGCCCTGCAAACAGTGGCAAGGGGGGGGGGGGGGGGCATTTCCGAAAAACAGGTTCGAAGTGGAGGATGCACATCAGGTGCCAAAAATAGTGCCACTCAACGGAATCAAAAGCCTTATAGATATCCAGGCTGACCACGTAACCAGGGGAGATACTCTCCTCCGCTGCGGAGATGTTGAGCTGAAGTCTCAGCACAGGCCAGCACAAAGGGGGTTAATAGAGCAGCAGCAGAATCAACTGTCAGCACCACTCAGGCTCCAGCAAGTCCTGCAGCCAGGACACTTCCTCAGCACGAGAGCCCCACCGTCCCAGGAGCTGAAGGAGCAGGGGTTGCCCTGGAGACCTGCACTACCTGATCGATACAACATCATACCTGATGTTTTAAAGCACGTTATTCCTAACAATTTAGGAATAATAGGTGATTTATGCCCTTTTTGTATTAAAACCAGACTCTGCATCAACTATGTAATTTTCCATGAGATTTTTGCCATGGATCCCCCTCCAGCATGCCACAGTCCAGGTGTTAGTCCCCTTGAAACAACTTTTCCATCACTATTGTGGCCAGAAAGAGTCCCTGTGGGTTTTAAAATTCGCCTGCCTATTGAAGTCTATGGCGGTTTGCCCGGTTCGCAAACTTTTGCGGAAATTCGCATTCGCCGTTCGTGAACGGAAAATTTTATGTTCGCGACATTACTATTCAGCAACAAGGAAAAGGTCTGCACACCTACCTTATTCATGCTCCTGAGACTCCATAAGCAAATATGCCATCTGTTTATAATAGCTGAGCTGATATCAGCAGATATGCCATTGAGAACCATGAAAAAGCTAAATGGGAAATTGTCACCCAGCTTTTCTGTGTTCCTGACTTGCATATCTGCTTATAGGCACATCTGTCTTATAGCAGATCTATTATGAGCAGATTTCCCATTCAGGAGCATGGAAAAGCCAGGTGAAAAATTGTCACCAAGTTTTTCATGCTCTTGAATGCCATTGCTGTTTTTCCACCTACAGACTCATACAAGGGCTTGTTTGCTGCGTCACCTATTATACTTTGCAATGACATTACTTATTTGACTATGAAATCTACAGTGAAACACACAAAAAAATATTAGTGGGCGAAAAAATAAATAAATGCAATTTTGCAATTTTTGGTGGCATTCAACAGAGTGCACTTTTTGCAAATCATGACATATTGGGAGGGATTCATCAAAACCTGTCTAGTGGAAGAGTGGTGCAGTTGCCCATAGCAACCAATCAGATCACTTCTTTCATTTTTCGGAGGCCTTTATAAAAATGAAAGAAGCAATCTGACTGGTTGCTATGGGCAACTGCACCACGCTTCTTTGACACAGGTTTTGCTGAGCTAATATAAACAGATATGCCATTCAGGAGCATGAAAAAGCTAGGTGAGAAATTATCACCTAACTTTTCTGTGTTCCTGCAGCTATTGCTGCTTATAGCCTATATGGATAACTTCCTCTAAATTATAGGTAAATCTGTCTATAATAGCTTAACTAATATAAGAAGAAATGGCAATAAGGAGCAGAGAAAAGCTGGGTGACAATTTCTCACCTAGCTTTTTCATGCTCCTGAATGGCATATCTGCTTATAATAGCTCGACTTTTATATACAGATTTGCCTATAACATAGTCAAAGATGTCTATAATAGCTGATGTATTATAAGCAGATATGCCATTCAGGAGCATGAAAAAGCTAGTCACTTAGCTTTTCTGGGCTCCTGAATGGAATATCTGCTTGTCATAGCTCAGCTATTATATAAAGATTTGACTTAAAGTTATAGGTAAATCTATTTATAATAGCTGAGCCATGATAAACAGATATGTCTTTCAGAAGCCCAGAAAAGCTAGGTGACAATTTCTCACCTAGTTTGTCTATGCTCCTAAATGGCATGTCTGCTTATAATACTTGAGCTATTATAAGCAGAAAGGTCATTCAGGAGCATGAAAAAAGCTAGGTTAGAAATTATCACCTAGCTTTTCTTCGCTACTGAATGGCATATCTGCTTATCATAGCTCAGCTATTATAGATAGATTTGACTAACCCATCCGAGCGGTGTCCCAAGCGATCCCGGCGGCGAGCGGCGTCCTCCAGGCGGTCCCGGCGGCGCTGCGTCCCGGAGGTGAGTTTCCGGCAGCAGTGCGGCATCTTCATTGGCAGCAGTGAGATCGCCGTAAAGCGATCTCACTGCTGCCTCTGGGAGTTTCAAAACTGTAACTCCCAGCATGCCCAGACAGCATTTGGCTTTCTGGGCATGCTGGGAGTTGTAGTTTTGCAACATCTGGAGGTCCTCAGTTTGGAGACCACTGTATAATGGTCTCCAATCTGTGCTCTTCCAGATGTTGCAAAACTACAAATCTCAGCATGCTCAGTCTGTCCAGGCATGCTGGGAGTTGTAGTTCTCTAACATCTGGAAGAGCACAGATTGGAGACCATTATACAGTGGTCTCCAAACTGTGGACCTCCAGATGTTGCAAAACTACAACTCCCAGCATGCCCAGACTGCCCAAGCATGCTGGAAGTTGTAGTTCGGCAACATCTGATCCTTCAGATATTGCCGAACTACAACTTCCATCATGCCTGGGCAGTCTGGGCATGCTGGGAGTTGTAGTTTTGCAACAACTGGAGGCACACTAGTTGGGAAACATTGCCCGTTTCCTACCTCAGTGCCTCCAGCTGTTGCAATTGTTGCAAAACTATAACTCCCAGCATGCACCGACAGACCATGCATGCTGGGAGTTGTAGTTTTGCAACAGCTGGAGGCACACTGGTTTGGAAACACTAAGTTTGGTTGCAAAACACTTCAAAGTTTATTACTTAACTTAGTGTTTCCAAACCAGTGTTCCTCCAGCTGTTGCAAAACTACAACTCCCAGCATGCACGGACAGCCAAAGGGCATGCTCGGAGTTTGCAACAGCTGGATGTTTGCCCCCTCCCCCCAATGTGAATGTACAGGGTACACTCACATGGGCGGAGGTTTACAGTAAGTGCTGCAAGTTTGAGATGGCGCAAATTTTGCGCTGCAGCTCAAACTTCCAGCGGCAAACTTGCTGTGAACCTCTGCCCATGTGACTATACCCTAAAAACACTACACTACACTAACCTAAAATAAAAAGTAAAAAACACTACATATACATATATCCCTACACAGCCCCCCTCCCCAAAAAAATTAAAAACGTCTGGTACGCTACTGTTTCCAAAACAGAGCCTCCAGCTGTTGCAAAATAATAACTCCCAGTATTGCCGGACAGCCATTGACTGTCCAGGCATGCTGGGAGTTTTGCAACAGCTGGAGGCACCCTGTTTGGGAATCATTGGCATAGAATACCCCTATGTCCACCCCTATGCAAATCCCTAATTCAGGCCTCAAATGCGCATGGCGCTCTCTCACTTTGGAGCCCTGTCGTATTTCAGGGCAACAGTTTTGGGACACATATGGGGTATCGCCGTACTCGGGAGAAATTGCCTTACAAATTTTGGGGGGCTTTTTCTTCTTTAACCCCTTATGAAAAGGTGAAGTTGGGGTCTACACTAGCATGTTAGTGTAAAAAAATAATTTTTTTACACTGACATGCTGGTGTTGCCCTATACTTTTCATTTTCACAAGAGGTAAAAGGGAAAAAAGCCCCATTAAATTTGTAATGCAATTTCTCCTGACTACGGAGATACCCCATATGTGGGCGCAAAGTGCTCTGAGGGCGCACAACAAGGCCCAGAAGGGAGAGTGCACCATGTACATTTGAGGCAATTTGCACAGGGGTGGCTGATTGTTACAGCAGTTCTGACAAACGCAAAACAATAAATATCCATATGTGACCCCATTTTGGAAACTACACCCCTCACGGAATGTAATAAGGGGTGCAGTGAGAATTTACACCCCACTGGTGTATGACAGATTTTTGGAACAGTGGTCTGTGAAAATGAAAAATAAAATTTTTGATTTGCACAGTCCACTGTTTCAAATATCTGTCAAACGCCAGTGGGGTGTAAATGCCCACTGCACCCCTTATTAAATTCCATGAGGGGTATAGTTTCCAAAATGGGGTCACATGTGGGGGGGGGTCCACTGTTCTGGAACCATAGGGGCTTCCTAAATGGGACATGCCCCCCAAAAACCCTTTCAGAAAAACTCACTCTCCAAAATCCCATTGTCGCTCCTTCCCTTCTGAGCCCTCTACTGAGCCCGCCGAACACTTTACATACGTATATGAGGTATTTCCTTACTCGAGAGAAATTGGGTTACAAATTTTAGGGTGATTTCTCTCCTTTTACCCCTTGTAAAAATTCAAAAATTGGGTCTACAAGAAAATGCGAGTGAAAAAAATGAAGTTTTAGAATTTTCTCCTTCACTTTGCTGCTATTCCTGTGAAACTCCTAAAGGGTTAAAACACTTACTGAATGTCATTTTGAATACTTTGGGGGGTGCAGTTTTTATAATGGGGTCATTTATGGGGTATTTCTAATATGAAGACCCTTAAAATCCACTTCCAACCTGAACTGGGCCCTGAAAAATTACGATTTTGAAAATCTTGAGAAAAATTGGAAAATTGCTGCGGAACTTTGAAGCCCTCTGGTGTCTTTCAAAAGTAAAAACTTGTCAATTTTTTATGCAAATACAAAGTAGACATATTTTATATGTGAATCAATATGTAATTTTTTTGGAATATCCATTTTCCTTTCAAGCAGAGACTTTCAAAGTTAGAAAAATGCTAAATTTTCTAAATTTTCATGACATTTTTAGATTTTTTAACAAGAAAGGATGCAAATATCAGTGAAATTTTACCAATAACATAAAGTAGAATATGTCATGAAAAAACAATCTCGGAATCAGAATGATAAGTAAAAGCATCCCAGTGGTCACATTTTCAAAAAATGCCCAGGTCATGAAGGTGAAATGGGCTGGGTCATGAAGGGGTTAAGGAACATGGAAAAGCTAGATAAGAAATTGTAACCTAGCTTTTCTGTGTACCTGAATGGCAAGTAAGTTCATGCCTGGTGGACTGGAGGTACCATTGGGGGAGACTCCAGAGGCAGAGACCGCCGGCGGGACCTCAGGGAGGTGGCAGAAACTGTGGGTTAATACTTCAATCTTAGCGTGCGCAGGCTGAACTAAAATGCAGCCAGGGGCAGACTGATAACACTCAGGGCCCCCAGAACAAATAAAGCAAGGGCTCCCAGTTGGCTCTTGGCCACACCTCTGCCCCACCCCTATTCGGACATCAGCCTGATTGGTGATGTCTGGCATTAGCAGAGGGAGGGGGAGCCAGCACTGTGCGTACATCAGTCAGTCAGGTCAGTGCTGGTAACACGTCATGTAATGTACTGAACTGGCTAATGTACATAGGGGATAACTGTATTATAAGTGATAGCCAGCATGGGTTTACTAAGGATAGAAGTTGTCAAACCAATCTAATTTGCTTTTATGAAGAGGTGAGTAGAAGCCTTGACAGAGGAATGGCTGTGGATATAGTGTTTCTGGATTTTGCTAAAGCGTTTGATACTGTCCCTCATAGACGTCTGACAGGTAAGTTAAGGTCTTTGGGTTTGGAAATTTTAGTTTGTAACTGGATTGAACACTGGCTCATGGATCGTACCCAGAGAGTGGTGGTCAAAGATTCGTACTCTGATTGGTCCCCGGTAATTAGTGGTGTACATCAAGGTTCAGTACTGGGCCCACTGTTGTTTAATTTATTTATCAATGATATAGAGGATGGCATTAACAGCTCTGTTTCTATCTTTGCAGATGACACCAAGCTTTGTAGCACGGTACAGTCTATAGAGGATGTGCATAAGTTACAAGATGACTTGGATAGAACAAGTGTCTGGGCATCCACTTGGCAAATGAGGTTCAATGTGGATAAATGTAAAGTTATGCATCTGGGTACTAATAACCTGCATGCGTCGTATGTCTTAGGGGGGATTAAACTAGCAGAGTCACTGGTAGAGAAGGATCTGGGTGTACTTGTAGATCACAGACTACAGAATAGCATGCAATGTCAGGCTGCTGCTTCCAAAGCCGGCAGGATATTGTCATGTATAAAAAGAGGCATGGACTCGAGGGACCGGGACATAATACTCCCCCTTTATAAAGCATTGGTACGGCCTCACCTGGAATATGCTGTTCAGTTTTGGTCGCCTGTACATAAAAGGGACACTGTGGAGCTGGAAAGGGTGCAGAGACGCGCGACTAAACTAATATGGGGCATGGAACATCTTAGCTATGAGGAGCGATTAAAGGAGTTACAATTGTTTAGTCTTGAGAAGAGACGTTTAAGGGGGGATATGATAAACGTATATAAGTATATTAATGGCCCATACAAAAATTATGGAGAAAAACTGTTCCAGGTTAAACCCCCCCAAAGGACGAGGGGGCACTCCCTCCGTCTGGAGAAGAAAAAGTTTAGTCTCAAGGGGCGACACGCCTTCTTTACCATGAGAACTGTGAACTTATGGAACAGTCTACCTCAGGAACTGGTCACAGCAGGAAAAATTAACAGCTTTAAAACAGGATTAGATACATTCCTGGAACAAAATAACATTAATGCTTATGAAGAAATATAAAATCCCATCCCTTCCCCAATATCGCGCCACACCCCTACCCCTTAATTCCCTGGTTGAACTTGATGGACATATGTCTTTTTTCGACCGTACTAACTATGTAACTATGTACATGTATGCCTTGTGGATTTAGGGCTCATTTACACGGATGGATCCGCAGCGTATTTTATGGTGCGGATCCACCAACAATTGACCCTACAGTGCTGCCTCCATCTGTGTTGGCTCATAGCGGCAATCCGTTGCTACGAACAGACATGCTTTGATGTGCATGTTTGACGCATGCACAGTATACTTGCAAACATCGTGGCTGCTCTCGGCCTAGCTCAGGGAACAGGAGGAGTGGCTGCGATGTGTGCAAGTACACTGCGCATGCGCAAGGCGAACATGCACCTCGAAGCGTGTCTGCTCATAGTGGCGGATTGCCACTATGAGCAGACACAGATGGAGGCAGCACTATAGGGTCCATTGTCGGCAGATCCGCAGCGTAAAATACACTGCGGATCTGCCCATGTGAATAAGCACTTAGGGTACGTTCACATGTAATGGATCTGCTGTATATTTTCTGCAGCTGATTTTGCTACCTGTTGAAGCTAATGGGTAGCAAAGTCAGCTGCACAAAATATGCAGCAACAATATGCAGCAGATCCTGTACGTGGGAATTACCCTTAAGGTGTTAATAATAAACAAGCAGTGTGTTCACATGTCGCCCCAGTGGGGTCACTTTCCCTCCTCCAGTGTCCACAGGTCACCAAATCGCGGCAAAAATCGCACAGGCATTTTTGCCGAGATTTTTCCCACAAGTTGTTCTGGTAATGTGACCTGTTGGTGACCTGTGGACACTGGAGAAGGGAAAGTGACCCCACTGGCCTGTTACTATACACATCACTCAGCAAGGATATACTGCTGATCAGAGGGGAGAGAGGCATCACACAGGGACATCACTCACCTCACATAAAGCATCTGCTCTGTGTTCCCGGGAGGCCTGTCAGCTCTTGGCCCCCTCCTCTTCCTGTGCTGGGGGCGGAGCCATCAATCAGGTCCACTTCATCCCTGCGCTATATGGTGTCCTCATGCTGCCAACACCTCCACGCTGTGTCATTCAGCCCCTATATGGTCTCCTCATACTTTTGCCACCTCCAGGCTCTGTCATTGTTAGGGATGAGCGAATCAAAGCTGATGAACCCGAATTTGTTACGAATTTCATGAAATATTCGATTTGAAACTAATGTGAATATCGCCGCGATTCGATCGCAGGAATCGCATCATTAAATTACATTTTACAGCGTTCCTGGCTAAAGGAGACCTGAAATGGCAGATCCACATGTGAGTACATGGGGCAGGGGATTATGGGAGGGCGGGAAACTACGGCGGGAATGAAGGTAGGCGGGATGACCCTGAATCACATGCGAGATGCAGCCTATCAGCATTCATTGACCCCTGTGATGTCACAGCCCTATATAATTGGCAGCCATCTTGCCTCTCTTCATTTCATCCATGCACTCAGAGAGAGAGAGAGAGGACAGGACTGCGTGTGTGAATAGCTCATACCACAGTGTACCACTGCAACTGCTAGTCACATTGTGGACAGACAGGAGTGCAGTGCTTTGATGTTCTCACTGAGAAGGATATTACGATATATAAACCTCCTATGCACGTTATTGAGCATTGCATCAGAGAGGGGCAGATAGCTTTTCACTGCCTCATACAGATCAACAAGCTGCCTGAACTTTATGAATCATCTTATCAACTCATTTTTCAGCAATTCAGGGTTTAATCCCTGTTTTCTAATTTTTGTGGTGCTGCACTGTTGGGTGCTGATGTTCACAAATAAGTTTTGTTGCGTATTGCTGCGCATTTTTCTGCCTTATCAGTGCATATCGCATATGTACATCCAACTAGTGTACCATTTTGTACCTGTTAATCTGGCAAGGGCCTACATACCCTGAAAGTCCAAACAATAGTATTCACAGGCTGGTGTTTTACAAAAATACATAGATTTTTTCTGTGTATTGTTGCACATTTTTCTTCCCTCATAAGTGCATACCGCATACGTACATCTAATTAGTGTACCATTTTGTACCTGTTAATCTGTCAAGAGCCTACATACTGTGAAAGGACAGCCATAAGTAATCACCTGCTGCTGTTCTAGACAAACACTGTTTAAAGAGTAGTGTAGCGTATTGTAATACCCTCATATACGCACTAAGTATGTTGGGCAGAGAAGTGCCAGGATGTGCACAGAGGAGTGGCAGAGGGCTAAATACTTCAGGCAGAGTTGGCAGCAGACTAGGGGCGAGTGGCAGCAGTAGTCGCAGCGAGATGCCTGAGCTCCCGTTATCAGCTGGCGGTCATGTCCCGACCAGCAACCCATCTGCCGTCATTGATTGTTTAATACGCTCATCCACATCATCACAAGAGACATCTGACACCCCCAGTCAACAGTCGTTGGGTTCCTCAGACACAACCCTCAGTTGGCATGACCCGGGAGCAATCCCTGTACTTCCATTGCCTTTGTCCTATGCTGTGCCCTCTCCTAGAGAAGTATCTTATGCTGTGGGTTCAGCTCCACTATTCACTGAGGACGATCTAATAGAGGACAGTCAGCAGCTACTGCCCAGCCAAGAAGGGGAGGAGACATGCACCGCTTGCTCCGCTAAGCGGCCAAGTAGTGTTGCGGAGAGGGATGTGGAAGGCGTTGTTGCAAGAGTTCAGTGTCCTGAAGCAGACACTGTTGGGGAACATGAGGAGGACATCAGTGACATGCACACACCGGTTGATGATGATGAAGCCGATCGCAATTGGGAGCCGGGTGCAGAAGGGGCTTCATCATCATCAGGAGAATAAAGTTACAGGTTGCACTTGAGGCAGCAGTTGAGGCAGCAAGGCGGTAGCACGGTTGGCAGTCAGCATGGTGGCAGGAGTGGAAATTCTGGAACCAAACGTGCCAGGTGGAGACCACCTGCTTTGCGGCAGCCTACCTTTCCGGGAGGTAGTGGAACAGGGGTTCCTGGAGACGGTGCCAGTAGCAGTCAATTAGTGCGGACTGTAGGTGGGAAAATCAGCTACTCGGCGGTGTGGCAGTTTTTCATCAGGCATCTGGAAGAGGTTCACATAGCCACATGCAAGATCTGTCGGCAGAAGGTGAAGTGTGGCCAGGGTCCCAATGTCGGCACCACGGCCCTGCGTCAACACATGCTTCGTCACCATAAAGCGGCCTGGGAAAACCATGGCTCTGATGTAGTGGTCCAGCCTGCTGCATCACCCAGTGGCCATCCGCTTACTCCTTCATCCAGCCAAGGCTCCACCACCTCAGGCAAAGGGAGCTGTGTGTCAAACCCTCCTTCTGCTTCCTTCTTCTCCTGCTTTTAGTCAGCCATTCCGCCAACAATCCATTGGCAAAGCCATGTCCAAGAGACAACAGTATGCGCCCACTCATCCAATGGCGCAGAAGTTGAATGTGCTCCTGTCCAAGTTGCTGGTGCTGCAGTCCCTCCCTTTTCAAGTGGTGGACTCTGCACCTTTCAGAGAATTGATGGCTTGTGCCGAGCCGAGGTGGAGAGTCCCAAGCCGTCATTTCTTTGAAAATAAGGCACAAGCCCTGCATAAGTTTGTACAAGAACATGTGGGCCTGTCCTTGAGCCTGTCGGTGGGTTCAAAAGTGCACGGCAGGGCCGACGTATGGAACTGTAACTACGGGCAGGGAAAATACTTGTCTTTTACAGCCCACTGGGTAAAAGTGGTTCCTGCTCAGCCACAACAGCAACTTGGACAGGTAACACCGCTTCCTCCTCCACGCTCTCGCTCTCAGGCAGTTGGTTCTGTGACAGTGTGCAACGCCGCCTCCTCATCCTCCACCGTGTCCTCGGCCTCCACTGCACATCCAAATCTCGGTGGCCCTTCATCGTACCATGTGAGTAGGGCACGACGGAGTCACACAGGGGAGGAACTGCTAGAATTAATTTGTCAAGAAATCCGAGTATGGCTTACTCCACGAAATCTGGAAATGGGAACCATGGTGACCGACAATGGGAAGAACATTGTGTCCGCGCTGCGACAAGGAAGTGGGAAACATGCGACCTGCATGGCACACGTGTTCAATCTGGTTGTCAAGCAGTTCCTGAAGTCTTCACCCCATTTGCAAGACATCCTAACAATGGGAAGGAAACTGTGCATGCACTTCAGCCACTCGTACACCTCAAAACACAACCTCCAGACCTGCAGTGTCAGAACAGTATCTCACAACATAGTCTTCTTTGTGATGTTGCCACACGTTGGAATTCCACCCTCCATATGTTGGACAAACTATACGAACAAAGAAAAGCCATCACCGATTTCTTGGTGATCCAAGCAGATAGGGGTACTCCGCTGTGTAACTTCAACGTGAATCAGTGGCAGCTCATACGTGACACCTGCCGTTTGAGGAAGCCACATTATTTGTAAGTCGCCTGAATTACGGGATGAACTACGTAATTCCACTCCTACATTGCCTTCAACAAATGATTGAAACGATGGCTGGTCACGGCAATGGAGACGTTGCGTCTACATCTCACGGCTACATGAGCCCTGTGGGGGCTGAACTGGAGGAGGAGGATGAGGGGAAGAGTGGAGCACAGATTAGGTTGGATGAGATGGGCGGTGTTTCTAGTCATTGGACAGGAGAGGAGGAGGAGCAGGAGCAGCTAGATGAGCTAGAGGGTAATGAGGAAGGCAAGACAGAGGAACCAGACACACTGTCGCAGTATGAAATGGAGATGAAGACAGGGAGTCCCTCCGAGTCACTGGCGGAAATGGCACGATGCATGCTCAGTTGCTTGCATAGTGACACCCGAATTGTCAAAATTTGTCAGCGGGATAACTTCTGGCTCTCCCCCTTATTGGACCCTCGCTACCGTCACAGAATGGGGGCCTTTTTTATACCCACTGAAAGGGAGGACAAACTGAACTACTACAGAGAGATCCTACGTAGTCAGTTGGCCAATGCCTATTGGCGACATGGTCCATCCACTTGCAGGTCTGACTCGGGGGGCCCTCTGCGCTCACCTTCCACTGCCATGGCTGCTGGTGGCAGGAGCAGTAGCAGCTCCATTATCAACAGCTAAGTCTACAGTCGGTGATGAGTAGCTTTCTTCACCCACATAGTGAAGCAACTCATCAGCAGCAGTTAGACACGGAGCCATAGTCACCCCAAGGCGAACTCGTCTGTCCACGAAAAATGTGGAGAGACTGACCTTTGTGAAGATGAATCAGGCATGGATCAGCCAGGATTTCCAGCTACCAATGCCAGATGCCTCAGAGTAGATTGACCATGCTGCTACACCAACACTTCACAATTATGGAATGAAACCCTCTTGGGTTATCAATGAGGGTTATTAAACCCACTTGGGTACTGCGAATATCTGCTCCTGACTGATCATGTGTCTTTCAGGAACTACTTGCCTCACTGATGCCTTGGGCCTTTAATTTTTGGATGTTTAGCAGTAGCTAAATACATACTTAATGCAAATTTCAACATTGATCTTTAAATGTAAGGGGTTATGAAACCCTCGGGTGTACTGCTGATGACTGGTCCTGACTGATCCTGTGTGTTTCAGGAATTACTTGGCTTACTGATGTTTCTGGGCTTGGGCCTTAAATTTATGGATGATAGCACTACCTTACATTCATCTTCAATAAAGATTTTATTGTTCACCTTTTAATTTTGGGGGTTGTGAACCCCTCTTGTGTACTCATGCTGCTTCCTGCTCCACTCTGTCAGCCCGTTGGTCCTGTGACAGTGTGCGACTCCGCCTCCACATCCTCCACTGTGTCCTAAGCCTTCACTGCCCGGAGAAGTCAGAGTGACCCTTCAGCATACCATGTGTGCACGGCAGGGTGATGTCAAACTGTTCTTCACATGGTTTGCCTTGGCGAAAAGTCTTGGAAACAATGGCCGGTCAGGGCAATGCAGACGTTGCGCCTACATCTCATGGCCACATGAGCCCTGTAGGGGCTTGTTAGATTTGGTCCTTTGTACCCACACGACGGGGTCCGGCACACTCAAACTTTGATTCAAATTTCAAATTAAAAAATCACACATTTCAATGGTCTCCTCATGCTTCAGCCAACTCCAGGCTGTGTCATTCAGGCAATATATGGTTTACTTATGCTGCTGCTGGCCCTGGGTCTGGGAATTAAAATTTTATTATAGGTAGCACCCGCTATCCAAAATCTTCTTCTAAAATGTCAAAAATGTTTTTTTTTTGTTTTTTTTTAGGGATTGTGAAGCCCTGGTGTGTACTCAATGCATCAGCCAACTCCAGGCTGTGTCATTCAGGCAATATATGGTTTACTGATGCCGCTGCTTGTCCTGGGTCTGGGAATTAAAATGTTATGATAGGTAGCACCCGCTATCCAAAATCTTCTTCTAAAATTTCAAAAATTGTTGTGTTTTTTTTTTCGGGATTGTGAAGCCCTGGTGTGTACTCATGCATCAGCCAACTCCAGGCTGTAGACGTGTTGGAGGAAAAAAGCTGCGTTGGCGCTCCCAAGGAAGTAACCCAAGTCGTGGGTATTGATGCAAAATAATTTATTCTTTCAGCATAAGAAATCAAAGAAAATAATAAATATATTGCTTTATATTTATTATTTTCTTTGATTTCTTATGCTGTAAGAATAAATTATTTTGCATCAATACCCACGACTTGGGAGTGCCAACGCAGCTTTTTTCCTCCAACACTTCTGCATTACTCTACGGACTCTCCTCTGGGCTCCGCCTTCACGCTGCTGGCCTGCATACCAAGCTACCATCACCCACAAGGAACACGCTACCTGGGTACCCACCTAGACCGGATAAAGACTTACACCGCACCCGGCGCTACCTCTGCTTTTTTCCTCCATTTCATTGAACTCCAGGCTGTGTCATTCAGGCAACATATGGTTTACTCATGCTGCTGCTGGGCCTGGGTCTGGGAATTAAAATTTTATTATAGGTAGCACCCGCTATCCAAAATCTTCTTCTAAAATTTCTAAAGTTGTTGTGTTTTTTTTTTAGGGATTGTGAAGCCCTGGTGTCTACGCATGCATCAGCCAACTCCAGGTTGTATAATTTAGGCAATAGAGGGTTTACTCATGCTGCTGCTGGCCCTGGTTCTGGGAATTAAAATGTTATGATAGGTTGCACCAGCTATACAAAATCTTCATTTTACATTAAAAAAATTCTTGTGTTTTGTCTTGGGGATTGTGAAGCCCTGATGTGTACTCATGCTTCAGCCAACTGTGTCATTCAGGCAATATATGGTTTACTGATGCCGCTGCTGTGCCTGGGTCTGGGAATAAAAATGTTGTTATGGTAGGGAGCACCAGCTATCCAAAATCTTCAGTTTAAATTTCTAAATTCATCTTTTAATCATAGGGATTGTGAAGGCCTAGTGCTTACTCATGCTGCTGGCAACTCCTGGTGTGCCATTCAGGAGGTCGAGATAGGAGGTCGGGATAGGAGGTCGAGATTGGAGGACGGGGTAGGAGGATGGGATAGGAGGCTGTTACGCTATGTGCTCCGTCCTTACACGCTGGCCGTGAGCGCATGGTCCCCTTACCTTCTGCTGCCGACGGGCTGGGACTTGCACTGCGGGACGCACCCGCATGCGAGCCCCAGTCCATCACTCTCCGGGTGTTTCCCCTGCCTCTGCTTCCACCTCTCTGCTCCAGCGCACGCGTCCCTGTCCCTTAGGGCGTGCGCGCGCCGGAGCTTAAAGATTTAAAGGGCCAGTACGCTCGTTAGTGTAACCACCTGTGTCTTGTTGATCAATTCATCCACCCTCCTCAGTTCTCTGGCGGATCTTTGTTGCCTTGTGCCCTAGAGAAAGCATTCCTTTGTATTGCCTTGCCGTGTACCAGATCTCCTGCACTTGTGACCTTGACCTTGCTTCTCTGCTGCCTGCCTACTGAACTTCTGCTACGTCCCGACTACGCTACTGTGCTACCTGCCCTGACCTACAGCTATCCTGACTACTAGTTGTCTCATCCCTTCTGTGCTTCGCATCTCCTCAGCTGCCTGTGTGGTCGAGCCGTTGCCAGGGGTTACGACCTGGGTATCGCCTGCAGCAGCAAGCCCATCCTGCTTTGCGGCGGGCACTGGTGAAGACCAGCGGCACCTTAGACTCCGTTCCATGGCACGGTCCGAGTCATCTGCCACACAGGTCCAGCGGATCCACATACACCGGAGTTCCTGTCTTCAGAAACGTGAGTGTTACAGTAAGATCCGGCCATGGATCCCGCTGAGGAACCCCAGCCTGAAGTTGCGGATCTTTCCTCCGTTGTGATACGTCACTCACAGCAGTTGTCCCGACAGGCGCAGCAATTTTCTCAACTTGCAGCCATGGTGCAACAGCTTTTGGCCTTGCAACAGCAGCAGGTACCACAATCTGGCCCACTCCCTCCTCCAGCTCCTGCAGTCTCTCCTTGCTCCCAGCTGCACCTGCCTTTGCCTTCCAAGTATGATGGGGATTCCAAGTCATGCAGAGGCTTTGTTACACAGTGCTCCATGCATTTGGAGCTCATGTCTGAACTGTTTCCAACTGAACATAGTAAGGTGGCCTTTGTCATTAGTCTACTTTCTGGAAAAGCCCTGGCTTGGGCTACACCCATTTGGGACCGTGGTGATCCAGTATCCTCCAATTTGTCTGCATTCTTGGCCAAATTTCGCAGTGTCTTTGAGGAACCCGCACATGCCTCATCAGCTGAGATGGCATTGCTGAATCTATGTCAAGGAGATTCTACCGTTGGTGACTACGCGGTTCAGTTCCGCCTTCTAGCCTCTGAACTTGCCTGGAATGAAGAGGCCTTGTATGCCACATTTAAAAAAGGACTGTCAAGCAGGAATAAAGTGCCCTTCAGCACGAGATCCTCCATCTTCTTTGTCTGAACTTGTCCACTTGGCCACACGCATAGATGTGCGTTTTGCCGAAAGACAGGATGAATTGCGCTTTGAGAGGGAATCTGCCCGCCTGACATCTGTGTGCCAACGTTCTCCTCGTCTGTCTCTTGCGCCTATTGCCAAAGAGGTTATTAGAGATGAGCGAATCGGACTTGACGAACTCGAATTCGTTACGAATTTCAAGAAAAATTTGATTCGCAATGAATATGAATATCGCGGCGATTCTATCGCACAACAGCAGTGCTGATAAACGCAAAACAATAAATATCCACATGTGACCCCATTTTGGAAACTACACCCCTCACGGAATGTAATAAGGGGTGCAGTGAGCATTTACACCCCACTGGTGTATGACAGATTTTTGAAACAGTGGTCTGTGAAAATGAAAAATAAAATTTTTGATTTGCACAGTCCACTGTTTCAAATATCTGTCAAACGCCAGTGGGGTGTAAATGCTCACTGCACCCCTTATTAAATTCCATGAGGGGTATAGTTTCCAAAATGGGGTCACATGTGGGGGGGTCCACTGTTCTGGCACCATAGGGGCTTCCTAAATGGGACATGCCCCCCAAAAACCCTTTCAGAAAAACTCACTCTCCAAAATCCCATTGTCGCTCCTTCCCTTCTGAGCCCTCTACTGCGCCCGTCGAACACTTTACATACGCATATGAGGTATTTCCTTACTCGAGAGAAATTGGGTTACAAATTTTAGGGTGATTTCTCTCCTTTTACCCCTTGTAAAAATTCAAAAATTGGGTCTACAAGAAAATGCGAGTGTAAAAAATGAAGATTTAGAATTTTCTCCTTCACTTTACTGCTATTCCTGTGAAACACCTAAAGGGTTAAAACACTTACCGAATGTCATTTTGAATACTTTGGGGGGGTGCAGTTTTTATATTGGGGTCATTTATGGGGTATTTCTAATATGAAGACCCTTAAAATCCACTTCCAACCTGAACTGGGCCCTGAAAAATTACGATTTTGAAAATCTTGAGAAAAATTGGAAAATTGCTGCGGAACTTTGAAGCCCTCTGGTGTCTTCCAAAAGTAAAAACTTGTCAATTTTTTTATGCAAACATAAAGTAGACATATTGTATATGTGAATCAATATGTAATTTATTTGGAATATCTATTTTCCTTTCAAGCAGAGACTTTCAAAGTTAGAAAAATGCTAAATTTTCAAAATTTTCATGAAATTTTTAGATTTTTTACCAAGAAAGGATGCAAATATCAGTGAAATTTTACCAATAACATAAAGTAGAATATGTCACGAAAAAACAATCTCGGAATCAGAATGATAAGTAAAAGCATTCCAAAGTTATTAATGTTTAAAGTGACAGTGGTCAGATTTTAAAAAAATGCCCAGGTCATGAAGGTGAAAATGGGCTGGGTCATGAAGGGGTTAACAGTGGCCTTATCATTGCAAAGGGCCTACATACAAGCAAATAGCGTACTATTTAGTACCTGTATTTCTGTTTTATACCACACGTTATACACCTGCCGGTGTATTAAAGAAAAAAAAAGGTTTTCCTGCGTAAAAATACGCTTTTTCAGTGGCCTTATCATTGCAAAGGGCCTAAATTCAAGCAAATAGTGTACCATATACCACCTTTTTTTCTGTTTCTGTGCTAAATTAAGTGTTATACCACACGTTATACACCTGCCGGTGTATTAAATAAAAAAAAAAAAGGTTTTCCTGCGTACAAATATGCTTAAGAGTGCGCTCATCATTGCAAAGGGCATACATACTACCAAGTAGTGTACTATTTAGTACCTGTATTTCTGTCTTGGTGCTAAAGTCAGTGCTATTCCACACATTAGTATACACTGGCTGGTGTATACAACAAAAAAAGAGTATTTTTCTGCGTATAAGTATGCTTAACAGTGCGCTCATCAGTGCAAAGGGCATACATACAACAAAGGAGTGTACTATTTAGTAACGGTTATTCTGTCTAGGGCCTATATACTTTGAAAGGACAGCCGTAAGTAATCGCCTGCTGCTGTTCTATACCCTCATAAACGTACTAAGTATGTCAGGCAGGGAAGTGCCAGGACGTGCACAGAGAAGGGGCAGAGGCCTACATACGTCAGGCAGAGTTGGCAGCAGACTTGAGGCGAGTGGCAGCAATAGGCCTGAGCTCCCGTTAACACCCAGCGGTCGTGTCGTCGACCCATCTCTCCTCGTCAATCGGTTTGCACACTCATCTCCATCATCACAAGCGACATCTGACAACCCCAGTCAAGAGTCGGTGGGTTCCTCAGACACAACCCTCAGTTGGAATGGCCCTGGAGCAGTCCCTCTAATCCAATTGCCTTTGTCCTATGCTGTTCCCTCTCCTAAAGAAGTATCTCATGCTTTGGGTTCAGCTCCACTATTTAGCGAGGATGAAGTAATAGAGGACAGTCAGCAGCTAATGGGCAGCCAAGAATGTGAGGAGACATGTGTCCCTTGCTCCGCAAGGCGGCCAAGTAGTGATGCGGAGAGTGACGTGGGAGGCGGTGTTTCAATTGCTCAGGGTCCTGAGGCAGACACTGTTGTGGAACACGAGGAGGACATCAGTGAGGTGCACACATCTTTTCATGATGATGAAGCCAATCACAATTGGGAGGCTTCATCATCATCAGGAGTAGAGATTTGCTCTTTGTCTATGAGGCAGCAAGGCGGTAGCACGGTTGGCAATCAGCGTGGTGGGGGCAGTAGTGGAAATTCAGGAGCCAAACGTGCCAGGGGGAGACCACCTGCTTCGCGGCAAGCTACCATTCAGGGAGGTAGTGGAACAGGGGTTCCTGGAGACGTCGCCAATAGCAGTGAAATAGTGCGTACTACGGGTGGTGAAATCATCTACTCTGCGGTGTGGTTGTTCTTCATAAAGAATCCGGAGGACCTTAGTGTAGTCACATGAAAAATATGTGGGCAGAAAGTGAAGCGTGGCCAGGGTACGGCCCAGCGTCAACACATGATTCGTCACCATAAAGCGGTCTGGGATAACCGTGGCTCCGAGATAGTGGTTCAGCCTGCCGCATCACCCAGTGGCCATCCGCTCCCTCCGTCATCCAGCCAAGGCTCCACCACCTCAGCCGAAGGGAGCATTGTGTCAAACCATTCTTCTTGCGCTCCTGCTTCCTCCACTCGTAGTCAGCCATTCCGCCAACAATCGATCGGCGAAGCCATGTCCAAGAGACAACAGTATGCGCCCACTCATCCAATGGTGCAGAAGTTGAATGTGGTCCTGTCCAAGTTGCTGGTGTTGCAGTCCCTCCCTTTCCAACTGGTGGACTCTGCAGCTTTCAGGGAATTGATGGCTTGTGCCGAGCCGAGGTGGAGAGTCCCAAGCCGTCATTTCTTTGCAAAGAAGGCAGTACCAGCCCTGCATAAGTTTGTACAAGAGAAGGTGAGCCAGTCCTTGAGGCTGTCGGTGTCTTAAAAATTGCACGGCAGCGCCGACGTGTGGAGCTGTAACTACGGGCAGGGACAATACATGTCTTTTACGGCCCACAGGGTAAATGTTGTTCCTGCACAGCCACAGCAGCAACTTGGACAGGTCACACCGCTTCCTCTTCCACGCTCTCGCTCCCAGGCAGTTGGTCCTTTTACAGTGTGCACCTCCTCCCCCGTGTCCTCGGCCTCTACTGCACATCCAAATCTCGGTGGCCCTTCATCGTACCACGTGTGTAGGCACAGCAGTGTCAAGCCGTCCTTCACATGGTTTGCCTTGGCGAACGGAGTCACACAGGGGAGGAACTGCTGAAGTTCAGTAGGGAAGAAATCCGAGTATGGCTTACTCCACGAAATCTAGAAATGGGAACCATGGTGACCGACAATGGGAAGAACATTGTGGCCGTGCTGCGACAAGGAAGTGTGAACCATTCGCCCTGCATGGCACACGTGTTGAATCTGGTTGTCAAGAAGTTCATAAAGTCTTCAACCCATTTGCAAGACGTCCTGACAATGGCAAGGAAACTGTGCATGCACTTCAGCCACTCGTACATTGCCAAGCACACTTTTCTTGAGCTGCAGCGTCAGAACGGTATCCCACAACATAGTCTCATTTGTGACGTTGCCACACGTTGGAATTCCACACATATTGAATTAGTTTTTGTAAAAAGATTTCAAACATTGTGTGGTTTATTATTTTTGAGAAGAATGTCTTTGGGTGGTCCACCGTCCTGCATTATGGAGTCTTGTGAACTGTTGGATATGCGCTTGTTCTTACACAAAGGTATTTCTTTAAAAAATTTCTAAAATGTTGTTGTTTTTTGGAAGGGATTGTGAAGCCCGGGTGTGTACTGGTGCATCAGCCAACTCCAGGCTGTGTCCTTCAGGCAATATATGGGTTCCTGATGCAGCAGAGGTGGGGCCTGGGTCTAGAAATTTCAAATTTTTGGATAGCGGGTGCTACCTATGAAAAATCTTTGTCAAAAATTTCATATTTTGTGTTGTTGTTTTTTTGGGGGGGATTGTGAAGTGTACTAGCGCATCAGCCAACTCCACACTGTGCCATTCAGCCACTAAATGGTCTCCTCTTGCTGCCAACATGTCTACGCTGTGTCATTCAGCCACTATATGGTGTCCCCATGCTGCCAACACCTCCACGCTGTGCCATTCAGCCACTATATGGTGTCCTCATGCTGCCAACACCTCCACGCTGTGCCATACTTCCACTATATGGTGTCCTCATGCTGCCAACACCTCCATGCTGTGCCATTCAGCCACTATATGGTGTCCTCATGCTGCCAACACCTCCACGCTGTGCCATTCATCCACTATATGGTGTCCTCATGCTGCCAACACCTCCACACTGTGCCATTCATCCACTATATGGTGTCCTCATGCTGCCAACACCTCCACGCTATGTCATTCAGTCACTATATGATGTCCTCATGCTGCCAACACCTCCACGCTATGTTATTCAGTCACTATATGATCTCCTGACACTGATGCCACCACTAGGCTCTGTCATTGTTCTGCTGTGCAGCAGTGATTCTAAGAGCGATTTCGGTAATCTGCATGCTATTCTGAATAACAGTATTATTTCACTACCCCAGCACACTCCATATGCGTTTTAGGACACATCAAAGTGTTCCTATAGAGGCTGTATGTAGGCCAGAAATAGGCTTTTAATATCAATTTGCCGCGAACAAATTCGGATCGAAACTAACTTTCGGGAAAATTCGGCGAATCGGCCGAATCGAATTTTTGAAAAGTTCGCTCATCTCTAATAACCATTACACCATTGAACGCTTGTTGTGTGTGATTCTTTAATTAAAATTGTCAAAAATAATACGGAGATGGATGAACTCTGCTTCTTTATTTCAGAAAACATTACTATAGAGAAGAATGTCTTTTTGTGGTCCACCGTCCTACATTATAGAGTCTTCTGGTCTCTTGGATATGCGCTTCTTCTTAAACAAAGGTACAAAAAAAAAGGGCCGGTCAGGGCAAATAGACGTTGCGCCTACATCTCACGGCCACATGAGCCCTGTGGGGGCTTGTTGGATTTGGTCCTTCGTACCCACACGCTGGGGTCCGGGACCCTCAAAGTTTGATTTAAATTTCAAATTAAAAAATCAGACATTCAATGGTCTCCTCAGTAAACAATATATTGCCTGAATGACACTCGAGGCTGTGTCATTCAGGCAATATATGGTTTACTGATGGCGCTGCTGGGCCTGGGTCTGGGAATTTCAAATTTTCTCATAGGTAGCACCCGCTATCCAAAATCTTTTTCAAAAATTTCAAAAATTGTGGTGTTTTTTGGGGGGGATTGTGAAGCCCTGCTGTGTACTTATGCATCAGCCAACTTCAGGCTGTGTCATTCAGGCAATATATGGTTTACTGATGCCGCTGCTGGGCCTGGGTCTGGGAATTTCAAATTTTCTCATAGGTAGCACGAGCAATCCAAAATCTTCTTCAAAAATTTTAAAAATTTTGTTTTTTCTTAGGGATTGTGAAGCCCTGGTGTGTGCTCGTTCATCAGCCAACTCCAGGCTGTGTCATTCAGGCAATATATTGTTTAATGATGCCGCTGCTGGGCCTGGGTCTGGGAAATTCAATTTTTCTCATAAGTAGCACCCGCTATCCAAAATCTTCTGTTAAAATTTCTTAATTCATCTTTTAACCCCTTAAGGACCAGGCCATTTTACACCTTAGGACCAGAACGTTTTTTGAACATCTGACCACTGTCACTTTAAACATTAATAACTCTGGAATGCTTTTAGTTATCATTCTGATTCCAAGAATGTTTTTTCGTGACATATTCTACTTTAACATAGTGGCAACTTGCATCCTTTCATGGTGAAAAATCCCAAAATTTGATGAAAAAAATGAAAATTTAGCATTTTTCTAACTTTGAAGCTCTCTGCTTGTAAGCAAAATGGATATTCAAAATATTTTTTTTTTGGATCACATATACAATATGTCTACTTTATGTTTGCATCATAAAATTTATGAGATTTTACTTTTGGAAGACACTAGAGAGCTTCAAAGTTCAGCAGCAATTTTCAAATTTTTCACAAAATTTTCAAACTCACTATTTTTCAGGGACCAGTTCAGTTTTGAAGTCGATTTGAAGGGTCTTCATATTAGAAATACTCCATAAATGACACCATTATGAAAACTACACCCCCCAAAGTATTCAAAATGATATTCAGTAAGTGTCTTAACCCTTTAGGTGTTTCACAGGAATAGCAGCAAAGTGAAGGAGAAAATTCAAAATCTTCATTTTTTACACTCGCATGTTCTTGTAGACCCAATTTTTGAATTTTTTCAAGGGGTAAAAGGAGAAAATGTTTACTGGTTTTTGTAGCCCAATTTTTGTCGAGTAAGCACATACCTCATATGTCTATGTTAATTGTTTGGCGGGCGCAGTAGAGGGCTCAGAAGGGAAGGAGTGACAAGGGGATTTTGGAGAGAACATTTTTCTGAAATGGTTTTTGGCCCCTAGGGGCATGTCACCTTTAGGAAGCCACTAGGGTGCCAAAACAGCAAAACAAAAAACCACATGGCATGGCATGCCATTTCGGAAACTAGACCCCTCGGGGAACGTAACAAGGAATTAAGTGAGCCTTAATACCCCACAGGTGTTTCATGACGTAAAATGCTTGTTTTCCCAAAAATTTTACATTTAAAAAAAATGTAATAGCAGAAAATATCCCCCAAAATTTGAAGCCCAATTTATCTTGATTCAGAAAACACCCCATATGATGGTGAAAAAAGCTCTACTGGCGCACTACAGGTCTCAGAAGAGGAGAAGTCACATTTGGCATTTTGGGAGCAAATTTTGCTCTTGGGGCGCATTTAGGAAGCCCCTATGGTGCCAGGACAGCAAAAAAAAAAAACACATGGCATTATATTTTGGAAACTAGACCCCTTGGGGAACGTAACAAGGAGTAAAGTGAACCTTAATATTAACCCCACAGGGGTTTCACGACATTTGCATATGTAAAAAAAAATTACCGAAAATGCTTGGCAGGTGATTGGCGATGAATTGTACACTGCCGATCACAATTTATTACCGGGTCATCGGGTCACAAGTGACCCGAATGACCCGAATCGCCGAAGATCGCCATGGCACTTGTCTGGGGGGGCCGGACTCCTATTACGAGTGGCATTGCCACTCGTACTAGTGTTGGCCACTGGGTCACTCTCATGGGGGGTGCATGACCTCGCCTAGCGGCGTCTCCGCTGCCGTACAGGGGACTCATCATCACTACTAGATGATGAGGAGGGCGAGGAAGAACACAAAAATGTAGGATCTTCCTCGTCCTCACTGGCGGAGTCGGAGGCTAAAAAAGTGCATGCCTCCGCTGCCGAAAATGGCTGGCGGGCCATCGCCTTTTTTCTACGGTGGCGGGGGGGGGGGCAGTGGCGGGGGGGAGGTTGTTGTGTTTTTTTCTATTACTGTTATTACACTTTTTACACCAAGCACCACACACTACATACTTTCCCGCCACCCCCGGGCGGGGAAGTATGTAGTGTGTGGTGCTTGGTGTAAAAAGTGTAATAACAGTAATAGAAAAAAAAGGTGTGGCAAACACAGCTCCCTGAACCCCTAATGCGACCCGGGGTAAGGGATCAAACCCTAATAGGACCCTGGGGGACCTATTAGGGGGTCGGGGGGAATTTTTTATTTTTTTTTATTAAAAGAAAAGAAAAAAAAAGCTACGGCCAACAAACAAAAAAATGGATGGAGCATGCAGCTCCATGAACCCCTAATAGGACCCGGGGTCAGGGATCAGACCCTAATAGGACCCTTGGCGACCTATTAGGGGGTCGGGGGGGACTTTTTTATTTTTTTTACTTTTTTTTAAACTTTTTTTTACTTTATTAAATTCTACCTGTCCCTGCAATCCGCTGTCCCTATTCTAAGGCTCCTGAGGGGGCTCTGGAGCTCAGAGGGGGGATCCATGGTCTTCTCCTCACTGCTGCACCCGCTGACTGAACACAGAGAGCGGGTGCAGCAGCGGGAAGGGACCGTTAACCCCTCCTCTGCCGTACTGCTATTGGCTGGACGATCGCCAGCCAATAGCAGCATTGTTGGGGCGGTGACAGTATTGTCACCGCTCCCCAGCAACGGCAGGTGATTGGTGGTGAATTGTACACCGCCGATCACCATTTATTGCCGGGTCATCGGGTCACAAGTGACCCGAATGACCCGAATTGCCGAAGATCGCTTGCATGATTTTGCCGACATGCGGGGGTCCCGGGACCCCCCTAGGCATTTGCACGGCATGCCTGCTGAACGATTACAGCAGACATGCCGTTCCGATCTCTGCCCGGCACGCGTCAGAGACCGGAGAAACACCAGGACGTTCTGGAACGTCCTTGGTCCTTAAAGCCCAGGGTGCGGGGATGTTCCAGAACGTCCTTGGTCCTTAAGGGGTTAATCTTAGGGATTGTGAAGGCCTAGTGCCTACTCATGCTGTTGGCAACTCCGGGCTGTGCCATTCATCCACTATATGGTCTTCTCATGCTGCCAACACCTCCATGCTGTGTCATTCAGCCACTATATGGTGTCCTAATGCTGCCAACGCCTCCACACTGTGTCATTCAGCCACTATATGGTCTCCTCATGGTGCCAACACCTCCACGCTATGTCATTCAGTCACTATATGGTCTCCTGACACTGATGACACCACCAGGCTCTGTCATTGTGCTGCTGTGCGGCAGTGATTCTAAAAGCAATGCCGGTAATCTGCATGTTATTCTGAATAACAGTATTATTTCCCTACCCCAGCACACTCCATATGCGTTTTAGAACACAGCAAAGTGTTCTATACCCCTATTGAGGTTGTATGTAGGCTAGAAATAGCATTTTTTTAATATAGATTCACCGCGAAAAAATTCGGATCGAAACAAACTTTTTCAGAAAATTTTTCAAAAGTTCGCTGATCTCTACTGGTGACCTTATGACCTTCCTTATTATTTTTTATATAATTATTATTTTTGTAACTACCTCTACAGGCCTTTGGCTTGGACGTTCCTTCATTCCTTCTAAAAGGCCTCTGTATTGTATCCACTGTCATTGGTATTCTTATATGAAAATGTTAATAAAATATATTTGAACAAACCAAATGGTTGTCCCATTAAGACATCTTACATACCTAGGACCCACTGATTGTCTTTGCATAATACAATGTTAGTTTGTAGTTCTAAAAAGGTGGAGCCTCACAAAGTGCTTTTTGTGTCTTCAAACACTCATGCATAGACAATCATTGTCAAGTTCTAATCAAAAGTCGACTGTGGCAATTGTTACATCACAATCTATGACCTTTAATTAGGGACTGACCTTATAAGACTCCTTGTAGATGCTTGAAAACCTGTTTGGTACTGGTAAATATGTATTAATGTCTTAATAATTTACTACATTGCGCAAATCCATTAGATAACTCAAGTCGCTATTAGGGGCATACAAAAGGGACTTTTGTGTAACTTAAGTTTTCACTTATTACCACTTGATGCACAGTTAAGTTGCTACTAGAACAGTATAAAAAGAGATAAAACAACCAATGTACACTATTCTGTGGTCTTTCAGCGGTATGTACTGCAAGAAAATATTTTTATAATAAATTCTTTATTATACTTTTGTTTAAGAAAATAGATATATTCATTACGTATGCTTTTATTTTCCAGATTAATACAGGAGGACACAGCTTGTGATTGTGTTCATTTTTAAATATTCTTCTAAACTTGTATATTTCGATGATTTATCAAGATAATTTATGGATTATTCAGTTATTGTCTTTTTCTTTTTTTTTTTTGATAAACAGGATTTCTTCAACTACCAAAGATGTTCCATCAAGCATTTATTCTGCTCACAGCAGTTGCTAGTATAGTGGCTTGCCTCCCTCAGCCACAAAACCTGGAAAAGCTTTCAGAAATTCCGAGCATTACAAACCCCATTCCAGATATTAAAGCAAATGCAAACATACAACAGCCAACAAAAGGAATTCTAGCAAAAATTAAATATAAAGGTTAGTAAACTTGTTACATCTTTTATTACATTGAAGTGAAACATAAATAGATTTAACTGTTTCATTTATCTATTTTCAGCATGGTGTAAGAACTGTTGGGAATGTAAATCGATATGTTTCCTATAATATATGACTTGCCAAGGTTATGTTTTTTCATACAGACATGTCAAAAGTTTGGATATAACTTTTACTGGGATAAAGCTGCTGGGGGGTGGGTGGGACTGTGGGAGCTATGGGCTTCGCTACTTGGCTCACCGCTGCTCAATCTAACATATTGAAGAAGATGGGCTCTATTGTAAGTCCTCTCCTGCAACAAGTCTCATCAAATAATGAGCTGTGACCTTCTCTTGGCCATATCTAGCCATAAGTTGGGGTCTCAGATCTGAGACCTCGACCAGTCAAAACTTTTGACATTTCTGTGCAACATGTTTCCTGTCAGTGCATCTTCGAGTTTATTCATGAACATAGTATACAGGAATAGTAAAGTTTCAACCTGTGAAGAAAATGTGGGACTTTATCCAAAGATCCACTTGGCAAATGAGGTTCAAATGAGGTTCAAATGAGGCACCCCTACCCCTTAATTCCCTGGTTGAACTTGATGGACATATGTCTTTTTTCGACCGTACTAACTATGTAACTATGTAACTATGTAACTATGTAATGTGGATAAATGTAAAGTTATGCATCTGGGTACTAATAACCTGCATGCATCGTATGTCTTAGGGGGGATTAAACTGTCAGAGTCACTGGTAGAGAAGGATCTGGGTGTACTTGTAGATCACAGACTACAGAATAGCATGCAATGTCAGGCTGCTGCTTCCAAAGCCGGCAGGATATTGTCATGTATCAAAAGAGGCATGGACTCAAGGGACAGGGACATAATACTCCCCTGTTCAGTTTTGGGCACCTGTCCATAAAAGGGACACTGCGGAGTTGGAAAGGGTGCAGAGACGCGCGACTAAACTAAAATGGGGCATGGATCATCTTGGCTATGAGGAGCGATTAAAGGAGTTGCAATTGTTTAGTCTTGAGAAGAGACGTTTAAGGGGGGATATGATAAACGTATATAAGTATATTAATGGCCCATACAAAAAATATGGAGAAAAACTGTTCCAGGTTAAACCCCCCAAAAGGACGAGGGGGCACTCCCTCCGTCTGGAGAAGAAAAAGTTTAGTCTCAAGGGGCGACACGCCTTCTTTACCATGAGGACTGGGAATTTATGGAACGGTCTACCTCAGGAACTGGTCACAGCAGGAACAATTAACAGCTTTAAAACAGGATTAGATACATTCCTGGAACAAAATAACATTAATGCTTAAGAAATATAAAATCCCATCCCTTCCCCAATATCGCGCCACACCCCTACCCCTTAATTCCCTGGTTGAACTTGATGGACATATGTCTTTTTTCGACCGTACTAACTATGTAACTAAGTAACTATGTAACTTTGGGCTTGACAAATACACTTTCCTGCTTCATGGGTCAATACCCACACCTGGGTTGAAACATTGCCATACTATATTGCTATAATAAACTTTAAGCTGTCACAAAAAATGTCTACTCCCAGCATGCCAGCCTTTGGCAGTCCGGGCATGCTGGGAGTTGTAATTTTGCAACAGTTGGAGGCTCACTGATTGGAACACTGATTGGATCTATATGCCTAGATTTGTCAGTAGTAAGTCCATCTGCATTTATCCATGCATCCATTATCTTTTGAAAGTAGTTGGAATTAATAAAGTTGTTATATCAGACCAACAAAGAGATGACCATAGGGTCAGTTTTATTGAAAATAGAGGTTAACAATATTCTTTCTAATGTAAGAACACTTACATGTTTTTTTTAACACATATTTAATGATTTGTAGAGCATGGAAAATAAATACATACCTACCATCATAGATGAGGTAATTCAGCAGGTAATCACTAACTATATACATGAACCATATAAATAGGCAAAAATTACAAGACATTTAATTTCAGGCAAAATAGCCCTGATTTACTAAGAGTGGAGTGTAGATTTCTTTGTGGGTTTTGTTTCCGGACATACATTTACCACGGTATTTAATGTTTCCCTACGTTTTGCACTTTTCTCTACATTTTGCTGTTTATTTATTTTTTTTTTAACAACTGATCTGAGCTGCCGGGTTTTCCACAGCTAAAATCCACCACATTTTCTGTAGAAACATTAGTAAATATGAATTTATATAAAATGTCGGGAACACACCCCTTTTTCGTGACCATGCCCATTTTCCCACCGGCCACACCCTTTTTTTTTTAGGGTTTTTCTAAGTAAAATGGAGAGCTGGTTGGGTTTTTTGAATTTTGATTTGAAATTCTGGTGCAAATTCTGGTGCAGACAAATTTTGGCGCACAACCTGATAAAAACAGGTCGGGTTTACAATAGTAGATCAAGGCCATTGGGAAATATGGAACACTATAGTTCCCAATACAATAAATATATTCACTACTGACGTAACAAATATTCCATGTGAAAACCTACTGATTCTTTGTCGGAAAGAAGGGGAATAGCGAGATCACCTGGTGCTCCAAGATTTTAACAAGAATAATATACCTATTTAAAAAACAAACAACAAAAGTAAGTATTAAAATCTAGTGCATATAACTAAAAAAAAGCCATACAAAAATACAAAATATTGGTTCAAGCCAAATTCTTCCATAGTTAATTATTATACCATATGCAACTAGGATTACTTCATCACAAAACACTGATGTATGTTCTATATCAGCCATTTGGGATATGTCCAATAACAAGCTTGTAATTTGTTTTAGAGTGGCAATGGAATTGTGAATAAAACTTTGAAAGATTAAGAAAATATTTGTCGGTATATCTAATATTTGTTTTACTCCTATAGGAATCCCCACTGTAGGAAACAAACCTGTTCGGTTGCTGGACCTCCAACGTCGCATAAGCAGATTAGAGGCAGGCAAGTGACTTAAGGACATTTCTGGTCAAAAAACTAAGGGGGGATTTATCATTGTTGCGTTTGGAAAGGGAGTTTTAAAGAAAACTGAAGTTGCCCAGGAAAGGCTGTTAGCAACTTTATGTGTACCCACAAAAGTTGCAAAAAAAGTGCTTAGAAGCAAGTGCAACTTTTTGTACACCTATAGTAAGCAAACAATGCTGTAAATGCAATGTTAAATCTCCCTCTAAATCTTCATGGTGCTGAGAATTTCTGTACACTAATTATTTGCCTATGTTGGTGAACTTTAGCATTGACTTCTTTCTCTTGTTAATAGTCCTAGTAAGTGAATAAGTTTCTGTGAAGCTATAGTTTTATCACTCGCCTAAGCTTGTGCTCTTACCTTCATATTTCTTTTTTGTTTTCTCATTCTTTCATCGCCAGGCACAGATATTATTGTTAAAGGTTTTTTTTTTTTTTGCAGTGGTAGGGGTGATTAAAATAAATGCCTTTACTATATTATATAAATAAAACCTTTACTTACCTCCAGTGCTCCCGCTGTGCCTCCTGTGTCCTGTTCCCTTCCAGGCTGCGATCCTCTTTTTTTTTAAAAAAGCTTGATGTTTGGGCCCAGAGTGTCATATTGCCGCTCAGCCAATTACTGGCCTCAGTGATGTCCCATCTCGGCCAGTGATTGGCTGAGCAGCAGTATGACACTTTGGGCATGATGTCACTGTGGCCTCAAGCATCCTGTTTTTTCACAGGAAGAGAATAGCAGCCGGTAACCTGAGTGGGACATTCTAAGCACCACGGGAGCGCTGGAGGTAAGTAGCCCTCATACATCCCTGTGAGCCCTCATGCATCCCTGCATGTGGAAAAATAAGTTATAGGGGTCAGAAGATGACAATTTTAACCCCTTAAGGACCCCCGTTTTTTCCGTTTTTGCACTTTCGTTTTTTCCTCCTCAACTTTTAAAAATCATAACCCTTTCAGTTTTACACCTAAAAATCCATATGATGGCTTATTTTTTGTGCCACCAATTCTAATTTGCAGTGACATCAGTCATTTTACCAGAAAATCTATGGCGAAACAGGAAAAAAAATCATTGTGCGATGAAATTGAAGAAAAAACGCCATTTTGTAAATTTTGGGAGCTTCAGTTTCTACACAGTCCATTTTTCAGTAAAAATGACACCTTATCTTTATTCTGTAGGTCTATACGATTAAAATGATACCCTATTTTTATAGGTTTGATTTTGTGGTACTTCTGGAAAAAATCATAACTATATGCAGGAAAATTTATACGTTTAAAATTGTCATCTTCTGACCCCTATAACTTTTTTATTTTTCTGCGTATGGGACAGTATGAGGACTCATTTTTTTGCAACGTGGTCTGAAGTTTTTATCGGTACCATTTTTGTATTGATTGGACTTTTTGATCGCTTTTTATTTTTTTTTATAGTTTTTTCCGCTATTTTGGGATTTGGAATTTTTTTGCACGTACACCATTGACCGTGCGGTTTAATTAACAATAAATTTTTATAGTTCGGACATTTAGGCATGCGGAAATACCACATATGTTTATTTTTATTATGTTTATATATTTCTATATGGAATTTGGGAAAAGGGGGGTGATTTAAACTTTTAATAACGAAGGGGTTAATGTGTGTGTGTTTAACTTTTTTTACCTTTTTTTTTTTTTACACTTTTAGTCCCCTTAGGGGACTTTTAGGAGGAATCATTAGATTCCTCAGACAGATCATTATGGTTCCATAGAACCATAGTGATCAGTGTGCTCTGAGCTCGAATGATAAAGGCTGTATCATTCAGAGAGCCGGAGCCGACACACAAGGAGAGGTAAGCACTCAGGCTACCTCAGCAGTGGATCACCCACCCCCCACGGGATCGCGCTGCCGGGGGCGATCCACCCCACTGGACCACCAAGGATGGAATAAAGGCACCTTTATACGCCGCTGTCAGCTTTGACAGAGGCGATCTAAAGGGTTAATAGCCAGCCGCAGCGATTGCCGCATGTCGGGTTTTAACGCCGGCCCCCAGCTACAGGAATCAGCTGGGGGCCGCCGGTATGACGCGGGCTCGAGTCGGGAGCCCACGTCATACCCCGGTAACGGCCATTGGACGTGTATACACGTCCATGGTCGTTAAGGGGTTAAAAATACTAATTTTGGTGCATGTAATTCAAATTTTTTAAAGTAGTAAAATAAAATAAAACCTACATAAATTAGATATCCTTGTAACTGTATAAATCTACAGAATAAAGATAAAGTGTCATTTTTACCAAAGAGTGCACTGCTTAGAAACGGAAGCTTAAAACATTTGCAAAATGGCATATTTTTTTCACCCCACAAATAAGTTTTTTTTTTGTTTCACAGCAGATTATGTTATAAAATAAGTGATGTCATTACAAAGTACAATTGGTGACACAAAAAACAACCCCTTATATGGATCTGTAGGTGAAAAATGTAATGCATTATGGTTTTTAGAAGGGGAGGAGGAAAAAAAATGAAATAACAAAAACGAAAATTGGCCTTAACCTGTTGGGGACGAAGGGCGTATGCATACGCCCTTGCGTCCTGGTACTTAAGGACGAAGGGCGTATCCATACGCCCGTGGGAATTTCGGTCCCCGCCGCTCGCCGGGCGGGGACCGGGCCGGAGTGACTGCTGATATCTATCAGCAGGCACCCCGTGCAAATGCCCAGGGGGGTCATTAGACCCCCCCCATGTCGGCGATCGGCGCAAATCGCAAGTGAATTCACACCTGCGATTTGCGCCGATTACGGGTCATTATGGGTCTATGGTGACCCGATGACCCGGAATAGAAGGGGTATCGCGGGTGTCTAAGACACCCACGATCCCCCTAAAGCGATAGGAGTGAGGTGGCAGAGTTGCCACCCCTCCTATCTCTGCTATTGGTGGTCTAGACGCGACCACCAATAGCAGATCTGGGGCGGAGGGGTTTACTTTCGTTTTCCCCGTCCTGCCCTCCCACAATAGGCGGGGCAGAACGAGGAAAACAAAGAGGAGCGGCGCCGGAGTCCACTTACCCCTCCGGAGGCAGTGGAGCGACGGGGATCGGCGGTCGGCGATGGAGATCTGCGACGGCGTGCGGCAGAAGAGGACGGCTCCCGGATGCGACGGAAGCCGGTGAGTAGTTGCCTAGCAACATCTAGAGGGCTACAGTCTGAGACCACTATAGTGGTCTCTAGACTGTAGCCCTCCAGATGTTGCAAAACTACAACTCCCAGCATGCCCAGACAGCTGTTTGCTGTGTGGGCACTCTGGAATTTGTAGTTTTGCAACAGCTGGAGGTCTGCAGTTTAGAGACCACTGCACAGTGATCTCTATACTGCCCTCTAGATCTTGCAAAACTACAACTCCTAGCATGCCCACACAGCTGTTTGCTGTCTGGGTATGCTGGGAGTTGTAGTTTTGCAACATCTGGAGGTCCACAGTTTGGAGATCACTGTTCAGTGGTCTCTAAATTGTAGCACTCCAGATGTTGCAAAACTACAAATTCCAGCATGGCCACACAGAAAACAGCTGTCTCGACATGCTGGGAGTTGTAGTTGCGTACCTCCAGCTGTTGCATAACTACATCTCCCAGAATGCCCTTCTGTGATCAGACATGCTGCGAATTGTAGTTTTGCAACAGCTGGAGGCACACTGGTTGGAAAATACTGAGTTAGGTAACAGAACCCAACTCAGTATTTTCCAACCAGTGTGCCTCCAGCTGTTTCAAAACTACAACTCCCAGCATGTACTGACAGATCGTGCATGCTGGGAGTTGTAGTTTTGCAACAGCTGGAGGCTCATTGGTTGGAAAATACTGAGTTAGGTAACAGAACCTAACTGAAGGTTTTCCAACCAGTGTGCCTCCAGTTGTTGCAAAACTACAACTCCCAGCATGTACTGACAGACCGTGCATGCTGGGAGTTGTAGTTTTGCAACAGCTGGAGGCTCACTGGTTGGAAAATACTGAGTTAGGTAACAGAACCTAACTGAAGGTTTTCCAACCAGTGTGCCTCCAGCTGTTGCAAAACTACAACTCCCAGCATGTACTGACAGACCGTGCATGCTGGGAGTTGTAGTTTTGAAACAGCTGGAGGTACATTCACACGGGCGGGTTTACAGCAAGTTTCCAGCAAATTCCTGGCGGGAAACTCACCGTAACCCGCCAGTGTGAATGTACCCTAAAAACACTACACTACACTACACTAACACCTAATAAAGAGTAAAACACTACATATACACCCCCTTACACTGTCCCCCCCAATAAAAATGAAAAACGTATTGTACAGCAGTGTTTCCAAAACGGAGCCTCCAGCTGTTGCAAAACAACAACTCCCAGCATTTCCGGACAACCACTGATTGTCCAGGCATGCTGGGAGTTTAGCAACAGCTGGAGGCACCCTGTTTGGGAATCACTGGCGTAGAATACCCCTATGTCCACCCCTATGCAATCCCTAATTTAGTCCTCAAATGCGCATGGTGCTCTCTCACTTTGGAGCCCTGTCATATTTCAAGGAAACAGTTTAGGGCCATATATGGGGTATTTCCGTACTCGGGAGAAATTGCACTACAAATTTTGGGGGGCTTTTTCTCCTTTTACCCCTTATGAAAAGGAAAAGTTGGGGTCTACACAATTTTTACACTAACATGCTGGTGTTGCCCTTTACTTTTTATTTTCACAAGAGGTAAAAGGAAAAAAAGACCCCCCAAAAATTTGTAACGCAATTTCTCCTGAGTACGGAAATACCCCATATGTGGGCGTAAAATGCTCTGGGGGCGCATAACAAGGCTCAGGAGTGAGAGCGCACTATGTACATTTGAGGCCGAAATTGGTGATTTGCACAGGGGTGACTGATTTTACAGCGGTTCTGACATAAATGCAAAAAAATAAATACCCACATGTGACCCCATTTTGGAAACTACACCCCTCACGGAATGTAATAAGGGGTACAGTGAGCATTTACGCCCCACTGGGGTCTGACAGATTTTTGGGACAGTGGTACGTGAAAATGAAAAATATTTTTTTTTTGTTTGCACAGCCCACTGTCCCAAAGATCTGTCAAACACCAGTGGGGTGTAAATGCTCACTGTACCCCTTATTACATTCCGTGAGGGGTGTAGTTTCCAAAATGGGGTCACATGTGGGGGGTCCACTGTTCTGGCACCACGGGGGGCTTTGTAAATGCACATGGCCCCCGACTTCCATTCCAAACAAATTATCTCTTTAAAAGCTCAATGGCGCTCCTTCTCTTCTGAGCATTGTAGTTCGCTCGCACTGCACTTGATGTCCAAACATGGGGTATTTCCATACTCAGAAGAAATGGGGCTACAAATTTTGGGGGACATTTTCTCCTATTACCCTTTGTAAAAAAAAAAGTAAAATTTGGGGAAAAAACTGCATTTTAGTGGAAAAAATTTTTTTTTTCATTTACACATCCGACTTTAACAAAAAGTTGTCAAACACCTGTGGGGTGTTAAGGCTCACCGTACCCCTTGTTACGTTCCTTGAGGGGTGTCGTTTCCATAATAGTGTGCGATGTGGTTTTTTTTTGCTGTCGTGGCACCATAGGGGCTTCCTAAATGGGACATGCCCCTCAAAAACCATTTCAGAAAAACTCACTCTCCTAAATCCCATTGTTGCTCCTTTGCTTCTGAGCCCTCTACCGCGCCCGCCGAACACTTGACATACACATATGAGGTATTTTCTTACTCGAGAGAAATTGGGTTACAAATTTTGAGAGGATTTTTTTCCTTTTACCCCTTGTAAAAATTCTACAAGAACATGCCAGTGTAAAAAAATTAAGATTTTGAATTTTCTCCTTCACTTTGCTGCTATTCCTGTGAAACACCTAAAGGGTTAACACTCTTACTGAATGTCATTTTGAATACTTTGAGGGGTGCAGTTTTTATAATGGGGTCATTTATCGGGTATTTTTAACCAGAAGACCCTTCAAATCCACTTCAAACCTGAACTGGTCCCTGAAAAATTCAGATTTTGAAAATTTTGAGAAAAATTGTAAAATTGTTGCTGAACTTTGAAGCCCTCTGGTGTCTTCCAAAAGTAAAAACTCATCAATTTTATGATGCAAACATAAAGTAGACATATTGTATATGTGAATCAATATATAATTTATTTGGAATATCCATATTCCTTATAAGCAGAGAGCTTCAAAGTTAGAAAAATGCTAAAGTTTCAAATGAAAGGATGCAAGTATCGCCGAAAATTTACCACTAACATAAAGTAGAATATGTCACGAAAAAACAAACTCGGAATCAAATTTATAAGTAAAAGCATTCCAGAGTAGTTAATGCATAAAGTGACAGTGGTCAGATTTGCAAAAAATGCTCCCGTCCTTAGGGTCATAATGGGCTCCGTCCCCAAGGGGTTAAAGGGGTACTCAGGTGAAAAACTTTTTTTTTTAAATCAACTGGTGCCAGAAAGTTAAACAGATTTGTAAATTACTTCTATCAAAAAATCTTAATCCTTCCTGTACTTATTAGCTGCTAAATACTACAGCGGAAATTCTTTTCTTTTTGAAACACAGAACTGTCTGCTGACATCACGAGCACAGTGCTCTCTGCTGACATCTCTGTCCATTTTATGAACTGTCCAGAACAGCATATGTTTGCTATGGGGATTTCCTTTTACCCTGGAAGGTTCCTAAAAATGGACAGAGATGTCAGCGGAGAGCACTGTGCTCATGATGTCAGCAGACAGCTCTGTGTTTCAAACGGAAAAGAATTTGCACTGTACTATTCAGCAGCTAATAAGTAGAGGAAGGATTAAGATTTTTTAACAGAAGTAATTTACAAATCTGTTTAACTTTCTGGCACCAGTTGATTAAAAAAAATAAGTTTTTCACCGGAGTATCCCTTTAAGGTGAAAATGAGCTGAATCTTTAAGAGGTTAATATTATTTCATATTTAGTTAGTTAAAAGTATCACATTCATATACTTAGTTGAAAGCATCTAGTTAGTTTAAAGCATCTACTATTCTTTCAGTAAAATTATATTTTCTAATGTTACCTTCTAATCTCCCCCAACTAATCTCATTGTTCTTGTGTTTAGCTTCTTATTAAAAATGTTACTTTCCTTAACCTTATTTAACATTTTAGCTAGAGGTTCAGGCAATACAAAAAAGTTTTCCATTAGATAGAACCCATGGTACTCCTCATCCTACTGTATTGATATTTAGCACCTTAAGGACGAAGCCAATTTTCACCTTACGGACTCAAAACAATATTTGTTTTTGCACTTTCGTTTTTATCCTGCTCCCCTTCCAAAAATCATAACGCCTTCAATTTTGCACCTGCAGACCCATATAAGGGCTTGTTTTTTGCATCACCAATTGTACTTTTTTTTATAAAATAAGTGATGTCATTACATAGTATGCGGCAAAACAAAAAATCCATTATTTGTGGGATGACATTTTTTTTAATGCCATTTTGCTACTTTTTAGAGCTTCCGTTTCTACGCAGTGTGCTTTTTGTTAAAAATGACACCTTATCTTCATTCTGTAGGTTCACACAGTTACAAGGATACCTGAGTTATATAGGTTTTATTTTATTTTACTACTTTAGAAAATTATAAATACATGCACCAAAATAGTATGTTTTAAAATTGTCATCTTCTTACCTCTATAACTTTTTTATTTTTCCGCATATAGGCTATATGAGGGCAAGTTTTTTGCACCGTGGTCTGCAGTTTTTATTGGTACCATTTTTGTTTTGATGGGACTTTTTGATTGCTTTTATAATTTTTATGGTATATGAAGTGACCAAAAATGCACAAGTTTGGACTTTTTTTTTTTACGTGTACGCCATCGACCATGTGGTTTAGCTACTCTATATTTTAATAGTTCTGACACTTACACAAAAATGGGAAATGCGGTCATTCAAACTTTTGTTAGGGGAGGGGCTTATTCACATTTATTAACTTAATTTTTTTAAACTTTTTACTATTTTATTTTAGTCCCCTTATGGGGCAATACCGTTCAATCTTCTGATGCCATAGCATAGCATTGATCAGTGTTATTGGTGCTCTGCTGCTCAAGCCTGCATGGCAGGCTTGGAGCAATAGATCACCGAACGGACAGCAACAAACCAGGTAAGTGCCCTCTTGCTGTCCTCTCAGCTGATTGGGATATCGCGATTTTGTCGCAATAATCCCGATCAGCTCAGCTGAGCTGCCGGGACACTTTAACTTTCATTTTAGATGCTGCAATCAACTTTGATTGCAGTGTCTAAAGGGTTAATGCTGGGCATCAGCACAATTGGTGATGCCCGGCATTAACCCTGGGTCCTGGCTGCTGATAGCAGCTTGTGAGAACGCTTTAAACGCCGGTAACAGGACTCAGAACATACACGTATGTCCTTAAAGACTTGGGAACGGGGGCATACTCGTATGCCCTGTGTCCCAAGTGGTAAATGCTCCCTAGTTGCTTAACCTCTTAAGGATGCAGGGCATAACTGTACGTCATGTGCCCACTCCCGTGATATAACGCGGGACCCAGGCTAATAGAGCACGTCACCAATCGCGGTGACACGCACTATTGACCCTTTAGACATGCGATCAAAGTTGATTGCCGCATCTAAAATGTAAAATAGCATTCCCGATATCTCAGTCAGGCTAATCGGGACCACCGAAGTGAAACCACAGTGTCCCGATCAGCTAGGACGCAAGCGGAGGGTCTCTTACCTGCCTCCTGGCACATTCGACCGGCGATTGATTGCTCCAAGCCTGAGATTCAGGCTTGAGCAATAGACCGTCGATAACACTGATCAATGCAATGCTATGGCATAACATTGAACAGTGCTGGCAATAACTGTACTGCATGTTATAGCCCCCTATGTGTGCTTTAACATTGCAAAAAAAAAGTTCAATTACTCCCCTTTTCCAATAGAAAAAAAAACACATAATTAAAAATAAATATACACATTTGTGGTATCGCCGCATGCATAAATGTCCGAACTTTAAAAATATATCATTAAAGGACAACTGTAGTGGAACACTTTTATATATGCCCGTGCCCGGGCCTCAAAAATAAACAAAATAAACTCATACACACCTTCCTACGAGCCCCCGTTGGTCCGGCACAGGCCTCATGGTCCGGCAGTGCTGACCTCATTCCACTTCCTGGGGACAGGGACGCTGTCGGCGTATCACCGGCCACAGCAATGTCCTGCCCCGGCCTGTGATAGGCTGAGCCCACTGTCATGTAAGGAGCTCTGGCCAGCTTCATACATGACAGTGTGCTCAGCCTATCACAATACGTCAGGGGTGTATTTTCCAAAATGGGGTCACATGTGGGGGGGGGTCCACTGTTCTGGCACTATGGGGGCTTTGTAAAAACACAAGGCCTTCAATTTCGGACACATTCTCTCTCTAGAAGTCCAATGGCGCTCCTTCTCTTCTGAGCATTGTAGTTCGCTCGCAGAGCACTTTACATCCACATATGGGGCTACACACTTTCTGGAGCTTTTTTCCTATTCTCCCTTGTGAAAATGAAAAATATAGGGTAACACCAGCATTTTAGTGAAACATTTTTTTTTTATTTTCACATCCAACTTTAACGGAAATTTGTCAAACACCTGTGGGGTGTTAAGGCTCACTATACTCCTTGTTCCGTTCGGGGTGTAGTTTCCAAAATGGGCTCACGTGTGGGTATTTAAATGTTTTGCGTTTATGTCAGAACCGCTGTAAAATCAGCCACCTCTGTGCAAATCACCAATTTAGACCTCAAATGTACATGACACTCTCTCACTTCTGAGCCTTGTTGTGGGCCCGCAGAGCACTTTAAGCCCACATATGGGGTAGTTCTGTACTCAGGAGAAATTGTGTTACAAATTCAATGCTTGTGAAAATTTAAAATATGGGGCAACACCAGCATGTTAGTGTAAAAATAATATTTTTTTTACACTAACATGCTGGTGTAGACCCCAACTTCACCTTTTCATAAGGGGTAAAAGGAGAAGAAGCCCCCCAAAATTTTTCATGCAATTTCTCCCAAGTATGGAGATACCCCATATGTGCCCCTAAATTGTTTCCTTAAAATACGACAGGGCTCCGAAGTGAGAGAGCACCATGCACATTTGAGGACTAAATTGGGGATTTGAATCCGCCACACAAATACCCTACGGCAGTGTTTCTCAAACAGGGTGTCTGCAGTTGCAAAACTCCCGGCATGCCTTGAAAGTCAGTGGCTGTCCGGCAATAATGTGAGTTGTTGTTTTTCAACAGCTGGAGGCTCCGTTTCGGAAACACTGCAGTACAATATGTTTTTTAATTTTTATTTTTTTATTGGGGTGGGACTGTGTAGGGGTATGTGTATATGTAGTGTTTTACCCTTTATTATGTGTAGTGTAGTGTTTTTAGGGTACATTCACACGGGTGGAGGTTTACAATGAGGTTCTCGCTGGGAGTTTGAGCTGTGGCAGAAAATTTGCTGCATCTCAAACTTGCAGCAGAACTCACTGTAAACCCGCCCCATGTGAATGTACCCTGAACATTGACATGGGGGGGGGAGGGAGCAAACCTCCAGATGTTGCAAAACTACAACTCACAGCATGCACTGACAGACCATACATGCTGGGAGTTGTAGTTATGCAACAACTGGAGGCATATTGGTTGCGAAACATAGAGTTTGTTACTTAACTCCGTGTTTGCAACCAGTGTGCCTACAGCTGTTGCAAAACTAGAACTCCCAGTACGTACAGTCTCTCAGTGCATGCTGGGAGTTGTATTTTTGCAACAGCTGGAGGCATACTGGTTGCAAAACACTGAGTTAGGTAACAAACTAGGTTTCACAACCAATGTGTCTCCATCTGTTGCAAAACTGCAACAATCAGCATGCATTGACAGTCGAAGGGCATGCTGGGAGTTGTCGTTTTGCAACAGTTGTAGGCACACTGCTCCAACTCCCAGCATGCCCTTTGGTAGTCTGTGCATACTGGTAGTTGTAATTATGCAACAGCTGGCTGCATACTTTTTCATAGAAAAAAAGTGCCTCCAGCTGTTTCATAACTATAACCCCCAGCATGCACAGGCTACCCAAGGGCATGCTGGGAGTTGTAGTTGGAACTCAAGCTGTTGCAAAACTACAACTCCCAGCATGCCCTTTGGCTGTGCATGCTGCGAGTTGTTGCTAAACAACAGCCAGAGGTGAACAGGCCTCTCCTTCTGCCGTATCCTTCCGCCGGAACCGCCGCCGATCCTGCTGCTCCTGTCGCCGCCACTGATCCCCAGGGGACCCCCGCCGGACCAGGGCAAGGTAGGGGACCCCCACCATCACCGATCTCCGCCATCTTCGCCGTCCCGATCGCCGCCCAGCAGGGTCGTGATTGATCGGTCGTTCTGGCACCCGTGCCACCACACTCCTGCTGGGGCTCACCCTTTTTTCCGGGTCACCGGGTCACCAGAGACCCGATTGACCTGGAAAAGCTGCAAATTTTTGGTCTGAATTGACCGACGATTTGCGGCGATCTCCGACATGGGGGGGGCCCTCGGGACCCCCCAGGGGTTTGCACGGGGTGCCTGCTGATAGATATCAGCAGTCACTCCGGTCCCGTCTCTGCCCGGCGAGCGGCGAGGACTGGAATTCCCATACGCCCTCAGTCCTTAACCTCTTAAGGACGCAGGGCATACCTGTACACCCTTTGCCTGGTCCCGGTGTTTAAAACGGGGTCACGGCATAACACCGGGTCGGTCTCGGCTGCTTTTCATAGTTCATAGTTCGATCGTTGTGCCGTGCGCTATTAACCCTTCAGACGGGGCGATCAAAGTTGATCGCTGCGCTGAAAAAGAAAGTAAACTTCCCGGCAGCTCAGTCGGGCTGATCAGGATTATCGCGATAAAATCGTGATATCCCGATCAGCTAGGACGCGAGCAGAGGTCCCCTTACCTTGCTCTGTCGCGTCCGATCTGCCGGCATTTGATTGCTCCAAGCCTGAGATACAGGCTTGTGCAATCAAGCCCCTATCTCGCTGATCCATGAAAAGCTATAGCTTTGCAGGGATCAGGGTAAAAGATCAGTGTGGGAGCTATAACACTGCAAAAAAAATGTTTAATTTTTTTTTAACAAAGGTCATTTAACCCCTTCCCTAATAAAAGAATAAAAGTTTGAATCACCCCCCTTTTCCCATGAATAAAAAAAACTGTATAAATAAAAATAAACATATGCGGTATAGCCGCGTGCGTAAATGTCCGAACTATAAAAATATATTATTAATTAAACCGCACAGTCAATGGCATATGCGCAAAAAAATTCAAAAGTCCAAAATAGCGTATTTTTGGTCACTTTTTATATCATACAAAAATGAATAAAAAGCAATCAAAAGGTTCAATAAATGCAAAAATGGTACTGATAAAAATTTCAGAACACTGCGCAAAAAAAGAGCGCTCATACCGGCCTGTACGCAGAAAAATAAAAAAGTTATAGGGGTCAGAAGATGACAATTTTAAACGTATAAATTTTCCTGCATATAGTTATGATTTTTTTCAGAAGTACAACAAAATCAAACCTATATAAGTAGGGTATCATTTTAACCATATGGACTTACAAAATAAAGATAAGGTATCATTTGTACCAAAAAATGCACTGCGTAGAAACTGAAGCCCCAAAAAGTTACAAAATGAAATTTTTTCTTCAATTTTGTTTCACAATGATTTTTTTTTCCGTTTCGCCGTGGATTTTTTGGTAAAATGACTAATGTCACTGCAAAGAAGAATTGATGATGCAAAAAATAAGCCATCATATGGAATTTTATGTGCAAAATTGAAAGCGTTATGATTTTTAGAAGGTGATAGATTGGGGTCCGGGGTTGGCTAAAACTACAAAGGGGCGACAATTCCTAAATTTATTGCAGGATAATTTTATGGGCCAGTTTGTGGAGGACCCAACAAGAAGTGATGCCTTGTTGGATCTGATGATTTCCAACAACGCAGAGCTGGTTGGTAATGTAACTGTGCGGGAAAACCTTGGTAATAGCGACCACAATATAGTTATTTTTGACTTAAAATGTAGAAAACAAAGACAGGCGGGGAAGGCAAAAACATATAACTTTAAAAAGGCAAATTTCCCTGGGCTGAGAGCTGCACTACAGGACATAGACTGGGGGGAGGTGTTGTCAAATACTGATACAGAAGGTAAATGGGACATCTTTAAATCAACTCTAAATAACTATATAGCTAAATATATACCAAAGGGGAACAAATATAAACGATTAAAACTAAATCCTACATGGCTGACAAATGATGTTAAAAGAGCAATAAACAACAAAAAAATAGCCTTCAAAAAATACAAATCTGATGGGTCAGCGATAACATTTAAACAGTACAAAGAGCTTAATAAAATCTGTAAAAATGTAATAAAAACAGCAAAAATTCACAACGAGAGACAGGTGGCCAAAGAAAGCAAAACTAATCCTAAATATTTTTTTAGATACGTAAATGCAAAAAAACTAAGGACAGAGCATGTAGGACCCCTTGATAATGATAATGGGGAGGTTGTCACAGGCGATCAAGAGAAAGCGGAGCTACTGAATTGGTTATTTAGTTCTGTATACACTATGGAAAAAGGAGCTGACATTGGCCAGGTCAGTGCTGGTAACACATCATGTAATGTACTGAACTGGCTTAATGTAGAGATGGTACAAGGTAAGTTAAGTGATATAAATGTAAGCAAATCCCCAGGGCCGGATGGACTACACCCAAGAGTTCTTAGAGAGGTAAGTTCAGTAATATCTGTACCCCTGTTCATGATATTTAGAGATTCTCTGGTGTCTGGTATTGTGCCAAGGGACTGGCGCAAGGCGAATGTGGTGCCAATCTTCAAAAAGGGCTCTAGGTCTTCCCCAGGAAACTATAGACCGGTAAGTTTAACGTGCATTGTGGGTAAATTGTTTGAAGGACTTATAAGGGATTACATACAGGAATACATAGGGGATAATTGTATTATAAGTGATAACCAGCATGGGTTTACTAAGGATAGAAGTTGTCAAACCAATCTAATTTGCTTTTATGAAGAGGTGAGTAGAAGCCTTGACAGAGGAATGGCTGTGGATATAGTGTTTCTGGATTTTGCTAAAGCATTTGATACTGTCCCTCATAGACGTCTGACAGGTAAGTTAAGGTCTTTGGGTTTGGAAATTTTAGTTTGTAACTGGATTGAACACTGGCTCATGGATCGTACCCAGAGAGTGGTGGTCAATGATTCGTACTCTGATTGGTCCCCGGTAATTAGTGGTGTACCCCAAGGTTCAGTACTGGGCCCGCTGTTGTTTAATTTATTTATCAATGATATAGAGGATGGTATTAACAGCTCTATTTCTATCTTTGCAGATGACACCAACCTTTGTAGCACGGTACAGTCTATAGAGGATGTGCATAAGTTACAGGAGGACTTGGATAGACTAAGTGTCTGGGCATCCACTTGGCAAATGAGGTTCAATGTGGATAAATGTAAAGTTATGCATCTGGGTACTAATAACCTGCATGCATCGTATGTCTTAGGGGGGATTAAACTGGCAGAGTCACTGGTAGAGAAGGATCTGGGTGTACTTGTAGATCACAGACTACAGAATAGCATGCAATGTCAGGCTGCTGCTTCCAAAGCCGGCAGGATATTGTCATGTATCAAAAGAGGCATGGACTCAAGGCACAGGGACATAATACTCCCCCTTTATAAAGCATTGGTACGGCCTCACCTGGAATATGCTGTTCAGTTTTGGGCACCTGTCCATAAAAGGGACACTGCGCAGTTGGAAAGGGTGCAGAGACGTGCGACTAAACTAATATGGGGCATGGAACATCTTAGCTATGAGGAGCGATTAAAGAAGTTACAATTGTTTAGTCTTGAGAAGAGACGTTTGAGGGGGGATATGATAAACGTATATAAGTATATAAATGGCCCATACAAAAAATATGGAGAAAAACTGTTCCAGGTTAAACCCCCCCAAAGGACGAGGGGGCACTCCCTCCGTCTGGAGAAGAAAAAGTTTAGTCTCAAGGGGCGACACGCCTTCTTTACCATGAGAACTGTGAATTTATGGAACGGTCTACCTCAGGAACTGGTCAAAGAAGGAACAATTAACAGCTTTAAAACAGGATTAGATACATTCCTGGAACAAAATAACATTAATGCTTATGAAGAAATATAAAATCCCATCCCTTCCCCAATATCGCGCCACACCCCTACCCCTTAATTCCCCGGTTGAACTTGATGGACATATGTCTTTTTTCGACCGTACTAACTATGTAACTATGTAACTTTGAGTAAAAAATTTAAATGCAAAAACGGAAAAATGCTGAGTCCTTAAGGGATTAAGGACTTTAAAATGGGGGCATATGGATACGCCAGTTGCCCTTAAGGGGTTAAACTTATAAATTTTCCTGCATGTAACTATGATTTTTTTCAGAAGTAGTACAAAATCAAACCTATATAAATAGGGTATCATTTTAATTGTGTGGACCTACTGAATAAAAATGATGTACTACATAGAAAGGGAAGCCCCCAAAAGTTACAAAATGTAATCATTACAAAGCAGAATTGTGGTGCAAAAAATAAGCATTCATATGGGTGTGAAGATGCAAAATTGAAAGGGTTATGATTTTTAACCCCTTAACGACGCAGGACGTATATTTACGTCCTGCGCCGGCTCCCGCGATATGAAGCGGGATCGCGCCGCGATCCCGCATCATATCGCGTTGGTCCCGGCGCTCATCAACGGCCGGGACCCGCGGCTAATACCACACATCGCCGATCGCGGCGATGTGCGGTATTAACCCTTTAGAAGCGGCGGTCAAAGCTGACCGCCGCTTCTAAAGTGAAACTGAAAGTGACCCGGCTGCTCAGTCGGGCTGTTCGGGACCGCCGCGGTGAAATCGCGGCGTCCCGAACAGCTGACCGGACACCGGGAGGGCCCTTACCTGCCTCCTCGGTGTCCGATCAGCGAATGACTGCTCCGTGCCTGAGATCCAGGCAGGAGCAGTCAAGCGCCGATAACACTGATCACAGGCGTGTTAATACACGCATGTGATCTGTGTAAAAGATCAGTGTATGCAGTGTTATAGGTCCCTATGGGACCTATAACACTGCAAAAAACATTTTTTTTAAAGTGTTAATAAAGGTCATTTAACCCCTTCCCTAATAAAAGTTTGAATCACCCCCCTTTTCCCATAAAAAAAATAAAACAGTGTAAAAAAAAAAAATAAATAAACATATGTGGTATCGCCACGTGCGTAAATGTCCGAACTATAAAAATATATCATTAATTAAACCCCACGGTCAATGGCGTACGCGCAAAAAAATTCCAAAGTCCAAAAAAGCGTTTTTTGGTCACTTTTTATACCATTAAAAAATTAATAAAAAGTGATCAAAAAGTCCGATCAAAACAAAAATCATACCGATAAAAACTTCAGATCACAGCGCAAAAAATGAGTCCTCATACCGCCCTGTACATGGAAAAATAAAAAAGTTATAGGGGTCAGAAGATGACATTTTTAAACATATAAATTTTCCTGCATGTAGTTATGATTTTTTCCAGAAGTGCGACAAAATCAAACCTATATAAGTAGGGTATCATTTTAACCGTATGGACTTACAGAATAATGATAAGGTGTAATTTTTACCGAAATATGCACTGCGTAGAAACGGAAGCCCCCAAAAGTTACAAAATGGTGTTTTTTTCGATTTTGGCACTCAATGATTTTTTTTTCCGTTTCGCCGTGCATTTTTGGGTAAAATGACTAATGTCACTGCAAAGTAGAATTGGCGACACAAAAAATAAGCCATAATATGGATTTTTAGGTGGAAAATCGAAAGGATTATGATTTTTAAAAGGTAAGGAGGAAAGAACGAAAGTGCAAAAACGGAAAAACCCTGAGTCCTTAAGGGGTTAAAAGGTGAGGAGGAAAAAAGCGAGAGTGCAAAAATGGAAAAACCCTGAGTCCCCAAGGGGTTAAATATTAAAGGCCCACAATGGCCAGATGAGCGCTATACAGTGATATCACAATTTAAAATCTTCTACTGGTTATACATCCAAGCATTCCACTTGCTTCACCTACAGCAGTGTTTCTCAACCAGGGTGCCTCTAAATGTTGCAAAACAGATTTTGGCTGTCCAGACATGCAGGAAATTGTCGTTTTGCAACAGATGGAAGCACCCTGGTTCCCCAAAATGCACAAGGAGGGATTGGGTGGACCATTATCTCTAAATCCTTACAAAATTTTCCCTATACTTATTAGAGTGACGAAATATACAAGTGACATCCTGGAGAAGATTAAATAAAGTTGTAATCTGGCTTGGGCACCATGTAATGTGGTGGCTCTGTACCCCTTTATTCCTTGGAAGGAGGGTCGGGATGTGCTTTCTTTTCATTTGGATCATAATAGCCCATATTCCACTGGTCTGAAGGAATTTTTTGTCATGGTTGTAGATTTTTTGTTAAAACACAATTTTTGGATGGCGAGTTCTTCCTTCAGTCCAGAGGAGCATCCATGGCTGGGAAATACTCACCCTCATTTTCTAATATCCTTATGATATTTTAGGGAGTGCATTTCATTTGAAATCTGCCAATTCATTCTTGAATAACATCTATTCGATTGGCCATTGTATAGACGACCTCCTCGTGACATGGAGCTGTACAGAGTCAGAATTTGTTGTACCTGAGATTTACATCCCATTTCAGTAAGGATGGGGTAAATTTTCTTGACATAATGCTATCCTCTCAAGGAAACAAAGTAGTTTTCAGTCCATACAGGAAAGAAACATCTAATTTGTTGCAGTTAGCAATATAATGCAATCTGCGGCATGTAGCCACAAAATCCCTTATGATAAGTTGTATCACTTCAAACACAACTGCAGATCATACAGGATGCTATGATATACAAGGATCTGCTAGGATATACAACTGAGGTATGATTGTAGTTAATTAGGCTTTTAATTTTATACTCCTTGCAAGTGTCAAAAGACACAAATGTTTCCCTCCTTTCCATAAAGGTGCACGTTACACAACAATTATGTCCACAACCCCAATTATCTGTATTCTGTATACGAGAGCCCCTAACCCTTCCCCTGACCCTTTCAGGCTCACTTCAGAACAAGTTGAATGAGAATACAAAGCCCAGTGTTGGGTGTCTCTTTGAGGCTACATTTACAACCGCCTAAGTAATTTTCCTTAGAATAGGGCTCATCTCCAATACAGGTAGATATTTCTTTTAAAATGGACATTATAGCAGTAAACTATACAATGTGACAAATGTGGCTTTGAACACTGTATTTTCTTGATTAGTTCTAATTCTTTTACTGCTGTGTCTTACAAATTGCTGGTCTCTGCTGGTTCTATTTACTCTATCCAGAGCTGTTCTAAAATTACTATCAGTGTATCCTCTTTCTTTAAAGAGGTACTCCACCCCTTGACATTTTACATAATGTAACAGCTGTGGTTAGTGGATCCGCTGAACCTGTGTGGATGATGACTCAGGCTGTATCAGGGAGCGGAGTCTAAGGTGCCGCTGGTTTTCACCAGAGCCCACTACAAAGCGGGATGGACTTGTTGCAGCAGGCGGCACCCAGGTCGCTACCCCTGATATGAAAAGTGGTGGATAAAATCCAGGAAAACAGGAATTACCATATGGCGCTTTTACTCCTTGGACAGATGCAGGCAACAGTCCATATGAAAGGTTAATGCTTTATTGTGCTACCCCTGATATGACTCATCCACACAGGCTGCCGAGATATACAAGCTACAAGCAACTGTAAGGATGAGACGGAGATGTAGTCAGGACTGGCAGGAGGTCAGGACAGGCGGAACAGAATCAAGGTCAGGGAACATAGCAGGTGGGACTGGTACACGGTAGAACAAGATACTATATAATCAACGCTTTCTCAGAGGCACAATGGCACAAAGATCCGGCAAGGACAGGAAGGAAGTGTGGGTTTAAATAGGGTCAGGAAGAAACAAGCACCAATCAATGGTGCACTGGCCTTTTAAATTTGAGGAAGCCGGCACGCGCGCGCGCTAGGAGGCGGGGGCACGTGCACCGGCATCCTGTGCTAATGAAGGGAACAGATGCAAGGAGAGGATCACGAGAAGCTGGTGTTTGTCTGAGGTGGGGACCGGTGATGCAGACGCCAGCAGGGGAAAAAGAAGAGCACGGAGAAGAAGCAGCATGAAAAGGTAGGCGAGAGCCCAGTGTTCGCCCGCAGGTGCATCCCGCGATGCGAAAAATGGGTGAACCAGTGCCGGTGGTTACATATAAGATGTCTGATCACAGGTGTCCTGCCGCTAGGGACCCCACGATCTCTCCTGCAGCACACCCATTCACCAGATGAACAGAGTGAAGAACGCTCCGTGGCTGATGACGGGCGATACAGGGGCCAGAGTATTATGACATCACAGCCCTGACCCCTTGACTCTACCTCCCAATGCAAGCCTATGGGAGGGGTGTGACAAATGCCACACCCCCTCCCATAGGCTTGCATCGAGGAGGAGGAGAAGGAGCGTGATGTCACGAGGGGGCGGTGCCGTCATCAGCCCGTCATCAGTCACAGAGCGTTCTTTGCTCCGTGCAGTGTCTAGTGAAAAATTCTGTGATCTGCGGCCAATGTGAAAAGTGCTGATTCACCTAAGGATCCTTGACTGGCTGACAAGCACACACCCGCCCTCTACCATTGGTTCTTGGGGGGTGGGGTTGGGGGAGGAGTGTGCTTGTCACACGATTAACTCCACTGTGTTGTAACACAGTTTTCTTCAGTGTGTTTTAGGCTCCCACAGCGGGAGGCATTTGTCTAACTTTATACAACTGTCATAGTCCCAGAGGCAAAAGAATAATAAAAATTCCCCCTCTGGGCGCAAACTTCTCTGAATGGAGTCAGGCAATGGATGTTTCAAGATTAAGTATTTTTATTTAACCAATAAAGCATTTCGGGTGTACACCCTTCTGGGGAAGGTTGCATACCCAAAAATGCGTCATTGGTTAAATAAAAATACTTAATCTTGAAACATCCATTGCCTGATTCCATCCGGAGAAGTTTGCACCTAGAGGGGGAATTTTTATCGTTCTTTTGCCTTATACTTTGTGGACAGACTACAGCCCATGTCCACATCCCCACGGCTCTGCGGCACTCCTGGGAACACACAAGACATTTCTACCCACTATGTTGGGTTACATGCGCATTTATTTTGCGCTCCAGGTGAGCATACTACAGCCCTCTAATTTTACCTGATTCTTTGGGATAATACACTAGTCGCCCCTTGCGGTTCTATTTCTTTGTTATAGTCCCAGAGGATCCAACCTGATTTATGAAAGCCTAAGAAAAATATATTTGTACTAAACATTTTTGTAATTGAGCAGCAGAGTTTTAACTGGTTGCCATCTCATGACGAGCCGGCTTGTCCTGAGACCACAACCAGTGTATGGCATGGGCTCCTGACTCGAGCCAGCGCAATAACGGCCGGCCCCCAGCTGATTCCACTGTAGCTGTGGGCTACCGTTAATAGCCAACATAAGGCGATCGCCCTGTACAGCTATTACCGCTGTCAAAGCTGACAATGGCATCTAAAGGGACCTTTAACCAGTCCCTGGTGGTACGTTGGGGTGAATCGCCTTCCCGCGACGTGTTTGTGGAGGAGCAATCCACTTCTGAGGTTGCCGGAGGGCTTATCTTTCCTCTAGCGCTGGCTGCGGCTAAAAAATTGATAAAGCCTGGCTGGACCAGCTCTTGACAGGAGACAGAAGATGGAAGAAGGCTTCAAATGATCAAAGTCACTCTTTCCTTTGTGTGTACGGCAATATTAATCAGATTTTTGCATTTATAATTTAAATGGAAATTCTATAATTCTTAACAGATTACAACAGCTATAGATATGATATCTATTAATTATATTCAGTGCTTATCCAGCTATAAAATTAGTTTACTGGTAGCTTAGCTCTATTGAACTTCAATCATCCAATATATAACTAATATTTTTGTATTATTTTCTAGTTCTCAAACTGGAAGAAAAGATCAAAGTGGTAGGTGGCAAAATGATTGCCACCAGTGGAAAAGAAGTAGACTTTGCAACATCCAAGTCTATATGTAATAATGTTGGTGGACAGATTGTCACTCCCATGAATGAAGTGGAGAATGCTGCTGTCTTGGCATTTGTGAAGAAATATAACAGATATGCATACCTAGGAGTGAGAGAGGCAACAATACCTGGCATTTTTAACTATATAAATGGAATCGCTGCAGTTTACACGCATTGGAGAAAAGGTGAACCAAGTGGCAAAGGAACTGAGGGCTGCGTTGAAATGTATACAGATGGACAGTGGAATGATAAAGCTTGTAACCAAAACCGTCTAAATATCTGCGAGTTATAAAAATCTATTACTAGCACTCAGATTTAAGATCTCTTATGGCATTTACTGTACTAATTGAAAAGTTATCTCACATGAAGCTTACTTCTGCTCTGCAGGTTTTTAGCATGAGCTCAAAATAAAACTAGAAGCATATTCCTTCTCTGTGTTGATTGCAAATCTTTTAGCCTGCCGGCAGGGGTGGACCAGCATTACTCAGGGCCCCCGGACCAAATAAAGCAAGGGCCTCAGTGAGACTACACCCCTGGCCACACCTAAATCCCTTATCATGCCCCGGCCCTACACACAAAATAAAATAAAATTTATAAAATTATTATAAAACATGTTAACATAGGTAAGATAATTTTCCATGACCAATAATACCGGCATACAAGGAGGAAATATATACCACCACACAATAACTGGATAATACTGCCATACTGTACTTAATAAAATCACTAAACACAGGCCAGAATTTCCCCATACCGGGCCCATATAATGGTAGATAACAGCTGTACACAGGATCTGTATACCATATAAGTGACTATATACAGGACCATATGGTGGTAGATATCAGCTGTACAAAGGATATATACACACCATATAAGTGTTTACAGTTACATCTACGGAACTCTCAGATATCTTTTCCAATCAACAGGGTCCTCTTTCCTTTTCTTCCCCATCGGATCAGACCACCATGATGACTACTTCCATCCAGAACTCATAACTTTGGCTTCTGCAGGACGTGTTAGACTCTGCATTTTTCCAATGCCTTCCCCTCCTCTACACAATATCCCGGTTTATAAGCCCCAAACTGTTATAATGTCCTACTTGGTGTCCTGCACAGAAAAGGGCAGGTAGGTAGGTAGCTAACTATGTAGTTAGGCAGCCAGATATGTAGGTATGTAAATAGCAAGGTAGGTAGGTATTTGGGCAGCCAGTTATGTTGGCCAGGTGGTTGGGCAGCCAAGTATGTGGGGCCTCCTCCCCTCCAAGCTGAAAGAATAAAAAAAAAATGAAAAAACAAAAACAAAAAACATATATACTTACCTGTCCCCTGCAGTGATCTCCTCAGTACTTCCGCTGGCATCCGGAGTGCAGGCGCCGATGAGTGACATAATCGGCACATGCACTGCGTGTGGGAGAGGTGCAGCTTATACTGAGAGGAGGTTTCCAGCTGTATGTGCGTGAGCTGGGCATATAGCTAAAAGCAATAGTTGGCTGCCTGGGGATCCGTTACAAGTGTACTGGATCCCCAGCATTGGGGGTGGTGGGCCCTTAACTAGGCCGGGCCCTCAAACCATGTCTGAATGCACAAGGAGGTATTAGAAGTTACTGTGGCTTTCTGTAAGCGTTCTAAAAATAGGCACTTTTTTGAAGTAGCAACATGATTGGTGATGCTGTCTCGAAATGAAGAACCTTTAGAAATTTGAAATTTTTAAAATTAAGTTGAGGTTTTAAATTGTTAAATTGTGAAATAAATTCATAAAATTTGCCCTTAAAGGGGTACTCCGGTGGAAAACATTTTTTTTTAAATCAACTGGTACCAGAAAGTTAAAACAGATTGGTAATTTACTTCTATTTAAAAATCTTAATCCTTCCAGTACTTGCTGCTGTATGCTCCAGAGGAAGTTCTTTTCTTTTTGAAGTTGTTTTCTGTCTGACCACAGTGCTCTCTGCTGACACCTCTCTCCATGTCAGGAACTGTCCGGAGCAGGCTAGGTTTGCTATGGGGATTTCCCCCTGCTCTGGACAGTTCCTGACATGGACAGAGGTGTCAACAGAGAGCCCCGTGGTCAGACAGAAAATAACTTCAAAAAGAAAAGAACTTCCTCTGGAGCACACAGCAGCTGATAAGTACTGGAAGGATTAAGATTTTTTAATTTAAAGTAATGTAATTTACAAACTTTTTGGCACCAGTTGATTTAAACAAAAATAATTTCTCCGGAGTACCCCTTTAAGGGGAGTAATTACTAACAATGAAGACCCTCTTGACAGCAAAATAAAATTTTCAGTTTTAAAATAAAAATAAAAAAGTTATATTAAGACAGCACTGAAAACAAATAAAAAATAATCAAAGGTTCAAAAAATGTTAACCTTTATTGGAGTAGCAACAGCTTTGCTGTCCCAAAATAGTGAATAAGAAATAACTTTTGTATTGAAGAATGATAAAAAGGATCCCTAATTTGAGGATCATGGGTTGCGTATGTGCAGGTCTGGTTGAAACTACCTGCAGCAAGGGTTATGACGGACTAGAGGGCCTGGTAGTATCCAGAGTACAGCAGGAGGAGGTGGACTGTTAAGAGTTTTAGTAGCCTGCAGACAGGAGGGGTTCAAAACCTGTTATCAAAATATTGCCATCTAGGCAGCCCAGGCCTGGCTGGAAGTCAAATTTTGCACACCAGTGATTGTGCTGCACACCAACAACTGCATGGAGTGGCCAACCTCTGCTATGGCAATGTGAACACTGGTGTACTACAACTTTCCTTCTTAGTCTCAAAAAGGTGTAGCCAACCCCGTCCACGGAGAGATTACAGGCATCCAAAAATAAATTTTCCAATAAAGGAATATAGTTCCTGAGGTTGAAAAAAGACCAGAGTCCATCAAGTTCAACCTATATCCCCACTAAGTCCCTACTGAGATGATCCAGAGGAAGGCAAAAAACCCTCATACTAGAGGTAAAAATTCCTTCCCGACTCCAAATATGGCAGTCAGTAAAATAAAATTTTCAGTTTTAAAATAAAAATAAAAAAGTTAAATTAAGACAGCACTGAAAACAAATAAAAAATAATCAAAGGTTCAAAAAATGTTAACCTTTATTGGAGTAGCAACAGCTTTGCTGTCCCAAAATAGTGAATAAGAAGTAACTTTTGTATTGAAGAATGATAAAAAGGATCCCTAATTTGAGGATCATGGGTTGCGTATGTGCAGGTCTGGTTGAAACTACCTGCAGCAAGGGTTATGACGGACTAGAGGGCCTGGTAGTATCCAGAGTACAGCAGGAGGAGGTGGACTGTTAAGAGTTTTAGTAGCCTGCAGACAGGAGGGGTTCAAAACCTGTTATCAAAATATTGCCATCTAGGCAGCCCAGGCCTGGCTGGAAGTCAAATTTTGCACACCAGTGATTGTGCTGCACACCAACAACTGCATGGAGTGGCCAATCTCTGCTATGGCAATGTGAACACTGGTGTACTACAACTTTCCTTCTTAGTCTCAAAAAGGTGTAGCCAACCCCGTCCACGGAGAGATTACAGGAATCCAAAAATAAATTTTCCAATAAAGGAATATAGTTCATGAGGTTGAAAAAAGACCAGAGTCCATCAAGTTCAACCTATATCCCTACTGAGTCCCTACTGAGATGATCCAGAGGAAGGCAAAAAACCCTCATACTAGAGGCAAAAATTCCTTCCCGACTCCAAATATGGCAGTCAGAATAAATCCCTGGATCAATGTTCTGTCCCTATAAGTCTAGTATACATAACCAGCGATGTTATTACCGTACTCTCCAAAAATGCATCCAGACCCGTTTTGAACTCTTTTACAGAGTTCACCATGACTACCTCCTCCGGGAGAGAATTCCACAGTCTCACTGCTCTTACAGTAAAGAATAGTGTTGCTCGCGAATATTCGTAATGCAAATTTTATTCGCGAATTTCGCATATTCGCGAATTCGCGAATATTCACAAATATAGCACTATATATTCGTAATTACGAATATTCGTTTATTTATTTTATTTTTTTTTAATTTTTTCACAGTACACATAACAGTGATCATCCCTCTCTGCTTCCAGCTTGTGTGGTGTAAAGAAGGCTCTAATACTACTGTGTGAGACTGGTGTGCGCATTTTCGCATATGCGAAAATTAGCATATGCGAATTTTCGCATATGCGAATTTACGCTTATACTAATTTTGCATATGCTAATTTTCGCATATGTTAATTTTCGCATTTGCGAATTTTCACTTATGCGAAAATAAAACGAGAATATTACGAATATGCGAATATTCGCGAATATATGACGAATATTCGAATATGGCCTATGCCGCTCAACACTAGTAAAGAACCCCCATCTGTGCTGGTGTAGAAACCTTCTTTCCTCTAGACGTAGAGGATGCCCCCTTGTTATAGATACAGTCCTGGGTATAAATAAATCATGGGAGAGATCTCTGTATGGCCCCCTGATGTATTTTTACATAGTTATTAGGTCGCCCCTAAGCCTTCTTTTTTCTAAACTAAATAACCCTAATTTTTGTTACGCCGAGCGCTCCAGGTCCCTGCTCCTCCCCGGAGCGCTCGCGGCATTCTCCTCTCTGCAGCGCCCCGGTCAGACCCGCTGACCGGGAGCGCTGCACTGACACTGCCGGCGGGGATGCGATCCGCATAGCGGGACGCGCCCGCTCGCGGTTCGCATCCCAATCTACTTACCTGTCCCGGTCCCCGGCTGTCACGTCCTGGCATGCGCGGCTCCGCTCTCTAGGGCGCGCGCGTGCGCCAGCTCTCTAAGATTTAAAGGGCCAGTGCACCGCTAATTGGTTCCTGGCCCAATCAGTGTAATTAGCTCACCTGCTCCAAGCCTATATTACCTCACTTCCCCTTCCCTGCATTGCCGGATCTTGTTGCCTTGTGCCAGTGAAAGCGTTTTGTGTATGTCCCAAGCCTGTGTTCCAGACCTTCTGCTGTTTCCCCTGACTATGACCCTTGCTGCCTGCCCTGACCTTCTGCTACGTCCGACCTTGCTCTGGCCTTGTCCTTCTGTACCACGCCAGTCTCAGCAGTCAGAGAGGTTGAGCCGTTACCAGTGGATACGACCTGGTTGCTACCGCTGAAACAAGACCATCCCGCTTTGCGGCGGGCTCTGGTGAATACCAGTAACAACTTAGAACCGGTCCACCGGTACGGTCCACGCCAATCCCTCTCTGACACAGAGGATCCACCTCCAGCCTGCTGAATCCTAACAGTAGATCCGGCCATGGATCCCGCTGAGGTGCCGCTGCCAAGTCTCGCTGACCTATCCACGGTGGTCGCCCAGCAATCCCAACTGATCGCCCAACAAGGACAGCAGCTGTCGCAGTTGACCGCCATGCTACAGCAACTTCTGCCACAGCTACAGCAACCATCTCCTCCGCCAGCTCCTGCACCTCCTCCGCAGCTCCTAGCCTCTGCTTTTCCCTGCCGGACAAATTTGATGGGGACTCTAAACTCTGCCGTGGTTTCCTGTCTCAATGTTCCCTACACTTGGAGATGTTGTCGGACCAATTTCCTACAGAACGGTCTAAGGTGGCTTTCGTAGTTAGTCTTCTGTCTGGAAAGGCCTTGTCATGGGCCACACCACTCTGGGACCCCAATGATCCTGCCACAGCCACTGTCCAGTCCTTCTTCGCTGAAGTTCGTAGTGTCTTCGAGGAGCCAGCCCGGGCCTTCTCTGCCGAGACTGCTTTGCTGAACCTAGTCCAAGGAAGTTCTTCCGTAGGCGAATACGCCATCCAGTTTCGTACCCTCGCCTCAGAGCTAGCCTGGAACAATGAGGCCCTCTGCGCGACCTTCAAGAAAGGCTTATCCAGCAACATCAAAGATGTCCTGGCCGCACGAGAAATTACTGCTGACCTGTCTGAACTTATCCATTTGGCCACCCGCATCAACATGCGTTTTTCTGAAAGACACCAGGAGCTCCGCCAGGAAAAGGACCTTGATCTCTGGGCACCTCTCTCCCAGTATCCTTTGCAATCTACCCCTGTGCCTCCCGCCGAGGAGGCTATGCAAGTGGATCGGTCTCGCCTGACCCATGAAGAGAGGTCTCGTCGCAGAGATGAAAACTTATGCCTGTACTGCGCTAGTACCGAACATTTCCTAGTGGACAGCCCTATTCGTCCTCCGCGTCTGGGAAACGCACGCACGCACCCTGTTCACATGGGAGTGGCGTCCATTGGTGTGAATTCTGCTTCTCCACGTCTCACTGTGCCTGTGCGGATTTCTCCTTCTGCCAACTCCTCCTTCTCAGCTGTGGCCTTCTTGGACTCTGGTTCTGCAGGAAATTTTATTTTGGCCTCTTTTGTTAATAGGTTCTGCATCCCAGTAACCTGTCTCGTCAAGCCGCTCTACATTTCTTCTGTCAATGGAGAAAAGTTGGACTGCACTGTGCGTTACCGCACAGAACCCCTGCTTATGAAGATTGGACTGCATCACGAAAAAATTGAATTTTTTGTTCGGCCCAACTGTTCCTCTGAAGTCCTCCTCGGTCTGCCATGGCTCCAACGTCATTCTCCCAACCTTGACTGGACCACCGGGGAGATCAAAAATTGGGGTCCTTCTTGTCGCAAACGATGCCTCACATCTGCTCCCATTTGTTTAACTCCTGAGGTTCCATCCTTACCGGTCCCTCCCAAGGCTTACCAGGATTTTTCAGATTTTTTCGGCAAAAAGCAAGAAGTGATCTTGCTTCCTCATAGCCCCCTTCCTGGTAACACTCTTCCCCGTGGCAAGTTTCACCCTCTGCCCCCGCTCCCCATTCCCACTTCTTCTGGATTGCCTGCCGTTGATGAAGTTACCCAGGACTTCTCTATCATCTGGAAGGAAACTCAAGAGTCGCTCCCTATGGCCTCGTCTCATATGAAGGGACAAGAAGATAAAAAGAGGGGGAGAGCTAAGGGGGGGTACTGTTACGCCGAGCGCTCCGGGTCCCTGCTCCTCCCCGGAGCGCTTGCGGCATTCACCTCTCTGCAGCGCCCCGGTCAGACCCGCTGACCGGGAGTGCTGCACTGACACTGCCGGCGGAGATGCGATCCGCATAGCGGGACACGCCCGCTCGCAGTTCGCATCCCAATCTACTTACCTGTCCCGGTCCCCGGCTGTCACGTCCTGGCGCGCGCGCATCAGCTCTCTAAGATTTAAAGGGCCAGTGCACCGCTAATTGGTGCCTGGCCCAATCAGTGTAATTAGCTCACCTGCTCCAGGCCTATATTACCTCACTTCCCATTCCCTGCATTGCCGGAACCTGTTGCCTTGTGCCAGTGAAAGCGTTTTGTGTATGTCCCAAGCCTGTGTTCCAGACCTTCTGCTGTTGCCCCTGACTACAACCCTTGCTGCCTGCCCTGACCTTCTGCTACGTCCGACCTTGCTCTGGCCTTGTCCTTCTGTACCACGCCAGTCTCAGCAGTCAGAGAGGTTGAGCCGTTACCGGTGGATACGACCTGGTTGCTACTGCCGCAGCAAGACCATCCCGCTTTGCGGCGGGCTCTGGTGAAAACCAGTAGCAACTTAGAACCGGTCCACCGGTACGGTCCACGCCAATCCCTCTCTGACACAGAGGATCCACCTCCAGCCTGCCGAATCCTAACAATTCTGATAATAATCCTGTGTATTGTAGTCCTCCCATTCCCCGTATTACCCTGGTTGCCCGTTTTTGAACCCTCTCCAGCTCCACTATATCTTTCTTTTACACTGGTGCCCAGTACCGTACACAGTATTCCATGTGTGGTCTGACTAGTGATTTGTACAGCGGTATAATTATTTCCTTGTCGTGGGCATCTATGCCCATATTGATGCACCCCATGATTTTATTAGCCTTGGCAGCAGCTGCCCAACACTGGTCACTACAGCTAAATTTACTGTTAACTAAGACTTCTAAGTCCTTTTCTATGTCAGTCGTCCCAAGTGTTCTCCCATTTAATACATAATCCCAGCCCGGATTTTTCCTCCCCATCTGCATTACCTTACATTAAACAGAACAGGACCCAAGACGGACCCCTGTGGTACCCCACTAGTAACAGTCACACCATCAGAATAAGTACCATTAATAACCACCCTCTGTTTCCTATTACTGAGCCAGTTACTTACCCACTTACACACATTGTCCCCAAGCCTGATCCTTCTCATTTTATGAATCAGCCTTTTATGTGGCATCGTATCAAATGCTTTGGAAAAATTCAGATATACGATATCCAGAGATTCCCCCTGGTCCAGTCTGGAGCTCAACTCCTCATAGAAGCTAATCAGGTTAGTTTGACAGGACCGATCACTCATAAAGCCATGCTGATATGGAGTAATACATTTATTTGTACCAAGATATTCCAAAAAAAGTATCTTTTAGAAAACCCTCAAACAATTTACATACAATAGAGGTTAAACTAACAGGTCTATAATTCACGGGGTCACCTTTTGTTCCCTTTTTAAATATTGTTACCACATTTGCTATGCGCCAGTCCAGGGGAACAGGCCCTGTTGCTATAGAGTCCCGGAATATTAAAAATAGGGGTCTGTCTATAACATTACTTAATTCCTTTAGAACACGGGGGTGAATGCCATCCGGACCTGGTGATTTGTCTGTTTTGATTTTTTGTAGGCGGCACTGTACTTCTTCCTTGGTTAGACAGGTGACCTGTACTGGGGATTTTACCTTATCACACTGTATTTCACCTGGCATTTCATTTTCCTCGGTGAACACAGTGGAGAAAAATGGATATTCTAAGAATCTTTACATACAGGTGAAACAAGAAAAATGAATATTGTGCACAAGTTAATTCTTTCAGTAATGTAACTTAAAAGGTAAAACTAATATATAAAAGAGATTCATTACATGCAAAGCAAGATAGTTGAAGCCATAAAAAATCCAAACCACGAATACATGTCTGTCTTCTTTGCTTATTTTTTTTTTTTGCAGCAATATCAATCTTTATTAACCCCTTAACGACGCAGAACGTAAATGTACGTCCTGGTGAGGTGGTACTTAACGCACAAGGACGTACATTTGCGTCCTAAGCATAACCACGAGCATCGGAGCGATGCTCGGATCATGCACAGCAGGTCCCGGCTGCTGATCACAGCCAGGGACACGCCCCTAATGGCGGACATCCGCGATCCAGCGGATGTCCGCCATTAACCCCTCAGATGCTGTGATCAATACAGATAATGGCATCTGCAGCATCGCGGTCATTAAAATGGATGATCGGATCGCCCGCAGCGCTGCCGCGGTGATCTGATCATCCAGCATGGCAGACGGAGGTCCCCTCACTTTGCTCCGCTGCCTTCCCGGCGTCTTCTGCTCTGATCTGCCTTACATAGTTACATAGTTACATAGTTAGTAGGGTTGAAAAAAGACATACGTCCATCAAGTCCAACCAGGGAATTGAAGGGAAGGGTGTAAAGGGATAAGGGAAAGGGATGTAGTTTTATAATTCTGCATAAGCATTAATGTTATTTTGTTTCAGGAATGTATCTAAACCTGTTTTAAAGCTGTTAATTGTTCCTGCTGTGACCAGTTCCTGAGGTAGACCGTTCCATAAATTCACAGTCCTCACGGTAAAGAAGGCGTCGCCCCTTTAGACTAAACCTTTTCTTCACCAGACGGAGGGAGTGCCCCCTCGTCCTTTGGGGGGGTTTGACATGGAACAGTTTTTCTCCATATTTTTTGTATGGGCCATTTATATACTTATATACGTTTATCATATCCTCCCTTAAACGTCTCTTCTCAAGACTAAACAATTGTAACTCCTTTAATCACTCCTCATAGCTAAGATGTTCCATGCCCTATATTAGTTTAGTCGCGCGTCTCTGCACCCTTTCCAACTCCGCAAGTCCCTTTTATGAACAGGAGACCAAAACTGAACAGCATTTTCGAGGTGAGGCCGTACCAATGCTTTATAAAGGGGGAGTATTATGTCCCTGTCCCTTGAGTCCATGCCTCTTTTTATACATGACAATATCCTGCCGGCTTTGGAAGCAGCAGCCTGACATTGCATGCTATTCTGTAGTCTGTGATCTACAAGTACACCCAGATCCTTCTCTACCAGTGACTCTGCCAGTTTAATCCCCCCTAAGACATACGATGCATGCAGGTTATTAGTACCCAGATGCATAACTTTACATTTATCCACATTGAACCTCATTTGCCAAGTGGATGCCCAGACACTTAGTCTATCCAAGTCATCTTATAACTTATGCACATCCTCTATAGACTGTACCGTGCTACAAAGCTTGGTGTCATCTGCAAATATAGAAACAGAGCTGTTACTACCATCCTCTATATCATTGATAAATAAATTAAACAACAGCGGGCCCAGTACTGAACCTTGGGGTACACCACTAATTACCGGGGACCAATCAGAGTAGGAATCATTGACCACCACTCTCTGGGTACGATCCACGAGCCAGTGTTCAATCCAGTTACAAACTAAAGTTTCCAAGCCCAAAGACCTTAACTTACCTGTCAGACGTCTGTGAGGGACAGTATCAAACGCTTTGGCAAAATCCAGAAACACTGTATCCACAGCCATTCCTCTGTCAAGGCTTCTACTCACCTCTTCATAAAAGCAAATTAGATTGGTTTGAAAACTTCTATCCTTAGTAAACCCATGCTGGCTATCACTTATAATACTATTGTCCCCTATGTATTCCTGTATGTAATCCCTTATAAGTCCTTCAAACAATTTACCCACAATGCACGTTAGACTTACCGGTCTATAATTGCCTGGCGAAGACCTAGAGCCCTTCTTGAAGATTGGTACCACATTCGCCTTGCGCCAGTCCCTTGGCACAATACCAGACAATCTCTAAATATCATGAACAAGGGTACAGATATTACTGAACTTACCTCTCTAAGAACTCTTGGGTGTAGTCCATCTGGCCCTGGAGATTTGCTTACATTTACTTTACTTAACTTACCCTGTACCATCTCTACATTAAGCCAGTTCAGTACATTACATGATGTGTTACCAGCACTGACCTGGCCAATGTTAGCTCCTTTTTCCATAGTGTATACAGAACTAAAGAACTCATTCAGTAGCTCCGCCTTCTCTTGATCGCCCGTGACAACCTCCCCATTATCATTATTGAGGGGCCCTACATGCTCTGTCCTTGTTTTTTTTGTATTTATATATCTAAAAAAATATTTAGGATTAGTTTTGCTTTCTTTGGCCACCTGTCTCTCATTTTTAATTTTTGCTGTTTTTATTAAATTTTTACAGATTTTATTAAGCACTTTGTTCTGTTTAAATGTTATAGCTGACCCATCAGATTTACATAGTTACATAGTTACATAGTTAGTACGGTCAAAAAAAGACATATGTCCATCAAGTTCAACCAGGGAATTAAAGGGTAGGGGTGTGGCGCGATATTGGGGAAGGGGTGGGATTTTATATTTCTTCATAAGCATTAATGTTATTTTGTTCCAGGAATGTATCTAACCCTGTTTTAAAGCTGTTACTTTTTCCTGCTGGGACCAGTTCCTGAGGTAGACTGTTCCATAAGTTCACAGTTCTCATGGTAAAGAAGGCGTGTCGCCCCTTGAGACTAAACTTTTTCTTCTCCAGATGGAGGGAGTGCCCCCTCGTCCTTTGGGGGGTTTAACCTGGAACAGTTTTTCTCCATATTTTGTGTATGGGCCATTAATATACTTATATACGTTTATCATATCCCCCCTTAAACGTCTCTTCTCAAGACTAAACAATTGTAACTCCTTTAATCGCTCCTCATAGCTAAGATGTTCCATGCCCCATATTAGTTTAGTCGCGCGTCTCTGCACCCTTTCCAGCTCCACAGTGTCCCTTTTATGTACAGGCGACCAAAACTGAACAGCATATTCCAGGTGAGGCTGTACCAATGCTTTACAAAGGGGGAGTATTATGTCCCTGTCCCTTGAGTCCATGCCTCTTTTGATACATGACAATATCCTGCCGGCTTTGGAAGCAGCAGCCTAACATTGCATGCTATTCTGTAGTCTGTGATCTACAAGTACATCCAGATCCTTCTCTACCAGTGACTCTGCCAGTTTAATCCCCCCTAAGACATACGACGCATGCAGGTTATTAGTACCCAGATGCATAACTTTACATTTATCCACATTGAACCTCATTTGCCAAGTGGATGCCCAGACACTTAGTCTATTCAAGCCGTCTTTTAACCTATACACATTCTCTATAGACTGTACCGTGCTGCAAAGCTTGGTGTCATCTGCAAAGATAGAAACAGAGCTGTTAATGCCATCCTCTATATCATTGATAAATAAATTAAACAACAGCGGTCCCAGTACAGAACCTTGGGGTACACCCCTAATTACCGGGGACCAATCAGAGTACGAATCATTGACCACCACTCTCTGGGTACGATCCATGAGCCAGTGTTCAATCCAGTTACAAACTAAAATTTCCAAACCCAAAGAACTTAACTTACCTGTCAGACGTCTATGAGGGACAGTATCAAACGCTCTGGCAAAATCCAGAAACACTATATCCACAGCCATTCCTCTGTCAAGGCTTCTACTCACCTCTTTATAAAAGCAAATTAGATTGGTTTGACAACTTCTATCCTTAGTAAACCCATGCTGGTTATCACTTATAATACAATTATCCCCTATGTATTCCTATATGTTATCCCTTATCCTGTAGTCCTTCAAACAATTTACCCACAATGTACGTTAAACTTACCGGTCTATAGTTTCCTGGGGAAGACCTAGAGCCCTTTTTGAAGATTGGCACCACATTCGCCTTGCGCCAGCCCCTTGGCACAATACCAGACACCAGAGAATCTCTAAATATCATGAACAAGGGTACAGATATTACTGAACTTTCCTCTCTAAGAACTCTTGGGTGTAGTCCATCTGGCCCTGGAGATTTGCTTACATTTACTTTACTTAACTTACCTTGTACCATCTCTACATTTAGCCAGTTCAGTACATTACATGATGTGTTACCAGCACTGACCTGGCCAATGTCAGCTCCTTTTTCCATAGTGTATACAGAACTAAAGAACCCATTCAGTAGCTCCGCCTTCTCTTGATCGCCCGTGACAACCTCCCCATTATCATGTTTTTTTTTGCATTTATATATCTAAAAAAATATTTAGGATTAGTTTTGCTTTCTTTGGCCACCTGTCTCTCATTTTGAATTTTTGCTGTTTTTATTACATTTTTACAGATTTTATTAAGCTCTTTGTACTGTTTAAATATGATAGCTGACCCATCAGATTTGAATTTTTTGAAGGCTATTTTTTTGTTGTTTATTGCTCTTTTAACATCATTTGTCAGCCATGTAGGATTTAGTTTTAATCGTTTATATTTGTTCCCCTTTGGTATATATTTAGCTGTATAGTTATTTAGAGTTGATTTAAAGATGTCCCATTTACCTTCTGTATCAGTATTTGAGAACACCTCCCCCCAGTCTATGTCCTGTAGTGCATCTCTCAGCCCAGGGAAATATGCCTTTTTAAAGTTATATGTTTTTGCCTTCCCCGTCTGTCTTTGTTTTCTATATTTTAAGTCAAAAGTAACTATATTGTGGTCGCTATTACCAAGGTTTTCCCGCACAGTTACATTACCAACCAGCTCTGCGTTGTTTGAAATGATCAGATCCAACAAGGCATCACTTCTTGTTGGGTCCTCCACAAACTGGCCCATAAAATTATCCTGCAATAAATTTAGGAATTTTCTCCCCATTGTAGTTTTAGTCAGCCCCCGGCCCCAATCTATATCTGGATAGTTAAAATCTCCCATTATTGCCACTGCAACAGTAATAGAAAAGTATCTAGCCATGGGCATCATTTTAATCGTATTGACCCAAAGAATAAAGAACACCTATCATGTCAACCGTAAATTGTACGGCGTGAAAATGAAACCTTCCAAAATTAGCAAAATTGCGGTTTTCATTTTAATTTCACCACACAAATAGTATTTTTTGGGTTGCGCCATATATTTATGGTAAAGTGAGTGATGGTATTACAACCGACAACTAGTCGCGCAAAAAACAAGCCCTCTTACTAGTCTGTGGATGAAAATATAAAAGAGCTATGATTTTTTGAAGGCGAGGAGGAAAAAATGAAAACGTAAAAATAAAATTGCATCTTTAAGGCCCAAATGGGCTGAGTCCTTAAGGGGTTAAAGGGGTATTCCGCCCTTAGACATCCTATCCCCTATACAAAGGATAGGGGATAAGATGTCTGATGGCGGAGGTCCTGCCACTAGGAACCCCCGCGATCTCTGTGCAGCATCCAGCATTCTGTGCCGGGTGCTGCTCCAGTCTTGGACATGCTGGGTTTCAGAAACGACGACGTGATGCCATGAGGGGGTTTAGCGTGATGTCAAGTCTCAGAAACGCTGGGTAATATGTCTAAGGACGGAATACCCCTGTAACTTATCTACTATTGATAAACCATTTTTTTTGTGGACAAACACAGGGGGATCTCGGAAAAGGCTACCATATTTGGGATTACTCTAATGAGTTTCACTGTAATTGCATTATCAAGGGATCAACGAACTTAATGTATGCTGTGAGGTTTTCACACGTGCTTGAGATGGAGTGTAATATATATGCTTAAATGCACTTGTGGTAAAACATATTGAACAGACAAGTAAATTGATAAAAATTTGTTAATCGGAACATAAATCCATTCATATCCATACATATCTAACAAAAAGGATGTACTTACTAACTCAAAGCATGGGCGAAATATCAGTAGCATGGCATTTCTCTGATCTCTGACAACAGATCCAATTTAACAGAATTAAGATGACAAGTGCTGGAGGAAGTAGTTAGTAATGTGAATGAAGAGTTAAACAAATGCCAGTTGCTGCAAGGGGAAGTTTATTGGATAAGTAAACTGGACACAATGGAGCAAAAAGAGCTTAATGAAAAATGCATGTTTGCATGTTTTTGTTATACTTTTATAATATATTGATGAATCTTTGAAATGTTTGTCTGAAAATTTATATTGTGCTATTTTAACATGCTATTATTTCTCATTTTAATACTATGTATATGGTGAGGTAGTCTTTGCGCATGATTAACCTCTTAAGGACCAGGCCATTTTACACCTTAGGACCAGAGCGTTTTTTGAACATCTGACCACTGTCACTTTAAACATTAATAACTCTGGAATGCTTTTAGTTATCATTCTGATTCTGAGATTATTTTTTCAAGACATATTCTACTTTAACATGGTGGTAAATTTTTGTCGATACTTGCATCCTTTCTTGGTGAAAAATCCCAAAATTTGATGAAAAAATTGAAAATTTAGCATTTTTCTAACTTTGAAGCTCTCTGCTTAAGGAAAATCGATATTCCAAATAAAAAAAAAATTATTCACATTTCCAATATGTCTACTTTATTTTTGCATCATAAAATTGATGTGTTTTTACTTTTGGAAGACACCAGAGAGCTTCAAATTTCAGCAGCAATTTTCCAATTTTTCACAAAATTTTCAAACTCACTATTTTTCAGGGACCAGTTCAGGTTTGAAGTGGATTTGAAGGGTCTTCATCTTAGAAATACCCCACAAATTACCCCATTGTAAAAACTGCACCCCCAAAGTATTCAAAATGACATTCAGTCAGCGTTTTAACCCTTTAGGTGTTTCACAGGAATAGCAGCAAAGTGAAGGAGAAAATTCACAATCTTCATTTTTTACACTCGCATGTTCTTGTAGACCCAATTTTTGAATTTTTACAAGGGGTAAAAGGAGAAAATTTATACTTGTATTTGTAGCCCAATTTCTCTCGAGTAAGCACATACCTCATATGTCTATGTAAAGTGTTCGGCGGGCGCAGTAGAAGGCTCAGAAGCGAAGGAGCGACAAGGGGATTTTGGAGAGTACGTTTTTCTGAAATGGTTTTTGGGGGGGCATGTGGCATTTAGGAAGCCCCTATTGGGCCAGAACAGCAAAAAAAACACATGGCATACCATTCTGGAAACTAGACCCCTTGAGGAACGTAACAAGGAATAAAGTGAGACTTAATACCCCACATGGGTTTCACGACTTTTGCATATGTAAAAAAAAAAAAAAAATTCACTAAAATGTGTGTTTCCCCCAAAATTTCAAATTTTTGCAAGGGTTAATAGCAGAAAATACCCCCAAAAATTTGTAACCCCATCTCTTCTGAGTATGGGGGTACCCCATAAGTTGACCTGAAGTGCACTACGGGCGAACTACAATGCTCAGAAGAGAAGGAGTCATATTTGGCTTTTTGAGAGCAAATTTTGCTCGGGGGGCATGTCGCATTTAGGGAGCCCCTATGGTGCCAGAACAACAAACAAAAACCACATGGCATACCATTTTGGAAACTAGACCCCTTGAGGAACGTAACAAGGAATAAAGTGAGCCTTAATACCCCACAGGTGTTTCACGACTTTTGCATATGTAAAAAAAAAAAAAAAAATTTTCACTAAAATGTGTGTTTCCCCTCAAATTTCCCATTTTTGCAAGAGTTAATAGCAGAAAATACCCCCCAAAATTTGTAAGCCCATCTCTTCTGAGTATGGAGGTACCCCATAAGTTGACCTGAAGTGCACTACGGGCGAACTACATTGCTCAAAAGAGAAGGAGTCATATTTGGCTTTTTGAGAGCAAATTTTGCATGGGGGCATGTCGCATTTAGGAAGCCACTATGGTGCCAGAACAGCAAAAAAAAAAAACACATGGCATACCATTTTGGAAACTAGACCCCTTGAGGAATGTAACAAGGAATAAAGTGAGCCTTAATACCCCACACGGGTTTCACGACTTTTGCACGACTTTTTTGCAAGCAGAAAATACCCCCAACATTTGTAACCCCATCTCTTCTGAGTATGGAAGTACAATACAGGAATATGGGTGCACTACTGTGGTAGATGTAAACAATACATTGGCTAACCCTCAACACTGATGTTAAAATTGAGACATTCGCCAGTGTATCCTTATATGAAGGACACACCAGAGCCCGCACACCAACGCCAAGGTTTCTCAAATTGGTGCGAGACCTAACGCTAATCCTACCTGTGCTTGATAAGCAAAACAGGGGCCAGTGGGCAATTACGGCAGCATTCGGTTGACTCACAACTTCCTCCCAGATACCCTCCAGCGTGACTGAGCACACATGCAATGGGAGGAGGGAGGCAAGCTGCAAGCCCCACCTGAGTTGGCTAATATGGGTGCCTGGCCTCACAGGTGCTACCTTAATGCTGCCTTGTAGATATTCAAGGCACATTAATTTTGGAGTTTACACACCTCCAAATATAAAATTTAAACAAACAAAAAAAAAACGTGGTCTCAAATGGCTGGAGGTGCTCAACCCCAAATGCGGTTGTGCATTTATACTGGGGGAGCAGATCCTGCCCTTGTAGTCCGTTGCTAAGGGCGATCCCCAGCATAAAAATGCATACACTGGAGGATGCCTGCAGCGGACAACAAGTGCCACAATAGAATCCTACACCAGATAAACGGTGTGGATGTGTAACAATTAGAATACAATACAGGAATATGGGTACACTACTGTGGTACATGTAAACAATACATTGGCTAACCCTCAACACTGATGTTAAAATTGAGACATTCGCCAGTGTATCCTTATATGAAGGACACACCAGAGCCTGCACACCAACAACAAGGTTTCTCAAATTGGTGCGAGACCTAACGCTAATCCTACCTGTGCTTGATAAGCAAAACAGGGGCCAGTGGGCAATTATGGCAGCATTCGGTTGACTCACAACTTCCTCCCAGATACCCTCCAGCGTGACTGAGCACACATGCAATGGGAAGAGGGAGGCAAGCTTCAAGCCCCACCTGAGTTGGCTAATATGGGTGCCTGGCCTCACAGGTGCTACCTTAATGCTGCCTTGTAGATATTCAAGGTGCATTAATTTTGGAGTTTACACACCTCCAAATATAAAATTTAAACAAACAACAAAAAAGCGTGGTCTCAAATGCAATACAATACAGGAATATGGGTGCACTACTGTGGTAGATGTAAACAATACATTGGCTAACCCTCAACACTGATGTTAAAATTTAGACATTCGCCAGTGTATCCTTATATGAAGGACACACCAGAGCCCGCACACCAACTGCAGGCATCCTCCATTGTATGCATTTTTATGCTGGGGATCGCCCTTAGGAACGGACTACAAGGACAGGATCTGCTCCCCCAGTATAAATGCACAACCGCATTTGGGGTTGAGACCTCCAGCCATTTGAGACCACGTTTTTTTGTTGTTTGTTTAAATTTTATATTTGGAGGTGTGTAAACTACAAAATTAATGCGCCTTGAATATCTACAAGGCAGCATTAAGGTAGCACCTGTGAGGCCAGGCACCCATATTAGCCAACTCAGGTGGGGCTTGCAGCTTGCCTCCCTCCTCCCACTGCATGTGTGCTCAGTCACGCTGGAGGCAGTGGCGTCGCTAGGGGGGGGCCAGAGGGGGCCATGGCCCCCCCTAGATCAGGACGTGCCCCCCCTTGGGCCCCCCTAATTTAAAATAAATAGGAATGTCCCGATACATTGATGGCTCCGCCCCCAGCACAGGAGAGGACAGGCCAAGAGCAGCTGCTTTATGTGAGGTGAGTGATGTCCCGTGTCCTCCCTCTCTCCCCCCTGATCAGCAGTATATCCTGGGGCTGAGTAATGTGTATGGTAGCAGTGCAGAGGGGTCACTTTCCCTCCTCCAGTGTCCACAGGTCACCAACAGGCCACATTATCACAACAATTTTTGGGAAAAATCGCGGCAAAAATTGCTCGCTTTTACCACGATTTTTCGTAAATCGCGGTAAAACAGCGCAATTTTTGCCGCAATTTTTCCATAAATTGTTCTGGTAATGTGACCTGTTGGAGACCTGTGGACACTGGAGGAGGGAAAGTGACCCCTCTGGAAGGACAACATGTGAACACATTAACCCCTCATTAACCCCTCAAGGGTACATTCACATGTACAGGATCTGCTGCATATTTTGGCTGCATATTTTGTGCAGCTGACTTTGCAACCCATTAGCTTCAATAGGTAGCAAAATCAGCTGCAGAAAATATGCAGCAGATCCTGTACGTGTGAGCGTATCCTAACGGCTCATTCAGGGGTGGATCCACAGTGTATTTTACGCTGCGGATCCGCCGACAATGGACCCTACAGTGCTGCCTCTATCTGTGCCTGCTCATAACGGCAATCCTCCGCTAGGAGCAGACACACTTTGATGTGTATACTCGCGCACATCATGGCCGCTCCTCCTGCTCTCTGAACTAGCAGCCGCGATGTGTGCATTGTCGGGGGATCCGCAGCATAAAATATGCTGGGGATCCATCCGTGTAAATGAGCCCTAAGGACACAAGGCGTATGTGTATGCACAGTGCCTGCTCCCACTGTGTTGTATAAATCATTAGCTAGAACCCTCGGCTAATGCCAGACATCACCAATCAGGCTGATGTCTGACATTAACACTTTAGATGCAGCTATCAAAGTTGATGGTAGTGTCCAAAAGTTTTAACGCCTTAAGGTCCCAGCGTTTTTCCGTTTTTGTACTTTTGTCTTTTCCTCCTTACCTTTTAAAAATCATAACCCTTTCAATTTTGCACCTATAAGTCCATATGATGGCTTATTTTTTGGGCCACCAATTCTACTTTATAATGACATCAGTCATTTACCCAAAAATCTATGGCAAAAACGGAAAACAAATCATTGTGTGTTTCTATATATAAATATAAATATATATATATATATATATATATATATATAGATACACACGTTTTAAAATTGCCCCCCCACTTTTGTCACTGGCCCCCCATGTGCCCCCCCCTAAATTTGAATGCTGGAGACGCCACTGGCTGGAGGGTATCTGGGAGGAAGTTGTGAGTCAACCGAATGCTGCCGTAATTGCCCACTGGCCCCTGTTTTGCTTATCAAGCACAGGTAGGATTAGCGTTAGGTCTCGCACCAATTTGAGAAACCTTGGCGTTGGTGTGCGGGCTCTGGTGTGTCCTTCATATAAGGATACACTGGCGAATGTCTCAATTTTAACATCAGTGTTGAGGGTTAGCCAATGTATTGTTTACATCTACCACAGTAGTGCACCCATATTCCTGTATTGTATTCTAATTGTTACACATCCACACCATTTATCTGGTGTAGGATTCTATTGTGGCACTTGTAGTCCGCTGCAGGCATCCTCCATTGTATGCATTTTTATGCTGGGGATCGCCCTTAGCAATGGACTACAAGGGCAGAATCTGCTCCCCCAGTATAAATGCACAACCGCATTTGGGGTTGAGTACCTCCAGCCATTTGAGACCACGTTTTTTTGTTGTTTGTTTAAATTTTATATTTGGAGGTGTGTAAACTCCAAAATTAATGCGCCTTGAATATCTACAAGGCAGCATTAAGGTAGCACCTGTGAGGCCAGGCACCCATATTAGCCAACTCAGGTGGGGCTTGCAGCTTGCCTCCCTCCTACCATTGCATGTGTGCTCAGTAACGCTGGAGGGTATCTGGGAGGAAGTTGTGAGTCAACCGAATGCTGCCGTAATTGCCCACTGGCCCCTGTTTTGCTTATCAAGCACAGGTAGGATTAGCGTTAGGTCTCGCACCAATTTGAGAAACCTTGGCGTTGGTGTGCGGGCTCTGGTGTGTCCTTCATATAAGGATACACTGGCGAATGTCTCAATTTTAACATCAGTGTTGAGGGTTAGCCAATGTATTGTTTACATCTACCACAGTAGTGCACCCATATTCCTGTATTGTATTCTAATTGTTACACATCCACACCGTTTATCTGGTGTAGAATTCTATTGTGGCACTTGTAGTTCCGCTGCAGGCATCCTCCATTGTATGCATTTTTATGCTGGGGATCGCCCTTAGCAACGGACTACAAGGGCAGGATCTGCTCCCCCAGTATAAATGCACAACCGCATTTGGGGTTGAGCACCTCCAGCCATTTGAGACCACGTTTTTTTGTTGTTTGAGTATGGAAGTACCCCATAAGTGGACGTCAAATGCACTACGGGAGCGCTACAATGCTCAGAAGAGAAGGAGTCACATTTGCAAATTTTGCTGAAATGGGGGGGACATGTCGCATTTAGGAAGCCCCTATGGTGCCAGGACAGCAAAAAAAAAAAAAAAAAACATATGGCATACTATTTTGGAAACTGCACCCCTCAAGGAACATAACAAGGGGTACAGAGAGCCTTAACACCCCACAGGTGTTTGATAAATATTCATGAAGTGGGATGTGAAAATGAAAAATTAGATTTTTTTTTACACTAAAATGCGTTACCCCAAATTTTTCATTTTCACAAGTGGTAAAAGGAGAAAATGTCATTGTAAATGTGTAAATACATTTCTTTGGAGGAAGGACATACCTCAAGTCTGGGCATAAACAGCGTGCACACCGGTCTCAGAGGTGCCGGAGATCAGTCAGGGTCCTTGAGCTTTGGCTTTCTCCTATGGAGCCAGAACAGTGGGACCCCCCTCAAGGGGCATTACATGGGGTAAATAACTGGGGTACACCAAGTAACTTAAATGGGGTACAGTGGGACATAAAATTATAAAACAGATTATGTTCCCAGAATGATGACCCAGAGCATAGCCAAAACAAAAAAATATGACCGCCCCAAACCCTATGCTCTGAATCATCAATCTGGAATGTGAAATATGTGGCCGTCCCTAACTTGTTGCCTCAAATGCGCACCCCGCTCAGGTGGAGAAAGCGCTGCGCATTTGAGGCAACATAAAAAGTCCCCGATGATAGTGACTCAGTGACCCATGACCCATTTTTTATTAAAAAAAAAAATACCCCCAGAGGTCTTATGAGTTTTTTTTTATTTTTTGGATTAAATATTTTTCTGGGCAATTTAGTGGTTTTATGGGGTTAAAACTTGGAATGTACTCTGGACTTGGTACATTTGGGTCAAATTGTGGAAAATTTAAATGAAGAGGGAAAATTTAGAACTCCATGGAAGTGTGATACTCTCACAAAGTTTATAGAGCTTCACGCCATACCGTGCCCGCTTCGAGGGAATATACTGGCGGAAGATGAGTCTCCCCTTAAAACTGATAAGAGACTCATCAACCGAGAGCTCCCTGAGGGGTACGTAGGCCTCCAAAAATTTGGCCCCTAAGTAATCGATGACCGGCATCCCTTTGTAAAGCCGGTCATAGGCGGGATCACCTCGGGGTGGACATGCCGCATTATCTGCATAATGCAGGCATTTCCAAATGGCCTCGAACCGCCTCCGTGTCATGACCATACTGTAAAGCGGGGTCTGGTAGAGGATGTCCCCGCTCCAGTACTGTCTGACACTTGGTTTTTTGACCAGGCCCATATGCAGCAAGAGGCCCCAAAATGTCCTCATTTCTGCTGCATCAATGGCGCACCATTCATTGGACCTGGCCAAAAAAGAATCAGGGTGGTGGGCGATGAACTGCCTGGCGTACAGATTCGTGTTCTCCACCATGTGATTGACAAAACTGTCACTGAAAAAATAACTGAAATAGTCATTTTCAGTGAATCCAGAATTGTCAATCCGGATTCTGGAGTCGCCAACAAACTCCGGAACCCGTGGCTGATAACCCTCTGGGGGTCTCCAGACAGGTTCACCGGAAGGGGGCTCTGGTAAATTTGTCTGGGGGTCGGACTCCTAGTACGAGCGGCATCACCACTCGCACTAGTGCCAGCCACTGGGCCACTATCATGGGGGGTGCGTAGCCTCGCCTGGCGGCATCTCCGCCGCGTGCAGGGGGCTCATCATCAGTACTACATGATGAGGAGGACGATGAAGAACACAGAAATGTTGGATCTTCATCGTCCTCACTGACAGATTCGGAGTCGGAGGCAAGAAAAGCGTATGCTTCCGCTACCGAAAATGCCCGGCGAGCCATCGCCTTTTTTCTATGGTGACGGGGGTGGGGGGGGCGGTGGCGGGGGGTAGTGTGTGTGTGTGTGGGGGGGGTTATGTACTGTGTGTGTGCTTGGTGTATACTATATATATATATCGGTGTGTGATTAGAAATCACACACCGTTATATGGGGGGGGGGGGGGGGGAATGCTGCAGCCCAAAAAAAAAAATGGGGGGGCTAATGCAGCGCCCTGAACCCCTATTGGGCCCGGGTCACACTGAAAAACTGCAGAAGACCCTTGGGGACCTATTAGCGGGTCGGGGGGGGGGGGGATTTCTTTTTTTACTTTTTTTAACTTTATTTTTTACTATTTACCCTACCTTTCCCTGGGCTGTATGCTTTCCCTGATCAATGAGGGGCTTCTTTTCTTCTCTGGGGGCTCCGATCTCAGCAGAGGGGGGGTCCCCGGCTTCCTCCAGCAGCTCTGACCGCTTACTGAACTCAGCCAGCCGCGGGAGCTGCAGGAGGATGCTGTTAACTCCTCCCCTGTCAGTTGCTATTGGCTGGACGATCGTTCAGCCAATAGCAGCGACCCTGGGGGGGGGGGGGGGGGTGGCGAAATCGTCACCTCCCCATAGATACAGTGGGTGATAGGGGGTGTATCATACACCCCCGATCACCTTGTATCTCCGGGTCAGCGGGTCACACGTGACCCGCATCGCCGGAATAGACGCAAATCGCATGTGTGAATTCACATGCGATTTGCGGCGATCGCCGACATGGGGGGGGTCTAATGACCCCCCGGGGCATTTGCACGGGATGCCTGCTGAATGATTTCAGCAGGCATCCCGGTCCGATCCCCGCCCGGCGCACGGCGGGGACCAGAACTGCCCATGACGTAAATGTACGTCCTTGGTCCTTAAGACCCAGGGTGTCGGGACGTACAGTTACGTCATGGGTCCTGTAGGGGTTAAGGGGTATGCCCCAAAATGTAGCATCAGACACAACTAAGGACTTAGGGATTAGACTTCCACTCCTACATATGTTAAGATCCAAGGAATATAAGTACCTGAATTTTACTGCAAAATATTGGCTAAAGAATAAAAGAAAAAGAGAATTAAGGGGAGTGTTCTTGCCCAGGAGGATTAGTCGATGCTTAGCACTAACCAGGGCATCCAAACCTTGTCAAACTTCTTGGGACACTTACTACTAGTATATAAGGTTTGGTGCAGCAGAACATACTTGTTAACCAGATTAATCCAGCATGAGATAGGGGGTTTAGTAGTGTCCTTTCAAGTCATAATGATGGCCTTACTAAGACAGAACAAAAGAAAGCGAAGAAGAAAATGTCTATGGGAATTCGACTCCATTTCATTAATGAGACCAAGCAGACAAACCTTGGGAAACAAGATAAACAGTGAGTCTAAGGGGTCTGCCAAAAATTGCATCACTGCTCTCCAAAAGGGAACAACACACAGACAATTCCACACTGCATGAAGAAATGTGCCCATATCCAGCAAACACCGAAAGCATACATCTGAGGGAGAAATGCCAACATGCTTTAGTTTAACAGGAGTATAATAAAGGCGTAAAATGAAGCGGGATTGTATTAGTAGGTTCCGAGCACTAACTACCGTGGCATAATAAGTCATTTCATCCTCCTTCCACTGATCTTCAGACAAAGTAGGCACATCCTCCACACATTTTAAATAAGCTAGGGCAAACGGACTGAGCCCAATTGATTTAAGTAAAGCATATGCATTTATGAGTGGCTTCGAGAGATCTGTAGTACCCAGGAGCAACTCCACATTTGAAAAGGCAAAGCCAAGCAACCTTTACGGAGCCAAACTGCACATGATCCACATGTCTCAGCTGGAGATACCTATAAAAGGCACTCAGAGGGACATAAAAATGGGTCTGCGTATCAGAAAAAGAAGGGAACGTGTGATTCTCTCGAATCCATGGGTGCCGCAGAATCTGGCTGCCTCCAACTCCTGCAGATTAAATAAATGTACATTGGCCCACAGGGGCGCTCTAGGGGAGACAGCGAGTCCAAGAAGCGCCAAGACACCACAGACCAAACTGCTGCCACTGTTTTACTGGGACCTGGAAAAGAGGAAGAGGGAGAGTACCTGTACAAAGTAATAATAAGAGAATATTGGGCTTACCATAAAAGCTCATAAGCACCCCAGCCAAAGCAGTAGCCAAATTAGGAAGAATCAGGTCAATTAATCAGGCCACATACACCAGCTGAGAGGCAAGGAAGCAATTATGCATATTTGGAGCCACCAAGCCACCTTGCCGTTTTGACGCCTGGAGAAGAGCCTGACAAAGCCTTGGAGGCTTACCCTGCCAGTAGAAGGAACTCAGAATCCCCAAAAAACACTTTTGAGGGATTTCAGGGATAGGTGAAACAAATACAAGAATTTAGGGAGGTAAATCATCTGAAATATATTCACACTACCCACTAAAGACAAAATAACTCCTCTAGCAACCGGCTGGGTCAATCAGGCGCTGAGACCAAGGTGGGGATAAGGGATTTCATTACCCACAATGCAATGTGTTTCGTGGAAGGTCTGCTTCTTCAGGCCTGAAGAAGTGGACCTTCTGCGAAATCCGTTGCATTCTGGGTAATAAAATCCCTTATCCCCACCTTGGTCTCAGCGCCTAATTGATCCTGCCGGTTGCTGGAGGAGTTATTTTGATATCATTCGAATGCTGGCATGGAGTGGCTGCAGAGACCTGTTATTATATACTTTCTTCCCCATTGTTGTATTTGGATGGAGTACAACCCGCCTTGGTAAGCGCAGATCACATTGAGCACTTTTCCTCCATCCTATGGTATTACACTACGGAGTGCATCTTCTGTTTTTTATCTTCCACTAAAGACAAAGAGAGAGAAGACCAAGACTGAAGCCGGTCCGCCAGGGCTGGACTCTGACCGAAAATAGGCCCGGACATTTTAGCCTAAGCAGCTCACATCAATCATGGGTGTGGCTATGTGAAGGCAGAGCCAAAAAAGGGAAGGACCAAATGTCAATCATAGTTGGTTCTATTAGAACATAATGGAAAAAAAATATAATATTTATATTTATATATATATATATATATATATATATACACACACACATTAACAAAGGTAGGGCAATTTCCCATGATAAACACACGTACCTCTAAATAAATCATACAGTTACCAAATAACACCAGTATATAAGGAGGAAAATTATCACCTGTATATCGGGAACAATATTACCAATAATACTGTCAGGGATGGACCGAGGTGAGGCACTAAAATGTGAGTGACCGCTGCTGCATATGCTGAGGGTCGGTGCAAGGGATTCACAACAGATAGGATGTTGGTATAGTATCTCACTTCTCAGCATACTCACTAAGGAGCTGCCCAAGGAGTTCTGTTTAATTCAGGAAGTACATTTGGTTTTTACATTTGACAAAGGAGGAGGTTTAGTCATGATGTCAAAATCAGCATGTTACAATTTGATTGGTTATTTAAGCTTTATCTCTGTATAGATTAGCAACTTTTAGGCATCTATTTTTTTCTCAGCCAAAATTCACTCATGTGGCTCTTTTCACTCTGAGACTGGAAAAACCCAGATCCGTATCTTCCTCAAATATTTTGTCTTCTAACGTATCTTTCAAGGTTTCAATCTTAGTCAAAAGCAGATAGCATGATCAGGAACGTGACATCAGGAACATGGTGTATAGTTTAAGAGTAGGTAACACATATATTTTTTCAGCATTAGAAATGGCATATAAATATATGTATTTATATATTGATCGGCAGTCAGAATCATTTTAATCAACTTGACAATTCCCCCTAAAAATATATTTGTTAAGCGTACACAACATCTTTCCCTAGAATATACTCCATCTAACTGTCTCAGGTTCAGGGGGAAAAAAAAGCAAAAATGGATATGGGATGCTCCACTGGTTTGAGATGAGTGGGTCCTAATGAACCACCCCTCTTTGCACCCAGACTGATCCTTCACCTGAGAATAACATAAGCAGGTTTTCATACTCCAGTATTTTTATTAATCTGGCAAAGTTTATATATATATATATATATATATATATATATATATATATATATATATAAAGCAAAATCATCGGTAGTTGCAGTATCTTGTAATACCTTTTTTATTGGACTAACAAGATTATGTAGAGACAAGCTTTCGGGATTCCTCCCTTTATCAAGTCATAAGCATTTCTGAGCTCACAATGAGAAAACACAGGTTCTATCTCACAAAATATGCAGGGGTTAAAACAACATATGTGGAGAATGGACATTAAGTTGGGCCATAAATTGTATAGCTATAGGACGATAGACTGCAGATAAGGATGAGGAGGGGGGGGGCTGGAGAGCAGAGGTGAGAATGGTGGTTACGCTGGAATGACAATTTGACTACAGAGCCATAGACTGAAGATAAGACTTAGACAGGGGGAGGGGGAGCTGGGGTGTGATGGTGTTAGAGCAGGGAGAGGGGAGAGAGTTAAGCAAAGGTTATAGGAAATTTTGATAATGGGATAAGAAGCTTAAATCCACATTAAGTTCTCTGTTCTTGGAGTAATAAAGAACTATCATTTTGGCTTCTTTCCTGGGTGTTCTTGAAGTTTCCTTTCAGGATCTTGATTTTGAGGTCCTGTAGGGAGTGACCTGTTTGGGTGAAATGGTGTCCAACTGGGGTGCAATAGTCCTTTTCTCTATGGTTGTTGATGGACGATCTGTGGAGGTTCATCCTTTTATTGAGTGGCTGGCTGGTCTCACCAATGTAACATCCCAGGTCACACTTGGTGCATTGTATCATGTAGACTACATTTTCTGTGGTGCAGGAGTATTGTCCCTTGATGTTGTAAGTCTTGTTGTTGTGGGAGGCCTCAGAATTTGTGCAGATGTGTTGACAGAGTTTACAGCACGGTTTGACGCAGGGTTTGGTCCCATTGTCTGTATCTGATGTGTCTGTGGGTAGTTTCCTATTGACCAGCTTTTGTTTTAAGTTGGGTGGTTGTCTGAAGGCCAAGATGGGTGGTTCAGGAAAGATTTGCTTTAACACCTCATCTTCTGCTAGTATTGGCTGCAGGTCCTTGATGATTTTGCGTATTTCCTCAAGGGTGGGATTGTATGTGGCTACCAGTGGTATGCGTGATGAGGTTTGTTTCTCTCTGTATTGCAGCAGATGTTCACGTGGTGTTTGAAGAGCAGAGTGGATTTTCTTATGGATGGTCCTTGGTTTGTAACCTTTTTGTTTACATTTTTCAGCTAGCGTTTGTAGATGTGTGTGTCTGTCATCAGGGTTGGAGCAGATGCGGTGGTACCTGATGGCTTGGCTGTATATGATGCCTTTCTTGGTGTGGGACGGATGGGAACTTGAAATGTGTAGATAGCTGGATCGGTCTGTGGGTTTTCTGTATACAGATGTCTGTATTGTGTCCTTGTTTATAGTTACAGTGGTGTCCAGAAAGTTTACACTTTCTGTAGAGAAGTCCATTTTGAGTTTGATGGATGGATTAAATGTGTTGAAGGCATCATGAAATTGTTTGAGTTTATCCGCTCCTTCAGTCCAAACAATTAAAATATCATCAATGTATCTGTAGTATCTGTAGGGTTTGTAAATTTGGGTATTCAGGAATCGCTCTTCAAGGTCAGCCATGAACAGATTGGCATATTGTGGTGCCATCCTGGTCCCCATAGCAGTTCCCATCATCTGTAGGTATATTTCATTGTTGAAGCTGAAGTAGTTGTGTGTGAGAATGAATTCTATAAGTTTGGTGATTATCTGAGGGCTGTATTTCTGGTTGTGGGTCTGGGAGGAGAGGAACAGTGAGCAGGCCTCAATTCCATCTCTGTGTGGGATGTTACTATACAGAGATTCTATGTCCATTGTTACCAAAATGGAGTTGGCAGGCAAGTTCGTAATCTGACTCAGTTTGTTAAGAAAGTCAGTGGTGTCCTGTATGAAGCTGCTGGTGCGTGTAACAAAGGGTTTTTGTGTGTTTTCTACCAAACCAGATATCTGTTCAGTTAGTGTGTCCATACCTGTTATTATTGGTCTGGCAGGGTTTCCAGATTTGTGGATTTTTGGGAGTATGTAGAATGTTCCTGTTTTGGGATCGGTGGGTATAAGTGTCTCTAATCCTTTTTGTGAGTCCTTTGGGAAGGATTGAATCAATTTTCTTAGTTCCATGGTGAATTCTTTGTGGTGGGGTCTTCTGTCAGTTTCTTGTAGTATGTAGTGTCTGACAATTGTCAGTTTCCCTCTTTGATGTAGTCCTGGGTGTTATGATCACTACTGCTCCTCCCTTGTCTGCTGGTTTGATTGTGATGGCTTGATTATTTCTTAAGTTTTTGATGGCCTCTCTTTTTTCAATACTGAGAGGGTTGTAGTAGGTTTTATGGTGGTGTTTAGTGACTAAGGATGCTGTTCTTAGTCTGAAGCTTGCAATGTAACTGTCCAGTTTGCTGTTACGTCCTGGTGCTGGGGTGAAGTGGGAATTCTTTTTCTTGATGTTGTAATCCAAGGTGGTAGTGGTTGTTTCCCCTTTGTCATGAAAGAATTATTTAAGTCGTAGTCTTCTAAAGAATTCTTCCAAGTCAGACTTGGAAGAATTCTTTAGAAGACTACGACTTAAAGAATTCTAAGTAGCCACCTTTTGCTTTGATTACTGCTTTGCACACTCTTGGCATTTTCTTGTTGAGATTCAAGAGGTAGTCACCTGAAATGGTCTTCACTTCACAGGTATGCTGGTGTGGAGGAGGTGTGATGGTGTGGGGGTGCTTTGCTGGTGACGCTTTTGGGGATTTATTCAAAATTTAAGGCATACTGAACCAGCATGGCTACCACAGCATCTTGCAGCGGCATGCTATTCCATCCGGTTTGCGTTTAGTTGGAACATCATTTATTTTTCAACAGGACAATCACCCCAAACACACCTCCAGGCTGTGTAAGGGCTATTTGACCAAGAAGGAGAGTGATGGGGTGCTGCGCCAGATGACCTGGCCTCCACAATCACCGGAACTGTACCCAATCGAGATGGTTTGGGGTGAGCTGGACCGCAGAGTGAAGGTAAAAAGGGCCAATAAGTGCTAAGGATCTCTGGAAACTCCTTCAAGACTGTTGGAAGACCATTTCAGGTGACTACCTCTTGAAGCTCATCAAGAGAATGCCAAGAGTGTGCAAAGCAGTAATCAAAGCAAATGGTGGCTAGAACCTAGAATATGACAGATTTTCACACTTTTTTTGTTATGTACATAATTCCACATGTGTTAATTCATAGTTTTGATGCCCTCAGTGTGAATCTACAATTTTCATAGTCAAGAAAATAAAGAAAACTCTGAATGAGAAGGTGTGTCCAAACTTTTGGTCTGTACTGTATATATTAAATGTATTACTGCAAATGACAATTAAATTATATATTTTGTCACTTATTAACCCCTTAACGATGAAGGACGTATATTTACGTTCTCTGCCGACTCGCGCGATATCGGGTCGGTCCCGGCGGCTATCAATGGCTGGGACCGCGGCTAATACAGGACATCACCGATTGCGGTGATGCCCTGTATTAACCCTTCAGATGCGGCGATCAAAGCTGACCGCCGCGTCTGAAGTGAAAGTGAAAGTATCCTGGCTGCTCAGTCGGGCTGTTCGGGACAGCAGCGGTGAAATTGCGGCGTCCCGAACAGCTTACAGGACACCGGGAGGGCCCTTACCTGCCTCCTCGGTGTTCGATCGGCGAATGACTGCTCCGTGCCTGAGATCCAGGCAGGGGCAGTCAAGCGCCGATAACACTGATCACAGGCATGTGCCAGTGATCTGTGTAAAAGATCAGTGTGTGCAGTGTTATAGGTCCCTATGGGAGCTATAACACTGCAAAAAAAAAGGAAAAAAAAGTGTTAATAAAGATCATTCAACCCCTTCCCTAATAAAAGTTTGAATCACCCCCCTTTTCCCATAAAAAAATAAAACAGTGTAAATAAAAATAACCCTATGTGGTATCGCCGCGTGCGTAAATGTCTGAACTATAAAAATATATAGTTAATTAAACCGCACGGTCAATGGCGTACACGTAAAAAAAATTCCAAAGTCCAAAAAAGCGTATTTTTGGTCACTTTTTATACCATTAAAAAATGAATAAAAAGTTATCAAAATGTCCGATCAAAACAAAAATGGTACCGATACAAACTTCAGATCACAGCCCGGTACGTGAAAAAAAAAAGTTATAGGGGTCAGAAGAGGACATTTTTAAACGTATAAATTTTCCTGCATGTAGTTATGATTTTTTCCAGAAGTACGACAAAATGAAACCTATATAAGTAGGGTAGCATTTTAACCATATGGACCTACAGAATAATTATAAGGTGTTATTTTTACCGAAATATGCACTGCGTAGAAACAGAAGCCCCCAAAAGTTACAAAATGGCATTTTTTCTTCAATTTTGTCGCACAATTATTTTTTTTCCGTTTCGCCATGAGTTTTTGGGTAAAATGACTAATGTCACTGCAAAGTAGAATTGGTGACGCAAAAAATAAGCCATAATATGGATTTTTAGGTGGGAAATTGAAAGGGTTATGATTTTTAAAAGGTAAGAAGGAAAAAACGAAAGTGCAAAAACTGAAAAACCCTGCGTCCTTAAGGGGTTAAACCATGATTTATTTACAAAGGATATACATGGGAACCCATGGACATCAAGTGGTTAAATTTTGCTTCAACAGAATATAGGACAACAAACACCATATTGTTTATAGCTAATGTCTGACTATGAAGGGCATTGTAGCTAGGACAAGAGATATCCCAAACAAAGCTGATATGGTGCTTGAGAACATCATGTTGTTTTTAAAAAAAAAATGACCATGAGAAAAGAGTTTAGTATGTGCATCTTAAAAAAATAAACTCTATTAAATGTTAAAATCACGTGTTATGGGTGATACATTGTACAGCTGATTATATACAGAGTGCGAATATAAAATATATGTTTGTAATGCGTCATTTCATTTCAATCATTTAGTATTTAGGGTTAAGATTTGAATGTATCTGCTTAAACATGGCTGCCCGAATCAAAATGGAGACTCAGGTCTGCCCACTTCATTCTGATCCAATCAAAATACACAATATATTTAAAACAGCCCCCCCCCCTTTATTTCAGTGAGTGAACAGGAAATTGACTCACCAGAAATGAAGAAGAGGTAAAGTGCTCTCCACTATTGTTACGCCTAGCGCTCCGGGTCCCCGCTCCTCCCCGGAGCGCTCACGGCGTCTCTTTCCCTGCAGCTCCCCGGTCAGTCCCGCTGACCGGGAGCGCTGCTCTGTCATGGCCGTTGGGGATGCGATTCGCACAGCGGGACGCGCCCGCTCGCGAATCGCATCCCAGGTCACTTACCCGTTCCCGTCCCCTGCTGTCATGTGCTGGCGCGCGCGGCTCCGCTCTCTAGGGCGCGCGCGCGCCAGCTCCCTGAGACTTAAAGGGCCAGTGCACCAATGATTGGTGCCTGGCCCAATTAGCTTAATTGGTTCCCACCTGTTCCCTGGCTATATCTAGTCTCCTCCCTTGCACTCCCTGGCCGGATCTTGTTGCCCTTGTGCCTTGTGAAAGCGTATTGTGTGTTTTATAGCCTGTGTACCAGTACCTTTGCTATCTCCCCTGACTACGAACCTTGCCGCCTGCCCCCGACCTTCTGCTACGTCCGACCTTGCTACTGCCTACTCCCTTGTACCTCGCCTTTCTTCAGTATCTTCAGCAGCCAGAGAGGTGAGCCGTTGCTAGTGGATACGACCTGGTCACTACCGCCGCAGCAAGACCATCCCGCTTTGCGGCGGGCTCTGGTGAAAACCTGTAGTGGCTTAGAACCGGTCCACTAGCGCGGTCCTCGCCAATCCCTCTCTGGCACAGAGGATCCACCTCCTGCCAGCCGGCATCGTGACAGTAGATCCGGCCATGGATCCCGCTGAGGTTCCCCTGCCAGTTGCCTCTGATATCACCACGGTGGTCGCCCAGCAAGCCCGACAGATCGCCCATCTAACCCACCAGATGTCAGAAATGTCCACCATTGTGCACCAACTTCAGTCGCAACTTCATCAGCAATCATCTCCTCCGCCAGCTCCTGCACCCCTTCCGCAGCGAGTGGCCACTCCTAGCCTCCGCCTGTCGTTGCCGGACAAATTTAATGGGGACTCTAAGTTTTGCCGTGGCTTCCTTTCGCAATGTTCTCTGCACTTGGAGATGATGTCGGACCTGTTTCCTACTGAAAGGTCTAAGGTGGCTTTCGTAGTCAGCCTTCTGTCTGGAAAAGCCCTGTCATGGGCCACACCGCTCTGGGACCGCAATGACCCCGTCACTGCCTCTGTTCACTCCTTCTTCTCGGAAATTCGAAGTGTCTTTGAGGAACCTGCCCGAGCCTCTTCTGCTGAGACTGCCCTGCTGAACCTGGTCCAGGGTAATTCCTCCGTTGGCGAGTACGCCATACAATTCCGTACTCTTGCTTCTGAACTATCCTGGAATAATGAGGCTCTCTGCGCGACCTTTAAAAAAGGCCTATCCAGCAACATTAAAGATGTTCTGGCCGCACGAGAGACTCCTGCTAGCCTGCATGAACTCATTCATCTAGCCACTCGCATTGACATGCGTTTTTCTGAGAGGCATCAAGAGCTCCGCCAGGAAAAAGACTTAGATCTCTGGCCACCTCTCCCACAGTCTCCACTGCAATCTGCGCCTAGGCCTCCCGCCGAGGAGGCCATGCAAGTGGATCGGTCTCGCCTGACCCTGGAAGAGAGGAATCGCCGTAAGGAAGAGAATCTTTGTCTGTACTGTGCCAGTACTGAACATTTTCTGGTGGATTGCCCAATCCGTCCTCCACGTCTGGGAAACGCACGCTCGCACTCAGCTCTCGTGGGTGTGGCGTCTCTTGATGCCAAGTCGGCTTCTCCACGTCTCACGGTACCTGTTCGGATTTCCACTTCAGCCAGCTCTCCCCTCTCAGCCGTGGCCTGCCTGGACTCTGGAGCTTCTGGGAATTTTATTCGGGACTCCTTTGTGAATAAATTCCGTATTCCGGTGACCCGTCTTGTCAAGCCACTCCACATTTCCGCGGTCAACGGAGCCAGGTTGGACTGTACCATACGTTTCCGCACGGAGCCCCTTCTTATGAGCATCGGATCTCACCACGAGAGGATTGAACTTTTGGTCCTCCCCAATTGCACCTCGGAAATTCTCCTTGGACTTCCCTGGCTTCAACTTCATTCCCCAACCCTGGATTGGTCCACTGGGGAGATCAAGAGTTGGGGGTCCTCTTGTTCCAAGAACTGTCTAAAACCGGTTCCCAGTAACCCTTGCCGTAACTCTGTGGTTCCTCCTGTATCTGGTCCCCCTAAGGTCATTAAGGACTCTGCCTGCCACAGGAAATGCCCCTCCCCCCCTCCCAGTTCCATCAGGCAAGCTTCTGTGTCCCCTCATGGCCCTCGTCCTGGTGTCACACTGCCCCGTGCCAGGTCCCGCCCTCTGCCCTCTCTCCCCATTCCTACTCCTGCGGTTCTGCCTGCCGTTGAGGAATCCCTCCATCCTTTCCCGGTGTCCTCATCCCAGGGGAGGCAGTTACCCGATAAAGAGAAGGGGAGACCTAAGGGGGGGGGTACTGTTACGCCTAGCGCTCCGGGTCCCCGCTCCTCCCCGGAGCGCTCACGGCGTCTCTTTCCCTGCAGCTCCCCGGTCAGTCCCGCTGACCGGGAGCGCTGCTCTGTCATGGCCGTTGGGGATGCGATTCGCACAGCGGGACGCGCCCGCTCGCGAATCGCATCCCAGGTCACTTACCCGTTCCCGTCCCCTGCTGTCATGTGCTGGCGCGCGCGGCTCCGCTCTCTAGGGCGCGCGCGCGCCAGCTCCCTGAGACTTAAAGGGCCAGTGCACCAATGATTGGTGCCTGGCCCAATTAGCTTAATTGGTTCCCACCTGTTCCCTGGCTATATCTAGTCTCCTCCCTTGCACTCCCTGGCCGGATCTTGTTGCCCTTGTGCCTTGTGAAAGCGTATTGTGTGTTTTATAGCCTGTGTACCAGTACCTTTGCTATCTCCCCTGACTACGAACCTTGCCGCCTGCCCCCGACCTTCTGCTACGTCCGACCTTGCTACTGCCTACTCCCTTGTACCTCGCCTTTCTTCAGTATCTTCAGCAGCCAGAGAGGTGAGCCGTTGCTAGTGGATACGACCTGGTCACTACCGCCGCAGCAAGACCATCCCGCTTTGCGGCGGGCTCTGGTGAAAACCTGTAGTGGCTTAGAACCGGTCCACTAGCGCGGTCCTCGCCAATCCCTCTCTGGCACAGAGGATCCACCTCCTGCCAGCCGGCATCGTGACAACTATCATATATTGAAGAACATACCTTTAATTTAAAATTAATGGACTACAAATTGTGTGTACTTTTACGACACGTACCCAATATGCAAATATAATTATGCGACTTCACTTTCAGTGTATTAATGTAATATAATATATATATATATATATATATATATATATATATATATTCATATCATGTATCATGGCTACTATACTTTCATAATACGCTATATTATTCCTGAGATTAATAATCATGAATTAATCCATAAGGCAACACCAATTACTTAAACACCTGTATACAGCATTTAGTTATATAGCTGTATACACAATCCTACTAAAAGTTATAATGCCCCTAATTATCAGTTATATATATATATATATATATATATATATATATATATATATATGTATATATATATATATATATATATATATATATTGTTATACCATGAGAATGCTTTTTAACCCCTTAAGGACACATGACGTACTGGAACGTCATGTGTCCGTTCCCGATCTATAACGCGGGGCCACGGCGTTGCCCCGCGTCATAGCGGGTCGGGCCCGGCCTCTAACAACGGCCAGGACCCGTGGCGCAAAAAATAAGCCATCATAGGGATTTTTAGGTGCAAAATTGAAAGAGTTATGATTTTTTAAAGGCAAGGAGCAAAAAAAGAAAATGCAAAAACGGAAAAAAAACCCGGTCCTTAAGGGGCTAAGAAGACATTATATTTTAATTCACCTTTTGGTCTGGCTGAAACTAGTCATGTTGACTGACTTCTCTTCAGGGACAATGTCTGTTTACAGATAGTCTGAGGTGAGACAATACTACAGAAACTTCTCGGGCATCTCAAATAGATGGTCAGTAGTGTTGCTCACGAATATTTGCAATGCGAATATTCGTAGCGAATATAAGCATAGTTGCGAATTTGCGGATATTTAGAATATCGCGAATAATATTCGCGATTACGAATATTCATTTTTTTCCCAAACTTGCTTAACCCCTTAACAACGCAGGACGTATATTTACGTCCTGCGCCGGCTCCCGCGATATGAAGCGGTATCGCGACGCGATCCTGCATCATATCGCGGCGGTCCCGGCGCTCATCAACGGCCGGGACCCGCGGCTAATACCACACATCGCCAATCGCGGCGATGTGCGGTATTAACCCCCTTAGAAGCGGCGGTCAAAGCTGACCGCCGCTTCTAAAGTGAAACTGAAAGTGACCGCGGCGTCCCGAACAGCTGATCGGACACCGGGAGGGCCCTTACCTGCCTCCTCGGTGTCTGATCGACGAATGACTGCTCCGTGCCTGAGATCCAGGCAGGAGCAGTCAAGCGCCGATAATGCTGATCACAGGCGTGTTAATACACGCCAGTGATCAGTATAGGAGATCAGTGTGTGCAGTGTTATAGGTCCCTATGGGACCTATAACACTGCAAAAAAAATGTAAAAAAAAAGTGTTAATAAAGGTAATTTAACCCCTTCCCTAATAAAAGTTTGAATCACCCCCCTTTTCCCATAAAAAAAATAAAACAGTGTAAAAAAATAAATAAATAAACATATGTGGTATCGCCGCGTGCGTAAATGTCCGAACTATAAAAATATATCATTAATTAAACTGCACGGTCAATGGCGTACGCGCAAAAAAATTCCAAAGTCCAAAAAAGCGTATTTTGGTCACTTTTTATACCATTAAAAAAATGAATAAAAAGTGATCAAAAAGTCCGATAAAAACAAAAATCATACCGATAAAAACTTCAGGTCACGCTGCAAAAAATGAGTCCTCATACTGCCCTGTACATGGAAAAATAAAAAGTTATAGGGGTCAGAAGATGACATTTTTAAACGTATAAATTTTCCTGCATGTAGTTATGATTTTTTCCAGAAGTGCGACAAAATCAAACCTATATAAGTAGGGTATCATTTTAACCGTATGGACCTACAGAATAATGATAAGGTGTAATTTTTACCGAAATATGCACTGCGTAGAAACGGAAGCTCCCAAAAGTTACAAAATGGCGTTTTTTTTTCGATTTTGTCGCACAATGATTTTTTTTTCCGTTTCGCTGTGCATTTTTGGGTAAAATGACTAATGTCACTGCAAAGTAGAATTGGTGACGCAAAAAATAAGCCATAATATGGATTTTTAGGTGGAAAATTGAAAGGATTATGATTTTTAAAAAGTAAGGAGGAAAAAACGAAAGTGCAAAAACGGAAAAACCCTGAGTCCTTAAGGGGTTAAACACAGATCACATTATAGTGATCTCCATCAACGGATAATTGCATTGCTGGTATGTTTAGAGACCATGGGGGGAGAATCTAAGGCAATTAGTTTGTGCATGCGAATATTCGTATTGCGAATATTCACGAATATTTTCCACGCCCTTCTTATGCCTCTGAGCCAATGATAGTTCTGCAACCACAGTTGTCAGAGGTTAGCAACCTCCCTAGCAACAAATAGAAACTTGCTGGCACGACCAGTTTATAAGATCACTCCCAGCAGTATTTGCCTGCAGATTCACATGGTGGTTTTGAGAGTGGAGTGCTTCTGTTATTTTTCCAGTGTCCTTTAAGCTTTAAGCTTTGTGCTTCATAGTACTACCTTAGACCCATCTGCTTTTTTCAAAGCAAAAGACCCAACTGCTTTTTTCAAAGCATATTTGGGAAACACTACGTGATCTTATATTATGACTAGATTAACAGTTATGATTCATAACTTTTAATCTAGTCTAAAATGCAGTTAAATATAATTAACTAACAGTGGTGAAAATGCTTACACAAATCAGAACTCTCTCCTCACTTTCGCTGAAATTACTTTGCTTTGCTTAGCTTATTCGCGATCGTGATCTCACTGGCAAGCATCCAGTAAACGATCTCTGTTATCGCATGATGTAATAGCGCGCATGCGCGCGAACGACGTAATTTTCGCAATCAGTTATTTTCGCAATTATTTTCGCAATTGCCGAAAATTCGCAATGTTTAAAAATCAATTCGAATGTAACGAATATTCGAAATTCACGAATATATGACGAATATTCGTCCATATATTCGCAAAATATCGTGAATTCAAATATGGCCTATGCCGCTCAACACTAATTGTCAGATACAGATAAATAGAATGCAAATATGATCTAATGTTAACCATACACACACCTGTGTCCAGGTGTGTATAGCAAAGACCACTCAATGTGTATAGACAATGAGTTTTTCAACTCCAGGATTTTTCTTGGAGACGTGTCATTGTTTGGTAAAACCTCCTATCAATAAAACCTTGTGGATTTGTTTGGCTTATTTGTCTGGCTTATTTACATGTCTCTTTTGAAGAGGTATCCATTTACAGACATTCAGGAAATGTCTGTGCTTTTTCAATCAATGGTACTCCATTTTAGGCCTTCTGAAAAGACATACAAAATGGTGGATCATATTTCCATGTTATATTAGAAATAGGGGGTTATATCATGACAATATTATTTGTAAACCATTAGTGAATATGTACTAATGATAGCCACAATTATTTAGATGACCACGGTAGGAAAATATTACTTGATTATTGATTAAAGAAATTCAGCTGCTAGTCCGGCACCTCAGCTACTAGTCCAGCACTCAGATGTAATGTTTTAAGCTTCTAATTTTCACTTTAGTTACAATTCAGTTATTATTACTTAGAATTACATTTTGACCTTGATTTGGTACAAACTGCTCTGAGGTACTCATAGTAGACTTTACGCAAGCCTGCAAATATGTGACAAGCAAGTTTTCCCCCTTGCTTTTTAGATTATAGAGGTTTTTTTTAAGTGTTAAAGAATACAGTTCTGCTTCCTTTATCAGAAATTATTTAGAAAGAATATATGTATATATCGAGTGTGAACAGAGGCAGAGGCAGCTACTATTAGAAAGGTGCACTTGTGTAGGGACCATACAATTGTATAGTAGCTCAATGGAAAACCAATAATGATGGCTGGTGCAGCGGAGGTGCTAGGATAAACAGAAAATAGTAGCATCAATATACGGGGTAATTAGCAAAAGAAAATTATATCCGCACTCACCGCAAGAAATGTGACCAAGAGCTCCTACATGGAGATGCCGTGCGATCCGGGAGGTCACTGCTGCATAGCGTTCAGAAGGCGATCACCTGTAATTTCGCGCACTTAGCCTCGAGGCTGGACGAAGCGTTAAGTGCGCGAAATTACCGGTGATCGCCTTCTGAACGCTATGCAGCAGTGACCTCTTGGATCGCACGGCTTCTCCATGTAGGAGCTCTTGGTCGCATTTCGCGGTGAGTGCGGATATCGTTTTGTTTTGCTAATTACCCCATATATATATATATATATATATATATATATATATTAAAATGTACCTCTATTTTTGCCTCACACTCTCATTTCCATTGTATCCGCGGTACAGTACAGTTTAGTACAGTCAGACAAAGACATACTTATATTGACCCACCTTAGGCAGTCAGATGAAGTCCACTCATATTCACTGAAACAGGTAAGATGTTCTGGAGTGTATTGGTAGGGTACTTTTATTGTTTTACCTAAGTCATAGCAGATGCAAATAATGAAATCTGTTTAAACCCTCTTTTTGCCTTGTTGATTCCTGAGGCCACCCAATATACGGACATTACTACACACATCTCCTCTGTTTAGTGTATGAGGCCACGTATGTTAACATGGGGTACAAGACTGTTGGCACACACAGTTTCTTACCAACTTTTCAGATGCTGTAATTTTCCTGTACCACCTCTCTTCTTCCATTGGTCTCTCTCGGTTCCTGCAAGAGATCTAACCAGAAAAAATCCACACTCCCCATCCACCTGTACGCTTTGTACCATAGTTGTGAGGGAATAGGAGCACTGCAGCCTTGGCAGCCTCCTTTACTATTCAATCCCCTGGGCTTTTGGGGCTGTTTCCTTCATGTTGGTTTTATCTTTACGATGGCCAATTTCTCTGGCTGCTCTCGGATTTGAACATTTTAATTGCCAACTACAGATTGGTTCACCCCAGGATTAAAAAAAAAAAACCTTTAACTTCAATAGGCCCATACTTGTGGGTGGTAAGATAAGTGTACCCATACTCATTGTGTCATACCTTCAAATATCTTACATATATCAGTGAACACCTTCAACTCTACTTTCTGAACCAACAGCTCAGATTGAGTGGTTTATTGTAGTAGAACCTCACTCTGCATGTGGTCACCATGTATCCTGTCTTATGTATTACTGTCAGGAACTGGACTGGTATGCAGGTAGTGGATCCTCTGTGTCAGTGAGGCAATGACGTAGGCCATACCAGGGGAAGTTACTGGTTTTCACCAGAGCCCGCCGCAAGGCGGGATGGACTTGCTGTGGCGGTAACTCACAAGTCTTATCCCCTGATAGCGACTCAACCTCACTAACAGCTGAGATAGGCGTGGTACACAAGGACAAGGCGAAGGCAAGGACGGACGTAGCAAGAGGTCAAGGCAGGCGGCAAAGGTTCGTAGTCAGGGGCAACGGCAAAGGGTCTGGATACACAGGCTAGGGATACACAAAACGCTTTCTCAGGGCACTAGGGCAACAAGATCCGGCAAGGACAGGAAGGGGAAGTGGGTTTATATGTGTAGGGAGTGATTGGGAACTGATTGGACCAGGCACCAATTAATGGTGCACTGGCCCTTTAAATCTGAGAGACCCGGCGCGCGCGTCCTAGAGAGTGGGACCGCACGCGCCGGGACTGAGCAGGAGGACTGGGCAGGTGAATGGAACGGGATGCGACCCGTGGGCAGGCACATCCCGTGGGCGGATCGCATCCCTGCCGGGGGACACAGAGCAGCGCTCCCAGTCAGCGAGTCTGATCGGGGCACTGCAAGCAGGAGAAAAACGCAGCGAGTGCTCTGGGGGAGGAGCAGGACCCGGAGCGCTCGGCGTTACAGTACCCACCCTTAGGTCTCCCCTCTTTTTGGAACCAAGAAATGTGTGGATAAGCTCCTTGTCCAAAATATTGGCCTCCGGCTCCCAGGACCTTTCTTCGGGCCACAATTCTCCTAATCAATTAAAAAAAAATCTTTTACCTCGGACGTCCTTGGAGGCGAGGATCTCCTTTGCAGAGAAGACATCAGAGGATCCAGAAACAGGAGCAGGAACAGTGACCTTGGGAGAATAACGGTTCAGTATGGGAGGTTTAAGAAGAGAAACATGGAAAGAGTTGGGAATACGAAGAGAAGAGGGAAGATGAAGCTTGTAGGAGACAGAATTGATCTGATTTTTTATATTAAATGGCCCGAGGTAACGAGGACCCAGCTTGTATAGAGCCACACTTTGTCACCGGGGCAAAGACAGGAGGAGTTCTTCTCTTTTTATCCGCATGTCTCTTCATGCGAGAAGAGGCCAGTAAGAGCAACTTTTGAGTCTCCTTCCAGATGGCGGAGAAGTCCCAGGTTGATTCATCCACGGCAGGAACTCCAGATGAAGTGGGAATGGGGAGGGGGGGCAGCGGGTGATGGCCGTACACCACAAAAAAATGGAGATTTGGAGGAAGACTAAGGATTTTTTTAATTGTACAAGAATTCAGCCCAGGGCAGAAGGTCGACCCAATCATCTTGACGGGAGGAGACAAAATGTTGCAAGTAGTCACCAAGAATCTGGTTCACTCTTTCCACTTGTCCATTGGATTGGGGGTGATAGGAGGAAGATAAATTCAATTTGATCTTTAATTGATTGCAGAGTGCTCTCCAAAATTTTGAAACAAATTGAACGCCTCTATCCGAGACGATATGCGTGGGAAGCACGTGAAGACGAAAAATCTGCAGAAAAAATTGTTTTGCCAACTGTGGCGCAGAAGGAAGGCCAGGAAGCGGGACAAAATTAGCCATTTTGGAAAAACGATCAACGACCACCCAAATGACAGTGTTGCCATGAGATAAAGGAAGATCAGTGATGAAGTCCATGGCTATGTGGGACCAAGGCTGTTCAGGCACCGGCAGAGGAAGGAGAAGACCTACAGGCTTCTGGCGTGGGGTCTTGTCACGTACACACACTGTACAGGCTCGTACGAAATCGGTCACATCTTTTTCCAGGGAGGACCACCAATAGTGTCTGGCAATCAACTGTATAGATTTTTTGATTCTAGTGTGACCAGCCAGATGGGAGGAATGACAACATTTGAGAGTCCGGAGGCAAAGAAGTGGAGGAACATGAGTTTTTCCTGGAGGAATTGGCACCAGAGAAGCAGGAGCAGAAGAGATCAGACACTCAGAAGGTATGAAGTGCTGAGGAAGAGTCTCGGCTTCTGAGGCATCGGTGGTACGTGATAGAGCATCAGCCCTGACATTCTTGTCTGCAGGACGAAAATGGATTTGAAAATTGAAGCGGGCAAAAAACAGCGACCAACTGGCCTGGCGAGGATTTAACCGCTGGGCGGATTGGAGATAAGACAGGTTTTTATGGTCTGTGTAAATGGTGATGAGGTGAAGGGATCCCTCCAGAATGTGTCTCCATTCCTCAATTGCCAACTTGATGGCCAACAGTTCACGGTCTCCTATAGAATAGTTTTTTTCAGGAGGAGAAAAAAGTTTTGGAGAACAAACCGCAAGTGATATTTTTTTCCTTTAGCGGTTTTTTGAAGAAGGACAGCTTCGGCTCCAACTGAGGAGGCGTCAACTTCAAGGAAGAAGGGCTTCAGAGGATCTGGCCTGGACAAGACTGGAGCAGAGGTGAAGGCGGCTTTGAGGTGGTTAAAGGCTTCCTCCGCCTGCGGTGGCCAGGATTTCGGATTAGCATTTTTCTTGGTCAATGCTACAATAGGAGCAACTATGGTGGAGAAGTGGGGAATGAATTGACGGTAATAATTAGCAAATCCGAGAAATCGTTGGATAGCTCGCAGACCAGTGGGACATGGCCAATCTGTTATCGCAGATAGCTTATCAGGGTCCATCTGAAGGCTTTGACCAGACACTATGTATCCCAGGAAGGGTAGACTGCTGCGCTCAAAAAGACATTTCTCAATCTTGGCATAAAGATGATTTTTGCGAAGGCGCTGAAGCACTTGACGGACATGGAGGCGATGTTTCTCTAGGTTGGAGGAAAAAATGAGGATGTCATCAAGATAGGCTACCACACAGGAATAAAGCATGTCCCAAAAAATCTCATTGACGAAGTCCTGAAAGACTGCAGGGGCGTTGCAAAGTCCAAAGGGCATGACAAGGTATTCAAAGTGTCCATCTCTAGTATTGAAGGCGGTTTTCCATTCATCACCTACTCGAATACGGATGAGGTTATATGCGCCCCTCAGATCAAGTTTGGTGAAAATTTTTGCTCCACGCAGTCGGTCAAAGAGTTCAGAGATGAGAGGCAGAGGATAGCGGTTTTTCACTGTGATTTTATTAAGACCGCGGTAGTCTATACAGGGGCGTAGAGATTTGTCTTTTTTGGCAACGAAGAAGATTCCAACTCCGGCTGGAGAAGAAGATTTCCGGATAAAACCTCTTTTTAGGTTTTCCTGAATGTATTCAGTCATGGCTTGTGTATCTGGAGCGAAGAGCGGGTAAATCCTACCACGGGGCGGTGTGGTACCAGGGTGCAGGTCGATAGGGCAGTCGTAGGGTCTATGTGGTGGTAAGACCTCTGCTTGCTTTTTACAAAAGACGTCAGAATAGTCCTGATAGGCCTTGGGAAGACCTGGCAATGGTATAGTGATGGAGATTTGACTGGTAGGAACCGACTTGAGACATCGCTTGTGGCAGGAAGGTCCCCAACTCTTAACGTCCCCAGTGGCTCAGTCGAGGATAGGTGCGTGACGCTGGAGCCAAGGCAAGCCAAGAAGAATTTCTGAGGTACAGTTGGGTAATACAAAAAATGCAATATTTTTATGATGGTGAACTCCAATGCTCATGAGCAGAGGTTCGGTGCGGTAATTTCCTGCAGAACCAGAGTCCAGAAAGGCATCCGCGGAGAAGGAAGTATTCTTATTAGCGGGTATAGCAATCCGCACAGGTACAGTCAGTCGTGGAGAGGATGAATTCACACTTAGTAACGCCTCTCCCACGTTAACTAGGTGCGTGCGTTTCCCTGACATGGAGGACGAATAGGACAGTCCTTTAGGAAATGTTCGGTACTATCACAGTACAGGCACAAATTTTCATTTCTGCAGCGAGTCCTCTCTTCTTGGGTCAGGCGAGACCGATCAACTTGCATAGCCTCCTCGGCGGGAGGCACAGGAGTAGGTTGCAGAGGTTTCTGAAAGAGAGGTGCCAAGCGAGAAAACCACCTGGTGCGAACAAGGTCCTTTTCTTGGCGGAGCTCCTGACGTCTTTCAGAGAAACGCATATCAATGCGGGTGGCCAACTGGATAAATTCAGACAGGGTAGCATGAATTTCTCGTGCGGCCAGAACATGTGGCTGGATAAACCTTTCTTGAAAGTCGTGCAGAGGGCCTCATTGTTCCAGGCGAGCTCAGAGGCGAGGGTGCGGAACTGTATGGCATATTCGCCCACTGAAGACCTCCCTTGAACGAGATTCAGAAGAGCCGCCTCGGCTGAGGAAGCCCGGGCTGGCTCCTCAAAGACACTGCGTACTTCGGAGAAGAAGGACTGGATGGAAGCAGTGGCAGGATCTTTGCGGTCCCAAAGCGGTGTGGCCCAGGACAAGGCCTTTCCAGACAACAAACTGACCACGAAAGCCACCTTAGACCATTCTGTGGGGAACTGGTCCGACATCATCTCGAGGTGCAGGGACAGGAACCCACGGCACAGCTTAGAGTCCCCATCAAATTTCTCAGGAAGAGACAGGCGGACTCTGGAGGTAGCATGCAGTGGAGGAGAAGCTGGAGCTGGCGGAGTAGATGGTTGATGCTGTGGAGGCAGAAGCTGCTGGAGCATGGCTTTCAACTGCGACAGCTGTTGTCCTTGTTGGGCGATCTGCTGAGACTGCTGGGCAACCACGGAGGTCAGCGAGACCTGGCAGCGGCACCTCAGCGTGATCCATGGCCGGATCTACTGACAGGAACCCGGACTGGTATGCGGGTAGTGGATCCTCTGTGTCAGTGAGGCGATGACGTGGGACGTACCAGGGGACCGGTTCTAAGAAGTTACTGGTTTTCACCAGAGCCCGCCGCAAGGCAGGATGGACTTGCTGCGGCAGTAACTCCCACGTCGTATCCCCTGATAGCGACTCGACCTCACTAACAGCTGAGATGCATGGCATGGTACACAAGGACAAGGCGAAGGCAACGTCGGACGTAGCAAGAGGTAAAGGCAGGCGGCAAAGGTTCGTAGTCAGGGGCAACAGCAAAGGGTCTGGATACACAGGCTAGGGATACACAAAACACTTTCTCAGGGCACTAGGGCAACACGATCCGGCAAGGACAGGAAGGGGAAGTGGGTTTATATGTGTAGGGAGTGATTGGGAACTGATTGGACCAGGCACCAATTAATGGTGCACTGGCCCTTTAAATCTGAGAGACCCGGCGCACGCACGCCCTAGAGAGCGGGACCGCACGCACCGGGACTGAGCAGGAGGACAGGGCAGGTGAATGGAACAGGATGAGATCTGCGGGCAGGCACGTCCCGCCGCGCGGATCGCATCCCCGCCGGGGGACACAGAGCAGCGCTCCCGGTCAGCGAGTCTGACCGGGGCGCTGCAAGCAGGAGAAAAACGCTGCGAGCGCTCTGGGGGAGGAGCGGGACCCGGAGCGCTCGGTGTTACAATTACATCTTTACATTACTTGGAACAAGCTTACATTTTTAACTCAGCATTAACAATGGATTCCCTGATATTTTATCAGAGCTCTTGCATTTTTAACCTCATAAGTTCAAAACAATTTTAATCATAATCTGAGAGTAGCAAAGCTGGCAAAAAAGGATAGAAGAAAGAGAAAAAATATATCATTATAAAGTTATCCATTCAAAATTGGTATTATTCAAATAAATGCAATGTAGAATGCATAGGTATATCTCATTGTGTATGCAAGTCCTATAAACATACTCAGTTTGAAACAGTACATATATATACACACACATTTCCTTCAAGTGTGATTTTTGTATTTCAGAAGAGGAGGCTGTCATTCTACCTGTAAGCCCCACCTTACTTCTCCCAAACCTCCATGTCGCTGCTTTCCCTCAAGCTAGGTCATTCTTCAACAATCAACGTCCAGTATCTTACTGGATTTCTGCACTACTTTACAACAAGAGACATACAAGACACATGTAACATGTAACAATACCGACATACAACACACAGAAAAAAAAAATTGCTGATTTTAAGTATTTAGGTAATATTTATCAATTGAATAGTGATCATTTTTTTCCTTTTTATCTCATTTTATTTTTCTTGGCCAAACTTTTCCTCTTGTTACTCCTGTAATATAATAAGACAGTTAATCGCATTTCCTGATGCATAAAACATATTTTTTTTAGCATCCATCCTGTGTAACTGTGAAGACAAGGAAATTAATGAAATATCAAATATATCAAATAAAGTTTAATTAATACAATCAACACACACAGCTTAACAGAGTAAACATTCACTGGCCATTTTCCATACATTACTGATTCATCAATACACATCATACATATACAACATACTTTATATCACAAGAACCATTCTATGAACGTAATCACATGACTGCATACACCCAGCTTTCCCAGTGACCTAGCACATCATCTGCATTCCATTCATTCATCTCCCTCATTGATCAAGGGGACCCCTACGGTTCCCCACTGACACCTTCAGTACATTCCTGAACAAAGAATTAACACTGTTTTACAGTTTCAACAAACTTCTGTAACTTTTCTACATTCCTGTGCCATAATATCACTTGCATGAACACTTGCAGTTCTGCTAATCCAGCTCCTTGAGTCTGCGTCTTCTGCAGCATCCTTCTAAACAGCAGCAGTCACCTTTACATTTCCCTTTGCTTTTCAGCTTATAACTGTATAAAAATATTGTATACAACACTGCTGTATATGAATACCTCTATCCATTAACCATCAGTATATTCCAAACTTTAAACTAACTTAATTTCACATGCTTTTCCCTTCACAAATCACCAGTTTTTTCACCAAAACGTTGAGTCTCTATTTCTGACAACACTCTCTCTAATCCTATCAGCTATTTACAACAATCTGCTCCTACCACTTGCACACACCGGACCAAAACCACCAATTTCCTAGACACAATGCACACAGCCATATGTCCACCCAAACTACAATATCCCAAAACCACCAAGGAACACACTTTATGAGACATTGAGACAATCAGTCCTACTCAACAACTTAATTTACAACACAGACACACTGTCTAATTTACAATACAGTCACACAGCTATACATCCTTCCCTTCGCACAACTCAGTCACTAATTTCTTTGGAGATAAAACATTAGAGCTCAATTAACAAATGGCACATTTAAATACAGTTCTACTGTTTCATCTAAGTCTGGCTTTTAAATACAGAAAACTATACTGGACTGAGTTGCTACCAGAAGTACGACACAAAAATCAATCATCATCATCAGTAATATCATCGCAGTAATCTCATTATCATCATCATCATTAATATCATCCTTAACGGCCTCATCATCTTTAATGTCATCGTTAAATGGGTACTCTCATTAAACATTACTTTCAATATAATATAGATTATGCATAAATAACAATCTTTGTAATATATTTTATTTTAAAAAAACATGTACCTTTCTTACTTTTTTTTACATTTGTAATCCTGGCCACTAGGTGTCACCCTACATGGTCCAGGAAGCATTCCCCCCCCCCTCACGCAGGGCACGTTCGGACCACTGCTGGCCGGACAGCGTGGTCCAGCGTGGTTCGAAAAGCGCGTCCTCGGCTCGCTCTCTGCCTGTCTATGAAACAGGAAGAGAGCGAGCACAGTGCTCGTGCGCATGCAGCATGCCTAATTTACATATCCCTGTCCCCTGCACTCCCCCGTCAACTCATTGCAGCTCGAGCTGCAGTATAGATTGTGAGTAGAGATGAGCGAATCGAACTTGACGAACCCGAATTCGTTACGAATTTCATGAAAAATTTGATTCGCAACGAATACGAATATCGCCACGATTCTATCGCACGAATCGCTTCATTAAACTCCATTTTACAGTGTTCCAGGCTATTGTAGAGCTAAGATGGCGGATCCACATGTGAGTACATACATGGGAGGGCGGGAAACAGCGGCGGGAATAAAGGTAGGCGGGCTGACCCTGAACCACATGTGAGATGCAGCCTATCAGTTTTCACTGACCCCTGTGATGTCACAGCCCCTATATAATCGGCGGCCATCTTGCCTCTCTTCATTTCATCTATGCACTCAGATGGAGAGGACGGGACTGTGTGTGTGTGAATAGCTCATACCACAGCGTTACACTGCAACTGCTAGTCACATCAGCATTAGGGAAAGGCAGAAGTGCAGAGTGCGGTGCTGTTACACTGAGAAGGATCATTGATTGCTAAAACTCCTATTCACGTTATTGAGCATTGCAGCAGAGAGGGGCAGATAGCTGTCAGCTGCTTCATACAGATCTCCAACCTGCCTGAACTTTCTGAAGCATCTTATCTCCTCATTTTTTGGCTCTATTGAGTTTTTTTTTGCTCCACAAATCTTCTGCTGCTCAGAATTGTGTGACAGAGTGCAATTTAGGGTTTAATCCTTGGATTTTTTTTTTTGGTTGTGCTGCACTGTTGGGTCCTACTGCTGTTCAAAAATAAGTCATATTAGTGGGGACTTTAGTGCCTTTTTGCCATTTTTCACCTGTTACTCTGTCTCTGTGCTAAATTCAGTGTTATACCACCCGTTATACACCTGCCGGTGTATTAAAGAAAAAAAGGGTTTCCTGTGTAAAAATATGCTTAACAGTGGCCTTATCATTGCAAAGGACCTAAATCAAGCAAATAGTGTACCATATACTACTTTTTTTTCTGTCTCTGTGCTAAATTAAGTGTTATACCACACGTTGTACACCTGCCGGTGTATTAAAGAAAAAAAGTTTTTCCTGAGTACAAATACACTTTTTCAGTGGCATTATCATTGCAAAGGACCTACATACAAGCAAATAGCGTACCATATACCACCTTTTTTTCTGTCTCTGTGCTAAATTAAGTGGTATACCACACGTTATACACCTGCCGGTGAATTAAAGAAAAATTTTTTTTTCCTGAGTGAAAATACACTTAACAGTGGCCTTATCATTGCAAAGGGCCTAAATACAAGCAAATAGCTTACCATATACTACCTTTTTTTCTGTCTCTGTGCTAAATTAAGTGTTATACCACACGTTATACACCTGCCGGTGTATTAAAGAAAACAAAGGTTTTCCTGAGTACAAATCAACTTTTTCAGTGGCCTTATCATTGCAAAGGGCCTACATACAAGCAAATAGCGTACTATTTAGTACCTGTATTTCTGTTTTATACCACACGTTATGCACCTGCCGGTGTATTAAAGAAAAAAATAGGTTTTCCTGCGTAAAAATACTCTTTTTCAGTGGCCTTATCATTGCAAAGGGCCTAAATTCAAGCAAATAGTGTACATATACCACCTTTTTTTCTGTCTGTTTGCTAAATTAAGTGTTATACCACACGTTATACACCTGCCGGTGTATTAAAGAAAAAAAAAGTTTTTCCTGCGTACAAATACGCTTAACAGTGCACTCATGATTGCAAAGGGCATACATACAACCAAGTAGTGTACTATTTAGTACCTGTATTTCTGTCTCGGTGCTAAATTCAGTGCTATTCCACACATTAGTATACACTGGCTGGTGTATACAACAAAAAAAGAGTTTTTCTGCGTATAAATACGTTTAACAGTGAGATCATCATTGCAAAGGGCATACATACAACAAAGGAGTGTACTATTTAGTAACTGTTATTCTGTCTAGGGCCTATATGCTTTGAAAGGACAGCCGTAAGTAATCGCCTGCTGCTGTTCTATACCCTCATAAACGCACTAAGTATGTCAGGCAGGGAAGTGCCAGGACGTGCACCGAGAAGGGGCAGAGGCCTACATACGTCAGGCAGAGTTGGCAGCAGACTTGGGGCGAGTGGCAGCAGGAGTCGCAGCTATAGGCCTGAGTTCCCGTTAACACCCAGCGGTCATATCGTCGACCCATCTCTCCTCGTCAATTGGTTTGCACACTCATCCACATCATCACAAGCAACATCTGACAACCCCAGTCAAGAGTCGGTGGGTTCCTCAGACACAACCCTCAGTTGGCATGGCCCGGGAGCAGTCCCCGTAATCCCATGCGTAATCCCTGCGTCAACACATGATTCGCCACCATAAAGCGACCTGGGATAACCGTGGCTCCGAGGTAGTGGTCCAGCCTGCTGCATCCCCGAGTGGCCATCCGCTCCCTCCGTCATCCAGCCAAGGCTCCACCACCTCAGCCAAAGGGAGCATTGTGTCAAACCCTCCTTCTTGCGCTCCTGCTTCCTCCGCTCGTAGTCAGCCATTCCGCCAACAATCGATCGGCGAAGCCATGTCCAAGAGACAACAGTATGCGCCCACTCATCCAACGGCGCAGAAGTTGAATGTGCTCCTGTCCAAGTTGCTGGTGTTGCAGTCCCTCCCTTTCCAACTGGTAAACTCTGCAGCTTTCAGGGAATTGATGGCTTGTGCCGAGCCGAGGTGGAGAGTCCCAAGCCGTCATTTCTTTGCGAAGAAGGCAGTACCAGCCCTGCATAAGTTTGTACAAGAGAAGGTGGGCCAGTCCTTGAGCCTGTGGGTGTGTTCAAAAGTGCACAGCAGCGCCGACGTGTAGAGCTGTAACTACGGGCAGGGACAATACATGTCTTTTATGGCCCGCTGGGTAAATGTTGTTCCTGCACAGCCACAACAGCAAATTGGACAGGTCACACCGCTTCCTCCTCCACGCTCTCGCTCCCAGGCAGTTGGTCCTTTTACAGTGTGTGCCTCCTCCTCCTCCCCCGTGTCCTCGGCCTCCACTGCACATCCAAATCTCGTTGGCCCTTCATCGTACCACGTGTGTAGGGCACAGCGGTGTCAAGCCGTCCTTCACATGGTTTGCCTTGCGAACGGAGTCACACAGGGGAGGAACTGCTGAAGTTCATTAGCGAAGAAATCCGAGTATGGCTTACTCCACGAAATCTGGAAATGGGAACCATGGTGACCGACAATGGGAAGAACATTGTGGCTGCGCTGCGACAAGGAAGTGTGAACCATTCGCCCTGCTTGGCACACGTGTTGAATCTGGTTGTCAAGAAGTTCATCAAGTCTTCACCCCATTTGCAAGACGTTCTGACAATGGCAAGGAAACTGTGCATGCACTTCAGCCACTGGTACATCGCCAAGCACACTTTGCTTGAGCTGCAGAGTCAGAACGATATCCCACAACATAGTCTCATTTGTGACGTTGCCACACTTTTGAATTCCACCCTCCATATGTTGGACAGACTATACGAACAAAGAAAAGCCATCACAGATTTTTTGATGATACAAGCAGATAGGAGTACTACCCTGTGTAACTTCAATGTGAACGAGTGACAGCTCATACGTGACACCTGCTGTTTGCTGAGGCCCTTTGAGAAAGCCACATTACGCTTGTACGACGTAATTCCACTCCTACATTTACTCCAAAAAATGATTGAAAACATGGCTGGTCACGGCAATGGAGATGTTGCGCCTACATCAGAAGGCTACATGAGTCCTGTGGGGGATAAACTGGAGATGGATGATGAAGGGCAGAGCGGAGCACAGTTTACGGTGGATGAGTTGCCGGTGTTTCTGGTCATTGGACAGGAGTGGAGGAGCATGAACAGCCAGAGGAGCTGGAGGGTTATTACGAGGGAGGCGAGACAGAGGACCAAGACACACCATGGCAGTATGCAGTGGAGATGGAGGCAGGTAGTCCCAGCGAGTAACTGTCATAAATGGCACGATGCATGCTGAGTTGCTTGCGTAGTGACCCCCGAATTGTCAAAATTCATCAGCGCGATGACTTCTGGATCTCCACCTTATTAGACCCTCGCTACCGGCCCAGAATGGGGGCCTTTTTTACACCCACTGAGAGGGAGGACAAACTGACCTACTTCAGGGAGCTTATACATAGTGGGTTGGCCTATGCCTATCGGCCACATGGTCCATCCACTCGCAGGTCTGACTCGGGGGACCTTCTGCGCTCACCTTCCACTGCCACGGCTGCTGGGGAGGGGAGGGGTGGCAGGAGCATTACCGGCTCAATCAGCAGCAGCCTGAGTCTACAGTCGCTGATGAGTAGCTTCCTTCAGCCGCATAGTGAAGCTACTCATCAGCAGCAGGTGGACATGGAGCAGGACCTGAACCAGCAGGTGATGGCTTTACTCGACATGACCCTGCCAACAACCGTTGAAGATCCGCTGGACTTCTGGGCAGCCAAACTCGATTTATGGCCGCAACTAGCGGAGTTTGCCCTGGAAAAGCTGTCCTGCCCGGCCAGTAGTGTGCCATCAGAGCGGATGTTTAGTGCGGCCAGGACCATAGTCACCCCAAGACGAACTCGTCTGTCCACTAAAACTGTGGAGAGACTGACGTTTGTCAAGATGAATCAGGGATGGATGAGCCAGGATTTCCAGCCACCAATGACATATGGGTCTGAGTAGATTGACCATGCTCCTACAACAAAATTTTCTCTATTGTGGTTGGTTATGAAACCCTCTGGGGCAGACCTGGGGATTGTACGGCCCGCTTGACACATACGGCCCTTTGATTGGCTCTGACCGGCCCGCGCTGATTGGGGGACAACTATGCTGCCTAATCTGGGGGACATCTATGCTGCCTAATCTGGGGGACAAGTATGCTCCTAATCTGGGTGACATCTATGCTGCCTAATCTGGGGGACAAGTATGCTCCTAATCTGGAGGACATCTATGCTGCCTAATCTGGGTGACATCTATGCTGTCTACTCTAGGGGACAACTATTCTCCTAATCTGGGTGACATCTATGCTGCCTAATCTGGGGGACAAGTATGCTCCTAATCTGGGGGACATCTATGCTGCCTACTCTGGGGGACGTCTATGCTGCCTAATCTGGGTGACATCTATGCTGCCTAATCTGGGGGACAACTACGGTCCTAATCTGGAGGACATCTATGCTGCCTAATATGGGGGACAACTATGCTCCTAATATGGAGAAAACGGAAGCTTCTGGCCTATAATTTTTTGAAGTTTAGCAGTAGCTAAATACATGCTTAATGCAGATGTCAACATTGATCTTTAAATGTAAGGGGTTTTGAAAACCTCTTGGGTACTGCAAATGCATGCTCCAGACTCATTCTGTGTCTCTCAGGAAATACTTGACGCCCTGGTGCCTCTGGCCTTGGGCCTTACATTTTTGGATGTTTAGCAGTAGCTAAATACATGCTTAATGCAAATTTCAACAATGATCGTTAAATTCTCGGCGCTCTGCCAGGGCCTTCTCCTACCCCGCCTGGGCCGATCTGAGGACCTCACTAACCAACTCACTAACTAATCCAATACACACCTGGTATTGCTTGATCTCGCAATTAATCGGGAAAGGTAAGGGGTTATTAAAGCCTCTTGGTTACTGCTGAGGCCTACTCCTGACTGCTCCTGGTGCAATGTATGGGGTAATTAAACACTCTTGGGTAGTGTTATTGTTAAATTTACTGGTAATTTTATCAGTAATAAAATTGAATTTTGCAGAATGCTAACCGTTACACAACGAAACGCTTGTTGCGTGGGATTTTTTAATGAAAAAAAAAATAGATGGAGAGGGATTAACTCTGCTTAATCATTTTTGGCGAGTAGAATCCTTTTGCCATCTGATTTTTTGGAGACAGATGCACTTACACACATGTAATAAGTTTTTTTAACCAAATTTCAAACATTGTGTGGTTTATTACTTTTGAGAAGAATGTCTTTGGGTGGTCCACCATCCTGCATAATAGAGTCTTCTGAACTGCTGTATGTGCGCTTGTTTTTTTAAAAAAAAGGTATTTTGTCCGACAATTTCGATAAAATTTTGCGTTTTTTTGGGGTGGATTGTGAAGCCCGGGTGACGGGTGTGTAGTGTGTACTCGTGCATCAGTCAACTCCAGTCTGTGTCCATTAGGCAATATATGGGTTACTGATGCAGCAGAGGTGGGGCCTTGGTCTTGGAATTTCAATGATTTAAAAAAATTTGAACATATTGTGTGGTTTATTATATTATAGAAGAATGTCTTTGGGTGGTCCACCGTCCTGCATTATAGAGTCTTCTGAACTGCTGTATATGTGCTTGTTTTAACAAAAAGGTATTTTGTCAGACAATTTCAAAAAAATTTTGCGGTTTTTTGGGGTGGATTGTGAAGCCCGGGTGACGGGTGTGTAGTGTGTACTCATGCATCAGTCAACTCCAGTCTGTGTCCGTTAGGCAATATATGGGTTATTGATGCAGCAGAGGTGGGACCTTGGTCTTGGAATTTCAATTATTTAAAAAAATTTAACATATTGTGTGGTTTATTATATTATAGAAGAATGTCTTTGGATGGTCCACCGTCCTGCATTATAGAGTCTTCTGAACTGCTGTATATGCACTTGTTTTAACAAAAAGGTATTTTGTCAGACAATTTATAAAAAAAAATTGTTTTTTTGGGGTGGATTGTGAAGCCCGGGTGTGTACACGTGCATCAGCCAACTCCAGGCTGTGTCTTTCAGGCAATCTATGGGTTACTGATGCAGCTGAGGTGGGGCCTGGGTCTAGGAATTTCAATAAAAAAAAAATAATTCAACAATTGTGTGGTTCATTATTTTTGAGAAGAAAGTCTTTGGGTGGTCCAACGTCCTGCCTTCTGTAATGTTGGATATGCGCTTGTGCTTACACAAAGTTGTGAATTAAAAAAAAATATATACAATTTTGTTGATTTTGGGGCAGATTGTGAAGCCCTTTGTGTACTGGTGCATCATTCATCTCCATGCTTTGTCCTTCAGGCAATAAATGGGTTCCTGATGCCGCAGAGGTGGGGTCTGGGTCTGGGAATTTAAAATTTTTGGATTGCGGGTGCTACAAAAAAAGATGGACACACCCTAATCCGTTCAGTGGAGCGCGCCTGCGGCCCCGGACATCTGAGGGCATAACACACCTGTTATTGCTCGATCTCAGGAGAAGGGGGTTCATCATATGGAGAAGAGAGTTGCAGGTTGCCCTTGAGTCAGCAAGGCGGTAGCACGATTGGCAGTCAGCGTGGTGTGGCAGTAGTGGAAATTCTGGAGCCAAACGTGCCCGGGGGAGACCACCTGCTTCGCGGTAGCTTACCTTTCCAGGAGTTAGCGGGATACCAGCACCGGTCGATGAAAGATAGAGACACGCTAATCCCTTCAGTGGAGCGCGTCTGCGGCCCCGGAAATCAGAGGGCTTAACACACCTGGTATTGCTCGATCTTGCAATTGATCGTGCAAAGGTAGGGGGTTATTAAAGCCTCTTGGGTACAGCTGAGGCCTACTCTTGACTGCTCCCGGTGCAATGTATGGGGTAATTAAATACTCTTGGGTAGTGTTTTTTTCCATTTTTATTTACTGATAATTTTATCAGTAATAAAATTGAATTTTCCAGAATGTTAATCGTTACACAACGGAACGCTTGTTGCGTGTGATTTCTTTAATGAAAAAAAAACTAAAAAATACGGGCTTCATCATTTTGGGCGAAAAAAGTTCTTTGGTGATCTGATCTTTTGGAGACAGATGCGCTTACACATATATTGAATTAGTTTTTGTAAAAAAATTTCAAACATTGTGTGGTTTATTATTTTTGAGAAGAATGTCTTTGGGTGGTCCACCGTCCTGCATTATAAAGTCTTGTGAACTGTTGGACATGTGCTTGTTCTTACACAAAGGTATTTCTTTAAAAAAATTCTAAAATGTTGTTGTTTTTTGGAGGGGATTGTGAAGCCCGGGTGTGTACTGGTGCACCAGCCAACTCCAGGCTGTGTCCTTCAGGCAATATATGGGTTCCTGATGCCGCAAAGGTGGGGCCTGGGTCTTGAAATTCCAAATTTTTGGATAGCGGGTGCTACCAATGAGAAATCTTTGACAAAAATTTCATATATTGTGTTGGTTTTTTGGGTGGGATTGTGAAGCCCTGGTGTGTACTCTTGCATCAGCCAACTCCAGGCTGTGTCATGCAGGCAATATATGGGTTACTGATGCCACAGGGGTGGGGTCTGGTTCTGGAAATGTCAAATTTTTGGATAGCGGGTGCTACCAATGAGAAATCTTTGACAAAAATGTCTCATTGTGTTGATTTTGGAGGAGGGATTGTGAAGCCCTGGTGTGTACTGGTGCATCAGCCAATTCCAGGCTGTGTCCTACAGGCAATATATGGGTTACTGATGCCGCAGAGGTGGGGCCTGGGTCTGGAAATGTCTAATTTTTGGTTAGCGGGTGCTACCAATGAGAAATCTTTGTCAAAAATATCATATATTGTGTTGTTTTTTTTTTGGGGGGGGGGGATTGTGAAGCCCTGGTGTGTAGTGTACTAGTGCATCAGCTAACTCCACGCTGTGCCATTCAGCCCCTAAATGGTCTCCTCTTGCTGCCAACATGTCCACGCTATGTCGTTCAGTCACTATATATTCTCCTGACACTGATGCCACCATCAGGCTCTGTCATTGTGCTGCTGTGCGGCAGTGATTCTAAGAGTGATGCCGGTAATCTGCATGCTATTCTGAATAACAGTATTATTTCACTACCCCAGCAAGCTCCATATGCGTTTTAGGACACAGCAAAGTGTTCTATACCCCTATAGAGGCTGTATGTAGGCTAGAAATAGCCTTTTTAACATTGATTCGCCGCGAATAAATTTGGATCGAAACAAACTTTTCGGGAAAATTCGGCGAATCGGCCGAATCGAATTTTTGAAAAGTTCGCTCATCTCTATTGAGAGTGTTCCCTAAATCCTCGAGATGCTGGAGATATTTCAGGAATACAGCAGGTATGCTGAAAGTGTTAAAGGAACACTTTCAGCATATCTGCTGTATTTCTGAAATATCTCCAGCATCTCCAGGATTTAGGGAACATTAGATCATATGTATCTAAGGGCACGCTATCTATAGGAACACTTTCAGCATACCTGCTGTATTCCTGAAATATCTCCAGCATCTCCAGGATTTAGGGAACATTCTCAATACCATCATTATTTCCCGCCATCATCGGAACGAACATACTGCTGATCTGACAGGTACTACATCATATGTATCTAAGGGCAATCTATCTAATGTAAACTACAGCGCTGGTATTGGGAACAGTGAGCGGTTAGCACCGTTTTTTAAGTATCAACAAATAGTCAGTACACTAAGATAATTCAGGTGTGTATTGTGTATCAACTGTGACTTTTATCATCCTTACCCCACCGACCAATTAGTTTTATATCCCGTTCTACACAGTGATCCTCCTCTCTGAACCACCAACTGCACAGGATCTTAACCCCTTAAGGCCCATTTTGGCCTTAAGGACTCAGACAATTTAATTTTTACGTTTTCATTTTTTCCTCCTCGCCTTCTAAAAATCATAACTCTTTTATATTTTCATCCACAGACTAGTATGAGGGCTTGTTTTTTGCGCGACCAGTTGTCCTTTGTAATGACATCACTCATTATATCATAAAATGTATGGCGCAACCAAAAAGCACTATTTTTGTGGGGAAATTAAAACGAAAAACGCAATTTTGCTAATTTTGGAAGGTTTTGTTTTCACGCCGTACAATTTATGGTGAAAATGACGTGTGTTCTTTATTCTGAGGGTCAATACGATTAAAATGATACCCATTATTACATACTTTTATATTATTGTTGCGCTTAAAAAAAATCACAAACTTTTTAACCAAATTAGTACGTTTATAATCCCTTTATTTTGATGACCTATAACTTTTTTATTTTTCCGTATAAGCGGCGGTATGGGGGCTCATTTTTTGCGCCATGATCTGTACTTTTTTTTGATACCACATTTGCATATAAAAAACTTTTAATACATTTTTTATAATTTTTTTTTTAATAAAATGTATTAAAAAAGTAGGAATTTTGGACTTTTTTAATTTTTTTTCGTTCACGCCGTTCACCGTACGGGATCATTAACATTTTATTTTAATAGTTCGGACATTTACGCACGCGGCGATACCAAATATGTCTATAAAATTTTTTTTTACGCTTTTTGGGGGTAAAATAGGAAAAAACGGACGTTTTACTTTTTTATTGGGGGAGGGGATTTTTCACTTTTTTTTTACTTTTACTTTTACATTTTTTTACATTTTTTTTTACACTTGAATAGTCCCCATAGGGGACTATTCATAGCAATACCATGATTGCTAATACTGATCTGTTCTATGTATAGGACATAGAACAGATCAGTATTATCGGTCATCTCCTGCTCTGGTCTGCTCGATCACAGACCAGAGCAGGAGACGCCGGGAGCCGCACGGAGGAAGGTGAGGGGACCTCCGTGCGGCGTTATGAATGATCGGATCGCCGCAGCAGCGCTGCGGGCGATCCGATCGTTCATTTTAATCGCAAACTGCCGCAGATGCCGGGATCTGTATTGATCCCGGCACCTGAGGGGTTAATGGCGGACGCCCGCGAGATCGCAGGCGTCGGCCATTGCCGGCGGGTCCCTGGCTGCGATCAGCAGCCGGGATCAGCCGCGCATGACACGGGCATCGCTCCGATGCCCGCGGTTATGCTTAGGACGTAAATGTACGTCCTGGTGCGTTAAGTACCACCTCACCAGGACGTACATTTACGTCCTGCGTCCTTAAGGGGTTAAAGGGGTACTCCGGTGAAAACCTTTTTTCTTTTAAATCAACTGGTGGCAGAAAGTTAAACATATTTGTAAATTAATGGGAAAATATATGTATATACCAGTCCTCAAGAACACTAGGGATGTGTAGAATAAAGAGGAAAGAAAATAGTGGATCTAATAAGGATTTATTAATATATGTATATATGTAAGTAAATGCAAATAAATCACCAATCACTCTGCAGGGCCCTTGCAGGAATGAATTGGTAATAATCAATATATAAATAAAAATGCTAATGAAAATGCAGATAAAAATGCAGATAAAAATAATATAGCAGAAATGCACCAATGTCCACTACGGTGGTTAGCAATGTGTCTTTTTTGGTTAGTAGTCACTCTTGGTCACAGTTAAGTCCAAGGATATCCAATTAAAAGAGTCACAGTTCAGTAATCAACTCCTATGATACTGTAGCCAAATATAGCAATAGTGGCGATAATAGCAACAGTTGTAGCAATTATGGCAATAGTTTGTAGAGTATCGGTGCACAGCACCACTCACCCTTCTTCTCGGCTGTTAGCGATCCCGGCAAGCAATGATGTTCACAGATAGCGATTTTGGCAGACCGCGATGTCCTGTAGGTGATAAAAGCTGTTTGTATTGCCAGTCTGGATCGTAGCCTAGGTGAGTGGTTCTCCGGTAGGCTGTAAGTATCCTGGGCTGGCACGGGGAGACGTCCGGCCTAGGGAGAACGTGTCCAGGAACTCTGCCGTCCGGGGCTGTGAATGGAGATCTGGGAGCAGCTGCGTGTCTGAATGATGCGCTAGCTGCGCGCGTGTTGCAGTGGTCCCAGTTCTGTGAGCATCCAGCAGTTGCTAGCCAAAATGTGTGGATATAGTCTCTTTAGAAGTGGTATAAGGTGCTTTTGCAAGTCAGACGCGTTTCAAGGCCTGCGGGCCTTTTCTTCAGTGACAGTAAGGTATGTAGGCCCAGTGGTAGGGTCTGTATTTATAAGGTCTACAATTAATGATGTCATGTTAAATGAGGGTGGCTACTAAAACATGGAGCCTGACTAGTTCAGGTTGGATGTAAAATCAGAGATGGATCCAATAGAGTAAGTGAAAGGAAAAAATAAAAGAGAAATAAAGAGAGAAAAGAGGGTGAAAATGAATAATGTATGAATTTGTGAGTGTATATAAATACCTATATAGGTAAGATATAAATAGAGATATAGAATGAATGTGAGTACAAAATGTATTGAAGGATGCAATATTATATAGTGATGAATTTAATTTATAAAAAAGATTATATATTAATAGAGATACAGTATTGTATAATAAATTAGGTATGTATCCAAGATGGATATACAATACCACATATTCATAAGAGTACAGTGATGTAAAAAATAAAAATGAGTATAAACTCAAAAAATATAGCATAAAAATATGATGAAAATAGCGTGAATCAACATTTATGAGAGGATAAAAATATCGCAGTGTGAATGTAGTGTGGACACAGACAAATAATATGAATATGAAAAAATAAATAAATAAATAAAAAAAAATTAAAAATTAAAAATTAAAAAAAAATACTTTATATATATTTATTTTTTATTTTTTATTTTTTAATAAAAACATGATAAAATGGCATAACATAAAAAAGCATATAAAAAGCATTAATGTCGCAGGAATTTGAGGGGGGAAGGGGTAAAGGGTTCCAGACAAGGAAATCGTGGTTCTGATGTAGATAATTCTCCCCAAGAATTATCTACATCAGAACCACGATTTCCTTGTCTGGAACCCTTTACCCCTTCCCCCCTCAAATTCCTGCGACATTAATGCTTTTTATATGCTTTTTTATGTTATGCCATTTTATCATGTTTTTATAAAAAAAAAAATATATAAAGTATTTTTATTTTATTTATTTATTTATTTATTTTTTTTATTTTTTTTTATTTTTTTTATTTTTTTTTTCATATTCATATTATTTGTCTGTGTCCACACTACATTCACACTGCGATATTTGTATCCTCTCATAAATGTTGATTCACGCTATTTTCATCATATTTTTATGCTATATTTTTTGAGTTTATACTCATTTTTATTTTTTACATCACTGTACTCTTATGAATATGTGGTATTGTATATCCATCTTGGATACATACCTAATTTATTATACAATACTGTATCTCTATTAATATATATTCTTTTTTATAAATTAAATTCATCACTATATAATATTGCATCCTTCAATACATTTTGTACTCACATTCATTCTATATCTCTATTTATATCTTACCTATATAGGTATTTATATACACTCACAAATTCATACATTGTTCATTTTCACCCTCTTTTCTCTCTTTATTTCTCTTTTATTTTTTCCTTTCACTTACTCTATTGGATCCATCTCTGATTTTACATCCAACCTGAACTAGTCAGGCTCCATGTTTTAGTAGCCACCCTCATTTAACATGACATCATTAATTGTAGACCTTATAAATACAGACCCTACCACTGGGCCTACATACCTTACTGTCACTGAAGAAAAGGCCCGCAGGCCTTGAAACGCGTCTGACTTGCAAAAGCACCTTATACCACTTCTAAAGAGACTATATCCACACATTTTGGCTAGCAACTGCTGGATGCTCACAGAACTGGGACCACTGCAACACGCGCACAGCTAGCGCATCATTCAGACACGCAGCTGCTCCCAGATCTCCATTCACAGCCCCGGACGGCAGAGTTCCTGTACACGTTCTCCCTAGGCCGGACGCCTCCCCGTGCCAGCCCAGGATACTTACAGCCTACCGGAGAACCACTCACCTAGGCTACGATCCAGACTGGCAATACAAACAGCTTTTATCACCTACAGGACATCGTGGTCTGCCGAAATCGCTACCTGTGAACATCATTGCTTGCCGGGATCGCTAACAGCTGAGAAGAAGGGTGAGTGGTGCTGTGCACCGATACTCTTCAAACTATTGCCATAATTGCTACAACTGTTGCTATTATCGCCACTATTGCTATATTTGGCTACAGTATCATAGGAGTTGATTACTGAACTGTGACTCTTTTAATTGGATATCCTTGGACTTAACTGTGACCAAGAGTGACTACTAACCAAAAAAGACACGTTGCTAACCACCGTAGTGGACATTGGTGCATTTCTGCTATATTATTTTTATCTGCATTTTTATCTGCATTTTCATTAGCATTTTTATTTATATATTGATTATTACCAATTCATTCCTGCAAGGGCCCTGCAGAGTGATTGGTGATTTATTTGCATTTACTTACATATATACATATATTAATAAATCCTTATTAGATCCACTATTTTCTTTCCTCTTTATTCTACACATCCCTAGTGTTCTTGAGGACTGGTATATACATATATTTTCCCATTTTTTGACTAGGCCTGATTGGGTGAAGGCATCACCTTTAACCTCGAACACTCTCCTTACCTTTATCTTTAAGTGAGCTACACATCCTATTGTCCATATTTTTTATTATTATCCACCCAGTGTTTTAGTGCTCCTTAGTGATATATCCCCACTTTCTACTACTTTTCTACTCTTACTATCTATAATGAACATTTGGACACACCTCGAAACCAAAAAAAGATCCATTGAGGAATTCCGTTATTCTGATAATGATTGTATATCTAATACCTCAACAACAAACAGTAATTCTGAACATAACCTCACAGTTGCACAGATTTTTAGACAATTAGAGACTATTTTATGCAAACGCCTGAAACAACAATGGGAGGTGAAAAGCTTACAACAGTATTTGAACCTAGGCCTCACCCCTAAAGGCCTCACTATTTTTAAAAATGCCGCAGGAGACCTCAACAGCCCAGAATTCTCTTCCAAATGGGATAAACTGTTGAAGGAACAATCCATTAATATTGTCAAACTTGTAATTGAAAGAAGGGAGGAATTGGTGAGGGAACTGGACAAGGAGATCGAACAGATGAAAGAAACATTAGAAACATATACTATAGACGAGGAGTACAAAAAATATGAAAACCTCACTATTAAACGCTTAGACACTTTAGAAAAAGAAATCACCCAGAAAAAAAAAAAAAAAAAAAAAAAAAACTTTCCTGGCAAATCAATAAAAATACACCATCCATTAAAATTAACGATATAGCTAACACACAACCACAGCAAACTGAACAGACTCACAACAAATATACTGTTCCAACACACAATAGATATGCCCCCTTGAATTACTTTAACAATGAAAATCATCATTTTTTAGGAAGACAGAGAGGGAGGTCTCCATACCAATCCCCAAAAAACCACTACAGACCCAACCATCACAATCACTATTACCCACACAGATATTCTCCACAACCATACAAAGACTACTACAGACCTCACTTTTCACACCAGCCACATTACCCACCAAGAACACCAAACACAACACGCCACCCACCCAATACACGTTACTCAAATCCACACAATCCGGCAATATATCACCCCAAGAAACAATCAATACAAGCCGAGATTCACCCGATCCCCCCAACCCTCTCACTACACACCAACACCCCAAAAAAAAGAGGACTAGAAGAAGACAGAAACGAACCACAGCGAGTCACACAACCACCATTGAAAATAGGAAAAACCATGTAGGAAATTCTAATATTATAAATCTAAGTTTAAAACCTTTGACTGATACCCAGACTAGTTTACTTAATAAGGGCTTAAAATTCGCACAAGTCAACCATTAAACAAGTTTGACACATACATTGGTGTTGAAAAATATATAAGAAAGCTATGTCTTAAAAAGTATTTTATTAAACAACCCATCACCAATCCCACCCCTCCCAACAGCAAATACACACGCACTAATTGCACTTTAAAATCAACATTTTATCCTAAATATGAAATTGTTCCTGACCTTTTCACTTTTAAAAAAGCCGTAGAGACAGACCTCAGAAAACTAAACACCAAAACCAACATAAAAAACAATATCACTTTTAAAGAAAAACAAGCAATTTTAGAACTACAAAAAGATAATAATATCACGATCCGCCCTGCGGACAAAGGGGGCGGGATCGTGATATTAGATACAGAACAGTATAACAACGAATGCATTCGACAATTAGCAGATGCCCAAACATATATTAAATTAAAATCAGACCCTACAGTAGAATTCAGTAAAGAATTAAAAATACTATGTGATAGAGCACTGGAATCTGACATTTTATCATCAAAGGAACACAAATTTATTCTGGGGACACAAGAGAGGCTACCTGTCTTCTACTGTCTCCCCAAAATCCATAAAAATCCCACCAATCCCCCTGGTCATCCCATAGTATCAGGCATCGATTCACTCACATCCAATCTTTCCCAACTGATTGACCGTTTACTCCAACCTATAGTCCAAAAAACACAATATTACCTCAAAGACACTACTCAAGCAATTCAGATCCTAGAAAACATCAAATGGGAATCCGACTACATCCTTGTGTCACTAGATGTGAGCTCCTTATACACTATAATTAATCACACTGACGGACTAAAAGCAGTACAACATTTTTTAATGAAAGGGGACATTTTACCAGAACAAATTGATTTTATCCTTCAAGCTATAAATTATATTTTAACCCATAATTATTTTTATTTTGAAAGTGAATTTTATCTCCAAGCCACAGGCACCGCCATGGGTACAAGATTCGCGCCCAGCTACGCCAATATGTTTATGGCTGCCTGGGAGGAAGAACACATCTCTCCCAGAATTGGCGCGGATCTCGTACTATGGCGGCGCTATATCGACGATATAGTTTTTTTCTGGAAAGGTTCGAGAAACTTGTTGGAAGTTTTTATCCAAGAAATAAATACTAATAATCATAATTTAAATTTTACCCCACACATAAGTACAGGCACTTTAGAATTTTTAGACCTTTTAATTACTATAGATTCAGATAAATTGAACTGCAGTACGTACCATAAACCCGTAGCCAAAAATAGTTTTATTCTTTTTAATAGTTGCCACCTACCCAGATGGCTTCTAAATGTACCTACGGGTCAGTACCGCAGACTAAAAAGAAACTGTACGTCCCACACTAAATTTGAAGAAGAGGCTCAAGCCCTTACTGAGAAATTCTTGGAGAAAAATTACCCAAGTAGTGTTTTAGACAAATCTTTTAACCAAGTTCGTATTTTAGACAGATCCTCTTTTTTTATCCCTAAAGAAACTAAAATTTTACCACAAAATGATGATCCTAAGTTGATTTTACCTTTTAATAAAGATTATAAGAAAATTGAAACCATTATTAAAAAGAACTGGCACTTTTTAATGAAGGATAAAATCATTGGTCAAAACATCCCCTTACATCCACCTATAGTGTACACAAAAGCCCCAAACTTAGGTATCCAAGTTGCCCCCACAGTAAGACAACCAATTATTTCTGCAACATCATTTACATGGCTACAAAGTAAGGGGTTCTATAGATGTGGTACCTGCTCAGCCTGTAAAATCACAAACTTTCCTAAAAAAATTACTGACATTTCATCCACATCCAATAACTATATTCATAAAATTTCTGAGTGTCTTACCTGCCACAGCAAAGGGGTCATCTACTTGATCCAATGTACATGTCAAAAACAATACATAGGCCGTACGAAGAGACAGTTCAAAACACGTATGGCAGAACATATCTATAATATAAAAAGAGGCTTAAAAACACACCCGCTGTCAGCACATTTTGCAGAACATCATAACCAGAATCCGACAGAGCTTTTCTTTTTAGCCATCCAAAACGTCAGAAAATGCTGGCGTGGTGGCGACTACATTAGAAAAATGTCCAAAGCAGAATCAAGGAAGATTTTTGACTTCGACACTATCAAGCCTAGAGGACTCAATGCAGAACTTGAAATCTTCGGGTTCCTTTGATTCCATCTTGTGGTGCCGTTCGCCCTCATGACCCGTCACTGGCTGGTCGTCTATCGACCCAGTGACGGTCCCTGGGGACGAGCCTCCCCAAGAATTATCTACATCAGAACCACGATTTCCTTGTCTGGAACCCTTTACCCCTTCCCCCCTCAAATTCCTGCGACATTAATGCTTTTTATATGCTTTTTTATGTTATGCCATTTTATCATGTTTTTATAAAAATAAAAAAAATATATAAAGTATTTATTTTTTATTTTTTTTTGTTTTATTTTAATTTTTTTTTTTTCATATTCATATTATTTGTCTGTGTCCACACTACATTCACACTGCGATATTTTTATCCTCTCATAAATGTTGATTCACGCTATTTTCATCATATTTTTATGCTATATTTTTTGAGTTTATACTCATTTTTATTTTTTACATCACTGTACTCTTATGAATATGTGGTATTGTATATCCATCTTGGATACATACCTAATTTATTATACAATACTGTATCTCTATTAATATATATTCTTTTTTATAAATTAAATTCATCACTATATAATATTGCATCCTTCAATACATTTTGTACTCACATTCATTCTATATCTCTATTTATATCTTACCTATAAAGGTATTTATATACACTCACAAATTCATACATTGTTCATTTTCACCCTCTTTTCTCTCTTTATTTCTCTTTTATTTTTTCCTTTCACTTACTCTATTAGATCCATCTCTGATTTTACATCCAACCTGAACTAGTCAGGCTCCATGTTTTAGTAGCCACCCTCATTTAACATGACATCATTAATTGTAGACCTTATAAATACAGACCCTACCACTGGGCCTACATACCTTACTGTCACTGAAGAAAAGGCCCGCAGGCCTTGAAACGCGTCTGACTTGCAAAAGCACCTTATACCACTTCTAAAGAGACTATATCCACACATTTTGGCTAGCAACTGCTGGATGCTCACAGAACTGGGACCACTGCAACACGCGCGCAGATAGCGCATCATTCAGACACGCAGCTGCTCCCAGATCTCCATTCACAGCCCCGGACGACAGAGTTCCTGGACACGTTCTCCCTAGGCCGGACGCCTCCCCGTGCCAGCCCAGGATACTTACAGCCTACCGGAGAACCACTCACCTAGGCTACAATCCAGACTGGCAATACAAACAGCTTTTATCACCTACAGGACATCGTGGTCTGCCGAAATCGCTACCTGTGAACATCATTGCTTGCCGGGATCGCTAACAGCCGAGAAGAAGGGTGAGTGGTGCTGTGCACCGATACTCTACAAACTATTGCCATAATTGCTACAACTGTTGCTATTATCGCCACTATTGCTATATTTGGCTACAGTATCATAGGAGTTGATTACTGAACTGTGACTCTTTTAATTGGATATCCTTGGACTTAACTGTGACCAAGAGTGACTACTAACCAAAAAAGACACGTTGCTAACCACCGTAGTGGACATTGGTGCATTTCTGCTATATTATTTTTATCTGCATTTTTATCTGCATTTTCATTAGCATTTTTATTTATATATTGATTATTACCAATTCATTCCTGCAAGGGCCCTGCAGAGTGATTGGTGATTTATTGGCATTTACTTACATATATACATATATTAATAAATCCTTATTAGATCCACTATTTTCTTTCCTCTTTATTCTACACATCCCTAGTGTTCTTGAGGACTGGTATATACATATATTTTCCCATTTTTTGACTAGGCCTGATTGGGTGAAGGCATCACCTTTAACCTCGAACACTCTCCTTACCTTTATCTTTAAGTGAGCTACACATCCTATTGTCCATATTTGTAAATTACTTCTATTAAAAAATCTTAATCCTTCCAGTACGTATTAGCTGCTGAATGCGACAGAGGAAATTCCTTTCTTTTTGGAATACTGATGACATCACGAACACAGTGCTCTCTGCTGACATCTCTGTCCATTTTAGCAACCATGCATAGCAGATGCGTAGAAGAGGTATGCTAAGGGCAGCATGGTGGCTCAGTGGTTAGCAATGCTGCCTTGCAGTGCTGGGGACTTGGGTTCAAATCCCACAAAGGACAACAATAAATAAAGCGTTGTTGTTATTATTATTATAATAACGTCAGCAGAGAGAACTGTGGTCGTGATGTCATCAGAGAGCATTCCAAAAAGAAAATAATTTCCTCTGTAGTATTCAGCAGCTAATAAGTACAGGAAGGATTAAGATTTTTTAATAGAAGTAATTTACAAATATGTTTAACTTTCTGCCACCAGTTGATTTAAAAGAAAAAAGGTTTTCACCGGAGTACCCCTTTAATGGTATGAACCAGTCACTATTTCAGCTACCAACAACGCTGCTGAACCTGGGAGCAACAAAGCACAGTCTATATTATTGTAACTACCTTTTCGGCTTAAATAATGTTACATTGTTGTTACCAGTGGACATTGTAATTTATTATTGCCATTTCTCCTTTTTGTAGTAGAAGCTAAATAATATTGAAGAAAGTTACTGCAACTACAAGAGTGATTTCTACTTCCCATTCAGTCCACTCCTTCCTCCTGTAAGTGGAATTCATCTTCACCCTTATTTGTGCGCCGACACACATACTTTTTTACTCATTTCAGTTTGTTTTTTGTGGGTACGGCCAATACCCACAAGTGTGTATTTGGGCAGCCATATTAGGGTCACCATTCTTACGCTAAGTATATATATATATATATCTTTATATAAGATTTGTAAATTACTTCTATTAAAAAATCATAATCCTTCCAGTACTTATTATTGGAACACAGAGCTCTCTGCTGAATCACGAATACAGTGCTCTCTGCTGACATCTCTGTCCATTTTAAGAACTGTCCAGAGTAGGAGAAAATCCCCATAGCAAACATATGCAGCTCTGGACAGTTCCTAAAATGGACAGAGATGTCAGCAGAGAGCACTGTGCTTGTGATGTCAGCAGGGAGCTCTGTGTTCCAAAAAGAAAAGAATTTCCTCTCTAGTATTCATCAGCTAATAAGTACTGGAAGGGTTACGATTTTTTAATAGAAGTAATTTACAAAGCTGTTTAACTTTCTAGCACCAGTTGATTTAAAAAAAAAAAAGTTTTCCACCGGAGTACCCATTTAAGTAGTAAAATAAAACCTATATAAATAAGGTATCCTTGAGACCATATTGGACCTACAGAAAATATAAGGTGTCACTTTTAACGAAAAGTGCACTGTGTAGAATCAGAAGCCCCCAAAAATAACAATGTTTATTTATTTATTTATTTTTTTCAATCTTGCCCTACAAATATTTATTTTTCTGGCTTTGCTGTAGATTTGGAGGTGAAATGATTAATGTCATTACAAAGTATAATTGGTGACGCAAAAAAAAAAAAAAAAAAAAAAAAAGCCCCGTCTGGGTGTGTAGGTGGAAAATGTAAAGCCTCTTGAGATTAACCCCTTCCTACCCTAAGAGGTATACATACATTGCATTGACGTTGGGATCATGACGATCTTGGTAGAATTATTCCCATAGATGCTGTGAGGAGTACAGTTCCCCTTGTTCCCAAACTATAACCCAACTACACGATTGTGGGATCCCGTGGGTTGCCATGGCAGCAAAAGGCCAGCGGAGGTCCAATCATAGGCTGAATAGCACAAGCTGCATGTCAGTATAGTACTGACTATTATACTGTGCTGCAGTACAGATGTACTGCAGCATTGTATAGCAGGTAAAAGGTAAAAATTGTAAAAATAAAAGGTTTAATACATTTATAAAGGGTAAAAAATTTAATGCCAATTTTCCAATAAAGCCCTGTAATATCACAAGGGAAAAAAACAAACAAACATATACATAATAGGTATTGCCACGTATGTTATGACTTGTACAATAAAATGTTAATGTTGCTTTTACTGCATCGTGAACGCTATAAAAAAAAAGACAACAAAAAAAGTGCAAGAATCGCAAATTTTGGTTTAAAACAGGGAATAAAAAAAGATTAAAAGGTAGCATGTATCACTGTATTCACTGAAAAATATATATTTTTTTTTTCAAATCAACTGGTGCCAGAAAGTTAAACAGACTTTTAAATTTAAAAATAAACTTATATAACCAAGAGAATTATATAACCGGTCCTCAAAGGGTAGTTGGGGAAAAAAAAGAAAGCAGATGATATAGCAGAGAATAGAAAATAGGTAGACAGAAATATTAAATAATAAAAAATGAATAAATATTAATGATATTGCTAAAATGTACCTTGATAAAAAAAAAAGAATATTAATGGATTGATGGATAATGATAATAAATACCTGCAAAAAGAAACTTAAATAATCATATACATTTATTAGTAGAGTTCATAGAAAAACATCCGGGCAGGGCCCTTGCCCAGGTGTTTGGTGAAAATATGTTAATTAAAAATGTGTAAATTGTGATAAAAAAAAGTTTGCCAACCATCTCATGTAAAATAATTAATAATGTTCATAAAAAGTCTTAATATAAAAATATGATTATCAGCCAATGTCAAAAGTCAGTATGGTAATTGTTGTTTAATTTACCAACTACAGTGATTAGAGCTGTCCATCAAATAGAATCTATGCGCTGATAGTAGCAGCAAAGTGGAGACAAAGTATCTAAAATATATGCTTGATGGGCTTGAGTGCTTTCAAGTGCGATACAGTTGTAACATTTGCTTCCGTGGGAGCGTGCTGGTAATAACAGTTAGTTACAATGTTATGGACGGTACCTTGTAGAAGACTTCGCCGTGTTCTCCGGCAGCTGATGTCTCCAGGAGTGGCAAGCTCCGGTGACTGTGCAGATCAGCGCCCGCACGGACTAATGTGAAGGTGACCACCAACCTGACATAGGTGCAGGGGGCTCCTCTGATATAGCGACGGGTAGGTACACTGGTCCAAATTAATGTGATTTTGCCCTCTGCAATGTAGGAAGCCGGCTTATAATATCGGAAGAGAAATTGAAGTCCTCGCACTGAGCACAGTTTGTCCGGTCTGTGAAGCTGCAGTTAGGCTTGTAGATTGGCGTCCTCGTGGTGTGAATAGCGCGTTATTCAATAATGGTCCACAAGCTTGGATCCTGCAGCGCTTGCAAGGTGGTATCGGCTGATAATAATACTGAGATATGGGTATGGCAATAATGCTATAAATGGAGGCTAAATGCGTTTCACCACTATTGTGGTATTCCTCAGTAGCCAAGTTACATTAAAAAGATAATTTTTTAATATAACTTTGCTACTGAGGAATACCACAATAGCGGAGCGCCGAGAAGACGATCAAACTTGACTATCTAGAGGAAGTAAAAGTCGTAACCTTGTTGCGACTTTTACTTCCTCTAGATAGTCAAGTTTGATCGTCTTCTCGGCGCTCTGTTATTACCGGCACGCTCCCACTGAAGCAAATGTTACAACTGTATCGCACTTGAAAGCACTCGAGCCCATCAATCATATATTTTAGATACTTTGTCTCCACTTTGCTGCTACTATCAGCGCATAGATTCTATTTGATGGACAGCTCTAATCACTGTAGTTGGTGAATTAAACCACAACTACCATACTGACTTTTGACATTGGCTGATAATCATATTTTTCTATGAAGACTTTTTATGAACATTATTATTTATTTTACATGAAATGGTTGGCAAACTTTTTTTTATCACAATTTACACATTTTTAATTAACATATTTTCACCAAACATCTGGGCAAGGGCCCTGCCCGGATGTTTTTCTATGAACTCTACTAATAAATCCATATGATTATTAAAGTTTCTTTTTGCAGGTATTTATTATCATTATCCATCAATTATTATTAATATTCATTATTATTATTTTTTTTTTATCAAGGTACATTTTAGCAATATCATTAATATTTATTCATTTTTTATGATTTAATATTTCTGTCTACCTATTTTCTATTCTCTGCTATATCATCGGCTTTTTTTTTTTTTCAACTACCCTTTGAGGACCGGTTATATAAGTTTTTTTTTTTAGATTTTTGGTCTTGGGGTTATTAGACCATACCGGTTAACCTCAGGGTAGAATATTGATTGAGCTGCACCACCAACTTTTAAATTATAAAAATATATATTGGAGAGGCTTTTGTCTATCTAACTATCAAAATGACCTGGGCTACCCAATCTGACACTTATACCCACAGTGTCTACAACATAAAATATACCATAAAAAATATTGGGGCTCAAGGTCAAAGATATAGGTCCACAAATGTATTTAAATAATTAATTCAATACAAATATGTGCTATAATACTTGGAACTCACAGGGCCCTTGTGAGTGACCAGGAACAATATATTAGCATTAATAATAAAATGATAAAATAAAACATAGTAAAACTACTTAATTGAGACCAATAAAAATGTCATAAAATGTATCCAATAATTGCAAATGAAAAAGATCAAAAAAGGCTTCAATGAATTCTTGGTACTTGTCTCCCTAGATAAGCTTCAAAGTTCAATGAGGATACATTGTATTAGAGTAGATTGATTCCTGTAAGAATGATTGAAACAATGTTTCTTTGAGCAATCACCAATCTGGAAATCTGTTACTGTAGCAATTTAAAGTTCACTGACACGGTCAGCTATGTTACACAATGGTGTAACAGTAATATAGCAAGTCGCTGGAACTATGTCCTATAGCTGGGTCTGCTGCGCTGACAGCCCGCTTATAGTCTTAATAATATCCTGGTATAACAGTTAGGGTTATGCAATGATCGGTATTGGCAGAAATGGCAATGAAAGATGCAACACACACTAGGTGTGTATATATGCTCACCGGTCCCTCTGGCTACAGATACTGTGATCTCCGGTGGCTTCTAGTCCTGCAGTTGCGATCTCCCGGTGTAGGTTACCGATGACACTGGAACAAAAAGGATCTCTTGCTGTTGTGCATACGATGCGGACACACCGCTGGAGACTCTGCCTTCTCCTAAGTTGCGGTGTGGCACAGCCGCGGGGAAGGAGTTTGGGGACTGCAGTGCTTCAAACTGCATCCACTAGTGAAGTCCCAGGCAGCGTCCTCGTGTAGAATTGCGCCTGCTGCACGGGGAAGGTGATTGACAGGTATCTGTCTGTGATGTTAGAAAGTTAGAAGGTGACTTGCGCTTACAGGAAATTAATGAGTGGTCTCAATATGGGTACTGGGGGGTCACTGGATGCGTTTCAGGACCTTCTCGGTCCTTTCTTCAGCAGCTTAAATGGACAGACTTTTAAATTAGGCAAGAAAAGAACAGGAACCAGCGCTGAAACACTGAACAGGATAAGCAAACATACCCACATGCGGAGATGGCAGTAACACGTTTCAGGTCACGTGACCCTTCGTCAGACTGATGCAAAGTAATTAACACACACGCATTTATGCGGTGATTCACAAGTGAGGCCAAAAGGTTATTGAAGACACTCCATTAATCATTTAAAGGCCAAATATAATGAATAACACCATACACTTAGCATATGAAGGTACAGAAAACATTATATGCATGACAAAATAAAGCAAAAAAAGAGAAAAAACTATAACAAAGCATCCCTATACATTAAAAACAGATATTATTCTGGTACCAAAGAAAAAGAGGAAAAAAATATATATAACTGGTAGTTCACATGGGAGCAGGCACATAGGACCAAATTACCAAAAAAATGTGTTTAAACCTCCAATAAATCTGAAGATTACAGATGAGCATATCAAAGTTGACGAACCCAAATTCATTATGAATTTCAGGAAATATTCGATTGGCAATTAATGTGAATATTGCCGCGATTCTATTGCGCGAATCGCTTCATTAAACTCCATTTACTGCGGTGCAGGCTCCAGGGCATGACGAATGCACATGTCAGTACATAGGGAAGGAACGCTGGGAAGGTGGGAAGGCAAGGCAGGAAGGGAAATAGGTGGGATGACCCTGAATCACATGCAGGATGAAGCCTATCAGCAGCCAATGACCGTGTGATGTCACAGCCCTATATAATCGGCAACACTCTTGTGGCTAGTCACTTCATTATAATCCACTGCAGAAGGATCATCGGACGCAGAGCCTGTGTGTGTGTGTTACAACAGAGAAAAGCACAGTCCATCCTTCTAGCCACATCAGCGTTCTCGTGGACGGAGAGCAAGGATTTTTACTGCAGCTGCAGGCATTTCCTCCCAGTCACTTTCTTTGGCATAGTATTACAGAGAGGGGCAGATAGCTGTGTGTTGCCTCATACATTTCAACAAGCTGGCTCAACTTCATAAACCTTTGCTGAGGAGGCAGGAATAATTGTTCAGCGCAATTCAATGTCTTTGTTCCACCAAAAATCATCTGCTGGTTATACTAGTCTGTAGACTGTGTAATACACAGCAGTCCATTCCTAATAGTCTTTGACAGAGTGCAATTTTGTGTTCAGTAGACCGTTTTTTTTTTTTTTTTTGCTGCAGCCCTGTTGTGTACTGCACGTGTTTTATAAAAATATGTTTTTTTTAAGGGTACCATAGCGCATTTTTCTGCCCTCATAAGTGCATACCGCATACGTACATCTAATTAGTGTACTATTTTGTACCTGTTAATCTGTCAAAGGCCTACATACTGTGAAAGGACAGCCAAAAGTAACCACCGGCTGGTGTTTTTGCAAAAATACACAGTTTTTAGGTGTATTGTAGCACATTTTTCTGCCCTCATATGTACATTTAAGTAGTGTACTATTTTGTAGGTACAATGCTTATTAATGCTTATGAAGAAATATAAAATCTCATCCCTTCCCCAATATCGCGCCACACCCCTACCCCTTAATTCCCTGGTTGAACTTGATGGACATATGTCTTTTTTCGACCGTACTAACTATGTAACTATGTAACTATGTATACTTTGATGTACATATGCGGTGTGCACTCATGAGGGCAGAAAAATTTGCTACAATACACCTAAATACTCAGTATTTTTGTAAAACACCTACCGGTGATTACTTTTGGCTGTCCTTTCACAGTATGTAGGCCCTTGACAGATTAACAGGTACAAAATAGTTCACTACTTAGATGTACGTATGCGGTATGCACTTATGAGAGCAGAAAAATGTGCTACAGGGTTAATCTGTCAAGGACCTACATACTGTGACAGGCCAGCCAAAAGTGCACACTGTCAGGATCCAGATAGGTATGCAGCGAGGACACTGGTGGTGGATCCTCTGTGTCAGTGGAGTGATGACGTGGGCCATACCAGGGGAACGGAGTCTAAGGGGTTAATGGTTTCCACCAGAGCCCGCCGCAAAGCGGGATGGACTTGCAGCGGCAGGTAACCCCCAGGTCGTTCCACCCGATAGCGACTCAACCCCAGCTGACAGCTGAGACAGGCACGGTACAGAAGGACTAGGCAAGAGCAAGGTCGGACGTAGCAGAAGGTCAGGGCAGGCAGCAAGGGTCGTAGTCAGGGGCAACAGCAGAAGGTCTGGAACACTGGCTTGGGAACACAGAAAACGCTTTCACTGGGCACTAGGCAACAAGATCCGGCGATGACAGGAAGGGGAAGTGGGTTTTTATAAGGAGGGCACAGGTGCAGGTACTGATTGGGCCAGGCTCCAATCAATGGCGCACTGGCCCTTTAAATCTCAGAGAGCCGGCACGCGCGCGCCCTAGGGAGCGGGGCCGCGCGCGCCGGGACTGTGCAGACGGAGGACGGGGCAGGTGAGGAGATTGGGATGTGAGCCACGGGCAGGCGCGTCCCGCTACGCGGGTCGCATCCCGCCGGTGACACTATTGCAGCGCTCCCGGTTAGCGGGTCTGACCGGGGCACTGCACGTAGGTGAACGCCGCGAGCTCTCTGGGGAGGAGCAGGGACCCGGAGCGCTCGGCGTAACACACACCTGCTGCTGTTCTAGTCAAATACTGTTTTAAGCGTAGTGAAGCGTATTGTACTCCCCTCATATACGCACTAAGTAAGTCAGGCAAAGAAGTGCCAGGAAGTGCACAGAGGAGTGGCAGAGGCCTAAATCCTTCAGGCAGAGGTCGCAGCAAGTGGCAGCAGGAGTCGCAGCGAGAGGCCTGAGCTACCGTTATCAGCTAGCAGTCATGTCTTGACCCGCAACCCATCTGCCGTCGTCAATTGGTTAACACGGTAATCCACTTCATCACGTGACATCTGACACCCCCAGTCAACAGTTGGTGGGTTCCTCAGCCACAAACCTCAGTTGGCATGGCCCGGGAGCAGTCCCTGTCCTTCCATTGCCTCTGTCCTATGCTGTTCCCTCCCCTACAGAAGTATCTTATGATGTGGGTTAAGCTCTACTATTCACTGAGGACGATCTAAAAGAGGAAAGTCAGCAGCTACTGCCCAGCCAAGAAGTGGAGGTGACATCCGCCGCTTCCTCTGATAGGCAGGGAATTAGTGATGAGGAGAGTGACGTAGGAGGCGGTGTGGCCAGAGTTCAGGGTCCTGAAGCAGACACTTTTGAGGAACCTGAGAAGGACATCAGTGACATGCAGACACTTGTTGATGATGATGAAGCAGATTGGGAGCCGATGTGCAGAAGAGGCATCATTATCATTAGGAGAAGAGAGTTGCTGGTTGCCCATGAGGCAGCAGCTGAGCCAGCAAGGCGGTAGCATGGTTGGCAGTCAGCGTGGTGGCAGAAGTAGAAATTCTGGAGCCAAACATGCCTGGACGAGACCACCTGCTTCGCTGCAGCCTACCTTACTGGGAGTTAGTTGAACAGGGGTTCCTGGAGAAAGCGGCAGTAGCAGTCAATAAGTGCGGACTTTTGGTGAAAAAATCAGCTACTTGGCGGTGTGGCAATTTTTAATCAAGCATCTGGAGGAGGTGCACATGGCCAAATTCAAGATATGCGGGCAGAAGGTGAAGTGTGGCCGGGGTCCCAATGTTGGCACCACACCCCTGCATGAACATATGCTATGCCACCATAAAGCGGCCTGGGAGAACCGTGGCTCCGATGTAGTGGTCCAGCCTGCTGCATCACCCAGTGGCACGCCGCTCCCTCTTTCAGCCAGCCAAGGCTCGACCACCTCAGCCGAATGGAGATGTGTGTCATACCCTCCTTCTGTCGCTCCAGATGCTCCTGCTCCTCCTACTTTTAGTCAGCCATTCCGCCAACAATCCATCAGTGAAGCCATGTTCAAGAGACAAGAGTATGTGCCCACTCATCTAAAAGCGCAAAAGCTGAATATGCTCCTGTCTAAGTTGCTGGTGCTGCAGTCCCTCTCTTTTCAAGTGGTGGACTCTGCACCTTTCAGAGAACTGATAGCTTGTGCCGATCTGAGGTGGAGAGTGCCAAGCTGTCATTTCTTTGCGAAGAAGGCCGTACCAGCCCTGCACAATTTTGTGGAAGAGAAGGTGGGCCAGTCCTTGAGCCTGTCGGTGTATACCAAAGTGCACTGCAGCGCCGACGTCTGGAGCTGTAACTACGGTCAGAGACAATACATGTCCTTTACGGCTCAGTGGGTGAATATGGTTCCTGCACCGCCACAACTCCAACTTGGACAGGTTCACGCCGCTTCCTACTCCACGCTCTCAGCCCGTTGGTCCTGTGACAGTGTGCAACTCCGCCTCCTGATCCTCCACCGTGTCCTCAGCCTCCACTGCCCAGACAAGTCTCAGTGGCCCTTCAGCATACGATGTGTGCAGGGCACGGCTGTGTCACGCTGTTCTTCACATGGTTTGCCTTGACGAAAAGAGTCACACAGGGAAGGAACTGCTAAAAGTAATTTGTAAAGAAATCGGAGCATGGCTTACTCCATGAAAACTGGAAGAACATCTTGCATGCGCTGCGACTCTGAAGGCTGAGCCAAGCGCCCTGCATGGTACACGTGTTCAATCTGGTTGTGAAGCAGTTCCTGATGTGTTCCCCTCCATTTGCAAGTCATCCTAACATAGTGAAGGAAACTTTGCATGCACTTCAGCAACTCGTACACCACAAAGCACACATTCCTTGAGCTGCAGCGTCAGAACAGAATCCCCCAACATAGTATGATTTGTGACATTGCCACACGTTGAAATTCCACCCTCCATATGTTGGACTGACTGTATGAACAGAGAAAAGCCACACCGATTTCCAATGATGATCCAATCGGATAGGTGTAACTTCAATGTGAACCAGTGGCAGCTCATACGTGACACCTGCCGTTTGCTCAGGCCCTTTGAGGAAGTAACAATATTAGTAAGTCACCAGGATTACGGGATGAACGATGTCATTCCACTGCTTCATTTCTTACAACACATGTTGGAAACAATGGCTGGTCAGGGCACTGGAGACGTGGTGCCACATGAGCCCTGTGGGGGATGAACTGGAGGAGGAGGAGGGAGAGGGGCACAGTGGAGCACAGTTTAGGTTTCACCAAATAGGCGTTTTTTCAAGCAATCTGACAGGAGAGGAGGAGCAGCCAGAGGAGCTAGAGGGTTATAAGGAAGGTGAGACAGAAGACCCAGACACACCGTGGCAGTATGCAGTGGAGATGGAGGCAGGGAGTCCCTCCGAGTCACTTGCACAAATGGCACAATGCATGCTCAATGGCTTTTCGTAGTGACAGCCGAATTGTCACCATTTTGATTTCTGGATCTCCACCTTATTGGACCATCACTACCGCCACAAAATAGGGCATTTTTTACACCCACTGAGAGGGAGGACAAAATTACCTACTACAGAGGCATCCTATGTAGTCAGTTGGCCAATGTCTGTCGGCACCATCGGCAATACTCTTGCAGGACTGAATCGGGGGGCACTCACCTTCTGCACTCACCTTCCACTGCCATGGCTGCTGGGGAGGGGTGGGGTGGCAGGATCAGTACCAGCTCCATAAGCAGCAGCCTGAGTCTATGCGGGTGAAAAAAGCTACTCGCTGATGAGTAGCTTTCTTTACCCGCATAGTGAAGCAACCCATCAGCAGCAGGTAGACCTGGAGCAGGACCTGAACCAGCAGGTGGTGGCATACCTTGACATGCCCATGCCAACATACCTTGAAGATCTGCTGGACTTCTGGGAAGCAAACTTGATTTGTGGCCGCAAATAGCAGAGTTTTCCCTGGAAAAGCTGTCCTGCCCTGGCCAGTATTCTGCCATCAGAGCAGGTGTTTAGTGTGGCGGGGGTCAAAATCCCCCCAAGAAGAACGCATCTGTCCACTAAAAATGTGGAGAGACTGACCTTTGTGAAGATGAATCAGGCATGGATCAGCCAGGATTTCCAATCACCAATGCGTGATGCATGAGAGTAGATTGACCATGGTGCCACACCAACACTTCACAAATATGGATAGTGCCAAACAGATTTGAGGCTCTGCTCCCCAGTTACAAACATTCCTCCGCATCAGACCTTTTTTCACCCACCTTCATCACCGGGTACTGGTATCGCCACCCACCGCACCTCTCTGTCACAGGGTCACTTTCGGGACTCCTGATACTGCTGCCACCTCCAGTCTGTCTCATTCAGCCATTTTATGGTCTCTTCTCTTGCTTCAGCCAACTCCAGGCTGTGTCATTAAGCCACTATATGATCTCCTCATGCTTCAGCCACCTCCAGGCTGTGCCATTCATCCAATATATGGTTTACTGATGCTTCAGCCAGCTCTAGTCTGTGCCATTCAGAAACTACATGGTTTAGTGATGCTGCTGGGCCTAGGACATAACCTATATATGTTTATGATAGCACTAGGTACCATACATCTTCAATGGAAATTTCAAAATTCATCTTTTATTCTTAGAGATTGTGAGGCCCTATTGTCTCCTCATCTGCCGCCAACTCTAGACTGTTCCTTCAAGACACTATATGGTCTCCCCATACTTCCACAAACTCCAGGCAGTCATTCAGCCACTACATGGTCTCCTCATACTGATGCCACCTCCAGGCTGTCTCATTCAGCCACTATATGGTCTCTTCTCTTGCTTCAGCCAATTCCAGGCTGTGCCATTGAGCCATTATATTGTCTCCTCCTACTGATGCCACCTCCAGGCTCTGTCATTGTGCTGCCATGTGTCGTGTGACTCCTTATTAGATTTGGTCCTTTGTACCCAAAAGCCGGGGCCTGGGACACTAAAACTTGGGAGTTTAAAGTTAAATTTCAAAACCCTCAATTTAAATTTAAAAATCTTAAATTTAAATTTAAAAATCTTAAATTTAAATTTAAAAATCATACATTTCAATGGTCTCCTCATGCTTCAGCCAGCTCCAGGCTGTGTCATTCAGCCAACATATGGTTTATTGATGCTGCTGGGCCTGGGTCTGGGCCTTACATTTTTTCATGGTAGCACTAGCTACCCTAAATCCTCAATTTATATTTCAAAATTTGTATTTTTTCTTAGGGATTGTGAAGCCCTGGTGTCTACTCATGCTTCTGCCAACTCTAGGATGTGCCATTCAGACACTATATGGCATCCTCATGCTTCAGCCAACTCCAGGCTGTGTCATTAAGCCAATATATGGTTTACTGATGCCGCTGGGCCTGGGTCTGGGCCTAAGCAGTTTTTATGGTAGCACTAGCTTCCCTAAATCTTCAATTTAAATTTCAAAATTCTATTTTTCTCCTTAGGGATTGTGAAGCCCCGGTGTCTACTCATGCTGCTGCCAACTCCAGGCTGTGCCATTCAGACATCACATGGTCTCCTTATGCTTCAGCCAGAATTCATCTTTTAAGCTTAGGCATTGTGAAGTCCTAGTGTCTACTCATGCGTCAGCCAACTACAGGCTGTGTCACACAGGCAATGTATGGTTAACTGATGCCGCTGGGTCTGGGTCTGGGAATAAAACTTTTGTTATGGTAGCACTAGCTACCCAGATTCTTCGGTTTAAATTTAAAAATTCATCTTTTAATCTTAGGGATTGTAAAATCCTATTTTCTACTCATGCTGCTGCCAACTCCTGGCTGTGCCATTCAGACACTATATGGTCTCCTCATGCTTCAGCCAACTACAGGCTGTGTCACTCAGGCAATATATGGTTTACTGATGCTGCTGGGCCTTGGTCTGGTCCTAAAAAATTCTTATGGTAGCACTAGCTACCATAAATCTTCAATTTAAATTTCAAAATTATTCTTTAATTACATAGTTACATAGTTAGTATGGTCAAAAAAAGACATAGGTCCATCAATTTCAACCAAGGAATTGAGGGGTAGGGGTGTGGTGGGATATTGGGGGAAGGGATGGTATTTTATATTTCTGCATACGCAATTAATGTTATTTTGTTCCAGGACTGTATCTAACCCTGTTTTAAATGTATTAATCGTTCCTGCTGTGACTAGTTCATGAGGTAGACTGTTCCATAAATTCACAGTTCTTATGGTAAAGAAGGCGTGTCGCCCCTTAAGACTAAACCCTTTCTTCTCCAAACGGAGGGAGTGCCCCCTTGTCCTTTGAGGGGGCTTAACCTGGAACAGTTTTTCTCCATATGTTTTGTATGGGCCATTAATATATTTATATACGTTTATCATATCCCCCCCCCCCCCTTAACCCCTTCCCGACCTATGACATACCTGTACGTCATGGGTGGCAAGGTGTTCCCGACCCATGACATACAGGTACGTCATGGACATTACTGCCGCTACTCGCGGCATCCCGCAGCGCCCGGAAAGATGGTGGCTATCACTGATAGCCAGCCATCTTACCGTGCGACCACGGGGGGTTTCGTCCCCCACCCCCCCCAGCGATCGCTGCTATCAGCTGGTCAAATCTGACTAGCTGATAGCAGCGTTTCGCTATCAGAATACTTAGCAGCGCGGTGTGTGAGTCCCGATCACGGGGATCGGGACACACACCGCTCTGCTAAGTGTCCCTGTCCCGTCCCCCGGCATCACTTACCCGTCGGAGCGGTGTCCCGAGCGGTCCCGGCGTCCTCCGTGCGGTCCCGGCGTCCTCCGTGCGGTCCCGGCTGCGCTGCGTCCCGGAGGTGAGTTTCCGGCAGCAGTGCAGCATCTTCATTGGCAGCAGTGAGATCGCCGTAAAGCGATCTCACTGCTGCCTCTGAGAGTTTCAAAACTGCAACTCCCAGCATGCCCAGACAGCCTTTGGCTTTCTGGGCATGCTGGGAGTTGTAGTTTTGCAACATCTGGAGGTCCACAGTTTGGAGACCACTGTATAATGGTCTCCAATCTGTGCTCTTCCAGATGTTGCAAAACTACAAATCTCAGCATGCTCAGTCTGTCCAGGCATGCTGGGAGTTGTAGTTCTCTAACATCTGGAAGAGCACAGATTGGAGACCATTATACAGTGGTCTCCAAACTGTGGACCTCCAGATGTTGCAAAACTACAACTCCGAGCATGCCCAGACTGCCCAGGCATGCTGGAAGTTGTAGTTCGGCAACATCTGATCCTTCAGATATTGCCGAACTACAACTTCCAGCATGCCTTGGCAGTCTGGGCATGCTGGGAGTTGTAGTTTTGCAACAACTGGAGGCACACTAGTTGGGAAACATTGTCCGTTTCCTACCTCAGTGCCTCCAGCTGTTGCAATTGTTGCAAAACTATAACTCCCAGCATGCACTGACAGACCATGCATGCTGGGAGTTGTAGTTTTGCAACAGCTGGAGGCACACTGGTTTGGAAACACTAAGTTTGGTTGCAAAACACTTGAAAGTTTATTACTTAACTTAGTGTTTCCAAACCAGTGTTCCTCCAGCTGTTGCAAAACTACAACTCCCAGCATGCACGGACAGCCAAAGGGCATGCTCGGAGTTTGCAACAGCTGGATGTTTGCCCCCTCCCCCCAATGTGAATGTACAGGGTACACTCACATGAGCGGAGGTTTACAGTGAGTGCTGCAAGTTTGAGATGGCGCAAATTTTGCGCTGCAGCTCAAACTTCCAGCGGCAAACTTGCTGTGAACCTCTGCCCATGTGACTGTACCCTAAAAACACTACACTACACTGACACTAACCTAAAATAAAAAGTAAAAAACACTACATATACACATACCCCTACACAGCCCCCCTCCCCCCAAAAAATGAAAAACGTCTGGTACGCTACTGTTTCCAAAACGGAGCCTCCAGCTGTTGCAAAATAATAACTCCCAGTATTGCCGGACAGCCATTGACTGTCCAGGCATGCTGGGAGTTTTGCAACAGCTGGAGGCACCCTGTTTGGGAATCACTGGCGTAGAATACCCCTATGTCCACCCCTATGCAAATCCCTAATTCAGGCCTCAAATGCGCATGGCGCTCTCTCACTTTGGAGCCCTGTCGTATTTCAGGGCAACAGTTTTGGGACACATATGGGGTATCGCCGTACTCGGGAGAAATTGCCTTACAAATTTTGGGGGGTATTTTCTTCTTTAACCCCTTATGAAAAGGTGAAGTTGGGGTCTACACCAGCATGTTAGTGTAAAAAAATAAATTTTTTACACTGACATGCTGGTGTTGCCCTATACTTTTCATTTTCACAAGAGGTAAAAGGGAAAAAAGACCCTCTAAATTTGTAACGCAATTTCTCCCGACTACGGAGATACCCCATATGTGGGCGCAAAGTGCTCTGGGGGCGCACAACAAGGCCCAGAAGGGAGAGTGCACCATGTGCATTTGAGGCGATTTGCACAGGGGTGGCTGATTGTTACAGCAGTTCTGACAAACGCAAAACAATAAATATCCATATGTGACCCCATTTTGGAAACTACACCCCTCACGGAATGTAATAAGGGGTGCAGTGAGCATTTACACCCCACTGGCGTATGACAGATTTTTGGAACAGTGGTCTGTGAAAATGAAAAATAAAATTTTTGATTTGCACAGTCCACCGTTTCAAATATCTGTCAAACGCCAGTGGGGTGTAAATGCTCACTGCACCCCTTATTACATTCCATGAGGGGTATAGTTTCCAAAATGGGGTCACATGTGGGGGGGTCCACTGTTCTGGCACCATAGGGGCTTCCTAAATGGGACATGCCCCCCAAAAACCCTTTCAGAAAAACTCACTCTCCAAAATCCCATTGTCGCTCCTTCCCTTCTGAGCCCTCTACTGCGCCCGCCGAACACTTTACATACGCATATGAGGTATTTCCTTACTCGAGAGAAATTGGGTTACAAATTTTAGGGTGATTTCTCTCCTTTTACCCCTTGTAAAAAAAAAAAAATTGGGTCTACAAGAAAATGCGAGTGTAAAAAATGAAGATTTAGAATTTTCTCCTTCACTTTGCTGCTATTCCTGTGAAACACCTAAAGGGTTAAAACACTTACTGAATGTCATTTTGAATACTTTGGGGGGTGCAGTTTTTATAATGGGGTCATTTATGGGGTATTTCTAATATGAAGATCCTTAAAATCCACTTCCAACCTGAACTGGGCCCTGAAAAATTAAGATTTTGAAAATCTTGAGAAAAATTGGAAAATTGCTGCGGAACTTTGAAGCCCTCTGATGTCTTCCAAAAGTAAAAACTTGTCAATTTTTTAATGCAAACACAAAGTAGACATATTTTATATGTGAATCAATATGTAATTTATTTGGAATATCCATTTTCCTTTCAAGCAGAGACTTTCAAAGTTAGAAAAATGCAAAATTTTCAAAATTTTCATGAAATTTTTAGATTTTTTACCAAGAAAGGATACAAATATCAGTGAAATTTTACCGATAAAATAAAGTAGAATATGTCACGAAAAAACAATCTCGGAATCAGAATGATAAGTAAAAGCATTCCAAAGTTATTAATGTTTAAAGTGACAGTGATCAGATTTTCAAAAAATGCCCAGGTCATGAAGGTGAAAATGGGCTGGGTCATGAAGGGGTTAAACGTCTCTTCTCAAGACTAAACAATTGTAACCCCTTTAATCGCTCCTCATAGCTAAGATATTCCATGCCCCATACTAGTTTAGTCACGCGTCTCTGCACCCTTTCCAGCAACACAGTGTCCCTTTTATGGACTGGTGACCAAAACTGAACAGCATATTCCAGGTGAGGCTGTACCAATGCTTTATAAAGGGGGAGTATTATGTCCCTGTCCCTCGAGTCCATGCCTCTTTTTATACATGACAATATCCTGCTGGCCTTGGAAGCAGCAGCCTGACATTGCATGCTATTCTGTAGTCATTGATCTACAAGTACACCCAGATCCTTCTCTACCAGTGACTCTGCAAGTTTAACAGCCCCTAAGACATACGATGCATGGAGGTTATTAGCATAACTTTACATTTATCCACATTGAACTTAATTTGCCAAGTGGATGCCCAGACACTTAGTCTATTCAAGTCATCTTGTAACCTATACACATCCTCTATAGACTGTACCGTGCTACAAAGCTTGGTGTCATCTGCAAAGATAGAAACAGAGCTGTCAATGCCATTCTCTATATCATTGATAAATAAATTAAACAACAGCGGGCCCAGTACTGAACCTTGGGGTACACCACTAATAACCGGGGACCAATCAGAGTACGAATCATTGACCACCACTCTCTGGGTACGATCCATGAGCCAGTGTTCAATCCAGTTACAAACTAAAATTTCCAAACCCAAAGACATTAACTTACCTGTCAGACATCTATGAGGGATGTTACGCCGAGCGCTCCGGGTCCCCGCTCCTCCCCGGGGCTCACAGCGTTCTCCTGTTCGCAGCGCCCCGGTCAGACCCGCTGACCGGGTGCTCTGCGATAATGCCCCCAGCCGGGATGCGATTCGCGATGCGGGACGCGCCCGCTCGCGGTGCGCATGCCGTCCCGCTTACCAGACTCGCTCCCAGTCTGTGCTGCCTCGGCGTGCGCGGCCCCGCTCCCGTGCGCCGGGTCTTTGCGATTTAAAGGGCCGGTGCGCCACTGATTGGCGCATTGGTTTTAATTAGTGTCTTCACCTGTGCACTTCCCTATATCACCTCACTTCCCCTGCACTTCCTTGGCCATTGTTGCCATTGTGCCAGTGAAAGCGTTCCTTGTGTGTTCCTAGCCTGTGTTCCAGACCTCTTGCCATTGCCCCTGACTACGATCCTTGCTGCCTGCCCTGACCTTCTGCTACGTCCGACCCTGCTCTTGTCAAATCCCTTGTACCGCGCCTATCTCAGCAGTCAGAGAGGTTGAGCCGTTGCCGGTGTATACGACCTGGTTGCTACCGCCGCTGCAAGTCCATCCCGCTTTGCGGCGGGCTGTGGTGAAAACCAGTAGCAACTTAGAACCGGTCCACCGACATGGTCCATGCCAATCCCTCTCTGACACAAAGGATCCACCTCCAGCCTGCCGAATAGTGTTGAGCGGCATAGGCCATATTCGAATTCGCGAATATTCGCGAATATATGGACGAATATTCGTCATATATTCGCGAATATTCGCATATTCGTTACATCCTCGCTTTATTTTCGTGTATGCGAAAATACGCGCATGCGAAAATTAGCATATGCGGAAATTCGCATATGCGAAAATTAGCATATGCTACTTTTCGCATATGCGAATTTTCGCACGCCAGTCTCACACAGTAGTATTACAGCCTTCTTTACACCACACAAGCTGGAAGCAGAGAGGGGTGATCACTGTGATGTGTACTGTGAAGAAAAAAAAAAAAAAAAAAAAACGAATATTCGTAATTACGAATATAGCGCTATATTCGCGAAATTCGCGAATTCGCGAATATGCGATATTCGCGAATAATATTCGAATTGCGAATATTCGCGAGCAACACTACTGCCGAATCCTGACAGTAGATCCGGCCATGGATCCCGCTGAGGTCCCGCTGCCAGTTGTCGCTGACCTTACCACGGTGGTCGCCCAGCAGTTGCAACAGATAGCGCAACAAGGCCACCAGCTGTCTCAACTGACTGTGATGCTACAGCAGCTTCTACCACAGCTTCAGCAACCATCTCCTCCGCCAGCTCCTGCACCTCCTCCGCAGCGAGTGGCCGCATCCAGCCTCCGTTTATCATTAACGGACAAGTTTGATGGGGACTCTAAACTTTGCCGTAGTTTTCTCTCGCAATGTTCCCTGCATTTGGAGATGATGTCGGACCAATTTCCAACTGAAAGGTCAAAGGTGGCTTTCGTGGTCAGCCTTCTGTCTGGGAAAGTCCTGTCATGGGCCACACCGCTCTGGGACCGCAATGATCCTGTCACTGCCTCAGTACACTCTTTCTTCACGGAGATTCGAAGTGTCTTCGAGGAACCTGCCCGAGCCTCTTCTGCCGAGACTGCCCTGCTGAACCTGGTCCAGGGTAATTCTTCTGTGGGCGAGTACGCCATCCAATTCCGTACTCTCGCCTCCGAATTGTCCTGGAATAACGAGGCCCTCTGCGCGACCTTCAAAAAAGGCCTATCCAGTAACATCAAAGATGTGCTGGCCGCACGAGAAATCCCTGCTAACCTGCATGAACTTATTCATCTGGCCACCCGCATTGACATGCGTTTTTCCGAAAGGCGTCAGGAGCTCCGCCAGGATATGGACTTTGTTCGCACGAGGCGGTTTCTCTCCCCGGCTCCTCTCTTCTCTGGTCCGCTGCAATCTGTTCCTGTGCCTTCCGCCGTGGAGGCTATGCAAGTAGACCGGTCTCGTCTGACACCTCAAGAGATGACATGCCGCCGCATTGAGAACCTATGCCTGTACTGTGCCAGTACCGAACACTTCTTGAAGGATTGTCCTATCCGACCTCCACGCCAGGAAAGACGTACTCCGACTCCGAACAAAGATGAGACAGCTCTAGGTGTGAACTCTGCTTCTCCACGTCTTACTGTGCCTGTGCGGATTTCTTCTTCTACCTTCTCCTTCTCAGCTGTGGCCTTCTTGGATTCCGGATCTGTGGGAAATTTTATTTTGGCCTCTTTCGTTAACAGGTTCAACATCCCAGTGACCAGTCTCGCCAGACTCCTCTACATCGCCTCTGTTAATGGTGAAAGATTGGACTGTACTGTGCGTTACAGCACGGAACCCCTCTTAATGTGCATTGGACCCCATCATGAAAAGATTGAATTTCTGGTCCTCTCTAACTGCACTTCGAAAATTCTTCTTGGACTACCTTGGCTTCAACGCCACTCCCCTATCCTCAATTGGACCTCCGGGGAAATCAAGAACTGGGGTACTACTTGTCACAAAAAGTGTCTTATGTCTGCTCCCAGTCCTGTCAGTCAAAACCCTATGGCTCCTCCGATACCTGGTCTCCCCAAGGCCTATTTGGACTATGCTGATATTTTTTGCAAAAAACAAGCAGAGACTTTGCCTCCTCACAGGCCTTATGACTGTCCTATTGATCTCCTCCCTGGTACTACTCCACCCCGGGGCAGAATCTATCCCCTGTCTGCTCAGGAAACACAAGCTATGACGGAGTACATTCAAGAAAATTTAAAAAGGGGATTTATCCGCAAGTCTTCCTCCCCTGCTGGAGCTGGATTCTTCTTCGTCTCCAAAAAAGACGGCTCCATACGACCATGCATTGATTACCGCGGTCTTAATAAAATCACTATAAAAAAACGCTCTCCCCTACCTCTTATCTCGGAACTCTTTGACCGCCTACGTGGCACCAACCTCTTTACCAAATTGGATTTAAAGAAGATATCCCATGCAGCAAAGAAAAAAAAATACCTAGCCATTCCATAGTATATTCACCTACCACCTCTCTGACATGTTTGTGATTTTTTTTCCGGCCCCCATTCACCGGCTATTCAGCTCATAAATTCCAGTTACTTCCTGGTTATGGTGGCTATGACTTTGATCTCAAAGACTACATTTCCCTGCATGCACTGCTCACATTTCCTGCTCTCAGCTGCCTGAGCAGAGAGCTTGTTACCTCCCCTAACTTATGTTAGCCACTCCTACAGCTCTGCTAGCTCACTCCCACATAACACTGAGCTCCAATCATAGCCCTATACAGCAGGGTGGCCACGAGGAAATAAAATGTAATCTCAGTGCTCAGAGAGAGGGACCCTGGAGTTGAAGCTGCAGTTTTACACTGTAAAATCATTCCCTCCCCCTCCTCCTCTCAGTGAAACACCTTTACAGTGGCACAATCACCTCCCCCCTTCTCTGCCCTGCACTCCTCTCTCCCCAGTGCTCAGTGTGACAACTCTACTCTCCCTCCCCTCCATTCTCAGTGTGACAACTCTACTCTCCCTCCCCTCCATTCTCAGTGTGACAGCTCTACGCTGGCAGCTCCCTCCCCTCCCCCTCTCCTCCGTTATCAGTGTAAAAACATTAGCAAGGCGAGGGGAGAGAATCAGCCTGTTTGCTGACTCTGCTATGATCAGAATCAGCCGTCATATAGGCAGTGCTGCTCAGCCAATCACTGCAGAACAGAGGGAATACAGTGTGAATATTCATCAGATGGGAGGGGCTAAGGCCGAGCACAGGGAGCTCTCTGCAGCACAGGGGTTTTCTGGGTAATTGTCACGTCACGGCCCCTGGATGCTGCTGATAACAGCCTGAATAGGGGGTCGAAAGTCATGAAAACCTGGAACAGCTGAATTTCCTGTCAGACAGAAGAATGCAGAAAAAGCTTGTTTCTAAGCAGCATTGGTAATGGAAGTGATTTACAAACCTATATAACTTTACCTTCTGCACTAAAAGCTGAACAATTGTTTACTGTGAGACTTGTCCTTTAAGAGGTGCATATAATCTCATCCGCATCAGGGAGGGGGACGAGTGGAAGACTGCGTTTAACACCAGAGATGGACACTTTGAATATTTGGTTATGCCTTTTGGGCTTTGCAACGCCCCTGCTGTCTTCCAGGACTTTGTAAATGAAATTTTTTGTGATCTATTATATACCTGTGTTGTGGTCTACCTGGACGATATTTTGATCTTTTCTTCCAACCTAGAAGAACACCGCATGTGTGCATGTCCGCATGGTTCTTCAGAGACTTCGGGACAATCAGTTATATGCCAAAATGGAAAAATGTCTCTTTGAATGTCAATCTCTTCCCTTCCTAGGATATTTAGTCTCTGGCCAGGGACTCCAAATGGACCCGGACAAACAATCAGCCGTATTGGATTGGCCACGCCCCTCCGGACTCCGAGCTATCCAACGTTTCTTGGGGTTCGCCAATTACTACAGACAGTTTATTCCACATTTTTCCACTATTGTGGCCCCAATTGTGGCCCTAACCAAGAAAAATGCCAACCCTAAGTCCTGGCCTCCTCAAGCGGAAGAGGCGTTCAACCGGCTCAAAACTGCCTTTTCTTCTGCTCCCGTACTCTCCAGACCTGATCCATCTAAACCCTTCTCACTGGAGGTAGACGCCTCTTCGGTGGGAGCTGGAGCTGTACTCCTACAGAAAAATTCTTCCGGACATGCTGTTACTTGTGGTTTCTTTTCTAGGACCTTCTCTCCGGCGGAGAAAAACTACTCCATTGGTGATCGAGAACTACTGGCCATAAAACTGGCTCTCGAGGAATGGAGGCACCTGCTGGAGGGGTCCAAATACCCAGTTATTATATACACCGATCACAAGAATCTCTCTTATCTTCAGTCTGCCCAACGGCTGAACCCTCGCCAGGCTAGGTGGTCGTTGTTCTTTGCCCGTTTTTACTTTGAGATTCATTTTTGCCCCGCTGACAAGAACATTAGGGCTGACGCTCTCTCTCGTTCCTCGGATGCCTCTGAAATGGAAGCCTCCCTGCAACACATTATTCCTCCTGACTGTCTGATCTCCGCTTCCCAAGCTTCCATCAGACAAACTCCTCCAGGAAAGACCTTCGTCCCTCCCCACCAGCGCCTCAGGATTCTCAGGTGGGGACACTCCTCACACCTCGCCGGCCATGCTGGCATCAAGAAATCCGTCCAGCTCATCTCTCGTTTTTATTGGTGGCCTACCCTGGAAACAGATGTTGCTGATTTTGTTTAGCTTGTACAGTCTGTGCCCGGGACAAGACTCCTCGCCAGAAGCCTGCCGGTCTCCTCCATCCTCTGCCTGTTCCTGAGCGACCATGGTCTCAGATTGCTATGGACTTTATTACAGACTTTACCATTATCCCATGGCAACACAGTTATTTGGGTGGTCGTTGATCGTTTTTCTAAGATGGCACATTTTATTTCTCTTCCAGGTCTTCCTTCTGCGCCTCAGTTGGTGAAACAATTTTTTGTGCACATTTTTCGCCTTCACGGGCTTCCTACGCATATCGTCTCGGATAGAGGCGTTCAATTTGTGTCAAAATTCTGGAGGGCCCTCTGTAATCAGCTTAAAATCAAATTTAACTTCTCGTCTTCTTATCATCCCCAATCCAATGGGCAAGTGGAAAGAGTTAATAAGGTTCTTGGTGACTATTTGCGACATTTTGTTTCCTCCCGCCAGGATGACTGGGCCGATCTCCTACCATGGGCCGAATTCTCGTACAATTTCAAAGTCTCTGAGTATTCCGCTAATTCCCCATTCTTTGTGGTGTACGCCCGTCACCCTCTTCCCCCCCTCCCCACTCCCACGCCTTCTGGTTTGACCGCTGTTGATGAGGTGACTCGGGACTTCTCCACCATCTGGAAAGAGACTCAAAAATCTCTCATACAGGCCTCATCCCGGATGAAGAAACATGCCGACAAAAAAAGAAGAACTCCTCCTGTCTTTTCTCCTGGAGACAAAGTGTGGCTCTCCGCCAAGTATGTCCGCTTTCGTGTCCCCAGTTATAAACTGGGACCACGTTATCTTGGTCCTTTTAGAGTCAAATGCCAAATCAACCCTGTTTCCTACAAACTCCTTCTTCCTCCTTCTCTCCGTATTCCTAATGCTTTCATGTCTCTCTCCTTAAACCACTCATCCTTAACCGCTTCTCTCCCAAGGTTGTTGCTCCTACTCCTGTCTCCGGGTTCTCTGACATCTTTTCGGTTAAAGAAATTCTGGCATCCAAGACGGTCAGAGGTAAAAAATTCTTTCTTGTAGATTGGGAGAATTGCGGCCCGGAGGAGAGGTCATGGAAACCCGAGGACAACATCCTTGACAAGGACCTTATCCACAAGTTCTCGGGTTCTAAAAAGAGGGGGAGACCCAAGAGGGGGTACTGTTACGCCGAGCGCTCCGGGTCCCCGCTCCTCCCCGGAGGGCTCACAGCGTTCTCCTGTTTGCAGCGCCCCGGTCAGACCCGCTGACCGGGTGCGCTGCGATAATGCCCCCAGCCGGGATGTGATTCGCGATGCGGGACGCGCCCGCTCGCGGTGCGCATCCCGACCCGCTTACCAGACTCGCTCCCCGTCTGTGCTTCCCCGGCGTGCGCAGCCCCGATCCCTAGGGCGCGCGCCGGGTCTTTGCGATTTAAAGGGCCGGTGCGCCACTGATTGGCGCATGGGTTTTAATTAGTGTCTTCACCTGTGCACTTCCCTATATCACCTCACTTCCCCTGCACTTCCTTGCCGGATCTTGTTGCCATTGTGCCAGTGAAAGCGTTCCTTGTGTGTTCCTAGCCTGTGTTCCAGACCTCTTGCCATTGCCCCTGACTACGATCCTTGCTGCCTGCCCTGACCTTCTGCTACGTCCAACCCTGCTCTTGTCTAATCCCTTGTACCGCACCTATCTCAGCAGTCAGAGAGGTTGAGCCGTTGCCGGTGGATACGACCTGGTTGCTACCGCCGCTGCAAATCCATCCCGCTTTGCGGCGGGCTCTGGTGAAAACCAGTAGCAACTTAGAACCGGTCCACCGACACGGTCCACGCCAATCCCTCTCTGACACAGAGGATCCACCTCCAGCCTGCTGAATCCTGACAAGGGACAGTATCAAACGCTTTAGCAAAATCAAGAAACACTATATCCACAGCCATTCCTCTGTCAAGGCTTCTACTCACCTCTTCATAAAAGCAAATTAGATTGGTTTGACAACTTCTATCCTTAGTAAACCCATGCTGGCTATCACTTATAATACAATTATCCCCTATGTATTCCTGTATGTAATCCCTTATAAGTCCTTCAAATAATTTACCCACAATGCACGTTAAACTTACCGGTCTATAATTTCCTGGGGAAGACCTAGTGCCCTTATTGAAGATTGGTACCACATTCGTCTTGCGCCAGTCCCTTGGCACAATACCAGACACCAGAGAATCTCTAAATATCGTGAACAAGGGTACAGATATTACTGAACTTACATCTCTAAGAACTCTTGGGTGTAATCCATCTGGTCCTGGAGATTTTCTTACATTTACTTTACTTAACTTACCTTGTACCATCTCTACATTAAGCCAGTTCAGTACATTATATGATGTGTTACCAGCACTGACCTGGCCAATGTCAGCTCCTCGCCCGTGACAACCTCCCCATTATTATTATTAAGGGGTCCTTCATGTAGTAGATGGGGGTCTTGTGATATGAAATATACCTTAAAACATTAATCATATATGTCTATAATAATGTGATGTCTATGTCTCTTTAATTCACACTACTATTTTCAATCCTGCATCTCTGCTTTTAGAGAATATCAGCTTAAAAGTAACAGATGGCAAAACCTTCCTTCCAGCGTGGCAGTACCAGGATATTAAGATTGAACTTTGTTTGATTACTAATATTTCTGTTGAAAGGAGATAATGATAGCTATATCAGGATGTGTGTCCTGGACACACACTGATATGGTGATATTGCCTGCTTGTTAATACCCGATCGATAAAATGTCAGGGTGACCACCTGGAAGAAATGTCAAACTCAGCGCTTAGACAGCATAAAATAGGGCTATAAATTTATCGCTTGACAGATTGCACACACATACACACACGTCATGGAAAAAATGATCAGTAATATGGGTGTTGATTTTATGATGATCTTGAATCCTTATAAACCCATGTAAGACGTTTGAATAAACAGAAGAGATTTGGTTATCTGAACCGTGTGTCAGTTGTCTCCTCTGATGCATGCATCTTCCCATACCTTCCAATCTGACCGGCAACAGATAAACCAGCAGCCTGCAAGAAGGCATTCCCTTACAAGTGGCGCCCGAACAGGGACTCGAGTTCTGACCTGATGCCAATTGCAACAGAAGCTATTGGGTTAACCAATCGTTGGACGGAAACAGATGAGAGTTGATCGCCTCCTGTACGGTAGGACAGAAATTTTCTTGTAACCTAGCCAGTACACTGTCTCCCCCGCTTGGTTGCCTTATGGTTTAGTCAATTGTCTCACAGGCCACAAAAAGACAGGTATAATTTTTGCTCGAGTTCTATTTACTGGACCTGTCAAACAGTGTGTTTATCTATTGCTCGGATGTGTTGATAAGAGTGTGTGTGCTTGCTCATTACTTGTTCCCGGGAATGTATGGTGCATTGGGTCTCTAGGGAGTTGAATAGACCAAGGGCACTAATAACTGTTGCTGCAGATACTTCGGTTCTGTCGGTTATCAGGGTATTAGTGGACTGGGGTGTTGGACACCTGGAAGTTCAGAGAGTCTCTTTGGAGGCGGAGTCTTGAACAAACATACATGTTGTGCTGCAAATTATAATACGTGAGTCCCTCGGGTTATAAGATATTCCTGTGAGCCACTTTTGACACAGTGTGTGTGTGTGGACAGATTCACAGTTTAACTGAGGGGTTGCATTCCAGGGAATACTAATAACCCTTCTTCAAGGGATCTGTGAGAGAAGGTATTAGTGATTATTGACATCTGGCCAGCAGCCAGGAGATAAGTGTGTGAGCACGGGAGGAAATTCCCTGGTAATGAGACACCTCTGATCTGTCCTGAGCAGTGTGTTGGTATATTGTACTTTGTCTGTATATGTCATGTCATGTCCTAATTGTGTTTGTGGGTTAATGCTAGCAGTTTCAGCCAAAGGTTGGAGGTTGGTTCAGATTACTGTCCCAGGTTATCCTATTGAGTTATTGGGACGTCACCCTATTTGGCCAGAGTTGGAACATTGTCTAGTTTTAAGATTGAATGTCCATTTTCCAATAGGAAACTGGAGAGTGGGATTGCTTTGGAGGGAAATAGAAAGTACAGCAAGAGCTAGAGGACTTGAACCAGTTAGGTGCCCCTGCCACCAGGAACAGCCAGAGGACTGTGAGAAAGACGAGCAGGAAAGAGCAACAAGGGTTTTTGGACTCCCACTGGGAGGGCCAAAGTAAAGATGGGACAGAAACCGGTGAAGCCGAAGAAGGGGGTTTTAGCATGTGATTTGGTGGCAGAGAGAGAAGGTGAGGGAAATGTCAAAAAGATGAGAAAGTTGATGAAAATATGCGACATGCAACCTGTGATTGGTGGAAGGTTGCAACCAGAAGAGTGGCGGAAAGTGCTTAGAGAAAAGAAGGGATTGTTGGTTGACAATAATCTGTTGAAAATAGCAGAAGCATGGTACAATACAGCCAGATTTGTGCAGCAGGAGAATTGGCTAGAGCAGGAAATGGAACAGGGGAAGAAGAAAATGTATGTGTATCATAACTGTTTTGATAAAAAGTCCCCATACCCCATTAATGTGTTTGGACACCCACCGCCATATGCTGGAGAACCAGGGTGGGTGTGTTTTAATTGTGTTGCCCAGAATGCCCCCTGGCGAGATACATGTTATGCTTGTGGTGCCCATAGGCCCCGCCCACTTTCCTCCCCTGGTAAGGACTCAAAACTGCCTGCCCCCTTGTGTCCTATAATATCCAACCCAGCCCCACCCAGGGTGACACCAACTTTCGGTTGCGGCCATGCTGCTTCTCCCAGAACTACCTCAACTTCTGCATCCGGAACTGGTGGCCATCTTGGTGCTCCCTAAAAGAAAAGCAGAAGGCGCTCCATGTGCGGGATCAGCAGGTCAGGCCCATAGGGAAGGGAAACGATCTATCCCACGCCGCTTACCAGAGTTGGTTGTGTGCACACACACAACAATGAGAAGCGCCTGTAAATGCTTGTGTCCTCATCCGCAGCCCTCCTAAAAGGCAGTAGATAAGCAATTTGACCTTGTAGTAGGAGATGTCGGCGCTGGATTGAGGAACCAGGAGGAGTGCAGCATAAAATCAAGTAGGGTTTATTAGATGCAACGCGTTTCGCTGCGCATGCGCAGCTTCATCAGGCATGGCAATGTTGGGTTCACAGGAGGTATAAATACCTCCAAGTGTTAACCCTTTGTACTACATAAAATTATACATATCAAAAAGGTGTAACAATCAGAATATATAAACACTACATGAGATACATATCACTGTTCATATCATATGTTTAAACAACAATTAAAACATTATAACATTAATATTGTAAATAGAATGTTACAAATCATTGTATATGTACACAGAAACAGTTTGTAAGGGGTTACTATCCTCCAAGTACACCAGCCGGAGACCTGAAATTGATTGACGAGGTCTCCGGCTGGTGTATTTGGAGGATAGTAACCCCTTACAAACTGTTTCTGTGTACATATACAATGATTTGTGACATTCTATTTACGATACAAATGTTATAATGTTTTAATTGTTGTTTAAACATATGATATGAACAGTGATATGTATCTCATGTGGTGTTTATATATTCTGATTGTTACACCTTTTTGATATGTATAATTTTATGTAGTACAAAGGGTTAACACTTGGAGGTATTTATACCTCCTGTGAACCCAACCTTGCCATGCCTGATGAAGCTGCGCATGCGCAGCGAAACGCGTTGCATCTAATAAACCCTACTTGATTTTATGCTGCACTCCTCCTGGTTCCTCAATCCAGCGCCGACATCTCCTACTACACGGTCAAATTGCTTATCTTGGTGCTCCCGGAAGTATGGGTACTCCCACTTCCAGCCCCACCCCTATGTATCCCGTACTTAATCCTGATGGCTCGTATTATGTTCCACCCACCCCTATCCTCCCTCTCTCCCAGGTAGATGTGGAGGGGCAGAGTGATGAATCAGACAGAAACAAGTCCGGTATAGCTACCGGCGGGTTGGAGGTGGCTAAAGGAATAGAACCACCCCCTGCAGAGCCAGACCAAGGGCAGCCATCCCGGATGCCCGGTTATGCATTTACCCCAGGCGATGTCCTTACGGAAGCACCGGCAGCCCACCCCAGGCAGCCGATAGATTTGTATATCCCTGCCCACTTCCAGATATCTGCCTATGATCCATCTAGTAACCATACCACACCGATAAACAGTATTGTGAGACGGCCTATGGGACATGCACGGGGGAATGCCCCATCAGATGCCCCTACAATGTATGTCACTTTTAGTCCGAGTCAAGCAGCCACCCTTATGTCTCAACTCCCAGACCCAGAGAAACAGCCAATGCCTTTTTACCGTAGGATCAGAGAAATCCAACAGGCCTACTCTGCCTCATTTAAAGACTTGCAGAGCCTATGTCAAATAAAAGCTGGTGACACCTACTGGCCAATAATGGAACCGCATCTCCAGAAGCGGTATTATCCTGAACACACTAGTTACCAGTCAGGTATCTTTTTCTGTGAACGCCTCCTAAAGTAGGCTCAAGATAGATTGGCAGACCAAGCTACAAGTGTTCATGATGTTAGCCAAGACAAAACTGAGTCTGTTGAAAAATATTATGCCAGGCTCAAACAGCTTTTCCATGATTTGGGGTTTGATTCAACCAACAAATCCCATACACAAATGTTATCCTCTGCTTTTGTAAATGGTCTTAAGGACCCAGTGAAAAGAGGCCTTGTCCTCTCACGCCCAGAGTATAGAGTACTGCCACTTGACACCCTGCTACTTGTAGCAAAATGCCTATAATCCAGTCAAGCCATGACCAGGAAACCTGCCCCTCTCATGGTTGCTAGGGACCAGCCCACCAACCATTCCCCACCTGAACGCAGGCAACTCCTCTGCTTTAACTGTAAAAAGCCTGGTCATTTTAAGCGTGACTGCAGATCACTAAAAAGATCTGGATCCCCACAAGACCCACACAGACAATCCAATGGCCCATCTGACAATCAAGAGCCCAGATACCCCTCAAACCAGGAGCAAAGATCCAATCAGGATCATGTAGATCGGCTACCATAGGTCCTAGGCAAGCCTGTGTCTCACTCCCCTTCTATGGCAGTATCCTCAATTAATAATGATGGCCCTCTGGCTAAAGTGACACTACCCATTGAAGGGTAGATTGCCCAATCAGAAGCCATCTCTAAACAAGTGCAGACACTGGTTAATAAAGGGGCTCTTGTCCCATGCACCTCCCCCTGCAACACGCCCCTATTCCCAGTTAAGAAGAAGACTGCAAAGGGGGAACCTGAAAAGTACAGGATGGTCCAGGACCTCAGAGCTGTGAATGAAGCAACAGTGCTGGAAACTCCTATTGTGCCTAATCCTCACACTCTGCCGTCAAAAGTACCACCTACTGCTAAGTACTTCACTGTTGTTGATTTAAGCAATGCATTCTTCAGTATTCCTCTAGATCCCAGCTGCTGGTACCTATTTGCCTTCACCCATGAAAGACAACAATACACTTGGACTGTCATGCCCCAAGGGGCCCAGAACTCGCCTAGCCAATTTGCTAAAGCCATGACTCTAATCCTATCCACCTAGCAAGAACTGAACCCATCCGTGGTGCTTATAAGCTATGTGGATGATCTTCTGTTATGTGCTGATGACCTCTCATCACTGTATTTCACAAGGCACAAGACACCTTACTCAGGACAGGATCAAAGCCATACAGGCTATACCTGTGTCAACAAGGCCCAAGGACTTACATGCTTTTCTTGGATTAATTTCTTATTGCAGGTCTTGGATCCCAGAAGCCTCTCTATTGATGCAACCTCTCTACGATGCTTTTAAGACGAATCCCTTTGACCTCTCTGAGGAGGCTATCTCAAGCTTCCAGAATCTCAAGGCGGCCATCTCTACAGCACCTGCACTTGGCCTTCCAGACTATGACAAACCTTTCAAACTTTTTGTCTCTGAGAGACAGGGACATGCCACTGGTGTCCTAGCCCAGTCTCAGGGCAATAAGACACGACCTATCGGACACTACTCTTGCAGACTTGATGCTGTAGCCAGAGGAGGTCCCTCATGCCTCAGAGCTGTCTTTGCTGCACAAGCATTGCTGGACAAGACATCTGACCTAGTTCTTGGTCATGACCTCATCCTTCTGGGTCCTCATGACATCTCTGCAATTCTTAACCAGACTCAACCAAAGCATCTCTCTACAGCAAGACACCTCAGACTACAGTGCTCACTCTTGATCCCTGATAATGTCACCCTACTGAGATGTAATGTTCTCAATCCTTCCACCCTGCTTCCACTTCCTGAGGGGGGAGATGAGGGTGATGGGGAGAATCAAGGTGAAGAGGTTATGGGTGATAATCCCCATGACTGCTTTGAGCTGATGAAGATGGAAACAACTCACTTACCATCTGTAAGTGAAAACCCACTGCCAAATCCAGATCTCATCCTCTTTGTAGATGGCTCAAGGTTTGCAGATGAACATGGGAAGTACCACACAGGATATGCTGTCACTACAGAGGACACAGTTCTAAAAGCGGAGGCTCTCCCTCCAACAGTGTCAGCACAGGAAGCCAAACTTCAAGCTCTTATCATGGCAGGCAAATTGGCCGAAGGCCAAACAGCGAACGTATACACGGACTCCTCCTATTCTTTTGGAGCCGCCCACAACTTTGGCTTCCTGTGGAACAATAGGGGCTTCCTGACAGCAGCAGGGACCCCAGTAAAACATGGCAAGGCCCTGAAAGACCTAATGGATGCCTTGCTCCTCCCAACTGAAGTAGCGGTTCTGAAAGTGAAGGCCCATGGAAAATTGAACTCTAAAGAAGCAAAAGGCAGCAACCTGGCAGACTCTGCAGCCAAACAAGCGGCTAGGAATTCACAGGAAGTAGAGAGCAGAGTGGAGGATACACCTACATTGGCCTTACAGACCCTACCAGTGGAAAGATCCCAATTGAAGGAATTGCAGGAGGCAGCAAGTCCTGAAGAAAAGAACATATGGAAGCAAAAAGGAGCTGTGCTGAACAGGAATGGCCTATTTGAAAATGACAGGAAACCATGCCTACCAAAGAGTATGTACCCAGCAGTGGTGCAATGGGTGCATGGAGCAGCCCACTTATCAAAGACTCTCATGAATGCTCTAATTCAAAAGTAATACACAGTGCCAGGAATTACACCACTAACAGACAACTACTGCAAATCCTGTGCCATTTGTGCTAAGTGCAACCCAGGACGCATGGAGAAGACACCCCAGAAGCACTTGGCAAGAGCCCTATACCCATTTCAAAGGATACAAATCGACCACATACCGATGCCAAAGAGTGGGAGATTTGAATATGCCCTTGTGGTAGTGGACATGTTCTCAGGATGGCCAGAAGCCTACCCAACTGCCAATATGACAGCCAAAACAACAGTTAAAAAGCTTCTGAATGAAGTAGTGTGCCGATATGGAGTACCAGAGTTCATAGAAAGTGACCAAGGACCTGCCTTCACAGCTACAGTCACCAAGGAAATCTGGTCTGCCCTAGGAGTCCCTTTATCCTTTCACACTCCCTACCATCCCCAGAGCAGTGGTAAAGTGGAGAAAATGAATGGCACCCTTAAGACCCGAATGCTGAAGATGTCTCAAGAGACTGGTTTACCCTGGCCTGATAGTCTACCCATTGCCCTCTATAGCGTCAGGTACACCCCTAGGGGGGAACATTCCCTATCTCCCTATGAAATTGTGTTTGGCACTGCCCCCAGATTAGGGTGTAACCATCCTCAGCAGCTACAAGTACAATTACATAGTTACATAGTTACAATCTGATGCACTTACTAATTATGTGACCGCATTGTCTAAGGAGTTGACTAAAATACATGCCCGAGTGTTTTCTTCTCTTCCAGATCCTGAAGCAGTTACTGGGACTCACAGGCTATTACCTGGTGACTGGGTATTAGTGAAAAGATTTGTGAGAAAGAATCCTCTTGAGCCCAGATTTGATGGTCCGTTTCAGGTTCTGCTGATCACATCCACCTCAGTCAAGGTGGGGGGCAAAAATACTTGGATCCACGCCTCCCACTGCAAGAAGGTGCCGCCACCAGACGAAGAAACCAGTCCGACTCAATCATGATTATCATACACCGCATCATACATATCCTTTGTATAATATTGACAACGCCGCCCAGACATTGCCATAACTAACAAAAATGGGATAGTACAATTTTGGTTTAACTCTGAAAACACTAATACAGCATCATATGTCTTTGATGCTTGTACAATACTACCATGCCCAAAAGGTGCCACTAGGATATATAACTGGTATCATGAGGCATATGGGGAGGGATATATATGTGTCACCGGAGGAGAATGGGGAGAAGATTGTAACTCCTGGGTAGCAGCCGCATGGAATTCCGGTCCCTCATGGGGTTACAAGCCAAAAAATTCAGTGGCCACAAACAGTAAAGATAAAGAAGGTAGACCATTATCAGAACGTATGAAATTAGTTAAAATAGGCCCTAGTATGCGGCTTTCATTAACTATTCAGAATCCAGTCCCTAGTGATTCAGGAACTTATATTCTTGGTTGGTGGTTTGGTGGAACTACTCAAGGGCACCAGACAAAGTTTGAAATCAAGGATATAAGTACCTCAGGAGATTGGAGAGAACCAAGTAAGGAACCCTTAGTCCGTGGTTTAGAACATCATATTCAGGCTTACAATAAATTTATAGCAATTGCAAACCCCACCTTTGTAGATACCATGGCCATAGAAACAGGTTATTCAGATATTAATCTCTGGCTCGAGTGGATGAGGTATACCGCAGGAAAAGGTAATAAAACAAATTGTTATGTTTGTGGTAGCGCTAGACCTCATCTAGGTACAGTCCCATTAAATATTCCAGAGCAGGTAGAGGACTGTTTCCTCAGCCTATACACCAATAGCTCCTCCGATCACACAGATTGTGAGCGGTGGAAGAAGGAATATCCTATAACCACTAAAACCCCTAGACCATGAGAAGGTATCACCATTTACCCTGGAAATTACACTTGTTATGTCATTGCAGGTTCCTGGGAAATTTCTCGGATTATTATTGTTCCATCTACCGAGTCATAAATAAAGCTAAACTGCAAGGCCAAGTCCAGTCTCTAGGTGATATCTACGGGTTGTGTGGAGACATGAAACTAAGAACCCGATTGGAAGGAAATTGGACTGGAGAATGCACCCTAACCAAAGTTATCATGCCTGTGCATATCTTCAACCACAAGCCCACAGAGGAACCAGAGGTCCATCACAGGAGCAAAAGAGAAGCTCCCAAGGGAAGTCTAGACCCGCATGTATACATAGATGTCATTGGGGTTCCAAGGGGGGTCCCAAATGAATTTAAGGCTAGAGATCAAGTAAAGGCAGGATTTGAATCTTTCCTGATGCCCCTAGTTACGATTAATAAAAATGTAGATTGGATTAATTACATCTATTATAATCAACAACGATTTATCAATTTCTCAATAGAGGCTCTTAAAGGACAAGCTGAACAACTTAGTGCTACATCTACTATGACATTCCAGAATAGAATGGCCTTAGATATGATTCTAGCTAGAGAAAGGAGGGGTATGTAAAATGTTCGGGGATACCTGTTGTACATACATTCCAGATAATACAGGCCCCAATGGTAAAATAATCCTAGCCATAAAGAAACTAGAAAGCCTATCATTAGAGTTAAAAAGAAATTCAGGAATAGCAGACCCTTAGGACCAATATTTTACTGGGATGGGAGGATTGCAAAAAAATGTTGATGCAAATAGGAATATCAATACTAACAATTTTCATTCTCCTAGCCTTAATCGTCTGTTGTGTGCTACCATGTCTGAAGAAACTGTGTGAAAAAGCCGTGGACAGTACAACTCCCCTGATGGCAAACATCAACTATGAAGAATATCTAGATGAACCCCATGCACCCCTGAAAAGATATTCAAACACTATAGTATTAAATATGTGAGGGACAGCATCTGAAAACCTATGTACAAAGTCTGTGGCAAGGGGGGTCATGGAATAGCCATGACTCGTCTAACGTGCAGCAAGAAGAAAGTCGGAGAGGTACATAGGACAGTTGAGATAGGATTCTAATTTTTAGGGCAAGAATTTTGAAAATGTTTTAATTTATATTATCAAAAGGGGGAAAATATAGTAGATGGGGGTCTTGTGATATGAAATATACCTTAAAACATTAATCATATATGTCTATAATAATGTAATGTCTATGTCTCTTTAATTCACACTACTATTTTCAATCCTGCATCTCTGCTTCTAGAGAATATCAGCTTAAAAGTAACAGATGGCAAAACCTTCCTTCCAGTGTGGCAGTACCAGGATATTAAGATTGAACTTTGTTCGATTACTAATATTTCTGTTGAAAGGAGATAATGATAGCTATATCAGGATGTGTGTCCTGGACACACACTGATATGGTGATATTGCCTGCTTATTAATACCCGATCGATAAAATGTCAGGGTGACCACCTGGAAGAAATGTCAAACTCAGCGCTTAGACAGCATTAAATAGGGCTATAAACTTATCGCCTGACAGATTGCACACACATACACACACGTCATGGAAAAAATGATCAGTAATATGGGTGTTGATTTTATGATGATCTTGAATCATTATAAACCCATGTAAGACGTTTGAATAAACAGAAGAGATTTGGTTATCTGAACCGTGTGTCAGTTGTCTCATTTCTCTCCTCTGATGCATGCATCTTCCCATACCTTCAAATCTGACCGGCAATAGATAAACCAGCAGCCTGCAAGAAGGCATTCCATTACAGTCTGTTCTTGGTTTTTTTGCATTTATATATCTAAAGAAATATTTAGGATTAGTTTTGCTTTCTTTGGCCACCTGTCTCTCATTTTGAATTTTTTGCAGTTTTTATTACATTTTTACAGATTTTATTAAGCTCTTTGTACTGTTTAAATGTTATAGCTGACTACTCAGATTTGTATTTTTTGAAGGCTATTTTTTTGTTGTTTATTGCTCTTTTAACATCATTTGTCAGCCATGTAGGATTTAGTTTTAATAATTTATATTTGTTCCCCTTTGGTATATATTTAGCTGTATAGTTATTTAGAGTTGATTTAAAAATTTACCATTTACCTTCTGTATCAGTATTTGAGAACACCTCCCCCCAGTCTATGTCCTGTAGTGCAGCTCTCAGCCCAGGGAAATTTGCCTTTTTAAAGTAAGGACAGAGGCGTCCTTACAAAAGGTCTCTAGGAACTTTAGACGTAGGGAGTATCCTCAATCATTGCTTGATTCACAATGCAATAAAGTTAAGAGTTTTGACAGAAATTATATTTTGAGTGGCCCCACAAGACGGATGGATAAACAGGACAGGCTGACCTTTGTGAGTACATACAATGATGCATCTAATAGAATTACAAAAATCTTTAGAAATAATTGGCAGGTTATACAAAAGGGTATCCATGTATACAGACCCTACAGGATCCCCCAATTATGTCATATCGAAGGGTAGCAAACCTAAAGGATAAGCTGGTGAAAATAGACATCTCCCTCACACGCCCGGCACAACAAAGATATTTTGGACAGTCGAATTTTGGCTCCTTTCCCTGTAGGGCGTGCATTAATTGCGGCCTTATGGAGAAAGGATCCACCTTTTACCCCTTAAGGACACATGACGTTCTCATACGTCTCTATTTCCGAGTCCTTAAGGACACATGATGTATGAGAACGTCATGTGTTTTACCGGCCCCCCGCAACCATCTGGAGTGGAGCCGGTGCCCGATGCCTGCTGAAATCGTTCAGCAGGCATCGGGGCATATCGCCCAGGGGGGTCATTATGACCCCCCATGTCGGCGATGGCCGCAGATCGCTGGACAATTCAGTCCAGCGATCTGCGGCGGATTCCGGGTCAATCGGGTCTCCAGTGACCCGGTGACCCGGAATTATTGGCTGATCGGGGCCGTCAGCCAGAGCCAGCAGGGGTGAGGTGGCACTGGTGCCACCTCACGATCGCCCTGATTCGTCGGCCGGATTACCGGCCGACCAATCAGGGCGCCTGCTGCGGGTGTCACTCCCGCAACCCGCTCCGCCCCTCTTCCGGAGGACGTGAGCGGGTGCGGGACGTGCACCCCGGGTGCTGGGGACCCCGATCCCCGGCGCCCCTGTTGGGATCGGGGCCCCAGGAGCAGCGGCGGCGACGACGAGGGACTGACCTGGTGCAGCGAGGATCGTTGGAGGTGAGTGACAGCCTCCTGCTGTTGCTTAGCAACAGCTCCCAGCATGCAAAAAGGGCATTCTGGGAGCTGTAGTCATGCAACAGCAGGAGGCAGACCACCACAACTCCCAGCATTCCCTTATGGGCATGCTGGGACTTGTAGTTTTGCAACAGCTGGAGGCACATTCTTTCTATGGAAAAGTGTACCTTCAGCTGTTGTGTAACTACAACTCCCAGCTTGCACAATCAGCTAAAGTGCATGCTGGGAGTTGTAGTGGTGCATCTGGTGGTTGCATAACTACAACTCCCAGCATGCCCGTTGGCTGTCGGTGACTGCTGAGAGTTGTAGTTTTGGAACAGCTGAAGGCACACTGAGTTAAGTAGCAAACCAGTGTGTCTCCAGCTGTTGCATAACTACAATCCCCAGCATCCCCAGCCAAAGTAGTATGCCTCCAGCTGTTGCATAACTACAACACCCAGCATGCCCTTCCGCTGTCCGTACATGCTGGGGGTTGTAGCTTTTGCAACAGCTGAAGGCACACTGGTTGCAAAACACTGAGTTTGTTACCAAACTCTGTGTTTCACAACCAGTGTGCCTCCAGCTGTTGCAAAACTACAACTCCCAGCATGCACTGATAGACCGTACATGCTGGGAGTTGTAGTTTTGCAACAGCTGGATTCCCCCCCCCCCCCCCAATGTGAACGTACAGGGTACACTCGCATGGGCGGAGGATTACAGTAAGTATCCGGCTGCAAGTTTGAGCTGCGGCAAAATTTCTGCCGCAGCTCAAACTGCCAGCGAGAAACTACTGTGAACCCCCCGCCCGTGCGACTGTACCCTAAAAACACTACACTACACTAACACAAAATAAAATAAAAAGTAAAAAACACTACATATACACATACCCCTATACAAGCCCCCTCCCCAATAAAAATGAAAAACGTCTGGTACGCCACTGTTTCCAAAACGGAGCCTCCAGCTGTTGCAAAACAACTACTCCCAGTATTGCCAGATAGCCGTTGACTGTCCAGGCATGCTGGGAGTTTTACAACAGCTGGAGGCACCCTGTTTGGGAATCACTGGCGTAGAATACCCCTATGTCCACCCTTATGCAAGTCCCTAATTTAGGCCTCAAATGCGCATGGCGCTCTCACTTTGGAGCCCTGTCGTATTTCAAGGCAACAGTTTAGGGCCACATATGGGGTATCGCCGTACTCGGGAGAAATTGCCTAACAAATTTTGGGGGGTATTTTCTGCTATTACCCTTTTAAAAAATGTAAAATTTTTGGGAAACCAAGCATTTTAGGTAAAAAAAATATATATTTTTTTACATATGCAAAAGTCGTGAAACACCTGTAGGGTATTAAGGTTCAAATTACCCCTTGTTACGTTCCCCGAGGGGTCTAGTTTCCAAAATGGTATGCCATGTGTTTTTTTTTTTCTGTTCTGGCACCATAGGGGCTTCCTAAATGCGGCATGCCCCCAGAGCAAAATTTGCTTTCAAAAAGCCAAATGTTACTCCTTCTCTTCTGAGACCTGTAGTGCGCCAGCAGAGCACTTTTCACCCCCATATGGGGTGTTTTCTGAATCGGGAGAAATTGGGCTTCAAATTTTGGGGGGTATTTTCCGCTATTACCCTTTTTAAAAATGTAAACATTTTGGGAAAACAAGCATTTTAGGTAAAAATTTTTTTTTTTTTTACATATGCAAAAGTCGTGAAACACCTGTAGGGCATTAAGGTTCACGTTACCCCTTGTTACGTTCCCCGAGGGGTCTAGTTTCCAAAATGGTATGCCATGTGTTTTTTTTTTTTTTTGCTGTCCTGGCACCATAGGGGCTTCCTAAATGCGGCATGCCCCCAAAAAAAACATTTCTCGCTCCTTTCCTTCTGAGCCCTCTACTGCGCCCGCCGAACAATTAACATAGACATATGAGGTATGTGCTTACTCGAGAGAAATTGGGTTTCAAATACAAGTAAAAATGTTCTCCTTTTTACCCCTTGCAAAAATTCAAAAATTGGGTCTACAAGAACATGCGAGTGTAAAAAATGAAGATTTTGAATTTTCTCCTTCACTTTGCTGCTATTCCTGTGAAACACCTAAAGGGTTAATACACTTACTGAATGTTTTTTTGAATACTTTAGGGGGTGTAGTTTTTATAATGGGGTCTTTTATGGGGTATTTCTAATATGAAGACCCTTCAAATCCACTTCAAAACTGAACTGGTCCCTGAAAAATAGTGAGTTTGAAAATTTTGTGAAAAATTTCAAAATTGCTGCTGAACTTTGAAGCCCTGTGGTGTCTTCCAAAAGTAATAACTCATAAATTTTATGATGCAAACATAAAGAAGACATATTGTATATGTGAACCCCAAAAAAATATATTTTGAATATCCATTTTCCTTACAAGCAGAGAGCTTCAAAGTTAGAAAAATGCAAAATTTTCATTTTTTTCATCAAATTTTGGGATTTTTCACCAAGAAAGGATGCAAGTTACCATAAAATTTTACCACTAAGTTAAAGAAGAATATGTCACGAAAAAACAATCTCGGAATCAGAATGATAACTAAAAGCATTCCAGAGTTATTAATGTTTAAAGTGACAGTGGTCAGAATTGCAAAAAACGCTCCGGTCCTTAAGGTATAAAATGGCTCAGTCCTTAAGGGGTTAAACATCCACGAACCAATAAGGAATACAAGATAAAACATCATTTGACCTGTAATTCAGACTTTATAGTGTATGTATTGTGGTGCCCGTGTCAATTACTATACGTGGGAGAAACAAAATGTGATATGAAAATGCGACTTAATAACCATAGGTATACAATTAGAAAAAAACGCCTAGACCTCCCGGTCTCTAAACATTTTGCAGAATTAGGTCATACAGAATGAGATCTCAAGTTTATGATAATTGATTATGTTCCACCTTTGAGAAGAGGTGGGGATCGACTAATGGTCTTGCTGAAGAGGGAACTTAGGTGGATCTATGAGCTCAACACATTGAGGCCTCACGGTCTCAATGTGGAGTTCAAGATTACACCTAACATGCTGTAGGACCCTGTGGCAGTGTGGCAAGGAAAGGGTGTATTTCCCTTGCTAACTCTGGAGAATGCTCCACCTGTGGCCTGATTAATGAGGTATCAGGAAGGGAAAGTGTGTTTAAAAGGAAAAGAAACAGAATAGTTGGGGCTCTCCCTGGGAAACAGCACATCGCTGTAGTGGGAGACACTCGGACCCTGTTAAGAAAGCACACAGCTGGAATCTGTGAGTGGTCCAAGAAGTGGTGTGAACTGTGAGTAGCAGGTTGCAGGAGTCACATGTTTAACTGGCTGAGGGTAGCTCACCAGCTAGTAGTCAGTAGTGATGAGCGGCATAGGCCATATTCGAATTCGCGTCATATATTCGCGAATATTCTTATATTCGTTATATTCTCGTTTTATTTTCGCATATGCGAATATTCGCGTTTTGTGAAAATTAACATATGTGAATATTAGCATATACAAAATAAGCATACGCGAAAATTCGCATATGCGAAAATTCGCATATGCAAAAATTAGCATATGCGAAAATTAGCATATGCGAATTTTCGCACGCCAGTCTCACACAGTAGTATTACAGCCTTCTTTACACCACACAAGCTGGAAGCAGAGAGGGGTGATCACTGTGATGTGTACTGTGAAAAAACAAAAAAACAAAAAAAAACGAATATTCGTAATTACGAATATATAGCGCTATATTCGCGAAATTCGCGAATTCGCGAATATGCGATATTCGCGAATAATATTCGAATTGCGAATATTCGTGAGCAACACTAGTAGTCAGGGCATGCTGATATGTGTAGTCAGTGACCAGACGGTCTAGAATTTTATTTTGTTCCTGTGTTATGTTTGTTTTCCCCCTGCAACCTGTCTAAATAAAGCTGGCAAGGTGCCAGGCTTGCATGAATAACAGTTGTCTGCAGGTTTATTGAGTGGAAATGTGTCCCGTGGCAGTGTCCAGGATGATCCCGGAGGTAATCCCCCAAGGAGGAATCCTTACAATTGGTGTCGGATGCGGGCAAACACGTTGCTAGGAGCAACCAGTCGTCGAGTTGCAGTGAAGATGTTGCCAAGAGAAAACTACCGTGCATGGTGCAAGGGCATACTCTTTCTCAGAGAGGAGACAGTGGGACGAGCCCAGCTGTGGAGTATAAGAGTAGGACAGAGCCTGTGGTGAAGTTGTTGCTAGGGGCAACAGATCGCATCAAGCGAGTGGGCGCTCTTTCTCAAGTAAGGAGACAGGTGGACGAACAACCTGCAGAGTGCAAATTAAGTTTTGAGACTGTTTATAAAGGCGTTGCTAGGGGCAACGGAAAATTTTGTTGGCAAGCGGCTGACATTTTGGCAGAGGACTGTGCTGTGTTGCAAGATGGATGTCCTGATAAGTGTTGGGTGGCAGACTGCTGCAGCGCTAAAGGAAGCAACCTTTGCAGAGTTTGAAAGGATTGCTATGCATGAGGCATGGCCCAAGACACACTGGGGAAACTTGGTGTTTGGGTTCATTGGAGAAGAGGCCCAAAAAGTTCATTGTGAACTGGATCCAAAGATCTTACGGGACTATGATAAAGTCAAGACAGAGATCCTGACTTAAGTGGGAGTAAGCCAAGCTGCAAGACTACAGAGTGCACTGCAGCCTAACAGTGATGCTGGGTTTAAAGTTGCAGAGCTACTTAAAGAGCAAGTGGAGCGATGTTCTGCAGCAGAGAAGCTGGTGAGAGGTGTCCAGCGCCAGCCCTTAACTGATTGGATGGCAAGAGATTCTGGTAAGACTGTTCCAGGGGTTATGGGGGCCATGTTTAGAGAGTATGAGACTGTACATAAGAATGATGGGACTGTGCATAAAAATGCTGAGTCGGAGGGTGGTGTTTCCCTAGTTGACTGTGTGAACAGTGTTCAAGGTGGTACCAACCTATGTCCAGTTGCAAAATCATGTGAGGGTGGGTAACCCCTCATGAAGACTGATGAGACTGTTCACACTGTGCAGATCGGATTGAAAAAATCTGGTGAACAGGAAATGTTGAATGCAGGACTGGGAGAAAATGAACTGTCCTATAAATTTTGAATATGTGCAATCTGATAATGATTTTGTTGAAAAACTTATGTTGATGTGTTCAGATGTAAAGAGTACTACTGCCACCTCTGACAGGACAAAAGAAAACCTGTGTGAGCTGGCAATAGAAGGTAAAAAGATGATGGTTTTGTTAGAACCTAGATGTGTAATAAGTCTTGTAAAGTCCAGCAGCAGAAAGCCAGACCCCGCTATCATGTTTATGCAGGCTGGTATTTGGGGTTATAAAATGGTTAATGTCTGTATTTTTACCCCTGTGACTATAGGTCACAAGGTTGCAATAGAGCCCTCCTTGGAGTATGATGTAGTACTGGGGACGGATTTTCCATTTTTTCAGCAATTATGGGAAGACTGTCAGGTGACTAGAGCAGGTACACCTGGTAGGCCCACAACACTTGACTTGCACTACACACTAGTGGAGAGTTACTCAGCAGAGGCTGAGGACGGGGGGTGTCAGCAGTCACTAGATATATGTCAGATAAGGGTCTGCCAGACTGCTGGGGGAGCTGAAGACCAGACCGTGAGTCAAGTCCAAGAGGATCCAGCGACTCAAATGACAAGTGTGCCTCTGACTGAAACAGAATCTTCAGTGAAACCAGAAATGGATCAGGTACAGGAACATGGGTTCCATCTTCCAGCTGAAGATGAGCCTAAGGTGGGGTTAGAGTTGCGCTGTCCCCTGGAAGAAGTGAATGAGACTGAAAAAGAGGAAGCTATGCTGAACCTTGTGAATAAAGATGGGCCAAAAGGGGGTTGAAATTGCGCGGTCATCTGGAAGAGGTGACCGGAAAAGAAGCTACAGAAATGTCTGTGGATAATGCAGAAGTACTGAAAAGAGTACATGTGGAGCTGGGTGCTGCGCTTACTGTCACAGACAGAGTCCTGAGTGAAGGAGATGTGACGTCTGGACCAGAGATGGATCGTGACCAGGAAGGTCGAACCACTGGACCAGATGTTGTTGCAGACCAAGGAGCCCTAGACCTTTCTGCTGGGCAGCGGAGAGACAGTGTTGAAGTGAAAGAGAAGTCTGCCAGTGAGCAGAGAGACAGTCCAGAGAGACTGTCCAGGTATTACCCTGAAGCCCAAGTGGCCAAGACCCTTGAAAAGGGGGAGACTACTCCTAAAGGTGGAGAAGAGTCTGAACGTGTTGGCTTGAAGGAACAGACAGGCCAAGGACAGGTGACTGTCAGAGGACAAGAGAATGTCTCAAGGTCCAGCAGCCAGAGTAAGGAGACCGCTGTAAGTAAAATATCTTTGAAAAAACGCGCTGGTCTTGGTAAAAAAAAAGGGAGCAGATCCAGAACCTTGAAGAAACCTTACAGATGGTTTCTGCTAAATTGTCTCAAAAGGAAGAAGTAGTTCTTCACCTGATAGAGGAGAAGGAAAAAAAAACTTTTGTCAGGATTCGGCAGGCTGGAGGTGGATCCTCTGTGTCAGAGAGGGATTGGCGTGGACCGTGTCGGTGGACCGGTTCTAAGTTGCTACTGGTTTTCACCAGAGCCCGCCGCAAAGCGGGATGGACTTGCAGCGGCGGTAGCAACCAGGTCGTATCCACCGGCAACGGCTCAACCTCTCTGACTGCTGAGATAAGCGCGGTACAAGGAAGTAGACAAGAGCAGGGTCGGACGTAGCAGAAGGTAAGGGCAGGCAGCAAGGATCGTAGTCAGGGGCAACGGCAAGAGGTCTGGAACACAGGCTATGAACACACTAGGAAACACTTTCACTGGCACAATGGCAACAAGATCCGGCAAGGAAGTGCAGGGGAAGTGAGGTGATATAGGGAAGTGCACAGGTGAAGACACTAATTACAACCCATGCGCCAATCAGTGGCGCACCGGCCCTTTAAATTGCAAAGACCCGGCGCGCGCGCGCCCTACGGAGCGGGACCGCGCACGCGGGGGCAGCACAGACGGGGAGCGAGTCTGGTAAGCGGGTCGGGATGCGCACCGCGAGCGGGCGCGTCCCGCATCGCGAATCGCATCCCGGCTGGGGGCATTATCGCAGCGCACCCGGTCAGCGGGTCTGACCGGGGCGCTACGAACAGAAGAACGCTGTGAGCGCTCCGGGGAGGAGCGGGGACCCGGAGCGCTCGGCGTAACAGTACCCCCCCCCCTTGGTTCTCCCCCTCTTTTTAGAACCCGAGAACTTGTGGATAAGGTCCTTGTCAAGGATGTTGTCCTCGGGTTCCCATGACCTCTCCTCCGGGCCGCAATTCTCCCAATGTACAAGAATTTTTATTTTACCTCTGACCGTCTTGGATGCCAGAATTTCTTTAACCGAGAAGATGTCAGAGGACCCGGAGACAAGAGTAGGAGCAACAACCTTGGGAGAGAAGCGGTTAAGGATGAGTGGTTTAAGGAGAGAGACATGAAAAGCATTAGGAATACGGAGAGAAGGAGGAAGAAGGAGTTTGTAGGAGACAGGGTTGATTTGGCATTTGACTCTAAAAGGACCAAGATAACGTGGTCCCAGTTTATAACTGGGGACACGAAAGCGGACATACTTGGCGGAGAGCCACACTTTGTCTCCAGGAGAAAAGACAGGAGGAGTTCTTCTTTTTTTGTCGGCATGTTTCTTCATCCAGGATGAGGCCTGTATGAGAGATTTTTGAGTCTCTTTCCAGATGGTGGAGAAGTCCCGAGTCACCTCATCAACAGCGGTCAAACCAGAAGGCGTGGGAGTGGGGAGGGGGGGAAGAGGGTGACGGGCGTACACCACAAAGAATGGGGAATTAGCGGAATACTCAGAGACTTTGAAATTGTACGAGAATTCGGTCCATGGTAGGAGATCGGCCCAGTCATCCTGGCGGGAGGAAACAAAATGTTGCAAATAGTCACCAAGAACCTGATTAACTCTTTTCACTTGCCCATTGGATTGGGGATGATAAGAAGACGAGAAGTTAAATTTGATTTTAAGCTGATTACAGAGGGCCCTCCAGAATTTCGACACAAATTGAACGCCTCTATCCGAGACGATATGCGTAGGAAGCCCGTGAAGGCGAAAAATGTGCACAAAAAATTGTTTCGCCAACTGAGGCGCAGAAGGAAGACCTGGAAGAGGAATAAAATGTGCCATCTTAGAAAAACGATCAACGACCACCCAAATAACTGTGTTGCCATGGGATAATGGTAAGTCTGTAATAAAGTCCATAGCAATCTGAGACCATGGTCGCTCAGGAACAGGCAGAGGATGGAGGAGACCGGCAGGCTTCTGGCGAGGAGTCTTGTCCCAGGCACAGACTGTACAAGCCCGAACAAAATCAGCAACATCTGTTTCCAGGGTAGGCCACCAATAAAAACGAGAGATGAGCTGGACGGATTTCTTGATGCCAGCATGGCTGGTGAGGTGTGAGGAGTGTCCCCACCTGAGAATCCTGAGGTGCTGGCGTGGAGGGACGAAGGTCTTTCCTGGAGGAGTTTGTCTGATGGAAGCTGGAGAAGCGGAGATCAGACAGTCAGGAGGAATAATGTGTTGCAGGGAGGCTTCCATTTCAGAGGCATCCGAGGAACGAGAGAGAGAGTCAGCCCTAATGTTCTTGTCAGCGGGGCGAAAATGAATCTCAAAGTTAAAATGGGCAAAGAACAACGACCACCTAGCCTGGCGAGGGTTCAGCTGTTGGGCAGACTGAAGATAAGAGAGATTCTTGTGATCGGTGTATATGATAACTGGGTATTTGGACCCCTCCAGCAGGTGCCTCCATTCCTCGAGAGCCAGTTTTATGGCCAGTAGTTCTCGATCACCAATGGAGTAGTTTTTCTCCACCGGAGAGAAGGTCCTAGAAAAGAAACCACAAGTAACAGCATGTCCGGAAGAATTTTTCTGTAGGAGTACAGCTCCAGCTCCCACCGAGGAGGCGTCTACCTCCAGTAAGAAGGGTTTAGATGGATCAGGTCTGGAGAGTACGGGAGCAGAAGAAAAGGCAGTTTTGAGACGGTTGAACGCCTCTTCCGCTTGAGGAGGCCAGGACTTAGGGTTGGCGTTTTTCTTGGTTTGGGCCACAATTGGGGCCACAATAGTGGAAAAATGTGGAATAAACTGTCTGTAGTAATTGGCGAACCTCAAGAAACGTTGGATAGCTTGGAGTCCGGAGGGGCGTGGCCAATCCAATACGGCTGATAGTTTGTCCGGGTCCATTTGGAGTCCCTGGCCAGAGACTAAATATCCTAGGAAGGGAAGAGATTGACATTCAAAGAGACATTTTTCCATTTTGGCATATAACTGATTGTCCTGAAGTCTCTGAAGAACCATGCGGACATGCCGGCGGTGTTCTTCTAGGTTGGAAGAAAAAATCAAAATATCGTCCAGGTAGACCACAACACAGGTATATAATAGATCACGAAAAATTTCATTTACAAAGTCCTGGAAGACGGCAGGGGCGTTGCAAAGCCCAAAAGGCATAACCAAATATTCAGTGTCCATCTCTGGTGTTAAACGCAGTCTTCCACTTGTCCCCCTCCCTGATGCGGATGAGATTATATGCACCTCTTAGATCCAATTTGGTAAAGATGTTGGCGCCACGTAGGCGGTCAAAGAGTTCCGAGATAAGAGGTAGGGGATAGCGTTTTTTTATAGTGATTTTATTAAGACCGCGGTAATCAATGCATGGTCGTAAGGAGCCGTCTTTTTTGGAGACAAAGAAGAATCCAGCTCCAGCAGGGGAGGAAGACTTGCGGATAAATCCCCTTTTTAAATTTTCTTGGATGTACTCCGTCATAGCTTGTGTTTCCGGAGCAGACAGGGGATAGATTCTGCCCCGGGGTGGAGTAGTACCAGGGAGGAGATCAATAGGACAGTCATAAGGCCTGTGAGGAGGCAAAGTCTCTGCTTGTTTTTTGCAAAAAACATCAGCATTGTCCAGATAGGCCTTGGGGAGACCAGGTATCGGAGGAGCCATAGGGTTTTGACTGACAGGAGTGGGAGCAGACATAAGACACTTTTTGTGGCAAGTAGTACCCCAGTTCTTGATTTCCCCGGTGGTCCAATCGAGGGTAGGGGAATGGCGTTGAAGCCAAGGTAGTCCAAGAAGAATTTCAGAAGTGCAGTTAGAGAGGACCAGAAATTCAATCTTTTCATGATGGAGTCCAATGCACATTAAGAGGGGTTCCGTGCGGTAACGCACAGTACAGTCCAATCTTTCACCATTAACAGATGCGATGTAGAGGGGTCTGGCGAGACTGGTCACTGGGATGTTGAACCTGTTAACGAAAGAAGCCAAAATAAAATTTCCTGCAGATCCGGAATCCAGGAAGGCCACAGCTGAGAAGGAGAAGGTAGAAGAAGAAATCCGCACAGGCACAGTAAGACGTGGAGAAGCAGAGTTCACACCTAGAGCTGTCTCACCTTTGTGCGGAGTCGGAGTGCGTCTTTCCTGACGTGGAGGTCGGATAGGACAATCCTTCAAGAAGTGTTCGGTACTGGCACAGTACAGGCATAGGTTCTCAATGCGGCGGCGTGTCCTCTCTTGAGGTGTCAGGCGAGACCGGTCTACTTGCATAGCCTCCACGGCGGAAGGCACAGGAAAAGATTGCTGCGGACCAGAGAAGAGAGGAGCCGGGGAGAGCAAACCGCCTCGTGCGAACAAAGTCCATATCCTGGCGGAGCTCCTGACACCTTTCGGAAAAACGCATGTCAATGCGGGTGGCCAGATGAATAAGTTCATGCAGGTTAGCATGGATTTCTCGTGCGGCCAGCACATCTTTGATGTTACTGGATAGGCCTTTTTTGTGCAGAGGGCCTCGTTATTCCAAGACAATTCGGAGGCGAGAGTACGGAATTGGATGGCGTACTCGCCAACAGAAGAATTACCCTGGACCAGGTTCAGCAGGGCAGTCTCGGCAGAAGAGGCTCGGGCTGGTTCCTCGAAGACACTTCGAATCTCCGTGAAGAAAGAGTGTACAGAGGCAGTGACAGGATCATTGCGGTCCCAGAGCGGTGTGGCCCATGACAGAGCTTTCCCAGACAGAAGGCTGACCACGAAAGCCACCTTTGACCTTTCAGTTGGAAATTGGTCCGACATCATCTCCAAATGCAGGGAACATTGCGAGAGAAAACCACGGCAAAATTTAGAGTCCCCATCAAACTTGTCCGGCAATGATAAACGGAGGCTGGATGCGGCCACTCGCTGCGGAGGAGGTGCAGGAGCTGGCGGAGGAGATGGTTGCTGAAGCTGTGGTAGAAGCTGCTGTAGCATCAGTCAGTTGAGACAGCTGGTGGCCTTGTTGCGCTATCTGTTGCAACTGCTGGACGACCACTGTGGTAAGGTCAGCGACAACTGGCAGCGGGACCTCAGCGGGATCCATGGCCGGATCTACTGTCAGGATTCGGCAGGCTGGAGGTGGATCCTCTGTGTCAGAGAGGGATTGGCGTGGACCGTGTCGGTGGACCGGTTCTAAGTTGCTACTGGTTTTCACCAGAGCCCGCCGCAAAGGGGGATGGACTTGCAGCGGGTCGTATCCACCGGCAACAGCTCAACCTCTCTGACTGCTGAGATAAGCGCGGTACAAGGGAGTAGACTAGAGCAGGGTCGGACGTAGCAGAAGGTCAGGGCAGGCAGCAAGGATCGTAGTCAGGGGCAACGGCAAGAGGTCTGGATCACAGTTTAGGAACACACTAGGAAACGCTTTCACTGGCACAATGGCAACAAAATCCGGCAAGGAAGTGCAGGGGAAGTGAGGTGATATAGGGAAGTGCACAGGTGAAGAAACTATTTACAACCCATGCACCAATCAGTGGCGCACCGGCCCTTTAAATCGCAAAGACCTGGCGCACGCGTGCCCTAGGGAGCGGGGCCGCGCACGCCGGGGCAGCACAGACAGGGAGCGAGTCTGGTAAGCGGGTCGGGATGCGCACCGCGAGCGGGCGCATCCCGCATCGCGAATCGCATCCCGGCTGGGGGCATTATCGCAGCGCACCCGGTCAGCGGGTCTGACCGGGGCGCTGCGAACAGGAGAGCGCTGTGAGCGCTCCGGGGAGGAGCGGGGACCCAGAGCGCTCGGCGTAACAGCTTGCAGACTTGAATAAAGAGCAGGAAGCGATGCTTCAGCTGCAGAAAGATATGGAGCACCACAAAAGTGAGTTTGTGGCTCTGCAGGATGATGGTCTTATGACCAGCAAGGAGAGAGAATTGGGGAGTCTGGCCAAGCAGATCCCATTCAAGGAAGAAGAAGTGAATGTCCTGTGTGAGGCATATCTGGCTCTACAAAGTGATCACAAGGCTAGGTTAGTAGCCATGGAAGAGCTGGAGAAGGAGAAAGTGGTAATGGCTCATAAGGTGCAGAGCCTGGAGGCGCAGAATAAAACACACCAAGTCTCACACAGCTGCCTTGGATTCACTGGGTACTCAGCTCTCTGAACAAGAGGCTCAGCTAAAAGTCTATGAGCAGAAAGTATCCAAGATGGTGCAACTGAATAAAGACAATGAGCAGATGAGAGAACAACTGCTGTCCCTGGAGGATACTGTCAAAAACTTGACAGAATTGCTGGAAAGGGAGAAGATGAACTCTGCTAAGCTCAAGAGTGAGCAACAGAAATGTTTAAAGCTGGAAGGGGACATGAAGGTCCTAAAAGAAAGCAGTGACCAAGCTATAGTAGACACTTTTAACCTCTCGTTAGCCAGTTCTCAGATGGAAACTGAGGCCAAAGCCACCCGTGTAAAAGAAGAAACACTGCTTGTGGGGCAAAAGCTACAGGAGACAGGGATGCTTTCTCTAAAAAAAGCGGAGTCTGAACAATGGACGCAAGAAACAGTAGAATCTGAAGACCGTGAGAAGAAGCCATATGAAAAGTCCTCTGAAGCTGAGACTGAGGTGAAACTATATGGGAAGTCCTCTGAAGCTGCAGAGATATTGACATTGGATGGTAAAAATGCTGAGGCAGAGAAGTTCTCCGAGGTAGAAGGTAAACCAGAGATAACTGCAGAAGCTGCAAGTAAAGTCAGTGACACATCTGAAGGTGCAGGTGAAAAACTGCCTAAAGGAGCCAAGAGTTCTCAGCCTAAAGATGAGCCTGTGAAGGTCGGTGTTCCTAAAGAAAGGGCTAATAAGAAAGCAGAGTCCTTAAAAAGAGGTCACTGTGATAGAAGACTGGGTCGTGGTAGAAACCCTGAGAGGCGCTGGATTAGTTCCAGAAAACATCGGAAGAAAGTCTGCAGAAGTAGAATTTGGAGAAGAGTCCGTCTCAAGGAGAAGATGGACATGTGCAATAAAGGGAAGCCTCCTGAAATTGTGGAGGATGTCTTGCAAATGGGTGATACAGGCTCGGTTGGCCACCAGCAAAGTTGGGGCGATGGTCATACCGGTGACAGAAGAAGACAAAGGCCTGGAACATCTGCCTTGTCCGCACCTAGTGTCCAGAGTACTGCACAAACGAAGATGAAGAACCTGGTGTTGGAAAGGGTGTATTTCCCTTGCTAACTCTGGAGAATGCTCCACCTGTGGCCTGATTAATAAGGTATCAGGAAGGGAAAGTGTGTTTAAAAGGAAAAGAAACAGAATAGTTGGGGCTCTCCCTGGGAAACAGCACATCGCTGTAGTGGGAGACACTCGGACCCTGTTAAGAAAGCACACAGCTGGAATCTGTGAGTGGTCCAAGAAGTGGTGTGAACTGTGAGTAGCAGGATGCAGGAGTCACATGTTTAACTGGCTGAGGGTAGCTCACCAGCTAGTAGTCAGGGCATGCTGATATGTGTAGTCAGTGACCAGACGGTCTAGGATTTTATTTTGTTCCTGTGTTGTTTGTTTTCCCCCCGCAACCTGTCTAAATAAAGCTGGCAAGGTGCCAGGCTTGCATGGATAACCATCGTCTGTGGGTTTATTGAGTGGAAACGTGTCCCGTGGCAGTGTTCAGGATGATCCCGGAGCTAATCCCCCAAGGAGGAATCCTTACAGACCCCCTTAGGTTTGTGGCTCAATTTTTGGATTGGTGATGATGACTATTTCTTTGTCTTACTTTTTTGTTCTTCTTTTCTTTTTTTAGGAACGATGTTATGTAAAACCAGAGGAATATTATTCATTACTGTTTTACTTCTATATCACGAATTTCAAGTGGCATATGAGGAAGCGGGGAGACCAGTCCGTTTTATGGAGCATGAATTTTAATTTTTTATCTAATAAATCGTTTCTTGTAAATTATATGTCGATATTGTGTCTATTATGTGGCAAATGGTATTTGGAGTCGGTGGAAGAGAGTTGAGTAATTATTTTTCATTATTTTGATTATTTTTTTGGAGGTGGGTCCAGTATGTATGTCAATGTGTGACAATTGGGAATATAGAATTTATAGTCACAAGGTGCTTATACTGTTTAAATATGGTGACCATGGCATATGAGCTGGGTTTGGGCCGCTCCTCACCTATCTCAAGGGTTTGTGGTAGGATTGGGGCACGGCAGGTACATGACAGGGTTTTCCCTTGGCAACCCATGTTATGTCCGAACTATTCTCACCTCTGGTCAAGTGACTTTAGCCCTGCATGCAAGTACCACTAGTGTGTGAGGGAACCAAATATTTCCTCCTTTATTTTGTATTTTGTTGATTATTTCAAATTTTTTTCATTTTTATTATTTCATTTATAAAAAAACATTTTTACATATTACTTTCTGTTATTATTTGGTTTATTCATTTATTTTTGCTCATTCTTATTTTATTTTATTTTATACCGCCCTCTGTACACTGACTCCTATACCTAATTGCCATAACTATCTGTATAGCCTAATTTAAATATGATAGCGCCATCTAGTGATACCATTTTAACTGCACACAGCAGTGTGCATTTGTTTTCAGTGCGCCTGTATGAATAAAGTTTTCTTTAACGCATGCGCACATGTGAGGTTAGCGCTCCGAGCCTGATGCCCGTCAGAGTCATGGCGGCATTAGCGCCCCTCACACTATTGCGCATGCGTGACAATTCAGGAAGCTCCATTTATCATGTGACTGGTCTTGCTGCTCTCCGAGTGGTGCTATGTTGATATTGAGGGTGTGGCCTCCACAGACCTGGCTTCCGGGATGCCGGACCGCATGGACACAGCATCCACTGATGTTTACAACTAATGTAAGGAATATGATTGTTTAATTACTCTATTCCTCTGGTTATTAATGTTTTTAAAACTCACTTGCTTTTGTATTGCACTATATTGTACCACATATGAATGCACAATGTATTTGAGGTCTGATGGATACTGATAGTACCTGCCACTATGCACTTTGTTGTACAATATTATTATTCTGTACCTTAATTGCACTTAATTAGGGGGACAGACAGGGCAATCTGTCACAAAGACCGGGATCGCCGAACAGTGTGTCTGCCTGGCGCACGAGTTCGGCACATCGCGGATCGGGTTGACAGATTGCTGGGCAGGGCTGGAGAGGACCCAGCAGTCATGGTACATGTTGGCACCAATGACAAAGTAAGAGGTAGGTGGAGTGTCCTTAAAAATGATTTCAGGGACTTAGGCCGCAAGCTTAAGGCAAGGACCTCCAAGGTAGTATTTTCTGAAATACTACCAGTACCACGAGCCGCACCACAAAGGCAGCGGGAGATCAGGGAGGTAAACAAGTGGCTCAGAAGCTGGTGTAGGAAGGAAGGGTTTGGGTTCATGGAGAACTGGGCTGACTTCGCTGTCGGTTACCGGCTCTACCGTAGGGACGGGCTGCACCTCAATGGGGAGGGTGCAGCTTTGCTTGGGGAGAAGATGGCTAGAAGGGTGGAGGAGTGTTTAAACTAGGGACTTGGGGGGAGGGAACCTACAGCAAAGAGGGGGAAGATAGTGTAGATAGAGAGGTGGGAATTATAAATATACCTGGGGGTGGAGCGGAGGGAGGGGTTAGGATAGTTAATAGGAATAGGCTTCATAGGAAAATAAAACTTACACCCTTGAATCCCATTAACCCCAATAACATAAAGGATGGAAATGTAAAGTGTATGTTCACAAATGCCAGAAGCCTAGCAAATAAAATCGGGGAGCTTGAGGCCTTGATACTGGATGAACATGTTGATATAGTTGGGGTCACTGAGACATGGCTGGACTCCTCGCATGACTGGGCTGTCAATCTGCAGGGATTTACATTGTTTCGCAAGGATAGAATGAACAGAAAAGGTGGTGGAGTCTGTCTGTATGTAAGAAGTGGTATGAAAGTCAGTGTGAACGATGCCATAGTGTGTGATGATTCTGAGGAGGTGGAATCACTGTGGGTAGAATTACAAAAGGAGGGAAATACTGAAAAATTTTTACTTGGTGTAATCTACAGACCCCCTAATATCACTGAAGAGATAGAAGGTCGGCTTCATAAACAAATAGAGAGGGCCGCCCGGGCAGGTACAGTGGTAATAATGGGAGATTTTAACTATCCAGATATAGATTGGGGTCCGGGGTTGGCTAAAACTACAAAGGGGCGACAATTCCTAAATTTGTTGCAGGATAATTTTATGGGCCAGTTTGTGGAGGACCCAACAAGAAGTGATGCCTTGTTGGATCTGATCATTTCCAACAACGCAGAGCTGGTTGGTAATGTAACTGTGCGGGAAAACCTTGGGAATAGCGACCACAATATAGTTACTTTTGACTTAAAATGTAGAAAACAAAGACAGGCGGGGAAGGCAAAAACATATAACTTTAAAAAGGCAAACTTCCCTGGGCTGAAGGTTGCACTACAGGACATAGACTGGGGGGAGGTGTTCTCAAATACTGATACAGAAGGTAAATGGGACATATTTAAATCAACTCTAAATAACTATACAGCTAAATATATACCAAAGGGGAACAAATATAAACGATTAAAACTAAATCCTACATGGCTGACAAATGATATTAAAAGAGCAATAAACAACAAAAAAATAGCCTTCAAAAAATTCAAATCTGATGGGTCAGCTATAACATTTAAACAGTACAAAGAGCTTAATAAAATCTGTAAAAATGTAATAATAACAGCAAAAATTCTAAACGAGAGACAGGTGGCCAAAGAAAGCAAAACTAATCCTAAATATTTTTTTAGATATATAAATGCAAAAAAAAAAACAAGGACAGAGCATGTAGGACCCCTTAATAATGATAATGGGGAGGTTGTCACGGGCGATTAAGAGAAGGCGGAGCTACTGAATGGGTTCTTTAGTTCTGTATACACTATGGAAAAAGGAGCTGACATTGGCCAGGTCAGTGCTGGTAACACATCATGTAATGTACTGAACTGGCTTAATGTAGAGATGGTACAAGGTAAGTTAAGTAATATAAATGTAAGCAAATCTCCAGGGCCAGATGGATTGCACCCAAGAGTTCTTGGAGAGGTAAGTTCAGTAATATCTGTACCCCTGTTCATGATATTTCACTGGTGTCTGGTATTGTGCCAAGGGACTGGCGCAAGGCGAATGTGGTACCAATCTTCAAAAAGGGCTCTAGGTCTACAGAAATACATAGGGGATAATTGTATTATAAGTGATAGCCAGCATGGGTTTACTAAGGATAGAAGTTGTCAAACCAATCTAATTTGCTTTTATGAAGAGGTGAGTAGAAGCCTTGACAGAGGAATGGCTGTGGATATAGTGTTTCTGGATTTTGCTAAAGCATTTGATACTGTCCCTCATAGACGTCTGACAGGTAAGTTAAGGTCTTTGGGTTTGGAAATTTTAGTTTGTAACTGGATTGAACACTGGCTCATGGATCGTACCCAGAGAGTGGTGGTCAATGATTCGTACTCTGATTGGTCCCCGGTAATTAGTGGTGTACCCCAAGGTTCAGTACTGGGCCCGCTGTTGTTTAATTTATTTATCAATGATATAGAGGATGGCATTAACAGCTCTGTTTCTATCTTTGCAGATGACACCAAGCTTTGTAGCACGGTACAGTCTATAGAGGATGTGCATATGTTACAAGATGACTTGGATAGACTAAGTGTCTGGGCATCCACTTGGCAAATGAGGTTCAATGTGGATAAATGTAAAGTTATGCATCTGGGTACTAATAACCTGCATGCGTCGTATGTCTTAGGGGGGATTAAACTGACAGAGTCACTGGTAGAGAAGGATCTGGGTGTACTTGTAGATCACAGACTACAGAATAGCATGCGATGTCAGGCTGCTGCTTCCAAAGCCGGCAGGATATTGTCATGTATCAAAAGAGGCATGGACTCAAGGGACAGGGACATAATACTCCCCCTTTATAAAGCATTGGTACGGCCTCACCTAGAATATGCTGTTCAGTTTTGTTCGCCTGTACATAAAAGGGACACTGCAGAGCTGGAAAGGGTGCAGAGACGCGCGACTAAACTAATATGGGGCATGGAACATCTTAGCTATGAGGAGCGATTAAAAGAGTTACAATTGTTTAGTCTTGAGAAGAGATGTTTAAGGGGGGATGTGATAAACGTATATAAGTATATTAATGGCCCATACAAAAAATATGGAGAAAAACTGTTCCAGGTTAACCTCCCCCCAAAGGATGAGGGGGCACTCCCTCCGTCTGGAGAAGAAAAAGTTTAGTCTCAAGGGGCGACACGCCTTCTTTACCATGAGAACTGTGAACTTATGGAACAGTCTACCTCAGGAACTGGTCACAGCAGGAACAATTAACAGCTTTAAAACAGGATTAGATACATTCCTGGAACAAAATAACATTAATGCTTATGAAGAAATATAAAATCCCATTCCTTCCCCAATATCGCGCCACACCCCTATCCCTTAATTCCCTGGTTGAACTTGATGGACATATGTCTTTTTTCGACCATACTAACTATGTAACTATCTGCACTTTATTATTTATGATGATTGATTGATTTGACACAATTGCTGTTTGTGTGTATAAAATGCACTTTGGGCTTGTCATGCTTGCTGCTTGAAAAAGATCCTGGAGAGGATCGAAACGTTGCTGCTCTTACACTGTTTTTGATGGAATAAACCCACTACTTTTTTCACTATATGGAGTGCTGCACTACTTCTTATTTTTATTTAGCTGTATAGTTATTCAGAGTTGATAAAAAAATGTCCCATTTACCTTCTTTATCAGTATTTGAGAACACCTCCCCCCAGTCTATGTCCTGTAGTGCAGCTCTCAGCACAGGGAAATTTGCCTTTTTAAAGTTATATGTTTTTGCCTTCCCCGTCTGCCTTTGTTTTCTACATTTTAAATCAAAAGTAACTATAGTGTGGTCGCTATTACCAAGGTTTTCCCGCACAGTTACATTACCAACCAGCTCTGCGTTGTTGGAAATGATCAGATCCAACAAGGCATCACTTCTTGTTGGGTCCTTCACAAACTGGCCCATAAAATTATCCTGCGATAAATTTAGGAATTGTCGCCCTTTGAAGTTTTAGCCAACCCCGACCCCAATCTATGTCTGGATAGTTAAAATCTCCCATTATTACCACTGTACCGCCCCAGGCAGCCCTCTCTATTTGTTTATACAGCTGACCTTCTATTTCCTCCAAATATTATTTTTCAGTGACTGACTTTCACTGACTTTCATACCACTTCTTACATACAGACAGACTCCACCACCTTTCCTGTTTATTCTGTCCTTGCGAAACAATGTAAAACCCTGCAGATTGACAGCCCAGTCAAGCGAGGAGTCCAGCCATGTCTCAGTGACCCCAACTATATCAATATGTTCCTCCAGTATCAAGGCCTCCAGCTCCCCCATTTTATTTGCTAGGCTTCTCGCATTTGTGAACATACACTTTACATTTCCATCCTTTTATGTTATTGGGGTTAATGGGATTCAAGGGTATGTTTTATTTTCCTATGATGCCTATTCCTATTAACTATTCTAACCCCTCCCTCCGCTCCACCCCCAGGTACATTAATAATTCCCACCTCTCTATCTATGCTATCTTCCCCCTCTTTGCTGTAGGTTCCCTCCTCCCAAGTCCCTAGTTTAAACACTCCTCCACCCTCCTAGCCATCTTCTCCCCAAGCACAGCTGCACCCTCCCCATTGAGGTGCAGCTCGTCCCTACGGTAGAGCCGGTAACCGACATTGAAGTCTGCCCAGTTCTCCATGAACCCAAACCCTACACCAGCTTCTGAGCCACTTGTTTACCTCCCTAATCTCCTTCTGCCTCTCTGGTGTGGCTCATGGTACTGGTAGTATTTCCCTGCCTTAAGTTTACGACCTAAGTCCCTAAAATAATTTTTAAGGACACTCCATCTTCCTCTTACTTTGTCATTGGTGCCAATATGTACCATGACTGCTGGGTCCTCTCCAGCCCCGCCCAGCAATCTATCAACCCAATCCGCGATGTGCCGAACTCGAGCGCCAGGTAGGCAACACACTGTTTGGCGATCCAAGTCTTTGTGACAGATCGCCCTGTCTGTCCACCTAATAATTGAGTCCCCCACCACTAGTACCTGTCTGGCCTGTCCTGCACTCCTCCCACCCTCCTTACTGGAGCATATACCCCCTGACGGTCAGAGGCAGTATCCTGCTGCAGTACTGCTAGCTCTGAAATTGCATCCCCCTCATCTGCCAAGCAGGCAAACTTGTTGGGGTGTGCCAATTCAGGACTAGCCTCCCTGACACTTTTTCCCCTACCCCGCTTTCTAACTGTAACCCAGCTAGCTGCCTGACTGTCCTGCAACATCGTCCCACTGTCCTCCCCCACCTCTACCCCGAGAGTGCCTGCTCAGTGAGCAGGAGACTCCTCTCCGGGTTGTCAATGCATCTCAATGTTGCCAGTTGTTTCTCTAGATCCAGAATCTGGGCTTCCAAACGAACAACTCGCTCACATCTCACACAACAATATTCACCCTCGAACTGCTGCTCAAGGATTACATACATTGTACAAGATGCACACCGGACTGCATTTTCCAACATGGAGGCCATTCTAGGTTTGGGGATTGCAAAAATATCAGTAAATAAAAAAAAAATAAAAAAATAAAAAATATGTCAATTAAACTCCCTGAATTTAAAGTCCCTTAATGTTCAGTCCCTCTCACTTTTATACCCACACTCACTTGTATACTTCCCACTCTTGTATACAGCTCACGACAATCACAGCTCAAACAATCGCTTGTATACTTCCCTCTTATAGTTAGCAGAGACTTCCTTGCTGTTTCACTGCTGGAAGAGACTGGATGTAAAGGAGAGACTGGATGCAAATTATTGGGGATTGTAAAGCCCTAGTGTTTACTCATGCTGCTGCCAGCTCCAGGATGTGTCATTATGCCACTATATGATCTTCTCATGCTGCCAACACCTCCACGTTGTGTCATTCAGTCACTATATGGTCTCCTCATACTGATGCCACCTCCTGGCTCTGTCATTGTGCCACTCTGTGGCAGTGATGCTAAAAACGATGCCTGCAATCTGCATGTCATACTGAATAACAGTATTATTTCACTACCCCAGCACACTTCATATGTGTGTTAGAACACAGCAAAGTGTCCGACACCCCTATTGAGGCTCTCTGTAGGCCAGGGATAAGTGAAGCTGACATCCATTTTTTGTTATTTTTATTTCAAGGCTTTCTCCCCATCAGTTTAGCTCCTTATCTGCTATGTATTCCGAGGAGGTTCCAAAAAAAGAGGCTGCAGCGCTGCACAAGTCCAGATTCATTGAGTTCAAAGATATAGAGAATTGCTCTGTTCATATGAATACTGCCATGGATATTTTTACGCATGAACACGCTGGAAAAACCCATGGTACGTGAAACTAAATTGTGGTGGGACATCACTAGCTTGGAACAATTAGTTCAAAAACAACTAGTCCCTAGAGGTTTACGTCTTAAGAATATTCCCATCATCCCCATTAGTGAGGAGTTACAACTCATGTGGGATGAAGCTTTAATGGCCTGTTCTTTTGAAATTGATTGACATTTTTATTACATATGAACAATCCTCTCTCCCTAAGGTCAGAAACGAGATTAAGTGGATACAGGAGGATCTGGCAATCCTCAGATTTTCCTGTTCTCAGTGCTTTTGACCATAGGCTCTAAGACAATATAGCCAAATTGGAGAGTGTTGTTATTGAAGCTAAAAAAAATTGAAGTTTCAGGGAGACCTCCACGACTTTCAATCTAACAAAGTTTATTCGTGGGGTTCATGGGACAAAATCACTCCATGTAAATCAATTCTTAAAAAACAGAAACCTGCAACACTAAAATCTAAAGAACATAGAGTTACTTTTAGTTCTCCTGAATCAGATGTGTCTGATTCCTTTTCAGATACATCAGAGATGTCGGATGCCGCTGCGGATATTTCGAATTAATCTTGTCCTTGTAACAATGCTTCTAAAAGAAAATTTAAAACGTGGCTGCAGGGCAGGCAGAAAACACCGGCCCAAGGAAGGGAGAACAAGGGGGAACCTAGTAACCGTCTCTCAGGATGTTATAAACCTGTCATCATTCATTCTAAGTGAAACTAAAATTTCTCTACTGTCTAAGGGACTGGGCTTCTCTCCATCGCACCATTTTGATGTTTTCAATACTATCCTTGATGTGAATAGATTTGTTTGAACTCTCACAGTTAAAAAGCATTTTGATATAATTAAGGACTCTGACAATGCCATTGCAGCCCCAATGTCTCAGCCTATTATTGATTGTCATGGATCAGTTCTCTGTACCATGATGTCTGAACAAATGTCTCTCTGTAATTTGAGATTGCTTGAAAATGAATCTTCTGTTACTATTTATTCATACTATTCATACAATTCATGAGTCTCCTTGTTTTTCTGTAGGTAATTCAGGTTTTTACCCTTTACAGTCTTGATCTCCACCTATGGACAGTTTCCAGGATCTTGTTATACAGGATCGTATGTGTTTACAACGCAATTTGTGTGGCAGGATTTCTGGAAATGTATCCAAGGGGGAAAATTTGTCTGTTCAACAATTGAAAAACAACCATGAGTTGGTAGAACTGGCGGCAGTTAAAGGGGGGGGGGGGGGGGGGGGGCAGTGATATGTATTAACAGGTCACTTTATTGTAATTTGAATAGAGCCCTCTTAGATGATGTTAGAACATACAGCCGTTTGAGCCATGATCCTACTGTGATGTTCACACAGGATCTCACTCAACTTCTGAACACAGGATTACACATGGGGGTCATTTCTCAGAAACAATTTGACTATATTTTGATATCTAATCCCATCACCCCCGTATTCCACTCACTCCCTAAGGTTCATAAGGGCCGATTCCCGCCACCTATGAGACCCATTGTGGCGAGCATCTGCTTTTTAAACAAACATTTGTGTGAGTGGGTGGACTCTATCCTCCAGCGCCTTGTTTTTTTTTTGTCCAACTTACATTAAGGACACCCAGCATTTGTTGTCCATCGTCAGCCAGCTTTAGTGGAAGTCCTCTTACTCTTGGCTCACTATGAATATTGAATCTTTGTATTCATCATTATCACACACACTTTCTATACAAGCAATATCTGATTGGTTTATTTTCTAACTACAGTCCCAAATTAAAATCTTTTACACCGGAAGCATTACATTATATTTGGTGCTAACCATGTCAAGGTATGTAGAAATAAAGCAATCGCAATCACCAGGTCTTGATACGAATAGCCAGCTCTTTATTTCATTTCGGCTTACAGCGATCCTGTTAGTACGGGAGAGCGGACAGGTGGAACAAGGTGGGGGAAAAGAATGGGCGACAGTCCGTTATCGCGCTTGTGCACTTCGTCAGGCCCCTCTATTAAAACATTATATTTTGTCACATAATTTTTTCATGTTTGAGGATCAATTCTACGTACAAAAAACAGGAGTGTCAATGGGCAGCTAATTTGTACGTTTTTTGGTGGGAATTACAGTACATTTTCAATACACAATCAAATCTGTTCCCGTTGGTGAGTTTACATGGGCCAAACGCAATTGTTAATCTATTCATTCATACAATGAAGAAGCTGCAGTAGTCAGCTCTAGACTCAAAGATAGAGGGTACCCCTGTTGGACCATAGATGGGGCCTGTTCTATAGTTAACAGTAAGGGTAGAGAAATGCTTATTGTGTCCAAATCGCATAATGTGAACAAAGCAGACAGGTTATCCGAGGTGTCTTTTGTTACAACCTTTAGTAACGAATATCAGCAAATTATTAATATCATTAGGAAATATCTATCCTGCTCCGGACAGTTCGTAAAATGAACAGAGGTTCCAGCAGAGAGCACTGTGGTCAGACAGAAAGGAAATTAAAAAATAATAGAACTTCCTGTGGAACATATAACAGCTGATAAGTACTGGAAGGATTAAGATTTTTAAATAGAAGTCATTCACAATTCTGTTTAACTTTCTGGCACCAGTTGATTAAAAAAAAAAATGTTTTCCAGGGGAGTACCCCTTTAAAATTGCAGGTCGTTCTTCAAAAAATAAACCCTCAAACAATGTGGTCAGATAACAAATAAAAAAAAGTTATGGCTGTCAGAATAAAAAATAAAAATAAAAAGATAAAAAACAGGATTGTGTTGTGAAAAGGAAAAAGAACATAAAAAGCTATATAAATTGAGTTTAGTCATAAGCTCTCACAGAAGCGCTTTGCTTAATAAAAGCATATCACAAACCAGATTTGAAAAAAAAATGGGCTTTGTCATTTAGGTAAAAACAGATGGTGTCCTTAAGGGGTTATAAATATTTTTTATTTTTTACTCATACTGCTCAAGCTTCCCTCCCAGCCAGTCGGACATTCTTTTTCCAAAAGTGTTTATTGATTTTCATAAACACAATACAAGAAACAATATCATACACAAGACTAATACAAAACTTAGCCTTCTCCACAAAAGCAGGGGGTTACAGTCAGGCATGAATCAAAGAAAGGATGCATGGTTAAAAACCACAAATCAAATGAAGAACATATGTCTAATGTAAAAGTAAAAAATAAACAAACACGTCTTCACTATGTAGTAGATATAAATAGGTTGTAACACAACCCATGGAGAGAATAGAATTGACTGAATCAAAGTAAGGGGAGGAGAGGAGGGGAGAGATAAGAGTACAGGAAAGGGGAAATGAGAGGAGAGGAAAGTGGAAAAGAGAAAGGGGCAGGAGTTATGAGCAAAGAGGAGAAAGTATACAGAAGGGGAAACAAATTGAGGCGAGGAATGTGTACGTACCTTGCAGAGAGAGCACCGTCTGGGGACCCTCAGGCTCGAGTAGCATTAGTGAAATATATATATATATAATTATATCAGCGCTAGCAAAAAAGGTCTAAATGTTTAGCTGCTGGGTAAGAGTAAAAAACTGAAAGGATTAAATAAGTAAATATTAGTGAAAGATAATTGACTAGATAATAAAAGGACAGGCTCATGTAAACTACACCTCAGTGTGTAGACTTAAAAAATGAGGGGAAGTAACAAAAGCTAGCCAGGGAGCCCAGACAATTTGATATTTGTCCAATTGTTTTCTCAAATTGGTGGTAAGTTCCTCCATTCTGCATAGGTACGTGACCTCCCGAAGCCAGGATAAAACAGTGGGCGGGTAGGAGGACTTCCATAGTTGGGGGATTACTGATCTGGCCGCCATTAAGAAAAAGCGGAGTAGTTGGGAAGAATGTCTAGGGATCGGAGGAGGGAAGATGGAAAGGAGGATAAGTTCTGGCATCGTGTGGGAGAAAAGGCGCATCATAAGATTAAGCACGCAAGACCAAGACGAGTCAAGGGCATGGCACGTCAGCCAAACATGAATCATGGTGCTACCTGGATTTCCGCATCTCCAGCAGACGTCAGGGACTGTTGGGTAGAAGCGGGACAATGAAGCCGGGACCCTATACCATCTGGTTAGTATTTTGTAGTTGGTTTCCCGGGCCTTGCATGAAATTGACATCCAGTGACACATAGAAAGGGCTCGGTTCCAGTCCTCTTCCAAAAGTGGCCATCCCAATTCCTTTTCCCAGGAGGAACGAGAGGGCGAGAGGAGAGGTTGTCTATTAGGAGGGCATAAAGTGTGCTAACAGTGCAAAGAATGGGTGACATGGAAGCACAAAGACGTTTGAACGGTGTGAGAGGACAATGTAGATTCAATTTAACTTTATTGGCTTGATAGAAGTGACACAACTGTGAGTACTGAAAGGTATGTGTCTGTGTGCGGGAGACATCACCTCATATGCCGATCAAGGGTTTCAAGCCTGTGACAGTTAGCAATGTGTGCAAGGGGGTTCCTTCAGGGCGAGTGAAAGAGAGTAAAGAGGAAGAAGTATAGGCCAGCATAAAGTCCTTGTTGTCAAACAAAGGGATAAGGGGACCATCTGAGGAAAACAAGGATGATGGTGTTAAATAAGTCAATCATAGGGGGGGGGGATGTAAGGAGAAGACCAAGAGGCAAGAGTACTCTTGGGCAGCTAGAGCAGTGACCTGGGATCCACCCTAGTCATGTTTCCTTCTAAAAAGACCCATTGTTTAGCACGACTGAGGTGGAAGCTGTCCAGGACCCTTGTCAGGACTGCAGCCAAATAATAGGAAAGAGAGTCTGGAAGGGCTAGACCACCTTCTGATTTTCTCCTGATTAGGACGTCTCTGGCCAACTAGGGTTGTTTATGGGACCAAACAAAGCCAGTTTGGAGCGTGGAGACCTCTCGAAAGAAGAAGCGAGGTACGTGTGTCAGTATCCCCGCATAGAGGTAGAGGATGCGGGGAAGAATGTTCATCTTAAAGACATTCACACTATCCGACCAGGAAAAGTCTCCACGCTCCCACTTGGCCAGGTCAGAGTGCAAAGTCTGGAGTAATGAAGGAACAATTGAGCATTCTGTTGCATTGAACCTTTTCGTGACACAAGGGCATGGTTAATCTATGTCACGACGGTCTCTGCCTCCTAACCGGAGCGCTCGCCTCCTGCTGCAGCTCCTGTGTACACCGGCCACGTGTCCCAGCACAAGCGTCCCTGCTCTCTGGGGCGCGCGAGCTATGTTAAGTTTAAAGGGCCAGCGCACCAATGATTGGTACCTGGTCCAAATGGTTAATAAAGGGCCAAATATAAAAGTACCCTGCCCCTTCCTGCCCTTGCCGGATCTTTGTGCCCTAGTGCCTCTGAGAAAGCATTCCATATTGTGTGTATTGCCTTGCCTGTTGCCGAACCCGTTGCTACCGCCTACTCGCCTTTGAACCCTTGCCGCCTGCCCTGACCTCTGCTACGTCCGACTATGCTCCTGCCTGCTCCCTGTGTACCATGCCATATCAGCCGCCAGAGAGGTCGAGTTGCTACTGGGGGATACGACCTGGTGGTTACCGCCGCAGCATGTTCATCCCGCCTTGCGGCGGGCTCTGGTGAAAACCAGTAACCACTTAGAACCGGTCCTCTGGTACAACCTGCGCCATCGCCTCTCTGGTCCAGAGGATCCACTACCAGTCCTGCCGGTACGTGACAGCAAGATCCGGCCATGGATCCCGCTGATGTTCCCCTGCCAAGCCTAGCGGACCTCACCTCCATTGTGGCCCAGCAGGGTCAACAGCTGGCTCAACTGACCGCTATGATGCAGCAGCTTCTGCCTTCTCAGCAACAGCCTGTTCCTCCGTCTGCATCGGCTACTTTACCTCCACCTGCTGTAACCACCGGTTCCAGAATCCGTTTGTCTTTGCCTGACAAGTATGACGGAGATTCGAAGCAGTGCAGTGGGTTCCTGTCACAGTGCTCTCTACACCTCAAGCTACTGTCCAACCAATTCCCTTCTGAGCGAGCCAAGGTAGCCTTTATCCTCAGTTTGCTGTCCAGGAAGGCCCTGGCCTGGGCTACTCCGCTATGGGACCGCGCTGATCCAGCCACTTCTTCCGTCCAGAGCTTCTACCAGGAGTTCAGGAATGTTTTTGAGGAACCTGTCCGGGTTTCCTCCGCAGAGACTGCCTTATTGAACTTGACCCAAGGAAGTTCTACTGTGGGCGACTATGCCATTCAGTTCCGCACCCTAGCTTCTGAGCTGAACTGGAACAATGAAGCCCTTTGTGCCACCTTCAAGAAGGGACTTAACAGCGAGATTAAGGACGTTCTGGCTGCACGTGACCTACCTTCCACCCTTAGTGACCTCATCTTGCTGGCCACTAGGATAGACAAGCGTTTCACCGAGAGGCATGAGGAACTCCTCCTGGAAAAGGCTCTTCCTAGACGCTACCCTCGTCTGGCTCCTGTTTTTCTGAATCCACCTCAACATGTTTCTGGGCCTCCCGCAGTGGAAGCCATGCAGGTGGATCGGTCACGCCTGACCCCGCAAGAACGAAGCCGTCGCAGAGACGAGAACCTGTGTCTTTACTGTGCCAATACCGAGCACTTCCTTAGAGATTGTCCTCTACGTCCACCGCATTCGGGAAACACTCGCACCTAGTAAACGTGGGAGAGGCGTTGCTAGGTGTGGACTCTTCCTCTCCATGCCTCATCATACCCGTGCAGTTGTCCCTCTCTTCCAAGTCCTCTTTCTCTGCTGCTGCCTTCTTGGATTCCGGTTCAGCTGGCAACTTCATCCACGCCTCCTTGGTAGACAAGTACCGTATTCCAATAGTCCGTCTACCCAAGCCGCTCTTCATCTATACTATTAACGGAGAGAGACTCTGCCAAGGTGCAGTACCGCACCCAGCCTCTGCAGATGGGCATTGGGATATTTCATACAGAGACTTTGGAGTTCTTAGTCCTTCCCTTCTGCTCTTCCGAACTCCTCCTGGGCCTGCCGTGGCTTCAACGTCATTCTTCTGTCCTGAATTGGTCCACCGGGGAGATCTTGCGTTGGGGTTCCTCCTGTTCTGACTGTTGTCTCAAGTCTGTGCTTGTCAAACGGGACCCACAAGTTTCTCCTCCTCCTGGCTTACCCGAGCCATATCACTCCTTCGCGGATGTCTTCTGCAAGAAACAAGCCGAGGTCCTTCCTCCTCACAGACCTTATGACTGTCCGATTGACCTCATACCCGGTTCTACTCCACCCCAGGGCAGAATTTATCCTTTCTCTCCTCCTGAGACTCTTGCCATGTCCGATTATATACGAGAGAACCTACAGAGAGGATTTATAAGAAAGTCTTCTTCCCCTGCCGGAGCAGGATTCTTCTTTGTAACTAAAAAGGACGGTACTCTTCGGCCGTGCATAGATTATCGGGGACTCAATAGTATTATTATCAAGAACCGTTACCCTCTTCCCCTGTTTGCTGAACTCTTTGACCGTCTGCAAGGTGCCAAGTTCTTTACTAAGTTAGATCTTAGAGGGGCCTACAACCTCATTTGGATACGAGAGGGTGATGAATGGAAGACTGCTTTCAATACCCGAGATGGTAATTTTGAGTGTCTAGTCATGCCTTTCGGACTCTGCAATGCACCGGCCGTCCTCCAGGAGTTCGTGAACGATATCTTCACAGACTTGCTCTATACTTGTGTGGTAGTTTACCTGGACGATATCCTAATATTCTCCTCTGATCTGGATCAACATCATACTCAGGTTCACCTTGTCCTTTCCCGTCTTAGGAAGAATAGTCTTTATGCTAAATTTGAAAAGTGCCTGTTTGATCGTACCAGTCTCCCCTTCCTGGGGTACATCATTTCTGCCAAAGGACTACAGATGGATCCTGCCAAGCTTTCCGCAGTCCTGGACTGGCCTTGTCCCTCTGGCCTAAGGTCCATACAGCGATTTCTTGGATTCGCAAACTATTACAGACAATTCATACCACATTTCTCTACCCTTGTGGCACCTATCGTTGCTTTGACCAAAAAGGGAGCTAACCCTAAGACTTGGCCTCCACAGGCCGAGGATGCCTTTTGTGCTCTCAAATCTGCCTTTGCCTCTGCTCCAGTCCTGTCCAGGCCCGATCCCTCCAAACCTTTCTACCTGGAAGTAGACGCCTCCTCCGTGGGCGCCGAAGCTCTGCTCACGCAGAAGACTGAAAAGGGCAAGTTTCTTGTGGTTTTTTCTCTAAAACTTTCTCTCCCGCTGAGAGAAATTATTCCATAGGAGACAGAGAACTATTGGCCATTAAGTTGTCTTTGGAGGAGTGGAGACACTTACTTGAAGGATCTATACACCCCGTGAACATTTTTACGGACCATAAAAGCCTATCCTACCTCCAGTCGGCTCAGAGACTGAACCCCCGTCAAGCCCGCTGGTCTCTATTTTTGCCAGGTTTGATTTCCTGATCCATTTTCTACCCACGAGCAAGAACGTCAGAGCCGATGCACTTTCTTGCTCCTCAGATATCTCTGGAGATGAGGTCAAGCCCAAGCACATCGTACCTCCTGAGCGGTTGGTCACTGTGGCTCCTGTGGACTTGCAAAATCTTCCTCCAGGAAAGACCTTTGTTGCCCCTCGTCTCCGTTTGAGAGTACTTAAATGGGGACATTCAACCTTGGTTGCTGGCCATCCTGGAATCCGTAAGACTACGCAGTTGATCTCCAGAAGATACTGGTGGCCTTCTATGGAGAAAGATGTGGCTGATTTCGTCCAGGCTTGCTCTGTCTGTGGCCGAGACAAGACTCCTCACCAAAAGCCGGCTGGGTTGCTTCAACCCCTTCCAGTTCCTGAATCTCCCTGGTCCCATATCGCTATGGACTTTGTGATGGATCTGCCTCCATCCCAATGTAGAACTGTTATCTGGGTGGTCGTGGACCGCTTTTCCAAAATGGCCCACTTTACTCCATTGCACTCTCTACCTTCTGCACCAATGCTGGCTAAACTATTTCTACGCCCCATTTTTCGCCTGCATGGACTTCCTTCCCACATAGTGTCCATCAGGGGGGTACAATTTGTTTCTAAATTCTAGAGGGCTCTCTGTGGACAACTAAGGATCAAGTTGGACTTTTCATCCTCCTATCATTCCCAGTCCAACGGCCAAGTAGAGAGGATTAACCAAATCCTGGGAGATTACCTCCGTCATTTTGTTTCCTCCAGTGATGATGATTGGGTCGACCTTCTTCCCTGGGCGGAGTTCTCCTACAACCACAAGGACTCTTCTGCTTCTAATAAGTCACCCTTCTTCGTGGTGTTTGGTCGTCACCCGTTACCACCCCTGCCCATCTCTACCACTTCTGGAGTACCCGCGGTGGATGATCTGGTACAAGATTTCACTTCCATCTGGCGTGTGACGCGTCACTCCCTCTTATTGGCCTCCTCCCGCATGAAAATCCAGGCCGATAAGAGATGTCAGGTTCCTCCTTTCCATGCTCCCAGGGATAAAGTCTGGCTTTCCTCTAAATACATCCTTTTTAGGGTACCCAGTTATAAATTGGGCCCCCGTTTTCTGGGACCCTATAAAGTCAAGAGGAGAATTAATCCTGTTTTCTACCAGCTTCATCTCCCCCCTACTCTAAGAATTCCTAATTGCTTCCATGTTTCCCTTTTGAAACCGGCAGTTTTTAATCGCTTCTCCCCTAAGGACATTTCCTCTGCTCCTGTGACCGGGACTTCGGGAGATCTTGGCTTCTAAGTTTGTCCGAGGGAGACGTTTTTTTTGGTTGACTGGGAGGGCTGCGGTCCCGAAGAAAGATCTTGGGAGCCAGAGGAGAACATCCTGGACCGCAGTCTCATCCTCAAATTCCAGGGTACCAAAAAGAGGGGGAGGCAAAAGGGGGGGGGGGGGGGTACTGTCACGACGAGCGCTCTGGTCTCTGCCTCTGGACCGGAGCGCTCGCCTCCTGCTGCAGCCATGCGCGCCCCGGTTCTTCACCATGACCGGGGGCGCAGTGTCCCTGTGGTCTCCGGCGGGGATGCGGGTCGCATCGCGGCTCGTCCCCGCACGCGATCCGCATCCCACGCGATCCGCATCTCACTTACCTCTCCCCGCTCCTGTGTTCACCGGCCACGTGTCCCGGCGCACGCGTCCTTGCTCTCTGGGGCGCACGCGACCTATGTTAAGTTTAAAGGGCCAGCGCACCAATGATTGGTGCCTGGTCTAAATGGTTAATTAAGGGCCAAATATAAAAGTACCCTGCCCTTTCCTGCCCTTTCCGGATCTTTGTGCCCTAGTGCATCTGAGAAAGCGTTCTATATTGTGTGTATTGCCTTGCCTGTAGTCGAACCCGTTGCTACCGCCTACTCGCCTTTGAACCCTTGCCGCCTGCCCTGACCTCTGCTACGTCCGACTATGCTCCTGCCTGCTCCCTGTGTACCGCGCCATATCAGCCGCTAGAGAAGTCGAGTTGCTACTGGGGGATACGAGCCTGGTGGTTACCGCCGCAGCAAGTCCATCCCGCCTTGCAGCGGTCTCTGGTGAAAACCAGTAACCACTTAGAACCGGTCCTCTGGTACAACCCGCGCCATCGCCTCTCTGGTCCAGAGGATCCACTACCAGTCCTGCCGGTACGTGACAACCTATACATCACTCGAGGTTGAGCCAGCTTCTCCTGGGCTAGGCACGGGCAATAAGTACTCTGATGCAAGGTTATGGGAAAACTGACTTTACTTAGGCAGGATAGATGGTAAAATCCGTTACAGCTCAGATATACAGAGGTGCAAGATGAACCTTGGAAGCTTATTGGCTTGCTCGGAATTATAATTGATTGCGCTATATATGACTGACTTGCTGTATGGCAACCCACGCTTTACTTTAGTGGATTTATGACTGACTTGACTAACTTGAATCCCCGGAATGTTAGTGCTTACCGCTAGGCTTTGACATTCACCTGGGTACTGGGGTTATTCTTTATCAGATTTGTGGTTGCAGGATTAGACTTGAGGCCTCCTCAGAACACCTCACAGACTCACTTCAGACTTCTCCAAACTGTATCTCAACATAAGACCCTCTCCTCTCATGAACTGAACTCTGAACTCCTACCACACTATATAAGGGGCAGATTTGGAGTACTCCCATTGGGCAGATAAGTCACATGGTTCACCTCATGCACACTCCCCTAACAACATGGTTTCTAAGGCTTAACAGGCTTAAAGCAACAGGTACACAGAAAATGACAATACATTACCATAGCAAAACTGTAATAGATATAGAGTCCTGAGTAGTGTGGGCCCAAGACTGACACTGAAGGCAACATGTGCCACACAGGGCGGGGAGGATGCTATATTCTGTACTGGGTCACCACAGCATCAGGATGGTCATGGATCACCGTAGCATCAGAATGGTCACGGTCACACCCTGGTGACGTCATTTCTGCATTCCATTCCTGTGAAGAGTGCAATCCTTTGCTGAGATATGCGGGGGCCTACAAGAATCAACACAGAGGAAGAGGAAGTTGGAAACACAGGAGGTTTCTTATAGGGACCAGCTGGTGGGACCATTATTTATGCATTATTTTACAATATCTATCATATATATATATATATATATATATATATATATATATATATACATATATAAAACTCAATGGGGGAGATTTATCAAAACCTGTCCAGAGGAAAAGTTGCCCAGTTGCCCATAGCAACCAATCAGACTGCTTCTTTCCTTTTTAACAAGGCCTCTGCCAAATGAAAGAAGCAATCTGATTGGTTGCTATGGGCAACTAGACAACTGTTCCTTTGCACAGGTTTTGATTAATCTCCCCCAATGTATGCATGTGTGTGTGAATGTATGTGTGTATGTTACAGCATCATGTCCAAACGGCTAAAGATATTAACATGAAACTTGGCACACATGTTACTTATATGTCAGCAACAAACATAGGATAGGTGATTTAACCTTTACTCACCCCCATTTGCCAGGGGCGGGGTTTATGTTTAAAGTACCATACAAGTCTATGGGAAATATATGTTACTGCATAACTTCCAAACGGCTGGAGATATTTCCATAATACTTGGTCACATGTTACTTAAATGTCTACTTAAAATATAGGATAGTTAATTTAACCCTTAACTAGCCCCATTTGCGAGGGTCGGGGTTTTTGTTTAAAGTCCCATGCAAATCAATGGAAAATGTACCCAAATAACTTCCGTATGGCTGGAGATATTTCAATTCCTGGTACACATATTACAGGTCAGGATATGAGGACGGGATTGGATGTCCTCCCTTCCCCCCACTCACAAGATCTGCTGATCCCGCACATGAGGTGCATTCTTCCCTCTCTCTAGGGATAGGAGGACGGGATAGGATGTCGGGATATGAGGTCGGGATAAGAGGACGGGATAGGAGGTCCGATAGGTGGTCGAGATAGGGTGACGGGATATGAGGACGGGATAGGAAGATGGGATAGGAGGTCGACATAGGAGGTCGGGATAGATGGACGGGATAGGAGGTCGAGATAGGAGGACAGGATATGAGGTCGGGATAGGAGGCCAGGATGTGAGGACGGGATAGGAGGATGGGATAGGAGGTCGGGATAGGATGACAGGATAGGAGGACGGGATAGGAGGTCGGGATAAGAGGTCGGGATAGGAGGTCAGGATAGGAGGTCGGGATATGGGGTTGGGATATGACAACAATATATGAGGACGGGATATGAAGTCAAAAGCTTCCTCCTTAGTTTATTTTCCTCCCCAACAAGGATTAGGAAGGAAAAACCGGGCAACGCCGGGTATTCAGCTAGTCTATATATATAAAACTCAATGGGGGACATGTATCATCATACAGTTCTACCCCTTTACACTGCTGTCTAATTTACACTCTTGTTCAAGATTTACTAAGGCTGTGCACTCCTTTGATACATTTTGTGCAAATATAGAAATGCACCCCCCCCCCCCTTGCTCTACCGTGCACTCCTTCTCTACCTCACACGGTATACTGCTCATAGCTAGAAGTGCTGGAGCAGCAGTGTGTGCCGAACAAAACTCTGCATAATAGTAAAATCATAAATCTGTATAAAGTAAACAGAGGGGGAGATTCTCAAAGAATTTTGCACCAAAAAATAAATAAAAAAAATACATTTTTGCACGAAAAGTATCACATTTTTAAAGAGCTTTGTGCCACGGTTTACACTGTTCACGTCAGTTTTTTTAAAATTGGGCGTGTTCACGTATATTTTCTGCTTTACATGATATTTATACGGTGGGGGAGAGTCCAGTTTACATCAAAAATTTCACACCAACTTTTTGATAGTGTAGAAATCACAGAAATTGTTGTAGTTTTATTCTTTTGTGTTATCGCTTGTCTGGGCACTAGTAACCATAGAATATTTCTCACACACCCACACACACACACACACACAACATACTCAGCTCTGCTACATTCACACACACAGACAACATACTCAGCTCAGCTACATTCACACACACAGACAACATACTCAGCTCAGCTACATTCACACACACACACACACACACACACACACAACATACTCAGCACTGCTACATTCACACACAACATACTCAGCACTGCTACATTCACACACACAACATACTCAGCTCTGCTTCATTCACACACACAACATACTCAGCTCTGCTTCACTCACACACACACAACATACTCAGCTCTGCTACATTCACACACACAACATACTCAGCACTGCTACATTCAAACACACAATATACTTAGCACTGCTACATCCACACACACAACATACTGAGCACTGCTACATACACACAACATACTCAGCACTTCTACATACATACACACACAACATACTCAGCTCTGCTACATTCACACACACAACATACTCAGCACTGCTACATTCACACACACAACATACTCAGCACTACCACATTCACACACACAATATACTCAGCACTGCTACATTCACACGCACAACATACTCAGCACTGCTACATACACACAACATACTCAGCACTGCTGCATACATACATACACACACACAACATACTCAGCACTGCTACATACACACAACATACTCAGCACTGCTACAAACACACAACAGCTGTACTTCCTTCTCCCCCTGCACATTACAGTGGTATCATCTTAGCTGTGGTCACCATGGTTACATTACACAGGTGCATTCTCCTGCTCTCATCAAGAAGAGCTGGGAGTTTGAATTTTACAGTGTGTGAAGTCTGATCTGTGTCAGGAAGTATTTCACCCGCACTATAACCCGGTGTATTATCGGGTGTATGGGGTTAGACTGCGGGGGAAAGGGTGATCACAAGTGTCCATAATCATTACATTGTTATTAAAAGGTACATGGAAAGATTTTAAGTATCACAGAGATAATCTGACTATCGGCAGAAGCAGAGTAATCTCCCAATCCGCTCTGAACATGACATGGATGATTTAGAGCATCTCGCTAAGTGCAGTCCAAGACGGCTTATATTTGCGTTCAAAAAAAGGTACTTGCGGAAAATGTTTGTGTGTAAAGGAAAAATACGCAGTTAATAAATCCGTGCCTACTATAGATGTCACTCCAAGGTACCCCATATCGCAACATCTGGAGGAAATGCTCTATCAGAATGAACGCAAAAAAAAGACGCAAAAAAAAGCTTGTGGAAAATTTTGCGCAAGAATTTACACACAAATACGGTGTAAATTCTTTGATACATGTCCCCCAATGTGTGTATGTGTGTATGTATGTGTGTATGTTCCAGCATCACGTCCAAACCGCTAAATATATTAACATGAAACTTGGCACACATGTTACTTATATGTCAACAAAAAAACATTGGATAGTTACATAGTTACTTTTTTCTTCTCCAAACGGAGGGAGTGCCACCTCGTCCTTTGGGGGGGGGGTTTAACTTGGAACAGTTTTTCTCCATATTTTTTGTATGGGCCATTAATATACTTATATACATTTATCATATCCCCCCTTAAACGTCTCTTCTCAAGACTAAGCAATTGTAACTCCTTTAATCGCTCCTCATAGCCAAGATGTTCCATGCCCCATATTATTTTAGTCACGTGTCTCTGCACCCTTTCCAGCTCCACAGTGTCCCTTTTATGGACTGGTGCCCAAAACTGAACAGCATATTCCAGGTGAGGCCGTACCAATGCTTTATAAAGGGGGAATATTATGTCCCTGTCCCTCGAGTCCATGCCTCTTTTTATACATGACAATATCCTGCCGGCCTTGGAAGCAGCAGCATGACATTGCATGCTATTCTGTAGTCTGTGATCTACAAGTACACCCATATCCTTCTCTACCAGTGACTGGGTATTAGTACCCAGATGCATAACTTTACATTTATCCACATTGAACCTCATTTGCCAAGTGGATGCCCATATAGGTGATTTAACCCTTACTCACCCCCATTTGCCAGGGGCGGGGTTTATGTTTAAAGTCCCATACAAGTCAATGGGAAAAATATGTTACTGCATAACTTCCAAACGGCTGGAGATATTTCAATAATATTGGGTCACATGTTACTTATATGTCCACTTAAAATATAGGATAGTTAATTTAACCCTTAACTACCCCGATTTGTGAGGGTCGGGGTTTTTGTTTAACCTCTTCAGGACATAGGGCGTATGGATACGCCCTGCATCCCGAGTCCTTAAGGACCGAGGGCGTATCCACACGCCCGTGGGAATTCCGGCCCCCACCGCTAGCCGGTTGGGGACCGGAGCCGGATGCCTGCTGAAATCGTTCAGCAGGCATCCCGGCATATCGCCCAGGGGGGTCATTATGCCCCCCCACAATTCAGTCCAGCGATCTGCGGCGATTCCGGGTCAATCGGGTCTCCAGTGACCCGGTGACCCGGAATTACTGGCTGTTCGGGGCTGTCTCTAGGGTTGCCACCTTTCCCTCAGAAAAATACCGGTCGTGGGTGTGGCTATGTGGGGGTGGAGCTAAAAAAGGGGAGGGGCCAATTGCACAGAGGACGAGGTAAAGAAATGGCATGGGGGATGGG